>NC_089648.1:1395000-2782500 GCF_037042795.1 Molothrus aeneus
AGAGAACTGGAGAATCCCTCAGCAGGTCCTGGGCAGCTGCCCTGCCAAGGCTATTGAGCAGAATGGGTGTCAAAGCAGCCCAGGATTTCTATAAATCTGCAGATAAGTCAGTGAATTTACAGCCACCTGACCATGACAACCTGGCCATCGAGACCAAAAAGGCTTCAAGCCATAATGATCATCACAAAAATTAATTTAGTGTGTGCACATGCACTGAGGCTGCTTAACTCTGAGCACACAGACACAGACACAGGTGTTCACTCGTGGTTCCTTCTCACAGCACTGACATTCTGCCTGTGGGATGGTGTATTGCTCCTGGATAATGTTATTACATATTTTATTGACGTCAATAACCTTGTTTTTGGAGGACAGTAATAACTTCTGGCTATTTTTACTTACGAGCAGGAATTTGCAAATATTAATTGAGGTCCATGATCCTTCATGGTAATAGTTACCAGAATGTTCAGAAGGGAACATCACAACTTCTCCTGTAAATAGTGCCAGGCCAAGAACAAGCATAAATTTAAGTTAGCCTTTCAGTTGCTCTCACTGTGGTTTTTTTACTCTGTGAGCTAGTAAAAGAAGAAGCTACAATAAACCACTTCTATTTTACCCTTTTCCACATGATCAGCCTTATTTCAGCTGCAAGAGAATAACAAGTGTTTTGGGAATGTGCACGAAAGCAAAAATTATTAAATGATATTTCCCCAGCTTTCAAAATAAAATGTTTGAAGGTAGCAGGGAAAGGGAACATTGTTATTCCCCCTTCTCTGTCCCTGTGCAGCTCAGCTCTGCTTTCTTAGCCTGACACTGACAGAGGTGGACAGAGGGGGTACAGAAGCATAAACCCCTGGAACAGACCTGCTGCACCAAGGGACAGTGTGACATGAAGCTGTTCTCCCGTTCCCAGGTATTCTGTGCCCAGAGTAACAATAACAACAATAAAAAATGGTTGTGTTTCGCCCTGGGCTGCCCTAAGACACCTCAGACTTTCCCAAAAGCACCTTGTTCCATTCTGACCGAGCTCTCCCTCTTTGCCTCCCTCTTTTCCTGCTGGTCCCCTCTCCCCAGACACCCTGAGAGAGCAGCAGACTGCACCAGCCCACACAACCTGTCCTGCTCCTGGGCACCTCCCAGCCCATCTCCTTTCCCCCTGGTTTCTTCTGCTGCTCCTTCTGCAGGGAATGGAATCCCTCAGGGGCTACAGAATCCTGAGGCAGCAAAGGAAGCCGAGGTCACACCCAATCCAGCACCTCTGGGGGCTGGAGAAGCTGAAGAGGAACAAAGTCTCTCATTCAGGTCCTACAAAAATCAATCAAGGCCTTGGTAATCAGCCTGAAGAGCCATTTATTGTAACACCTGGAACATAAGGGACCAAACACTTTTTAATAAAGACACAAACAAGGACAGCAAAACCCACTGTGTCATAAACAAAGAGCTCTTCTGTACAGTGATAATTGGAGTTTTTCTCCTCAATATAGTCCTTTGTTCACTTTCATGTTCACCCAATGAGCTTAATGCATTTATAATTCAATCTGTGACTGCCTGGCTATGAATAAAGGATTAGGCCTGATAGGAAAGGTCATGTTGACCTTGAGAGCTATCAAGTGACAAGACATTTTAGCAATGGAGTAAACAATTTAAATACATCTTGGAAACAGACAGATCCTAATGATGGAGCCAAACATACAATCAAATGATACTTTGTTCTAATAAAAAGTTTATCCTGTCTCTTCCAGCCCTGTTAATGCTGTGATTTTTATGTATTTTCTGTCAACTTGACAACCCAGTTTATCAATTACAGCTTTTTTTACCAAGCACATTTTCCCACCACGTAAAGTTTGCAACCCCCAAAATACAAATGTTCAGAAATGCACATTAGGAACACTTGCCTTGTTATTAAACTAAACCATCTTCAATAATCTTTATACAAACACGACCACACCTTTATTTCTAACTCTTCTGTAAAGGAATTCCCCCACCAGCCAGAATTTGCACAAATGCAAATGAAGAGAAAACATTTAGAAACTGGAGTTTCTAAGCCCTTTTCTTGAGGGGAAAATGTGTCTCCAACATGTCCCTGTGCTGCTCCCAGTCACAGAAGCAGGCTTAGATTGTTTCAAGATGCATTTCTGCACATAACAGGGAAAGAACTCCAAAAGTAATGAGAGGTCAGTTTTTGGCAAATTCTCTGAAAAATGGAAATTACAACATTTCACAGCGTCTCTCCTATATAAAATCACTATTTTTTTCCCTCCAGACTACTGTCTGGCAGCTGCTGACAAAACCTGACTTTTTAATGGTCTGCATAAGCTTGGCTGACAAAATTCCCAATAGAGAACACCCATCTACTACACAGCACTGACAGATGACAATGCCCTCCCAGTTAGGATCACTGCTCCAATAATCTGTGCTCTTCACAGCACCATCAAACCCCATTTATTTATTTATTCATGAGCTTCCAGTGAAGATTAACACTTATCCCAGTGAAGCTGGAAGACAGAAGATGTCTTTTTCCTTATCATTCCCCAGATAAACCCAAAGAACAGATGACAGCACTTAATGCTGATCACAGCAATGTGGTACTGAGAAAGTTTAACCTCAGAAACTACAGCCCCACAAATCACAAGCAGCTGAAGGACAGCCAAAATAAAATTCTGAAACCAAACCGTTCTGGCTTGTCTCATCAAATGACTGGAACTGTAACAGGGATGGCATCTGACCAAAGCCATTTGAGGAGGCTGTGCCAGAGTGTCCCAAACAGGGCTCGGTTTGGCAGCAGCTCCTCTGAACCTGCCCTGGGAGGTGCAGCAGCCTTGGGTCCATCCCCAGAGCCCCTGCAGGCCTTCCAGCACTGCTGGATCCACAGCCAGCCCTGGCAGTGATGCCCTGACACCAGGGCAGCTCTGGGACCTCTGCATTTCTTGAGGGAAAGAGATGCAACAATCTATGAGACAAAGCAGGAGAAAAGCAGGAAAACAACACAACTCCCGTGACAAGTGCTGTAGGGAGGGCTACAGCCTTTCAGCTCCTGCCAGGGATTTTCTCCAAGGCATTCTATTTTTGTCTTCTTTTCTTCCTCCTGAAAAAACCACACCTGGGAAGGAATCTCAGGGGCTGCACTGCAATGCTGGACTGGCAAGGTGGGAGAAAGGAACCACAGCAAGCTGTGTGTGCTGGTGTGCAGGGAGGGCAGCAAAGACAGCTCCAAGAGGAGTCTGATCCAAACCAAAAGCAGCAGCTTTTACAATGCTCTGAGGTCCAGGAACATCACCGTGGTGTGAGACAGTGAGAAGCTGCCCACATTCCCTGCACCACAGCAGCTCTGGTTTCTAAACTCTGGGAAGCAAAACCAAATTTGAACAGGTTTTGTACATGACTTAATCTGTCAAGAACATTGACACTCTATACACCACACCACAGCACTGTCCAAGCTCCTCATTGCTGAGACATTACTGAAGACGTGACATCAAACCCTATTTTGTTTCCATACCAAAGCAATTCCATGGGCCTCTACAGAGCTAGTCAGATCAGCTAAACTGCACTGCTTTCTGGTGGTTCTGATCAGGAAATTGGGGATAATTTTCTCTTACTTGTAACCTGAATTATAAAAGCAATTTTCAATCATGCACTGGGTGCATGAACAAGCCTTTTCCATAATAACACCACTGATTTAAGAGGGATGATACTTCACAGAGCACAATCACATTTGAAGGGTTCTTATTATAGTAACTCCTCTATAACTGGAGCATTAAGTAAGTTCTACAGTGTTATTAAAAAGCCTTGAAAATACTCTTTGAAGTTACTTGAAGTTACATTATGGGCCTGTCACTTCTTCTTCTGCAAGAAATAAGACCTGGGACTTGGGGAGAGGCACAGAATCCCAAGGTTGGTGTGACAGCTGTGCCACTGCAAGAAACCCAACCCCTTTGTGCCTAACAGCCTGACCCAGGGGCAAAGCATTTCTTACAACACAGCAAACCTGGCTTGTCTCCTTGCAGGGCTTCTCAAACCTCTCCTGAGCACACAGCAAGAAGCCCAGTCCAGTTTTTGCAGTGCTTTTTGCTGCCTTGGGATAAAAATGCCTGCCAAGCAAATGAGTGAGGCCATGGGGAGAGGCCCCCCCTATAAGTGGCTGATCTTTTCTCATTAACTGTGTTTTTGATATTTCTGAGGAGAGGAGACTGATGGCATTCTTTGTCTCAAATCCCACCTGCTGAAATGTCACACTGCACATCAGAGTTCAGGTGAGGATGACTGACCCCAGCCTCTCCATTAAATACAGACCAGTCAGAGAAACTTGACTACTGCCCTTCCAGTTGAAGTCCTTTAGGAAATCAATCCCATTAAGTATCATGCACAGAAGTGCCTATAAGCAAGTGGCTGAACCGACTTCACTAAATCCCTGCACTTTGCTCACTTACACCCAAGAATTTACCCCACATGGAGTTTAACAGCCCCACAAAGCCAAAGCGATGTAGGAACACTGGCATGGGTGACTCCAAGGGTAAGAAGAATGCAGTTGGTGCTAAGTGTGCAGCCCTGGGATGCAGATCATGCCCAAGAGAAGCAGGAGGGTGATTTTCCACTGCAGAGCACTGGGAGGTGGGCAGATCCCAGCCTGCCAAGGGATTTCTCCAAATGGCACAAAGCACTTGCAATTTGTGTTCCTACTGACTGTGCTCCCCACACACAGAATCTCTGCTCAGCTTCTTGGCTCGTTTCAAACCCCCAAGAGTGAAAGCCTGCATTCAGAAGAGTTGCTGTGATTCTTCCCAAAGGAACTTTTCAGCAGCAATCTCTCTGCACATCACCTAAAGGACTGTGAATCTGTTGTTTGGAACCCTGTGGTCCCATTAAGAAATCATAAAGCTGAAAGCCCAAAAAAGTCAATGCCTTTAGAAGCTTGGAAATTTCCTGCTCTCAGTTTCATGCTCTCTATGTCCCTGTCTGGAATGGGAAGTAGGATTACTTTTCTGCTTCACCTGATAAAGCTGATAAGTTTAAGTCTCTAGTCTCAGTGCATAATTGAATCAATAACATTATTTCTAACTTGAAGACACACCCCAGTAAGTTTTAAAACCCAATTCTTGTGTGTACCTGGCTTCCTGACAGTGGCAATGCATCACATGCCCCTCTGCTGTGAGCAGTGAAAATTCAAGGGAAATTTTTGTCCCAGGATAGCCCAGACTGCAATACTGCATTCCCTGGATAAATGTTCACAACTTCAGCATTCCCAGATTTCTCTGTGTTGAAGCACACAACTGACAGCTTAGCAAACCTGAATCATGTCCCTTTTCTACCACACACAGCAATTAGGCAACACAATGGCAACAACATTTACATCCTTTACACCCTGCACCTGCCAGGAGGAGGTCAGCAGCAGTGGCTCGCTTTGCTATCACAGCTGAAAAGCTCTAATCCTTTAAAAATGGAACTTTACCCCAAACTGTGGGAAACAAACTGCACAAGGAGAGGTGATGGTGGTGCCTCGTGGCTTTGAGGTAGATGAACATTAAGTTCAGTTTCCAGACAGGGCAGGAATGATTTAACACATTTATTGGTTGCTTAGAAGCAGGGAAATCTAAAGCACAAGTGAAAACATGACTACAATGTCACAAATATGCAAGTATAATGAAAAATGTATTTCCCTGTGCCAAGGGAAATAGAGGTTTGCTATTAGGAAGAAGCTTTTTACAGAAAGGGTGATAAAGTTCTGGAATGGCTGCCTGGGGAGGTGCTGGAGTCCCCATCCCTGGGTGTGTTGAACAAAGCCTGGATGTGGCACTGGGTGCCAGGGTTTAGCTGAGCTGGTGGGGTTGGGTTGCACTCAATGATCTTGAACATCTCTTCCAACCTGGTCATTGTGTGTGAATTCTGTGAAAGGTTTTGGTAAGATAACTGAAATTATAACTAATGGAAAGCACCCAGACTGCCTTCTCCTGCACTGTCAAACCAGCAAAGTGCACAAATACCTGGAGGGACGTGTGGGACCTGCAGCACACAGCAGGGAAGGCAAGCAGGGTGAGCAGGGCAAACAAAGCAGATGGTGGCACCTCCTCAGCTCTCTGGAAGAGCTAATGCAGCACCAGCATTTTGTGAATCCAGCTGGAAAATGGGCAATTACTCCCGGGTTTGCATCCTGGAGGTTTTCTGCACAACTGCCCTTCCCAGTCCCAGCAGTGCCAGAGTAATTAGCTCTTCCAGCTCCCCCTGTTAATGGCTCTGCTGCCAGGCTCTCAGATAAATGGCACCGTGGACAAAGAAACCACCAGATGTTAATTCAAGCTACAAAGCTCTCTTCCAGGACAGTGACTCACCTGCTCTCTCCCTCATCAGTTTTACTCCGAAGTTTGAATCAGAGAAACAAACACGGGGAAAAGGGAGTGCTGGATCCAGCTTTTTCTCACCATCAGCACTCATGGGCAAAGAAATCTGTACCTTATTAGGTCTCAACACCTTGACCCAGAGTCCCTGTTCTCAGAGCAGTTAACTCCAAAGGTATCTGTTTTGTCCACAGGACTTCAGAAAAAACCCCAAGCACATAAATCCATCTGGATGGAAAACAGGGTTTTACCAGAAAGTTATAATTTTATATTTTTTTTTGCCTTAACAGCAGAAGAAACTCAGAATGAATCATTTCATGATATTATCTGAGAGCATGCTGGTAACCTCTAACATGACTGAAACTGTGGCTCCAGAAGGATTGTTTTTACCAAGGTATCATCTCATAACAAATTATGTTTTAGCAGCCTGATTCATTTTAGCAGACCAAAACTCCATGCTCGGACCAGACAGTGGTGAAAAAATCTCTCTAATAAACCGAGGCTGCAAAGAAAAAGTAGTCCACCTCTCTAGATGAAAATTTAATATGTATTCTTATATTTTTCCTCTGGCCAAGAAGGAAAAAGAATCAGATCTGACTAACTCCCCACAGAACAACAATTCTGCTATTTGATTACCTTATAAAAGGCAATTCTAACCCAGTTTTTTTAAAGTTCACCTACAGCAAATTGCTGCCAAGAAATGGATGGCCAGTTTTCGAGAGTTATTGCCTTGAAACATTTCCCTAAACCAACACAGCTGATGACCTGCAGTGAGTGATCTGTTCTGAACAGACTGTGCCTCCTGTTTGCTTCTCCATGCTCCAGGCTCAAACCCATCCCTAGGAACTGGGAATGTGGTCTGCAGTGATAGGTAAAGCTCACAGAGAAACGTGGCATCCTCATGAAAAGTTTCTTTTAGGAGTATGGGAGTGAGGATCTTGATTAAAATTTGAGTAAAGGATATTCTGAGGAACAAGAAGGAGAAGGAGGCAGAGACGAATTTTAATATTCTGACAGGAATGCAGCACCTTCCCACCACACTGATTACATCCAGGATTTATGGATTGTATTACATCCAGCTTTTCCCTGGATTTGCCCTGTTACAGGACAGGAGAAAACGTAGGGGTGGAATTAAAGATGACACTCACCCATGGAGTAATTATACTGAAAAAAAAAATAAAGCCACTCCACTTGACTGCCAAATCTGTTAGAAAACACTGTGTACTTTACCTGTTTATACCTAATTGTCTACTTTCCTAAAATTGGCTTTCCTATGACACCCAGCTGAGGTTTCTAACAGCCTGTCCTGTCATGGCTCCATATCTGAATCTGGAAAAAAATCCGCAAAACTTTCTTGCTGAAATGCTTTATCCAAAAGTCATTTAATGAAAAGGTCCTATAATTTTTTCCCTTAGCCTTTCCTAGACAGTTTTTACTGAATTTTCTGCATTTAATTGTAAAAATCCCCAACCAGCCTGTGATTTGTTCAGTGCTTGTTTTCAAAGCACATGAAAGTGCGCTGTAAAGGTTTCCTAGGAAGCCACGCGCTGGGTGCAGATGAACAAGCCCCCCCACAAACCCCCCAAGCCGTTCTGCATTGCAGCCCTGGTGCGTTTGAGGGAGGGAGGCTGCACTGGGGTGTGCCCAGGACAGGATTTCCCTGCTGCAGGGGCAGATGCTGCTCTGGCACACTGAAGGACAGGGTGCTGCTGCTGGCAGGGCAGGCATGGGGAGCTGGCAGCTCTGGTGTGGCAATTAGAGACACACACACAGCGTGACAGGATTTACAGGCTGGGAGTGGGAGGGAGACAGGGGAGGAGGCAGCTCGGGGGTGAACACGTGGGAGGAAATGGGGACACAGCCAGGAGGGTCTTCCTAGGGAACTCCTGAGGGTCTCTGGCCTGACTGTGAAGTCCAGAGGAGGTGAAGGAATCAGCCCCAAAGCCCAGCCTGGACAATTCTGAAGGGAATAAAACCAGCAAAAATAGAAAAACCAGCACAAAACGATTCCACCTCCCTAGTTTGCATCAGCAAAGACTTTAGTGCAAAGGAAAAGTGCTGCAGCAAATACAGACTGTGGAGATGGTGGGAGTTGGAAATGACAACCTCATGGAGTCCTCAGCCCCCACAGCTGCCCCGAGCCTGAAACCCCTGAATAATCCCCAGCCCACTCGTGCCGTGCCCAGGAAATAACATGGCTTTGAGCTCGCCTGTCTTGGGTAAAACAAAAGCTTTTGTGACTCACAACAGAAACCTGAATGCTAAAATTTCCTGTAGAACCATTGAGTGTGTCTTTTGAAACACAGTGCTTATTACCAGGGACTTGTCGTCCCAAGAGCAAGTGTAACCTTGACATCTGCTTATTTTCTTTCAGAAAAGCACCTTGCTCGGTTATTATATATTGAAAGCTTGATGGTTGCCAGCAGCTAGAAGGGTACAAGCCACCAAGCAAGTGCCACAAAGTGGTAATATTGAAGCTGCAGGATGTAAGGCTGCTGAAAGAACAAATAAACACTACTGTTACAGAGAGCTTTAAGAAGGAAAGAAATCTGGATTTCCCCAAAGAAACATATAAAGCAAGCCTTGCACAACTTCATTGTACAGAAGATTTCTATGAAATACATCCCTGTGCTTTTCACGTTGCTTGGCTGTCACCTTGTGAAGGCTGGAAAGGGAATGGGTGCCAGAAATAGAGAGTGGTGAGGTCTGGCTGGGCAAAGCTGAATTGAACTTCTCCTCACCAACAACCCCTGAGAGCTGGTGGCAACCAGGAGAAGAGTTCTGCTGTGCACAGCCTCAGTGAATACTCTGCAGAGCTGCAGGATGCTGAAGGCATCTCTTAAAGCTGGGCTAATGACACCCAGGTGGGTTTTGCCACAACTCTCTTTGTGCCATTTGTGTCCCTGAACTGATCCCCAGTCATTAAACCAGAACGCATTCACCTCACCACCTGTCCCTACCAGTCCCACACACCTGAAGGGACAATCTCCACTTCTCCTGGCTCTTCCTTCATGGAATGAGGTGCTGGAATAGGTGCACAGGTGCTGACAGAAGGGGTGGCTCCTGCACAATGCCAGGAGGTTTATGGGGAGCAAGGACAAAGGAAGTCAGTCAGCGACTTTTGGCTGAATTCTCCAGGAAGGGATCACACTCCACGTCCCAAAGGACACTAAAATCCTGGCTATGTGCAGCCTCTCTCCCTATCCCAAAGGACACTAAAATCCTGCTATGTGCAGCCTCTCTCCATGCCCCAAAGGACACTAAAATCCTGCTATGTGCAGCCTCTCTCCCTATCCCAAAGGACACTAAAATCCTGGCTATGTGCAGCCTCTCTCCCTATCCCAAAGGACACTAAAATCCTGGCTATGTGCAGCCTCTCTCCCTATCCCAAAGGACACTAAAATCCTGGCTATGTGCAGCCTCTCTCCCTATCCCAAAGGACACTAAAATCTGGCTATGTGCAGCCTCTCTCCCTATCCCAAAGGACACTAAAATCCTGGCTATGTGCAGCCTCTCTCCCTATCCCAAAGGACACTAAAATCCTGGCTATGTGCAGCCTCTCTCCATGCCCCAAAGGACACTAAAATCCTGGCTATGTGCAGCCTCCCTCCATGCCCCAAAGGACACTAAAATCCTGGCTATGTGCAGCCTCTCTCCCTATCCCAAAGGACACTAAAATCCTGGCTATGTGCAGCCTCTCTCCACGTCCCAAAGGACACTAAAATCTGGCTATGTGCAGCCTCTCTCCCTATCCCAAAGGACACTAAAATCCTGCTATGTGCAGCCTCTCTCCATGTCCCAAAGGACACTAAAATCCTGGCTATGTGCAGCCTGGCACATAGCTGGCTGTGGGAACAGAAAATAAGGCACTGCTTCCCTATGGATTTAACAGCACCATACATGCCAAGCTGGGGAAACTTCAAGGTCACTGGACAATCTTTAAGATGCTGATACTTAGTCATGCAATAATAATGTCAACTGCAATTAAATGCATTGGAATTGAGGGCCCTAGGTGCCTTTCAGAACATACCTTTTCAACTGTGGGGATAAAAACATCTTTAGGGCTCATTCCAGAAGTGTCTGGTACAGAATGATGCCCATAGTTTTTCCCACTGAAGTAAATTCAGACATTTCAAAGTACACTTGTAAATAAAGCACTACCAGGAGCAGCCTTGGTGATCACACTGGAATCAGACACAAAATGTGTGATGCTATAAAACCCCCATGATCAAGAGGGAAAAGCAGGCTGTCCCCAGGTACCATTTCCATAGGTGGTATGCTCTGAATGTCCCTGTATTGCAAAGAGGCTCTAACTCTGGGGAAGGAGAGACTGTGCAGTGGGAAGAGCAAGGACTCCAGCAGGCAAAGGGGAAAGCCCCAGTGGGGACTGGGCTGATGGTGCCATCTCAGGATGGGAATTTTTCTGCCAACAAACACTGCAAGGTGAGCTCTGCTCTCCCTCCTCCCCCAGTTAATAAAAGCCAATTCTTGTGCTCTTGGTTTGAGATGCTGTTTCTCTCCTGCAGCCCCTGCCCCGAATTTGGCTTCAGCAAAAAGTTACTCCCAGAGCCCTGCTCGAAGCCTTTCCTCCAACATCCTTTCCAAAATCCCACCAGGCCACTTGGCAAAAACAAGGGCAAGCTCTTGCCCAGCTGCCAAACACCCTTCCAGGTCTTTCTCTTCCCTCTTCCTTCCCCTGCTTGAAATGCTCTCAGCAAAACCCTCTCGGTGTCTCTCTGCCAGTGCAACGTGGTAATAAACACTTTTACTCTGAGCCCCTGAACCTCTGCCCCAGCTCACAACTCTGGCCTTGCCTTTGCCTAAAATAGCTTTTATTTTCATTCCTTTCTTCCCCCTGTCCTCTTGCCTGCCCCTCTTATTTCCTGTTTCCTCTGTGCACCACTTCAAGAGCAGCACAGATTTGCTGCTCACGTGTTGAGGAACGCTGCTTCTGACAAAGGTGTCGTTTACAAGGATTGGAAGGCTTTTTCCTGATGAGAATTTCTGGGCAGGTTTTGGTGCTGCCAATCTTTGTTCCAAACAGAAAATTAGCTTTAAAAGCTGATTTTGAAAATTAGCTTTGAAAACTAGCTTTAAAAGCCTATGAAAGCAAAACAGCTGAACAGAAATTTGTTTTTACAACCCCAAACTCTTTGGAAGCATTTTTATAACAGGGGTGTCAAGCCCTGTGAACCCTCCAAGCAGCTAAAGAACCAATGAATGAGCAATGAAGGCATTTTTAGCTGTCGGGGTGGGATAATTCATCCTGCCTTCACTTCAGGGCCAGGGCCCAGGTTGCCTCTGGGCCATGTGCACTCTTTGACACATGGAGAATTTAGCATTTCAGAATTAAGCAATCTGCCTCACACCTTTCAGGGTGCATCACATATCTAAGGACAGTGTGTGAATACCTAAGGGAAACACAGAGCTCCTCAAGCCCCTTCCACCAGAGATGGCAAAACGAGAGTTCCTGAACCTTAAGCCCCAGTCTCCAGTTAGGACAGTTCTTTTGAGCCTACCTCAGCTATTTCAACAATAAAAATATCTACCTTTTTTTTTTTTAATAAGTTCTGTTTGTCTTTTTCTTTTTCATGCTAGATATAAAGCAAGCTTTCAATCTTGTAAGATACTTGTGTCCTGTTTACCCAGCTAGAACAATAGAAATCCAAGTAAAAAGAGAGGTTTTGCTAACAGGCAATAACTAAGAACTCATTCTATTCCACTGTCAGGAATGGGGAAAACACACAGCAGGAAGATGTGAACACCCACAAACACCAAGAAGAATTTTGCATTCAGCTCAAACACCCAGGCAAAGACCCACCTCATTTGCAAACAGTGGCACGTGGAAGGGTTTCACCAGGCAGGTGAAATCCCAGCCCACAGATCTGCCTGTTCTCCATCACCAGCAGGATGGAGAGAGGACAACAATTCCCCCTTTACTGGCCAGCTGGAAGGGGCTGCCAGTGCACAGGCAATAACCAGGTCAGGATACGAGACTTTAATTCAGGGGCTGTGAGTCCCTCAAAGCAGCAGCTCCTCCCCACTGAGAATCCCAAAACCCTACCTGGAGCCAAATCCTGCTCCATCCATGCTGGGCTTGCTCATTAAGCTCTTCAGGAGCTTGGAAATAAAATGCCCATTTCTGTGCTAGCTGTAAATCCTTCGTCATCTGGCAAATCAGGTCTATTTTCCTTCCACTTTTACTCATAAAAGCACTACTGGTCTGCCTAAATTTACATTGTGTTTTTATTGTGGAGACTGTGGAAGTTCAGAGTTCTCAGCAATGTTGTCATAACTCAAATTAAGTTGTGAGGGTTTCCAGACAAATTCCTTATCAGGATATTAAAGCCACTGTTAAAACCCAGAGAAAAGAAAATGACTCGTTAAGTTTTGAAAAAAAACAAAGAGCTATGGACCTTTAACATGATATTTCATTTATATTCCTTGTAGTGTGTACATTACAACCTCATTTACAAATCACCCAGCAAAGTCATTATTTTGGGGTTTTTTTGTTGTTTTCTAAAGAGTATAATTTAATGTGAAGATCATTCTTTGCATTTCTAGATTAGTCTTTTTAGCCTGTAAATAAGATAGCAAAAGTGGGAATGAAAGCATTCTACTAAAAAGCACTTTGAAAAGAATAGTCTACCAAATTAATTCTGAGACTGATCAAAAGAACAAACTTTATTAGTTTTCTTTATGTGCATACTAATGATGTCATTTTCTTTATTCCTGAGGACTGAAGTACTACTCTCCAAAAAGTGCTTGCAAACCCAAGATATCAATAGTTAATCAGGTAGAATAAACATTAAATAACTTCACAGGAGAACTTTGCTTCATGCTCCAAATTCTGACTGCACTGGAATAAGGAAATAAAAGAAAACAAGGGTTTTTATGACTAAAGTCAGTGAAATTCTTCTGTTTGCCTCATACCAGTTGACTACAATGGACTTCAGTTGGCAGGCCCATGTTGATAAAGCTCCTAAGAACACAGCCACGGATGAAGCAGGACTTGTTTTAATAAGAGCTGGCCATGCTCAAATGGAAACAATTTCCCACCTGCACTATGGGTTTGCTACAAAGCAATTCCCAGAAATAAACGAGAAATAGGAAAAACTTCCAGTGCTTACAAAATTTCAAGAAATTTTTTTAAAAGACCTTCATCCAGTTTAAGAAAACAATATTTCAAAATCTAGAGTTGGACTATGAAAATAGTAAAGCCCCATCAGTATTGATATCATTTCAGGTAACTTTTCCTCATTGTTTTCTGTGACTCAGTGATAGGAACAACGATCCAACTACTTTATTTAGACCAAAAAAGAATGTTCTGTTTGAAACAAAAAGAGCACTAGACAGTATTCCCCTTCTCCAGGGCTGTGAATGACAAAATACAAGAGGCAGTCTCTGGAAGATTTGTTTTCTTTCTTCCTGGAGTTTGTGTGACTCAGCCAGCACTAACAGCAGGCTCCAAAATGCCTGCAAATGGGGGCTTGAGAGCAGCACAGCCAAATGCCAGCTTAGGGGGGAGCACTTTGCAAAGGAGATGCTGCTCCTCTGGAAAAGTCAGGCATCCATAAAGAAATTTATGGAAATCACTGTCAATCTGAAAGGCTGCCCATTGCTTTCAAGTGGTTCGGTTTCTCTTGTCCCTCTGCCTACCACAGAGAGGATTAACTAAGAATGAGCAGCATCTTTTATTTATCACCTGAAAACTCCTCCTTGTTTCTGCTCCATGTCCTGCCAAGCAATCAACAGGTTTGTGCCACAGGCCAGGGCTGAGGGAAATCGCAGTGCTGCAGGAAACAATAGTGATGGTGCTGTGATGCCTCAGGTTTAGCCTTTATATTTTTCAGGTTCTGTGCTGCTTTAGTGTGTGGGTCTGGGCTCCATATTATGGGATGGCGAGCTCTGTGCACAGAGCAGGGAGACAAAACAATTCCTGCTCCAGCTGGGGACCAATGATCCAAATCTCAGCCCCAAGAGCACAAACCCCGTGGGCTGGAGAGAGAAAACAAGGATGGGACTGCATAACCTAAATCTGGAATTGGACAATTAGCTCCAATATGGACATGGAGCAGAACTGATCACAGTGACAGACCCCATGGCCGGTTGTGCCTTTTGGGACCATTTTGGTTCATCTTGGGTGCAGCCCTGGCTGAGCTCTTGTGCTGCCCAAGGTGGATCCATGGAGGAGATTCTTTGAATAAATCCCTGCTTTATTCTTTAGGCCTAGGGCAGCCTCCCCAAGGGATCAGCTGCACAGAGAGGATGTGATGGTGCTGTTGGACAGGAGGGGAACAGCACCGTGTGATGGAAACCCAGGAAGAACTTCAAACAGGTTGAATGAAGGATCTGAAACCAGAGGAGGCCACAAAGCTGATTGAAGGTTGCAGCACCTTTCCTAGACTGAGATTTGGAGGCTGCAGGGAGAGCTCAGAGCCCCTTCCAGGGCCTTAAAGGGGCTCCAAGAGAGCTGGAGAGGGACTGGGGACAAGGGATGGAGTGACAGAAAAAGAGAAATTGCTTTAACTGTCAGATTGAATATTAAGTTAAAAAAATTACTCTGAGGGTGGTGAGGCCATGGCACAGGCAGCCCAGAGAAGCTGTGGCTGCCCCATTCCTGGAAATGTTCAAAACAAGGCAGGATGGGGCTTGGAGCATCCTGGGATAGTGGGAGGTGTCCCTGTCCATGGCAGGGAGCTGGAACAAGATGAGCTTGGAGGTGCCTCCCAACCCAAAGCACTCAGTGGTTCCATGATTATGTGAAAATTTAATATAATTATAGCCATGATAGATATGAGGGCTGCAAGGTCTGCAGGGAAAATAATATTGTTTATTAGAATAATTGATGCAGTTGGAAAGGATATAAATTTCTAATAGAGCACATTTCACTTTGTGCTATCTATGTATTCCTTTCAAAATGTGTCTAGATGATTACAGCTCTCCAGCAAGGCAGAAATTGCCTCATTATCAGTGAAATATTCCAACTGATGGTACACAGAGCATTGTAAAATGTGGGAAATCATGAAAATGGGGGTGAAGGAAAAAGAGAAGATTCCACATTTCAGCTAAAGGATTTTCAAGTCAAGCTTCCTTTGCAGAGTCAGACAGATAAAAACTTGCACTTTTTCAAAGCAATCACAAATGGCTTTTAAGAAAGATAAGGCCAGACCATGGCTAAACCTCTGTGTGCATCAGGGGGCCAAATCCTGTTGAACCCCAGGATGAATGTGGAAAAGCAACTGGAAGAGTTGCTTTGCAAGCAGCCTGTAGTTGCTGGGACACTTTGTGTGAGCACAGGGACACCTGAACCCCTTCTCCTGGCACAGGCACCAGGCACAGCCACCCTGCTGCTTTCTTCCTTTCCCCACAGCCCTCAGCGTCAGGATCCTTGTGACTGATAAGGAACATGTTGGGAGAATGGCTCTGGGCACCAGCCTTCTCCCCAGAAGAGGAAAATGTTAGAAAGATCCCAATTCAGCTCGACTTCTTTGGTTATTTGGCTCTAAAATATAGAACAATCCACATGTGCTCATTTTAATAATGCATCAACACTCCTTCCTAGTTCCCAAGAGTTATTCTCTCTTTCAAATGATCTCCCAAATTCATAAGAAATGAGCTTAATTTCTTTCTGCACTAAAAGTGCAGATTCCCTCTCAATTACCTATATTTCTTTCAGAAGTTGGATTATTTAAAGCTCTCAAATTATTCAGCCACCAGAACTTAATTCATTTAATGATTACATGCAAAACTGGACCTTTGAACCATTTCAGTCAACTGGCTCTCTAATTGTTCTTCAGCAGCCCCCTAATAACTGGAAATATTTTCTTAAACTGTGGAAAAAAGCTGAACTGAGATGTGTAGTCTGGAGCTCAGACATTTCAGATTTTTCTGCACAAATACTCCATTACTGTTGCCACACATGCATTTATAACATTATCCTCAGGATTATTTCTAGACTGCCAGGACTTTGGGAGAGCTCCACACTCAAAGTATGGCCCAGTTCATACTAAATTCAAAACCTTGAGGGCCAGACCTTCAAGCCAGGACAGCTCAGCACAGCTCCAGTGATTCTGGGGCTGCTCATCTATGTGGCAAACAAAGCTGATGCTGGGGACCTGCTAATTCTGTTTCCTCAGGAGCATTGGGTCATTCTGCTTTCCACAAGCCTCAAATGCTCCAACACTTCAGCACAAAGGGATTAAAAAAGCAGAATTCATTCTCACATAACTCACTTGACCATACTGACAACTCTCACCAATTACAAGCACATGACCCCTGCCCACGCTGAGAGAAGAGATGACAAACTCTCTGAGAGAAGAGATGACAAACTCTCCTGCTTAGATGGGTGAAATATTTTCAGTAACAAAAACTGCCTGCAAAGGGATGGCACACACACAGCCCTGTAAGTAAAGCTTTCTTATATCTTCTGCTATCAGTGGCTCTAGATTTCAAGAAATAAATTATTCATCTTCCCCAGCTCTGTGACAGCCTGTGCATTAATTTTAAGAATAAAAGTAAATTGCTTTGAGTGGAAGAATCAGTCCAGAGTACAGACTTACTGAGCTCTATTAGTAGAAATAAAAAAGTGAAAGAGTCTAAATTTCAGATAATAAACCTCAAAGGTGGCAAAAAAAACCACCAGCAAGATGCTTCACCCAACCTTCTCATTACTTACACAACCCTAAAATATGGCCTACAAGAGATAACCTCATTTTCCTTACTTAACATCTTCAATTTAGCAACATGGGGGCAAGAAACTACTGCCAAACTTAATCCAAACCATCACATTTGATAGCAAAATCTGCATTCCCTATAAATAATGTGGGAAATCTGCCTAGCCAAGACTAATTTAATTCTTTAAGGATTGCAGTTGTGACCATGTGTCACAATGGTGGTGGAAATATCTTAAAGGAGTCCTTTTGCAGAGACACAAGAGTTTTAGAAAGGATTAATTATAGAATATTTGAAGGCAGTTTTTCATAAGGCAGAAAGATAAGGCAGCATGAAGAGCAACACAACTGAGCATGAGAGTAGAGTTAAACCCTTATGTTCCTGTTGTGCACACCCCAGATGAAAACTGCTGCTGTCTGTCAGCTGTAAATTTATTTATTTAAATAGAAGGTCTATGTCCAAGGACCATTGTGAACAACAGATACATGTAAAGTTCAAAACACAGTGGAACCAGCAAGAGCAAAACAGGAGCATGTGGTGAGTGAGATGAAAAAAACCCACCCACAACCAATAAAACCTCTTGGAAGATCTACAGCAAAGCAGTTTCACAGAATTCAGTGGCACCATAACAAATTGAAATGAGCAAATAAAAGACTCCAAATTAGCTATTTGAAGTTTTCATAAAAAATTCTCACGGTCTCCAAACCACCACGGGAAGGTTCATAGCCTTGCTTAAAAAAATGATTATCTTCTTCCCAATTTTAATCTTTTTATAATGCAGCCTCTCTTCAAAGAGAGTGCCAGATCATTTGCTGAATTTTTTAAACTACTTCTCATTCTTTCCCCTCAATAAAACTTCATTAAGGTTATTAGACAGAGAAGAACTTGTATTTGCCCCTCTGCTGTAACCCTGTATTCTAGCAAAATGTGAACCGCATCTTTTTGCCACTATTTTGATATTCAAGGGGAGCCAGAACTGCAAATTTAATATTTAAATAAATATAGTGATAAATCTGAAGAAACCCATGCAATTGTGTGACTTCTTGCTTTCTCTACTTTCCCATTCTCTTCTACAAATCTATTTGGCTTGGTATAATTGAAAAACAGGAGTCCAGGTGTGAGGTTCAATCTTTAACTTGGTGAAAAATTTGTCTCAAAAGGAAATAAAGGCAGGAGGCAAAATGACAGTCAGGACCATGTGTCTTATGGCAATGTGCATTCCTGATGCTTTTCTACAGAACACATGGATTATTTCCAGCCTGGCTCAGGAGTGGCACCGTGTTTGCAGGATAACCTTTCTGTGTGCTGCTACTGGCCCTGTAATTCCCATTCTGCCCTGAAGGGCTGCCACCTTTCTGCTGATGGATTTTATTTTTTCATCTCTACAAACAGGACCTTTTTAATGCTGACCAAGTATCTTTTCCCTAGAAATGACAGCTTAAGCAAAGCTGTGTGTTACAGCTGGTCTCTATAGATACCTGCCCGCTCTATATCCAAGAACTTCATCCAGCAGGAAACTGGAAAAGCTGGAGAGCTTCAACAGCAGGCAGCATCCTGCACTTTTATGACCATCTTTACAGACACAGAGCAGTACAAACAACCCTCAGAGCCAAGACAAAGCAAAGCAAACTGAGAACATCTCAATAGCCCTTTCCCTGACACAGATACCAGACAGCCAAAACCCCACTACGACAGGAGTTACTGATTGCCTGTTTCAGCTCAAACACTTTTCCTTCCCTGGTGCTCCTTTGGGTTTGAGAGAGAAGGATGTGTTGATGTCACCTTCTGCAAAGCCATGGAGATGTCTGGAGTTTGTCTGGACATTTCTGGGGGATACAGGGAGTTGCAGGGCAGCAGCCTTGCCAAGAGCACTCCCTATTGCAGCTTGAATGGGATAAAATATTTCTAAAACAAGCCACCTGAATACGTGCTAATTTCATCTAATAAATCTAACTCATCTGCCAGAAAACTTCCTGGGACAAGAGAACATCCTGTTTGCCAGCTTTTTATAAAAAAACCTCCAGGCATTCTGTTTGCTTCCAAATAACAAGTTGGTCATTTTAGCCAGAGTTCAGGACAGTTTGATGCAGGTGCCACCCTCCTGCAGATAATGATAATAAAGGTGCCATTGCCACACAACTTTGCTTTCCCTGCCCTGTACAAGCAGACACATCCCAGCAGCTCCTCAGGGATGCCAGAGAAGTCTCTCAACCAGCAGACAGGATTTGTTTAAAGGCACACTTATAAAAAATAAAAAGGCTCTGCCTCTAGGCGATTTCTGGTTTGTTCACTCGTTTATTTTGCACAGGAGAGCACGAAAGCATAGTTTCCAACAGGAACATAAAATCATAGTTAACACACTAAATCCCTAAAGAGGAGCAGCAGACTGATTTTTCTCCCTGAAACAGGCAAGAGAAAAAGATCTCTGTCACACAAAGCAACCAAAGAAGAGCTACACAGATAAGGCACTTCAAAAAAGAAAATGAATTCTTTTATAATTTGGAGGACAATTACTTAGAGATTTGACATTCACAAGCATCCAGCTCCTCAAGGACAGGAGCAGCAAGACCAGAAATCCAGCTACCACTACTCCCATTTTCCCATTCTCACTGATGCACAGCCTGATTAAGATTATACCCTTTGAGCAGCCAAATATGAGGAAAATTCCAAGTTTGCTACCTAAAAACTGCAGGCTAGAGTCCCTCAGATGAAAATGACAGCATAACCCCTGAAATCACAGGGGAATCATTAACTTCATCCCACAAAGGACCTGTCTGCTTCTTCACAGTTCAACTGATTTTAGTTTTTTAATCCAAATGCTGAGAGTAACCTGGAATTTTCATCATGTAGAATATGAACAATTTTCCCTGGATTTAGCTGCTGCAATAGCCAGCTGTGGCACAGTTACAGATGGGGCCACAGCATGAGGGACCAGCCCGAAACCTCTCCAGTCAGAGGAGGAGCCTCTTTTGCCAATTCCAGGAATCTCCTCCAGGTACTGATGCTCTCCCCACCACTTGCAGAAAGCTTCCCACAGAAAGCAGGGAAATGTTCCTTAAGCCTCAAAAATGTTTCACGCTTTTCCGATGGAATTTCAGTGAGATTCAGTTAAGTTATGAAGTGCTAAAATAATCATCATTTTACTTCTTAGGAAAATGTCAGCAACATGGCTAAACAAGCAACAGAAAACTGACACTTCTACTTTTCCAACTTGTTTTGCAACTTACACAACCTCTAATTTTTGTGTTTGGTAACAAAATATGTAGATGATAGAGAATTAAAAATTAACAACTTGGAAGTCAACTTCCATCACAATTCCAGTGGGATTCAGCATGCTAAATCCTCAGGTTCTTCTGAAATTCTTAAGATATTTAATCTTAAAAATTAATCTTGAAATTTAAAAAAAAAAATTTCTAAATTAAGCTTCAATCTTTAGACAATTCATCTCCATATCCAAAAGCTGGCCCTTCACAGAACTGTCCTTTGTGGGTCAGCTACCAAGATCTGGAAGAGGAACAGAAAATCAAACCCACTCTGAGCAGCTGTTTCCACAGCTGCAGCTGTGCTTGCTTCCATCAAACCAAGAAAGATTCCTGTGATCAAGACACCCAAGGATATGTGCATCCAATTCCTTTTGACAAGTAAATTCAGCTATATGAACTCTAGCTTTAATAACACCTTATTCCTCCCATCCTTGTGAAAACATGGCACCTGGCAAAGACAGGGATCCTTGTCAGGGCTCTGCAGGGAGTTATGTAATTGCAGTGGAAGATGAAAACATGGGGTAAAAGATGAGTACAAAATACCACAAATCTTCAGTTTTCCCAACACAAAGTATAAATATCACATGCAGACAAGAGCAATGTAATTATTACTACTCAGTTTAAATTTATTCATTATGAGCTCACCTTGCATCGCCTAAAAATCAGCAAGATTCTGTGGAGCAGCAGAAATATAATTACCAAGATCACTTCAATGCACTGTGCCATTAACACCTTATTATAATGAGGCCACGATATGAAAGCATCTCATAGACTGAGCTGTGGTTTGCAATTCATGCTGCAATTAGGTCTAGGTCTAATTCAATGAATCCAGTCCTAAGTGGGATAGAAATTCTGGATGCCTTTGTCCTCAGATATAAGGGTCAATCGTGCAAGTGCAAATTAACTTCAGTGAGAAATTCACAGGGGAAAGGCTTGGCAAGCACTGGCATGGGGAAGGGGCAGAGCCACCCTCCTTGGAGGTATTTGATTCATGTGGCACTTGGGGACATGGTTTAGTGGCCTTAGCAGCGCTGGGGGAACAGTTGGACTCCATCATCTCAGAGGTCTTTTCAAGCCTAAAGGATTCTGTGACTCTGAGAACATGTAGAGGCTTTTCCAGCAAGAAACTACAGCTAAAAAACCTAACAGCTAACCCCTACACAAATCCTGATAATCAATTTTTTAGTCAAAATACTCCTTGATGTCTCCTTTTCCCCCACCCTTTTTTTCCCAAGTTTTCCCTGTATGGTGGCACAGATTTGAACTGAAAATGGACATGTCTGAAGCTGTAAACCACAATTTTCTGCATCAGGGCTTAAGATTGGAATCCTGGATTCCTGTTTGATTAATTGTAATATTCAGAGATCCATACCTTCAAAATGGGCATATTAATGAACTTCTCCTATGAGCCAAAGCATCAGTCCTGTGAACTTTGAATCTTTGATTCCTGCAGGAGTAGTTACAATATTCATTTTGAGTGTATTTCTGCAACATATTGGACCATTTTCTTTATTTCATTATAGACAGTCCTAGCTCAGAGCAGCAGAGGGAATTTGTCTGAAGGCTCATTCCCAAAACACCCAAGTGATACTTCTGAGTACAGAACTGCTATTATCAGTCATTACCACCCCAGATCTCATAGCACAACACAATTAAACTGCTGAAAACAGCCAACGCCTGATGCTGCTCCATTTCTGCATTTCGCCTTGCACAGCACAACACAAAACAAATACATTACATGAATCAAAGCCTGAGAAAGAACTTCTGAGACAATGAAATTAAGGATTTAAGTGTTCCCTTTGAATTGAGATGCATTCAGAGACACCAGGATGAGGCACAGTGTATGCTGGGATTTCTCCATCTCAGATGCAAACAAATCACTCTCTTGGGTGTTGTTTGTCCTGCAGAGACCACATGAACTGAAGGTGCTGGTGCTCTCATTAAAGTCTTTTTGCTCTGTAGCTTCTTCTTCTCAAGCACCTGAAGCTTCAATATAAGCCGATCCAAAAATGAACTTCCACCTCAGTTACCCTTGGCTAAAACCCACTTTACTGAAGATACAAGGTCTCTTAAAACCAGTTAAAAAAAAGCAGCTGCAAATGGACTCTTTAAGCAGGGAATTGCAGTTTCCAAGCCTGAACACTTTGCAGCTTGCCAGGTAGGGATGTTGTTTTCAGGAAATAGCACAATGCTATTCCTAAGCAGCTTTGGTGACTCAGTGCTAAGTCTCTGTGTGCATGTGGGAAGCTGGAATTTGAATTTGTCTTCCCCCTGGGTTGCCACTTTGGGACTCTTGTGCCAAAATAAAGCCGCGGGTTGTGCAGGGGAGGAATTTTTGGTGTGATCCCAGGATGGCTCCTTGCTGGGGGAGGCTGAGTGGGCCCGGGGCTTGCCTGGAGGGGGCTGTGCTCAGTACCTGCCTGCCAGCATGGGGAGGATTTATGGGCAGTCAGGAAGGGCTCAGAGCAAGGAAAAAAGGCAGAGTTTTCGTTCAAAGTCACCTTTTCCCTTCTCTTCTAAATACAGTGGGTTTACCAATCACAAATGGAGGCATAAAGAGTCTGAGCAGCCCACCCTCTCTTAATATGATATTTTATTCTCCAGTGAATGTTTTTATTGAGTGTCCTGCTGAGGTGAGGGTATTTAGCATCTCCAGAGGTGCCAGAGATCAAGGATTAGCACCTGAATTTGCATCCCTACCCACACTCAGCTTCCTCCTGAACCTTGCAGCCCCTCTCCTGCTTCCTCCATCTCCTGGAAGCCTCCCCAGGCAGGGCTCAGTGTTTCATGGCTTGTTAAAGGCATCAAGAACGTTGTTGTGCTGTTTGCAAAGCTGGCAGCACCCACCTGGGGCACACACCCACGAGGAGGATAAATCACCCATCTCTGCTGAGCCCCAGCTGGGGCACTCAGAGATCAGCACCAGTGAGGGTACTGATATTAAGGGAGATGAACAAAAAGGGAGCTGAATCAATGGAGGGTGAGAAAGGAGCCGTTTTTCTCCTCATACAAGAGAGCAGAGCGAGAAGCAGTGAGCGTGAGCTACAACAAGGCTTGTGCTGCAGCCCATGAGAAGCTTTGGAGCTGTCCTAGGTAGGAAGCAGCCCTTGCTGAAGGCTCTCAGGCAGGTGCCTGATGCAAACCCTCTCTAAAATCCACACCTTGGGTTCCCAGGTTATTTGGGAATGAACGAGTGCCTCAGCTGAGAGCAGGCATTACAAAATGCAGATCTGGCAGTGCCACAGGAGGCTCTGAGGAACATCCCCAGCACCCTCCAGCACAGAGCCCTCCAGCACTTCTGGAGCCCATCACACACCAAAGCACAGCCTGCCCTGAGTGGATGAAGCCAGATTTGCTCAGTAGTCTGAGGATTGAGCCACCAAAGCCTAATCCACAAATATCAGTCTGGAAAGTAAGGCTAATTCAGGCTTACCAGAGCATGCACTACCTCCTCTAAACCAGCTTTTATTTTTTTAAACTGTCTTTAATTTGCAGCTTATGCTGCAAGTTCTAAGCTGTTCCATACAAGCCAAGAAAACAGCCAGGAATTCACTGGAAGCATTTCCTATTTATCAGGAAGTCTTTCCAGGCTGTACACAAAGACACTGCTGTTCTTACTCAGAGTCTCCTCCTTGTCTTATTCCTACTTTGAGTGGCTTCTTAGGGGCACATCTGTGCAAGAAGCTTCTCCAGAGAGCAGTGAAAAGGGATCATCCTGTGGATAACCAAGTGGGGGTGAACAGACAAGGGCCCACATCCCTGACTTCAGCCCAGCCTGTGGGTGAGACACCAAAAATTCTGCATCTGTTTTAAAGGGGAGCAGAAAATCCTTCTTCTGCTTTGCAGTCAGAAAAAACTCCAGAAATTAGTTCTTTGAGGGCCATTTCTCCTACAGCCACCTCAAGATCAACAAGGAAAAAAAACCCAACCAACAAATCAACCAAAAAAAAACCCCAAACCAAACAGGCTTGAAAAGTCAAACAAAATACAAAGAACGCTCTGCATTCTACACCATGGGAAGCAAACCTGATAAACCATTTGGTTCAATTAAGACAAGCCAGTGTGGGAGCACCTTCAGTATCCAACTTGGTTCCCAAACTGCAGTTTGATCTGCTCACATTCTCATGTTCTTAGCTCCTGGGGATACTAAATTATAATAAAAGTTCTATGCTCTTTTGCAAAAACTAGGGTGAACACATCCAGTTTTAGTAAATAAAGAGGTGGTAAGAAAAAGGAAGAACAGTTTATTTTTGTATTTTTTCTTCAATCAGAAGCTGCATTTCATCTGTAGGAGCTGAGATTCCAGCAAAGCTTTAATGATGGCTTCAGCATCACCACTGACCTGTGCAAATCCCATCCTGGACAGTGGAATTTGAGCTCTTAAAGAAAATATTAACTTTCACACATTACTTTGGGCAGCTGAGGAGCTGCACAAAACACACAAATAGAACAACTCAGAGGGTCACTGGCCTGAAGGGAAGACAGGAAAAGCATCAGCCACCATGTGCCAGGGCCAGCTGGGCAGCTGCAAACTGGAGGGAGGAAGGGAAGGGAAGGGAAGGAAAGGAAGGGAAGGAAGGAAGGGAAGGCAAAGAAGGCAAGGAAGGCAAGGAAGGCAAGGAAGGGAAGGAAGGAAAGGAAGGGAAGGAAGGGAAGGAAGGAAAGGAAGGAAAGGAAGGAAAGGAAGGAAAGGAAGGAAAGGAAGGAAAGGAAGGAAAGGAAGGAAAGGAAGGAAAGGAAGGAAAGGAAGGAAAGGAAGGAAAGGAAGGAAAGGAAGGAAAGGAAGGAAAGGAAGGAAAGGAAGGAAAGGAAGGAAAGGAAGGGGTTCTACCTTAGACTGGGCACAGCAAGGTTAAAGGGTCAGATAAATTAAATCACTTTAAATCAGATACTGTGCAGTAAGCACTGAATTTCTGCACTTCCTTTTTACAGCCACATTGTGTCCTTAGCCTGTGTAATTGTTAAATGTGGGATCAGGAAGACTGAAATGCATGAAACATTTACACAGGCACACACACACACACCCCCATCTGTGAACTACCCCATCTCAGAGCTTCCAAACCAAATCTTCACAGAGCATTTCAAAAATGCACAAAATGCAGATTCCCTTCATCACGTGAAACGCCTCAGGGGAGAAAACAAAACAGGAAAAACAGCTTGAGGTAAGGATTTTTAAAGCATGAAACGTGCCAAAACTGGAGAAATGTCTTAATCTCCAGTGGTGGAAATGCACCAAGTGAAACACTTCAATATTAAAACAACCAATGTTTTTAGGACAGAACAAGTTCCCCAGTAGTATATTAATGCAAAATTATGTGCTTTGAAATGGGAAGTAATTAAAAATATACCAAATAAAATCAAAACATTGAAAAGCTTTTTTGATGGCAAGATCAAATTAAGAGTAATTTTTATTCCACTTGGAGGGAAAACTGTATTAACATCCATTAAAATCTATAGTAAACTGATTACCCATGATTGCTGTGGTTTAAACACGCACTTTGCCGACTTTGGGCAACACAAGGCAAAAATGAATCCAAAATGCCCTCAGAGAGCCTGGCTGTGGCACCTGAGGGATGGATGGATGGATGGATGGATGGATGGATGGATGGATGGATGGATGGATGGATGGATGGATGGATGGATGGATGGATGGATGGATGGATGGATGGATGGATGGATGGATGGATGGATGGATGGGGATTTTTCACACCTGCAGCCTGCTCAGGAGCAGCCACAATGGGAGGAGCTGTTGGTCACTCACCCAACAGGGACCAGGACATCCTAAAGCACCCCAGGTGTGGCACAGCAGAAAGCAAAGCCACGTGTGTGTGTGTCACTGCAGAAACAGAGAACTCAAAGAAGTCCTTTCAATAAAAGGACAAGTGTGTCCCTGGCACACAGGCAGCACAGCACAGAGCAGCCCCTGCAGGCTGGAGCATTTCTGGCTGCAGAAGACCAAGAAGGTTGTGGTGCTTTGCCAGAGGTAGCAAACGTCTCCTTTGGTGTGTGACAGGACTTGAGGTGTGTTAAAGATCAGGGTAAGAAACGTGGAGGTGTGTAAATAGAGTACAAAGCCTGTTAATATCCTCTGTTGATTGAGCTGGGCCTCAGTAAGGAGAGAATGGCTTCAAAAGGCATCTCAGAGTGCACAGGACACGGCCTGTGGCAGATTACAAACTCCTCATTGCAGGAGCCTCGCGCTGACCCATATTTGTAATCAAAATAAAATCCTCCTGTGAAGGCTATCAAAGCTTCACTTGCCAAAATCCCACTAACCTACAAGATAAGCCCTTTAGGCTGGAAACATTCATTTAACCTCACTGTCACTTCTGCGTGCAGAGCTAACACGGAGCGAGTTCCCAAGGTACCCTTCAAGGGAAAATGCCTTTTTGCACCCAGCTGCAGATGGATTTCCCCTAAAAAGCCACCTTGGGCACTTGCACTGCATTCGAGCAGTTGCTTCACGGTGTTCAAATGCAGGTTACAGATCAATGCAGCTCAACAGCACATGACAGAGAATTTCACTGTCACAATTAATACTTAATCAATTTGCAGTGCCTTGTTCTCCAACAGGCACTTAAAATACAGGGAACAGGTAGAGCCTTAAACTGCTGGGAGAATAATTACCACCCTGACTGGGTCCTCAACACAATGCCACTCTGCTGTGGTGTTCTGACAAACACATACAGACACTCACAGATCCAGTGACATTTTCTGTTCTTTTATTAAACACTCTGTGTGGGCAAGAAAAGAAAGGAGGCTGCAGTGTAATTTTTGACACCGTGTAATATCAATGCTAAAATACAAGTAAAAGACTTTTAAAACAAAGTTGCAGTGTTTCTTCCAGTAAGTTTCCCTTTTGTGTTATGAGTAAACCTCATTTTTGATATTCACAAGGCAAATGAATGGTTTTCTTTTCTGAAAGGGAAAACTGAAATCACTGTCAACAAAATGATCAAGAAACAAAGATGATGCATATTACAATTTAGATGTTAAATTGTTAAAGACTAAAATTTCAAAACTCCCTGTACAATGAGAAGGAAAAGTCTGAGACATGATATGCAGAAGAGATGGTAGGTAAATAACTCCAAGTCTAGAATTGTGCAGCTTGGAAGTGAAATGCATGTTAGAAAAGTGGTCAAGAACATCAGAGAACAGCACAGAGAACACAAGCAGGTGACAATTATTCCCACAAAAAGCAGAGAAAACACCTCAAACAATCCTATTTAGAGCAGCAAGCAGTTTTGATTTCCAGTCCTGCTGCAGTGAGCTGGGCTGAATCAGCTTAACACAGACCAAGGAGAGGTTTGCAGCTGCACTCTGCATTAGCACAGCTGCCAGCTGTGGGGCAAATCCTCAGCCCACATCCTGCCTGACCCCTCACTGGGATGGCAGGAGGAGCATCACTAGGGAATTGGGGACTGAGCCTGGAATCACTCACTGCACTCAGAGTGCTTCCACAGCTACTGCAGCAGGGCCACCAGGATTTAAATGGGCCTGTCCTTTACTTATTTATTAACTCTTCACAACTGTTTGTTTATTTGCAATGCCAAGAGAAGGTGCAGATGCCCAGTTACACAATCTCACCTGCAGGACAGTTCTGTCTGTGCAACCCTGCACAAGATGCAAACCTGGCATTTCAGCCTCAGGAGCAACTTTCAGTTTTACATTTGATAACACCACTTCAAACTGATTTGACACCACAGCCTTAAGAGCAGGCACAGCATTGATATCATTCAGATATCAGTGATATCTGAATTTGATGTAAAAACTGAGTTCCACACATTGATGACACTGTTAGGTAGGTATTTACTACTATACATAATTAGTGCTGACCTGGGGACAACTGTTAATCTGATAATCAAAGGATTAAGAAATGGAGATACCAGCAATAAACAAGAACCTCATTAAAGAAATTTTGTTCTCCTAGTATTTAAACTGCTGCTCATCTTTAGAGAATCCATTTTCAATCATTTCTTGGGAACATGTCCTCAGCACCTTTTAGGCTGAGAATGTGATCATTTGTACTGGCTCTCAAATAAACCAACACTGAGGAAAATTGCCTGGGTCGCATGCATTGGGCAATTCATTTAAATGCACAAGCTCTTCTCAACAGACTGCAGAAGTACCCATTTCCCTGGCTTTGTGAGGCCCTGCACACACAGAATTTATGAATTAACAAGCCCAGTTTGCCAGTTTCTGAATGCACACCTGAAAGAAAAGAACAGACATAGCAGTAGATTTATTGGTATAGTAATGCCTAAATGCTGATTTGTTCAGCATCAATTAGAGAAAACCATATGTTCTCCATGGGAGACAAAAATAAAATGGAACCAAACCCATTTTCATTTAAATGCCTGGAATTTACTCTGTTCTCAGAATGATATTGCCAAAGAACCTGCTTAAGAGGCTGCTGCAACAAAAGCATTCAGCAGAGGAGAGGAAGAGATGCTGAAGGCAGGAGCTGCAGTGCCCTTTGCAAGCCCTGTCCTGGGAAAATGACATCATGTCCTGCCTGCTCTGTCAGACACCCTCATTTGCTGGACAATTCCCACAAAATGGCTCAGGCACTGTCATTTTCCATTCAGGAGCTGCTGCAGCTTGGCTGAGTGCTGCCCATTAATGCTCCCCAGCTGCCTCCCAGCTCTCTGCTGGCATCCTGATGATGCCCAGCATGCTGATGATGCCCAGCAAAAGAGCACCAAGATGGGGCTGTCACATCCAGCCCAGGCTCTGAGCCCAAACCAACCTGATTTCCAGCCCACCTGCCTGAGCACAAAGCTCACATCCAGGCTGCTGATGCTGGTCCTGCACTTGGGGCAGGACCCAGACCTTATGGACTGCTCTGTTTCCTTTGCTGCAGTCACATCACCTGTGATAGCCATCTATCCATTAACCAAGGAAAGCCTAGAAGTAGCTTTCCTCTTGTATGAATGCTGGAAATAAATTAAATAACCTGTTGCAGAAAACCCAGGCAGATGCAAACTCTGGCCAGTGTAAGAAGGGAGGAAAAGGAGAGGACAAACAATCTTCCCTATAGGGTCTCTCCTCGTTTCAGAGTGGAGACTGTTCATATAATGGTTTATTCCCTGCCCTTTCCTCATACAAAAAAGTGAGCACATAAGAGCCATTCTGGTTTTGTAATTTTACCTTTTTCTCCATGTTTAATCTGTGTGGAGCTCATGGAATCCTTTGGGCTATAGCACAGATGCCAGAGCCAGAAAAGAAGGCTGCCCATACTGCAGTTCTTTGGAATAGCTTCTTCTGTTTTGAATTTCTAATAATTTCTAGTAAATCATAGGCTCTGTAGCTGACTGGTGAATGATTTGTCTCAGCTACTGTTTGAACCACTTGTATCAAGTGAAGAAATCACCCTTGGAAGCTTTCAAAACAGATTCCCACGTGTCTGTGAAATGTGAAGGGTGGGTTGAATTAGTACAAGCAGGTCTAAGAGAAGGTTTGCACTGTCAGCTCACAGCTGGGTGGGTCCCTCAGGAGGAACTGCAGGCACCAAGTGGGTCTGAAGGAGCTGGAACAAGCAGTGACAGAAAGTAACACAACAATCCTTGTCCCTGATCACACTCAGCAGCAGTCAGGACTTCCTCCCCTTTCTTCTGTCAGCAGCACAATTCCCAGGGCTGCTTCTACAACAGAGCTAAAGCTGTGAAATCCTTCAAATTACCCCTATGGAAAATCCAGCACTAAGGTGCTTCATTTGTTTGGGGTTTTTTTTCTCTTTTGCTTTTGATGGAGGTGAAGCCCCCAACCAAACAGAACAGAAACATCCAACCCCCTAAAACTGAACAAAAAACTTCACAGCAAAGCCCCAGATCAAATTCAGATGAAACCAATGTACCTTCTCCCCCTTCAGAAAGTCTTTTATCTTCCTGGGGCAACTGAATCACAATTTAGATGCCTTGGAAGGAAGCAGCAGGTCTGGCAGCTCTAATGCATTATGCAGGAGGCCAGACCTCACCAAATGCAATAACAGCACCCTGAACAGTCCCAAACCTCCCCAAATCCATCTCTCCACTATCTCACCCTACACTTTCCCACTTGAAATAGGCCTCTCTGTTTATAGCTTTAAAGATGTGACCCTGCAATCCAGAAATGAGCAGAAACACACGATCTCCTCACATTGATATAGAAAAGAAATTAACACAGAGCCAGGGCATCCCTGGGCACCCACTGCACAGTCTGTGGAGTATAAAACTTGGGGCACTTTAAGGTCCTAAAGGAAGGTCAGCCTTAGGGGTCTGTATTGCTTTAAACAATAAAAATGAACTTTTCCCACTCCTCCGAACAAAGTTGAAGAAAGGAAACAGCAGCACTACCTAAATGCTTTGTCATTTAAAGAAGAGAGGAACAAGAGTTCTTTTTACTCTAAAAAAATAAGCACTGCAGTTTGGTGTGGGGTTTATTTGGACACATATGAGCAAGGAGAAACCACAGCACACACATTAACAGGAAGATGATCTTGCAGCTATAGTCCACTCCTTGACAGAGGCTTATAAAATAGACTTGGAGGTAGTATTTTTATCCATTAATTTCTATGAAAAGATATTACAATACAAACAACATTTCAAAATGGAGAATATGCTTAGAGTGAGAAAAAGAAGTTGGCTTCAGAGAAGGTTTTGGAAAAGGGCAGGGGAGAACCACACTTATCCTGCCAAAATGTGGAAGGGCTACTTCCCAAACAGAAAGATTTGGCGGGTATGAAGCATTTACACATCTCATAGCAAAATACAGAATGTTTTCCTTAAAATATTTTAAGAAGAAATAAAATGCATATTTCAAAGACACTTTCATGAGCATGTGTTCTAGTCCAGATTACACAACACTGCTTCTATTAAAAACAAAGCCTAGTCTGAAAAAACACCCAGCCACATTCATGGTGTTTGGAAATGAGAAATAGATGACGAGGAGCCTTTTCTTCATTAAGTAACAAATTGCTTCTCAGAGCTGGATATTTTAAGATATCCAAGTGGCCAATTGTCAGCTGGTGTAAATTATCACAGTTGCAGGGAGCTCTATTTTTACCAGCTGAAGATTTTGCCCCTAAGCATCTGCCAGTGAAGCCAGCCAGGGAACCATGGACATATATCTGGAAAGGCATTGATTCTAAAGAAAGACCAGGTAATTACAACGTGTTGGGCAATTGCAGGGACGGGGGGAGGAAAAGGATGAGCAAAGTCACAGCAAGTAACAAAACGAGCAGGAAAGCAGACAGCAATCCTGGTAACTCTGCAGGCTTGGCATTAGTGCACCGAAAGCTGTGTTAGAGCCCTCCCTTCCAGCCCTGTGCTGCAGATCCTGGATATAAACTGTGCTTCAGCATCTGGGCTGAGTCAGCACCGCTGTTCCTCCCTGCAGCAGCCAGGGACAGCTGCTGACTGCTGAAACCAAGAGAGTGGATATTCTGAAGAGTAAGATAAAGCATTCACGTGATTTTAAGACAGAATTTTCACGTGTGTCTTGGCTGAACAAGTCTAGTGAGCGTATCCAAAAGCACCTCCCTGACACCTGGAGCTCATCCCCACGCTCTGTGTACCACGCTTGACCGGCTCCTGCCCACAGGGCACCAGGCCCTGGGCAACCTGGCTGAGGGCTGGGCATCATCCCATCCCTTCTAACAGCTGGGGCATCCTCCCAAAGACCTGGACTTGCTTGCTTGGGGGTGGCCATCCCCAGCCATGGTTCGGGTTTCTGCTTGTTCTCTGTCACCGAAGGTACAGGGGACAGTAAAGGAGGTGACATATGGACTCCATCGTTCAGAAGGCATAAAAAGAGGCAAAAAGCCTCTCCTTTATTCAGATGTCTTATTTTATATCTTAGTTCACTACAGGTGGACCTGATTGGTCATTTAATTAATACATTTCACATGACTGGCTAATTAACAAGACACCCATTTGGTAAATAACCTTACTGTAAACACACACAGCACGCGTTGACATGACTGCAGCTGCAGAGATTAAGGATTGTTTATAATTCTCTTCTCTGAGCTTCTCACAGCTTTTCCCAGAACAATGCCTGGGAAGCTATCAATTTCTCCCTGTGACCAGAGAGCTGCCACCACAGTTCTCCACACACCCTTTGCTGGTGTAACCCAACTCAGCCCCTGAACTTGATGTGCAGTTTAGAGACTGCAACAGAGCAGCTTCCAGGGCACCACAGGCGCTGGAATGCTCCAGATTTAAACAAAACACCTTCCCCAATGTAATGATTACATGGCTTTCAGAAGCCATATTCCATGGGGAAGGTGTTCCATGTAATGATTCAGTGCTTTCAGAAGACAAGAGGAGGATAAAAGATGTTTCCCCGAGTGTCCCACATCAGCAGCATCTTTTTGTGTGCTAACAGCTCACCTTCCCCTGCACAGACAGCAGAGGTGCCACTGCCAGCCACCTTCCTGTTGCTTCATTTGCAGGGAAACAAGAGACCGGAGCTGATGCATTTCTGCAGAAGTGAACCATGTCAACCCAGCTGGGCACTGCTGCCTCTTCAAACGATACATTCTCATTGCTCGGAGTGTGTCACCACTTAGACTGAGTAGCCCAGCGACTGGTAAAGAATAACTTCTAATTACGTGGCATAATCATTAATTAGCATTCATCCAGAGATGAAGCTTGCATTCATGGCTGATGAATGACGTGATAGAGAGTGTTGAGCAGCACTTAGTCACATCCCTGGGACATCACGGATATGCCACTGCTAAGCGCCTTTACGTGAAGTCTGGGTACCTCTCTAAATGGCCACTTACTCTCAAAAAACACTGACAGACTAACATACCTGGATTTGGACTTCAATTCAGAGCAGATAATTCTGTCAAGGAAACATTATGAAGAAGATGAAAACCAGCAGAAGCAAATTATTATATTTATGCTGTGCTGGATTCACTGCCATCACTTTTAACAACAGGCTTTATCCTTCATGTAACCAAATTAATGCTAATCTCCTCAAGAGTTCCAGAAATCCAAACCAGAGAAACTCATCATTTTCAGCATTTCAAAACTCACTTCACAATAGTCTGCTTTTCATTTTTATTTTAACCTCCCCACAAAAGCCTGTTTCAGCCTTTCCCAGTAAATACTGTAGGGTATTTACTCTGGACGTCAAAGTGCCGGCCGTACTTCCATTTCATTGTACAAGGCCAAGATAACAAATACAGATTTATTATTAAATGTCCCACCTTTCACACTATGCAAATTTGCCCAGCCTGCAGCCTACTTTTGGCAGTCCTCTTTCCCAAGGGCCCTTTAGGAAGAGGCTATCAGCCAGATTAATTATTTTAACAATAGCAGCCTTTTCCTACTGCCATTTTTTCTGTCACCATTATATGACATAAAGCAGGGGGGAGGCAGAATGAATTTATCCAGCTTGTAATATATCTCAGCCCAAAGCTTCCCAGAAGCACTGGATGCAGTGTGCAAGAACAAAGCCACCAGCCTTGCGTGACAAGTTACAGGGGACAAGGGGAGAGCATGGCGTGTCCCTGCCTCTGGAAAAGGCTGCGTGGTCCATCTGCCTGGGAAGGCTGACCACCACAAGAACAGAGGGAGGGACAGCTGTTAAAAACCCAGAGCTAAAATAGCCTGCTCTGCCTGTTGGCATTGCTTAGGCCCCGTTGGCTTTCCAGTGGAAAACGCACCTTGTAAATGCTGTGGTGCTCCGTCACTCAGGCGCGGTTCGTTTGCCGGGCCTGCTCTCCTGACAGGACCATAATTGCAGTGACCTCTGAGCAGCTTGTGGCACAGGGACACACAGTGACCTTCCCAGATGTCTCAGGGGGAGCCCTGGCACCCCAGGAGTGACCAGCGTCCTGCCCAGCAGCGCTGCTCCAGGTCCTCCCAGGGCAGGACAGCCTGGGGCCACAAACGCACCCAGCACCCAGCCCAGCACTGCTGCTGCCCAGGCTGGGAAAAGGAATGCTCAGGGATCCCTGCCACCTGCTATAGACACCAATGTGTTTATAGGGAAAAAAAAACTTATGTACATTACTTTAAAAAACGTACAATTAGGGATTTTCTCACTTTGAGATAACACCTGAATGCAGCAGCTCAGAGTGAGTAGGATAACACAAACCCAAGGATTCCCTAACTCCTCATTATTATTTTTTTCACAACTCAGAGTCACAGATCTGCATGGAAGGAGAGGGAATCATTCCTCGGCCAACCTGAGTTGCTGTGGGTGTCAGGACCTGCCCTTCCACTGGGCTGAGCAGAGCCCTTTGTATTCCAAATTCACTCATTGTGGAGATCCTGGTCCCAGAATTGCAAAACAACTCGGGCACAGAGGATTAGGTCATGTGAATGGGCTGCACTGTATGTTTGATTTAACAGAAAACATAAAGCAGTTGGCACTCTGCAGCCCGCTCTGCAATGTTTACAAAATGATAATAACCGCAAAGAAACGCCAACAGGAACTTAGCACAAGTTAAACAAATCACCCTCAAAGTGGCACTCTGACACAATGGTGTCAAAACACATTTCCTTTCCCACTGGAACAATCCCATTATTTCATGCCGGCAAATGGAGGGGAGAAAAGCGGTTTTAAACCCATGGGAAAATGGCACATTCACAGGGACATGAGTGAGGCTGGTGAGCTCACAGAACTACTCAGGGGGAAAGTTGGGCTTCCTCGGAGAACTTCTGAAGGCAAGAGGTTTGACAGATAAAAAGCCTCGAGGGTTATCCCATGTCAGCATGAATCCAGGAAAAGACAATGCCGTCTTCATTACTCCAACGGGCGCCAAATCAGAACACTCCCACAAAATGAAAAAAATTCATGATCTGCCCCTCCTTTTCCACACCAGCAGAGAAGTGAGAGAGACAGAGGACAAGAAATGGTTTTCCCAGTGCTCCAAGACTGGCCAGTGTAAGGCTCTACAGGAATCAACACAGCTTTGAGCAGACTGACTCAAATCCTCCCAGGCCAATGGGAATGTCTGATTAGGAGAGGTCCAGGCTAAACTCTGGGAGTCAGGAGGGCTCACCCATCCAACTGCACAACCTGCATTTCCAGCTCAGTTTTCCAGCTCAATATTTCCCAACCATGTGTCTTCAGAAGACTCAGTGCTTATGGAACCAAAGACAAACATTTCAAGGAAAAACAGATGTCAAAAATCAAGGGTCACTCTCCCTGGCACTTCACTTCTGCAGGAAGTACCTCCATCTCTCCCCCTATTTCTGCCCATGGTGTGAAGGGCTCAGATGCCAGCTGGACAATACACCACATCCACAAACTTCAGTGCCAGTCAGGGTTGGGATGGAGAAGTGGACAGCCCAACCTATAATCCCATCATAGAGTAATTTAAGAATCAAAGGAATTTAAGAAGTCTTTGAATAGGATTTTAGGGCAAAGCTTGTGAAACCAGGGGATCCAGGACCTACAGACGTGGTAAATCCCTCCCAACTCGACCTCCCCCATGAAGCGCAGGTCGAGCACAATAAATCCTGGAGCAGCTTTCAATGGAAAGCCCAGTGACTACAAGTTGAGTGGTTCTAACACTGCCAGCAAAAAGATACCAGTCTGTCAGTGAGATTAAAATCACTTATTACACAAGTTCAGCACAGGATGCCATAACTTCAATCAGGAGGGGAAAAGCTTAAATAGCCCTGTAGATTCCTGTACATCAGCAGCAGTGAGGATGCCAGGAGCAGATCTGCTGGTGCTGCAAACCTGACTGATGCATGCCTGAGGTGAGGAGAGAATCTGCTGCACTCATGGACAGGAGTCCATTAGGAAATGGTTTTTTTAGTTCCTAAAATGACAGCACAAACAACTGCCTGAATTGTTGCTTACATTGAAGAATTTCTCTCAAATCTCCATGGCCAGAGATTAAGCAGTCACATCACTGAAAGATTAGTCAAAACTATGTAAAAGCACAAATATCCCAGAATTAAGGAGGAGAAACCTAGATGGTTGATTTACATGTCTGAAAGAGAGCAACACCGAGTCTGCTGTATTACAACAGTTACTGCAAAACTTCAGGCCAATTGCTAAGACAAAAGCCCAATAATGATCTGTACTGTGCAACCATGGAAGGTCAAAGAGTGCTGGAAGTGTTTTATGGCTTCCTCTTTGAGCTCACCAGAGGAAACCTGGAGCGATTACATGTGGGGATGATGAAGGGGCAGGAGGGGAGGATGAGGGTCAATTGCACCATCACTTCTGAACACTTCTAAAGAGAAACCTGGGAGGTGGAAACCCCGATGTGGACATTTCTGGCACCCCAGCCAAAGCCTGGCTGACTGGGAACACCACACAGCGGGATCTGACATCTGTTCACTGCTAATTACAACAGTGTCCCTAATACACAATATTGATTTTCCTCTTCTGATTGCTCAGGCTCTAGAATGTCTCTCTCTGTTTTTACTGAATGTTCCCAAGTGTTCCTGGAGCTGAATGGGCTGATTCCCTCAGACACCTCACTTGTCTCTAGAGGCACCTCAGCTCAGTAATTAGGCTGCCACCTTTCACTTCTTTCTGATTCCAAACAATGCTTCTGCAGGCTTGTTCTGAAGCAAACCAGCCATTTAACCACACACAAAGGGACTGCTGCCTTCCCAAAGAAAACGAAGTCAGATTTGTGAATTTCCTTGGAGAAAAAAAAAGGTGTAATCACCGCCCATTAGTAGCAAGCCCTCCCCTCACAAAAGGTTGAACACTAACATTCCTTAAAGGGTTTCCTGAGGTTTTTTTTGCTTGGTAAAAATATCCCAAAAGGGTGGAGGAAAGAAAGCCCTCCACAACATAAGCAGCATGGAGTCTTTTTGCCGGATAATGCATTTCTTATTTTGGCAATAATGAAAGGCATGTTGGGCGCTTTCTAAAGCAGTTTGTACCAGATTGCTGCCTCCCACTGTACAAAAAAAAAAAAATAATGATCCCTTCCCCACCCCATCCCAACAGTAGCACGCCATCCCCATGGCACAATATCCCATTGTATGCTCTGAATGCTGGCCTGGCAGAGGAGCTGGCAGCAAGGAGGGAGCAGAAGTGCCGCAGTGCCAGCTCGGGGGAGGATGAGTGCTGGATGCTGCCAACGTGTTGATCCGAGGAAAGGAGAAGGGGCCCTGCAAAGATAAATGCATGGAAAGATGCCACACTCTGGCCCTGCCTCCTCTGAGCTGCTGGAGGAGATGGGGAGAGGAAGCTGGAGATGGACTGCACAGGCATTTCAGCAGTGCTGCCTTCTCCGCTTGCAGGGCAAGTGACAAATCTCCTTTTTCTCGTGATTCTGGAGTATAAAACAGGAACCCTATTGCAGCTGTCCCTGGTTTTTTTCTTTCTATCGCACTTTCCTATCCCCTGACCCCCTGCATTTATCAGACAAGTATGGGGATGGGTTTAAAGTCTCCCACAGCCCACACTGAGCACCTGGAAGCCACCCTGAAAGCTCATGACAAGGCTGAAGCCACCTTCAAAAACAGAGCTGTACAGGAAAGGAGGGACACATCCATCCAACTCCTGTGTTCAGTGAATAACCTATCTCCAAGGATGCAATGAAAAAGTAGCCCCTGTGCTCAGGTAAGGCACGGGAACTGACAAACAGCACTTGGGTTTCCAAATGCCTCAGCCACGTCCAGAACTTCCCACCTAGGACAGCATGCCTGGCTAAGCCCTGAGGTGTGGAAGGCCCACACTAAACAATCATGAGCCCATGGCTATTTTCATAATGACTATGAAAACAGTGATCCCATCACTAGGAGAGTCTCCTGGCAGAACTTGTGAAGGCAAGGGAAAAGCCATTTCTGCATGGATGGCAGCTGCTGTGCCCCAGCTCCTCCTGGCTGACCCTGAGCCCAAGGGGCTCTTCCTTCCCCCGTGCCCTCTTTGCTTGCCATGGCTCTCCTGGCAGCCCTTTTTCCACAGCCCAGCAGTGGGGAGGCTCTCAGCCTGTTGCCTCCTGCAGGACTTGGTTGACAGCTCTGTTTTGTTTGTGGCTCCTCTCCGTTTAGCCACATAATTATGTCCACTTGCAGCACAGAAACCAATTCCAAGAATAAAGTGACTCACATTCATTAGGGCTGTTTGTACAGCATCTGATGATGTTGTTGCTCCATCCAGAAAGGACTCTGTGTCCATGCTTGTGGCATGCCTGGGTGGACCCATGACACTGATGAGTTTGTCCACTGAGATGTGCCCACCTCCACCCCATGACCAGGAGCACACAGAAAACTTTAAACAGGTTTTTGTTTTACCTGTCTAAAAACCACATCCCATTTTCTCTTCAATGCTGTTTTAGAGATTATTGGGAGTTTTTACTCCAAAAGAGCTATGACAATTTATTGCTATTACCTTGTATTAAATGGCACGATTTTGGTTATTTAAGCTGAATCCAGGGTAACATAGTTCATAAGCTCATAGTTAATAAGCTTTAAAGTTTTAAAACAAGTACACCACAACCACACTTCTGGACAGGCAAAGAGCTGATTACATAGAACCCAAGCAAGGAGATGACACAAAAAACAAACTCAAATTCTCCACAAACTTTGGCTGCAGTCACACAATCCAGCAGCACACTCCCCTGAACTACAGGCTTTTCCCACTATACCAATTAAAGAGACATTTTAGGCACTTGGAAGCCCTAGTGTAGGCACAATGTGAAAACGTTTTTTTTTTTTTTTTTTTTTAATAATAGATTGGTAAGCTTGTAAGTTAACATCTCTTTGAAATATTTGCCCATTAAAAGCTATACAGCTGACCCTGAGGTGCCTCAGGGAAAATGTAATATTGTTCTTCAATAATTAGGTCAGAATGTGATATTTTGACCTCTGTGTACTGCTGCTGAGAAATATGAGCAAAAGTCAGTATAACCTGAGGCTTTCATGATAGGGTCAGAACCTCTGTACTGTAAAATATTCCAGCTGACCCCAAGGGGATTCAAGTCATTACTGGATATTCCTTCTCTCATACTGTCTTCCCTCCCACTGACAGCAGTGTATAATATTTCCATCAGCAAAAAAACATTCCCCAATTTAAAAAAATGTCCTTCTCATTCACAATCAGCAAGGGTCATCTCCAAGGTGTATTTTGTCGTCCTGCAAACACAGCAACTGTTTCTTTACTGAAGTGGCAAATAAAAATCTGTGCTTGGTGCCGAGTTTAGTTAGAAAAGTGTTTTGTTTTTAAAAAAAGAAATCTTTCGTCTTCAAAATCACCCAAGTAACACTAAAGCTGTGTCCTGCTGACTGTCAATAACAACTAAATCTTTAGGAGGTGACATAATGACAAAATTGTTGCAAGCAGAGAGAAGCAGAAACATTTCACAGACTGAATATGGCTATTTGGCTGTTTGCAATTTTTCAGAACACATTTGCTATTTGCAACTTTTCAAAAAAGCAACAGCGAGTGCACAGCACTAAGCCCAGAACATTTTCCAAAAACCCAAAAGCTCTGATGGGAATGTGCACATGGCTTTTGCTCCATGAGATGAGATGAAAACCAGTTGTGCTGACCCAGGCTCTGGAGCTGGTTATATTCCCACTAAGAGGGACTGCCAGTCAAGAGAACTGACAGCTTTCTTTTGCCAAAACTTTTGGGACCACCAAAGTTCATGTGCTCAGGCTAAGTGTGTCTTACAAAAAATCGTGGATCTCTGCTCATTTTTCCATGTGCCAGAGCAGGAGATAGATAGCAATTGTATTGTGAGGCCAATAACCACCTCACTTTATTCATTCCTCCCCAAAAGACTAACATTGTTTGGTTTTCCAAAAGCTTGATTTATTACTTCCAGCAACCCGGATGGGAATTAATTGGGAGAAAATGCAAGAGCTGTCCAAACAGAAGCAAGCCTGCACAAGAGCTACTGCCTGTAAAGGAAAGCTGAACTGAGAGCTGGAAAAGGTCACATCCTTTTATTTCTGCAGGCAATTAACCCTCGGAGCGGCTTATTCAGGGATTCGATCCATTCCTCAAGTAAAAATACCAAACAACTTCCTCAGTTTAATATTGATAGACAATGTTCCTGTTGAGTTAACTCAGCTTGAGCCTGTTCAAACACCTAATCCACCTCCACTGTGAATCTGTGGGGAATGGTGGGCTGGATTTCCACAGCTCCCCTGGGATGAGCAGCACTGCTCCCACCCCCAAGGTGCTGACAGAGGGGAACACCCTGTGGTGCTGACGTGGAGAGCCAAAGTGCTGAGTGCCAGAGCCCTCTGCAGAAACTCTGGGCCAGCAGAGCAGACTTTACAAGTGACTGGATGGATCTCCTGGGGTATAAAGCTCAATAAAGTATTTTAGAGGGCAGAGATTGTCAATAGCTTCTCCTTTCACACTACGCTTCTGTTTACAACACTACTGGGAAATAGATTGTTTTAAAAAATTTATTTTAAAATGTCCTCTTCTCACAAAAGCAATGGTGAAACTGGTTCCTGTGAGAGTGGTGCAGCCCTGGCACAGGTTGCCCAGAGAAGCTGTGGCTGCCCCATTGCTGGAAGTGTCCCAAGGCCAGCTTGGATGGGGCTTGGAGCAACCTGGGATAGTGGGAGATGTCCCTGCCCATGGCAGGGGAGGTTGGACCAGGTGGTGTTTAAGGTCCCTTCAAACCAAACAATTCTGTGATTCAGTGTAAGATGAAGTGACACTATCAAAACAAAAAAGAGCTAAATGAGGCACAGGCTTGGTGCTCATGACACCAGCTCCAGTCACCTCCAGAAAACCTCCTGTATTGCACGAAGACAACTTACTGCTGGAAAGCATGTCAAATAAAAAATGGTACCATGAATAAAGACAACTTAAATATACATTCATTGGAAAAAATAAAGCCTCAACTTCACCATTTCCAGAAAACATCCTATTTGAAATAATAGCAGCAGCTTCACAGAAATGATGCAAAGACAGAACACAGCTCTTGTTTCTCTCACCATCAGTGAAACAGAGGAAAAGTCATTTAGTGTTCAGCTCCAATGGAAAGCACCACTGCTTTTAAGTTTTGAAAGAAAGCCAACCAGTTCACTTAGCATTTTCTAGTAATAAGCATTTACCCAAGACAAGCATGCCAGCCTTTTGTTTAGTACAGAATTATTGCCTGTATGCCTTGAAAATTGAGCCTGTCATGCAGATATTTTTTATAAACAGTAGCTCACACCCATTTAATAAATGAAAGCATCTCGGACACAATCATAGAGATGATTGTGTCTGAGATGCACAGAGCAATCAGACACAGGAATGTGGCCATTTTACAAAGCACTGATCACATTTGCAGGCCCCCAGCTTCTCTCCCTTCCCTCCCCATGGGCAGCACCTTGACAGTGCTGGAACACGGATGGAGCGAAACGGAGTCAGCTCAGAAACGGGCACAACATTTAAATCCACCACCAGCGTTTCACTCAGGTGCCAAAAAGCCCCCACAGCACAGCAGCTTCAGAGCTAAAGAATGGACAGCACACCCCCAGCTGGTTCCAAAGCTGTGCCATTTCACACCAGATCCCAACCCAGCAAAGGTGATTTGATCACAAAGGTACACAGAGACCTGTGATGTAGATGGATGACTTGAATACAGTTCTGCTTCTTCCTGCAGATATATTGTCCTCTAAATTTAATAAACAGAAATGCAAAAGCATTCTTTTTGTTGCTGTTTTATATTTAATCATCTACTTTCAAGCACCCCTTCAAGGTGCTTAAACTAAGAGAGCTTAGGCCCAGTAAGATCTTGGCTATGTGATGCTAAGTGGTTTTGACAAGCTTTATTATAATTACTTTAAAATGCTTTGTTCTGATGCTCGTGTTTGCTGAAGTCTTTGATGGGAGATTAAATTACCTTCACCCAAAATTCCTATAATAAATTAAAGAAAACAGAAATGTAGCGTCAATTTGTGTCCAAATCTGCTTACAAAAGAGAATTAGCTCAGGCCTTTGCCCAGCCAAGCACTCAATCATGTGCATAATTTTTATTACGTCAGTATTCCCACTGATGTCAATGACCAATTGCAGCTACAGTCACAAGTTCTATGCATGCCTGAGTGCTTTCCTGGAGCTGGGCCTGAGAGGATTCTCAACACATGGCAGGGACCTAGGACAGCCAGTCCAGGGAAAGTCTCTCGGGAGCAATGTCAGGAGAAAGCTCAGCACGCAGCCCGATGCTCCCTTACAGACAGAACCAAGTCCTGCATGATAAAACTTCAATTACATTTATAACATAAAACAAACCAGCACCAGGCTGCCCTGAGCCAACAAAGTACCATCCAAACTTCAGGCAATTAATTGATGATTAGAGCACTGCCACTTAATTAAATAAAACCCTGACAGATACAAAAAAATGGTGAGGTTTACTGCATTTCCATATAACCACAAGTCACCTTATCACATTTTATGGAGTCCAGGGGAACAAATGGGTATCTCCATTTCCCAAAGGAACTACTTGGGGAAGAGCTACCTTGGGTCAAGGACTTGCACGTCCCTGGGCACTTGCCTGCAGCCAAGAAGTGACTGATGCTGACTGTCCTGAAGGCTCCTTGAGAGAGAGAAAAGCATCGCTGAGATGCATCCTCAGCTGGGAGGCAACAGAACCAGAACAAAAGCTTTCACACCAGCAAAGTTCTGGGCTCCCAGGCTGAGCTTCTGCAGAGGCAGGACATGTTATCAGTGCTGTGGGGTTGAAGGCAGGCTCGGGCAGCCAGAGAAAGGGATTTAATTATCACCCACATCCTGTCTGCAGGCAGGGCTGCTGCTTTGATGGCTGCTGCCACTTGTTCTCCCCCAGAACACGCAGGGAAGATAAGGTAAGGAGTCTTTGGGTTCTTCTGCCTGCAGAGGATATTGTTTTCCTTCTTCTTTTAGAAACTCTGCTCTGTCATAGCTCTTGGCCATTACTCAGAGGAGTGAAAAACAAATATTTCCTGCTTTCTGCATAAAGCAGTGATTACACTTGCAATAATTTGCATTGTACTTCACCAAGTACCTTTTAATGCATAGTGTGTATGTGCCCATTAACACCACATAAATAAATATATACTTACACGCATGTATTGGTAATATTGGGCTTGTAGCCTCCAGATTTTTCTCAGAATGACTGCTCTCTGACATCCTTTTGAACAACAAATTTCAACATGTAGTCATTACTACTAACACAAAGAAAAACCTACAGTTTGAATTTCAGAGACACACTTAAACTCATCCTAATACAACTAATTTTTTATGCTGACCAGCACCTAAACTTATGCCTAAATGGTAAATTTGTGGCTTTGCTCCATTTTTAAGTATGTGTGTTTTATTTCTGCACAACAAACCTACAAAAGTTCTGTGTAACTCTGGGCAAATACCAATCATTGCTCTGAAGATAAAGCATGAAAAATCTCCTGCTTGGTACCACATTCATCCATCTTGTACCATTATTCTAGCCTTGGTGACAGCTGCAGCTTCCAGCTCCTGGGAGACCAGGAGGAATGATAACAAACCCTTCCCAAGCTTCATACTTAATAAAATAAATCCAAAGCATCACAATAAGCAGCACAGCTCTTGCAGAACAAGTGCTTCAGTCTTTTTGTGCCAGTGATTTCCTGTTTATACACACCAAAACTACATTTTAAAATACTTTATATAGGTATATATTTACAGTGGCTCACTAATAATCAGGCACAGACACCCTGACAGCTCAAACATGCTTTTGTTGATACTCAAAGAGGATGAGCATGGGATTGATTTATTTTTTCCTTTTCCCTTAGGAATGGTTTCCACAAAGGGCAAATTTAATAATCAATTACTATATAAAGAACAGAACCTATATTAAGGTACAAATCTTCATCCAGCAGTTGCAATATAAACAGACATATCTGGTTCAGAAGATCCCTTTTCATTACCTTTCTGTTTGCTTTTAAACTTCCTTAATTTCTTCATACAGTTCTTTAATAACAGTTCAGCAGTGTTAAGCATCTCCTGGTGGGGGGGAGCAGTAAGAGCATCAAGCTCCTTCACAAGAGGCTGGGTTTGCACATTTATTCACCCTGCTGTGAAAACCCCTGGTGAATTTTTGATTCTGTGGCTGCTTGTGTCTGAGGTTCAGCTTTAGTTACTTTTCAAAGATTAATGGTGAGCCAGCCAGAGCCCAGGGCTCTCTATTAAAGTCCTGCCTGTGTTTACAGAGCCCCACAGAAGAGGGCTGCCTGCCCAGCATCATTTCCCAAAGGAACAGGGAGCTCCTCTGCTGCTGCTGCTCCATCCTACAGCAGCTAAAGACAAAGCAAGGGCTGGCATGGATCACAGGGCTCCACGTCAGTCTGTAACAGAAACCAAAATTCACTCTTTCATTTGCACTTCAGAGTGCAGAATGCAAACCTGTACATCAAACCAGAACCAGCAGAGGGACAGGAAATAGTTCAGCAGTGTAAAAAGCTGTTATTTTTTATATAGAACTGACATAGCCCTCATATACCCTTATTGAAAGACATTTTTGAGCTGTTTTATGAAGACAGGATTCTTAAATTAACCTTGAGGTCTAATGGAGGTATTAAATATGAAAAATTGTGGAAAACCCCACCAGTTCTCACTGATATTCTGTTCTGAATTAGTAACATTAATCCTAATCTTTACATTCTGCTCAACTTTGAAACGTGCATTCCAGACAAGTAACTCTGATGCTTCTCAAACTTCATCTGAAGTTCCTAAAATGGAATTTTCCAATTTGAATCATCTCAGCTTAAGAACAGAGACCAGAAGTGCCTCAGTACAATTCACACATATATTTAAGGACACGACGTTCCCCAGTGCTGAAATAAAACATTTTCTAATGATCTGCAGGAGCTCAGATGAGATGCCTCATGCATTTGCCCTTTGCATGAAAGACCAGAAGGAGATGCCAAAGGGGTTTAAAGATGCTGCATGAACACTTGCATAGTGGTATTGATCTGGCAGAAAGAAATGCCTGCCACGTCACAGCACAGGTGACCTTAAATCTGTCAGTGATGGAAGAAAAAAGAACTATTTACAGTTTCAACTCCAGCTTTTAACCTGTTTCCAAGTGCTGTCTGGGACACCTGAAGATTATTAGGTCTTACCATCCTTTTAATGATTTTTTTATTATCATTGATTTTCTTTTTAATGCCAAAGAGCCTGTGTTAGACTCCTGGAAGCCAAAAATACAAACTATTCATCCTCCACGAGGCCCAAGGAATCCAACACCTTCTTCTCTTTATTTCATTAGAAATTTGAAAGTGAAACATTTTCTAAAACGTAGAATTAAAAATAGGATGAAGTAAATACAAATTTATTTTTGAAGAGTCCTCACAGGAAAGGCAATCCAACCAGCATTAAAAACAGGGGCCCAGAAAAAGCACAAAAAGTGCTCTCCATGCTTTACAAAGCCCATTTTCAAGCTTATGATCTGACAGGAGAAGAGTAACGTAAATCCAAATGGTATCTGAGTATTTTTTTTTGTTTTCCAATGCTCACTCAACTTCCAGGCACCTTTGCTGGTGAAGAGGGCATTTCTTCAAACCAAGTCATAGGGGTTCCTTTTTGGGCTGCTTAAAATGCTTAAAATGTACAGGGCTACCTCATGTTGGTGCCAGAAGTCAGGAGTGAAGTAAAGACACCCAGAAGATACAAAACATATAAAAAATACACTCAAAAAGAAGTCCACTTTTTGTCTCTTGTCTCCAGACTCAACTCAAATGTTGTACTTAGGAAATGACAGGACTCTACAAATAATGTTTCCAGTTCTTAAATTGTTTTGTCCCAAGGCTAATTATATTAATAGACTTCCCTGGGTTTAATTAGCATTTTGTATAACCCCAGCTGATCATTAAAATTTCATTTAATCTGATCACCAAAGTACATATTTTAGGTCCAGTCCAGATGAAGGAATTGCAAGTATACAATTACAACTGAGTGGATGAGCCAGGACATTTTTCACTCCTAAATTTAATTTCAGTATCTCAGGTCCATTAGTGTGGATTGCTGGATCTTCCTCCTTGTTTAAGAGACAGCAGCAATCAATCACAACCTCCTATTTTGTATATTGGGAGCACTAATTCTCAGTTCCTGTCACTCAGCAGTTGCAGGTGGCCCTTTCCTATCCCAAACTCAAGGTCTGCCAATCTTCAATTATCAGACACGCACGTAGCATGAAAGTTTATTCAGATAACCTTTCTCATGCCTCCTGAAAAGCTTTAGGAACCTCTGGTTTTCCAGTTCCATTTTCCTGGGTATTGGCTGGAAGGTACCAGCAGACATCTCAGTGCAGGCAGTTTCACGCTCATATTAAGTTATTTTGCCAATAAAACAATTTCACCAAAGAACACATGCTCCAACCAGTAAAAGAACTGAGCAGCTTCTACAGCTGTGTTTGTGACAGGACTTTCACTACCCAAATTTTTGTAGCAAAACCTCTGGAAGTACATCAGGCTCCCAAGAGCTGAATCTGCCCTTGGGTTTCTGAGGAGCTGTGCTTCCAGGTGAGTTATTGGGTTGGGAGCTAGTGAGGCCCAAGAGAGGGATTTGTACAAGCCCAGAGCTCTGGGCACACACAACTCCACAGCTCCTTTGTGGTGCCCACAGGGAAGCATCAACTCCTTTTTGGAGAGGTACATGAAGGATTGAGCACAGCCCCTTCCCTGCCTCTGAGGCTCAGCCACTTGTGGAGTCCTGCATGCTGCAATTCCCACCACGTGGGGAATAATGGCACCACCAGGAGCAGCCTTACAGCTCCAGCTGAGTCCTGGAAACATGGCAAACTGAGATGAAACCAATCCTTCCAGAGGGAACCACAGCATAAGCACACATAGGCAAAACAGCAGCAAGAGCAAAGCCTAAATCGTCTCTATTAAAACCAAAATCAAGCAACAAAACCAACTGCATCAGCACTGCTTTATATCATAATCCTGTACTTTATCCAGACAGATAAACCCCAAGAAACGGCCCTGCTGCACAGAATTTTATAAAACAACTGGACAAAGCTGTAGACACACCTCTGTACAACAAATTCCCACAGGAGAGCTTTCCTCCTTCCCTGAGCTCATAGGGACAGGCTGTAAAGGTGCTTCGGGCACACTCCTTGTTTCTATGTCATTATCTGCCATCTCCACTTCAAAAGAAATCCCAGGGCTGGATACAGAGCCTGGCCCTGGATAACTTATGGAACCATTAATTCCTCTCCTTCTGGCTTCCCCACAACTCAAGCTGCATCCAACACCTCTGTGATGAAAGGACTGAGCTCATGGAATCTCTGCTGCTTGTGAGCACCGATTTTCCATGATGCTGAGGGCTCCTGCCCAGGTACAAAATGACTCCAACTCCCAGCTCTCAGTTCAGATGGAAACTTTATTCTAATGTAAGTTCAAGTCTTGAATAATTGCTGCTGGGCACCAGAACTTGTGCAGCTCAGATGTTTACAAGGTCTGGTTTACATATACTTGTGGTAGCAGCCTTTAGGTTAAACTGAGAACACACAAAATTGTTTGTGTTTCCGAGAGTTTGCTTTAATTGTCCAATATTTTAATAATCTGCTTACAGCCTGTCTGGTTTTGTTTATCTGGAAGAAGCAGTTTGCATGAGCATGATAATTCAATTTAAAAAATGCATTCCCTGTAGATGTCTCCAATATGTAGAACATTTTGGTCAGTGATGTGCTTCAAAAAGGCTGTGCTGCACTTCCTACACTGAAGCCATAACACTCTTTCCTTGGGGGAAAAGGTTATTTGGTGCATGAGAAGTTAGGGATTTTATTCTGTTAAATATTTTGTTGCAGATCTGACCTCCTTGGGCCATTTTTGTTTGCACAAATCTTTCCCACCAAGTATTAGTCATGCTCTGAGTTCTGTTAAAATAGTTTTGATGAGAATTCTTGTAGCTGGCACAGGGGCTCAGAAACAAAATAAAGCTGACTTGTAAGCATTTATTTTATCCAAAGTTTGTGGCTCAGCTGCTTATCTGAACTTCCATTATAAACTTTGGCTTGCTTGTAAATCTTAGGAAAGATCTTTTCATTAAACCACCAGGCATTAACATGAAAATTCAGTCAGGAAAAGCAAGTGCTTTGAAATTAAATTTAAATAAAAAGAAGCTCTTTTTCAACCTATTAGTACTTTAAGAACTTGATTTCTAGATACAATTAAAAGCAATTAAAAAGCTCCAGAACTGCACTCCAAGGAGAACACACAGTGGCACAACAAAACGCAGGGATGCAATCAGAGCTGTGTTGAAAGTGCTGATGTTTTGTGTGTCTTTGGCTTTTAAAGCACACACGAAGTCACTGCACTGAGAGAAATTAAACAGCCTGCATGGGAGGGGGGCCCAAGCAGCTGCATCTCCCATGCTCTGGAATGGCTCATCAAAAGCAGAGAGCTGCTGGCACTTCTGAACAAACTCCTGTTCCAGGCTCTCTCTCCGTAAATCCAGTTTCCACAGGTGGTTCCTCAGACCCCATCTGCTCCTCGACAACTTGCTCAGGTTGTCAGATCTCAGCACCAGGGAATCTCTATTCTGGCCAGGCAGTGTAACCTTCTGTATGGCATGCTCTCCACACAGCCCCCTCCACTACTGCTGTCCCTGCACAATCAGCACGTGGTTGCACATCCTTCGGTGCACAGAGAGTCCCTGATTAATTACCAGCACCCTTTGTCAGAGATCACCCAGGGAGGGACACCAAGGGGAACTGGCTCTCTGGAGCCTGGAAGAGAGAGAAGCATTTGCAGGAAGGACTCTCTCCACTGCCCTTAACTCTATGGCCAGGGCAGTGTTTATTTAGGCACTGTTTCACTCGAGAGGTTTTGAAATATCCTTGTGTGTGGTTTGCTTGCAGGTACAGTCATCACCTTGTTTTAAATACCACAGCTCAGCTGAGGTAGCTTGTTAAAGACACTGTGCTTGTCTGTCAAAAAGGGACATGGCCCTGGCAAGGAAGGGTGCTGCTCCCACAGAGGCTCCAGTCAAGCTGCTTGCAGAAGAAATTGCTCTACCACTTGTGCAGAGACCTCTGCCAAGGAAAGAAAGTTAAAAACAGGACCAAATAAGCTGAAGGTGGAGAGGAAAATGAATAGAACAGCATCAGGTCCAGCATCTTTTCAGGCTGATGATTTCAAGAGCTTTCTGCTCTGTTGGCAACTGAGCTCCAGTCCACTTCACTCACTCAGCATCTCTCCCAAAAAGTACATTTCAGCTCTGGCTCTCTTCAGTCTTCTTTTTTCTTAATGCAGAAAATCCAGTACCCAGGTGTTAATGCCATTTCTCAGTCAGGAAGTAACAGGCAAAGCTCCATTAGGAAATTGTGCTACCAGGACATTTTACATTCTTGATAAAGTGACACAAACTTGACAAAGTTCCTTTTCCCAGTGCCATAACATGACCCACTGCAGCATTTGCTTATCTGCAGCTGCTGCAGATCCTCTGAGCCTGGGGCTGGAACTAGAGCAGCTCCAACTCCAGTGTTTCACTGTCAGGCAGTGCCTTCCTGCAGCTCCTCCTTCCAAGACATCTGTATTTGATGTCAAACAATCCAGAACAGAAAGCCAAGGAGTCATGCAAACCAAGAGCAGCAACTCAGTGGCAGCAGATGTGTCCTCCTTCAATTATCAGACACACATGTAGCACGAAAGTTTGTTCAGATAACCTTTCTCATGCCTCCTGAAAAGCTTTAGGAACCTTTGGTCTTCCAGTTCCACTTTCCTGAGTGTTGACAGTTAAGAACAATCTCTGTTTCTCCAAGAGAAAAAATAAGGGATGATTCAGAGATGCACAATTAGATTGAGATATTCCAGGCTAGGGAAAGCAAATGTGACAAGGCTGTCAGGATTTTCCTCCCAGATTTAGGAGAAACAGATGAGACATTACATAAACTCCTCACTGATCACCAAGGTTAAGCTCTACAGTAGATCATCAATTTAGAACAATTTACTATTCCAATATGAAAGATTTCCTTAGAATTACAAGTACTCTCTCCCATAGTTTAAAGGTTGTTGGAGGAAAGAATGAATTAGAGCTTCTTTTTTATAAATAAGACCTATAAAATTGAAGAAATGTAAACTTGGAAAGGACTTGAACGGTCAATAGCAAAGTGTAATGGAGAAGAAATACTTGAGTAACACAAATACAAATGCCTTTGTAAATGCTGCTCCTGCTTAGGGCTTGACTCCCATTTTAAAATATCCACACTATTCCCACTTCACTGCATAAAAAGCAAACAGATATTGAGGGCACTGTATGACTTAGTTACTACTGGGAAATTGCATTAGGCACAGATCCCAAAATAATAACTATTCTGCTCCTCAACTTCTAAACAAAACATACACATCTGCAAACGCTCTCCATGCTGGGCCTGCCAGCCTGCAGCTCATTACAGAGCACAGCAAAAAGGCTACACTGATAGTACTGCAGATAACACATCCTGATCCTTCACTTGCAGGCAGCTCTTTCATCCCTGAAATAATGTCAGGATAGAACCACGCAGCTGCAGAAGCAGACACAGTTTGGGCTTTAAATACGCCAAGAAAAACCACGCAAATATTTATGGGATTGAATTGCAATGCTCAGAAGGGCAGAACAGGCGGGAGGGCAGGGATTTGTTTCCATCCATCTCCCCACCTGCCTGGTGCTGTGGCTGTGACATGCTGAGAGATGGTGATGCAGGGTTAGTGGTCATTGCTGCTGCTCTGGGCAGCAGGATGACAGGAGGGTTTCATTAACAGAAACATGGCAGCAGCTTTCTAGGATCAGACAAATCGGATTTCAGCTCTCAAACATGAAGTGCGCTGTCAAATGCAATTCTTCTTCAAAGAAACATGTCCTAGATAAAGGAATGAAACTGTAAATAGATTATAAACCATATTTAAACTGATTACAGGTTAATGCAGGATCCAGAGCAAAGACATGCAGCGCTGCAGGCTGCATATCACTGAACTGAGCTCCTGGCTCAGGGTGACTTCACACACAGTTTTCAAGAAACAAGACCGACTACCAAGAAAAGGGAAAACGAAAGAAAAGGGACAAATGCACTAAATGCACTAAAAACGAGATGACACTAGGTAAAAATGCTTTGCTGGGCTGGGTGTAGCTACACCAGGCTCAGGCTGGACACGAAGGAGTTTTTTCATGGCAGAGGCTGTTCAGCACTGGTTGGGACTGCCAAGGGAGGCGATGGAGTCACCATCCCTGGTCAAGGAATGGCCAGACACGGCCCACAGAGCTCTGCTCTGGTTGATGTGGTGAAGGCTCAGCCACAGCTTGGACTCCATGACCTCAGAGCTCTTTTCCAACCTTAATGATGCTGTCATTCTGAAATAATCCAACATCAGCTGAACTCCATAGCTGAAGGTGCTTCACACAGCACTTCAAACCCCTTCAAAGGAGCAACTGTTTGGACTCCAGCTAGGAGTTAAGTAAATACAGATGTAGAAAGAGTAGGAAAATAAATACATCAGTGCACTAAAACTGCACCAGCATTACTAATTGCTGCTTATTGGACTTTTTCCTGGCTTAGCTGTTTCCCAATAAAAACCAAACAGCTGCTAAGATTGCACAAGGAGCTCTTTGCCCCCACATCTTGTCCAGGCCTTGCCAGATGCCGTTTGAGAAGACATCTCAGCTGCTTCCCAGGCCCCGAGGGCTCCCTGGTGCTCGCTGCCTCTGCCTGGAGTGTGTCCTGGCACAGGGTGAGAATCCATGACCAAGGCAGTGCTCGTAGGGCTGGCACCAACTCACAGCATCTCAGTGTGATTCCAGAGCTCTGCCCTCTCCCTGGGGTCTCCATTTCCACCTATCTCACGTCCCCTGGCTGGCTGTCACTCCAGTTTGATGTCCCCTGGCCGGGCTGTGGTGGCCTCTCCAAGACAACGCGATTGCAGTCAGCTGCTGACGCTTCAGTGCCGCCAGACAAGGCATGTGAGCACCACCCAGCCCTTCCCTTCAGGAGAAAAAGCCACTTTTAACAGATGACAGGCACGCTGGGAAATAGACAAATCCATTTCCCACATTTCTAAAGAAGTCTATTTCAGCCAGCACAGTTCATGCTTTGTAACAGCACTCCTCTCTGCAACATCAATAAACAACGAATAGAAACAGATTTCCAGTCAGAAATAGAAAAGATTGTGCTTGGCTCAGATGACCCACTGTGCTCCCTTCCAACTGTACCCACTCTGTGGGGTTTTTTATTTAAGAAACAACAATTTGTTTCACTAGAAATCTGTCTCTGGTCTAGAAAAATGTAGATGATTTCCACTGATATCAAATATTTAAAATGAGAAAACCAAGAGAAATATTTGCAAAATATTTAAATTCATAACTAACTACTGCTTCTAAAATATGGAATTTTAAACTATATATGAATTTTCCTCCAAATCTCCCTTGTGATGCTGTTTGCTAAAGAAGCTCATCAGAACTGGTTTTGTCTCGTTCCATTCTCACACTTAACAAATAAAAATTATTCTACATTTGTTAAAATGCAACTTTTAATGAAGCTCCCAATGCAGAAATACAAAGCAATCAGAACACACACATCAAATTCTGCTGAAAACCAAACCAACCCAGCAGAATGAAGCAGCCTGGCTCTGCTCTGTGTGCCCAGACTAAACTGTGCCCTCCCAGGCCAGGGTTTGCAGAAGAATTTAAACCAGAGCCAGCTGCTGCCCACATCACTCGTCCCTGCATTTCAAGAAAGCTCCTCAAACACAATAAGCCATCATATTTCTTCCCCAGCCATGGTTTCAAACATTAGTGCTTTTGTTCTGAGCCTGCACATTATTTTCTCTCACACACACAGGACGTGACCAGCCAGCCCAGTTTTTTGCAAGGTGATGAGTATTTCCTTTGTTATATCCACTAATCAGTATTGAAAGCGACTTGGGAAAGAGAGATGCTGGATGAGCAGAGCCCACTCAAGTCGGCTTTTCAAGCTAAGATTTTATTATTTGAAGCAAAATTAAAAGGAAGCCAATCAGCTCCCTCTGGGTGATGGCAATTTTAAAGAACCCTGCTGCACATCTCAAAAATAAATAACTGAAATACAGTTTTGGGTTTTTTTCCCCTTTCCTTTGGCGATTTGCCTGTTGATTGCCTTTTCATTTCCTTGAGACATTTCTAGGCCTTCTACATCCCAAAACCCAAACAAAATCAATCCATCCCCCAAACTGCAATGACCCAGTGGGAGAGCAGAGAGCTGAAGGCAGGAAGGAAGGAAGCCCAGTGATTGTGCTGCCCCTGCTCACAGGCCCAGCTAGAACAGCATTTCTGTATTTCACTGGGGGTGGGCTCACTCCACCACCAGGGGAACTGGAAAACACGTGACCTACTGATAAGTGCCCTATAAATAGATTTTGGCTTGGCCCATGGGCTCTGATTTGCAGCAATTGATGTGAATAAGCTCTGGGTTTAAAGCCTGTGACAAACACGACTCTGGTTGTGTAAACAGCTGTCTCCACGGTTCAGGGGAGGATGCAATCCACTCCTCAGCTCTCTCCCTGCACAACTGGGCACACGGGCTCCAAGGAGGGCTTTTGCTGTGTGCCTTCAGCTTTTCTGTTGTGTGTCCGTGCTGCTGAGACCACAGAGCCTGGATCAACACCTGCAAGGTGGTCCTTGCAATTCTCAAGCACAATCCCATGCAGAAAAGCAGAGAAAAACAAGAATTTACCATTTTTTAAATCTCCAGTTCTCTTATTTGCAGCAGGTAGAACAACTGTACCACATTCATCTGGCCAGACTGAACTGTGTATTCATGCAATTCAATTCTGTACTCCCAGGGGCAAGAGACAATGCACACCCAAAGGAAAATATCCATCTGCATCTACATCAGGGGTTCACTATTTTCATGCAAATAAAAACATCTCTCCTCATCTTTTTCTCTGGTTTATAAGCACATTGGAATTCTAAGTATGTCTCTAATATTCAACTACAATTGAAATAACTTTAGATCAAATAGCTTTGTATCACATTTGACATAGCTCAAAGAGTAAAGTGCATTTTTTTTCTCATACCCTAAATAATCTTGCAAATAGTTTTGAATCTATCACCAGGATAAACTGCATGACTAACAGGCACAATTCCTACTCAGGGGAAAGCTGCTGACAACAGTTCTACATTCTCATCACTCATCTTAGTTCTGGCTACTTAATATAGACTTCTCTTTAAACAACACTTTGTCTCCCAGCTCTTATCCTGGGATCACACCTTTCCTGGATGTGCTAAACAAGTTCTTGGTCATGGCAGGGCTCCTTCCTACAAGGCTCCTGGAGCCCATGCCAAGTGCCTTGATGAATCAGGCTCCACAGGCAGGCAGGGCAGGAATCCACTTCCCTTCCATGGCATGTGCAATCCCAGCTCAGGCAATTCCCTCTTCCAGCAGGAAGTGAGTTCCCAGTGGATGCTGATTGCTACAGGAAACTCAAGCAGCACGGAGCAAACCTGCACAGGAGTCCTGGGGGTGCTCACTTGAGTCCTCCCTGCTGTGGAGCTGCACAACCTCCTCAGTTTGCTTAAAGCTGTTGAACTGCTCATCTGCAGATTATTGCAAATATTCCAACAGCTCACAAACACAACATTTCCTGAAGCCACAGGGACGTACCCACAGTGCCAGCAGCAGGCAGCTGCTCTGGGAGCAGGGGAGGGAACCTCACATCCCCATCCCCTGCAAGGAGAAGGGTTTGTCTTGGGACACACAGGGACAGAGGACAAGACCCTGTGTGTGGCTCCTGCACCACAGCTCCTCCTGGCCTGGCAGCACTGCCAGCTCCTCCCGCGTTGCCAAGCACAGCACTGCTGTGAAGAGCACAAGACTGTCTGAGAATCACTGGGTTTTGCCAGATGGCAGAAAGCTGACAGAGATTGTGTGACGTTTGTTTACAGCCTGGTAAGTTCTACCTTGGCACCCATAATTCGTCCAAAGAAGTTTTCAGTTGAAGTAGAAAACACGGTAGCTCCCTTTCAAACATTTAAATGCTCTCAATCAAGCTGGTATCTGGTTCCTAAAAACACCAGTAAAGGGTTCCTTTTAATTACATCATTTGCAAGAGTCACATGCAAACATTTAAATTACCAATATCAAGTGATTATGCTTTCAGAGAACACTTTAACTATGAACCAAAAGGAAAAGCCAAGCATCATCAAAATATGAGGAGACCTAAGCACAGCTTGCAAGTTCTCCTTTTTTATTATGTAAGCAACAGTTAAATAATTCCACTTTTCCTCCCACCATCTGAAACTCTCCTGACTCCAGCAGGTTGAAAAAAAAAATAGTCTTGAAAACAAAATCACTTCCCACAACTGAAATACTGCCACAAACTTCCAAGTGTCTTAAAAAGGAGCTAGATCATATTCAGAGATGCCTACAAGAACTTCCAGCAGCAATAGCTCCTTTCAGACCTGCAGAAGTGCTGCCACTCTGCAGTACAGGGACAAACACGGCACAATGATGAACACATCAGTTGTGAGAAGGTGCAACCAAGGGCATCAGGGAACTGCAGAATGGCTTGGGTTGGGAGAAGCCTGAAAGACCACATTGTTCCAACGCCCTGGCATGGGCAGGGACATCCTTCCACTGGACCAGGTTGCTCAGAGTCCATCCAAACTGGCCTTGAACACTTTCATCAGACTTGAACTCTAGAGCATCAGCAGCCTCAGCTCCCAAAGCACCCCAGAAACTCTGAAGGACATGATGAGAGCAGCTCCAGAAGAACTTCGCTTCTTCCAGCCAAAACCAAGCTAAGTCAAAGCCCTGCAGCAGTTCTGAATTGTTCATGGCTAAAACACACACACCACAAGACCCCAGCAAGCTCCTGTCCTGCCCTCCCCTCCTGCCTCTGTCCAAGACCTTGCACATTTACCCTGGCAGTAACAGTCCATGGCTGGAAAGGAGCACTCTACCACTGCCCCAACCAAACACATCAATATTTCTGGGGAAGGTGACATTCTCCCCTGCACAGCCAGTGTGCTCTGAGGGTGTGTGCAAGCCCAGAGGAGCAGGTGATGTTCTCCCTGCACAGCCAGTGTGCTCTGAGGGTGTGTGCAAGCCCAGAGGAGCAGGTGATGTTCTCCCTGCACAGCCAGTGTGCTCTGAGGGGGTGCAAACCCAGAGAAGGTGACATTCTCCCCTGCACAGTCAGTGTGCTCTGAGGGGTGTGTGCAAGCCCAGAGGAGCAGGTGATGTTCTCCCTGCACAGTCAGTGTGCTCTGAGGGTGTGTGCAAGCCCAGAGGAGCAGGTGATGTTCTCCCTGCACAGTCAGTGTGCTCTGAGGAGGGTGTGCAAGCCCAGAGGAGCAGGTGATGTTCTCCCTGCACAGTCAGTGTGCTCTGAGGGGGGGGTGCAAGCCCAGAGGAGCAGGTGATGTTCTCCCTGCACAGTCAGTGTGCTCTGAGGGTGTGTGCAAGCCCAGAGGAGCAGGTGATGTTCTCCCTGCACAGTCAGTGTGCTCTGAGGAGGGTGTGCAAGCCCAGAGGAGCAGGTGATGTTCTCCCTGCACAGTCAGTGTGCTCTGAGGGTGTGTGCAAGCCCAGAGGAGCAGGTGATGTTCTCCCTGCACAGTCAGTGTGCTCTGAGGAGGGTGTGCAAGCCCAGAGGAGCAGGTGATGTTCTCCCTGCACAGTCAGTGTGCTCTGAGGGTGTGTGCAAGCCCAGAGGAGCAGGTGATGTTCTCCCTGCACAGTCAGTGTGCTCTGAGGAGGGTGTGCAAGCCCAGAGGAGCAGGTGATGTTCTCCCTGCACAGTCAGTGTGCTCTGAGGGTGTGTGCAAACCCAGAGAAGGTGATCTCTCCTGCACAGTCAGTGTGCTCTGAGGGGTGTGTGCAAGCCCAGAGGAGCAGGTGATGTTCTCCCTGCACAGTCAGTGTGCTCTGAGGGTGTGTGCAAACCCAGAGGAGCTGGTGATGTTCTCCCTGCACAGCCAGTGTGCTCTGAGGGGGTGCAAGCCCAGAGGAGCAGGTGATGTTCTCCCTGCACAGCCAGTGTGCTCTGAGGGGGTGCAAACCCACAGGAGGAAGGGGGAAACTGCTGAGCTGCAGCTCCAGGCTGCTGGGCATGGAAGCAGCAGCGTGGGCAGATCGCTGGAGCCAGCTCTGGGAGCAAGGGCAGAAAGGGATCTTTGTCCTTAGCGAGGAACAACTCAGCAGAACTGGGCTAACTGGGATAGCTAAACCAGTCTGCCCTCCCAAAATGCCAAATAACCATATGGAGGTTTAGACTTTTTTACCAGAAATGTGCTGCAGGAAACCTTCCTGTGCTGCTTTGATCCTTAACCCTCTGAAGGGAGCCTGGCTCCCTGCAGCAGCCAAAGCAGAGCCCCCTGCCCTGGGAGGATCCCAGCAGATCCCAGCTCCCACAGCTCCATCAGCTATCCCCACACACATCAGCCTCTTGCATTGCTCTCAACATGAGGGTAGCCATTCACACAGATGCTTTAGTTTATCTGAATTCAGTTTTGTCCTTTCTTAAGCATTTTAACAGCATGCAAATTACAACCATTATTTCCAAGATTAATGTTTCCCCTTTACGCGTGACCTTACCTAGCACGGATTTTGTGCTTCTGCCACTTCATTAGCAACCACCATTTTGAAGCCATTTACGCTAAACATTCCCAAGTACAGCACACAATTTCTCACATAAATTATTTTAAATGTATTTCATTAATCTCAGAGGAAGGAGGTTAACTCCGAGCAGACACAAGAACAAAAAAAGTCTTTGTGTAATTTCACTTATGGCACTATCAATACTGGATGTGCTTCAGAAAAGGGAAAATCAGCATGGGATGCATAGCAAGTCAGACCCACCATCAGCACAGCTCCTCTGAACTACCAGAACCTTCCATCACAGTAATTTCTTATAAAAATGATTGAGTTGATAATAATTTTTCTGTGTTTCAACACAACAGAAAGATCTCATTTCCTCTGAACTATTTTTTTTTAAAAATCCAATTATTTTCCAGTTGCAGTAAACTTTGTTTTAACACTGACCTAGCACCAGGACTGGACATAACTTTCATGCACTCAAACAAGATCGTGTTGTATTAGTATTTGCAAGTTATAGTGACACTTGTTCTAGGATTCCTCCTGGAAATAACATGGAGAAGATATGTTCTTTTAACAGGTGTTATGGTAATTAACCACCATTGGACATCTGATAAGTGGAAATCAGTCTTCCTTGATGGGAATGAGCCCCAGATGTGGAGACAGGGAGGGAAAGAATCAGCTTCTATCCAGGCCTGATTCTAAATGACATCTCTGAGCTCACTCTGATTCCAAAAGACAGGAAAGAAACTGGATACTGCAAAATATAACAGTCAGGAACTCCCTAAGAAACTTCCAGACAAGGGGATTTCTTCTGCAAAGTAAGGCAACTGTGCTTTATCCAAACTCCTCCAGATAAACAGTGTAACTCAGAAAACCTAAACCTAAATATGTCTTTCAAAGGGCCAACCTGCATTTTAACAGATTGCTGCACTTGACAGAAACACACTCAGGTTTCTTTCTGTGCTATTTGTTAATTCAGGACTGTGGTACCAGCTAAATGGAGAGCTACCTGAACCTTTGTGCAAGATCAGTGTGGGACTGTCCCTTTCTGCACCACACCACAGTCCCAGAGCACTGAGACATTTCTGGCAGTATTTCTGTAAGATTCTCCCCATTTCAGGCTGGTTCACCATTCAACCTACACCTGCTGAGGGGTATGAAGGCAAGCTCATACTCTGGAGTGGCTAGGTTTGGGCAATGTTTCATTCACCTGCTTTCTCACCCAGCCCCTAAAACGGCTTCTGCTCACCAAGAATCACACAGATGGACATTCACAAACAGGATTTCTCTGCAGGTCAGCCTTCCCACCAAAGACCTGACTTTTGCCACCTAAAGCCAACTTATGAAGGGTATTGGACCCTCCCAATGCTGTGAACCACAGGGAAGAAGATCCAGATGCAGAAACTGCTCCTCCTCCTGTCTCTGTGCAGTGCTAGTGCAGGTCAGCCTCAGCCAGGAGCAGATGGGCAGCTTCCACTCCTCCAGTCTGCAGCTGCAGAAACGCTTCTCTTTGCAAACACTCAACCCACAGTGTCCTCCACAGTAAGAAAAACCCTCCTAAACCATGTATCCATCTTAAACACAGCAGTTTTCACCAGGAATTCACTGCACTTTGTTCTTGTGAATCACAAAGGGGTGGAAAATGCATTAAGCCAACTTTTGGCATTCAGAAAATATTCTTGTAGCTCTGGCCTACAGAGAACCATTTTGCTTCCCTGTGCCATCCATTTTGCAGGAACACCCCTGTGGATGGCTCATGACCAGCCCAGGAGTGGCAGAGGAGTGTCTGAACTCCCCAGTGGCAACAGCTGATAATTTTGTTTATTTAACCAGGATTAGTTTGTGAGGTGACAGAGCTGAAAAGGCCACAGACAAGCAACTCACACTCAATACAGCTGGAAGGTTTTTTGTTATCACCACACAAATACTGCCCAGGACTTATTTAAAAATGAACTATTTGCAAGCCTTACTTGGTAGCATAATCCCATTTATAATTAAATAGGAAGGGAGCTTTGTTTGGTTTGGTTTCAGAAATAAGCTACTGTATTAAAACCCCAGGCAGATATTTAGGTGCACTTGCCCACGTTCTTGCACATCCACAGCAGACAAAGCAAAAGAAACAAGTCTCCTTGCTTTGGAAGAATGGGTTTAACATGAATATATTGATATCAGTACCCTGGAAATCCATAGTTTGCTGCTGCTTTGCACTTCACATTCGCTCCCATTCACTGCCTTACCTGGAGCTGAATTTTTGGTCCTGCTCTCATATTCCTAATAAAATGTTTCCCAGGAATACTGGTTGAGGTCTCTTTGCAGGACACCCTACAAGGTGCCTGGTGCAGCTGGGGCATCCCAGTGGCACAGCCATGCCTTGGGACACACACAGACCAAAAAGCCTCACAGCTCCACCAGGAGATCCCAAAAACCCCATTTATATGCAGATGATAACAAGCATATCAAACCTTTGCAACTAATTAAAACCTGACAGCTTTCTCCAAAGGGCTGTTTACAAGCTAAGGGATGTAATGACAAATCACCAAGCTGGTTTCCAATAAAGCAGGAAAATTTTAATCATTTGTTCTAAACAGTTGCAGAAAGATGCATCTGCTGTGACATTTTCACTTGAGTCTGTTGATCCTACATTTGAAGCTCGAGGGTACTGCACTGCCACCAGATCTCTCCACACTGCTGCTAAAATATCAACTTTAATATTTATGAAATATTTCTAGGTGGAGATTATGGCTCTGAAGCAAAGACTAGCATGGTTCAGTTATTGAGTACCTTTACATTTTCCAGTTAAAAATTTTAACACTCTTTCCAGACTGAGTGTTCATGCCAGGCTAAATGGAGCATTCCTTATTTTTACAGATAGCAATGGTTCATTTATTAGTTTTTGCATTAGTACTGCACTAGGGCTGTGCTTTCCCAAGACTTTGTGATCTTGGTGCAAGTTAAAAGGTAACACGTGGATCTGCAAGGTAACAAACAGACAATACTCGAAATTGATAGGCAGTATCAACACCTTAGCATCATTTCAAGTGCCTCCAAAATGACTTTGTCATCCAACCAATTTTTAAATGTTGTGGCAGCGGCTGCAAAAATGCCATTTGTCAGATTCAGGTGAGGTTTATCCCGAGTGACAGGGCGTGGGGGTTTGTGACAGGACCTGCTGTGCCAGCTGCACCCTCAGCTCATCAGCATCATTAGCTGGGAAAGCAGGAATGAGACATCCCTGTCCAGGACCATTGGGCAGCACCACTGCTCATACCAAAAGGGGCAAAGAAAAAAAAATAAATTGTGCACGTACACAGGTTTATCCAAAAGCAGCAGCAGCATTTAAAGAACAGCTTTACCAATAATTTCTAGTGCTTTCAGGAACTCAAATAGCACGTATTTAATTGAGCAGGGCCTACCTTTTCAAATTTAAATGTCAAGCTTTAAAATTACAGTTGTAAGATGCCTCTGTGCTTCTTGAAATATGGAATTTCTTATTACAGGCTTTGCACTGCAAACTTTAGCAAACAAAAAAAAGATGAAGGCTTTATAAATACAACAAAGAAAAGTATAAAACGAACCAGCTCAGAAAGCTCACTGAAACAGTCAGCAAGCAGGGACAAAAATAAAATTAATTTTTTTCTGGAAATGTTTCATTGTGAAAGCCTTGGAAACAACCCTGTGATTTCTGCCATGGCCTGAATGTTAGTAAATAGTGATTTCAATGAGCTGGCCAGACAGAGCTAAGTTGCACAGTGAATGACATGCTGCTGAAAAGGTCCCAGCTCCCCAAGCACTAGAGGTTGTGAATAAAGTCACCAATTTGGGCCACTGGACGTCCAAGGAAAAGCCCCCTCACTCTCAGGGCCCACAGCATTTAAACCACTTCCATTTCCACCTGAGCACTGGCCAAACATCACACAAAGAAATTCATCTTAACCTTCCTTAATAAAGTAAAACTCAACCTAGACAAAATGTTTATGCAACTCAATCATTATTATGAAAAAAAAAAAAAAAGAAAGCAGTTATGTAAAAGAACAAACACGTTTGGGGCGGATGTTTGTGGCTGTCGCTGTTACCCCCAAGGTGAGTGGGAAGAAGGTGAGCTGCGTGCACATTCCATTTTTATTTCTTTTTGGCAGAAATAGAACACTGCTTCGGCACAATTTACATTTTCTAATTTAGCACCAAGGTTGTTGAAGGGAAAGCAGCATGCATTTCTATCAGCAGACAGAAATAACAGCAGCGTTTGAGGCAGAACGGAGACGTTCTGAGCAGGGTGACAGAGGGCAGCGGGTGTGCTGCTGTCCTGTGCCAGCCCTGCACACAGCTGGCTGGTCCAGGGCATGGACTGAGAGCACAGAGGGGAAAGAACCCAGATCATCTGCCATGTCACACAGGCAGTCTGATCAGGGTGCTACAAACACAGCATAAATGTCCCTGCACGATTGTCAGTGCCACTGACTCCCAGTCAGGGCCATGGAGCGCACAGCAGCAGAGGCAAACACGGCAGCCCAGGGAGCTCTGGCAACTCAAATGGGCTTGCACATCCTCATTGCCCCCCAAAATCACCTGATTTTTCAGTTAAACAATGATTTGGACGTCCCTTGCTAGTTTTCCTTTTAGCTCCTGAGCCCCCTAGTTCAGGAAATGCTGCTGTTCCTCTGTGGACGTGTTAGAAGCCAGCAAACCTTCCACAGCAGCTTTTGCATTACAACTGAGATAGGTCCAAAACCATCTCGCTCGAGCATTTCAAGAAAAGCCACCAAATACAGACAGGCTGGTGCTGATATTAAAATAGCAGTTGGAGCCTTGGCAAACTTCTGACATTCAAGCATCTGAATAATTTTTCTCTGTAGAGCTTGCTTGTTAAAGTGAGAAAACTTGGGGCGGGGGAGCCACGAGATTTTTTAAAATTGGGGATTACTCTCTAAACACATCTTGGCATGAGAGTGATTCTATCATTCATAATTTCATCTCCTACAGGTTTCACAGTATATGTTATTTAAAGGAATTCATTTCCTGCTGAATGATTTATGAGGGAAAACAGGATGCTAAGGGAAAACATACTGATCAAATGCATCAGAAGTTTTCAATATGAGCATTTACCATGGAGTTATTTCCTTCTCCCTGTCAACTAATCCTGATATTTCTTCTCACTAGTAAAAACACGTATAGTTGCTTAAGATTTCAGTTTCCATAGAAACTGTTATTGGCTAAAGTAAATACAAGAGGGAAAAAAGTGTGACTTCTCTAGTCCTGCGAACATGTTTGCAGCTGCCAAATTTTCAGCACCTGACCATTCATTTCTCAGTATTTACTGGTGCCTGACATTTTTAGCTGCAGCTCCCTTTAAAGAGCACGGGCACTCTTTTGAGAGGCGCTTCCATGCTTTGCAGAAGGCATGTGAATATTCATAGCTATTCCTATGCCTCCTAGTACAAAAGCACATTTTGTGTTATTTGATTTTGCAGACCTTGTCACTGAACTTTACAAGGGAAAAGATGCCTCAGATTGCACATCAAACCAAAGCCCGAGAGGGTCTTACCAGGTAATGTGCAAATAAAGGGAAATAAAACATTGCTTCATCACAACAAATGATTTTCTCCTGCTCCCAAAATTCCTCTTGCTCCCTTTTCTACATGATTCTAATACAAACTTCAAAAGCAAAGTCCTGATAATCATTTTATAATTCCCTCACTTCTTCATAAATGTCATTTGACTTTGAATGGAGGCACTTCTTCCTAACATACACAATTAATGTGTCTTTTCTTGTTCCCATCAGAACACGACTTTAATTTTTTCCTCGTGTAGAGCTCTGCTGCAGTGCTCTGTGCTGCCTGAGATTCTGCCTTCCTACCAAGGAACCATCCTTTGCATGTATATTGCATTGAGATGGAAAACTCTGTTACCATTTCTGAAAATAGCAGCTGAAAACAGAAGGAGCCATCCCTGACAATGTGCAAAAAGAAAGAGATGCTGGAGCTTCTCAGGATCTCAGGGTCATTTCAGTAGACTGCTTTTCATCTCCTGAGCATCAAGTGCCTAAAAACTCCCTTCTACATGGTTAGAAACCCCAGTTCCTGCCCTCCCTGCAACAGCCCTGCTCAGGGGCAGCCACACATCCACTGCAGCACCCAAAAATGTGTTCTCAGCTCCTGGCTGGTGCCACATTGATGTGAGGACTGCAGGGTGAGAGCTGCACTTCTGTGCCTGCAAGGGAACCTTTGAGGCTAAACCTTGAGGGGATGGAGAAAGCAACCAGACCAGCTGGATGAGAGACCCAGGAAGATGCAAAAACCATGCAAGAACAACCACAAAACATATGGGACTGGACTTGGGGCAAAATACTATGAATATCAACCAAAAAAAAGAGAAACAGTAAAACCCTTTGTGCTTCTCAGTCCTTTTTCAGAAATTAGGAATACTCATGGAGTGCACTGAATGCAGCATGAGAAGAGACTGAGTTTTGGAAACCAGGACTGCCTACAGTCCTCTAAAATAATTTCTTGCTGGTGGCCTAGTGTGGCAGCACACCTCACACATTCTGATAACTAACTGTGGGTGAAGCTAACAACACTGAAACTTAGCTTACTATAAAAGTAAAAAGGAATTACTCTTTTTTATTTAATGAGAAAGTCAAGGCTTATTTAAAAAGACACTTATTTCTACCAAAAAGCAGCAGTAGATCAGAAATACACCAAATGAGGTTTAAAGAGTCCTGTTAAGTTTGTAATGACAACCCATGGGTGAAATCTACCCTTAGAATTCTGAACAGAGATTAAAAAAATTGCATCAACTGGCAGAAGTCACCGAATATAAAAATTGTACAAAATCATGGGCAGAAGGAGGGCTGGTGGGGTGATGTAGAGAAAGTCACCTCAGTCTCTTGGTTTACAGTAAAAGCAGGGGGTGCTCCCAGCTGGAAGCAGAGCTGTGGAAAAGAGCCCCTGAAAAGCTCTGGTGAGTGCCCTCCATTCCCAGAGCTCTGCAGCCAAAATCCCAGGGGTTTTACTGAAACCTGTGTGCAATCCCTGCTGCTGCCACCTGCCTTGCAGGCAAGCCTTGTAAAGCTGAGCTTCGGCTGCTCTTCAGTGACACACGGGGGGCTCTGCTCCTGTGCCCAGCCCCAGCCCAGGGTCACAGCACAGCTGGCACCACTGGCCCCAAAGCAGCCTTTAGCTCACACCATCTGCAAGATGCCATCAAGAGCCAGCCCAGGTGCTGTTTAGCTGCTGCCCACACACAAATCAATGACAAAAGGCAGCTCATTCACACAGGTGGTGCATTTCACCACCCTGAGAGCCGGGATTTTCTCCTACCCTTCGTTTAATGCCACTGCTGTCAGAGCTGAAACGTGCTCTAACAAAACCAGCCTTTATGTAACCCAATAAATAAAAGTCACTAAGGCAATAGCTGTGCATAAATTTTAGCTGAAAACATTTTGTTAGAAGAACATGAATGTCCTCTGTAAAGCAGGTAGCATTTTAAAATAATGTTCTAGACATTGTTAATACTTTATTGCTATTCATCACAGAACCATTAATCATGGTGAACTCATTTGGTATTAATGTGGATGTCATAAAGTACTTCTGTTGCATTTCAATTATAACTCAGCCTTTAAAATGCTGCCAGCACTACATGGAGAGCTTTGAAAGCCAGATATGAATAGTCTGTTCAGAGATAACTACAACTGCTTTCTGGCAGGGAAAAACAACCTTTTCCATTCCTCATGGCCCTCAGGGGGCTGAGCGGTCCCTGGGGCTGTGCCTGGGCCCAGGGCTCCAAGGAAGAGAGGTCATCCAGACCCAGGAATATTCCTCCCCCAGGATGAGAGTGGGGGAAACATTCTTTTGGTCTGTTCAATCAGGCCTAAGCAGCAGCAAGGCCAAACTTTCCAGGCCCTGGGAGATTTCATTTTTTTCCTATCACTCCTGGGATTCCCTGAGGCACTCTCTTGCTTCCAGAGCTGAGTGCTTGGGCTTTTCCTCTCATGTGCTGTGTCTGCCCCAACAAAAACACCAGAGAGAGCTTGTATCTACAGCCCACTGTCTGTAGAGACCGGAAATGAGTGCATGATCCATCAGGGCAAACCCAAAGGGAGCTGATATCCCGACCTCTCTGACAGCAATTTAAAAAACAAACCCAAATCCTGCTCCTTGGCCTCAGGAGGCACTGAAAGAGCAAAATCACCAGCACAAAATACAACATGGACTCAAACAAATATCAGCTCCCTGCCACCAGGGAAGCCAAGAACTTGTCTAAGCGTACCTTGAAAAACCAGGATTTTTGCTCCTGTGCTGCCAGCAGAGCTTCCAGACGGATTTTACACACAGAATCCAAAGACAACAACAATCCCAACACTTCTCAACAGAAACAGTGTTAAACAAAGAAAAGGCAAAACACTTCCCTTTAGCTGCAGGAAGGTTTTTTTCTTCTTTTCAATTCTTGCATATAATTCCCATTCTTTTTTATCCAGGTCATCAATGTAACAAGAAAGCACACAGCAAGAATTCCTACCTTGGGAGCTCTGGCATGTTTTCCACATCTGGCATCTTTGACAAGGCTGATATCCAGCAGCTCAGTCTCCTAGAAGGAAAAATTGCAAAACAAGCAATTATTACAAGATTCAAGAAGCCCTGTTGTGTTATCAGTGTCCCACTTCCCACATCTGTTAGTGCAAATGGAGATCAGCTTCTAGGAGAGCTCAGGTGCACCCAGGCAATTCCAACAGCAGCACTGTGCAGCTCTCCTAGGATATACAGGTTACACAGAAGCCATGAGAGTCAAGCTGATTTCCTGCATTGCTAAACAGCAGCTGCTGTGCTTTTGGTTTAATCCTTTTAATACAATTTTAGCATTTTGATGCTTGTCACAGTGTGACAAAAGGCAGCGTCACAAACAGAAAACCCTGCCTCTGCAATAGAAAACCTGCTTTATTATTGCCAGAACACTTTGAAAAGTGCTCATAAACCCCAAGAAGTGTTTTATCTGTAATGATAACCAAGTTCAACAATTTTAGTGACTGCTACTCAGTAAGACACATGCAGTTTCTGACAGGCATTTCATAGCTTGTGTGCTACTCTTGGGTTATGGGATATACAACAAAGCTGGCACATCATGACAGCTTCTGTTGGGCAAATTCTTGCCCTCCCCTACACACAAGGGGAGGCAACATGAAGAATGCCCTTTGCCTGCTTTGAGCATTAGGAAGGAGGATGGATGCTGGAGCAGTGTGATTCCCAGTCTGAAACACCCCAGCAGGAGTGTGACCACACTGCAGGGAGAGCCACACCACTGCCAAGCATTTCAGCTTCCAGAGCAGTAACTGCACTGCTGGGCAGGGAACTTGAAATCTTGGTGCTGGACAAAGCCATTACTCCTTTTCTTTTCAATTCCAAGGAGAAAAGGGGAAAAAAAAATTGATGGACATGTTCTTTTGCCAAGGGTTACTTGGGATCCTGATTTGCTTTTTGTTTTAAGGAGCCCACTCCTGCTCAGCTCTTGCAGAGCTTTGTTTTCTACTAAGACAAACTGCACCAACAAATTTTCACGTGACTGCACATTGACCACATTTCCCTCTTGCCCCCCAGCAATCCCAACTCCCTTCTCTTCTAGTACTTGCTGAGCTCCATGAACACTTTCCCCCCTCTTCATGGAGCCTGTTTAGAGGAAACCTGCACTTTTGAGATGGTTTTTTTTTGCTTTCACTTGCCTGAAAGAGGACAAGAGTATCAAAACTTGCAGAGATTAGAAAGAAGCAGGGAGATAAAAGGTGGAAATAACCCAAACTCCACCAATACTCAGGGCATATGGACACAAGCACTCTTCTGACAGTGCAGGTGAAACTTTAAATAAAAACAATTCACAGTTAAGTGCACTGGAGGGCTTTGAGTCCTTTCAACTTTGAGGTAATCCATATGGCCATTAAGACCCTGGCAAGAATGAAAACTATGGCAGAACTCTGGCGGGAAACAGGAATTATATTTACAACATCCAATAATACCCACACACCAAAGTGGTCTCAAGCCCATGGGGAAATGTTCCACAGAAGCTCCAGGCACATGCAGATCATCAAAATAAAATTTCCCCAACTGAAAGGACTAAGAAGTACTAAAAATAAGGGCTTTAGCAGCAAACACATGAGGGAAATTAAGTATGCTGAAGAAAAATGGATCTTACAGATCACAGAGATGCTGAGCCACACAGTGTGAATTTCAAAAGGTTTTTTTTTTTTTATTTGTCTGGTATTTTGGTTGTTAAAAAAGAGAAGAAGAACTAACTGAATTAGTAATTTAGTCACTTACAAAAGTGCAACTAGACCTCCCTAACACAAACACAAAAAGACCCTTTTAAGTGGAATAGCACACATGAAAAACAGACACAAAAAGAGGGAAAGGCAATGACCAGCACTCCCAAGGACCTGAACAGCCCTGCCCAGGTCTGCATCCTCCCCAGATGGAGGAGGATGAGCGGGCACAGGGCTGGTTTGGAGTTTTGACTACTGCTTTCAAGCTGCTGGCATGCCACCAAGCCATGTGCAGAAAATGTGACCACCTGAGGATCCAAGAACTGACCAGGCAGTCTAAGAGTAGGGGAAATGTGGATTTTGTGGGGCTACTTGGCTCAGCCCAGCTGCCAGGGCTGTGGGAAAGGCTGATCCCTGAACATGCACCTCATGGCCTTCCTGCCCTGTTACCTCTCTGGCAGAGAACACAGGGTTTGTAATCCTATCCCCAGAATCCTTTCCATCCCTATTTGGCAACATCATTTAATATAAATAGATGAGAGCAGGACCTGCATCCATGGAAGTGCCTCTGCAGGCAGCGTTCAGCGTTCAGCTGGGGCTTGGATAAATCAAAATTCATAATGGGCCATTTCTTAGTACTTTGGTTCAAAGAAACCTCCTGGAATTCCCTCACCCCAGGCACTTGCTTTCATCTTTCAAACAGCTAATTAAGAGGGCAGAGATCAGCTTCCTTGCAAGTCAGAGGAAATACAATTTCCTATTTCCCTATTGCAAAACGCAGGGGGATTTTTGTACAAGGAAAATACACTTGAGCAGTGGCCAAAGAAATGCCCCATTTCCGGTGCAGCAGAACAGCCCAAGCCCTCCTCCACCTAAATAAACACGAGTTTTGTTAATGACTTCCTCCAGCCAGGCTTGGAAACACACTCTGTGTTGTAGGGGGCATAGAAGCCATAGCACATGGGGGGAAAGAAAAATGCAAATCCTCTAAACAGAGAAAAGTTGGACTTGCAGATTCCTCCAGTCATTGCTGCTGGGACTTAACCCTGCAATAGAGTAACATCTCTTAATGCAAGTGGAAGATCCCTCCAATCATTCATAACATAAAAAATCTGGAGTGAAGCAGTTACTAATCCTACCATGTTTGTTTTCAATTAGCAGCCTAGACAGAGGAGCATTCAGAGAGGGCTGCATTGTGCAATCTCACTTTTATGGCTGAGCACACACTCACAAAAGCAATGGATTGTGCAACCCTCAGTGTCTGCCTGAGCACTTGTAATTAGGCCCATCTGAATTTAATAGAATAACACCAATTTATACAAGCTGAGGATCTGGCTCACTTCTATTTTAGAATGCCCAAAATGATGCCTGCTGACTGAGTCATGGTGCCTTGGGAACGTGCTTGTGACACAAGCCCAGCCACAGAGCAGGAATTCTCCTGGATACCACTGGAGAGCTCTCCTGGAGAGCCAGCAGCAGCAGCAGCAGGGAGGGCTGAGGGCAGGATCAACTACAGACCCTCCCAGAACTGTGTCAAGGAGACCCAGCTAGAGCAGGGCTAGTCCAGAGAGCCAACTGCTTTCTAGACATCCCTCACAAAATAACTGCACTCTTCTGCAGGCACTCCTTGTGGCTCAGGAGTGGTGTATTGCTCTGACCTCAACTGCTCAGCCTCTGTCTGCATGTCCCCTCTGGCTGGATGTTCTTTTTTTCCCAGTGTATGGCACAGCTCTCAGCCAGTGCCACTCAGGGAGAAGGTCTAACCATTTAAACTCTGTAAACTCATTTTCCACTTAGCTGGAAAACCTGGGGCCTCACAGTTTCAAATCTGAAGAAGAAACTGTGTGCCTGAAAGCTAATCTAATTCTTCTGACTATTACCAGTCAGTCTACTAGAAGACACAAGACTGCCTTCAAAGTTTGGTCCATGCACTGCTAGCAAAATAAACTTGGGAAAACTAAGCTGGTTTTCTAAACAAGCACCTTTTATTGCTGCTGGATGGCAACATCTGGTCAAAGTTTTCAAAGGGGCAAAGCCAATTTGCTGAGACAAACTTCAAACAGAGAGTCAAACAACACTTTCTATTGGGAATAGCTAATCAAAATGAAATACTGCTTTAATATTGAAAGTCTCTGTTTTATCATTCTCTGAACATGAAAGCGCTGAATATCTCTGGAAGAAAAAAATGTATGCAGTTCTGTGCTAAATTTATTTAATTCAACATTTTTAAAATGACATTTTAAATAAAATCACATGACCACTGTCCAAACAATATGTCAGAAAGAAAACATGACGAACAATACTTGAATCTGATGAGGAGCAATTACAGAATCAAAGAACCATTTTGGCTGGAAAAGACCTCTGAGATCACCGAGTCCAACCTTTGACCAAATACCACCATGGCACCAAATGCTCAGTTCCAGTCCTTCCCTAAGCACCTGCAGGGATGTGACTCCATCACCTCCCTGGAGCCCACTGCAGTGTCTGACCACCCTTGTGCGAAGAATTTGCAAGTTACAAAGGAATTCCAAGCTATGCTAAAGAACTGCCTTAGGTAAATAGGTATAGAAATGTATCCATTTACAGCCACTTATGGAACACACCTCACTCAGGTCTCAGGGGTTTGGACAGTGATCCATCAGCCACACTCTGATTAACTCTAGGATGAATTTCTCCACAGTGGGACTGAACATCTAATGCCAGTTCCAAAAGGGTGCTGGCAGAGCTAGGGGGTGTCATGTATCACTCCCCTGCTCAGAACATACCTATTTTTCCTTATTATCAATGAGAATAAATTGAATGAAACACAGCAATTTGTCTCCTCATCCCAAAGGAAAACTGTGGAGGACTGGTGAAAGTGATTTCACAGAAACCGGCACCGACAGCTCCAAGCAGGAACAGCAAGGCTGTCAATGACTGTAATTGGAGCTGTGCTTCCCCAAAAGTGCCATTATAGAATTCATCAGCTGCATCCCACCAGAGAGAGAGACAGTCCCTGAAGAAGCTGTCTCCATGCCTCCTCCTGGCAGCACACAATTCAATTATGGGGCATCAGAACGATGGGCTGTGTCAATACAGCAGCAGCAGAGCAGCACGTACACCTCCCATCAACAGGAGAACTCTCCCCAACAGCACCAAACTCTTGGGCTGCACAGTTGTCCCTCACAAGCTCAAAGTACTTTGTTACCTTCCCAACACGCTTCTCAAAGAAAAAAATGAAAAATTATGTTATTAATGCTAAACTTGCCAATCTGCCCACAGCAACCAGACCTCCTTCTAGCTCCTTGCAGTTGATGGATAAAGCAGCAGCAAGGCACTCAAATGATGGAACAGAGGTTCTTACTCCTAGAGTAGCCACTGACATCTCAAGGATCAATTAAACACAAGAAAATTTCAACTTGGTTAAAGTGGCTTCTGAATTCTCTGCGTTCTAAACATCTGTTACAAAATCCAAAGCCCAAAACAAATCCACCACCCTGGCACATGGAATGAAAATTTGGGTGAGAGGCACAGCTGTTCACGAGGGGAGTCACAGCAAACACTGCTGCCTCCCCTGCTCCACTCAGAATCCAAGTTTTGCAGGCTTTTCCTTTTGGGCCAGCGAGCACTGGCAGAAAATCCCCACAGCCTCATCCACGTCAGGCCCGTTCCAATGCCCACATTCCAGGGAGTTTCCAAAGCCCCAGAGAGGAGGGTCCAGCAGAGGGGAGTGTCTGTCAGCAGCAGCTCCCCAAGGAGTTGGGGAGCACTGCTGCCATTTGTTCTGTGCTGCAGTGGCAGGGGACATCCCCTGAGGCAGGGAGTGACAGAACTGGGAGAAAGGACAGAGATGTGCTCCTCTTACACAGAACAGCAGCTTGGAAAACAAGAAGGGATGGCTTTAAACCCTGCTTGGACCACATGGCTCCCTAGGTCTGGACGAGCCTTTCCGAACAACGGCAGAACCACGGGGCTTGGTATCACAGAGAATGGAAATTCTTCAAAAAATCACTTGAACCGAATGAGAACAGAAGATTTCTTACTACCCAAAATATATTATCTGTAAATTTGAACTTGTGATAATCTTTACTTGGTGGTCACCAATTCTTAATTCCAGAAGACTTGGGGGCCTCAGCAAGGCAAGAACCAGGATTTATTATTTGACTCAACTGCTCTGGGAATGAGCTCTAAACACCTGGAAAGGTTTCCTGGCACTTTAGGAAGAACTTCCAAGCAGAGTTGCATGCCATCCCTCCTGCAAGGCCCCATAGGAAGCATTCCTCTGGAAAAACAAGCCCAAACTGAAAAGTTTTGGCTATCTTAATAAAACAGAGTCTCTCAATGTATCCCTGGAGTTGTAAGAACAGCAATATTGTCTTGTACAGGGAAAATGATCTGTGGTTCATATAAAGCATAAAACATTGAGCTATTAGGACAAAAATGAGAGGGAATTTTCATGCTAAGTGCCCTTTTAATAATGAAAGCGAAACAATTCTTCTGCAGCTATGCATAGAGCTCTTTGCTGCTTCATCAAAGGAAAATTTCATTTACTTGGATTTACAGATGCTGTGGCTGAGCAGCCTAGAAATGGGCACAGACATTTAACAAATCTGAGTGCAAAGAAACAGGAAGAACACAGTGAAGATTTGCTGCCTGCCTTCATCCCAGCAAACTGGCCATCACAAACAGGCAAAGGACACAGGGAAGACTCAGCATGCTCTCATCAGCCATCATCCCAGGTGTTAGAACAGTGGGAAAAGAGGAAACTGCCAAACCAGGTAAAACTTCAGCCATTCATCGGGCTCAGCCAACTGATGCTGCAGTTCAGTCCAAAGTCACCAGTGCTGATGGGGCATAAGCTCAGCTTGGTATATAAAAGCACTTCCCCCTCAGTCAGAGTGTCAGTGCATACTCCAAAAAACCAAGCCACAATCCTTAACCTCACAGCCTAAACACACGAGACAATCAGTGAATGAAAGGAGCAATGGCTCTGGGAAGGGATCCCCCAGCAGGACAGAGGAAAGCAATGGCAAAGCTGGAGATGTACCCCCTATCCTAATCCCACATCCTTCATGAACATGCCACCTCCTTATCCCACTGCTGCCTGTGCCAGTGCTCTCCCTTTCCAGGAAAGGCTCCACCACAGGAACACTCAACCCCAGAAGCTTCTCATCCCAACAACCTGCGTTTGTTGCAGCATGCAGTGGGAATTGTATGGACAGGAACACCTTGAATGTAGCTGGTTGGAACTGGTTTGGATCTGCTAAAATTGCTCTCACACCACTGCCCATCCCACTCACACAGGCAGGGAACAACAGGAGAAAAAGGAGAATTCATGAAGTGCAGCCATATGCAAAAATGAAAAGAGCTGGAGGAGGACCTGCTCCAGAAGAAAGTACAAAAGCACCTTGTAGGCAGCCCTCATAATGGTACTTGACTGATTTTTATTCACATAACTGAGAATAACCTGGCAATTTGTAGCTTTAGAGTCACAGGGAAGAGTACAATGAATTGAAGTTTAAGCAGTATATTTAAAAAGACCAAAAAACAGCAATATTTCTACTAAGAAACTTTTCCTTTCAAGTCACAACTCAAAACATGTATGATTATGATGATTAAATGCCTGCCCAAGAAGGAATCTATCATATTTTGGGGGTGATGTTCTCATGCCATTATTTCACACTGACAGGGGATTACAGACCACACAGAGATTATGGGTTTTCCTTTGAAGCAAGTAAAATGTGTTATTTTCAACAGAGTGCCCCAAACAGTGAACAGCAGGAGCAGAGGCTTTCACCCCACATGAAAAACCACTGCACAACTCTTGCTCTATCACACCTGACAGTGTGAAAATCTGTCCATCAACAAAAGGTTTTTCCAAGACTGAATGAGATTCAAGGCTTCTGAACTTTAGAAAAGCCCTTTTTTAATGCATGCAGCATAAGTTGCAGGCATCTAAACAGATATCAACAAATGAATGGCTCTGGCTGTTTGATTTTAGAAGCTGCTTCAGCAGATGAGGGTGTTTTGGGCAGAACTGCACTGCTCTGGAGTAGTTCTCCTTCTGACTAGTTGGGTTTTGTGGAGGGGTTTGGAGATTGCACATTCATGTCAACAGCACAGAGCATTTGGCTTGTCTGTATTAAACAATAAATGCTTTTTACAGATCTAAATGTAACAGAATGGGGAGATCAGGACCTTGGAGCTGCTCTGCCCCCCATATAACACAGGGAGTTTTTATGTTAAGGCACAAACACAGCAATCCATGCCCTCCTTCCAGGCCTGCCACTTCCATGCATGGATAAAGAGAATCCACTAAAAACTGCATGTTTAGCAGAATGTACATCCCTGCCAGCTCCTCCAGCTCCAGCCCTGGCATGTGTTACTAAACTGGAAATCCACAGGCCAGGCACAATTCCAGCTGGAGACTCCAGCTATAACATGCTGCTTGAGCACTAACAACAACAGCTGAAAACCTGCAAAACCTGGAGACTGGGAGGAACCTAAAGCACCTACAATTTTGGCAAAGGGAGGAGAAATAACCCCAGCAGCTGCATGCATGTTAGTCTGACAAGCAAAGCTTTGGAGGAGATGATGAAAGGAGTATTAATCACATGAAGGTAAAACAACAAAAAAATAAAGAGACAGCATGAGCTTGCTGGCCAGATCATACCTCAACTTCTAATTTTTCTTTTTTCTTCACACAGGAAGCTTTTCTCTGCCTGAATTCTGATTACTGACATGAGCTGGAACTGGCAAGTCATCATCCCAAACTCTGGTCACCAGTACTGTGAGGTGCATTTAACCTCAAGGAGCTACAGAGAATGTTCCAGAAGTGGTCACAGAACACAGCACAGGCTCTTGTTAGAAGAGACTCAGAGCTTGGCTTCCACAGACAGCTAAGAGGGGGATGATTATTGTCTATAAATGCATGCATTGTGCAATCAGCCGAGAGGAAGAGGAGCTATTCAATCTAGAAAGAAATAAGAACTGAGTTATATGGATTCTAATAAGTGTGGGCAAAATTAGGATTATTTTTTTCTTCAGAATTTGAAAGCAAAAATCACTTTTAAAAAGGGGTTTGAGATGTGTTTCTGAATACTAATATGTGTACTACCCAATATCCATAAACATAGAGCACAGAACATGTTTTTCTCCAGTAGTGATCTAAAGGAACTGCATTTATTTACAGCTAAATCTTTGCATTCTCACCACTCCAACCACCAGGCAGCTTTACCTGCAAAGTTACCACTGGACAGTTCAGAGTGTAATTCATTAAATGTTGATTTGTAGGTGACCTATCTGGCAAGTGTTGATACTCCAACAATTTCAGAGGAGATTTCTACTTCCAGGCTCCTTAGATGAGCCTCAGAAAAAGGCAGCAGAAGCTGCAGGTGCAGAGGGAAATGCTTTTCCCAGCCAGACCCTGGGCTGTTTGCTGCTCTCAGGGAGGATGAAGCACACAAAACAGCATCAGCTGAAGGTGTCCATGCACACCAGAGAGGTGAGAAACCTGCAGGTGAGGGCACAACAGCTCTCTGAGGAAGCATTGCTTTGTTCTGAGGGAAATCCTATTTTGCTTCTTCTAAATGTCCCTAGTGCAGCAGTTGGCAGCAATTTTCCATGTTCTCCTCCCTGTGCTGAGGCACAAACTCTCACTCCATCCTCCCACAGCCCCTTTTCACTTCACCTGCTGCTGCCACACTTGAATTTCCCTTATTACCGCCATTTGCTGCTTACCTTGTAAATATAAGTGAGTTTAAAACAGTTACTTGTTCGGTGTTTATGAGGGAATTAATTGGAGGGGAGTAAGAATTTCTTGCTAATTTATTCTTTACAAGATGTAATCATTATTATTTTTGCATGCTCTCGGGGTTTATGGATAAGTGCATCTTAAAAATCAAAGCAAAAAAGGAACAAAAAAAAAGAATCCCCAGACCAGAATCAGTGGGTGAATCTCTACAGATTTAATTTACATTCATCTGCTATTAATCTGAATGCATAATATTCTTCACCATTATTTTATAAATCTCTAGCTAGAGCTGGGAAATTATTTTTATTGAAGTATGTGCATGCGCATGCCTCAGATACTTTTTGTCTTGGCAGCTGTGCCTGAAATTGGAATTTACACTGAGTGAGGAAATACGGGTCATTCTGCAAACACAACAGAGATGAAGTCAATGGCAACTTGTTGGAAGACCTTGAATTCTTGCCAAGCCACGTTTCCCAAAATATTTTGCCCTACACCACACTCAAGCCTCAATTACCAGCTCCTCTCTCCTCTCCAGCAGGAGCCAGCTGCTCTGAGCATCAAAGGCACGTACACAGAGCAGAACCAAGCTGGAATTCAGCAAAAAGCCTGTACAGATGGGTGATTAGCTCTTCTCATCCTTCATCAAACTGAAGAACACACTTTTCTTAACAGGGACTCACTTCAGCCTACACCTGAAGTGTGCCAATAGTTGCATTACACTCAGCATATTCTGAATTTTGCATTTTATTCCTTGCCCGAATCCAGCACTTTGGGGCTCTTACAAGATGGGGACTTTTTGCTTTTTTTATGTTGTGTCTTGTTGGCAGCATGGATACAAGAAGACACAAGGAGATATTTTCCTCTCCTATCAGGGCACTCTTTGGCTCTTTCCTGTTTATATTTTCTCCTGCTATGTGGAACTAAAAGCAAGGCAGCAAAGCCAAGGTTAGCCCTGCTGTCTAATGATGTTTCTTTATTTAGCAGCTCGTTTGACTGAAGTTGCTGTTTTCTCCCCCAGAAATGTTCTCAGTTCTGTTCTCTGGAGCATAATTATTCCAACTACCTTTTCCCCAGCAGCAGCACACCAAGAGCTCTTGACTTTGCAAAAGGAAGTTCACGTTCCTGAAGGTGACTGAAACACGACTTGCACAAAGTAATGAAGGACTCAATCCTGACAGGGGAATGCAAAAGAAGGAGAGGACCCAAATACACTGCAGGTCCCCCAAGCCTCTATGAATCACAGTTTTTAAAAACCTCAAGGGCATTTGTCATGGCACACCCAACCTGCAAGCCTGAATAACACCCAAACACACTGATTTGAATCCATTTGTATCTCATATTGCCAGAAAAATCATCTCACTTTTCCAGTGCCCTCCCTGACACGACCTGGATGTCAGCTCTGCATTTCTTTTCCAGACTTGAACCTCTCAGCATGAAATAATCCTGCTGGATGATTGCCTGGGCTGGGGTGGGTTGCTTGTTATTATTCTTAACGTAGCAGCCAAGGTGATTTCACCAACTTCCTCAAATGAAGCTGCAATTTCTGAAATAAGGCACATCCTAGCAAAAGAGATGAATGGGAGTCAGAAATGCTTTGGGAAATGTTTCATGCACGCTCCAAAATACCAGCTGCCTCTTGCATGTGGGAACATCTAATGCCTTCCAGCTTGGAAAAATACCTTTGGATTTCGACAGTCAGTAAGGTTGGTGAAAATACAGCCAAGTTTGGACAAGCTACTGAAACATCTCCTTTCACACACAATGAACTTAAAAACCCAGAATATATGTGCATGCTGTTATTCTCAAAATGCATAAGGGAAATTAAGTGTTTAATCTAGCATTTCACAATTTCTAAGTGGTTAAGCTTGCAGCTTGAGTAATGTCTTGTTTCTTTCTAAATAAAATTTCATGTGTAATGAAATTATCATTAGGAGTCAAGGGTATGATTTAGCATGTCTTTCAAAGCAGGCTAGGCTGCATCCAGAATAACACCAGGAAGTGCTATTATTGAGTAAAAAGCAGGATAGTTGGGGGAAAAAAAGACATGCTTAGAAAAGGAATGATTTTTCTGTAATTACGTAGATTGAGAAACAGCTATTTTTGTCAACATCTTCAAAGGGACTATTCGAGTTATGGAAAGTAAACAGAGGAAAATTAGAAAAACAACTTTTTTTTTCCTTTTTTTCCTCTCAGAAAAATGATGGTTTGAAAAGCAACAATGAGACAACAAATCTACCTAGGAGAGCAAGGAGAACAGTGCTCGGGTAGAGGCTGGGGTCAGTGGCATCACCGACTGTGGTTTTAGGCCCTGGACACAGCAGGATTTTACTGATAAGAATTTATCTGCAGCTTGTCACCCTCACAAATCCCTCCCAGGACACACAGCTGGGCTGGCTGTCAGTCAGGACAGGAGGGGTGATGACACAAGGCACTCATCGTTAGAACCTGGGTGGCAGCTGAGCCCTGTAGAAGACACATGGTGGGGGAGAGAGCAAATAAACAGGAGCTTGCTAGAAGGTCCTGTGTGTTCTGTGTCTGTGTTTTGTGATCTGCCCTGGCAGCTTTATAATGACAATTATGATATTTAGGGTTCTGCCTGGCCATTTTTTTCCCCCACTAGCGTTGGTGAGTCCAAGGTCCTGCATGAGAATTCCAGGATTAAACACAGATTGGGATGTGCAGAGGGACACAAGCTTTTAGGCACGTATCTCCTGGTCTGTGTACACAATAAAAAGCACTTTCTCCAGTTAAACCAGACTCTCAGATTCTCATTATCCTTCCCCAGGATAAGCAAACTCACAGTTCACCACCTTCCCCTATTTTTTGCAGGATGTTTTATACAACAATTCACAGAGCATCTCACAGAAGGGTCAAGAGTGACCACAACAAACGTGTTCTACCTGATAATGGGCAAACACAAAACTGGCAGAAACTTCAATTCTCTCAAAAACAACCAAATAAACACAGGGACTTGTGACACTCTTTCCTCCACACCTTTACATATATTCCTGTTACAAAACTTGCCTCTTTTGTAAGAGGTAAAATCCCCCCTCAGATACATGATGCAACATTTTATATTTCTTTTTTAGTCTGGATTATCTCCAGGATCTTCCAAACCTGATTCAAAACACTAATCTGTGTATCAACAGTTTTGGAAATGTGGGTATATGACAGTGTAATGGCATTCTCACTTCCTTTCCCACAGCAAATACAATTTTCCATTCAGAAAAAAAAAATTGCAGAAATACCTTTCATTTCTCTGAAAATCTGGCTTTACTGACAGTCCAGATCCTAAATTTACCTTTTTCTGCACAGAAAAGTCTCTTAAATGCTAACAGTGTGTAACTGTTCTTTGAAATAAGTTTTTATTTAGGCTCGTAGAGGCTTAGTCTCTCTCAGTAGCCTCAGCCTTTCAAAAGGATTGTTTACCACTTCAATTAAAAGAGAACAGAATAACATGACCAATTAAAAAGATGAAGGAGATGGAGTTTTATATTAAACTTGAAATTACCCTTATGGATAAACAAACCTTAGCCAATTATTGCAGCAGCAAAACAAATTAAGATACAGTCTCAAACCAGATTAAACACGAGATTAATTTCCTCAACAAGTACGTGCCCAAGATGGGAGAGCTCAGCAGCCACAACCCTGAGTGTCCCTGTCGTTACAGCCCTGAGGGAGGAACAGAGACCATTCAGGCACTGGGAAAGCACCAGCAGGAATGGCATTTTAATACTTCCTCCACTCTTTTGTGTAACTTTTGTTAAGAGTTGAACAGAGTCATTTGTGCTTCAGGAAGATCCCATCAATATTTGAGCAGCACATCCAACCTCCAGCAAATAAATCAACCAATCTCGACTTTTATTGCCCCGGATTTAGAACCCACATTTGATCATCTCATAAATAATTGCTCACCTCTGATTCTCAGAAGAGCTTGAATGGTCCATTATCAGGCAGAACCTAACTAACATACTATTACTATTCCATTGACGGCACATAGTCTCTCCCCCTCCAAAATTCATAATTAAAGAAGCAGGCTGGGCACATCGACTCTGTTCACTTCAGAAATATTGGAGACATTTGTTTCTTCTGCACTTGCCACGCAGGGACAGGAATGTGCACATTGTCTTTTCCCCAGCAATGAATCCCAAGGAAACATCAGCAATGTAGGGAATGGATCTCAAAGTCCACTAGTGTCTGATGGATTTGGTTTCTAATGGGATTTCATGCTCCATCAGAATCCAAGGCAAACTAAACACCAGACACTAGGAAGAAACAGGAAAAACCATTTCCAAAATGGATTTATAAAGTAAACTTTGGAAATAGGCAGAGAGTTAACATTTACTTTGGCTTCAGAAGCCCTCCTGAAGTTTCCCTGGAATACAGAACGGCTCCTCAGGGCTGTGTCAGCGTGTCTGTGCCTCTGGCAGCCGCTGCAGAGCGGGTTTCCCTTTGGGATTGGAGCAGGGATTGCTCCCAGGTGTCCATTCAAACCCTGCTGTGGGCTAAGGGCAGCACGGGTGCTGTTGCTGCACAGCCGCGTGCCTGAGCTTGGCTCCCTGGGTCACTCCTGCTGGGACTCCCTGCAGTGCCACAGCCTCGGGGGAGCTTCAGAGGACAGGGAAAGAAACACATCCCACTCCTGCTGCTGCTTTACAAGGCCAGGAACCAGCCCCCACTTGGCAATAAAACGTGCACTGTGCAGAATCATCACTTCTCCCTTTAGATGTGCATGGAGCAAGGCCCTCTTTTTCTTCTCTTTCAAACCCAAAATTAGTTTCCGGAATGCTTTAGGTTATTTGAAAAGAAAAAAAAAAAGACCAAACCAAAACTTGCTTCTGATACCTGATAGGAAAATGGATCTATTTCTATGGCAGTAACTGCCACTCAGCACAGACCTTTCTACATCTGCATGTGCAGCTCCCTGAGCATAAAGAGATAGGGGAAAAAAAGATCTGAATTGAATTTATGATGTCATCTCTATGGTGTTGATGTTAGACATGTTAACAGTGGCCTGCTGTGCATGCAGGTTAACGTATGTCTCTCACATTGTGGAGTCAATATCCTACCCAGTGTAAATCTCAAAGTTCAGCATGCCCTGAATTAAATCCTGTAATGACTCCTAAAGGTGGCCGTACAATCTCTAATGTCAATACCATACTCTGGTCCATGGCTATAATTTGTTCAGTCAATAATTCACCACAGTCTATTAAACTTAGTACTGGCTTCCTCAAAAGTGCTAAAATAAATGTTTAAAAGACTCCCAGTGGCATATTTATAGTTATCTATAATTGGCTCTGCAGCATCACAGGAGCACATCATGGAAATTATATATATAAATCAGACCACGATCTTAATTTCACACTTATTCTCCAAGGGTTGGCATAAACAATTGCAAAGCCTCCTGTAGTTCATGATAGCCTGAATCCACAGCCCAGGCTGCACAGCCAGCAAGGCTGCCCTGAGTTCTGTTCTCCTTTGGCTACGTCAGGAGGCTGAGCAGAAGCTGAAGGCCAATTCCCAGCTGACATTACAGGCTGGCTCCTCATTAGGAAATTTCTGATTCCTCAGTGTAATTCAGCCCCAGCAGGCTGCTGGGAGCAGTCAGGTCTTTGGGATGCAGCTGTCATGCAAAAGGACTGGCTGTGGGACCACACAGAGTTATGGATGCAAAGGGGAAAGTGTCCCTGCCCTGAAGAACCCCACAGATCCATGGTGGAGGGCTCCTTCCTATTCAGGTGTGACCTTCTGGGTGACACACAGGCCCTGATCAACAACAGTCACAACAAAGCTCTGATTTGCAGAAGGATGACCTGCAAGCATCAACTTGGCTGTCTCTATTACCTCACTCTTTGTTGTTAAAACTAAACAAAACAAAAGAAAAAACCAATACAAGCAGGCAGTGCAAAAGTGCTGAATGTTTTCAACAGCTTGTTATCTATCTTTGTGATAGATATGAACTCCATAAAAGTCAAAAAACAAGGAGAGAAAAAAAGGCTGGCTGGCAAATGTTGATGCACAGCAGCTCATGTTATAACACACACTGCTGGACTCCTTTTTCCATCTATATGCCAGGAACAATTGACCTAAGGCAAGGCTTTTTTATTGCAACTTTTGGCAGATCCAGTCAATATTCATTATTTACAATTATGCTTTTGTGTGTGTGTTTCCACTGTAGTATCTCTGCCTAATTGTCAAGTCCAGATAGGACTTTGCCATATAATTATTCAAAATGCATTTGGTAAGTGATGCAGATGGAAGATGCAGGAGGAAAATAATACCAGTATGAAATTACATTCCAACAGCACTCTGCAATGCATCTCTCTAAACACAAAGTATATGGTAAGCTAGTACTAAAAACCCTCCAGCAAAACCCCTCTTTGTTCATGTTTCCTTCAGTAATTCAACACCCTTTGTTTTCCTGATCTGTGGTGACCAGCAGCTGCCTGGACCTGCACTGCAAAATCCCACTTGTACCACCCCACAACACAGATCCTGCTTAGGGCTAAAACCCACAACATAACTGCAGTCCTCTAGACCCATGCTTTAAACAGAAAGCCCACGTTCCACACCAGGGTGACAGGGCTAGGGGACAGGACCTGCTGTAAGCACAGACCTGCCACCCACAGAAGTTACAGTTCAAAAGTTAAACTCAGCTTGATTCAGATCAGCTGAGCAGATCATGGAGTTTCTTTCAGCTGACAAATTTTTGATGTGATATTTCAAGAGGGAGATAAACTTACAGTAAACTGATTAAATTTGTCATGTGACAAAATCACCTAATGGCCAGAGGTCCTGAACTTGCCTCTGAATAGCTGAAGGCAGATCAGGCAGGGTTTAATATCCAGCTACATCAAAGCTTCTCTCTTCTGCTCCTGGGACAGCCAAGGTATTTTCTATGGAAAGGCAGAAGGGAGAGGCAGGGGGGAGCCACAGGAGTGTCAATATCAAGTGCATGACATAAAATACACTCTGTCTGTACTTGCTTTCAGGGCTCTTTGCAAGTAACCACATCTTGATGCCCCTCCCTTGCTTTCAGGCTCCTTTATGTGAGCATCTTCTCCTGAGTGATAAGAGGAAGTTGCAGGCTGGAATGTGCAAATGCAGGGAGTGTGGGAGTTGCTCAATTCCCCCAGGAATCAGTGGTATAAGCACTGGCAGTGCTAATGGAGGATTAGCTAATGGAGGATTCACCTGAGACATCAGCTTGTCTCAATTCCCTCCCCTGTCAGCACTCTTGGAGGACAGGGGAGCTTTGGCAAAGCTGCACTTCCAACATGTTTCTAAGCCAGCCAAATTAGCCTAAATGAACAATGGCAGGCCAAAAATAGCTGCAGCAATATAATTTGGCTTTGTGCTAAATATAGTACAACAGCACACATTCTGTTCTGAAGTACAACTCTAACAAAAAGCAAAAGATAACTTCTAAACCCTCTCAACACTTTCCTTCGCACATCCCTGTGAAAGATGAGGGATCAGGCATTGCCCAATGCCTGATTTGCAATCCTTGAGCAAAAATGGTGCAGACGGACACACCAGTACAAACAACCTGAGCAGAATCAAGTGGCAGCAGAGTTCAGTGTCTGTCTCATGCACTGTTCATGCAGAGATTCTAGGAAGGAAAACTGGAAAACAAAACCATATCTCAGCAAGCACAAGAATGGACTTGTGCAGCGATCCTTCAACAAGCCCTGTGCCACTTCTGCTTCTCCTAAGGCAATCAAGTGATGGAAGGAGTTGTTCTGCTCCTGTGTGTCTCCCCAGTGCCACACTGAGCAGCTCCTGCAGCCATGGCAGAACCAGGCTGATGTTCCACTAAAGCAGGCTGCGAGACACCTCCTCCAGGCTGGGGAAGGAGCGGCTGCACACCCACAGGCTGCCAGTTCTGCTGAGAGCTCAGCTGAGAGCACCCACCAGCCCTGTCCCTGCCTCCACAGGCAACACAACCTGATGAGCTCAGTCTCACTCCAATGGGAGAAGTTAAAATTTCACACAATTCGGGGTGACAAGCATTTGAGCAGGCTCTTGTTGGCATGCTGAGCCAACAGATCCCATCATTTCCTTTCATTTAATTTTTGCTGTTTGCAGATAAGAAGTACTTGTTTTAAAAAAAATAAACAAGACACCAAGAAACGGTAAAATACTTCTAAGCTTGTTGCAGAAGGGCTGAATAGTGAGAAAATGCTAAGGGTCAGAAAGACTAAATTGCTTATCCATCTCCAGCAGCCCTGCCAGCTCTGCCTCCTAACATCTTCCCTGAGATGCTGCCCATACTGCCACAGGCAGAACTGCTCATATTTGATTTTCTCTCCTCCAGCCTTGACTCTTATTCCGCCAAAGACTCCTCTGTCTTGGCATCCCCTCCTCAGGCTTGACATCTACTATCCCATCTCCTACCCACCATTTGTCTATTTTGAGCTTTTTGTGCATTTACAAAAGTGACCTGGTGACCTCTTGTAAAAGCCACCTTGCCAACACAAAGGGACAGCCAGCAGACAAACACACACTTCCCATGCTGCCCATGGCACCAGCCTCACTTGCTGGCATGGGAACTCTCCTTCCCTGAGCTATTCCTGCTCACTCACATCCCCTGTCCCCACACAGCCCTGGCTGCTGGATCCAGCTGCTGCCTGCAGGGTTTGAGGGAAGGAGTGGGAATCCACAAAGTCAGAGGGTTTTGGCAAAGCTGCAAAAGGCAGGCCTCAGAGACAGCAGAACTGTGAGCAGAGCTAAGCAGCAGCCATGAGATTGGTCACCAGAAAAATCATTTAAAAAGTAGAAAAGCAAGGACAAATAGAACAATGGTCTGTGTATTCATGTCTAGAATAACTCTCTAAGCTACAGAAAAGTTTATCTAGTGAGATATTAGGAAGTTTGAAGCTTAATCATGGGGCTCTGTGCATTGTGCTTTAAGGCTTACAAGCAGGTATTGTATTTGAAATAAGCATTGTTTAAAACAAAGGTACCTGTGCTTGGTGGTTGGATAGAACTACTGTCCATGTGCGTTTGCTTTGTGGGATTGGTCAAGAAACTCATAAAGTGAGTTGTGACATTGAGTTCTGTGTCTGCTGCCTGGGATGTGAGCTGCTGGCATCTCCCCATTGCCAGAGCCATGGAATGAGAGTGGTGCTGGACAATAAAGCAGCTCAAGGCAGTTCCAGAGCAGCCCCGTCCCGTCTGTGATTTGTGCACAGCCCCCGGCCGGCGATAGGAAGGTTGTGCTCAATTCACACATCCCACAGCACTGGGAGCTTGGCCATCCACGTGCAGGTGGACACAGAGCTGCAGCAGTCAAGTGAATTTGCTGGCAGCCCTCTCACCATCACTCCATAGATCCCAGTGAAGTTCTCTGCCAGCAATGTTGGCTGTGTGGAGCCTGGGCTGGAGTCACCTGTGCAAGGCAGGATTTCATCAATGACCCTTCCTGCAAATCTCCTTCCCAGTGCAACCCCAAACACGCTGGGATTCCAGGCTCAGGACAGTTGCTCTGGCCATAGAGAAGTGTCTGGGCTTTATTCAATGTCATGGTCACACAACAAGGTGAGTGAAGCACAGCTTGACTGACCAGCACATGGAGAAGAGACACAGGTAAAGCATTTTGGAGGGCCAAACCTGCCTTCTCCCACAGGTTCTACTTTGGGGGGAGTTTGGAAAGAAGAAAACACAGCTGATTTCAGAACATTCACTTGGAAAACAGATAGTAAAGTCTACTTTTGCCTTGCCCTTAAAAATGAAGATACTGAGACATTTGCTTGTAATGCCACCTGAACACTTCCTATAAGAAGAAAATTAACCCTCTCTTCTCCTTTCTGCCTCTCTAAAGAAGCTCATTTCCTTCCAGTTGCTATCTTGTAGAAATAATATGTCTTGACTCACAAAATTTGTCTTTAGTAACCTACAGCAAGCAACACAACGTGTCTGTACTTGGAGTCTAAGAAAAAAGAAAACTGTGTTTGTCCTCCCACAACCAGGCAAGCCAAAATTATTTGGGGGATAATTTTAAATCACACATGTGTTTAAAAATATATATGGAAACATACTTTTTGGTTTGTTTAAACCAAGGGTGTATGTCAAGGACCATCAGCTTCAACTCCTCCTAGACTTTGATGGCTTGTTTAGCCACAAGGGAGAAGAGGAAGTTATTTCTTTTCGTGGTAAAAAAGAAAAATAAACAACCCCCCTCCACTCCTCCAAACCCACTCCTCCTCTCTCACACACACACCAGAAGACCCAAAGTCAAACAAACAATAGCCCCAGAGGAAATAAAACTTTAAAAAAACCAAACAAGCATAAAATTCCTTCAAGTGTACCACCTTTCAAGAGAACATTTGGCAACCACTTCAAAATAACAAACAGGGACATGCAGCCCGTGTATCTCCTCCCTTTGCAGAAATAAATTGAGAGTTGCTGTGATACTTAAGAGATCCATCAAGAACAACAAAAAACTAACCAGTGAAGCTTGTGCATGTCTGTGTGTCTGCAGACCTACAGTGTTGACAGATTCTGCCATCTTCAAAAGATATTAAATGTTGTTTGAATTGTAGCTCAGTATTTAAAGTTGGCAAGTCACACCTAAATTTTCCAGAATATTGTTTTGATTACCTGGAAAAAATAATGCAGGTTGGATATTCTCCATCTCACCAAAAAAGCACATTCAGGGCATGTGCATACACATGACAGACACATCATGTACATGACACCTTGTATTTTATAGCTATGTCCAGTGATCCAAAATGACAATAAAAAAATTTAAACGAGATTATGTGTTATAAGATCCTTTAAATCATGCATTTAGGCTTTTTTTACATGTTCTTGATCCAGTTTTAACACTATTTTAAAATTTTCACCTACAGGAATAAGAAAATTCTTCTCTCAAAGCCAGCAAAAAAATCTGTTATGCCATGATGGGACTGCAGAAATTGGGACTTTTAACAAAAGGCCAAATAGGATGAGGTTTAAGCTTCAGAGGATCTATGAACATCTGAAGGAATCAGTGAAACCAAAGGTAAAAATAACAACAGGAATTACACCACTGATTTCAACAGCATCAGGTTCTTATACTGCCTGCCCAAACTTAATTTCTTTTGTGTCAGTCGATTATGCCTTGGCATTTTGCCCTCCTGTTGCGAGCCACAATTTGTAAATTAGTTTTCAAGGTTAAAAAAAGGTGCAAGGAAATGAGATTTCCTACTGCCAACCAAACATCACAATGAAGTATTGCAGTAGCTTTCCCAAAAGTGCACACATTGGTCACTCTCCTGATAAGAAAACCTTAAAAATAAATTCTGACAGGTGATTCATTTGCCTTTTACCACAGCCCCAGCACAGGCAGGGAGATGTGCTGACCCCCCAAAGCCTCCAGCAGCAGCAGCTCAACACCTGTATTTTCACAGGGTGCTCCAGAGCAGCCACCCCAAAGATCCTCTCCACCACACAAAAACGCCTGAGCACAAAGCAGGTGCAATAAAGACAAACTCAGGCAAAATCCAGGCAGTGACTCTCTTCTAAACACAAGGTTCTGTCTGTTCTACAGGATCATCATCACCATCATCACCACCATCACTGTCGTGGGTCTCAGAAGAAATGTGGAGTCTGTTTTGCAAACAGAGCTAATGAGAGTCACGTGGATCATGTTTTTCATTAGATGGAGGATGTGAGCCTGATTCAACTCCACTGAAATCAATGGCAGCCCCTCCATTCATCTTAATGAACCTGAATCAGCTTCTGGAAGGTCAGAATGCAAACCCCTCTGCTCCTCCTGCCCCACACAAGGACCTGCTGCCTTCAGGAGTCCCAGGACAAATTCAGCACACCAAAAACCACTCAAATCAGGTCAGAAGAAAAGAATACACAACCACTGAGGGCATTTTCATAGCAAAATGCCTTATGTCAGTGGGAAATAGCTGCATATTTCCCTTACTCTACTTTTTTCAGGGTTAGCTTCAAACTAAATTAATCATGTAAAACTCAAAAAACCTCAGCAGGTGCTGACAGAACTCATGTGAGTGCATGGGATATGTGCAGAGAACTCCAGGGCAGTGCAGCCTTCCCGTGTCACTGAAAGCACTGATCACTTTATCAATGTAGAGAAACTAAAATACAGTATTTAAAAAGAAAAGCTGAAGAAAATGCCTCCTTTTCCAAGCAGAAACACATGATTAGTTTCAGGACTCATTTACAAGAAGGAAAAGTAACTTTTTCTCCACACAAGGTCTGCAAATGATGCATTTTAACAGGTACACAAAGTGGGATTCTGGCTACAACAACAGATTTCTGTGTTTTCTTGTTACCCTCACTTAATGGCAGCAAGTGGCAGCATCCCCTCAGATAAATCTTTACCACTTTGCTTAAGAGCTTTTCTTGGTTTTATACTAAGTAATGGCCAGGTGATGGGAGGAAAGGAGGGCTGCATCAGACCACAAGCATGTCAGGAAAAGCTGCAAGGATGGACAGGGCTGTTATTATTTGTTATTGTCTTTGGCTGGGTCCAACACAAACACGCTGCAGGACAGACCCTCCTCAGAAGGACACACATTACAGGGTTGCTTAATTGCTGCCAATTAGATAAAAACTGAGAATGAAAATATTTTTACTTAAATGTTGACTTTATAGCTACTTCAACAGCAGCTCTACCATTCCCAGCAAATAAATCTCACCACCAACTTGAAGCAATGTCCTCCCTCCCTAGTTTTCCTCGTTGTTAGCAAAGCCATCTATATTATTTTTACTCCTTCTCGTTCTCCTTGTAAACTGTGTGCATAATGCCAGCCCCCCTCCAGCCCCATGGACGCTCTACACTTCAAAAGGACAAAAACACTACTGAGGGTTACTCGTGCAAGCTCATTCAGGGAGGCTGCTCTGTTCCTTGCCCATCTCCCGCACACTTGGGGGATGCAATTCATCTTGGTCCAGTGCTTTGTCAACTTTCCACAGCTCTAATTACCTCATTATGTGCTTCACTACACCAGTCAAGCCTTTTTCCTTTCTACATCGCCTCTTATGGTCCTGTTGCTTATCCTAAGGAACATTTTTTTTTTCCACTTTTTTTTTCCTCTATATGTGAAAAGCAGCACAGGGAAATGAAGTGAACTTGCTCAGTGAACTTGGAGTCTCTTGCCCGGCTGCATGCCTGAAGGCACAGGGTAATTAGGCACATGCCAGACAGATCACATCTGATGCTTTGCTCTCTCCAGCTGATTGCCTTTCATCAGCACCTTCAGTCATCCTCAGCTCACTTTCTTTTTCAGGTCCCTGTGTGCCTGTCAGTTCACAAAGAATTATTTTAGGAAGAAGGATTTGGAGACAGACAGGTTGGAAACAGATCTGAAAAAGCAGGAACCTGAGTACAGAAAGAACAGCAGAGATGGTGACATCAGCCTCCCAGTTCTGGGTTTCCATGGCTAAGAATAAGCGATACCTGCTGCCACAAGCATGGAAAGGCTCTCTGGAAGGCAGAGCATTAAGCGTGCACCAGACACAAGTGACTTGTATTTGCTGTTTACCCCACTGAAGGGAATTGTTTCCAGTGCAGGAAGAACAGGGCTCTGTTCTGTTGAACACTGTGTTCAGATTGCTCTACTCCACATTGAAACACGGGGAAGATGAAGCTGCACCTTATGGAAGTGGATTCTGGCCACCAGCTTCATCCAGCAGGGAGAATTCCTGCTCCTTTCAATTCCTACCTCCAACCCAGAGCCCTGTTTTCTCTTTTGTTCCCCCCCTCTCCTACAGCTTCCTACACCCCCTGCAAACGAGGCATTGCCAGCTTTGGCTGTGCTCTCCCCTGCTGTGGCACAGACGCTCACAAGGAATTCACTGCATCTCCAGCTGGGGTGCTCAGCTTCTGGTTTATAAAGCACATGCAAAAAGCCATCTTGGCAAGAAAAGAGAGCTACAACTCCTCTGTCAGAGGCAATTAAACTCCTAAGTGCAAGTCAACAACTCCCTGGAAAAAGAAGAGGAAGGGATTGAAGAGAGGAAAGTGAAGCCAGCATTTGCTGGAGCACACCTTTGAGGAGAGGGAGAGGGAGAGGACCCAGCTTGCTGGCCCTGTACCACAGTTTGCCTTGTCAGCTGTTAACACAAGCAGCTTTCTATTTATATTGACCAGGAAGCACCAACTGAGAACAAAGCAAACCCGGGTCCCCACATTGTCAGGGGCACAGAACAATGCCAAAGTATGTCCAAGGAGCTACAGACAAAAGCCTGGCACATAAATACACACAGCTCAGAACACTGAGCCTCTAAAGAACACTGCTCTCAACAAACATCACTATCTGCACTGTGAGAAGATGCCCATGAACCTGGAACCTGCTCAGACCAGTCTTCAAATACACAAATTCAACAAGATCCTGACCAGCTACTTTCAAACAGGTCAAGTCTAATTTGAAGATTATTTCCATAAGGTGTGTCCCCCATTAGCAGACCGAGGTCCTCTGAAAATGTTGGTTTTGGTGCTGGTGTGCCCCACTAACAGCTACAGCTTGTAAATGCTGCCTCCTCTGACATGAGCAGGAGCCTGGGGCTGGGGGAGCTGCAGGTCCAGATGACAGAACTTGGCCTGAAGTTGTTCCACGTCCAGCCACTGCTGCTGAGCCATCCAGGGAAGCTGCCATGGGGACAAACCTGGGATGCCACAGAAGTAATGCTGAAAATCCAGCCTTAAATCTGGGTACCAAAATCCTTCTGGATTTTCTGAAAGGCAGCTGACAGACTGGAAGGTTCATCAGGCTCGAGGGAGAATTATCTTTTCTCCCTTTTCCTCACATTCTGTGTTTGTTTCCACCAAGCACCTCCTATTCCCAGGATTTGTTACTCCTCCATGTCAATGGCACCTATTATTTCTTTCTTCTGTTTACCCTTTCATCTGCTTTCTTTGGCATTATTTTAATCATCCAAACTGATGACTAAAATTTCCTTCCTTCAATAAAAAGTGCCCTTCCTCTCTTATCTACATGGTCCCGAGACATACAGCTCTGAAAATCTGCAAGGTTTGGGGGCAGAGGATTTGTTCTTGCTTTGTGGAGTTTGAGTTTTGTCTTCAATCACCACCATCCTGCTCTAGAAACAGAATGTTGCTGTGGGGGACCAGTGTGATCAGATCTCTTGGGTTCCTCACACAGGAGGAAAAAAAAAAAAGTCAGAACAAAACATAGAGGAAAGGCCAAGAAAAAAAATAGGTTTTTTATATTTGAATGAACTGAACAGCATTGATCCTCTAAGATGGGAGCCAAATGACAGCCCAAAGCAGCCCCTAAAATAAATTACAAACCAAGACAGCATTAATAAAGAAAGGCAGGGGAGCAGCAGGATGGAGGGAATACAGCAAGTCAGCCATGCCCCAAAGGATGGCTGCTGCCAAGGAAAGAATTCAGACTCGGAATAAATTACAGCATTTTGATCCCATCCACTACTTCAAAAGTATTCAACTCATCACTGGGACCAAAATCTCAAAAGGGGCTCAGTTAGTTTCCATTTGAGCAAGAAAGGAAGTGGCCAAATTTCACAAAGAATTGGGCATGTGGCAGTGAGCTACTCTAACATCTATTAAGAAGAATCTGATGTTAATTTATATTTCTGCCCTTGCTCTGCATCTCTCCTGAATTTGCTGACTGAAGCTCATCTCTCAGCTACGTCCAATATCCACTCTAACATTGCCCATTAACATTCCCAGTCAGCTCCTTGACAGCTGTTCTGCTCCCAGTCTGACATCCCCAGTCACCGGCGTGGCTCTCTCCTTCTCCAGGTGTGCTGTGACTCTGGAAGGGAGCCAAGGTGAGCTGCACACCCATCCCTCCCTGTTCCCCTTTTCAAAGAGCACAGCCTCTGGTGCTCAGGCAGCAAAACCCTTCCATTACCTCACTGACCTTTCTGCATATTTCAAGAGGTTGTTCTATGGCTTGTGCAAGCCAAAGCAGAGTTCAGGGAGGTTTGTGCTGCCTTCCCCACATCCTCACCTCTCCCATCGCACACAATCAATGGATGTGACAGGTCCAGCCCAGCCTGGTCCTGATGTAACCCAGCACTGCAGGAGGGAACAGGGAAAAGAAGATTTTGATGCTGCTGCACTGGAGCAGACTGGGAATGACTTTGTGCTGCTGAAGGCCTGGGCACAGCAGAAGGAATGAGGTGAGAACAGACAAACACAGGATTGCCTTGACTTGGTGCCAAGGCTCCTTCCCTCCTGTGCTCCAGGGGGCCTGAGGCGAGGTGGGCTCTGGCACACACAGAGCAAAGCATGGGATGGCACAAAGCAAGAGGAAAGCAAAGGATGGCCACCCTGGTGGGCTCCACTGTGCAGGGGAAAGAGTGATTTGCAAAGTCTGGCACGGAGGCTGGGACACCAAAGATGAGTTCTGATGGTCTTCCCTGCTGTCCTTCTGCAGCTGGGCTGGAGGCAGTGCCAGACAAGCTCTCCTGGAGCACTCACACCTTAACTCCAGCTGAAGAGGAAGGCTGGGTTTACACTTCCACCCTCAGACTAAGATTCAGATTAACATTAATTGTCTGTCCTTGCTCAGTCCCTGGCAGGACCATCACCAGGCCACTGAAACACTTTCACTGTGTTTCAGACTTGCTTTAACAGGATGAAAATTATAATAATAGTAGTTTCTTGCATTCCAGACTTTGCTTTGTCATTCATGAGCTTGTCTGTTTGCTCTTCCAAAAAAAAAAAAAAAGGCTAAATTCTATCCTTGTTTGGAACTTCATCTACAAATGAAAAACAAATGCAAAATCTGAAAAAAAAGTCAAAAGAAGCTGCATATCTCAGTAATGCACTAGAACACTTTAAACAACAGAGATCTCAGTTTTGTGCCAGAATGGAAATTCACCCAGCTTGGGAACATACCTTGATGCTGTAAATATGTGTGAGTAACAACTCCACCATTTCTATGGAAGTTTTTACTTCTGCAATACCAAATATGGCTCTAATTAAAGATTTATCACAACCTGTCCCTTTGCATCTGGTGGCTGTGTGCTGCAAAGCTGGAGAAGCACTGCAAAAATCAATTAGCTGCTGTAATGCCAGCCGTGCTTCCTGTGTGTTCCAAACTATCTTTGGACATGGAGCTTGCTGTGTAACAGAATACAGGGTTATCTGTATTTCCAGCTCCTAATGATCCATTAAATGAGTGGATGGCATGAGGAGGGAAGGGTGTTGTTTTAGCTGTTTATTTTTATAAACATCAATAGGAGCTAGAGTGTAATTAAAAAAAGTTTGCCAAACCTTACATCAGGTTTCAAATGACACTTCTGTGAATTTAAGAAAGGTTATTCTAGTACAGTGGAGTGATTCAATGCATAGAACTTGTTCTGGGGTAAAAGAAGAACGTTTTTTGATTTTCTACGTTACTGAAGGCCAAGCAGAAAACAAAACCAGACTCAAAGGTGAAATAAACTTTGACCAAAGGACCAGACAGAGCTCCAGCTGCTGATTAATAAACAGGAAGAGAACAGAGTTGGTACCTCCTTGCTCGACAGCTGTTTTGCACTGGGATCTAACCTCATGTCAAAACAAAAACAATAACAGAACAGTTGCCTTTCAACCTGCAGCAATGGCTGCAAAGCCTCTCCCTGCCCTGCAAGTGAACAAACACGAAATTACTCCTCTCACAAGCACACGGTCGCTAGGAAAACAGCTGTGAAAACCTCGAAGTCTGCAAACAAAACGTTAGAGCAATCAGGGCCGTGGAAGTGTTCAGAAAAGAGACCTGTTTCTTGGAAAACCAAGCTGAGGAACAGGCAGCTGTGAGCAGCTGCTCTGGAGGCACAAGGCACTTGCATGGCTTTCACCAGTGGGATGGAGCCACAGCCTCCAGGCTCCCAGCAAGCTCCCCCACCCCAAAGCTTCCCTTTGATGCCACAAGATTTCTGTCACACACTGAACAGCAGCTTTCTGTTAGAAAATGCCCACCTCTGGATCTTTACTGATTAAGCTCCTCTCCCAAATTTAATTTAGCACTGCGGGCTCATCAAATATGTCACAAGTGGATTTTGTTATAAATCAATAGGGACTGTAGGGCACATAATCAGATCAAAAAGAGGGAGAAGAACATGGCCTGCACAGCAGAATCCTGACACAGCAAAGCTTCCCATTACAGGGTAAGCTGTACCATGGGAAAAGGAGGCGCTCCTCTGGCCAGGGAGGAGACAAAGGTGGACAAATGCCATTTTTATCCAGGACAGCAGCAGAGCACAGGGCCCACCACCAGTGTTCTGGCAGTCCACATGATCCTCAGGCTGTTAAATCAATAGCAACAGAAGGATTCAGCTGTCCCAGCAGCATGTCTGTCACTCCATTTTACAGCTATGTTATATCAATCACTTAAAACCATTCCCCATCCACCCCAAAAAAATCCATCCTGGCATACACAGAAATTCCTAGAGCGGTTAAGGATCTTTGGGAAGCCCTACTCTCTCCTAATGAGAGTTAGTGCTGATTCCCTAAGCCTTTGGCCAGCTTTCATTCACAGGACTCATCATCCCACTATAAAAAATGAAAAATTCCAAGTGAGATTTGAGACTGATCAGAGAAAGCCCTGCACTTAATGGAAAGGACAAAAATAGCACTTATTATTTTTGAGATTCACACCAATTGCTTTCCACTTTATTTTGGTTTTCCCTGTGTTTAAACATGGCCTCCCACACTTATTTAACACCTGTTTAAACACTGTTTAATCACTTGATACTCACTGAATGTATTCTTGTTAAGAGGGATTTATGGCACTGACCTGATTAGGAAACAACCATTGGCATTGGTAATCATTAGGCTACAATGGCTCCCTGGGAGATGTCCCACTAAAAGTGGCTGTCTCAATTAAGCACTGCAATTAAGTGGACCATATCTATAGGGTGATCTCACAAGGAGAACAAGGCACTTTAAAAGCCTTTCTTTCCTTGTGTTAATACATTTTTAATGTAGAAATAGTACTTTCAATTGGAGAAGAGAACACTACTTACAGGTTTCTCTAAAAAGTCATTTTTTGGGGGTGTGAGTACAAACCCTTGTGTGGATGCTGGAGACTTCCTGACCAATCCCCATAGATCCTGTGGAAGCAGAGCTCTGGGTGCCTGTGCCACCCAAGAGCCACTGAGACTGCACAGGAAGATTTGCCAGCCAGACTGTCCCAACAAAGACCCCTTTAACCCAGGGGATGTGCAGTGGCAGAGGCTGCTGAGCTCTGCTTCATTTATTCAGGGAACTCAAAACAGGGAAATGAGGCTGGGAAGTGCAGGAGGACAAGCCAGAGTCCTCTGGTCATAATCCCAGTTCTGCCCTCAGCAGTCCTGTTTTCTCCAGAGTTTCCTGGAGCAGCCTCTCAGGGCAGGCCTGAGTAACCAAGCTATTCCCATCCAGTATGCAGAGGCTGCTCCCAAGCCCATCGACTCCCACAACCCTTGTGTGACCCTGGTGAGCTGGCTGGGCAGCACCACGGGCACATGCCCAACATCCATTTCTATTTTGGCTCACACTCACCCCCCTGAGCAGCAGAGACGTCCCTCAGGCCTGCAGTGGTATCCCAGTCTCCCTGGTGTTTGGGAAAGGGGAGCATTGATCCCATCGTTCATGGGTTCAGCCTAACACTACGTGGAAACCCTCAGGGGCACAGGGATTGAGACATGGGGGTGTCAGCACATCTGAGCCCTGCAGTCTGGTGCCAATCACCCCAGAACCTTTGCAGCGAGGAGAATTTTGATCCTTGCACTGAAGGCTGCCAATGCATTCCCCATTTCAGGGAAAAGGGAGGGGATGTATGGCAGGAACCCATAAGACTCATCTGCTGCAGTACCAGTGTCTTTAGGATCAGTGGTAGTGGTGCTTGGAGCATGTAAAATGGCACCCAATTTCAAGAAGCCTCTTGTTGGGGGAGGTTATGACTTTTTCTTTTGTTTCTTTCATAGAATTTTGTCCCACCCATAGATGAGGGACAATGACTGGTATCTGAGACAAAAGCAATGGCCAAGGTGTGGGAAGGGTCCAGCTGGCTCATCTCTTACCTAGGCGGCTTTCTCTGTGGAACGGCAAAGATACCACGGAATTTTGGCTGGGTGGTGAGGGCCTGGGTTCGGCTCCTCTTGCACCGGAGGCATCGGAGGAGGCACAACCACTGTCTGTGGTCACTGCCCAGAGGATTTCCTGCCACTGTGGAGCTTTTATCCTCCCATTGCTTCTCCTGCCGTGGGTGAGCCTTCACTCTTTCGAGAGGCCGATGCACTGGGACCTGACCCCACTGGAAGGGACCCTCGCCATCTGCTCGGGTGCCTCAGGGGAAAACCCAGGAGTGTCTCCCAGGCAGAGAAGCTAGGCCGCTGCTGCCATGAGCTTTTTCACTGCTCTCTAACCCAGAAACTCGTATCTAGCTGGCAGCTCCTGCTAGAGCTGCAGAATTTCTGCTACATTTCCTGTCTGGGGCTGCTGGCCCTGCCTTCCCAGCCCCGCTCCGAGGTTCCCCTCAGCCCCGTCGCTGCCCAGCCCGGCTGCCATCGCCGCGTGAGGGAGACGCGGCCGAGCCACGGCGCCCCCTGCTGGAGCGGAGTCAGCGCCCCCGCCCGGCCGGCAGCCAGCAGCGCCCCTGGTGGCCGCGCCCGGAACTGCAGTGCAGGGAGAGCACCCGGGGCTGGGATCTGCTCTGGGGCTGCTGCTCTGTCTCTCTGTCTGTCTGTCTGTTACACACAGTAAAGAACTGCTGCTGCTTTTCCCACAGCTCTGCCTGACAGCCCCGTGATTTCAGAGTTATAATAATTCTGAGGGAAGGGGGGAAGGGGTCACATTTTCCATTCCGAGAGGCTCCCGCCTTCCTGTGCAGTTTTCAAACCAAGCCACCTGTGAACTAATCCTACCTACAGGTGTCAAAGTCAAGGGACGCATTCTGCCCCCTTACTCTGTGCCTTACTTTCTTAAAATGCAGCTGAGGTGGAAACATCTCCTGCATGACACTGGTGCAAGTCTCTGTGGTGGTTCTCTGACACCACAGCAAGGTTTGCCAGGTAAAATCGTCACAAGACAATTAATGTGACTCATAAGTAGTCAGGCAGTTATCCTTCTTTACATCAAAGATCTGGCATCTTCTTACATGTGGCACAAAGTGTCCATGGCAAATATTTCTCTAGGAAGTTCTAATTCTTTCCTATCAGTTGCATGTGCCCACCAGCACAGCAGCTGTTCTCATCCAAGCACCGAGACAACACTCTGAATCACTGGCAAGAAAAAAAAATGCACTTTTAAAACTGCAATTTACTCTAAGTCATCAAGATTCTTGAAGACATTACCCTAAACTTACAGCTTAATCCCCCAGCTGTAGGAAAGAGCAAAACAAAGCTCAGAATAAGACAAAACTGCTTTCCACTTATTTTAGAAATACTGCAGCAAGTCTCCAGCCCCTGGCATCAGGCTTCTGGGTAGCTGCATCCACTGATTCATACCTCATTTCTGACAAACTTCATTGAGCCAGTTGAGCTGATACCTGTTTCCCAGATGAGAACAATTAAGACAGTAAAAGGCACCAGGCACACGCTCCAGCACTGCTTGCACATGCAGAGAGAGCAGTGCCATGGAAACAGGGAAATGCCAGCGCAGCGGGAAGGGCGATGGGCAGGCACCAGATGAGCGCTGAACCCAGGGCTGAGGCAAACAGCTGTCACAGGATTACTGACACAGATTGCATTTCACAGGGCAGCCCTCATTAATGCTGCAGGAAGGTATTTAAAAGTCTGGACAGGAATTTGTTACTTCATCATTAGCTACCACATTATCATTTGCCCACACAGAGAGCACGAAGGGCAGCGCTGTGACCTGCAGGCTGGAGAAATAAAGGATTCGGCTTCAGCTTTATCTCTTCAACAGCCATTTCTACTTCTTTTCCACAGCCTGTAGTTTTACACCTTTCTATGCAGTACAAGCTAAACACTTTTTGTTTCCCAGCTAAAGAAAACAAGGCAGCCAGGGGACTGTCCTACTGCCCTTTCTAACTTGAACAACAACAGACAAACCACTCGTTCCCAAGCTTGGAAACGGAATATCCTCTGAAACAGATCTACAAACAACTCTGCAGCATGATAGCCTCCCTCTCCAGCCCCACACAGATGCAAACATCTGCTTCTGTCTGCTGCAGGTTCCTGTGACATCTGCCCAAAGACTGCAGGGAATGCTGCTCCTCTCCATCTGACCTCACTTCTGATCACCCCGAGCTGAATGCTATCAGAATGGGAGAGAGGCAAACACAGCACAGAGGAAGCGAAGACAAGAGGCAGCAGATGCTGAGGAGGCAGCAAGGGCTCTGCCAGATGTTGTGCAGTGAAACATCCATGGATGTGGCAGACACATCCACGTCTAACACGTCAGACACATCCAGTCCCAGCTCTCCATGCATGTCTGCTCTATCAGAGGCCAGCAGGGCACTGAGATCTGAGGCACCCACTCGGGGCACACCCCAGGACCTCAAGCCAGGATGAATTTTAGCTCTGGGGCCAGCCTGACCTGCAGCAGCCTTTCCACCTGCCCCGAGGTTTGCTGCAGGACACCAGAGCCAGAGCCACTCCAGCCCAGAGCCATCACAAATGTGCTCCCACTCACCCACACAGCTGCAGCAATCCAGCCTGTCTAGCCTCATTTAGCTGATAGTGGCCCTCAGCCCTCTAGCCTCTCCAATGCTAATCAACACACGTGCCAAAAAGACCAGAAATCAGCCACAACACCAGCCACATACACCTCTCATAGCTTTTTCACCACTATTTTTCCAGTGCTTTTGTGAGCTGGTGAGAATTCCTAAAGGACTCAAATTTTCCACAAATGTGAAAGGCTATCGCCAAATTAGATGCTGTGTTATAATCATAGAATGGTTAGGTTGGAAGGGACCTTAAAGATGATCCTTTTCCAAAGCCCTGCCTTGGAGGGCTCCTTCCCCTGTCCCAGGTTGCTCCAAGCCCCATCCAGCCTGGACACCTCCAGGGATGAGGCAGCCACAGCTTCTCTAGAGCCTCACGCTCATGGTCAAGAACTTTTTCCTAAGACATCTGACCTGAGGCAACCCAGTGCAGATATTTACTGTCTTCGAGTTCCAAAGCATACTGGAAACACTCTGGATGGCCAGAACAGGAGCCAAAGGAAACCCAGCCATCACCTCTGCGCTGGTACTGGGCTCTCCAGAGGGCAGCACACACTGGGCTGGCACACAGACACCCAGAAATCCTGCAGGTACAGCACCTGCCCCAGAGGTTACCTGAGCAAAAATGTTGAAATTTATCCACAAAAGAGAGTGTGGGAGGGGGAAAACCCCAGAGCATGCCTGCAGTGGTTAGAACTACTGTGATTTGAGAGAAAATGAAGGCATTTTCATTCATTATGTGGTCCTTAATGGATATTTGTTCATGCCAAAAGCTCCCTTTCTGTGAAATGAGCTGTGTCCCCTCTTTTCTCACAAATAATAGCAGCCAACAAATAATAATGGCAAAAAAAAATTAAAATTAGTCTTTTACTGTAACCCAAAACAAAAGAGTGATGCTGCCACTCGAGCTACTATCCTTCACACCTTCTCTCAACATTTTCTAATAACATCTTGATCCAAAAACTGATTCAGGAGGCTTTTAACCACTGCTGTTTGTACAATACGGAGTGGAATGACCAGTGGCTGAATCTCCATCATTACTCAACAAATCTGGCTTTTTGAATGGGTGATTTCCTGTTTTGCTCTCGCTGTAGGACTGATTCAGATCTCCCCTGACGCCAAAGGAAAGTGATTTCAGCCTTTTTCAGCCCAGGCTTCCCAGATTCTGTAACTCACAGCTAGCTCACAGACACAACCGCTGCTTATTTGGCCAAGGGCTGCCCAGCTGGGAGGCTCCTGAAAAAATCTGGCTGCCTGCTCTGGAGAAGCCCAGCACCCTCCTTCCTTCCTATGGGATAGGAGATGGATTTGGGCTTCTGATGGATACAGGCTGTAAATGGGATGAGCTTGGACATCCCCCAGAAGAGTATGAAAATGAATTATGAGCATTTTCTTAGTTACATTCCAAAAGCATCAGTTCCTTAAAGCCTCTTTAGTGATAAGAAAGTGTGTCCCGTAGCACGTCTCAGTCTAGCAGAAAAATCTGAGTAACGTTTCTCATGTTACCAAAAGAACATGGCTAAGCATAACAAACTTGTTATTATTTCTATTTGCAAAACAAAGTCAGACAGTTGAGATTTTTTCAAGGAAGAGGACTAAACACATCTGTCTCACCTGGAATGCCACAGAGTTTGGAAAAGCTATCCATCAGTTGTGATCAGGGCCATTAAACAAGTTTTACATTTTTACGGCAGATTTTTGTCCCCAGGCTTTAAAAACTGAGCTGCACATTTAAGACTTGGGTTTCTGGAGGGAAAAAAAAGTTTAAAGCTGTTCTGCCAATAAAAATGTTAACATTTTATTTATAGAAACGTTGCTCACTTCCTACAGCAGAATAGATAACCTTTAATAATGGACAATAAATAGTATAAACACATTAAATGCAATACAAGCAGCTCAACAGAGCTGAATACACATGGCTCTAATAGAAGCAGCAAATTTCTGACACTTCCTACAAATTAGAAATTTTGATAAACACTTCTCCTCCTTTGTGAATATTTTTTCCTCCCTGGTCATTCAATTCTAGATTAGTAATTTTACTGAGGTTTTTTCCCAAATGCCCAAGCCCTGCATTGAGGGGAGATGGCCTCAGGTGTTTCAGATGGCAGTGAATAAATTAACTTCCAGGCACATTAGCAGCTAATGTGACATTTCTCAGGTTCATTCTATGCAAGTGATGACTGTCATACCCATAACCTCAACTCTCTGTCCCTGAACTATCCCAAAAGGTTGCAAAATACTACAGCTTTCACTTGTCAATACCTACAACCAGGACCACAGCCTGCTGGCAATGGAGACTTGGCTGTATGGGGTGATGGCATCTCCTGCAGCACCCCAAATCCTGCACACAGCCAAACCCACCCTCACACTGGTGCATCACCCCAAACAGGTCCAAAGCCTGGGTATTGTGCAAAGCAAAGTTCTGGAGATGGAAAATGTTGATTTTGCACCTCCAAGCCTCTCTGCCTGACTCAGTTATTTCCTGTTTAATCACCAATTATCACACATTATCCAAGTTTTGCAAACTGGAGAGCAACACACCACCATGCTGCTTTTATGACCAGAAGAAATGTAGCCATGGTGTCAAGAAACACTGGATAGAGAAGGAAAAAAAGAAAAAAAAAACCTTTCAGCAAATCCAGTGACTGCCCTAGTCTGAAGTAAGTCACAAGATCCATCACTCCATGAAAAGAAACTCATTTTTCAAATATGCAATGAAATATCACCTCTTGTCTATACCTCACAAAATTAATAAGAAATGGTTTGGCAGAAATTCAGTAGCACAGGAAACAGGAATTAAAAGGAGGCATTTAAAGAAAAAAAAAAAAGAGCAGGGGGAAAAGGTTATATTCCAATTCCTAAACCTTTGAGACACCTCTTTCTGGAGAGAGACCTTAGCCAGGGCAGCAGGTGACAGTGAGAGTGAGCTGGCAGGAGGCAGATGATCCAGCCCCTGTCCCTGTGCAGCCTCCAGCACCTCCACCCTGATTGCTCGTGACAGGTGACAGAGGACACAGGAGGACAAGGAGCGCTGGGGGCAAACAGCCTCTCCCCAGCCCTGCTGATCACAGCACAAAGTGTTTCTGAAGGGTTCTGCCAGCCCTCTGGCACAGCCCAAAGGAGGAGACAGGAGTGCAGAGTCAGGGAGGATGGATTACCTGGGCTGAGGAGGCAGACTGGGACAAACTCGGGTGTTGGTGGCTTTGTCCTTGCTCCAGGCAGCTCAGGCCTCGCCCTGCAGCTGTGCCAGGGGGCTCAGGGTCGCACAGCCCTGCCCTGAGTGGGGTCACCACAGCCTCATGGAAGCCCCCTGGCACCACTGCCCACCAGGGCTATCCCAGATAGAGCCAGTTTCAGCCCAGATGGAAAGGGAGCAGGAATATTTCATGGGGAATTCAGGCTGGGATAGTCTCTAGGTTAGACAGACAGCAAGAGGCTGGTTCTGGTTAATGCTTAGTTTTTCCTACCCTTGCCACTGATTTGAGCCTAAGTGTATCTTGCTCCAGCTCAGACTCACAACTGGAAGGGAAATTAAACACTGGGCAGATTTCTCTAAGGAGGATTTAAGAAAACGCATGGTGTAAAGACAAATAATGCTCTGAGTGGTGTTAAGGGAGGAATTTAAAGCAAACACTTTGAATTCACCTTTTTCCCTTCCCGTGAACAGGAGAAGATTCTAGAGACTCGGGGTTGTTGGTGTGTTTGCAGAGCTGAGAGCAAGTTTGCAGAGGGAGGAAAGATCCCGAAATAATGATGATCAGATAATTTAAGCCCAACTGCAGGGAACGTGGTGAGGAAGTCAGAAGGGAGAGATGAAGATGAGTCACTGAGCTTTGTGCTTGCAGGCAGCCCCTGCTGCTCCCTGCCAGGGACTGGAGCTCAGTGGCTCCTCAAGGGTTAAATGGCTCCTTAATGGTTCAATGGCTGCTCAGTGGTTCAATGGCTTCTCAAGGGTTAAATGGCTCCTCCGTGGTTCAATGGCTTCTCAAGGGTTCAATGGCTTCTCAAGGGTTCAATGGCTCCTCAAGGGTTAAATGGCTCCTCAGTGGTTCAATAGCTCCTCAAGGGTTCAATGGCTCCTCAGTGGTTCAGTGGCTCCTCAGTGGTTCAGTGGCTCCTCTGCAGGCCGCCCCATCCCCGGGCTGCAGGCAGGGCCAGGGCAGGGAGAGCTCCTCACCTCCCTGTCCTTTTTTGGGGCAGGGCTGTCCCTTGCCGGGCTGTGGCTCCTGACAAAGGCTGTCTAACATGAACCCCACACACCTGGCTCTGCAGGCAGGAGAGCTCCTCACGGAGAGAAGGGCAATGGGGATGAAGCTTTGGAATTGCAGCACTGACACACAGCCTTGCTGGAACACCACTGTTAACCAGCAATGAGAAGATGAGCACAATAAAAACCATTTTTAGCCCTTTGCACCATCATGCAGACCCCAGCCATGCTCATACCTTGCTGAGAAAGCTTCCCAAGAGTGTGAATTCTGCATTTTGCAGAAGCCAGAAGTGCAGGCCTGGTACCACACTGCTCTCCACACAAGACACCCCATTTGTCTGCTCTGCACATTGGGAGCTGGCAGTGTTTGCAGAGGAGCTCTCACCAGCAGCAGATGAAGCCTCTCACTCTCCTCTATCAGAGCTGTCAACAACCCCTTAATGCCCAACACCAGCCCTGCATTACCCATATTCCACCCTCAAAACCTCCTGAAGCGTTCTTCAAATGTGTTGCAGATCAAAGCATGTGTTCCAAGGCACATTTTAGCCGGTCATGGTATCCTATCTGGAATTCTCTTGCCTCTATTTACCCAGATTTCTGTTTTTGAGCAGTAAAACATGCCACAGCTCAGAGAACAGCAGCAGATGCAGATTGTCTTGCTCCTGCTTTAAGGTTCTACCTCTACACAAAAACTGGAGGGCAATTCTTTCCTAAGACTGTGGAGAAAATGGAAAAAACCCACAAAACAGTTTTAATTGCATCCTCAAAAGGATCTCCAAGAGGCATCAACAGAGGGGATATTCAAGAAGAGACAAAGGAAGTACTATTAATCCCCACACCGGAGATCAAGACCTGAAGTAAAGGAAGATTAAATGAACCTTCTTTGTTTACCCAGGAAGTCTGTATCTAGCCTGGAAGACAAGTCCAAGCCTCCTAATTTCCAGCCCAGCCTCTCAGCCACAAAACAGACTTCCTTCCAACTAATAAAAGCTTACAGGAATTCCAGCTCCATGTTTGCACGCAAGCAAAGCAGCACATCTTTCACAGCAGGAGACAGAATGCAGATGTACACAGGGAAAAAAGGAATAGATAAAAATGCTGGTGGAGATGATCTTTTCAGGCATTTCTTTTTCTGGCCCTTCCCCAGAGCACAGCCTCTCCTGCCACCACGCAGGCCAATAAATCATCATCTCTCCCCATCATGCACACACAGCTTGTGTCTCCTGCTGCACTGCTGTAACTCCACTGAATTTATCTTCATCCTTGCCCAGGAGACAAATGGAACCATGCAGAACCCGCTAATGGCAGTTAAAGGAAAGACAATTAGACAGATGATCACAGTAATGTGAATGAGTTTGAAGAGCTTTCAGGGCCCTGTGCAGTGCAGCCTCCTTCCCAAGGAGCTGAACAGCCTCAGCTCTGCCTGCTGGAAGCTGTGAGACGGTCCCTAAGGGCCACAAAAACCCCTGGGCATCACCTGCTGCCTGGATTCCACCATGGAAGCATAACAGTCTGGAGTTCTGGCATGCCTGTGAGCTTTACAAGGCAGCCACAGGGCCAGGCTGAAATTCATTCAATACAAACCAGTTCCAAAGTGAGAAGTTGCTGTTAGTTGAACAGCAGAGGCAGGACAGGAAGGAATAAACCCTTTTTTCCTTTAACTCTTTGCTGGCTGCCATCACGGTTTGCAGGAGCCAGTCTGGGGACAGAGGGTGCTCAGGCTGTGAGATAAAAACTGGAGCTCTGCAGCTCATGTGATGCATTGGCCCTGCTGCTGCTGACACTGCACCTGTAGGGTCCTGTGAGCAAATTGGGAATGGCACCCCAGCAGGGTGATGCATATTTATTTACACAAAACACACGGCCAAGTTAAAGTTGTGTCTTTGTCCTAACATTTTGTTTGCGTGTGTGTGAAGATAGCTGCACTTGGATTGTAAAGGGAATAATATTTCTGTTACAGCAATGGCTTGGGACCTGCTGAATGCCTGAATGCTGAAGGTGGTCAGTGCATCTCCCACAGAGCCTCTGAGCTCAGCTCCTGTCCCAGCACCAGTGTTTGTTTCTCCAATGGGATGGAAACCCTGGACACAGCCAGAACTCCACCTGGACACAGCCCAGCAGCAGTGAACATCATCTGCAGACTTTCAGGCATCACCACTTGTGAAGTCCAAGTCAGACTCCAAGGTATGCTAGTGCCATTTTAAAATGAACAGTTTAAACACCTCCTAAATATTTCTGCAAAACAACTGGTAAAACTCCTTGGGAATTCTATTCCTACACAAGAGCACAATTTCACCCATCAGGAAACACACTTTACTGAATGTTCCTCTGCAGGATCTGTTCTCTCTCGGTGCTGTTACAGATGAGTGTTCCCACGTATTTCTTTCAGGAAGAACAAAGAGCAGGAGGCACACAATGGCTCTCTCCCCAGCTGATCAGAGCTCATGGGGCTTGCTGAGGTAAAGGAGGGCTTGGATGCAGCACTCACAAACCAGGCACATCAACATATTCAGCATTGCAGATGGCTTCAGTGAAGGCAGGAGAGACCAGCTCTGGAGAACCTCACAGGGGATCCTAAAGGGGTTTGATGCCTTTTGGCACAGCTGGGAAAAAACCAGGCAAAGCTCATCCAGCCTAAGCTCCACCCATGGAGCCCCTTGGACTTCCAGAGCAGGAGGGCAGAGGATGGATGAGGCTCTGGAACTGCCCAGGGGGACGAATCCAGATGGGATGGGAGGACACTGACCCTACAAGCAGAAAGAACCCATTGGTTCCAGCAGCGATGCCAAATAATTTAAATGCAGCTCCTCTGACACACACCTGAATGAATTATTCCTGTGCTGAGCAGGAAAGCCAACACATATGAACTGCAGAGACAAGGAATCCAAGAGCTGAAATGCAGCAAGCCCAGCACATCATGAGGCAAAACCCAAAAAATATTGTTAATCAAAGATGCACTGTATCTTTCACATCCTGGTCATAAAGGAGAAATGTTTAATTTCCACATCCTTCAATTAACTAAGCTGCATAAGACACCATGCAAAGGATGACCCAAAAAACACAACAATATAGGAAAAACCCCTGTTCTTCAACAAAGCAGATGAAAAGCTGCACAGATTTATCAAGCAATTATTTGCCTATTAAATTCTTATAAATGACTAACACTAAATTGTACAAGTGGTATCCATTTCCATGGGATGCACAGAATGGGAAGACCAGAACAAGCCTTAAGCTGTGCCACCCAGCACTTAGGGGAGAATATCAGCAAACCCACATTCTGCAGTGCTACTGCAAATCTCATCTTTCTCAGAGGTTGTTGCTATAAAAGACCTTCAATATACTTGATCTCATTTACTTAAAAAAGACTGTCAGAAAGACTTGTCAGCAACTTCTTAGAAAGGCAGCAGAGGGAGGGGAAGCAGATTGTTAGCATTAGAATATCACCTTCCATCTGGATGTGTTTAACATAGGATCAGATACAAGATTTGGACATAAATTTGAAGTCCTTGGTCTCATGCCCAGATTAAACTTGAACTTAAGAACTTGAAGACATGTTCTCATCTGTGGGATGGAGCATGTTAATAAAAGCTCCAAACACTCAGGTAATTTCACTGCTTATACTCCCTTGCACTTCTTTAAAAAATGTTAAGTGCATTTAAAAAAGAAAAAAACTATAAAAAGCCATTAAACACCTACAAGCTCTGCTGTATGCTGAAAAAAAAGAAAAAAAAAGAAGAAAGGGAATAGACAGAAGCAATATCTCAAGTTGTGCAGTTTCAAAGAGTCTACTAATAAATGGACTTATTGATGGGCACCAGCTGAAAAGAAGTGACACAGCTGCCACTTACTTAATGATAAAAAGAAAAAAAAAAACAACATTTCCTAAACCAACCACATCCTTTGCTGTGGGTTTTAGCATAACCATTTGTTCCACAGCCAGAGGCCACTGCAAACAGAAGGCCCCAAAAAGCTCTGTCCCCTCCCAGCCTGCCCAAACAAGCCCTTGCTTTCCAGAGGAGAGCATCCCCATGGCCAGCAGCCACCACGTGCCACATTTCTGATCAGGGTGTCCCCACAAGGAGAAGCTGCAGCACCAGGAGTCCTTGCCCTGGGTGAGGCAAAGAGTTGATGAACAGGAATTTTTCTCACAGGAAATTATGGTGAGAAACAGCACGCTGTCAGGCTTCCATTAAAAAAAAATATTTTCTTGCAGAAAAAGGAAACATTTTCTCTTTGGCAGCCCAGGGAAGGAACAGCTCCGTGTTTTGCAGAGTAACTGTACATGTTTCTTATGAAAACACAAGTGTTTTATATAAGCTATTTGATGAACTAAGCATCTCTGTTCAGAAGAATTACCATCTCAAGCACTTGGAGAAAACATCTGCTACCAGCTCCACTTAAAGGCAGGAGCAACCTCACAGCAAAGCTCTCCAAAAGTGCAGAACATCACATTCAGAAACACTGAATTTCACAGGAATTAGCCAGGACAGCTAACTGCATATTCCATTTTATGTCCAAGCTAGGATTGTAGCTGGTTCAAAAGGGAAAATTGTTTAAAGCAACTGATCTGGAGCACAACACTTGTAATGTTACTTCTTTTCCAGCCACTGTGACACAGAGCTCAGCTGAGCATCTGAACCACAGCCCCACATCAGAACAGTTGTTCAAGGCTGCCTTTCAGCCAAAAAAATATTGCCCTTGCTTGTTATGTACTTGCACCCCATTTTTAAACTGAAAAGATCCACCTAGTCACAAATTACCTAAAATGCAAACACTCCAGTCCCAGCCCCAAGTTTTGTCATATCAAGGTGCACATGAAGTACTGTGAACAAAAAGCAGCAAAGCTGATGGAAATTTTGGTACTGCCTTGAACAGAGCCTGGCTCTTCCCCTACTTCATCCACATTACCCAGTTTATTTTTATTCTCTTTTGTTCCTATTCTCACCCAGCCCAAAGCATTAACCTTGCAGCCCAGGTGTGCTGTTATCATTCATGGAAGGAGGACATTTATAGCACATTTTTATTTAACTCCTCAGCACTGACACAGGCTGGGGCAGCATCCCAATCTGAGCCACAGAGCAGCATTTGATCATCTCTTACCTCCCTGAAAGTTCCTCCAAAATCAACAGAGAAATGTTGGTATTGCCTTGAACAGAGCCTGGCTCTTCCCCTATAGCATCCACATTACCCAGTTTATTTTTATTCTCTTTCAATGCCTATTCCCACCCAGCCCAAAGCATTAACCTTGCAGCCCAGGTGTGCTGTTATCATTCATGGAAGGAGGACATTTATAGCACATTCAGGAGCTCCTCAGCACTGACACAGGCTGGGGCAGCATCCCAATCTGAGCCACAGAGCAGCATTTGATCATCTCTTACCTCCCTGAAAGCTCCTCCAAACCCAACAGAGGGACGTGGCTTAGACAGCAACTGCTGCTGCTACTGCTGAAGAGCACAGAGAAATCAGCTTGTTCTTTTACAACTGTGATGTGGCCACGAGCAAAACAGATGCTTCAGAGCTACTCCATGTCACATGGCTTGGCCATGTAATAATTGACAGGCAATAATTACCTGGACCTCCAAAACCAAGTTGTCTTTCACTCCTCCTCAACCTGTATCCAGAAAAATACATGGGCACATCTCCATCTCCTACCCAGGAACACGTTAAACACTTTATAACTTCTGTCTACACCCCAAAAATCCAAAGTATTTCTGAATCAGGACAGGACAGTCTCCAAAAACACCAGAGTCAAGGCAGCAACCCTCATTCAGGCACAGATTAAAATTCCTGCCTGTTTCCATTAAAAGCAGCAGCCCCTTCAGCTGCTCTGCACCACTGGGTAGGCTTTAAATTGCAAAGCACTGCTTAAAAGGGAGACATTTTTTTAGAGCACCTGAGATTTAGAGGAATTATCTAAATCACAAAGAAGCATCAATTTCCAACCAAAAAAATGGTGACTTAGAGCACAAAAGATTCTACATAATTCTGTTGCTTTCTCCTGTCTGCTTTGACAGGCAAACTTGTGCCACAAACAAAGCCTTTGTAAATTGTGTTTGTTTTCCATCCTTCATAATTAGTCCTTGCATGCTCTGATTTGTCAGCTTGGTATTAAAGAATAACAATAATTTTCTATTATAATGTAGTGCTCTAAAAGCATTTAACAGTTCCTCTTTGCTACTGAATGATAAGAGACTGCACTAATTAATTGCATTCCCTCTGTTTTATGCTTCATAAAAACTTTAGAGGAGGTTTCAAAGGCACAAAAGGACATTTAAACAGCTTGCACTCCATAGAAAACAGCACTGTGTGCCTTGGAAAATTTCTTACTACAACAAATGGCTACAATGAATGAAATTAAAAAGATTTTTGGTTCAGAAGAACTTAAGAATTCATGTCCAGTTACACCTAGGACTTGAATTCCAGAGATGCTCGCTCCTTCCACTTCACTCGACAACACTGAAGTTGGTGACATTGCTCTCTCTCTTAAGGTTCCCCACAAATGGAAAGATGTCAAACTTAGTGTACAAAACCAAGCAATAGAAAATACCTAATCATTTTCTGGTTTATCCCTAAAAACATGATGGAGTTCTTTTCTGGCTAGCAAAAAACATTGCAAAAAGAAGCAAATTAGAAGAAATAAATCCAATACAAAGCAAAACTCCAAAGGTATTAGAGCTCCAAAATTAAGCTGTGTTCAGGTACAAATCCCTGATGAATAAGTATTTTCTCTGATAAAATCTTGGAGGGGTGAAGAAAGCTCCCAGATTGCACCATCTGAGAAATGCTGAGAACAACACCCAGTTCTTATTTAACCAAACATGGAACAACTGTAATTTAAAGCATCATAAACCAGCTTTAATTCATTCCAAGATGTTTTAATGAAAGATGGCAAACTAAGGGACAGATAATCTATCTGTGCTCCTTATCCTACAAGTATATATGAGCTCATGTCAGCACCAACACTTTTCTTTCTTACATAATTAGGATGTAGGATGCCTATTACTGAGACACCTACATAAATATTAAATTAGGACATTTATTCTTCTCACTTATTACAGTCAAGCCACTGGAAGAAATCATTTTCCTTCCACAAATCTTGCATAAATCACCCTCTCAAAGCAAAGCTCCTGCATAAGTGCTTTGCACTCACACGTGTTCTATTCAACTTTGAAGCTAAATAGTCCCAATGAATATTTTTTTAAAGATGGTGCAATATTGAAATCATCACTTTGAGACTACCATCCAAGGAGAACTCAGCAGCATACCCTGTATCCCATGGGGTCTCTACACTGGGCACAGGAATTGCCAGACTTTGGGAAGTTACCATGAAAAAACCCTTAGATGTGCAAAAACTTGGGCATGGCTATGTCTAAGCCACAGAAATTTTTCAGCCACTGGAAACTGCAAATTCTAGGCACATAAAAGGAAGAACTCTGCCTATTATTTCTATTAGGCAAACTGAGTTAGAGCAGATGACACTGCCACAGCGAGAAGAGAAAATGCCACTCTGGGGAGGCACTGAAGAGCTCCTGAAATGCAGCTCAGGCATTCCTGTGCAGTCACAGGCCAGGGATTTGTCTCCTTCCAGCCCCTGGAAAAGCCAGGGCTCTCCAGAGACTCACCCAGAGCCCTGGGGCAGCCAGGACTGCAGCTCTGCCCAAGATGCTGTCAGGTGCTCCAGGCACTGCCTGCACTCCAAGGATGTTCTGTCACACAGCCAAGGCTTCAGCCTCAGCCGCTCGTTTCTTAATGAATAAACAGATAGTGGTTTGTGACTTGATAAAAGGAATTAGATCTTATCAGGTCTTTCTTGAAAAGAAAATACTCCCAGCCAAAGTCTGGCTTTGCATGTTGGCTGAGCTAATTGTGCAGCACACACAGGAACTCCAAGGGATGTCACTGAAGCCCAGTTTTAGAAAGCAGGATTGCTCTGGTGAGCTAAATGCAGTAGATAAGCACAGCAGAAAATTCAGAACTAACTCCAAAGGCTGCTGTAAGGTGAGGGATTGGTGCTGGTATTGCCCAATACCAACACCAGCATTCCTACCTTGGAATAGCATTTTCATTCCTTTCCAGCACTAGACCTGCTTAGAGCATATTGAATTTCCAGCAGAAACTTCAGCCAGACAGCACTAAAACCCTATGAAAAGTTGCTTATGCTCTCCCAGCAGAACCAACAGCCTCCCACCCTCTTGTCTCTCTGCTTAGGACACAGGAAACAAAGCAGAACCAAATAATTTAAATTGCCTCCAAAACCGGGGCGGGGGGGGGGGTTTGTCTGCATCACCCACACAGACAAGGAACAGCTCTGAAGAATTGCTGCCCCTTCCCTCTGCAGCAGGGGAGAGCAAACTCTGGCACTTTGCCCTCCTCTCTGGGCTCTAAATGAAATACTCAGCTAACTAAAATGTGTGAGGGCTCCAGCTGAAGCATGGCATTGTTTGCCTCTGATAGGAGCCCTGTGTCCTGCCCCACTGACCCAGCACCACATCCAGGGCTGTTCCCAGCCCCACAAACACCATCTGCCTGCTGTGTCTGCTCCAGGGCTGCTGTCCCAGCTCCATCTCAGCCATCCCTGGGCTGCAGGCAGGAAAAGCTGCCTGGGGGATGCCCTGGAGCAGCTCAGGCTGGCCTGACCCAGGGATCTCCCATTCCCAGCACCCCAACCTGGCTGGGGTCTCAGCGAGTGCAGTGTCCACTGAACCAGGGAGAACAGCCCTTCCTGTCTGAGCTGAGCCATCTCCAGCTAGGCACCAAGCAAGTACTTAGAGATGTGAGCAGCTGGGCCAGTCCAGATGTGACTGAACTCCAGCAAAGGGCACCAGGCTGGGCTGCAGAGCTCCCTGCTCTGGGGGAACCCAGGCACCCTGCACTCCTCACCATGGGACACCCCCTGTTCTGTCACCTCTGGGGACAGCCTGCAAAGCACATCCTCCTTAAAATGCTTCTCATGGCAAGGGGAGATGGCTGGGTAAACACCTCAGCTGGAGTGCACTACTGCAGTATTTGTCACTCAGCATGGCTGGGCAGTTCTAAAGGCAGGAGCAGCCTCAGGGTTTTTTGTCTCAGCCCTGGGTAGACACCAGAATGAAGTAAAACTACATTTAGTAAACTTTGCCACAACAACTCATCAAGAAATATGCTTATTATAGACAAGCTTATTGTAACTATTATTATAGACAAGCTTATTGTAACTATTATTATAGACAAGCTTATTGTAACTATTTATAGGTTAGCTTTGTCAACTCAGCAAAACAAAGTGAGTTGTACCAATAAAAAAAAAAAAACAAGATATCTTGAGGCTGGCATGGCAATGTCTGTCAGGGCCTCATCAGCATAAAGAGATAAAGACAGAGTTAAGGATCCTGGTGCTTTCCTATCTGTGTGTCATGAGACAAATGCACCAAGTGCTGGCTTGGGTGGATATGGAGCAGCCCCTACCCTGAGGAGTCTACAAATCAAAGCAAGAATTACAGAAGGAAAAATAAAGGGTTACTTTCACTCATTGTGGAAAAAGGTCACAAATAACTGACCAAGGTAAGGCCAAAGCTCTGCAGTGAAATGAAAAGAGGGCTGTCTGTCTGTCCAGCTGTGTCAGCAGTGACCCCCAGAGCAAACCCCTCTGCACTGGCAGAGTGCATTGCTGAAGATGCACAGTTTGAGCTCTGTGCCTTTCCTTTTGGGAAGGTTCCTCTCTCATCAAGAGGGATGCATGACAATCATTCACAGCAGATAAAGAGTTTGAAGAAGATAGGGTACACAGCCATCTCAGCACAGGATGAATCACGCTAAACACTCTTCCCCTCCATTATTTTATGGGGAAACCCAACCTCCCTAGAAGTCAAAATATCAGTGTCATGCAGGTTTACCTGAATAGCAAGGAGTTACAGCCTGGCACCCAATCCTGCCAATGGCACCCTTAACAGCCCAGGGAAAGAACACATATTTCCAACACAACAAGCACAAACACACAGGAAACAATCTGGAGAAATGGGAGGCTCCTGCAAGCCTGGAAGAGTCTCTGTTGTCTGATCATCTACATCAGGAAACAACTGACCAGCTCCAGGAAAGGCAATAAAAGATGTGAGCTCTCCCCTGACAGCACTGCAGCAGTTTTTTAACGAGCAAACAAAAATTCAGGATCTGTGGGTGAGAGTGATGAACAGATGGGGCAATGCAGGGAGGAGGATCCCCATCATGAGGAGACTGAGAGGATTCTCTTCAGAGAGATGAGCAGACTGTCAGCAGGAGTAGCTGCCAGACAGGCCTGTGCTGGATGTGGTCAAGGTAACCATTCTGCTAAAGAAAGGAGAAGCTTTTCCAGCCCCTGAACAGGTGCATGGGTGGATGAAGCCAGGAGGAAATGCTGATTCTGCCCCACCTGCCTGGGAAATCCCCCAGACAGCTCTGCTCCTCCAGGGGCCATTTCATGGGACACAGCTCCTGACCCATTTCAGGATCTCAAGGCCACCATGTCACCTCTGGATGTGGCTGTGATTGCTGATGGTTGCAATTAGCACTCATTAGCAGGCTGTAAATTCTCCTCTCAGGTCAGAGATCCAGTGCTGGGGCTGCCTCTAACCCAAGCAAACCCCAGGGCAGCACAGACTGACCTCCAGGACAGTGTCTCACTTTGGGAACATCTCCCAGATCAGCCTAGATGGTAAATTAGGGCCCAAATTCACCATTTCTTGTGGCACTGCTTGCATGGACACTCAGCAAGTGCACAGAAATACTCTGAGCTCTGGGGGCACCAGGAGCTCCCAGCCCAATCCCAGGGATGCTCACAAACACTGACCTTCCCACACAGCCCCAGTGCCAGCTGAAACAGAGCCAGCATTCCTGCAAATGTCCCAAACCTGGGCATTCAGCACCCTTCCCTTCCCCTCATGATCATCTGCAACACAGCTCCAAGAGGGGAGCTGTGACAGGATGATGCAAACCCAAAAGAGCAGATCAATTACTGTCACAGACATCTTTTGTGGAAAATCCTTTCCTTGGGATTTTTCCTCCTGAGAAGCTGAGAGGCCTCAGGAACAAAATGTAACCAATGGTTATCTGCTGCTGTGGAATGCAACAGGTGCATCTGGGGTTGTTTCTAATTAATGGCCAATCACAGCCCAGCTGGCTTGGACAGAGAGCTGAGCCACAAACCTTTGTTATCATTCCTTCTTTTTCTATTCTTAGCCAGCCTTCTGATGAAATCCTTTCTTCTATTCTTTTAGTATAGTTTTAATATAATATATATCATAAAATAATAAATCAGCCTTCTGAAACATGGAGTCAGATCCTGGTCTCTCCCCTCATCCTGGAACCCCTGTGAACACAGCCACAGATTGCAGCTGGAACCTGCTGGGATTGGGGCACACAGGTGATGGGAACCCTTGGATTCCTGCTTGCCAAGGAGAATGCCAGCCCAGCCAGAGCAGGGGGGCCTGGAGGCTTCATTCTGTGCACTTCCAACATTTTCATCTGCCAAGCTGTTTCTTTCTGGACTCTGCTGAAAGGGATCTATCAGAACATAAGGATTTTTCTTGAGGGTTGAGATCTGCTTCAAAAATACCAGCGAGGCCAATGCAAGCATTTGCTAAGCTCCAGACTTCAGGAAAAACACTAAAAGAAACAAGCTGAACACCTGGATATGACTGCTGAAAGAAACCTGTGCTTGTCCTCTGCAAAACATTTCTGGGACAACAGTACCAATACTTAGAAATCACTTTGGATCACATAACTAGGTGATTATGACATAAACACAAGTGTTTCTACCAGGAGAATACATTTATCAGTGCATTTATGCAGTGATATCTACAAGGAGCCTCTCATCTCCTCTAACATGTTTAATATCTTTTCTTAAACCTATAAATCAATCAATCACAGAAAGAGGTGACAGCTACTTTAGTGCAACCAGTCCCAATTTTTATATTCTAACCAGTAACAGATACCCTCCTGTCCCACCTGTAACAAATGTAAAGAGCACTTGAAATACTTTGCCTGTATTTTTATTTCAGTCAATATACATAATGATGAAACAAATTATAACATCCTGCTTGAAAAGCATTCCTTTAGAGGTTCATTAACTCAGTATTAAACCATATTAGGACATAGCAAGCATATCTACAGGGTAGGAATTAATTACATATTTGCATTTTTGTCACACTCTGCAGTTATACAGAGGGGCCTGACTGCCACATTTATCTGAAATACAATTGTCACAACTGTCACTGAAGCTGAGGGAAGCTCTCAGACAAGTGGATTTAATATGATTTCTTTACTTAAGTTTGGAAGTGAACTCAATTGAATTAGGCCACTTTAATGGTGAAGAAAAGCATCCACAGAGAGGTTTTATGCAGTGCAACAAGCTGCTTTAAAAAATTAACTTATATTAGTTTTCCCATGTGCTCTTCCATTCACTAACCCTTTAGGAAGGCTATAGTGTTAACACTATTAACCTGATTAAATGAAATTTCACTCTCACATTACAGTACTCCACTTGCTAATGTGAAGAAAGCACTAAATTGAAGTGAGCTCCCTGGAAAAGTCATCCAGTTTCAGAAGGAGGAGTATCTTTGCTGTGGTGTTTCAGTGAGTTACCCCACAGGACTAGAAAAACACTCAGTCTTTTTTGGAATTTGGTGAGTGGCATCCAGGGCAGTATTTGAGGGGGTGGGAAGGGGGGTCTGGAGTTCCTTTTGGTCTTGCTTTAAAGCCAAACAAGTTCACTAGCAGAGCCCATGTTCCATATGTGTCACCACAAAGCACATTCCCATCTCTGAATGGCCTCTAACATCTCAGCCAGCCTTTCCTGCAGACCAGCCAGGAAAGTCAAACCAGAATGGCCAAATCTTGATCAAACACCTCAGAGGAAAAGACAAGGTAGGTAAGGCTCCAAGGATGTTTGACAGTACTGCCTCAAGACTAGACACTGGATTTTACAGCTCCGACTGGCAGGGAAGAATGAAGGTGAAGAAGCCACAATGAGGTCCCAGGTAATCTCTAACTCTCCAAAAGTATTGCTTATTTCCCCCAGACAGTTTTAAACCCCAGCCCTATTTGCACAGAAATCCTGCACTAAAGGTGGGGAGGTCTCAGTAGGGCTGGAAAGGAAAATCTCTTCCCAGAACAGACGTTAGGCATGGAGGGCATATAAATGCAATTTTATAGTTCCTTATTGCACCACGGGCATCTGTGAATCCCCACCTCCACCAGAGCAACTCCACAGACACCCAGGTGTCTCACCAAGCAATAAACAGGAATGATCCCTGTGCTCCCTGCACTCCTGGACAAGGAGCCAGGCACAGCCTGGATGAGGACACAGCTCCCAGCAGGGCACAGCCAGAGCCACCGTGGAGCTCTCACAGCCAGGAACAAACAGGGCAGAGCTGGGCACATCCCACAGCTCTGCACCTCCTCCACATCTTCCCCTAACAGCCACATCCACGGCGAAGCTGCTGGCTGAGGTTTACAAATCATTTCAGGGCTCTGGTAACTGCCCTTGTAGTCTGATGCAAGTTCATGGCTCTTAAAACAACAGAACTGAAACCAGCCAGCTCCATTATTGTAACATCTCAAATGACACTATAAACAACAGCAGTGGCTCCCAAGCTTTTCTTCAGACCTTGCTGGCTCCTGAGCTAAGAACAGAGAGCAATTTCAGCCTCACAGCAGATCTCCAGGCCGAATGCTTAGGATGTGGCAGATGCATATTTAATTACAACATGTCTGCAGCAGGCATCAAGATCAAAAGGAAAGAAATGTTACAGCGAGGAGAGTTGATCTAAAGCTGCAATTAGAAACGTGAGCCCAAGGGAAGGAGTTGTTTGAGTTGGTAGGAAGGCATTATACACAGAATTAGGATCAGTGTTGTGGTTTTAAAAATGGAGCAAGCAAGATAAGCAACAGCACATAAACTGAGTATTTACACAGCTGTAAAACATCTACCAGGAGAATTGTGAGAATGTGTGTTTGGAATGGTGAATGGGGAAATCTTCTCCACCTGATCCTGTACAATAATCTGGTTTATTGCCCTTTATTGCTTTTGAATCTGACATGAATACCAGAAAACAGTCATTGATTGAAGCCACGTGTATTTGAGTAAAATATGGACCCAAACTTCCCATTTATTCAACTAAAAACCCCAAACAATAAGACTATTAAAGCTCAAAGTGTTTATTTAAAACTTAAAATGGAGCAATATTTTGCTTAAAAGCCTAGAAATAAAACTTTTTCACCTGGTTATGTTGCAACCTGGTACCAAGGAAAAAAACTTTACTACTTTGCTTGCTCCTACTGTGCACAGAAAGGCAAATGCTGGTCAGTTCTGTCAGGGAATTGCTCTCACAAAAAAACTCCTCTGGGAAAAGAAATTGCTCAATGTACTTGAACTGACAGGCTGGCCAGTTCTTTCATGAATTCATTGGTCCTGGCTTATCAGGAGGCAGGCTTGTTTGTATTTGTCTTACTTTCAAGATGTTTATATAAGAATAATTTATTAATTCTGTATATCTGTTTATTTGACATAAAAATAACTTAAAACTTTCTCAGGTCTACACTTGTAACAACCTTGGAAATGACTTCACCACCACTGTTGCTTTTAGTGGCGTGCTTTAACACAAAGCATTTTACAGAAGCTGTTGGTAATATTTAACACAGATGAAAGTGATGTCACAGGAGATAAAGGTGGAGCTGCTCACAGCCACAGTATCCTCTGCCTGCTAATCCCAGCAACTCCAAATCAGCAAACAGCCCCAAAGGCCCACCAGGGCAATGCTGGGCACAGGGAGCACAAGGGTCCCCTCTCTCCCCACTCATTTCTGCCCCAGCTCCCTGCCAAAGCCCTGTGAAATCCACACCCACAGACAACAACTTCAGTCTCAGGCACCCAGAACAAGTGGATTGGTCCTGTGGATGGAGTGGATGGAGTTCCCAGCTGACATGGAAGGTGCTGAGCTGTGAAGCAGCCCTGGGAGCAGGCAAACCCCCCTCCCAGGCTTTCCTGGGAAGGTCACCGTGCTCCACAGGAGGCTTGCCTGCACAAGAGCTGGGGCAAATGTCCTCACAGTCACAAGCAAAACGATGAGGAATATTGCCCATCAGACCTGGCTTCCCCTGCTCCCAGCACCTGCCCCAGCTGAGGCACATCCTCTGCCGTCCCTATTCCCCTCTCCCTGCACATCTGGTACCACCTGGGATGCTCCAGGGTTGGCACCTCTGGGATTCCAGCCCTGCTCAGGGCCCACACCCGAGGGCAGGAAATGTGCAGGGGCAGAGAGCAGAGCAGATTCCCTGCTGCAATCTCAAGGAAGCAGGTGGTTCCTCAAGGCACTGCCAGCTCCCACACCCAGCACAGTCCCAACCTGGGTGTGGCTGGGCCTTAATCCGCTCCTAAACATCCCCAATCTCCTCCTGTTCCCCACACTCCGCATTTGTTCTGTCTGCTGCCAGCAGGGCAGCACAGAGAGGGAAGGGACACCCATTGTTGAGCAGGCTGTGGCAGGGATGATGGGATCATCCCTCAAAGCAGCCACAACCTGCTCCAAGGCTGGCAAGGGAGAGCTGGCTGCACTCTGAATGTGGGGAGCCCCAGGTACTGCTGACCAGCTGCTCAGCCACTGAAGCACCCTCCCTGCTCTCCAAGGGAAGGAGGCAAATCCTGGGAATGAAGAGTTCCCATGTGAGCCTTGGCTGGGAACACACCAGGGCTGCCACTCAGCCCTGCCGGGGAGCTGGGAGAGGTGAAAGCCAAAGGGCAACAAACACAGCCAAGGGGACATCCAGATATGGTAAAATCTTCAGACCTTGGACCCAGTCCAGAATTTATCCTTTTGGCAAAGCTGAAACACATCTCAAGTTTAGGCCAGAAAATTAAGAATGATGGCTTTGTGTCTGGGTGATTCAGAAAGAGTACGTGGCTGTCAGTCTTGGGGGAAACACACTCACCTTAAAAAAATCAAATTGATAAACTGTTATAAACCTCCAGGAGTAATAAATACTAACAAAATCTTTCAAAATAAAAGTACTAACTTACTGCACCTTGCCAAGCATGTGCTACTGCAGGGCTGTGACCAAATAACTCCTCTATTTCCAAACACATGACACATGCAAGCTATAAATAAACAAGTTCAAGATGTGCATTGATATCACAGACATCATTTACTCACTCTGCTGTCCTTTACTTACTGCAGCCCATTTCTCATCTTGTCTTGACTTTCTCCCCCTCTCCAGGCACAAAAACAACCCAGCCTGTCAAACACCATCAGGTGGATGCAGCAGCACTTATCTTTTATTCACTCCATATAATTTCCCAGCCTGGATTTCCTGTGCTCAAGCACTGCCTGCAATGTAAAGTCACATCCTACATCCCTCCAAAAGATGGAAACTCCCCAGATCCTGTGTTAAGCTACCAGCTGTTCCTAGAGAATATTAAACACATGCTCAGGCATTTTAATTATTATTATTTAAGCCATAAAGTGCAGGTGGGAAGAGTCCACCAGGAAACAATCCTGCTCTTGTGTTGCAGCACCCCTGGAATCAGTCACCAAGCATACAAAAGAAAACTGAAGTAACTGTAGATAAGTATTTTACGAGCGTTGGAAAAAAGAAACAAATGTTAAATCAAAAACCTTCTATATTTGCATGAAATTGTGCAACAGTCAGATGAAATTCCAAGTCCCATCCTTGTGTAATCCACCAGCCAGAGAATTCTGGGGTGACTCATTCAAGGTCTTGGTCCATTTGCACCGAATTTCTCCACTAAGCTTTAGGAGCACAAAAGGGTCTCTGATCCTCCCAGTGCTCCTTCCTCCCTCCTGGCAGTGCTGAGGGGATGCCTGCACAGAGTTCCCCTGAATTTCCAGGAGGGGAAGAACCTGCTCCCTTCTGTCCATGCTCAGCCTGGGGGAAGCGCCTGGTGTCTCTGAGACGCTGATTAGCTCAGGCTCAACAAAAACCAGCTTCGGTCTTCTGGGTAACTCCAAGACTGAGCAGACACCACAGAAGGTCTGTGACAGCAGCAATCCCTCAGCAGCAGTTGGAAACTTGGTACTAGAAAGGTTAATTCTAGTTGATCACAGGTGCTCATCTGCCCAGGTGGCAGTAACACAGCCTACACTCCTCTCAAGCTCAGAGAGCCAGGGTGAACTTGCCTTTTCCCTGAGCACTCCAGGAGAATGATTTCTACAGCTTGAAGTGAACAGAAATCTTGAATTTGAGTGATATTGCTGGAGGTTTTGGAAATGAGACCTGGGCATGCCAGCCTTGGAACTGAAAGCCCAGGTGTGTGAGGAGTCACTGATGTGAGCAGCACCACCCCTACACACCCAACACAGCCTGAAACTCAGATGTTGAGTACACTCTGCTCATTAACAGCCACTGAGGAAATTATCCACCCGATAACTTGGAAACACACGCACTTCATTCTCTGCTGTGGCTGATGTCGAGATCTTAAAAAAAAAACAAAAAAAGCAAGCCAGATGCACAGAGGAGAGGATTTGGAGTGACTTACAGGGGTTTGGCTCCAAGGATTTTCACACACACGAGCCCTGCAGGTATTTGGAAGCTTTGGTGGCAAACCCCATCACTGCAATCAGCCATTAACTTCCAAGCTCGAGGAGCATGTGGCTTCTGAAGAGGATCACACTTGTTCCTCTTAAAAGCATGCAGGCAATTCTAGAGACAACAGTGGTGCTCAGAAGCAAAGGTATCATTGACACTTTTGTGAAACCTGCTGTGGAAAAGGCACGTTGCTCTCCAGAAGCTTGGAATAAAATACCCCACCAGACAGAACCTGGCAGCAATGAACCCAGGAGGCTTCTATGGGCCATGAGCAGGCAAAGAAAAGCCCAAAGGGTTTTAGCCATGTGTGCAATAGCCAGGCAGAGCTCAGCCCATGCCTGCCCACTGCCAGTATTCCCAGCAGAGTCTGAAGCCTTTCTAGCTGGGCAAACAGCACATTTTAAAAATGGAGTTGGATTTGGACAGTCTTGTAAATCTGATGGCTTCATAGCTTACTAAATAACTTCTGCTTCTGGGAAAGTGAAGTGACTCTAAAAATAGTAACATTTTATCTCAAAATGTTAAGCTGCAGTTGTGCATCCATATAACCTCACCATCCAGACTTCATTTTGCCTTTTGAGGGCTTGGTTTTGTGTGTTCACAATTCATATGGAAAATGATAAGAGCTAAGGGTTAATGAACACGTAAAGTTAAATGAGAATTCTCAGTATGACAGTCCTGGGTGGTTTTCAACGCTTAATTTTTTGCTGATATGTCACATTAACACCAGGGTGGGATGGCTCTGCTTTGTAATTTAGTATCTTGGGAAAAAAAAAAGAGTACAGGTATGCAGGTTCTTCATGAGACCTCCATTCCCCTAACCCATGGGCTGTACAATTCTAGAATTAGGCACTGTGTTCACTTGCTCTTCAGAGCAGCTACCAAGAATAAAAGAAACATCACAAGAATGCATTACAGGCATTATTTTTCTCCTTCATTATTGAAGTGCTGTAAGAACAGAGGAATATTTTCCCCCCAAGTATTTACTTAGCACGCCTTCTCCCTCCTTTTAGGCTGTTTATTTTCATTTAAATGTAACAGATAAAATATTTAAACTTCACAGTGTAAACAACGTATCAGATACATCAAATGCTGGACTAAGTGGGCCAAAATAAATTGGAGATAGCTTGCATTCTCTTTGTTGCTGCTGTAACGATCTCCAAATGATAGCACAGTCTCCCCTTGCAAAACGCAGCCCTGAGTGTTCCCAGCTAGCTGGAGGGATAAAAGCAAACCTGACTCTTCTCATTACAGCACCCAGACAATTGGATTTCACCCTCACTGGATCATTCATTCTTGGGGGCTTCACTGCAGCATCACCTGTGTCTTCATAAGCTGTCTTTATAATTTCTCCTCCACCTGTGTGCCAGCAAGGCTGCTCATTGCAATAATGCAGCTTTAATTGTGTCTATGGGATAGAAAAAGCAATTTTCACAGAAATAAACCAGCACACAAGTCAGCTTCTCACAAACCAACTCTGGGCTCTTATTTCTCGATCCTGAGGCAACTCCATGCCTAAGGTTTATTTTTACCAACACTGATCTGAAATCAGAATGTCTTTAATCAAACAGGGCATTTTAATAATCCTGTTATTGAGAGATTAACTTTAGCATGACAGATACCTTCCACTGCAAGTCTAAAAGAAAGCTCTGCCTGTGTGAGCTACAGGAATGAAAGAACATCAAGCACATCTCAAAAATGTGATTTTACACTGTCCTTGCAGCTACAGTGGCTGTGTGCACACAAAGGAAAGGTGCCAAAACAGGACAATATTTAATGTGCTTAAAAGAGGTATCCAACAGCCCTCATGGCTGGCAATTAATGTCTCAACTGCAAGATTAACGCTCAATACACTGCTTATTTCTTGTGCTGTAAGGAATGGGACTTATTACAAACCTAAGGGACCAGCACTCATCAGGCAGTAGAAACTGGAAAAACCCTGAAACCCAGCTCTGTTCTCACACCAATTTTCCTTCTGCTACAGAGACAACAGCACCAAGTGGAACACAGATGTCAGGGACAAAAACCTGCATGGTGAGAGTTGTCTGCTCACACCCTACAACAGCTCAGTAGCTCTAATTAAGCAGAGATCAGAAGTGCCACGAAATAACAGAGATGCCTTTGGCAGCAACTTATTCAGTCGCATCTCAAAAATATTTCCAAATTAATCTCTGATGATCACTTACTGCCAGGACTGCCTGAAATCCATGGTGCACTCAGCCTTAGAGACAGCAACAGCAAATATTCATGCTGCTCTTACATGAAATTGAAAATTTTGAACAAACAGTTCAGCTTTTGCTACTTGTACCATGTTCACTTGTCAGCTGACTGCTGCCTGTCAGTCTAACCATTGGGAAGCAGACAAAGGTACATAGGACAGATGTAGTCCAGACCACCAGCACAAATCCTGCTTCCAGACTTTTCACAAGTTCCCCCTCAGATCTTGAAGGCATTTCAGCAAGGGAATGCACATCTGCTGGGGATGGACCACAGGGGTAAGTGATTTAGCAAATGCCATGAAATGATCTTTGAAGTAGCCAGCATCAGGAGCAGAACCAGTTTCAGTGCATGAAGGCACTCACATGATGTGTCATGTAGCTGATGCGAAAGCCAACATTAAGGTCTGGGGATGCAAACTTCCCTTCCTGGGGATGTCAAGCTGTGTTGTACAGCAGGCATTCGGGAAATAACATGATGTTTTAGCTCAAGGACAAAGCTGTGTGTGGCTCAGAAGGCTGTCACTTCTCAGAAAGATGCAGACACAGGATGAAAACCAACACACAGCACCAGGAAGCTGCAAGCAATCCCCAGACTGTAACCCTCGGCAGCCTCCTTCCCTCTGGAACAGGCATTTTGGAACTTAGCAGCCAATTAACACCATGTGATAAGGACATGCCAGTGGGTGCATCATCATGTGGATGCACAACCGCGTGAGTTTTACACGCAGGAAAGGAGCTCAGGCGTTTTCCCTTTCCTGAGCCCCATCCCAGTGTGGGAATGAGCTCCAGAAGAGCAAAGCCTGCTGGAGGTGACCCTGGGGCAGGGTCAGACCTGAGCCCTGCACGGCTCCTGCACCCCCTTTACAGAGGGCAAGCAGCACCTCATGACAGCCAGCACCAGCAACTCCTCCCTTGCCAGCAGTCCCAGGCAGCCCTGGACTCAAATACTGAACCCTTGGGCTTAAAACCACGTTAGGTCAGGCTTTAACCCAGTGCCACTAGGCTGCCATCAGTCCCTATCCAAAATGTCACTTCAGGCACCTCTGGGGCAATGGGCTGATGACACAGAGCCCATTATGGGTGATGTGGCTGCTCTGAGAGCCTGTGGGGACAGAGAAAATAAACCCAATAAACCCCACACACAACCACCCTCCCAAAACCTCACAGATTCTGAGAGCACTTTTGCCTCATCCCTCTGAACACAGGGACTGGACACCAGATTTGCAAGCCTGTCCAGTCCTTCCTCTGGGCATCAGACTCATCAAGAATTATGGTATCATGGCAGGGAATTCATTAATCTGATATATTTGGGGACTTTGTGTTACCAATATTGTAGCTGCATACAAAAGCAGAAGATTTCACACTGCATCCAGAAAATAATGACCAGAAAATAATGACCAGTGTTCTTTGCAGCTGCTTTTGCTAAAATGGAAGGAACTAAATTATTGCCAGCAAGTGCCAGGTGGGCCAGGGAGAACAGAAAATGAAAGAAAAACTAATAAGAAAATCTAATTTCTGAAAATGGCTACTCTTTAAAAGGTCAAGATTGGTCTGTGTCCAGAGAGCATGAATAGCTCCTAAAAACTGAGAACACAAATGTAGAAACTCAAAAGGAGACTGGCCTAGAGAGTATCTGTCAGAGTCAGGAAACAAATTTGTCAGGTAAGATGCAGGACACTTCTACAGTGCCAGCACACAGTCACCAAAACACCCCACATCTCGTGCCAATTATCCTTCCTCTCCCACCTTTATCATCTGAACTGTACATAGAAGAAAACCTGGAAGTGTTTGCTGAAGTAAAAACATTTTCAGTCCAGAGCATTAATGATAGAAGCATTCATTTATTCTGCCCAAAAGCATCTGCCTACTGAGTGAAGCAGGAGCACTGCAGTTATTAGACTGCACAAATTCCAGCATTTTCCATGAGCAGTCTGATGCTGCTGCCCCAGCTGCCAGGAGCTGGCAGAACTGTCCTTATGGCCAAAGGAATGTGTCCTGCCATCCCCAGTGCCCCTCAGAAATGGGGGGTTCTTTGTGACCTGGCCAGCATCTCAGGGGCACACATCCCCCAAAAACCCAAATATCCTGTCCTTCCTGCCTGAAAACACTTTCCTAGAAATCTGAATACACACAAATGCCATGAAATCACCCAATCCAGCAGAAGGGGTCATGCCCTCTCTGGCCAGCCCACTGCACACTGAGGAAAAGCAGCACACAAAGACAAGTGATCTGTGCCTTTTTCATGTAGAGCAACATCACAACACTCCCAGAATCTGGAAATATTCCAGCAACACCCTGTTGGGTACACCAAAGACGGATGACTGAACACAGCCAGTGGCTCACTTCCCACAAAAGTCTGCTCAGGACTTTATTGTAGCTTATTTTCCCCTCAAAAACAATAGTTCTGTTTTAAAAAGTTAAAATGGCAATCTTGAAGAATTTTCTTTCACCATTCTAAATCATTATTTTCCCATCTATATAATAGACACCTCAAAGGTACAAAACCTATATTGCAAGCATTAATATTGCTCTGGAATCACACATGAGGGTAAATGAGATTCTGTTACCCTCAGCAAAGGAAATCACTTATTTAAACTTTCATGGAGCCACAGGTCACTGTTTCATTAAAATCCCTTCTAGCCTAAACATCATGACAATACCTGTAAGCTTAAGTGGAACTGGCATTTGAAGGCAGCTGGTCTTAGCACTGGCATTTAAAGCAATGTGGGGATAACTCCTGACATTTACTGTGCTGCAGGGACAGCAGGAAGGGAACAAGGAAGGATCTGAGCTCTGCTGATGCCCAGCAGTTCAACAACATTATCAGTGTCAGCACTAATCATGGCCACATTAAATCTGGTACTTCACACCCAGGCCAAGTTTGGAGACACTCAAGGAGCACTTATCTCCCAGTAAATAAGAGCTCCAAGTACTTGAGGATGCATTTTATAAACTTGATTCTGGCACTGGGGAGGATATTATGGACACAAATGACAGAAACTCAAAGGAGAAAGAGAGCTTGGCAAGCCTGGGTGTTTCTAACCTGAGCTATCAGATCACCAAAAATGCTCATGAGTAGGTGTCAACAAAATAGCAAAAAAAAAAAAAAAGTGTTAAATAGTTATTTGTAACCTGGAGACTTACCTGGAAATGTTCAGGTAAAGGCTCAGCCATATTAATTCTTGTGGCTGTCCTAAAAATACCCGCTGAAATTATTTAGAGAGATCTGAAACACAAACAGCACTTTCTGCTGGTCAAAAAGACAGAAGTTCCTGCAGCTGTCAGGACTCTGCCACCTGCCACTACACTTCCCCACCCTTGTCACTTGAGAAAGTTACACCAGCAGTGTTGGCCTCTCCCAGTCATCATCCCAGGCTCCATTCATCTCTATTTATGCATTTTGCTTTTTTAATAAACCTTTTCTATGCTATTCTACCTGCTAAAACCACAACAAAAACCCCTGTGCAGCCTGCTGAACCCTCTGAAAATATTCCAGAAGAAACTCATGGTACCTCAGGAGCTCCTGTTCTGTGATTCTACAATTTCTACCTTAATTTGGCAGTGACATCTCCAGCAAACACTTCCAAAGATTGTTTACTTACAATGGCATTTGAAAATGTTAAGCATCTGAGGCACTGCTCTGAACACAGACATACATCTCAGACACGCTATCTGGAAGATCATCACTTGATTTCCAAGGTCCAATTAATTACTTCAAAGTTCACTCCCTCGGAAAAAAAAAAATATTTTAAAGGACACCAGCAAGGACAAAACTTTCCCTAAGCTTATCAAAGCCACATGAAAAAAAAAGGCTCCTTTTCTCACTGAGCAAGGTACAGAGATAAAAGGCAGCTTGTGCTGCTTCTCCAGCACTTTTACCAGGCTGGGACTACAGAAAGGTTCTTGGGAAAGGCTCTATAAATAAGAAAGTGGCAGCAGGATGGTGGGAAGGAGGAGGACTTCACTGCACACTGACTTTTATGGTAATTCCTCACAGGGCTCTCAGCAAAAGCAATTTTATGGGAGACAAAATCCCTTTCCCCAGTAATCCAAGGAAACCCCCAGCAGCCCCTGTGCCCCCCAGCATCTGCCCACCCAAACCATCCTCAGTTGTTCTGCTTTTTGGTCACAGACCCAGCCTTTGGGGCACGAGGATCCTCCCCTTCTGAGCCCTCGGCATTTGGGATTGAGGATTTTGGTGGAAATCCCAACAGCCACCCATGGGACACCCACTGATGCCTGGAGGGGCTGAGCTTGGCTGGACAGCCACGTCAAAAATGTGGGAAAACAGGGAAAAACTGAGCTGGCTTGGCCAAACTGAGCAAGGAAAAGACACAACATCTTCCAATTAGCACATCTCATTAAGGTTTGGTTACTGGCTGAAGGACAGGGTGTGCAAGCTGGAAACAATGTTTGGGACACTGGTGAATACACTAAAATCTGCTGGTTTCTGTGACAGCTATTGTTTGTCCTGCAAGAAAGACTTGCAAATTACACATTTCACCATAAACATCTGCCTGACTTCAGCTCATCTTCTTTGTTCACAGGTCTATTTCTCTTCCTAGCAAGTGCAACAAGAGCTTCATCAAAAGCAGTCACCATGCACAGACATTTCCTTTGGAACTTTCCATCAACGTTGGCCAGGCCAAGCCTTTCTTTGTTTACTCTACAACTTCTCTAGGAGGCAAATCCATATAATCCAGGAAATAACAGCAGACTTGTTTTCTCCTGACTTCCTTTACATGGATAGATCTCAAAAAAACCCAAAAAACCAGCACCACAACACACTGCCTTCAGAAATGTGCACAAGCACACATGGATGTGTCTGACTCCCACAACTTTTAAGCGCCTGCACTTGCAGAGCTTTAAAAACTCCTGACACTATGTTTACATGCCCAAAACAATCCTTTCCCATGGAATTTCACCAATTTTATGTGCCCTGGGAAATGAAGAGCTGGAACACATTCAATACAAGCAAATACATGCAATAAAACAAGCTCAAGTGGCTGAAACTTTCAGGGATGATACACAACAGAAGGCAATAGAAATTGATTTACTATTATTCTCTGTGCAAAATAAGAGAGCACACTTTGCCATCAGAAATAAATATTAAATGGAAAAGTATTGCATGAATTGTAACAACACTTTCATTCTTCAAAGGATATCAGTGAAATAATGGATTATATGGAAGTGCTAAGCTCTAAAGTTTCTCCCCAACAACACACAGCACTACATCTTCTAATTACTCACAGAATTTCTTTCAGGTAGGCATTAAAAACACAAACCTCATTCCAAACTTCCCCTGGTTTCTAAATGTCCAGTGAGAAGCAGCATAACAGCCAACAAAAAAGTATTTAGCTGACAGCTACTAAAGGAGATTTTTACTTTTGGCTTGAGGCTTCCAATATTACACACACACTAGAGACTGCTAAAAAAAAAAAAAAAAACAGATTTTAGGGTTGGGACTGGAAGAGGGCAGGAGAGAGCCTTGACTGCTGCAAACCTGTCAGAGGGGGACTCTGAGCCCACCTACCAAGGTTATCACTCCCCCTTTCCAAAGGAACAATTTCTTTCTGAAGAGAAACCTTGCCTTAATATTTCATCTAAAGGATAGAACCCAGACTAAGAACAGGCTCAGTCTGATTTCTGCTCAGTAAAGGTTGGTTATCAGCTTTCAAGAACTGATTAAAAACCACAGAATTTTCCAGTAAGTGACACCATTTCCAAGCATTTGTGTTGAGAACAAACACAAATATCAAGGTGGACCATATGAAACAGTGATTTCTATTTAAATTCTCTGAAGTGTCAGTATTAAACCCTTCAGTGTTGTACCACTAAACAACTTTTAATTGTTTCACCTGAGGTCTGTGCTGTCACAGGGGAAGGGAAGGAGCCCAGCCCAAACCCAGCATTTCCCAAATCTGAGCCAGCAGCCAACACACAGCAATGGAATCACTCCATGGACTCACACTGAAATTACAGGGGAGCTTTTAGAAGCCCTTTCTACCTTTGGAAGCACCTGCCAACACCAAAGCAATCCTCACCTCAAACAGCAGAGGATCTGAGTTCTGCTGCTCTCCCTCTTAGAGATCCAGCTACCAAAGCTTTAATATTTCACAGGGACACAGTGAGATCTGCCACAACAGCTGCACTCTGTGAGCACCTTGAAGGATTTAAGGTAGAATTTGAATTAAGAACTTAAATTAGGAATTAAATAATTAAATTAAAATTTTAAATAAATTAATTCAGCTGCATCCACAAATTTTCTCACTTTTGCACGTCCAAGTCAACAAATTCTTTTACGTGGATATTTTGCCTTAAAAATCCAAAAACCTTTCAACATTAAGGGCTGTGGAAAGGTCTGGGGACATTTTCAGTAACTTTTGCTGGATGAGTTAGAGACAAATGCTGTAGGTTCCATATGAATACAATTACAGCTCTTTTCCCCCAGAGCTGTCAATCAGTCCCTTGCAAAGTAATGCCAGTGAATTGACAAGACACCAGATTACATTTCTGTCAGCTTCTATGGCAGAAACTTATTTTCATTAATTACTCCAGTCAATCAAAAAGGAGAAAGTAACTCTTACACTTTCACTTTTCTTCACTGGATGCATGGATTGAAGCAGTGGAGCAACTTGGCTTTCAAGAGAAATTGCTGTCCCCAAATGCACAGAAGTTCCCACAAGCAGTGAGATCTGTCACCTGCATGGCAGGGAATGCCCAGAGCTCAGATCTGGTGGTCAGAGCTGATCCAGCCCCAGACTGACATGGAAAGGTGGAATCAGCAAGATGTGGCTCACTGGCAAACTCCTCTCCCAGCTCTCCACATTCAAACACAGCTTTCCCTTTTAGCAGAAGGCAGCTTCAGTTTTAACCTCCCTACCAATGTAAACTAACAGGTCACTCTTCCTAAAAAATAAGCAAGTATGGTCAATAATTCTGGAGTTTTTCTTCCTGAGCTTTGGGAATCACAGCAGCTCACACAGCAGCACAGCTGCTTCTGTAACCACGCTGTGAGGTCATTTCCCCTCACACTAAGACAGGAGAAATGAACAAAACATGAACCAAACTCTTTTAAAAGCAGGGAGAACAGGTTAAAACTTTGAAGTAACCACAGATGCCAGACAACAGCAGCCCAATGAAAATTCATCCCCATTTCCCACATTTTTTATTTTGTCACTGCATCCTCCACTATAGCCGGATTTCTATTTCCAAGTTTCCAGTTGTTGCTGTCTCTTTTCAAAATACAGCATTAGTTCATGGGACCAAACATCAGTATCTCTGCTGGAGCAGCATCCCTTGAGCACATTTTCACTGCCAAATTCAGGTCCACACGGATGCAGCAGCACCCACCCAAACCCTGGGCTCTGCTCCCTGCAAACAAGGGTGATGAACAGCAGCTCCTGTGTTCTGTGCCCTCCCCAGCTCCACCTTACCTGAGAGGGCAAGGAACCCCACAAGGAAATGATCTGAGCTGCAGAGAAAGCTGTAAAGCAGCAAGAACAAGGAGAGCAGCAGCTGAAGTCACTCCCTGGATCACAGGCTCTCCTGTTTGGCTCTCACACGCGCAGAGGAAGGTTCAGCTCTGTCCCTGAGTGCACAACAAGGCTTCCCCACATCAGCCACACCATCTCTCCAGAAGAAGCCTGGAAGTTTCTTAGCACCTAATACCCTGATAATTATTTCCAGGCACTTTCAAAGGCCAAGCTAATGATTGCACTCGCGGCAGCAGGTGTGGGCTCTGCACAGCTGGCAGCAAACCTTGCCTCTCTGCCTCATTGCTATTCCCCTGCGGGGGCAGGAAGCCCAAAGCCCTGGGGAGAAGCCTCAGACACAGCTAACGATTATCCAGAGGGGTGGGAGAGGGCCAGGAGACACCCCTGGGAACACAGCAGCCTCTCACTCCGTTTCACACAGCACTGCCCAAGCTATCCCCAGCCGGGGGCTGTGCACAAATCACTGACGGGACGGGGATGCTCTGGAACTGCCTTGAGCTGCTTTATTGTCCAGCATCACTCTCATTCCATGGCTATGGCAATGGGGAGATTCTAGACCTTGCTAGAAAGAAAAAAAAAGGCCCTGGGCACAAATCAAAGACATAAAAGCTCATCTCTGAAAACTGATTTAGCCTCAAAGACCAAGCTCCATACCTGGCTTGCTTTCTCTCCTGACAGCATGCACAACATGAACTCACTTAAATATTGCATGATTTGGAGTTTTCAGACACAAATTTATGCTTCCTACTAAAAATTAAATAAATAAAGCACAGAAGAACAAACATGTTTTCCTCCTTCAGTGAAGGACCTTTCCTTGCCCAGCTGTGTAACTGCACACCCATACATCTCCATCTCACTCTGAAGCTGAAAACCCACACAGTTTAGCTTGCCTGCTCAGAAAATGGTCTAAGTGAAAAAGATCCTGGAGTTCAAACAAAATGCTCCAAGCCCTCTCCCCGTGGTTTGCAAAGGGAGGGTTCTTTGCACTCTGATGCAATATTCATTAGTTATTTGCCCCCTGATCTGAGGTTTCCATTTCAAAAGCTGTTTGTCATCAGTGTAGCACTCTGCAGTGCCTGGAAAGGAGAAGTCTCACAGCTGGGAGGCTGCCAGGTGAGCAGCAGAGCTCCTGGAACACACACAGGGCACAGCAGCACTGCCCTGGGGTCACCCCACAGCTCCAACACATCCCTGAATCACCTCTGACACACCATTACCAGCTCTCCAAGTCGGATGGGAAAAAGCCTAGAGGATGCAGTTTGACAGAACACACAGTTAGAAAGATTTCCAGGTCACACAACTGCAGGATCTTGCAATATATTGCGTTTTTTCTCATGCTGTTGGTTTGTTCAGCAGTAGCTGGCTGGCTGGAATGAAGTCTCTGGAGCAAACACTGCCATTCCCATCACAGTATCAGCCAAAGACAATCTCAGGCCACTCCTGGGAAATCACACATTTCAAAGTACATTAACTTCTTGGGAGTTGAGGATGGAGAGGGGAAAAAAGAGGAAAAACACAAAAAAATGAAACACATGCACAGAGCTCTATGTTTGTGGCTCATTTAAAACTCCAGAACCTCCTTTAAGACAACCTCTGAGGAAAAAAAAAAAATCGGGAACATTTAGACACAAGAGATAGGATTGATCCCTAAAGTCAACAGAACATAAATTTCTTAACCCCATCAATGTGTGGCTTGTGTCTTCAGGGAAATTCAGGTTACAGTACTGCACTGTCACCCCAACTACCCAGTGCAGGGTAAAGTACAGATGCAGATAAAAATAACATCATCATATTTGTCTTTAACAAAGCTCAAGTGAGTTTGGATTCACACCAGCACCGCTCACTCCCCTGGCGTGACAGAAAGCAGACAATGATGTCTGTCTGTCCCTACTCCCCATGACTGGAACTGCAGTCAAACATGACATTCAAGACTTGCAAAGGCATTCCAGTCAGTGCAAGGCAGCTTCCTCAGCTCAGAGCAATGAGTGATTCCCCAGGTTAGCCTACTGCATTTTATCCACACCTACAGAACTGAGTATTAAAAAACACTTTAAAAACCCCAGCTATGAAATCCAGGGAGAATACCTGGGTTTGGCATTTCCCAGAGGTTAGAGCCACAGAAGCCTGGTCCCCTGTCCTTGCTACTCACACAGCAACACGTGCCAGGTAAATAAATTCACCTGAATGAGAAGGGTATTTATGGACAGCTCATTCACTGCCCAGCAGCCAAAGGAGAGCTCTCCACCTCTGCAGGTAAACACAGATGAAATAAATACAGATGAAAGCAGTGGGGCTTCCACTCAGCAATTCCTTCCTCAAATGATACAAACTTGGTTTCCTACATCCAGTGTGGATGCTGACCTTCAATGGTGGACAAAAGGTGCCTTTGCAGTGTGAGCCTTTGACTTGTAACTATGCTGTTTTCTTCCTTTTTGGCATATCATTTTATTAGGTCATAACAGCTCGTTCTCAGGCTAGTTCTGGAAATCATTTGCACCAAAATTAATCACATCAATATATAAACATTCAGACCACCCAACAGTCTATATTGCCAACATAAAGCCAAGCCAATTACACAATGTACCTAATGCCACTAGGATATTTATTACACTAATGGAGTAGATTTTACAGTTTCTGAAACAGTCCATGAAGATTATGTATTTATGATTTATTCCCATAGATCTTACTCTTTCAGTCATGCCCATATAATTGGCATTTTTTAGTGTCTGGGGAACTTACTTATAATGCCCTCATGACTCAGAGATTATCCTCATGCTGGTGTCATCACCATGCAGATTAAATTCAAATGTACAAAATTAATAAAGGGCTGAAACAGCTCAGTTTCACCAGCCTCAGATATGGATGTGCTTCAAATTCCTCTTTTGAATCAGGCACAGGGAGAGGGGGGCTTCAGTCTCTCCAGACCCTGAGGCATCTCACACTGGTCAATCACTACTTATACAACAGCAAAACTCAAGTGTTTTTGTTCTAAGGTTCCCAGAAGCAAATCTAGTCAGTGCCACCAGCTGGATGCTGAACTTGTACCTCTCCCTTTTCCCTCCATTAATAATAATAATTCTCTCCCCCAGGTTTCCTCCTGGAGAAGCACAGAGAGAAGAAGAGAAAACAACTCTTATCTCCATTCTCTGCTCCTGTTGTTTTTGCACATGTGGAATGTGTTAGGAAGACTGTTTACCTGAAGGGATTTGGTAATTGGATTCTGGTGATGGTTGTTTGTATTAATTGGCCCATTGTGTCCTGGCTGTCTGGAGATAGTCACAGGGTTTTTTTCAGTATGAATCTTTTAGTGTTCTACAGTATAGTATCTCTTTAGTATACTATATATTATATAGTCTTATAATATAGTATTAATGTAATATAGTTTAATAAAGCAATTGTTCAGCATTCTGAATCAATGGAGACAGATGCCAATCATTCCCTGCATTGGGGGCCCCCTGAATGCTACACTCCACCTCCAAGCCCCCAGTGCAATCAGGAGGTGAGGGATCTGCCACCATCAGGCTCTGCACAGGCCAGGTAAAGCTGCATGAGGCCAGCTGTCAATGCTGGGGTGCAAATGCCAGCTCCAGGTGTTGGCCATCAGTCCTTCAGGGGCCACAGTTTGAGGTCACAAAACTGCAACAGCAGCATGAGCCCATTGTGCCTCCAGTCCCATGGCACAGGGCAGGTTTAGCAAGTCCGGATTTGTATTTCAAGCCCTGGAAATCCTCAGATGCCACCAGGGTCTGGGAGCTGTGGGAATCCACAAAGTCAGAGGCTTTTGCCAAAGCTGCAAAAGGCAGGCCTCAGAGACAGCAGAACTGTGAGCAGAGCTAAGCAGCAGCCATGAGATTGGTCACCAGAAAAATCATTTAAAAAGTAGAAAAGCAAGGACAAATAAAACAATGATCTGTGTATTCATGTCTAGAATAACTCTCTAAGCTACAGAAAAGTTTATCTAGTGAGATATTAGGAAGTTTGAAGCTTAATCATGGGGCTCTGTGCATTGTGCTTTAAGGCTTACAAGCAGGTATTGTATTTGAAATAAGCATTGTTTAAAACAAAGGTACCTGTGCTTGGTGGTTGGATAGAACTACTGTCCATGTGCTTTTGCTTTGTGGGATTGGTCAAGAAACTCATAAAGTGAGTTGTGACATTAAGTTCTGTGTCTGCTGCCTGGGATGTGAGCTGCTGGCATCTCCCCATTGTCAGAGCCATGGAATGAGAGTGGTGCTGGACAATAAAGCAGCTCAAGGCAGTTGCAGAGCAGCCCCGTCCCGTCTGTGATTTGTGCACAGCCCCCGGCCGGCGATAGGAGCCCCCTGCAGAGCCCCGGCTCAGGCTCTGACACTGCTGCAGACTGGCACTCCTGACTGGCTCATCAGAGTCACCACTGCTGCTCCACCTTGCTCTCATCACGGAACACCATGGCAACAAAGGAGCAGCTCCAAATTCTGTGCATGACTCGGGGAGGAAGTGCCTGGTTCCTGTATATGCAAACTTGGATCTAGTGCAGGATGGGCAGCAGCATCTGTCACTCCAATAGCCCACATCATTACAGCCATGCAGCCAAACAGATCACAAAAAGATTGCTGCACTTACCATATTCCTGGCAGGAATCCAGGGAAGCTGCTGAGTGGCCATGACCAAGTACCAGCATAAATCCAAAGGATCTGGAGTGATAGCTGGGGCTAAATTCCTGCATTCTTCACTGTAGGAGCCTTACATTGTTCTTTTGAAGCCCACATTTTTAGCTACAATATTAAGCACTCCAAAGAAGGTGACATGCCATATCCAGTGACATCTGTAATTACCACACCAAGGCTCTGTCCCATTGTAAACCTGCTCTGTAGGCGATTTGTGAGAGCTGTTTTAACATAACACAAACACAGCAGAGTGGCACAGTCTGTGTGCACTGAACAGCAGCTCCAGGAATGAGAGAAAACCCAAAGCCATCCTTTGGCACTGGCAGAATTCCTGCATGAGGACACAGGACGTGCCCAGGAAACTCTGATATCACTCCAGACAGAGCTGTGAAGCAGCATTTGAGACAGGAAGGGCAAAGAGAGGAAAAAGGACCCTCAGTTTTAGCCTGAACCCCTGCAAATATTGACTGAAATGCCAGGGAAAAGTGGAGGCAGAGGGGGGGAAAAAAAAGCTTCACTCAGCATTATGAAATGTCTTTTGTCAGTTCTCATCCAAGAGGAAAAAAACACATTTTCAAGGAATTAAGAGATCTTATTTTAACAGTCAGCTTTGCAACAGGACTAAGATAAGCCTTTAGATAATTCCAAACACACACAGTGGCTACAAAAGGGCAGATAATTTTTCTCTTCCTCAAAGGCTGAAAGGTCTAAACAATTTGGTGAGAAAGTGCAAATATTTCAAGTCTGCCAGTCAGAACAGCTGGATTGACCTCCAGCTTCCTTCACCTTGCCTACACCCCCTCCCTGGGTCCTTCATTTCAGTAGAAACACAGATTGGAAGTCCAATATATTGTGAAAGAGGGATCTAAATGTGGGTATGCAACACAGAGCCATGCAGCAGACACTGGGATGAGCTGTCAGTGACAAGACAGGTTTGCAGTCAGCACACTGAAGAAATCTCCCTTCTGGCAGGAGACAAGCAGAGCCTCTCTTGAGGCTGGTTTGGCATGGTTTGGAATTTACTGCATGCAGGTCTGAGGAGAGGAGCCCTTCACCTCATCCATCCAGCATGGATGGCACCCCTGTGCTCCTCCTGCAGCATCCCTGACAGGCTCTCCCAGCAATTCCCACTGGCAAAAATGCCTGCAGGTTGTGTCTGCCAGGGGGGAGGAAGCAGAGCCCCAGATTTGGCTGAGATCCTCTTCAGGCATGGCACTCATTAATGCCAATAACCCAGCCTGCCCTGCCACAAGGGTTTTCCAGGCAAGCCCTGCAGGGTGCTGAGGGATTCGTCCCCCAGAGAGGGGGCACTGCCTGCTGAGCTCCTCCAAACACCATTTCCACAGACACACAGCACTCCCAGCAGCTGCTGAAGCATCTCCCTTGGCTGCCAAGCACTGGTTACTCATCAAACACCTCACTGAATTATGGACCATTGGAGCACTGCTACAAATCACACTGCTTTTAAGGAAATGCTGCTTTTTAAGTAAGGATCAATTGAGGATCTGAACCTAAAAACAACCCTCAGCTTCAGGGGAAAAGGCCTGAGCAAGGAACTGAAAGGCAAAGTTCCACTTGCTTCAAATTCCACAACCACCATAACCAGGGATTTTGCTGTGTCAGGGAAAACATTTATATATTATAGAAATATAAATATAGATATAATATATAAATCATAACATATTATATATTTAATGATTCAGCCTGGTCTTCCACTGTGGTATGTTACCCCAATTTACAAGGATTTTCTCCATGGACAACATGGCCCTATGCTTATTTTACTAGCTAGCAAGCAAATCCAGATTCAAAGCAGAAAACCACCTTTATTTTACTTATCTCTATTTTTAGGGAAATTAAAGAGTAAACCCATTGCTGTATTGTTCTAAAAGCTGCCTTAAATACAGAGTATTTTGAAGATGTCCCAGTCTCAAAGCTGAAAGTGCCAAGATAAGTACCTAAATTTTGGGATGCACTCCTAATTTCCAAACATCAGTGTTCCACTTCATAACACCTTTTTATTTAATAAGGCCTGATGTCAAACTGTCCTGGGTCAGCCCAGGGCAGCCAGAATTAAACTAAAAGAGCTTCCTTTAGAATTTCATTACTGCTTTAACAAGGCTCCAACAAGCATCACTCAGTGCCAAGCAGCTCTCCCCTGCTCATCAATATTGTTTCATTATGATTCTCATTAGAGCACTTGCTGCTGTTCATCAGGCAGAGATCACCAACCAGCTCCCTGGGTAGGGAACCACCTGCCCAAATTACCCACAGGTTCCTCCAGTGAGAAATACTGTGCAGCAACCACGAGCTGGCTGTCAATAGAAAACACAACCTGAAACCCAAAGAGAGCACCCAGCCCATGGAGTTCTGCAGGTTTGGGGCAGCCTCTGTCACCTGGGGCACCCAGGGGTGGCACAGCCCCAGCCCAGGGCATGGCACAGCCCCAGCCCAGGGCATGGCACAGCCCCAGAGGTGCCTGCAGAGGCAGAGGGCTCAGCAAAGCTCTGCAGGCACACTGTGCCCAGCCTTGGGATCAGGGGCAGGATCTGGTAATGCCCAGGCTCAGACAGCACAGGAGCTCTCCGGGATGAGGCACTGGGCTGGAATTTCACATTTGATGTGTGAGTGCAGCCCTGAAATAGCAGTGCTGTGTGTCCCCCAGCTGCAGGGGGATAATGGGGCAGCTGAGTGCTGACATGCCCTGCAGAGCCAGGACTTGCAGACATTCTCCAGCCACCAGCAGCTCTCAGGGACAGCAGAACACCCTGTTCCTCTCACAAGATGCAGAGCACACCTGGTACAACGGCATGGCCCAGCCTCCACAACAAAATCCAGGCACTGGAAATGTTCCTGGGACACAACAGAAGACAAATCTCCATCCTCTACATGGCAGCCCTGCTCCTTGCCCACACTGAGAGCACGAGGAAGAGCTCAGCAACAGACCTGTAACACCACAGACTGGGTCTCAGAGGTGAGAACCTGCCCCTGCTACTGGGATTTGTGCTCACCAGTAAAGGGTGGACACTGGGAAGTCCCACTGCTAAACGTGCCTGTGTGGAGATTCACTGGAAGGAGCAATGGAGATGAATCCTCACCTCCTGCTGGGCATGGAAAGGCAAGACAGGACACAAACCACAGCCAGGGGAAGGCACAGTCACCCCCTTTTGGGGATGTGACACCCTCCAGAGCCTGCTCCGAGACCCAGCAGCAGAAGTGATGCCTGGCAAGGAGGCACAGCAGCACAACAGACCAGGATTCTGCCTCCTGCCTTTACACACCTTCCAACCCAGTGGAGCAACTGCAGGAGACTGGCACTGCAAAAAACATCTGTACAGTTAGAATAATTCAAAATCACACACACACAGTGAACCTAAAATTCATTCATTTGCAGCATTCCAAGTATTTTCCCAATGCTGGGTTAATAGAAGTTGTCAATAAAGAAAAGACAGGACTGAAAAGGTTCCCTAGGACAGGGATCTATAGAGTGCCTCATGTCCTCGCACACCAACCCCAAACCAAAAAGGAAAGCTGTGGGGTACAATGGAGCACTGCAGAATGTGTACAATACTAGAATTGTAGGAACAAGCAGGAGAAGGAAGCAGGGTCAAATCCACATTTTCAGTAGTAAAAAGCCTTAAGGTAAATAAGGCAAGGATTAGTGCAAAACTGACATTTATTGCCACTCACTTGTATTTCAAGACAACCTTTCAAACTCCTCAAATTAAAAAAAAAAAGGCCCAAAATTTCACATTTCTAACACATTTGTCCCATGGCACTGATGAGCAGGGGAGTGTGTGTGTTCACACAGGAAGATCACATGTATGGAGACAGAATATATCTGATTTAAAGATGGTTATTTTTGGAGCACAGCTGAAAAAAAAAACCAAAAAAAAACCAACAACCCCCACTAAAAAATCCCTGGAAGCATAATAGGGAGAGGAAAGAGCCAGGATGTGAAGCATTAGGGAGAAGTGAATCCAACAGGCACACCAGGAGATCAGCCATCCTCCCAAAGACCAGGAAGGCTGATGTGCTAGCAGCCAATTTTTGAGCCATGCTAATAACAGGTCAGTCAGCAAAGCTGACGCTGCACATTCAGCCAAATCCATGTACAGGCTGCAGGCACCAACACAAGAGACTTTTTTAATTAAAGAGGCAAAGAAGAGAGGGCAGGCTGGCTTGTGGCTGTGTTTACTGCAAGCCCTGCTCAGCTGCAAAACACACACCAGCCCAGGAAGGCACTGAGGGGATGTTGGGCAGCTTGGACACAAGCTGTCCTTACTGAGATATTTAAATTGAAAATTGCAACAGCCAAACAGTCTCCAGCAGACACACCATAAAAATCTCTTGCATAAAAATTCAAATTTCCAATTTTCTTGTAACATTTGACATTGACATCCATCTACAGCCACAGCTTCCCAAGTCTCAGTCCTTTTAAACAGAAGACACCCTACAATCTCATCTTTAGAGGGAAGTCACAACCCATGCTCAATAGAGGGCAAGGAAAATATCCTCACATGAAGAAAAATGTTAGGATTGCTCTCAGTACCTGAGAAACCAGCAGCACATAAATTTGGCTGACTCCAGAGTCATCCATCCTCAATTTTTAAGGTTCTTTGGCTTCCTCACTTCAGCAAAGGGATCTGTGTTGTGGATTAAACCCAACATCTCACTTTGTGTTCCTGCCTCCCTCACAAGCAGGGAGATCTTCAGCAGTGGGAAATGCTTATAGAGATCTGTGTTTGATGTAGTACCATTTCCCTAATGGGCCTTGAACAATTTCCATGTTTTGAAAGCAGAGAGATTTCCTTTAAATCAGCAGCCTGATGGGAAGCTGACCTCCATGAAATATTTCCTCCCATTTTCATTGTCTGTGGCAATTCCCTACCACTTTCCCAGTCTTCCTTTATTCTGCTCACATGCTGATTTTTAAGCTGTTGGGAAAAAACCCACGAGCTTCTTCTCAAGTTCCTAATGCACCATGGTGCCTCCTGATGCCACACCTCAAATTCATCAATCACAAAGAGTGCAAAACCCAGATTATTCACTGTGCCACCATTATTATTGCACTGCCTGCTCCAGGTTCACTCCCAATTTCCAGTGCCAGTAGGAAGCAAAACCTCACATCCCCATAACTCCTTGTCCCAAGGATTCCTCATCCAGATTCCCAGTGAAAGGATGAGCAGGACCTCCACAGAACCATCTCCACCTTCCAAAGCCTGAAACCCCTTATCCTTAAATTCCCAACTGAAATACAACAAGCAAAAATGAAAAATCAATTTTTGCTCTCAAAACTCAGGGACAATCTGCTTTCAGCTTGGCACTCAGTTCACACCTGCAGGAATGGGCTAAGTTTAGAGCAAAACCATTTGTTTATCAACTCCACTTTCCCTTCAGTAAGAGAGGATTGTGATCTGATGTCAAAAATGTCCTATGGATAAACAACTTTGCCAGTTTTGCCATTATTTCCCCTTGTGCCCATCTGACACTGGAGAATGTGCAGATGCTAATTAGAGTTTGCTTTTTATTTTTACCCAAGTCCATGGAGAAGCCTTAGAAGTAGTGGAGCACTGAGAGCACAAGGCATCTCATATAGAATTTAAAAACAACAAAAAACCCCAACAAAAAAGCCCCCCACAAGTCTTGCTCATGCCTGGTAGAATGCCAGGACATGGACCTGGGGTTTTAAGGGTTTAAGGTTTGGGGTTCTCTTGGGTTTTTTAAGGGTTTAAGTTATTTAGGTTTTTTTTTTCTTCACATGCCAAGAGAGAAGTGTGAATACATGTTTAATGATGCAGTTCTTGGATGTTTTCAGTGCTGAGATGCACAACTGAGCCACCTTGCTCTTGAATAAATTAAGCCAAACAGCTGAGATTTGGAGCAGGTATTTTTAAACCTGGTACTAGTAAATATTCCACTCTCATTAAATTACTAGGTGTGTTTTAAATATTGATATAATAACTTCAGTCTTTACTGTATGCTTGTCAGGTGTACTGTAAAGCATATAGAGATGTAATGTAAATCTAATTTTTGACCCATGGGGCAATACAAACACCAACCCAAGTGTTTTACAGCTCTGCTTCAAAAGACACCAAAGAGCTCCTTACCTAAGAGGCAAAATCCCCAGCAGCTGGAAAAACACCGCATCATCTCCCATTTGGAAGAGGGCAATGGGATTGCCAGAGAATTTACAAACATGCTGAAGCCAGACCAAATCCTACAGCCCTCAGGCTCCCCTTCCCACATTCCTGGGTCTTCAGGCCTAAAGGAATCAGGATCACACCAGGACACAAGGAGGGAGAGGAGCTTCCAAGTCAGAAAAACCCTCTCATCTTTCATCCTCAGGAACCCCTCCATGCACTCTGAGAGCACAAGAGAGGCCCGGCACTCCCGCCCCAGAGGCCCCGGGCCCAGCTGCAGCCTGCCAGCACCAGCTCTGCCAGGGATGCTCAACCATGAAAACAGTCCTGCTCCTGTTAAAAGAGAAACTTCCCCACCTTTCCCCTTGGAAATTACAAAACTGTCAGTGAAAAGGTGAAAGGTGCCTGTGCTCAGCTGGAGCTGGGCTCTTTGTCTCTTTCTCAGGCAGCACTGACAGAACTGAGGACACAGCCTCAAGCTGCACCAAGGGAAATACAGGTTGGATATTAGGAAAAAGTTTTTACAGAAAGGCTGCTAAAGTTCTGGAATTATCTACCCAGGGAGGTGCTGGAGTCCCCATCCCTGGGTGTGTTAAACAAAGCCTGGATGTGGCACTGGGTGCCAGGGTCTGGCTGAGGTGTTGGGGCTGGGTTGGACTCGATCTAGAAGGTCTCTTCCAACCCAGTGATTCTGTGTGAATTCTGTGAAAAAACTGAATAGGATCAAGCCTCTCTGCCTTGAGATAGCCTCAGCCTGTCAGTGTGGCAGGAATGGCTGCCTGTGAGTATTTCTGTGGCTTCGCCACCCCATTTTCCCCTCAAATGCACCTAAAATCTGAGTGAGGAGTGGTGCCCTGCACACGCTGGAGCTGAAGCCCTTGGCTGGGCTGTCCATGCTCCAATGGCCCAGGGCTGAGGAGGGGAGCTCCAGCCTCACATCCCTCCCACACAGGATCAGCACTGGCAGAGCTTCTCAACAAACACTTGCTTGGGACAAACAAGATCTTCCTCTGTTTACAAGAGACAGCAGAAGCTGCTTCAGGCTCCCAGGAACCGGGCACTAGTGTGGAGTTTTAGCACACACTGCTCAGTGTCTGCTCCTGGGGCAGTGGGTGACACTGGCTCCACATGCCCTGTCCCCAGCCTGCTGCCATGCCACTGCAGCTGCCCAATAAACCACACACTGGTTTACTGCCCTTCAAAATAAAGGGCAATAAACCAGTGTGTGCTCCTGAGAGGCAGGACCGCACACAAACCACCCTCAGACGTTTAAACCCCTAAATGGATCCAGCCCAGAAGCAATTAGCTGCTCTCCTCCTCTCCCTCCTTCCCTTGCTCAGTGGTAGAATTGCACTGAGTCCATGGCTAAGTGCCTTCTCCCCACATCCTTCTGATAACAACTTCCAGACAAAGGATGGAGGAGCAGTAACACTCCAACTGCCTGACAATACCTTTTCCTTCTCCTAGTCTGCCTATGCATCCATTAATACATTTATCCATAGACAGAAATCAGTCTTTGTCTGGCTCTGCTTTGCTAGCTGGGCTAAACACACCAAATGCTTCCAGCCTCTGCTCATCTCCTCAAAAATGCTTTTGATTATCACTCCTTTTTACTCCAGCAGACTTCTCTTCACCTGGGTAAATTTTGATTTATCTTTCTTCCACACTCATGAGCAGAATAAGAACACATGGAAGAAATGGCATTCTGTGTTAAAAGAAAAAAAAAAAACAAGAAATTGAATTATGTTTTAGTCAGGTCATTAAAAAAACCAACACCACAATGAATATTGTCTGGATTTGCTGTAGTTAAGAAATGTTACCTAAACAATAAGATAAGTAACAGACATAAGCTTGTCACATTAATTAATTTTTCTTTTAAGTCCCACATTGAGAATCATTCAAGTAATAATATGGAATCAGCCAGCAGTCTGCATACAGATGAAGAAAATATTCCAGAACCTTCAGCAATAAAAGAACTTCATGCTGGAAAACACAATTAACATCAGAAAGCTGTCCTGCCATCTGCTCAAAACAAAGGGTATCAAGTATTACCAGAAAATAGGGAAATGCTATGGGTGCTGTGATTGTGGAGGATTACCCTTACAGGTGACAGCAAGGGAGGCTGAAATGTGCAAGTGCACAGTGAGTGTGTGTCAAGATGCAGGACACCAACTGCAAGGTTGGAGCTTAAATTAATTACTGAGCAGACCTCCAGACACAGAAATTGCCACCTATTTGAAATTGTCTCTCAGATCTGGCATATCCTGAGTGGAAGGGATCTTTGTGGGGCTGAAACTACAAATCCTGGATTGTCTGCGAGGAGCACTCAGGTCTGAGACTAAACTGCAAACTGGTGCTGACTTATTGATCAGAAAGCTACAGGGAAAGCAAGGGAAGCATGCAAAGCCTGACCTTGAGCAGCCTTTTGGGCTGAGTCCTGCCTGGGCTGCAGAGCCTGGGAGCAGCAGGAGAGCTCCAGGTGGGACACTGAGAGTGCTCTGCTCTCCATCCTCACACAGCTCTGGGCTCTGGCTGCACCAGGAGAGCTCCAGGGGGGACACTGAGGGTGCTCTGCTCTCCATCCTCACACAGCCCCAGGCTCTGAGAGCACCAGGAGAGCTCCAGAGGGGACACTGAGGGTGCTCTGCTCTCCATCCTCACACAGCCCCGGGCTCTGAGAGCACCAGGAGAGCTCCAGGTTGGACACTGAGGGTGCTCTGCTCTCCATCCTCACACAGCCCCAGGCTCTGAGAGCACCAGGAGAGCTCCAGGGGGGACACTGAGGGTGCTCTGCTCTCCATCCTCACACAGCTCCAGGCTCTGAGAGCACCAGGAGAGCTCCAGGTTGGACACTGAGGGTGCTCTGCTCTCCATCCTCACACAGCTCTGGGCTCTGGCTGCACCAGGAGAGCTCCAGGGGGGACACTGAGGGTGCTCTGCTCTCCATCCTCACACAGCTCCAGGCTCTGGCTGCACCAGGAGAGCTCCAGGGGGGACACTGAGGGTGCTCTGCTCTCCATCCTCACACAGCTCCAGGCTCTGAGAGCACCAGGAGAGCTCCAGGGGGGACACTGAGGGTGCTCTGCTCTCCATCCTCACACAGCTCCAGGCTCTGAGAGCACCAGGAGAGCTCCAGGGGGGACACTGAGGGTGCTCTGCTCTCCATCCTCACACAGCTCTGGGCTCTGGCTGCACCAGGAGAGCTCCAGGGGGGACACTGAGGGTGCTCTGCTCTCCATCCTCACACAGCCCCGGGCTCTGAGAGCACCAGGAGAGCTCCAGGTTGGACACTGAGGGTGCTCTGCTCTCCATCCTCACACAGCTCTGGGCTCTGGCTGCACCAGGAGAGCTCCAGGGGGGACACTGAGGGTGCTCTGCTCTCCATCCTCACACAGCTCTGGGCTCTGAGAGCACCAGGAGAGCTCCAGGGGGGACACTGAGGGTGCTCTGCTCTCCATCCTCACACAGCTCTGGGCTCTGAGAGCACCAGGAGAGCTCCAGGGGGGACACTGAGGGTGCTCTGCTCTCCATCCTCACACAGCTCCAGGCTCTGGCTGCACCAGGAGAGCTCCAGGGGGGACACTGAGGGTGCTCTGCTCTCCATCCTCACACAGCCCCAGGCTCTGGCTGCACCAGGAGCAGCCTCACACTGCCCAGAGCCACTGCTGGGCAGCACACACTGCACATCACTGCCTTTCCCTGCAGCACAGGTGGAACACAAGGAGAAGGGAACAAGAAAACCATGGCAGAAGCAGCTCAGGCAACCAAGGAGTTCAGGAGCACTGCAGGGCTACACCGCCAGCTCTCTGAGCTACATAAAAATACAGCACAGGGGAGTGGCTTTCTGTTTGCTTGGTTGCTCCCTCCCAGCAATTCAGGTAATTTTACTGATAAGGCACAGCAAGCAGAGGGGGTAGATGGCTGCTTTAAGCAGCACACCCTTGTCCAGCAGTGATTTACTGTTCCACAGACTCACAAATGGCTTCAGGGATGGCTGCTGCTGCTCAGCCTCATCCCCACACCTCCTGCACTCCCAGGAAAACGTGCCTGCCCAAGGAAGCTGGCAGCTGCCTTCTCCCACTCCATCAACGTGCAGCAAGGCTTATCTTTGCACACACACAAAATAACAGGCCTTGCTGGTGACAAAAGCAATTGCTTAAACAAAAATAACATGGGGGAAAAAAGAGAAAGTGATCACATAGAGCATTGTCCTCATACTTCTTCACATAGTTCCACTATCATCACAGGATGACTTCACACAAAGAGAAGGAAATTAAAGAGGATCTCCTATATAATGTCCTTTTCTCATGTATTTGCAATCTCACTATCAACACGAACCCAAACACTCCGTAAAAGCTGAAAATGGCATTTCCTTTCCAGTCCTTGCACTATCAGCACCCCAGCAGATATAAATTTACTTTCTTTAAATGGGCACTGCTAGAATGGTGTTTAGAAACAAGCTTCACCTAGTTGTCATGAATTATTAACCAGAAAAAATCCCTCTTGCTCTTTACAGAGTCTTGATTTGCAAGTTTAAAAACCAAACTGACACTTAAACCTCTTGCATAAATACCCAACCTTTAAAAAAATGCTCTGAGCATTATAAATACATTTTTTCATGAATATGAGAACAACAATTCTATAAATAGCCATTCTTCACAGAATTGCTCCGAGACATTGTTTTTACAGACAACAGTAGGAAACTGAAGGAGGTCTAAGCGCCAAACACATTAAAAGTGAAATAAACTCTCCAACCAACTCTGGGTTTCCACTTATTCTTACAAAGTTCATCGTTCTTTTTTAGCTTGTACAATTAGTTTATGCAAGGGAAGGAACAGGCCAAAAGGCTGCACTGAGTCCTGGCACAGGATTTACACTCAGTGTAAATCAGACACAGCTTCTGAGGGCACTCACTGGCAGCAATTTAATTTAACACAGCTCTGCCCTGTCAGCAGATGAACTCACCACTGCCCACCACAGCCTTGCAGGAGCACAGGCAAAGGCAGCATCTTCATCAGAAAATGAGAAAATATGCTTCCAAACAGACTCACTGCAAACCCTGCTCCATCTCCCCTCAAAAGCAAACATAGGAAGATAAATAAACACAATCTAACATAACAAATTGCCTCCCCAGCGTGCCTGCACGTTTCATGGCTGCTCTCTCCTCAAGCTATTTTTGCCCTGGTATCTAAACAAAATAACAAGAACTCCCAAAAAACAGCAGCACAACTGGTGCACCAGGTTTCTGCAGCCAGAACACTACAAGCACACATTGGGGTTTTGTGGCAGACACTCATGCAAGGCCAAAGCTCAAGCACTACCAAGTTCAACACCATTTTCAGCAGGGGGCCAGCACAAGCACTTACTTGATAAGTGCTTGAAAATTCACCTCTGTAACGAGGAGAAACTCACTCAATTCCCAGTTTGGATACAGTGTTCTACAACACCAACTGCAACACTCATTTTCTGTATATTTTGTATACAAACCTGGGTACCAAACAAGCTGCACCCAGGTGCTCAGGGTGCTAACACTTATTTTCTATATATTCTAAAACACTTGTCTGCTGTGCCAGGACTGCACATCACACCACAGAGAAAAAGAAGAACCATTCTGGAGCTGGAAGCTTTTCTCTTACCTTATTTTGATCTGTCCAGTAGAAGAAAAATCCCTGTGGGTCTGTTCTGAGGATAATTGGAGTCACAACAGTGGAGTCCTGGCAGAGAAAGGACAAACAAGAAATCCATGTCAGCACACAGAACACATAATTATGCACAAGCTGCTTTGCCATCCGTGCTAATGAATTGCAACATCCAGGAATTACCCTGAAGGTATCACTAGCAAGATGGCACTGAAAGAATTTAGTATCACCTGCCTCATCTCCATTTTTCTGACATAATGTATTTCCATTCCTGTGGAGGCAGCACCTAACAACTGCAGGCTTGTCAACACGTGGAGTTAACCCAAAAAAAGCTGTAAGTGGGTGAAGTTCGACAGGCAAAACACCCTGGATGTCAAACCAGAGCCCACCCAGTAAAACATCACAGCCAGGTGTCCACTGCCCACCTTGACCTGACTTCACCTTCACATAGCAACACTAAATAGCTATAAATTTTTTACCATTTTTATCTATATATTTTATCTATAAAATATATAGATACTTATATATTTTATCTATATAAAATATATAAATATATATATTACCTATAAAACTTTTACAAAGGCTGAATTGGCCTAGAAAACACAATAGCATTCCTTGCCTTAAGATTTTTGTCAGTAACATTCCATTAAGATTATTTTTTTTTTTTTTTAATCAGACCATGAATATTTTAGTAATGGGAATATATCTGTATTCCACCTGACTTTCAAACTGTTTGAAAAGCTGTCTAGTCTGGTAACATCCACAGCTCAGGTCACTTAAAACCAGGCCCATTTCTTAGCACACTGAGCAGGGCAGCCTGGTTAAATAAAATTCCTGTCTTCTGGATGACAGCAAAGCCTGACCCAGGAGCCACAGCTCCAACCCAAACCTTTTCCAGAGCTGGGAGCTCATCCCATCCCTCATATCAGGCTGCCCAGCAATACCTGACCCCACTGCAGCCTGCTCCTAACAGGATTCCTCCTCTTTCTCTTCTATTTTCTATGGCATCCATAAAGACACTGCTGTCTCAAGACCTCTACCCATTTTTCAAACTCAGTTCAGGAGTTATGGAAGGGGCACAGAAGGGAAAAAGTACAGAATAATACAGAAAAATTGCAGAATTACAGAATAATAGAAAAAAAACTAATACAGAATAATACCAAAAAAAAAAAAGAAAAACACAGAAAAAAAGACAAAAATACAGAAAAATTGCCTAAGCCTCAGCTCCCCAGAAAGCCAGGCTAAACACACAGTTCCTCCTCAGAAAGGATTTCTATTTCTGTTGAGGTGCTACAGGTATTTTACAGCTTTAGCATTCACCTATTTCCAGAACAGAAATGTGTGAGGTCAGTCCACATGGCTTTGAGGAAAAAAAGGGGCTGTAAAAGGTTCAAGTTTAAATCCAATCCAATATTTCAGTTTAAATTCAACATATTTCAGGGTGGAGTATAAACACAAATAAAACACAAATAAAACACAAATAAAACACAAATAAAACACAAATAAAACACAAATAAAACACAAATAAAACACAAATAAAACACAAATAAAACACAAATAAAACACAAATAAAACACAAATAAAACACAAATAAAACACAAATAAAACACAAATAAAACACAAATAAAACACAAATAAAACACAAATAAAACACAAATAAAACACAAATAAAACACAAATAAAACACAAATAAAACACAAATAAAACAGGAATGTCCCAGGTGGGCCCAAAGCTCTGTCACTGACCATTAAAACTCTGCCCTTCCCTAAGAGAAGAGACATGCAGAATTTGCAGAATCTCATTTCCCCTCCATTTCTCCCCAGTTTTTAACATCCTGTACACCTGAGAGCTGGGTACTGTTTGAAGCAACATGCAAATTTGGGTTTAAAATATATCAGACCCTGAAGGAATCTGTATCCACAAGAACCTAAAAAAGGGTTCTTAGACCTCCACTATTCAAAAGAGGAAAAAAAAATCCCTTTTCTGGAGACATAACTCTTTTTTTGCTTATTTCATTGTGTCATAAATGTGCATGAAAACATAAAATGAGGAAAGATAAAGACCAAGTGTCCTCCTGCCTTTGGATGAGGTCCAAGGAACTTTGGGGGGAAAGGGAAGGAAGTGGTGGGAAGCAGACACAAAGCAATTCTGCCTAGGATGAACTAATTCTGCTGCTCCTTCATTTCAAACCAAAGTGTGTTTGATGACACACAGCTCCTGTACATGTGTAAAATGCTGACCAAAATCAGGCTCAAAGCAGAGGATGAGGGGGAAGAACCTTCAATATCTATCAGTGGCCTAAAGGAAACTTGATCATGAGAGGCTGAGTCCTACTCTGGGAATTTCTGCTCCAGAAAGCTGTTGGGTTGTGCTGAGGTTTTTGTTTGGCTGTTTTTTTAATTAACTCTGACATCAGTCACAGCACAATTAACGTGCTGATGAACACGAGGATCTGAGAAGAACTTTGCACAAGTATTTGTGCTGGAAGTGCCTCAGGAACTCCTCCATGCAGCCAGCAGCAGCAATAAAAGCCATGTGCACCATGCTTTATATGTTCTGCAAGTGAATTATAGTGAATACACCCTTGTAAAGCCCTGACATCAAATGCCACGCTCAGGTCTGGGTGTGGAGGCATGGAAATAAACCTTGGGAGGCAGCTCTGCAAGTCCTTCCACCCACTCCAGGGCAAAGCAGAGTCCTCTGCCACCTGGGACAGGTCTCTTGCTGTTATCCCACTCTGCATAGGCAGGAAACAATCAAAAGGACTCCTGCAAAAACCTTCTGCAATATACATTCAAGAACAGCAGCAGTTCAAGGCTCTGAAATGGATATTTGTTCCAAGCAACAACTGTCTGGTGCGTTTATTTACAAATATTATTGCACTGGTAAGGGAATGGCTGTGGTTTATGACCCATAGGACACACCTGCAGTCATTTATGAGCATCCTGAAGTCCATTAATTCGATTTCCTCACCCAAAGAGCTGACCTCATAACTCTCCTGAACAGACTGACCAACCATACACAACTCTGAACAGAAGGGTTATGGACAGAACACAACAGAGGAGGAGGAAAATTAAAATAACTAACAAAACTTCAAGGACAAACAAATCAGGGGCAGACACTCATATCTCCCCTAACCCACTCAGATGCAAAAGTGAGAATAAAACAGAAAAAAAAAACAAGTGTGTTGCCCATCTCAGAAGCTGAAGGGTTTGGAAATCTAAATGTGTGGTAGGAGAGTAGCCTATATCCTATATCCATCCCTCTGGATATTAACAAAGCAGCCCCTTGAGCAGCAGGCCAGGCTCCTGGGGCAATTCCAGGTACATAAAAAAGGTGCAGGATGAGGTGAGCAAGGCAAAAACCAGCTGTGACCAGAGGGGGTAGAGGGCCAAGAGAAAGGGAGAGTGTCCCATCAGTGCTGCCAGTGCCTGTGGGTTATCAGATGGTTAAATGCCACCCCTGGGCGCTCATGCCAAGCGGTGCCCTGGTGGACCAGAGACTGCCCCTGCCAATTCCTGGGAAAAGCGGCCCTAACCTGGCTGTCCCAGTGCTGTCTATCACACAGCCTCAGCTACAGAGAATCATTTTTAAAGGGCTTTTAATTTCACCTTTAGAAGTCCTCCACCTCTCTCTTTGCTGACTTAGGGCCAATTCTCTACTCTCCTCCAGTCCCACAGCCTCAAAGGAGTTTTGTGGCTGCTCTCTACTTACTCCATTAAGTTGCCTCCTAATTGGCTGCTCAACCTCAGAGCCTGCATTAGCAATATTCAGTGTTTTATACTTTGAAACAAAGAGGTTTCCACTTTTATGCCCAGAAAGTGCCACCAGGAACTCTGTGATCCTCACCAGCCAGGCACAGCAGAGCACAAGCACAGAGGATCAATGGACAAACCCACAATTAAATGGCTGCTTCAAGGTCTGGTTTTAAGAGTGGGGCCCTACCTGTAACACCAGTGAGCAGAAAGTGCCACCCCCATTCCCCTGCTACTGACCAGTAAAGATGATCACACAAAGATAATTAGTGAAGAGGTGAAAGCTGGGGTTTAGCTCCTTCCTGACCCTATTTATGACAGCACCACCATGGCCTGGCTGTGCACAAGGTGGAGGCTTTTATCCCATGACCACGAGCCAGAAGAGCTCGTGTTTTAATAAACCACATATAGACAATGATGATGTTTCTTAGAAACAGCTGCAGTCAAAATTCACATCAACAGATTCTCCAAAGAAAAGCAGAGCAGCCTCTGTCCTCAGCTCTTCTGACAGATGGGACTCATGACACTGCCTTATTAAGGCTGGCTGCTCTTTCCTGGGTTTGCCTCAGATTTTCAGAGACACTCAACATGTCCAAATATAACCTGAAAACTTTTACACATCATTATTTCACTTGCATGAATCTTCTGGAAAATTTCTGCCAAACTGCAGAAACACCAAGCTAAGAATATGGACTCTTTCTGGCAGAGGCAAAATAGTCTTGAACATTTCTTTCACTTTGGCCAAAGGGCCTAAAATCTGGCTGAGCAAAGGTGTCAGACCTGGGGACAGCCCCTAAGAAGAGTTCTCCTGCCACCCCACAAGCCAGGGGGATTCCAGGCCTGGGGGAAGCAGAGAAGGAGCAAGGGAGAAGGGAGAGCAGAACTCCAGTTTGCACAGGGGCTCAGCAGACACCTGAGAATTCCAAAATACCCTGAGTGTACTCACACCGGGACTAAACAGGATCACCAGACAGTCAGAACTCAGCAATTCCTCAGGCTGAACTGCAGTGAAAGGAACAAAGTTCCCACCCCATCTGCAGTGAGCCCCTGAAATACTGGGGAAGGGTCAAAATGCCCTCTTTCCCTGAGGGCAGAGGAACCAAAGCTGCCACAGGCTTCAAAGAACAAAGAGACACGAGTCACCTTCCCTCTGGGGCAAGGACAAAACCAAACCAAACTGGAATTGATCTTAGAAGTGTAAAATGAAATTCCACTTGCTCAACAGGAACATGCAAGAAGATATCCTTCACAATCAGAGTTGTTAAACCCTGGTGAAACTTTGATGATTTCTGTCCTGGGGTGCCATCACCATTCTGCTGCTCAAACACTGCAAGTTTCGAAGATCTGCCTCAAATGGGATTTCTCAGAAATCTGTCCTACCCCACCCCATCTCTCAGGATATCCTCACTCTCAAGCTCATGAGCCTCTTACTGCGTTTGTTTGCTTGATCCCCTAAATGCTGCAAGCTAAACACTCAAGAAACAGAGAATAAAGGGAGAACTTTAGAGCAAAGGCAGTGAAATGCCAACCAGGAAGATTTTCACCATGGCCACAGAGTTCTTGTGTGATGCTGAGAAAATAATTTAAACCAGTCTGCTCATCAGCATAAATGCTGCCTTCTGATTTTGAGAGAACACTGGATTACATTTCCACATGTCATTTTCTCATTTTCAGAGATGCTGAGCTCAAATTCATCCAAAACCACTGGGGAGGCATTCTGAACACCTAACAGTGTGGCACTGCAGGCTGAAAATTAGGTCCAAGGTATCGAATCACAGATAAAAAAATTAGGAGATTTTAATGTTGGTCTCTTTTTGGATCTACAACAGAATAACTGGAAACTGGAAAATTTTTTAATTTAATGGGCCTTGTGAAAATAAATTAAAAAGTGCTTATGAAGCATTTACTTTCTAATAGATCAAAGACTGCACAGTTAGAAATAGACTGCAAGAGTTAATTGTGTGTTAACTATATCACTCCAAGTTTGGTTAAAAAAACCAAAAGAGTCCTGAGCATTCAAACACTGAAGTGAGGAAAGCACACAGTGCACAACCAAAGCCACAGTTAACTTCCCTCTCCCAAAGAACGTTCACTTACTGAGGAGCTGTTTTCTGGTTTTCACTTTCCCGTGTATCCACCAGCACTCCAAAGGGCTCCCAAACTCCACTGACAGAGATGTCATCAATGACTTGAACATCAGACCTTCCCAGGCAGGCATTTAACCCATCTGCAGCAAATCCAAATCTTATTTCCCTCCCACACTGAAGTTATAAAGAGCTTTCCAACAGAGCAACCAAATTCAGGCTTTCCAATTCACTAAATATTAACTCTTAGAAATTGTAAATTCATTTTCCTCTGTTGCAAAAGACCAAAACCACAACTTGCACGCATTCAGATAAAATACTTTTTAAACAGCCCAGAGCTGATACTTGTTTACTACATAAAGATTAGCAACAAAGAAGAAACAACAAAACCTCTGGAATGCCGGACTTGACCTCTTCACTCCAGACTGAAAGCGCTCACAAAAAAAATAAACTCTTCAGCTTATTGTTTTAGTTTTATACACACAGAACAATGGTTTCTCATTTTTCATGTGCTCACTAATGTACTGGAGTGGCAGGCTTGTGCACAGTTTAAAAACAAACAAAAAAAGGCAGGGGGGAAAAGAGTTATTTTAAGTAACTTCTGAAAAATTCCAAGTTGTTTATTTGTTTCATCTCAGCTTATCCATAACAAAGATGCTCTGATGTTATGTTTACTTGTAAGGTTAAAGGGCATACTCTTGATAGTCTTCTTTAAAACATGCTAAACAGAGAAAGAAGCCTGCAAATCTCCAGAGCATTCACTCTGAGCTTAAAAATGCTTTATTAAGACAAAGTGCTCTAAGAGAAAGGCATTAAAAACCTTAAAAGACCCGGGGTTCTATTTTGCTGCTCACCTGGGGAAGTTCTGCAGCCACTAAGCAATGCCTCCAGTCAGGTTTGCTGCAGTAATCCAGTGCTTAGGGAAAAAAAAAGATGTGGCCAGAAAATTGCAATCCTGGCCCTCAGTTTAGGTAGAATTCACCTTAGCAATACACTTCACTTAAAAGTGAAAGTAAATAGTGTGAGCCACAGAGAGATCAGTCAAAATCTTTATGCAAAGTACATACTATCACTAGGGAAGATAAGAAAGGCTTTAAAGCAAGAAATGACAACAAACCTATTTTTGAACCTACACCATCATATTAGCTTGCTAGAGTGTGCCAATTACAGCTCTCAGAAAATATCAGCTCAGCTGTGCTCTGGCTGTTGAGCTACTTAAAGACTCAGTTATGTCTATCTTGTTCCCACTATAGGCCAGAGAAAAACAAGGAAAGAATCAGCCAGGGCAGATTCTGCCCTCAGGACAGATAATTCCTGGGAGAAGTTGCTCTTTATACTCAAGTTTCCTTACCCTTCTCAGCCTAGCAACACATTCTGCTACATTAAGCCTAAACTCTTACCAAAACAGTTTCACCTGTGAACTTAATTACATTTATTTATTAACCCCCTGGAAACTCTGATCAGGAAGAGCTGCTGTGAGCACAGCAGAGGGGATGCAGCCAGTCCTTCCCCCTGCCAGCCAGTTCTCTCCAGGAATACAAGGGCACGGCTGTTCAAAGCCAGGGCAGCAGCCAGGAGGCTCAGGGAGAAGCAGCTACAGAGGCCCAGCTCAAGAAACAACTTGGGGCAGCTCAGCCAACTATTGTCTGACTCAGGCACACACATGGACACAGCCACAAAAAAAGACCAAAGCAACCAGCCACGTTTATCTTTGACAGATTCCAAGAACAGCTATTTCTGCTCAGTGCCTTGTGAATCCAAAACTACACACCACGAGAAGAGACCATTCTGAAATTTGCTTTCTGACCTGGAATACTGTTACAGAATACAACACCAACAGCGTGAGGAGAAGCAAAGTTACAGGACAACAATGAACTGTTTGACTTCAGTGCTTCACACCCTGATCCCAAATGGAATTTGTGAATAGTGTACCAGGCATTACATGGGGGGGAGCAGTGTTACATCCGATCCCAAGGCATGAAAGTGACTTGTCTTGCAAAGCCAGAGCTTTTTAATTGATCCTAATGCTTTCTCAATTTTGAAAGTGAAGAGGGTGTGCAGAGGAGATGGGATTCCATGCCTTCCACCCACCTGTCTGTAACCTGGAGTGATGCTACTCAACACAGAATTCCTTCAACACCTCTCACACTCTTGTTTAAATGCTCCCAGCATTCCCATTTAAAAATTCTTCACGGTTTAAAGCTCAGCTAGGAAAACTTTGCTTTGGGCTGAAACTTGGTACAAGTGGTAAGAATTCACAACAACCACTTCTGCTTTGTGAAACGCAAAGCAAAGTCAGTAGGACCATCTTTAAACTGCAACCCAAAACAGCAGGGAAGGGAACAAGGAGAGGATGGAGTCTGCCCCAGTGCACAGGCATGGAAGAACTGAACTCCCACTCACAGTGAGAAGAAATGGTGCATAACAAACATCGGTGTGCGAGCCAGAGGAGACTCCCCTCCCTTGAAACCTTGGATTTTGTGGGGCTTCTACTGCTGAGAACACTCAGGAGGGCTGCAAGACAGGAGGGCTGCGGGGTGGGAAACGTGCAGATATACACACAATGCACAGTCAACAATGAGTTAATGCCAGAAATGTTCATCACAGTGTGCCTAAAAAAGCATCAATTTTCACAGGGCTGCCAGTGAAAGCACTCACTAAACACAACAGGACCCAACTCAGCCACACGCTCCAGGTAACACCTGTTGACTGCTGAGTAGCATCTTTAACCCAAAACACAGGTATTTCTCCAGAATTTAGCCATGTTTTATCAGTGCAGCCTTCAGGTTTACAATTGAAAATCTTTTTACCAACCAGCCTTTAGCAAGCAGGTGAATATCCATTATGCATGGAGAACAACTATTCATCTTTTAATGCTACCTATAGAAACTACAATTTGGGAAATAGCACTCTAATAACTTAGAGTGTTGGCTGATGGCTTGGGCTTTCAGTCTGGAGACTCAGTCTTTAGCTCGACCTCTGCGTACACACGCGGAAATTCCTTGGTAACTTACCAAAAATAAAACAATAACTGCAAATGACAAGGTTGCCTTTTCCTACCCTAAGGAAAATGTCAAGCAAAGAAAACGTTTTCTCATTCAAGCCTAGTTCCTGAACATGCAGAACCTGTATCAAAGCCACTGTTTGGTACGCAGACAAGGTCAGTTTCCTGAGCCTTTCAAAAATGTGTTCGCTTATTACTGTAAACAAAACTTCACACCACAAGTTGTTTGGTTTCTGATGTTCTCTTTCTCCTTGAGAGTGTTTATCACAGGTTTACAGGGGTCAGGCTCACACGTTTGGCTGCTGGACAGGCTGAAAGCAGCGACAAAAGAGCGAGATATAACAAGCCAAGTTACACACGAGCTGCTCCTTCTCCCTCGCTGCCGTCCCTCCAGTTGTTGCTGTGGATGTCTTGAGCACAGCCAAGCTCACAGCAAACACACAAGAGCTCTGAAACAACTAATTCTCAACACTTCTCCTGACATTCAGACTGCCTGTCTTCTCTCCCAACAATTTCTCTGCCTCGGCTCGAGTCTCTGTGGCCCCAGACAGCACTCTCAGACTTTGTGGGGCACCTGCTCCTCCGTGCACAGCTGAGACACAAACAGCCAGCGCTGGACTGCCGGAGCAAGAGCCAGCGCAGGACTCGTCCTGCTCTCCTCCTCGGCAGGCTTTGAAAAATGACAACTCTGCCGTTTAGCTCTCCTTTGCTCCCAAAGTGTCCCGGGCATAGCCAGCGTGCCAAGCAAGAGATCCCAGCTGCTCTACCAAAGGTGAGGTGGAAACCACGCTCCTTTCCTAGGTGAGGCTATATAAATGTAAAGGGCTGGGAGGCAGCGAGCAGTGAAGGGAAAGCAGACGTGATGGTGAGGCCAGCCTCATGCCCTAAGGAGCCAAGGAAGAAAAGGAACTAAGGTGCCCAAGGGTACCCGAACTGGGAGAAAGCATCAGGGCTTGACAACTCCACCAGAACGAGCGAGACAGCGCGAGGAGCAGGAGCCAGAAGGAAAAGGAGAGGCTGGGAGGAGGAGACGGGAGGTGGAACGAGAGAGAGCAGGCTGAAACAACTCTGTTACGGGGACAGAGGTGGCAACACGCACACCGAAACGCGGGAGGCGGCAGAGGAAGGCGCTCCCGAAAGGAGCCAGCCCAGCGCAATTCCACAGGACAGCCCTCGCACAAAGTTTGCCCGGCGTTCAGCCGCCCGTTCAACCCCTCGGCGGGGCAGGGGACACCTCCGTGGCCGCCCCGCACCGAGCGGGGCAGGGCCCGCAGCCCTCCGGCCCCATCGCCCCGCAAACCCCGCCGTGCCCCGCCGGGGGAAGGGCAGGGCTACTCACATCGTCCCACTTGACGAATTTGACGCCTTTCTTGAGGGTTTCGGAGACGCAGACGGGCTTGAGCTGCAGAGCGTGCACCCCTGGCTGTGCCCCGGCCATCTGCACCGCATGGACGCGCTCGCTGTGCCCCGGCGCGGAGGAGCCGCGGCAGGCGGCCGAGGCAGGAGGGACGCCGGAAACCCGGCAGGGAGGCCGGCAGAGGCGGCGGCAGCGGGCAGGGAGGCGGCGAGGGCGAGCGGCTTCACTGGCGCTGGCCCAAGGAGCTGGCGCGGCAGCGGCCGGGGCGAGCCATGCGGCGGCACATCCTCTATATACCGCCGGCCCGCCCGCTGCTCGCACACACACGCACGCACGCAGGGCACGGAGCCGCGGCGCTGCCCGCTCCGCTCCCTCCCTCCCCGCCTCGCCGCTCCTCCTCCCGCCAGGCTCGGCCCCCGAGGTTCCCCCGCGCCCAGGGCAGCGCCGGCGGCGCCGCGGCGCCACCTCCCGGCCGCCGGCACCGCCCGGTGCCTCCCGCACAGCACAGCCCCGGCCGCCGGCACCGCCCGGTGCCTCCCGCACAGCACAGCCCCGGCCGCCGGCACCGCCCGGTGCCTCCCGCACAGCACAGCCCCGGCCGCCGGCACCGCCCGGTGCCTCCCGACCAGCACAGCCCCGGCCGCCGGCACCTCCCGGTGCCTCCTGCACAGCACAGCCCCGGCCGCCGGCACCTCCCGGTGCCTCCTGCACAGCACAGCCCCGGCCGCCAGCACCGCCCGGTGCCTCCTGCACAGCACAGCCCCGGCCGCCGGCACCGCCCGGTGCCTCCCGACCAGCGCTGTTCCCCCGGCCGGGACACGCTGGGAATGGGAGAGGCACCCACCTCCCTCCGCGGAAAGCACTGGTGAGGCTCCGGTACCGCTCCAAAATGCCCAGCAAGGGAGCGAGGATGACTGTGCCTGCGTCTCGGCCCGCTGAGAGATGCGGCAGGAGCGCTGAATCTCACCATGGACCTGTGGAGATCACCCAAGGCAGGGGAAACAAAAACGTGTCCAGGTGGGTTTGCGATGCCTCCAGACAGGGAGACCCCACAGCCTCCCTGGGCAGCTGTTCTGCCACCTTCAACACAGAAGTTCTCCCTCCTGTTGAGTGAAACTTCTCAGCTTTGAGGGAACAGTTGTGGCAAAAGAGAAGGACAGTGCTGAGCCTGCACAGTGATGCCAAAAGAGGAGCAACTTTTAATTGAAAGAGTGGCACAAACAATTCCCAAAGCTTCGTACTTTAAATACACAGAAACTGCCTTTACCACAGCTTTTTGATCTCGTAAGATGAAGAGGCTTCCTCAGAACAAAGGAATGTGACCTTAATTCAGTTTTAGGTATACTCAACTCCGAAGGCATAAAGATGGAAAAACATCCTCTCAACCAGCAAAGTTCAGAATCCAGAGGTTTTAAGGAAAATGTGTTTGAAGAAAAAAGTGCTCCACCAATGACCTCCTCTCTGTGAGAGCCCCTGTGCAATCACAGAGATAAAGCATCAGATAACACAGCACATGAGATTGCTAATTTCTCTGTAGGGGTTTCCAACTGACCCTTGGTATTTAGGGGCACCAGGCCAAACTTCTGCTATAGACAAAGCAAATTGCACAGAAAAAAATGTCTTTGAATGTATTTTTAACTTACTTTGGAGAAATGATATTTCAAAAGAGAACTAAGTATTTTTTTCTTCAATCTGAGTGTGGAGATGTTTGTTCTGGTTTTTTAATTAAAAAGCCACAAAACTGGCATATTGGACTGCTGATTTGCTCTTACTGTAAAGAGTTGCTAAAGCCTTTCCTCTGGGCCTTTTCCACATTCTCCCCCTTCAATGAAAGGCTTTTGATTGCCTTTAGTGGGAGGTGACCTGCTCCTTCACCATAGCCCGTGCATGCAGCGGACACATTTCAAGGCCAATTAACCCATTGGATCTATTTTTTGTTCTTATTAACCTTCCCTGCAAACGTGGGTGTCACTCCAGTCAGGATGAGAGCCTGCTCTCTGCTTGCTGTGCTGTAATTCCCAGCCATTTGCCATGACTTAAAGCACAAATAACCAATTCTGCCTTTGGCTGCGCTGACTGATGGGGTTGCTCCATGATGGGGGAAATGGGAGAGATTTTCAGGGCCATTTTCACAACTGCCTTTTCATCTCATTTCATAGAGCATACAAAAGAATGAAAGTGCTACTAAAATCCCCAGACAATAAGAGCAGAGAGTACTGGTGCTACAGTACTTACTCAGATTCCTTGAGCTGTTGCATTCCCAGAAGTCTGCTGAAATCAGACCTTGGGAAGATGTAAACCTGCCAGGGATGGTGGCACTTCTGTGGCAGTTCTCAACAAACCCACAAATCCACTTGCACTTGGCCTGGACTCACTCACAGTCTTTGTTAGGGAAAAACAAATCACAATTTATGCTACCTGAGGATTCCTGCTGAAGCCAGAGGCTCCCAGCAACCATTGATGTGAACATGGAAGAAGTGGGCCTGTGGATTAGGATGGGCTCTGATGCTGGTGCCTGTCATTACAAATGGCAAGTTTTGTCTGGAGCAATTCTGGGGTTTTTCAGACCTGAGTATTTTAATCCTATAGTATTTGCCTGAAGAGAAACACACCTTGCATATGGCAGGTATCTAAGGAATTTTCCATCACAAGGAAGAAGCAGCACCAAAGGAAATGGCATTGTGCCTGGGTCTTTTAAACAACAGCTCTGGAGAGTGCCTATGATTCAGCCTGTGCTGGAAAATCCTGGGCTCTGTGAAGTCAGTGGGAATTTTAGTTTCAACCCAGATAGCTGGCTCATGTGTTACTGCTACTGCTTCCCTGGCATCTGCTGCAGCAAGGAGCACATTTCTTGGTGCCTAGTACATACTGCAAACACAAATTCAGAGCCTGTCTCAATCCAGTTCCTTCTCCACAAAGCCTGGGATCAGTGACCTGGAAACCAGCCCCACTCAGCAGGATTGTTACACCCAGAAAGAGTACAAAGATCTTGTCCTTAAATGATTGGACCAAGCCTCACACCAGAAGAGCCAGACACCTTCCTCCAAAGCCTCAGTTAAACATCTAAATGCATCTCTTCTATTTCTCCTTCACTCAGCCCCTTCCAGTTCCAAGAGTGAAGGAAAGACATGGTGTTAGAAAAAAACCTACTCAGCAATAGGCTTATTCAAGTGGTTATTCCAAATGCTACAAATCAGATGGGATGTTAGTCTCATGTTGCTGCAAGAACTATTTCAGGACATTTTTCATTTCTCTAGGTTCAAAAATCCCAGCCTAGACAGTCAAAGGATTGCCTTGCATGGATAATACAAGTTGTTAGAATGCAATACCCCCATAAAACATCATTTTTACGTAAGGGGCTTAGGTACCAAGATCTCATTTCCAGGGGAATAACTGACTACACAATGTTTTAGATACACATCTGGATGCGTGTGTAAACAAATCAGGAAAGGAGCAATAATTTATTTAAATAACAGAGGGCTTTGACCAAAGTCAGGTCAAATGAAGACATGGCAAAAGCTACACAGAACGACTGTGTGAAGTGATATGAGAAGTCACTAAAACCTAAATTTACTGTTTTAAATTTGGGTTCAGAGAAATATATATTAAATCTCTATTTCACTGGCAGTCCTGAGTTTGTTGGGGTATTTCTGGATTTTGAAGAGAACAGGGACCTTAGCCTTGCAAATGCTTCACTGCAATGGTGCACTGAACATACTAAAGAGTTAAACCTGAGTGTTTGCAAGATTTGGGATTAAAGATATACTTCTGGTGAAGCTGAGTTTATCATCCTAATTGCATTTTTTAAATTGGGTCAAATTATACTCTAATTATCAGGGGGAGCAGGATCATTAAGTTCTGTGGAACAAATCCGGAAAAGAAATACAGAAATCTCTCTGGTGAAAGCTCAGTCCTTCTGCTAAGAAGCTACTTCACATCATGCAGACAGCAGAGCTCCCAGCTGACCAAGGAGTGCCACAAGGTGAGGTGAAGCTGCCCTGTGTGCTAAGAAATGCCACCATCCAAATGCAGAAGTCACTCATTGCCTGAGAGAGCCAATCTGCTCGTTCTCCTGTAAGCTGAGGGCCAGAGGAAGGTGTTGATGTTTCATCTGCTCCCTTCACCAGGTGCCACACACACGCACCAGCAGCCAGACACAGGCCTCATCTTCAGGACAGAACTTCGGTAGCACAGCCACTCAATCAGGTGACTCCTGAGGAGTGAATATAAAATTCTGGCACACAAGCCACCACCATAGCAACACAGACAGCCTGGCAACAGCAGCTGCTACACAGAAACTGGGAGGGGAGGGGAATCTTGTACAAGAGTCCATTTCCTGTTGAAATCATCTTAATGTTTCCCTCACATCACAATCACAAATGTCTCTATAATACTGGGAGAATAAAGATCAATGAGTGTGATGGAAATTATGACACAAACAGTGTCTTTGTGTAAAGGAAGCAGCTGGGTAACTGCTACACTCACTGGAACCATATTTTATTTTGGATGGATTTTGACCTGATGCACAGCTGGCACTTGGGGAACACCACATCACCAGAAACAGTCCACAATCCCCCAGAAAACACCCTGTGTGAAAAATAATGAGCCCTGGATGGTTTGGACAGAAGGTGCTGCTGGCAGAATTCCTCACCCACGATGCCTCTTACCCTGCTCTGTCACTGGGATAGGCCCTGGTCTGAGAGGCCCTTCCCTGATGCTGCTCCATCCCATGGGCCCCTCTCCATGTCTCCCTGCCTACTTAGCCTCTGCTAAAAAGAAACCCCAAACTATTTCCAGAAGAACACAAAATTATTGCCATGCTCAACAATTAAAATGGCAAGTTAAAAAGTCAGCTAATGCATTCCCTAGAAAGTGTTAATTCACCTTTTAGGTACTGGAATCTGTTCTTGCTTCCCTGTTCAATTTACAGCATAATTTTTTTATTTTTTTTTTACAGATTGTTAAAACCAGTCCATAAAACATACAACACATTTAAGAATGTTGAAGTTAATTATGAAAGATTTCATGGCCTACCAGGTTTGTTAAATCACAGGTGGGGTAAACTGCCCTGACTTCAAAGCTGTGCATTTGTTTATCCCAGTAACATGTGCACCTTTGCCTTGTTTTGTTCTCTCCCAGCTCTTAACTTCTGTCCCAGCTGCATAGGCAGATCAGAGCCCTCTCAAAAGCAGGCTCTCTCGCCTGCTTTAATTTACATCCAAGCTGAGCTGTGAGGTGCACTAAAAGACAAAAATATCCAATGCAGCAATTGCCTTGAAAATCCCCAGCCCTTTGTAGAGCAGAAATGGTGCTCTGAACGAGGTAGCTGCTGCATGAATGGCACCTCTGTGCTCCATGCAAGGAGAAGAATGCTGGTTTGTGCTTTTCTTGCAGGGTCTGAAAACGACAGAAATCTCATGGCATCTTTCAGAGGCACAAAGGTGCTTCTGTGTTACGTGTATGCCCAGCATGCACATAATGAGTCAGCACACACTTGCTCTGGATTCCCAGCTGTAATTCCCACTAAGCTTTTGCATGTATTGCTGTGACAGAGCAATATTTAACTAACAGCTCCCAGATGTATTTCCCATTACCACGGTGGAGTCATGTCCCGTGGTAGGTAATTCATTTCAGCCCAGCTTACATGTTTGGTACAGTTAAAAAATAGATATGTTAAAGCTGGTGGCAGGGTGGTTTGTCTTTAGAAAGATGGGAGATTGAGTCTGAAAAAGTGCTCACAGATCTGGCCCAATCCTCTTTCCTTAAACTCAAATGAATTCATCTTTCAGGTCCTTCTAGATGGCTTCTGTCCATTTCATTCCTAAAGGCAAAGAGCCCAGCACACACATACCCTGGATTCTGGAGGTCACCAGGGCTTGGTTTAAGTACCCTAAAAATTAAGGGTTTGTACACCAGCAGGAATAATTCATTTCCATTAAGCATTTAGAGAAAAAGTGTTTGCAACTCATTCAGATGCTAAAAGTTTAAGAAGAAGTTTTGTTTCATTTTTTGCATGGGAAACTTGATACATTTTCAATTTTTACACTTCCCAATTGCTGTTTTTATCTCATGATACTCCTAAATTAATACAGAAAGATTTTGATGGCATACCTTCTCTTGAAGGAGGCCACTTGAAACTTTATGCTTTTCCCACTAACAATTTTCTCTAAGCTCATTTCAGAAATATTCTTATAATAGCCTCTCGTGAATCATCAGACTTTCATTACAATCCTGGCTATTTTACAGAACCTGCAGTTGTGAAGGTGAAATTCCACAACTGACAAAACATTAGTCAGAAAGCAATAGGACACCATTTACGTGGCTGCAAACACTTGCTTTCAGCTTTGCTTCTAAAACTTGGAGCAATTTCCTTGTGATGCAGGTCTTTAAGCCACATCTCCTGCAGTCAATTGAAACTCTTAATGGCAAAAAACCCCCTCAATTTCCCTGTTACTTTTCAGAGAAGCTGAAGAGTTCTTAATATTGCTAACCTGAATAAAGCTCAGATCACTGACAACACATGGAATGGAAGAAAGGACTCAGCCTTCTACAACCTGTGAGCTGTCCCAGCCCAGCTTGCAGTGTCTAAGCACAGCAGTGCCCTCCAAAATCACAAAGCTGAATAATAAACTGAAAGCTATTATGGCCTAGCCAAACTCTTGTGCTCTTATTAATACCCACAATAAGCATTTTCCAACATGCAGTGCATTTTCTTGATAAAAAACAGAGCACCCTTCACCAGGAATGAACAACTCTCTAGGATTTTAGGTGAGAGCCACAAAGCCTGAAAGGCAGGCTCAGGAATGGCTCTGCTGATGGTCCTGTCCCTGGGTGGCAAGGAGAAGCACTCACTGTTAAGCAATCTGCTCTAACAGGATGCCTGCTGAGCAATCAGAAACATCATTTACCAACCAGGAGACATTGAGACACTGTCAGGGAAAGGGAGGAGGTTCAACAGGGGAGGAAAAATGCCTTTTATAAGGCCACATCTTGCTATTTATCAGGAAAACACAGCCAGGAAGAGGAGAGGGAGAAACAGCCCCTGTCTCTATTCCATAGCACTGCAAGATCACTGCAAAGTGCTGGTTGCCTTCCTCACATCTTATATCAGATATTCACAATACCCAAAAGTCCTCTTGTTGCAGGAAAAGTGAGAGGAAAAGGACCAATAGGTTAAACTGAAAGGCCCCAGTCATACTTTGGTTGAAGTCGTTCCATGAGCTTTGGTGCCAGTTCAAAAAGGCACTCTGAAAGCAAATAAATGATCTTGCAATTATCTTTTCTCTGAGATTATGCAATGGTTTTGATGAAACAGCTCATGATGAATTTAAGTTTCAACATTCATTTTCCCAGTAGTCTTGTAAACACATAAAAGGTCACGACATATAATTTCAAATAAGGAAAAGCAATTATTGTAAGGAAACCTTATGTTTCAGAGCAGCCAGCAGCTCAAGAACTTTGAGCAAAACAAAGCTGAGTGAACAGCACAGGCTATAATAAAAAATACCTCTTGACTTCTCTACACAATGAGATTTACAGCACTCATAAGGAATGCTTGGCACAGGTGCTCATTTGAATTAACATTCCCCCACCAGTGTTGCCACAGTGAAATCTCAGATCATCTACCAGCAGGTTGTCTGCTTATAAAATCCATCTGAATGTAGACACCAATTAAAGAAAGTATATTTTTATTTCAGAAAAGACAGAATAACAGAAGTTATTTGCTTTTACAGTACATTAAGGGATTTCTACACTTGTAATACACCAGGGGTTCAGGCAGGAGTGCAGCCTCCTTCTGCACACACACAATTTTTAGCAGTTTAGAGTGTTTGTTACAGTCTCAGTGACACAAAAGAAGTGTGCTCAGAGCAAGGATTATCACTGCCTCAAGAGACCATGATCTTACAAGAAGTCTTAGATAAGCTGAGACCCAAGTCCAGATTTCCAAGAAACCTAATCAAGCAGTGTTTCTCTGTTCTCCTTCATGCCTTACAACACTGATAACACAAAACAAAAAAACACTGATAAAACAAAAAAAAAAAAAAACCAAGATGTTTTAGATATGATACAATAGCAAGAATCAGCAGAGAAGTGTAGGGAAAAGATCTTGGGAGCAGCATTATATAAATAGCAAACAAAGAGTAGTGTTTAATAAATACTGGTACCAAGTCTGCCAATAAAGTTGTAGCCATTGATGCCATCTCAAAGCTGGCACAATAGGAGCTATTATTGAAGAAGGATTTAAATTAAAGCACAGCTGCCTTGCAGACTAGTTCAGAAATACACCTAAAATAGAAGGGACACAGCAATGTGACTTCAGCTTGGCATTTCAGACAAAGTCACCACAAATTCAGTAACGTGAGCTCATCACAACCATGCCAGAGCAGCACAGTCCTGCCTCAAAAATCCAAGTGCCTGATCACACACAGCACTGATCCTCCTCGGCACTTGACTGATTTCCATCGAGCTGTAGGAGCTGATTCCTTTCAGGATCAGTTCAGGAAAGATTTTCACAGACAGAAACGGGACATAGGAGCCCAACAGACCCTGAACACGGGCCCTTTCACATGCAGATTCATGACTGGAATCCATTAGTTCAGGAGATGCACAATGCTGCCATGTGACTGTGTTCTGCCAAAGGCAGGCTCCCCAGCCTCTGAAACAGCCACTCCAGAGCCAGAGCTCCCTGCCTTCCCCTGCCACTGCCCATCCCTGCAAACCTCCTCCTCACTCACCTGAAAAATGGACAGGGCTATTACCTGATAGGGGACTTGCAAGCTACAATGAACATCTAACTGTGCCATAGAATATTGCTAAAAAATACCAGCTTCATGGTAGAAGAATATAAAAATGCACCAAGTTTTGGCAGTGGAGACACAGGCATTGGTGTGGGATCAGTTTGCTTCCTTGGTGGAAAACTGTTTCCCTCTAATCTTTTTGTGGAAATAATTAGGCCCTTCATTTACATACAAGTGTGAAGATGAGGAACTCAATGCCCAGATTCCACGCCCTCAGGATCACCTCTGTGGCCTTGTCTCTTCTGTGGGTGAGGTCTCTGCACCCAGACCCTCCTATTTGATTTTTCATCACCGTCCTCCACTGGGGAAGCCCATGTACACCTCAGCCATGCCCCAGTACCTGTCCTAAGATCATTGCACTTTGTCCCAGAGGTGTTTCAATACCAGATTGTTAACAGAGGGGAATATTTCCAGTTGTGGTGGGAGCATGGAAAACATCTGGAGTCACCTGGCAAACTCAAACCAAACTGTAAAGATCCAAGACCACAGAAATGGCTCAGAGCCCCAGGAGAATAACCCAGCAGTGCTCTGACATCCCATCACTCACCAGCAGGAAATGGCCAACTTCCAATCTGCCACTGGGTGCCAACCTTCTCCATTTCCTTCCTGAACTGCAATTATATTTTGGAATATAGTGCATCTCCACAGAACTCAGCTGGAAGAGCTTTAAAATTCTCACGTGGTGGGCAGATCACTGTTCTTCCCCACTGCACCAGCCTGAGCAACTTCTGACTCACATCTCCTGTTCAGATTTGGTGTCCCTGGGAGGGTGGGCACTGAATTTGGGGAGTTTTAGCAAACACTGCTTGGCAGGCACTGAGTGGCCTGGGCAGCAGATTTCCAGTGTCATCTGTGGCTTCTGGCAAGGCAAAGGATTCTGTAGTCTCAGTCACTTTTGTGTGTTTCTGATTCATGAAATGGCTTGGAAGGGACCTTGAAGACCATCTAGTTTGACCAAAGCTAAAAGCGCAATTATCTGACAAATACAGTTTATTCCTCCATTAAAAACAAGGCATTTCAAATAAAACTAGATACTGCTGGTGGCTGAACATTTTTTTTCTTTTTATCTGCTGTTCTCAGGCACACATCTTCTGCAAGAATTAGCCTTTTGGGATAGTATTTTCTCAGCATACTCTCTTGTTAGATATTTAACAAGAACATTGGGCATGGAATATTCTGAGGTGGGAGAAAATGAATTGGTAGGCTTTTTCCCCTCTATGTGGATAAAATAAGTGTTACATGTATGTAATCTATGCATGTACATAGATTTGTAGTTATATTTAGCTAGGAAAGTTGTTTGCAGCACAGCATACAAGTATTCCTCCTGGGCATCTCACTGAACTTTTTCTTCCTTTTCTAAATCAAGCTTTTTACAACATTATCCCTATCCAACAGAAGGAACACTTATTTTCCTCACTGCAACACTTAATTCCTCAAGCCCAATTACAGCTGCTTTTGCCAACCAACCTCCTAAAGCCCATTTCTGCCATTAAAGCACCAGCCAGCCCGACTGCAGCACACACCAGTGGGTAAATCACAGCTGAGAGCAGCTCTTGAGGCTGCTGGTGCAGGAAAGCACCAGACAGCACCTCCCAAATGGAACCAAGCCCATCAGGCCTTCACCTCCTCCCTCCTGCTTGTCAGGAAGCAGCAACGGACCCTTGGCCATGGCCTTCTCCTCCCTGTGCCCTGCACCTTCCCAGGCCCCTCTCCAAGCCACCGGGAGGTCGTGTTTTCATCTCAGCAATGCACAGCTGCTGCATGGGCCAAGTTGTGCCTGTATTCCCAAATAAAGGTACTCTTGTCTCACCAACCAAGTTAAAGCCTGAGTGAGAGGCTGCCCGTGCAGATAACAGGGAGATGGATTTGGAGTTACTTGACATTCTGGGAAAAGTGGAGGATTCATGCTTGGGTAACACCTACCACATGGAATAGCTATTTGAATTTTTGGCCTGTACTGCTTCTAACAGTTTAGCTTCAAGAGGTTTTTCTGCATAACTTTTTTCTCTAAAACATCTCATAGCTTAGAAAACAGACAGGACTTCATTTTTACTTGAATGTATAAAGCTGCAATGTAAAGCCTTAACCCCAGTGAAAGACAACATCCTTTCCAAGAGAGAGACAGCCACAGCTCTCCTCTAATGGCAGCATTTCTGTGTCTGAGAAAAGGCTATTAGGAAGATACTGCCTTGCAGTGCTATAAAAATGAGTTAAAAGCCATCTTGCTGCCAGGTATTTTATATCTACAGCTACTCAGAAAAAAACCTGTCATCTCAAATTCGAGAAGGGGAAATGTACAACACATCTTCATGGGTGGAAAATGAAAAAGGAAAGGTTGCTTATGCATAATATATAATATCACCAACAGGTTCCAATATATGAAAATACTGTTTAATATTTAAAGGGCTATTATGTGTCCCCTAATGCCAAATGATGCAAGGTCAGCTGTGCATGAAAAATAATGACATTATCAAAGGGAACTGTACCAGGTGAAGATATTGTGGCAGTAATGGAGCTGCTGTTCTTATACCTTCAGACATGTTTTCTTTCTAACTCCCTGATCTTAGGTGTTTAGTTGTTGGCAATAAACACAGCCATTTCTGTGCCTTTCCTGCAGGCAGACTTCCAGAAAGGGGGGTGCTACATGCATTGAGACCATGCTGCACTCTGGATCTGTTCTGCTGCACTATTTACTCTGTGAAGGCTCTCAAGGGCCAACAAAGTTTGATACAGGGGCAAACCAGGGGTGCTCTGTCTGTGCCATGGCATACAAATTAATTTCCCAGACACACTGGGAGCACAAATGCAAGATAACAATTTCATTTCCCACTGCATTACTGCTCATTCTTGATTAGCTCTGCTCCCTTTACCTGGAACATACATTTGAGTCACATTTGTTTCATATTTCAGGTAAGCAGCTCGTACACTCAAATTGCCCCTCCATTTGTAATTTAAAAGCCAACCATTCTGAACAGCTAAATCCCACATGGAACAAAGAGAAGGTACCAAAGTGCATGTGGAATGCTGCAGAAGCTCTAAAGGAGACTGTAGGATCTGCACCCCTCCATCTGCCCATCCTCACGTCAGCGAGCAAGAGAAAACTTTGTGTTGTTCTGTACCAGTTTAACACACCCGAGCACACAAAGTGCTTGGATGCCCACAGGTAGAGGAGAGGCTGCATTTGGAAGCTCTGCCCCACAGGCCCTCTAAACCATTCTGGCTGGCTGTGCCCAAATAGCTCTGGTGCACTCCTCAAGACACATCCAGCTGGCACTGCTGCATCAAACCCCCCAGAGCTCAAAGATGTGCCTCGTTTCACAACACAGCCAAACCCTCTGCCCAAGGCAGGGGAGTACTCACCCAGGGAAGACAACTCACAGGCTCACTAGTAACTGGTCAATAGCCCAGCAATAAAGGAATATAGTGATCTTCAAGCCCTGATGCAATAAAACACCCTATTATTTGTCTAAGTTCAGGAGTCTGCTTGTTATAAATGTAACTGCCACAGTTTGTGATCCATTAGTGAGCTATTTTATATAAACCACTGTAATAGCTTTGTGAGTGATTTACACTCACTATTTAATACTCTTTCCATCAGCAGCATTTTGGCAGTGATTCTTGTTGCAAGTGTTCAGTGGAGAATAATTTCCTTGCAGTGGGTAATTGCCACCTCTCAAACAATTTCAGCCTTTTAATATCGATTTTAAGAGAACTTTATGAGGAGTCACACATGAATATTCATCAAGTATTGTATTACAAATATAACTGGTCCAGCACAATAGATCAGATTAAAGGAAAAAGATCCTTACTAATTACAGTATACTCCTAAAATATGAAAAATTATTCCCAGGGTATTTCAGAACTAAGGCTCCTAGCAATGGCATCTGCATTTCAGTCAAATTATTTTCAAATCAAAGTCTTTGTAGGGTAATTCTAACATATATTATTTTTGGGTTGGACTTACAACACATTTGCTTTACTCCACGTTCAGCCCTGGTGCTTTTCATAAATGACTTTCACCTGAAAGCTTCCTTGAGGCCAATAAAGCAGAAGGGAATGTAAATGTGGATAACTTGTCAGTCAACAGGCATTTAGAGCACACAAGCCTTGCATAGAAGCATGAAGTGAGAAAGAAAAGATGGACAGGCAGAGCTTGTTTCCATTAACAGAGCACATTTCCCAGCTGTTTAATCAGGCTGTACACCCCAGGTGGCTTCACATGACAAACCCCTGGCACTTGACAAAAGTGCAAAAAGCAGTGTTTGCAGAGACAGAACTTGTACAGAAGGGACTCCTTCAGGACAGCAACTGCCACAAGGTGCAGGACTGTGAGATGGTCACAGCAAAGATCAATTGTAAAGTACGTCTATGAAATCCCTGCACATACAACCTTCAGTATTCCATAGAGAGGAGAGCAAGAGGCGAGAGGATGAGCATTTCCCACGAGTCTTCCTCCTGTAATATGTTAGGCCTTTCATCATTAATTTGCCACTTAGGAGTAAACCAAAATCCAGCCAACTGATAGGAACTGGTACAAAGCAACACTAAAGGAGAATCCCCATCCTTCATCGGATGCAAGGGGAAACAGTGACAGAGGATGAGGAAAAGGCAAGTGCTAGCCCATATTTTGCTCATTTATTACATTTGGAACACACACTGAAAGGTACATAATCATTGAAGGGACAATTTCTGTGATAACTTTAATCTATGAACTTAAGTTAACAGGGAGAAAGAAATTATATTGATGAACATCCTAGTTTAGAGCAACATTTGCTAACTGATACTGCTTTTTGTCATCTTTGTGACATCCTTTGAAAATGCAGGATGTGTCTCCCAAGGATCCATGCTCATATGGAATACTGAGACACCAGTCAGTGGCTAATCCACAGAAGATAATATCCTGTTTAATGTCATTTATCAGAACAATATGACCAACTGGCAAAGAAATGTGAGCCTGATTACAGATATTCCTGTTCCACTGTCAGCTATCAAGGTTACAGTTTGATTCCCTACTTGTTTATGCTTACATGAATAAGCAATGTATTCTAATATACCACTGATTTAACCTCTCCTCCTCAAGCAAATAATTTTAATACATAATTACAAGTAAACATTTAATGTTTGCTGAGAGTATAAACAGTTTAAATGCCCAGTTAAAATGCTGAATGCATTTTATGTTAGATACTGCTGAACTTATAACACAAAGTAAAAATTTGATTTCCTAATCCATTTATCTGCTATTTGAAGAGACAATTTTCCACTAGAATTTGTTCACCTGGCATGGTTTAAATAAGCACAAAGCCTACTGCAGTCACTGTGAAACTGCTCAAAGTAGCAATCTGCCTGTGTGTAGCTACAGTGGGATTAAGTTTGCACTGATCTACATCAGCACATGCCCTGTGCTTGGGATTTGACCAAGACTTCCCCAAGACCTCTGACAGTCAGTTCAGGATCCCCTAGGAGGGTCCAGGTCTTCCCAAACACTCAGTGTCAAAATATCCCAAGGGAAACACAGGCAGGTATTGAACTGCATTGACTGAATGCAGAAGTTCAGCTGTGCTTTACAGGCTGAGCTACTCTTTGAAATTGAGCTAAATCAACTCCTCAACATCTGATTTACCATCCTACCCCCCTCAAACATGAGAACAAGCAGCTATAATCCAACCTAAATTTGCTTTAAAACACTGAGTTCTAGAACTGATTTCCACATTCCACTGGCTGTGCTCTCACTGGTGGTGCACCAGAACATCACCGTGCAGGGCTGGAACACATCCCAGCAGGCAAACACCCCTCAGGGGGATCCCTGCCGGCCAACCCTGACCTGGGAGTGCCCTGCCTTGCTGGAAGCTGCTCCTGGTGCCCACCACACAGGATGGCCCAGCCAGGGACAGGTGGGACAGCCTTGGTGCCACAGGAGAGCCGCTGGCAGTGCCAGATCCAGTTCTGGTCTCTTCTGCACTGCTGCAAGATTTTTGTGCCTTTTTTTAAACACAGCTTCTATTTCAGAAGTCTCCTGGTCATTCACACTGCAGGTGCCTCATTTCCAGAAGAACAATTTGTGACCCATGTGCTCTGAGCCCTTTTGGGGGGCCCAGCCACACACCCATGGTGCTGATGGGGCTGCTCCTACCTTGGCTGTGGAGCATCCAGGCTCTTGGCCATGGGCAGGCTGAGCCAGAACACCTCCTTCCTGCAACTTTTTGTGGACACTGACATTTATAAACAAGCCTGAATTGCTTGAGGTGAGTTATACTGCAGGATATATTATGATTGCTTATTCTAATTTGTATTTTCTTTTAAAAGCTACAGATTTTTCCCAGTGACCTGTACAGCTCAGCCTGCTTTGGACTGCTAAGTATCACCATGACCAATATCAGGTTTATTAAATCACAAAGTTCCAGTGTTTCCTGCATCCATGTGGTGTTTTAAAATCCAAGGATCTATTACTAGCTCTGAGAGCAGAAAGGGAGCTTTTCTTTGCTTCCTGTAGAATATCTAGTGACCATTTTGAGGTCCTTTTGCATGCAAAGCTGCTCATCCAGGAAATCTGTCTTCTCTTGCAGGCATGCTTCAGGTCTTTTCCCTCCTCCCAGCTCCCTTTTATCTGCTGAAGTGAATGCGTGCCTTGTTCTCGGAGTGCTTGCTCCTCACTCAAGTGCCTGAAAAGCAGTGGGAATGCTAAGTGCCATGTGAGATCATCTTGAATAGGATTGAGCCTGAAAGCCCTTCAGAAATTCAGATTTACCCTTGTAGCAGAAGAATATGAAATATGTCAGGCCCAGCTACTCTGACCACTCATTTATGCTAATGGACTTTGATAGGAACTTCTCTCATCAACAGTTTTTAATGCCTCTGCAGAGCGTTTCAGATCCTTAACAGGCCTGATAGCGTGGGGAGCTGAAAGACAGCCAGATGAATGATGCCTTCACAGGAACATTATCCTGTCATTCTCCCATTGTGCCAGCTTGAAACCAGCACCTCAGGTTAGAGTGGCCTCAAATGCACATCAGAACCTGAGCCTTTTAGCTGCCATTACAACTGCCTTATTCTGCCCATACAATTCACTCTAAAACCTGATCTGTAAAACAGGAATCAGACTTGAATGGGAACAGGAATAGCCACGTTGACTAGAACAAAGAGCATTTAATGAAGAAAAGCCATTCACCCAGTATCCTCCCAGAGCAAAGCAGTGACTGGCTCCATAAAACACTGAAATAGATCCCAACACAGTTGGTTTGTGCTGCCCCAATTTTCCAGAGATGCATTGACTTAAAAGCAAAACACAGACTGTGAGAGACTTCTCAGAAAGCTCTTTCCCCACACCATTTTACTGATGAAGAGAAGAATCAGAGCAGTCACAAATGATACAACATTTACCAGCATTTACAAACAAGTAGAAATAGAAAGTGACAAAGAATATAATCCCACTGGCAAGTGCAATCAAACAGTGAAATCACACCAAGAGGAAAAAGCCAGACTCTCACACCCATGCCAGTTCTGAGCCTACAGCAGGGCATTGTGGAGAAATGAGCTAAGCAAGAAGCTCCAGAGGGTTTCCAGCCATTCTGTGCACTCCTTTAGAGGCAGGGCTGCTGGTGCTGAGCACAAGCACAACAGAGCACCAAGGATCCTCATCTAAAGCTGTTCTTGCTCCCTTTGGTGGTACAGCACTACAAGCTTGTTCAGTAAATCCATCATTATTTTCCCAGGAAAGAGAAGAGAAACTGGCCTGAAAAGAGTTGCATTCCAAGAGTCATAGGTAATTAGCAAACAGAAAACTGTCAGAAGATTTTTGGCAAGCCCAGGCAATAATGACTCATAACAACAACTTTTTTAGCCAAGGAACTTTCTATACCTCTCTCATCTCTCCTTTCTGTTCCACAGTGGAAAGCTGGAGGCCGCACAGTCACCTGCAGTTCATGGTTTCACATGTTTGGAGTCCACAGGTCAATCAAAAAGGGGTAAATCTATTAAAAACCAAACCCCCACTCTCCTGGCAGCTGTGGGTCCTTGCCAAGCAGGATGTTCTCAGTGTAAGACCAGTGACAGGATGCATCCAGTTAAAGTTTACTTGCTCACCTCCAGCATCATATCAACATCCAGGGAGTCAAGCCCTCCCTATAATGTGGAATATTCTTGGATTTAACTAACTTCCATTCCTTATTTTAGGAATTCCTTTTTGGAGATAAAGGAAGGCCTATAAAATGGTAAACAACTTGAGGTTCAATTCTGATTTTGGTATTAGGTTTTTAAAAAAAGGCTTCTTGTAACTTCATTTCACACCTGTGACAATTGTACTCTGCAGACCTACAAGGGTTAGTTAGTTATAATTCCCCTTGAACAATGTAAAAATGCTATGTAAGTGCTAAATGCCATAAATTTCTCCAATAATGAATTGGCATAATTCCTAGACTTGATTACAACTTGTCCAAGAACCATGCATAATGCATCTCATACACAGAAAGGTCCAGCATCCATTATATATGGCCCTGAGCAGCCTGGAGAACAGGTATTAGCCTAAGTGATCCACTCAGTATTTTGCTCTCTCTAAAATGGCCCAGAATTAATAGATTGTAAAATGTGTATCTTTGTTCTCCCCTATCTTTGCTTGCACTTAGCATGGTAATAAAAATTGTTTCTTTAATATATATATGAATTATGCATTATATATGGGTATGAATTGTCAAAGGCTCACATGCAGCAAGACTAAATTTGCTTTCATTCAGTTTAGAGGAAGTGCAAAAAGAGTTAATAACAGGAGTAATAATGCTGTTCTGGTTATAGAAGTTCTACTTCAACACTATGTAACCACACAGCTTGGGATCCTTATAGGAGTTAACAAGTTAGCACATGACTGGGCATTACCCCCACACTTGCAAGGAGCAAAAAGCAAGGATGAAGGGAATTAAATTGCCCAGGATTAAATAAAGGGCCAGACTGAGTTAGACACACTCTCACAGTCTCAATTTGCTGGTTACCAGTCACACCTCCAGCTCTTATCAAGAGGATTTCCTTTCTTGATGCAGCTATTGTTGTATCTTGTTATTTGTCAAGGATTAACATCTCCACAATGGTCACATGGAGAGACAGCTCTGAAGGAAGCAGCTATTAATACTTAAAATTCAGACAACTCAGTGGAAGAGCAGCAAACAAGACAAAAAGCACAGCAGAATGAATTTGCAATGGGAACACAAATGTTTGTGGGAAGAAGTCTCTAGCAGTAAGCTCCCTGGACTATCAAGGCCAATAAAAAATAACAACCCTGGAAGAAAGGAAGCATAGCCTTGGAAGCTCTGCTTGTATTTCACTTGCAGGATAACACAAGAAAATCTGGTGCCTCAATCATGCACAGCAACTTGTGTTTATGACTGCAGACAATAAGGGCTCTGGCTGCTGGGAGGGACTCTGTTTCTAAATTGAGACCATAAACATTTGTGGAGCCACACAGGAGCAATATTTCCTCTACCAACTTAAATTTCCTCTTCTTGGGCAGCTGTCACCAGCAGGAAATTTTGGGGGTAGATTTTCTTGACTTTGCTCCAGCTCTGGACTACTTCCCATGAGTTCTCTAGGACCCTCATTTACACCACTCATGAGAAACAGCACAGAGCCACAGAAGGCTCTTGTTAGATTGCAGTGGCAAAGACATCTCGTGAACTTCAGGCATTCTGAGTGCTGGAAAGGAAGAACAGGACACAGGAATCCTCCTCCCATCCTTACCTTCCACACCCCTGCCGTTTGCTGTCCTGTCAGGAGAAATGGGCTGGAAAGGATCCTGAGAACCTCTTAAATTCCCCTGCTCCCCTCAGTTTGTACCTGTAGTTGAGATGAGCCCCAGAGTGGCCAACCTTAAGAGCAGCAATTATTTAGCCTTATCTTCCTCAGGCTTCTTCCCCTTTCTCAACTTCAGCTGGACTGGAGCTCCCTGCAGGGCGTCCTGAGTCTGCAGCTGTTGGCAAAGCCAACACCTCTCCAGCCTGACTGCTCAGAGGGGCATGTTCAGCCCAGGTGTCACCCCAAGAGCCCAGAACACCTTGCAAGGCAGGAGCAGCACCTGTCCCACCTGCTGCTGGCACAGCACTGCAGCTGAGCTGGGCACTGCTGGTGCCACAAAGGCCATTAATCCTTCATTAATCCTTCGTTACTCTTGGCTCCTTGGCTGCTCTGAGCATTTCCAAAGCAGTCAGGTAATGCCAGCCACACAGCTCCTTGGAGATGTGCCTCTTGTCAGCTGTGAGAATGGCTTTGAGGCTCCCTGTTTTCAGGCAATGCTATCAAATAATGCTTTAATTTGCTTACAGCTTGCATCTCAGCTCAAATGAGAGCTAAGAGGAGCAGCTGAGTCACTCAGATTGCCCTGATCCCTGCTTCAGAACTGTTTGTAAATCCCAGCTTAACAGGCATCGGGTGAAAACTTGGCAGACAACTTTGCCCAGTGGCAAAAATAAAAAAGTATCAATTTAATCCTTGGAACATTTGCAGTCTCCAGACAGCTGACCAATGAATACTAAGCTGCTTTCCCCAAATATGCAATTTGTTGGCAGTCCCCAAAGGGTTAAGGGCTAGATTTAATTGCTAATAAAATTGAATAAAATATTCTCAAAGGAATTAATGGGAATTGTTTCAGGCTCCAAACTCAGCTAAACCAGTTTTTAATTAAGCCATATTTAACAAATAACATCTAAAACAACTGTGCTGCTTTCTTAAGGCTTACTAAGGAAAGGCTGATTCTCTAAATATTTTTTGCAGACTTGCTGACCGCAACATAGAGGAGGTTGGACAGTAGAATAAAGCACTGATTTTAACAAGATCAACCTTGCTGTGATAGCTTTGATTTCGATTGAGGCAGGCCAGGTTTGCAGCCAATGAGAATATTTGAATGTTTTACGGCACTCTGAGCTGATCTCTGTGCAGTAATGCAAGAGGCTCTTCCTTACACACAGACTTTTATTGGTACATTTTCCACTCCAGCACCGAGAGGCTTTTGAGCACTTGGATCTGGGGCTCTGTTGTGTTTGTGCAGTGCCTGGCAGAGTGCAGCTCCAGTGCACAGACAGGGCCCATGGGCACTGCAGTAACACAAACCCAAGTGATTTACTCCCATTTCACACGTCCCCGTGTCACAAAGCAGATGCTTCCCCTGGCACTGCCAAGGGTTGCATGCAATATCCTCCTGACTCAGCACGTGTGAGAGGCAGCAGAGACCTCACTGACAAACCATATGGCACCTGTATTTCCAAAGCTGTGTACTTTGAGATGTACTGCCTGAGAACATGCTGGTCAAACAATTGTGTGGTCTACAAACCCAGAATAGTCTTAACATGGTGGGAAGTGTGGATAAAATGCAGCCAGGCTCCAGTTCAGCCCCACTGCAATGAGCCTTCAGCCCATCCCACACCTGTGCCAGGAGCCAGGTGTGCTGACTCCAGCCCATCCTCATCCTCTCACCCTGCTCACAGCCCCTGCTGCCAGCCAGGAGTCACTGCCACTCTGACCCTGTGACAACCCCTGAAGAAACAGGATTGTCATCCTGGAAGCCAACCCAGGCCATGTGAGCTGCTGCCATCGACTGGGCAGCTAATTAATGCATTTAGCTGCACTAATGAACTAAGCAGCTCATTAGTGCAGCTACAGCAATGATTTGTGTACAGTAAATACTAGCAAAGCAAAGTTCTGCAGCCCTGCACTAACTGGATTAATGACTGCTCTGCACAAGGTGCAAGGAGCCAACTCAACAGAATCCCAGGAATCTTCCTGCTTTTCATTTTCTGCCTATTTACACAGGTCCTTGATGGCAGGACCTAGAGCATCTCCCTAAACTCCCAAAGGCTGATCAGCTCTGTGAAGAAAGCCAGGAGCTGCCTCAACAGCTCCACTCGATTATTCTGGGGAGGGGTTCCCCCCTTCCTGCCCTCAGCTCCCTGCTTAGTGAGGCTGTCACCCCCTGCCTGGGGTCTGTCCCAGCTGTGTCACACAGCCATGCTCATTCCTGGCTGTGCAGCCCCTTGATCCAAGCCCTGATCCACAGGCTGACATCCCAGCTGGCCAAGGCCTGTCCCCAGAGGGACCTGATGTCCTCAGAGGCAGTGGGACAGGGTCTGGCTGACAGGGAATGCACAGAGCTGCAGCTCCTGGTTCCCAAGCCAGCCATCAGCCCACACTGCACTTTGATATTTAGATTTAATAACAGTATGACAACTTATATATAGATATACACACACATTTCCTAAATGTCTCAGAAAATCTCAAAGCAAGAAAACTAAAAAGCACCCAGTACAGACAAGCATAGTTACCCAGGGGGCAAGGCCATGTACCTCTTATTTGGGATTTTAAGCTTCAAGAACCAAACAGTAGCTCAATTTCTACTTGAAGCATCTTAGTACATCCAGCTGGAGAATTAAAACTTACTCCCTATCACAACAAACCCATGGAGGCTGAGTTTGTTTCCAGCTGAAGCCTATTGTGACTTGCAGTCAAAACATGACACCCACCCCCCCAAACCATCTGAACTGCAGGCAGGAACATTTCTATTCTAAAGAAAGTCATCTTTCCATCACCTTCAGTTGTGTGGGCAAGGCACTCTCAAAGAGCTGCTCTTCTGGTCCAACAGGGTCACAGCAGAGCTTTTCAGAATGAGCAGCACTACAGCGGGGTCATTCCTGCTTGCCTTTCTAACAGAAGGAGTTTCTCAAAACACATTCTGCACAAGAAAAGTCAAGCAGTTCTTTACTCAGTGCCAACAGTAATTTTTCTCCAGCTCCCACACGTAGGCAGTTTGCTTGCAACCTTTCCAAATGATTTCTGCTCCAGGAAGAGCAGTGGATATTCAGTGCTCTTTTATCACAGAAGAGCTGGGAAAGCACAATTAAGGAGGGGTGAACAGTGGAGAGTATCACAGAACCTGCAGGCCATGTAGATAGTGTCTAAGGGAGTGCCTGCCACTGCTGAAATGCACTCTAATTCACTCTGGGAGCAAGTGCTCATTCCACACCAGAAGCAGGCAGTGCCTCCCAGCCCAGCCCAGCCGCTCCCCACACATTGGTTCTGTCCCACAGAGCAGCATTTGAGGGCAAACACCTCACAGCAGCCAGTGGGGCAGCTGGCTCAAGGGAGCTGCTTTTCCAAGCCTGCCCTTCCTGGCAGCCACTGGTGGCTAAGGCACTCCAGAGGGCCCAGGTTATCCCAGCACTGCTTCCACCTACCCAGGGAAGCCTGTCTGGGACCCTGCCAGTGCCTGCCTAAGCCAGTCACGAGCTTGTGCCCCTTCAGGGACAGCCTTTCCAGATCAGACATCTTTATCATCTTTATCAGTGGCAATCCAGGCAATCCAGCTTGGCAAGCCCTGTTTTATAGCCCTGCTCCTGCTGCAGTCACAGAGGGTCTGTCACTAGATCACATACAGGCATCCGTTTGATTTTAGCTGCACCTCCCCTGAACCCCAGGGCAAGGTCTTCACGAGTTCCAACAAGTGCTGAATATCCTGTCACCTCAGACCTGTCACAGATCTGGGCACACCAAGGTGAGAGCTGTGCTGCCAAAGTCACCGTGGATGCCAGAACAGGAGTGCAAATTCCTGCTCCTGGGCCATCCCAGCACCATCCACACAGAAACTGGGAAGGTTCTGGATGCAATATCTAGGGATGGGCCAGGTGCAATACATATTATAGATATAAGTTGTAATAACAGATTTATATACATATATATGTAGTATAAGACATATTATATATGCATCATTACACCATATATTGTGTCCATTATATGCATTTAATGCCTCATACCTATATTATACCCATATGACACCTATTACATGCATCATACCTATATTATACCTACATTACACCTATTATACCCGTACTATACCTATATTATACCTATTATATGCATCGTGCCTATATTATACCTATTATATGCATTATACCTATATTACACCTATTATATGTGTTATATATCACAGTGCAATACATAAGAACCATGTAAAAGCCAGTCAGTGCTACTAGAAATAGGCCAGGAAGATTCACATCAACACTTTGAAATCCAGCAGGCATCAGCCATGTGATGATTGCCTAAGCACTACCAGGGGTAGAAGAAAACCTCCAGAGTGATGTAACAGAAGTGGAAAAATGGGGCCTCAACATAGACAGAACCAGCAACACTTTTTTACAGTTTTGGTTGCACTAAAGGCTCATTAGAAAGGGAGGGAAAAAATGTTTGTAATTTTGTTATCAGGCCTAATATTGGTGTGAGAACACCTTCAAAGTGGAGATCTTGGAGAAAAAAAACCCATTGAGAGTATTGGAGACTGACTATGCACCAGGAACTGCAGGTATAACATCAGTTCAGGGCTTTCATCAGTTGGGAATTTTTTCAATTCCAAAGGGAAGATGTTAAAATAAAGTTTAGATAACCATTAATTCAAATACTACAGATTCATCCTCTATTTTTATCTAACTTGTCTTGAGAGCAGTCCATGAGTAACATCATGCTAGGGTGGCTTCATACAGGTTTTTCACACAATAGATTGTTCTAGAACACTTGTTCTCCCCCTCACAAAGACATGTGTAAGACAAGCAATTTTATAAAACATTTCTAAAGGGTGATCTTCTTGCTTTTCAAAAATTTGGAGATCTTAAATCAGATGAAAATTAATTGCATGCAAATGCATAACAATTCCAAGATTCAGCTCACCCTCCTTGTATACAGCTGCAGCTGATTTTTGTCCCCTCCAAGGCAGTCAGGAAATGGCTTTGAAATCTGCTGCTAATACTTCAGTTGGGATTTTAGGATTTGAGGCTGAGAAGTAAATACATCTTTGAAGCTGGATGTATCAGGCATGAAGGCTTGAACCAGCAAGTGATTAACTTCATCCACTAAAATAGCCCTGAGCCTTCACACTGAGCTTTTCAACTTGTGGAATGGAAAAACCAAAACAGGATAAAATACTTGACACAGGGAAATAATTGGTAATACTCTGACAGCACAAAACTAGGAGCCCGTGCACCTCTCTGTAATTCACAATAGGGGAGTCTGTGAGCCAGGTTAATGAATTAATATTAATAATTGTGTCCTGAGAGTGAAGACTCAGAGAAGCCAAACTAAAATATGCCCCAGCCTAGGGAAAGGCATGCTGGAAAAGCCAGGCCAAGGCTCTGTGGCGGTGATGGTTCAGCTGACAGGACCCCACCATAGCAACTGCACTGTCAGTCAGCAGTCCTGAGCTTCCAAGAGGAAATTGTAAGGGAAGAGGGCAGCAAAGAGGATAAGAAGGATTAATTTAAAATGTACATTTTTATCTTTTTACTCAGAACACCAGTGTTCAAACAATAACATCTATGCTTAAGAGATAAAGGTGAAGCTGCAGAGAAGAGCCAAAATCCATTAGCACAATGAGTGCTTCCAATTTTAGCAGTGACAGGCAGAGCCCTTCCATACAGAGGTTAGCTAAACAGTTATTTTAAGGACTCCCTGTCCTTAGTGGAAAATTAATAGAGCAAGTGTCAAAAGCCTTTCATGACTTCAAAAATTAGAACAGTCTGTCTCCACTGGGTATCTGTCCTGCATAGAGAGCCCTCACCTACTGAAATGTAGAGTGGGGAGTTTATTCAGCACCTGGAAATGAGCACAGCGGTCCTGGAATCATCACATCCATCTATCTCTACCACACATCGCACTGAGGAGTGCACTGCCTGCCTGGAACACCACTGCTCTGCTCACCCACTGACATGCACCGCAGCAGAAAATGAGAAACAGCACTTAGAGAATCACCACACACTTGGGAAACCCCCCTTGCTGGACAAGGCACAGGCTTAGGTTCACTCATTGAATCTGCAGAAGAAACAGTGTGCACGTCTGCCAAATTTTAACTTGAAGGCAAACTCCCAAAACTGAAGTTCCTCACTCTGTGGGGACAAAGTTTTGCTGCTCTTTTTGGGGGAATCAGGTGTATTTGAAGGTAAAACAAGGCTTGCAACAGGCATGGCATGGCTCAGAGGAACACTTAATGCTTCCTTCTGCTTGTCATCTCACCCCTGCAAGAAGATGAAAAAACTTGTCTGGATGTTTCTTAGGGAATCTTCTATTTTTTGCATCCTCTCCACAATAATCTATGGTTTCGGTATGCTAATAGCAAATAGCTATTGTTGGCATAATTAATTTTACTGTTGTTGTTGAAAGTGCATTGCACAAGAAAAGGACATTTCATATATCATAAATGTCTGGATATTCATGCCCAAATGCCAACATTACATACAACTGCACTTCAAACCTCATTTTGGTTTGATTACAGGAGTAATTTATTCCTAAAACAACAAAACCCACAAAATCCCCACTTTTTAAAAGTAAGCCTCTAGAAATCTGTTTGAAAGTTCACCTTGAAGCCAGTTTTACAATTAATTTGAATTAAATTTCTATTTATCAGCTAAAACAATTTCCTCTAAGTGGCATTATGCCAAATGTGATCTCTATTCCCTTTTCTAGTGGCAGAGAGCTCATGACTATAAAATGAGTGAGAGATCCAAAGGCTGCAGTGTTCTGCAAATGGATCCTGAGGGAAAATAACTTACTGTGGCTGTGGAAACGAGATACTTTTTTCTTTTTCTCTCCCCACAGAACAGCAGTAGCTCTGCATCCAGGGGATGCTCTGCATTTTCACTCCTAAATTAAAGAACCCAGGGTGGATGAGCACATGATGCTCCTCCATACTGAGGAACAGCACATACATTCTTTGGGCTCTTAAAATAATCTCCCAAGGGAACACTGTGGTTCTTCTTTGAGGCTCAAGACTACATGAAAGCCAAATAAAGTTCTCCATGTAGTGACTAACCCAGTAGCTATCCATCATTCTGCCAGCCTGCTTCCAGTGCTAATTCCCTGTGTTGTTTTCTTGGCCAGCTTGAGCCACTCCTTGTCCTTTGGGTTTGCTCCATACACACACACACACAGCAGGAGCAGGTTTTCCTTTTGGGAAGCTCCCAATAAAGGCATCTTCCAGTGGCCTCTCTCCCTTCCATGCACACAGAGCTGCCTTGCCCTCAGTTCTTTCAACCTGCACTGCTCTAAGCATTTAGGGCCAAAGCTGAACTGCATTTCTTTGTGCAGCTGTGAGCAGGTGAGATACAAACATTCATTGGATTCCTGTATTGTTCTCTAATTGATCTTTTTTCCCCTAATTAATCTCTTTTCTCTAATTAATCTTGTATAGTTCTCTAATTCAAAGAATTAGAATTCTTTGAGCATTCTAGTGCTCAAAGAATTCTAATTGTTATTCATACTTTTGGGATAAACATGCTCCTGTTTTTAGCTATGACAGTCCAGCTCCAACTGCAGAGGCCTAAGCAATTAATGAAGTCCATACAATCACAAAAACATGTCACCCTGAATAGTGTCACTACCCAAAAGTAACAGAGCTGCTGTGACCCATGAGCTGAGAGAAAATCCACCAGAAGGGAAATTTTCCAAGGCAAAGCCAGATCTTTAGCTGAAACCTTTCATGGAGACTGTCTGGCAGAAATGTCAGTGTCTGAAAAAGCACTGAATGCCTGAAACATGATCACTATTAGCCTAAAGTGAAAATACAAGAGAAAGTTCCACTACACACCTTGGATTATGTAAAAGAGCAGGGAGAGATGACTTTGAGGCCCTTTGATGACAATTCATAGCTGAAATAATGTCATCTAGGGATGAAATGCTTTTATCAAATCTCAGCTTCCCTTGTGAAGATAGGCCTAATTTACTGACCTTCAAAGCACTCATTTCAATCATTATAGTTTGGGCCTGTACATTTTCCATAAAGGATTTTTTAAACTTGGAGTTCATCCTTATCTCTGCTTGAACCAAAAAAAAAACCCAGCAAACCCCATTTTTGAGCCCCACTCTATAATAATTCCATAATCTTTTTCTTTTGTAGGTCAAATTGATTACAAGTTCAAAGCTTTAAAAGCTTCAATCTTAGCAGACTGCAGTTCACCTAAATATTTACCGTTTAAAACACTGGCAGGGCCATGGCAAATTTAGCAGAGCTGCAACTAGGACCCACAGTTTGCCAGTGAGATCCAAAATATTAAAATCCTTGGAAACTCATACTAACGTAGCAATTGCTGAGAATTTCAACTGCTGTTTGTGGATGCCCAAACAGAAGGCAGGAATAAAAGCCTCCAGAATCTATTTCCTATTTTAAAAACACAATTCTGAGTCTGATCTGACCCTGATCCCTCCCGCCTGCATTATCCTTATGCTCCACTCCTGGCTCCTCTTTTTTCTCTGGTTCTTGAGATTTGTAGAACATGAAAATTCATTCTCCTATTTCTCCCACATAAATCTTCAAGAGTACCCAGTATCCAAATAATTAAATAAAATACACTCCTCCCATGTATGCAGGGGGGTTGTTTTTTCTACACCATTTGAGTCTTTTTCCTACAACACACAGCAGTCTTGGCAGAATGGAATTGGGATCAAATCCTTTAATTAAAAACAAGCATCTATGCATTTTGGTTTGGCAAAAAAATACTTTGATATACCCATTTAAGTGACTGCTTGGTGCACATCAATTTATATATTCACAGTTAAAATACAGCTTCCTAAGTTCCACCACCCTTCTGAAGATCATGTGATCTATTAAAAAGAGCCATTGTTTCATCACCAAGGCCTCTGACAGGACAGATTTGCATTGCTGGCTTTCATTTCTCCTTGGATGTTCAGAAACAACACCCCTCTTTCCAATTTTTATTCATTTTTAAGTACTTATCCACAGTGTGCAACACAGGAACTTGTTTTCATCAGCAAATCAAGCAGAACTGATAGAACATGCAAAGAGCAGGCTAAAAGGAAAGAATTGGCATTTTTCAGCAGTCCTTTCATTTCAACATCTGCACACAGGATTTCAGTGGAGTGGATATTTCTCTTTTCCCCCATGAGCTCAGCATGGCTATCAGCCCCAGATTGCTCATCGCAGAACACACCACAAAGGGAGCTGGTGACTATTTGTCTTTAGTAACAATGAAAATTGGATGACTTGGAGCAATCTGGGATGAATTGTGCCATCCATTTGCAGGAGAGAAGCAGTAAAAGCTCATTGCTTCTTCCAAAGAGTTCCTAGTTTTCAGAAAATGTGGGGTCCAACAATGCCATTCAGTAAACGTGCTATTACATTTATCCAAAAACTGATCACAGTTCTTGGAGGAAACTGCTTTTAAGAAATTATGAACTTGCACAGGATGCTTTGAGCATTTGGATGTCAATAAAACAAAACAGAAGAAGATAGTTTTTCAAGTGTTGAAATAAAGTTACTTGGACCTGAAGCTTTTTAAAATAATTTCCCATAGAGGTATTTCAAGAACAACAAGAGCTGAACTATTATGGCGCCCACAGAATCACAACTAATGAAAGAACATAATATTTATCAACCTTAAAAATGCTAAGTGGCCATGTTATTGCTAATCAATAATCCTCTTTCCTAATGAAAAAAAGGACTCAAGTACACAGTAAAGCCCTCAGGAGTGCAGAAATGTTCTCTTCTCTTTTAGAGAAGGCTCTTTATCAATGCCTCTCCACCCATTTACAGACAGGGAGGTGAAGGTGAGGGGAATTATTCAATGCCAGAAGGGACCAGAGCCCTTTCTCCTCCGGCAGCTCCATCCACCCTGCCACACACCTGAGGCAATGCCAACTCAAAGCAAGCATCTCTTCAAGCAGTATCTCAGCAGAAACAGGCTAATTTTACCAGTTCTCCTCCTCTAAATATTCACATGTGCTCCATTGTATGATCTGACATTCAAAGCTGACTAAATTATACAGTGATCTTAAGATATTTTCAGTAACACTTATTTTACAGCTGGAACATGCCTGACAAGTAGCCTGCAGAAGCTTTACAGCTCAGAACTTATTCAATAAATCTGCAGTATTTTTTAATGTTTCCTTCTCCTTTGTGTCCTTGTGTAGCAGACTCAAAGTCAACAGTGCTTGATTTAAAAATAAAACTCAGAATCCAAACTCACACAGGCAACCATCTGATTTCCAATGCTCAGCCTGATTACCTTTTTAAACCTGGCAAGGAGCCTAATTCTCTTGGGTTTCAAGGAGAGGCAAGATACAAAGTGCTCACTACTCACAGGGCATTTTAAAACCACAGTTTATTCCCACAGGAGCTTCCTGGTTGCTCACCCACTCTTGGGCCAGAGGGTGGAAGAGCAATTTGAAGGTCTGGCTATTCCTATTCCCTCCATGCCCCTGGCTGGTTCACCCCAAAGGAAAGAAACAGGCAGGAATGTGCTTCCCATGCTCCCAGGCACATCATGGAAGGAACTGGTGGCAGACAGTGACACAAGCATTTCTACTCCTTCCAAAAAATGTACAATAATTCAAATCTCAACCTGTCATGATGCCTTGCACAATTTCTATGTTCTTTTTTCAGCATTTTCTCCTTCAGTTTACTGCAATAAAGGCAATGCATTTAGGAGCAGTGTTTTGACAAGAAAGGCAAGAAAAGACCATGGAACTGCTCCCTTTAAAGTAATTATCGAAGTCCAAATTGATTTTAGCAGGGAAACCTGATCTTCAACCTGGTAATTAATGGAGACGATTCCAGAAAGAGAGCTCATTTTTCACATAGTACAATGACAGATCTTGTTTCCATAAATGAGGTGAACAGGCTGATGCTGCCAAGTTTCAGCCAACATAGACTGTTCAACAACCAGGGCCTCCAAGAAGTAACTTTATTTCCCATGTTTATGTACAGCTGAATTTTCTCTTGGGCAGAGAGCAGTCCAACTGTCAAAAGCTGTCACTTCCAAAACCCAGACACAGCACATTTTGTTATATTTGTTTTATTCCCCTTGTTGTCAAAACTAACTAAAAATGCTGCTGAAGGTGCAGGCAGATTATTTAGTTTGTGATTTTAATAGTTTCACTTTTAGTCAGTTTTGTCATTTATAATACAAACAAAGGGCATAAGGTGACAAGATGATTACTTCTGTAGAGGCAGCAAAGGAAATTCTAAATATGCATTGGAGCAACAGCCACCCAAGAGCCCAGGACTGAGCTCAAATACATCCCAGGATAAACAGCAGGTTGGGAACACTATTTAGTTTCAGTAAGGTTCTTACACTCCTTGTGGTTGAAGTTAAACTGCAATTCAAGACCTACAGGGAATTGTCCCCTACACTCCTGAAAACAGATGTGGTTAAAAAGAAAAAAAAAAGAAAAAAGTGTCCAGTCTATATGAAAATTTAACTGTCGTGTATGTAATGAAACTGAGCCCATTGCTTTGATGGCACTAAAAATGGGACTGTTAGAAAGCAGCCACTGCAATCAGTGAAGCTCTGCCAGGTAAAGCCTCTCTGAACAGAGTTCATCAAACACTCAGCATGACAAATCATTCCAGTTTACACCTGTCCTGTAGCAATTGGCTCTGGCCAGGCAAAGTCCCATTAAAGTGAATTGCAGAAGTGATTTCTGCCACAAGGAGCTGGGGCAGAGAGGGAGAGCAGGGGAAAGACATCACTCAAGCACCCAATAAAGACATCACTGGGCTGCACACTGAAAGTGACTTCAAATAAGGTTCACCACCACACATCTTACTACAGCAAAGTCAAGGCAGAAAACCTCCCAATATCCAAAAAAACTCAAGTCAAATCTCTGAATGCTTAGAATGATACTGGTATTTTCTGGAACTGATGGATCCTGAAAGATGTTTCATCCCATATTAGGGGTTTTTATCCCTGAAGGAGAGTACACTTAAATCTGTTCAATGCACTTTCATGTGGGCATCCTGATCTTACATTAATTGTTTCATGTTGAGCTTTCTGAATAAAGCTTAAAACACTTTGGGTCATATTTGATGAGCCATTGTACATTATTTCTGTGCGTATTTCCCATCAACATTCCTTCTAGACTCTCTTCCCTGTGCTACTCCCAAACAAAAGCAGAGTGCAAACCGTACCCAGCAAGCCAGCTCAAGGTGATAAGCAGCATGCATAGTGAAAGGAAGCAACACAAGGGTAATTGCCACTTCTTGCCTCAGCCATGCACAAATGGAAGGATGGATGTGAGAAGGCTCTCAGGAAAACTTGGCCTTGAGAGGCTGCCTGAACTCCAGCAGTATCCCCAAACCACAATATGATTTGGAGTGATGCCTGAAGTTCAGCATTCTGCCTCCAGCCTTTGATCCTTCCTTTCACAGTGAGCCAATCTCCATGGAGAGCCTTCCCTTGCCGTCCCAGTTCCAGGCTTTCAGTTTCCCCCCCTCCCACTTCTACACTGGCAACGTGGAAGAGGCAGAGCAGAAAAGCAGGGAACTCATTTCAGGCCTTGGCACTCCATTGATGCTGGTGCCCTGCAATTTCCAGAGCAAAGCAAGTTGAGAAAACCATCTTTACTTTGTACACAGAGTCAGATAATGATGTTCTCTCAGACTGACTGTCCTCCCAGGAAACCTGGGCACTTAGACATTCCTGGAAAAAGTGAGCATTGAATGCTGCCTTTCTGATCTGGTGGTGTTTTGCCCCACTTCTACATTGATAGAAATATTTCCAATAGCATTTTCCCATACAGCTCTCAGTGCCTTCCATTAAGTGCAGAAATGGAAGTGTCAAGACAACTTATTACTATTTATCTATTTATCCTTGAAGCACTCTGTGCCTGTATTTGTCTCTCATTACAAGCCAAGGAAATGCATGAGTTGCCTGGTATCTGTGCCTTGCAGAGAGCTGAATCTCTAAGGATGCACCCTAAAATGCTACAAATAAACACAGGATGCTGCACACACTGAAAAAATAACCCCAGGCATCACCTCAGCATCAGAAAACAGCTGAAGGAAAATGTAAAGGGTCTCTGGAAGCATGGATATGGCTGAACAGATATTCAGAAGCAAACAATGAAAGGAGAAAGAGCCAGCCACTCTACCTGCTGCTACAGACCTGCCTCAGGTTCAGGAGACAGCTGCACACCTGGGAACAAGGCCTTGGGAAGAGGAGGACAAGCAAGTCCTCAAAAGGCTGCAGTCCTGCTCAAGAGGAAGCACATGCAATGCTCACATTTCAGCTCACACCCCACAAGAGAGCTCACCTTGCCCCCAGGGACAGGGAGACACCAGCACTGGAGGTTTTCAAGCTGCAGCTGGACAGGGGCTTGAGGGGCTTCTCTCTCCTCCCTTTGCCATGACAGGCTGGACCACAGGATATTTTGAGGCCCTTTCCAGCCTCATCTCTCCTATGACTCAATAACCAAAATAGTCCCTTCACTTTTTGTGAAACAGTATTTTTCCACAGTGGCTTAAGGCTTGATTTGTCACCAAGACATTTCAATGCTAGTGCTGCTTTCCCTATCTTTTTTTTTTTTGTCTTTGAAGAAGAAAAATTGAGAAAGCCTTCAGAATTTCATTGTCTTCAACAAAATTGCTGTTCATGCTCTGTAGCAGCAGCAAGGAAACCAAGCTCAGCCTGAAAACAGAATCATTACCAGGAGGCTGTTATCCTAAGGGAGGCAAAACCCACTAAGCAGGAAGCTCTATTTTAAATTTGCCATCCTGTAATCAGCTGTTGACAAACTGTTAATTGACTGGAGCTCAGCATCCACCAACACAAGCAAGTGTTGAGGAGGACATGGGTTGCCTAACTGGATGCATTCCCAATCTGTCAGCACATTTGCAAAGGAGAAGTACACAACTGGTTCATCACACAAATGGAAATCACACCTGCTCCAAGCTGTCATTAACACACTACACTGCCAGCTAACTGGGAGTGGGGTAGGAAATACATGGAGAACAGGAATTTACTTCCACTTGGCAAAACATTGGCCCAGCTTCCACCACAGTCAGTGGAGCAGCACTTGGTCTACAAAACACTAAAAGAGAGAGGAAGGAAAAAAAGTTATCTAGTTCTTACAGGGCTAGATCTAGGAGGCCACAGGTCCTAAGCAAAAGCAGGAGCTACTTTTGTAACACAAAGCACAATCAAGTTCTGGAACCACCTGCTAAAGGATCCAGGAACTATGAACAAGTTCAAAGACACATAAATAAATTCACATAAGTCCATTGCTGATAAATAAAGATTAATTAAATGCTCCAGGAACCCCTATTGGTGCCAAGAGTTTCCAACAATACACACAGCCCTAACTTGCACACTTTCCTGAGGAAATTGTTATTAACCTGTGTTGAGACAAGACCCTTGGTTTGACAGAAATTTGCCTGATCCAGCCTTCCAATTCTTATACTGAAGTTCAGTCAGATGAGAAAGAGGGGCCTGGTCTGACAGTCCTAACAGGGAACTAAGGGAAATTCCACAAACTCACTTAATCTTAGCAACTTTTTTTCTTTCTTTCAACTCCATTAATGCAGGATGAGTTGGCACAGGGTATCAGAAGCAAGGTGACCCCCAACAAAGGGGAGGAAATGATGAGGAGGACTCCATTGATACCAGAAGGCCAATTAGTTACTTTATTATACTATATTGCTCTACATAAATTACATCTAAACTGAATCTGCACAAGCACTCACTCCACAGCATCTTGTGACTACCAGCTGACAGTCCCAACTCACACACCTGGATTCAATTGGTCAATGAATCAAATCACTCACACCAGAAGCCAATTATCAATTCCCTTCAGGTAAACCATCTTCCACAATGCATTCCACTTGTGAACAAACAGGAGCAGTAAATGAGATAAAAATTGTTTTTTCTTTCTCTGAGGTTCAGAGAATGTGAATCCCAGAAAATCCTTGGGAAGTTGTGCCTTGCTTTTCTCTGTGAAGAGAAATGCAGCCACAATAGGGTATTTGCTATAATTTTTAATTACTACTGCAATAACATTAGCATTCCTCACTAGGGTATTCTGATAGACAGGTGTTTGCAAAGGCAGTCACCTGTACAAGGCACTAGTGATGTGTACAGCATTAGTGCCCAGTAGGAATAAAGGGAAGATATTGGGAAAATCCCTCAGCTCATGTTTGGTGTCATACAGCTTGTCAAGTACCTCTGAACACAAAAACAGAATTTCAAAAAAGCCAAGGTGTTGCCAACCAGCCCCCTACCCTTTGTCTGAGAAATATTTCTAAATGAAAAATAGAGCAAAATTCCTATTAGCAAACACAACAATAGAACATTTGTCCTCACATGAAGGCTGGCCCATTGGAAATGGAAGAGCAGTAGGTATTTGCTGTGTCCAAATGAATAAAGCACCAAGATGAAATGCAGAAAACACAGCTGGGCTGTTAGAGCAGCCCACTGAAGGAAGCACATTTAACTCTGCTCTACTCAGATGAGCTTGAAGGCCTTGGGCCACATCAGTCATTCCCTATTTGCATCAGCATCACTACCCTTTAGTGAGGTATTCAGGACACCAATATATTTGGGGTGTGCACACAGTATTTTGTATAAAAAGGCCTGCACAGACCTTTTCAAGTCTCCTAAAACCGGATGCTGCAAAAGAATGGTTTGATTTCCCCATTATCTTCATTAAACCCCTCACAATGATACGCTCCCCTAGATGCTCTGAGACACCAACAACTGAAGTGAGGCTGCAAAGCAGCTTAAAGACAGCAAGACATATTGCAAACTGCTCCAAAACAGCAAGAGGCACTGGCAGAGGGAAAGGTGATAGTTTTCAGTCAGAAAGAAAGGAAATTTTTGATCTGAAGAAATATTTTTACTGGGCAGTTAGTTATCCATACAGAGTGCCACACTCTCATAGTTTTCTCAGGCCTCATGAAAGCTCAGAAGTCCAAACATCCTCTCTAACTTCTTCCCTCCTTCCAGCTTGGATTTTAACAAACCAGCTCTTCATTTCATCAGAACAAAAGCAGGTTGACAGCTAAAGCTGTGAGAACAGCACAGCAATCTTATTAAATATGCCAGGTTTGCTACGCTACCCTGCAGAAAAATACCAAGTGATGCTAATTAGAATCCAAACATAAGCAGCTGGGTGACTCTGATGAGCACTGAAACTGCAACACTTCCAAAAGCTTTAACTGAATCTGGCCTAGGTGCACCAATCCATCCACACTCCCTATCTGATTTTCCCAGGAAGCTGCTGATAATAATTCACAGAAATCAGATACTCTGAAATGGGTGTTTGAGCTGAATATGACACCTGCATTCATGCTTTCAGAACAAACACACAAAATGCTCTACTGACAGCATTAAACACCTCCTTTCTCAGCTCTCTTCTGCTGAGGGACCAGCAGTAATCTCCATTCCTCTGCAGGCTGAGGAATGGCTCTTGCAGAGGATTAGTTGGGCATGCAGTAATCTGCTCCCCTGAACAGCCTATTCTGGAGTACAGAAGCAAATCCCACTGTCTAATCCTGTTGGTTTCAGGGACAGGAACCTGTGACAAGCACACATCCCAGTGTAACAGAGTGAAGCAATTCCCATCTGAGAAACTTTCTCCCCTTGCTTAGGCCAATTAAACTAAAAAACCCCAACCAAATAATTTAGTGCAGAAATTCACAAGTTGCTCACATCTAGAGATTTTAAAGCAAGCGCAGGTGCTTCTCAGTGTTACTAAAGTGTCAGAAAAATGAATTTAACTTTTAAAGTTTCCACCCTCACCTCCCAGAGTTCCATTCCAGCCCTTGTCTGTCCATTTTCTTATATGAAACAGCAGCAAAAGCCTGAGCAGGGCTGAGGAGCCCAGCACAGACCTAAGCAGAACCACATCCCACAGGAGCTGAACCAGGTACAAACAACAAACCCCATCACCTACCTCAAGCACAGCAAGAGGCTGAACCAGGCACAGGAACCACTCGGCCAGGAGATAAAATGGCAGGCAAAGCACTGAAGACAAGCATAAGGCACAGCTAAAAACCAACAGCCCTTGAGCTTGGGCTTGAACAGGGCCCAAGGACCTGTGGGAAGGGTGTGGTGGGGGCCCAGGTGAAGCTGATCAGGGCTAACGAAGGTGAGCAGGACTAACTGAGCTGATTGGTGCTCTCAGGACCCTGCTGCAGCTGTTTCTTGTTAAGCCCTCTCTGCAGCATGCTTTTTCTTCTTCCAAAGAAGGTTCTAGTACCTACCTTGATGAGAAACAAGCAGGTGGTTTAAAAGCTACCTGTGCTTTTACTAGAGACTTTTAAAAAATAGGAATGCAGTGTAAAAATAGCAGATTGATGCTGTAGTAACATTAAGGGAGGGGTTATACTTTCATTTCAGTCCCCCATTATTTGATATTTTTTCATACTTATGTTAAGGGATAATTCTGAGCCCCAAAGGATATTCTGAGCATAAAATCCACAGTTCTTCCTAGGCAGAAGTAACCAGTACCTGTTACCAGCCAAAAAAGTTATAGTTGTCTGGCCTTTTGTTCACAGCCCAGATTTTACTGGGAAATACTGGACCACAAGCAACAGCAAACGGTAGACAGACAGGAAGACTTAAAAAAATGTCTGTTCCATCTCCAAATGACAGCCCTCTGTTTTAGGGAATGAGAGCAGAGCTCATTTCTTAGGGTGTGGTGGGACTGGCCTGACTCCCTGCACGTTCTTAGGCCTTTTTTCCCATTTCTGCAACAGAAATCACATTGTTGCATTTCAGAAACAGATTGGAGGGTTCCTGAATTTTAAAATATTTTTTACTGCTCCCCAAACTGCAACAGAGTATTCTTCTCTTCTACCTCAATGAGGCATTTAAGTCAGCTTCTTCCCAAACACGTGAAAGGATTACCAGGAGTGCTGTCAGAAGCTGTGATTTAGCAGAACATGTTTGTCGTGTATGGATCTGTGTTTAAATCAAAAAATAAACTGTAAATTTATAGTTACACCCTAACAGTTTGCCAGAAGTACAATTCCCCATGAAGCCAAGTCAGGAAGTAATCCTCCCCTGTCTCTGTGGCCAAGGCTCTGTCAGTGTCACAAGTGTCAGAGTCTGCTCAGCCACTGAACGTGGCTTGCTTCAAGATGCCTTTGCCTTCAGGTTCACACTCCTGCTGGTTTCCTTTCACAAATTAATCTCCAGAACAGAAACAAAACATCTCCCTGTGGAACTGGAGACATAAAGAGAGAATGCCATCATTGTCTTATGCGTTGCCATTTTTTCCTATTAATTTATCATGGAAAAAGTTACAGAAATGGGACAACAAAATGTAAAATATCATCTTAAAGAATATCCATCATTTTGAATAAGCCATATAATACCATGTGCTTATATCCATCAGATTGCTACCATACAAAATCCAGCTATTGGAACTGGTTTGCATTGTCCACTTGTGGAGCTGAACAGTACTTAGGAGGAGAAGGATGGCAAAGGAGCCTCTGAGCAGTCACCAGCTTCATATTCCATATAAAGCCTGCTATTTCTAGATATCTGCTAATGCATTCTTTGGCAAAGGGGTAGCTCTGAAAGAAACTTTTAAATCTGCCCAAATCATCAGCCCACACTTCAGATAAATGTGCACCCTCTACAGTTTTCCTTTTCTTTCAAAAGGAAAATCTCTTGACTTCATGACTGAGACCCTTGTGTTCTAGGGCTGGATCACAAGTGCTCTGCTCAGGAACCACCCCCCAGATCAAAATCAATATTTTTTCTTGTGGGGATCACCTTAATTATCAAACCATGTGTCTGAAAGTTGCAATAGGCTGAAATATTTATGGGCACTCCGGAGGCTGCATTTAATTAGGGGTTGTTGCTTGTATATGTGAAGATTTCTGTGGCCTTGGCCAACTAAAGACTGGAATTTCAGCTTCCTGGAAGTTCAAGTAGCCTCTTCTCTTTTTGCAGACAATTTGCATTTTAAAAGACTTCTGCTTTCCTGTGGCTCAGCAACAAGATCCAATTTCTCCATTGAACAATCTGCAGCCTAACCTAGCAGCGACTCCCCAAGCAAGACTCCTGCAAATCCAACAGCTCTGCAGGGACAGGGACCGCCACAGCCGGCCCACGATTTCCTGCCACCTGAAAGACAAGTGCCAGCCCAGGGGACAAACTGCCCAAAGGCAGCAGAGTGTGGGGCTCTGGCAGCTGTCAGTCCCAGCAGCACAGAGCCCTGGAATGTTCTGTGCTGAGCCCTTGTCTGAGCGGCCCATTTTCCTTGGCGCCTGGAGAGAGGGATTCGCTCACCAGCAGCAGAGGGGACTCAGAGATGCACCCTTGGCCAGGATTATTCATCTGTACACCACTCCTTGTTGGAGCACAGCTGTTTCTGTGACCACTTAAATTACTATGGGATGGAAGCTATCTGTGCATTCCACTTCGTAGGAATTCTGCAGCCTGGTAATAAAATCACCTTTGTTAAGCTGGTTCATCTTTCACCTGCATTTTTGGTTATGAAAAAATAATTTTTTTCTGGACTAAGAATTTTTAACTCCACCTTGTTTACACTGCAGTATAGAAAACTTTTTGGATTGACTCCAATTTTCAATCAACTAACTTATCATAAAATCACCCCACTAACTTTTGACTCTAACTGAAAGTGGTCTTGTTCCTGAAATTACAGGAACAATTTGAGATCATTGTCCCAAGGATAAATGGCCTGAAATGTCTATTGGACACTTCTGATGAAAGATAAGTGCTGAGTTACACTCAGATCATATTGCATGTAATTCTTCTTTCAAATAACTTCTTTTCAACTTCAGTCTCTGGGAAAGGGAGGGGAAGGAGAATTACAGTGGCAAAGCTAAGGCACAATACAGTTACATAATTGCATTTCTTACATTCAGTGGGGATTTCAGTGAGTTTCTCAGGACAGATAGGTTTTTCCAGTGCCTTGCAATGTCCTGTGCAGTTGTTACCTTGTTTAAATGGTTGCCAGGGAAAAAGAAAAAAAACAGAGGCTGGTCCTTGGTCCACATCATGCACTGGTAAGTGGGAGAGGAACAGGAGATCTGGTTAAACAGGAGGTCGAGGATAAGGATTTAATACCTGTTTTGAAATACCTGCAAATGAACATTACTTTCTAAAACTTGAAAATTATTAGAGAAGACTGATCCCATAGGAGCCTCAGAAGACTGGAATAAATATCAAGGCAGAATATCCATTAATTGTTCAGATGGGGGGCAGAAATATTATTTTTCACCGCTTTTAGGTGGAGACATTTTCTTAGGGTGGGAGAGAATGGTACAAACTCTGAAAAGTGGATACAGCAATGCACAGGAAAATATTGTTTTGTGTATATCCTGCTGCTTTTATCAGAACTTTTATTTGGGCTATTAATTTAGCCCAAATTCAGATTAATAAATAAAGATATTTGCAGAGGTTGGGATTTTTGGAACCTTTGCTTGAGAGCTACATGCAGTGGCATCTGGATTTATGGCTCTGCTGCACTTTGTCTCTAAGATGCTTATCCAAAAACTGACTACAAGGAAGAATTTGGCTTATGACACAACAGCTTTCATTTTCCCAAACTTGCCATCTTGTCAGGTGAGCTTTTATTCCTTCTGCAGGAAGTTTTGATGCAGTGCAACCTTTAAGATCGCAGCATCTGTTCTGTGTGTTACAGAGTGCACAGCAGCTCCTCTGCCACAGGACATCTGTGGGCTTGGCCTGGGTTTCCATCTGAGCCTTGGCTTCACCGCTGAGCTCCTGCAGCAGTCAGAGCAGGCTAAAAATGAGTTTGGCATTCCCGAAGTGGGACTGTGGCACTGCCTGGAATGGAAACAGCACTTACTGTGATCACAGGACCCAGGACAGCTTTTGGATACACAATTCTTGTGCAGCCCCTGCTGAGGGCAGCTGGAGTCCCCAGGTCTGCCTGACTAACACAGCTCGATTCGCTTCTTTAACACAACGTGTGGCTGCCAGACAGGAGCTGAAAAAAGGTTATGGTTGAAACAAGAAGTCACTGATGGCAAAAGCCATGTCTAAATAATACCCATGACACATATAACAAGCCTTAGTTGGGTGATTAAGGCCTGAAATTTGGGTTTCTGTATTGTGTAAGGAAGAATAACTCTTCTTCCTTTACTAGAATGATTGCTGGTTTAATTTGGGAGCACAATCATAACTACTCTGTCAGTGGCAGGTTGTACTGTAAATCCTGTCAGGGTACCTGCATGCCCTTCTCACAACTGACAGAAAACCAGAGGAAAACCACAACCAGTCACAGGTACAGGAGCAGAATTTGGCCACAGCTATTGGCACTAGATTTACTGCCTGATCAGCCTAGCCAGCTTGAGCATGCATCATAATCTAATAAAAACCTAATAATACCTTTCCATCTAACTCAGCCACATACATCAGGCTTTGGAGGTATCAAGCCTAAAAAGAGAATTGTACTGCTGTCTTTAAGGTATTCTTATTGCTGAGAAAAATATATTGCAAGCAACAATTCCTTACACAGCAGTTCTCTCTCTTTTCCACTTTGGAAAAAAAAGTTAAGAAAAATCAAAGCAATAAAAATTCACGTTTGATATGACATCTGTCCAGATCTGATGCACTCAAACTTGAAAGCTTGCTCTCCTATCTCTTGTAAGATCTTTTACATTCTGAAAAGGCTTGACAGGCAGAAGATGAACAGATGCACAGTAGGGGTGGGAGATGATCTTGTGGGAGGTCTCTCTTGCCTTGTGCAGGGAAGGCTGCGGAGGCGTGCCTGCATGCTGGGGGCTGTATGGGGAGAGGGAGCCCAACAATGCCCCTCTTTACAGGGCTGGGGTTACATAAGGCTTGGCGGTGCCTCCCTCTCCCTGCCCTCGGCACCTCGGGAGATGCCAGCAGGGAGGCATTGCAGGAGAACAGGCTGCCCTGCGGCTCCACGCTTGCTCTGTGTGTGCCAGCTCCCCTGCTGGCTGCTGGGCAGTCACCTTCCCAGAGGCAGCAGGCAGGCTGCTCCTCTTGCTCCCATTTCTGCTCCCTGGACAAGGTGTGCTCTGCTGTTATCCCTGCTCCCTGGAGCTCGGGGGTACCACCTCTGGCTGTACACTGAGCACCGCTGTACTCTGGTGCGCTCCTGTTTCAGACTGTGGATGACAAACTCGCCCTCTGGGCATGCAGGCAAGGTGAAAAAGCAGAATAGTCAAAGTTATTTGATACTATGTGAAAAATGCCAATCACTTGTTTTTAACATTTTAAAAGTTTAATAGTAATAAAATTGTTATAAAAATAGTAATACAATTAGAGTAATAATAATTTGGACAAATTGAATTAGGACACTATGAGACAATAGAAACAAAGAGTTACAGACAGTCCCGGGTACCTTTTTCTGGGCAGCACGAGCCCGAAAAAGGGACCACGTTAACAAAGGATTAACCCTTAAAAGCAACAGCCTGTTGTGTATTCATACACTTCACACATGATGCATAAATTCCATTCAAATACAGGATTCTGTCTGGTCATCATCAACTTCTTCCTTCTAATCCTAACAGTGGCTTCAAGGCGGGAAGAAGTTCGTTTCTTCTGATAAGAAGGCAATAAATTATTTTTCTCTGAAAGATTCAGGTGTCCTGGGGCTGCTATCTGGTGCGAGTGCCTCATTCCTTTCTTAAAAAAATCCCACTAACATAGTTCTTATTTTAACTACAAAAGTTACCTTTTAACTACAAGACTACATTTATCATATTATTAAAATGTTAATACAGCACTACTAACAATATATCAAAATACATAAGGTAAGTATCTGCGTAGAGCCACGTAATATACACTTTTCACAAATACAAGATCAAGAAGAGCCACTCAGGAGGGTAGGGAAGAACTCTTGGTGCACATCAGCTTACCTGTGTAAGAAGCATAAAAGTAAGAGTGATATTTTTTTGATAATAAGATATATTTTTCAATGCTGAATGCCCCTGATAACTTGTCTCCAAATCGTGGCAGGACTAGTTCCTCACATTTCTGGAGAACAGCAAAACTCAAAGTTAGTCAGAGATGTCCAACTGGATGTATTTTGGGGACAGTACCCTGTAAATATGATTTCCTCCTCTCATTGCATACCTACCTTTTGGTGAGCAGTCATTAGATTCACATTAACTTGATGAATATGAAGCAGAAAGCTCTTCATGTACATTATTTTAATGTTCCAATAAATTCTTTAGTCTGATTTTGGCAGCAGAGATACAAACATTCCTTGCCAAAAGCCAAAGTTTTGTCTAAAAGCTTTTGTTTTCATTTTTATTGGATATCAAAGGCAGGGCCCTGGTGACTTCCCAACAGTTACAGTGCTGTGTATTTATTGATTTATCTGTTCTAAACCAAAGCATTCTCCTTAAACATAACAAGCTTTATTGTTAATAAATCCATGGTAAAAAATGCATTGAATATGTATTTTCGGCCCGTCTTGTTTACTCTCTACTACATTATTTAAGTTATAAAACTCTTTTAGCATTCACATAGTGAAAAGTATATTGCAACTGTTATTTGTGTTGTTTTGTTAGACACAGGTACAAATTAAAATTGGAAATATCAACATTGCTATTGTCTGTGTGATGATAACCTTTTGTTTTCTAGTTCACAACCAACCCATCAAGAACAAATTCCAAAAGCTTAGGAGAGTAGTTCTGGAAATCCATGAGAGAACTGGCAAAAATTACGTAGCTGGTGATATCAAGTGTATTTTAGGAAAATGAGTGTTGCAGTAATTAATTCTGCTCTAGGCAGTGTCGTGAATCCATCATGGCACACAGAGAGAGAAAACATGTCAAGAATGCTGGAATACCTTTCCTTACCGCAAGACACCCACACAAACTATTAATAGGACAACATTCAATAAAGTAGAAAATAAACCTAATAGAGATCAAGTTAAGAAAAGTTGGGAAAGAATTTTCCAACTTCATCCTCTGTGCCACACACTAAAATCTCTAAAGTTTTTAACTCCCTTTTTCCACTAGAAAACCACACTATCAGAGGAGGCAAATTTTAGTTCAGTGAACACCAAGACACAGAAGTTTGACTGGGAAGGGACCTTTTAAAAGTCCCTAGCTCAGCCTCCCTATACAGAAACTAGTGGTAAAAAACAAAGCCCTGTCTTGCTCACACAGCTCCAGAGAAACAGTGAAATTACTGATGGGGAAGTCTAGGAAACAATGTATTTAGGTGGTGTCCTCTGTGCAGAGCAAGGGCTGCTCACCCAGATAAATTATCATTCCAGCACAGAAACATTTGCGAGCTGAGTATCACCGAGCAAGAGAAAGTCAGGTTGGCATCTTCCCCTCCATGTAGCTTCACTTGTTCTTTCCATACTGTACTTGAACTTTCCATTTTATAATCAAGGTTAAAACAAACAAACACAGACTAGAATTATTTATTTATTTTTTTTTTTAAATCAAATTCTGTCCAAACCTTACCTGGGGTTCATGGCTACACTGCAATCACCAGCTGTGGAAACCTAAAGTGACAGCTGGATTCCTGCAGTTTTTCTGCAGCAGCAGGGGGAGTTTGGAAGCTGGAAAACTGTGGTTCTCCAGGTTTGTACAGAGCCCACAGAGCACCACACACACTGTAAGGGTTGGAGCAGGGCAGGGTAACAGAAGCCCACTGAAGCTAAGGGAGAGTAAATTGTGGAAGGAACAGAGCAATTGAAGTCACCACAGAAGAAAGAGAAGGTCTGGCCCAGACCCTTGTTTTTTTCTGGCTGGCCCTCCTTGCTTTTTCTTTTTACCCATTTCCTAATGGATGTTCCTAATCAGGCTCAATGAGGTGTGCCATCTCCATCTTGGCCAGCCTGACCTACTTCACAGGGATTAGCGGCTCCACGGCATGGCTCTCCTGACTTGGGAACACTCTGTTCTCTCCCAGGAATGAAAGCAACTCTGCCTCCTTCCTGATCAGCGTTTGGCTGAGATGCAAACCTCCTCTGTGCTGGATGTGGCTAGAAATTACTGATAAATTAGTTACAAAGTATGTTCTTCTTTCCTTGTTCTTTGGAATTCACAGGAACACTCCCATTTATTTGGAGCCATCATTTTACATGTTGTTCCTTCTCAGCCCCTTCATTTGCATGTTCTTTAATGACACAGCTATAATTGTTCACCACCCTGTACCACCACTAAATAAAATGTTCCTCAGCCTTCCCTTCTGCACCATCAGTTCTTTGTCACTTAAATTCTCCTAATTTGGCTCCACCAGATCTCAACCCTCTCTCTGCTTTGGCCAATCATTTTTTCTTCTTTCCCTAGAGAATCTATAGAAAGATTAGAATGTTCCCCTCAAGTTTCCAAAGTTCTTATTAGCAGCAGAAAAGGAAAAAAAAGTAATTTCTTTATTACCTTCCCACAAAGGAACATCAGCCAACTATGTGTCTTCTCAAATAATTTCTACTGCTGTTTTTTTTTTTTCTCTTCACTACATATCCCAGGTCTAAACATTGCTAAACCATCCAATTTAACACTATCCATTTAGGAAAGGCAATGATAAATTAGAGAATGTTTTTAAATTTTTTTTCACTTTTACAAATCACAAAATTATTAGAAAAATTGTAATATAGAGACTCTGAGTTTGTGCACCACATTGAAAATATTACAAGGGTCATGTTCTGAGAGGCTTTTACTTATTTAATCCTCAGCTGGCACTAATTGCAGTGGCAAAACGGCTCAAAAAATGAAGGGATCTCTGCAGTGCTGGGAAGCTGTCAGCAACACTCTTCTTTGGTCAGGGCAGGTACTGTTGGAATACCTGGTGAGGAGAGTGTCACTGAGTCATTGGGAGAGGCCTCATTACTCCTGAGAGGTAACAAGAGAAAAAAATTCTGTGATGGCTCCATTTCTGCATAGTGAGAGTGGTGGTAGGGCCATATTCTGCTTCTGTCACCAAATATTGACCCTGAGTCTGCTTCAGTGACAATAAAGGCTAGACCAACACTTGGGCTTTAAGGAAAGGTTTGATCAAAGCCAGAATCCTGTGGGGAAATACAGGAGTGATGGAAAGGAGCCTCATAAAATAAACTGGTAAAGAGCAACAAACTTCACAGGTGATATTTCCTCTGCTGAGGAAAAAAAATGTGTGAATGTTTTACCAACAGGACTTATCAGCACTGTGTTGCAGTAACTATTATTAAATTGTTCAGCACAAGTTACTTCTATGCCAAGATAATCTCCAGCCAAACAAAGATTTTCACAACAGACAAGAAGGCAGCCTAGACCTGTACGGTGATCCCTTCTATTTTTTTTTAATTTTTTCCTGGTCAGTTTACCAGGCTAAGTAAAGAAATCGAGTCTCTTAATTTCCATTAGTTAAGAGTGCAATCATCCCACTCAAGGGCAGGGCTGCTGTTCAGAAGGACCTGGACAAGCCAGAAGGATGGGGCTGACAGGAATCTCATCGAAGTCAAGGAAAACACAGCATTATGTGTCTGGAACAGAGTAAAGAATTCATCAAGGAGTTTTACCCCAACATGATGCAGAGATTCTTTATGTTCAGGTTGACAGAGCACCTAGGAAAGGCAGCCTAGGGAGGCCATAGAGGATTGCTGTCTGAAGAGATTCTGAACTTACCTAGAGGCATAGGGGGAGAGAACAGAAGTAAATAAAGATAGTATAGAAAGTAATCTTACCCTCTAAAGAGTTGCAGTTGAGCCAATTATTAAGGATTAGGAGCAGGCCTGATGTTAACAGGCCACAGCTGTAGCCAATAAGAAGTGTTATAAAAGAGTAGATAGGTTGGTTGAGTAAGACTAGAGTCAGTTGAGTATAGCAAGGACAAGGAAGAGTCAATGTCTAGAGAAACTGCCTATGAGAAACATCAAGAAGGTATAAAACTCTGATAATATAGAATCCTTGCAATGTAATGATAGTAGGAGGTGCTCCTGTGTCACCTGCTCCAGGTGATCCCCACCTTGGCAGGGGGATTGGACAGAATCCCAAACAGCGCTGGGATTCTGCTCTTGGATTCTTATTAGAAGCAGAAAAGGGAAAATAAGGGGTGACAGCCCCTCGGAAAAGGCAGCACTCGCTTTAGGGTAATCCCGCAGCGCCGGTGCCTCACAGCACCCGCTGGAGCTATATCACCGCTGTTCAACCAGCTCCCGCCACACGGCGCCGGGGACAGCACGCTCCGGAAACCCGGCCGTGAGGGGCGGGCACAGGGAGCGCTCGGGGCCGGTGCCCGGCTGCTCCGGCCGTGAGGGGCGGGCACACGGAGCGCTCGGGGCCGGTGCCCGGCTGCTCCGGCCGTGAGGGGCGGGCACACGGAGCGCTCGGGGCCGGTGCCCGGCCGCTCCGGCCGTGAGGGGCGGGCACACGGAGTGCTCGGGGCCGGTGCCCGGCCGTGAGGGGCGGGCACAGGGAGTGCTCGGGGCCGGTGCCCGGCCGTGAGGGGCGGGCACAGGGAGTGCTCGGGGCCGGTGCCCGGCCGTGAGGGGCGGGCACAGGGAGTGCTCGGGGCCGGTGCCCGGCCACTCCGGCCGTGAGGGGCGGGCACAGGGAGCGCTCGGGGCCGGTGCCCGGCCGCGAGGGGCGGGCACAGGGAGTGCTCGGGGCCGGTGCCCGGCCACTCCGGCCGTGAGGGGCGGGCACACGGAGCGCTCGGGGCCGGTGCCCGGCCGCTCCGGCCGTGAGGGGCGGGCACAGGGAGCGCCCGGCCGTGAGGGGCGGGGCGGGCCGGAGGAGCCGCCCTTGCCCGCGCAGGTACCGCCCCCGCGGGGCCGCTTCTGCCCCGACTTCCTGAGGGCGGGCGGACGGGCGCAAGATGGCGCCGGGCCGCTGGCGCCAGGGGCGGTGGCTGCTCCGCGCTCTGCTGCTCGTGGCGCTGCTGGGTCCCGCCGCCTGCTTTTCTTCGTCCTTCTACAGCCCCGGCGAGCCGCGGAGCAGCGTGCGAGTGCTGTGCGGCTCCAACTGGAGCCTGGTGTTGCAGGGCCAGTGGATGTTGGAGTTGTGAGTAGCGGCCGCTTTCCCGCCCGCCTCGGAGGCAGCGTGGCCGGGGGGGCGAGGGGAGTTCCCTGCGGGCGTGGCCGGTGCCTTCAGCCCCGCTGTGGGGACAAGGGGGCCAGGCCGGCCTTCCCACCCTGCGGAGGGGCCGGGCAGCTTCCCCACGCCGGCAGTGGCTGCCCGGGCACGGCGAGAGGGAGCGGCGGGCGGTGCCCGGTGCCCGGCCTCACAGCCCGGTCCGCGGGCATGGCCGGGCAGAACCCGCCGGTTCCCGGCTGTGTGGACACAGAGTGCCCAAGGTTAAACGGGTCACTCCAGACAGAGGGGAATGAGGGATATGGAATGAAGGACATGGAAGTGTCGGAGCGAGCCCAGAGCAGGCCACCGAGTTAATCAGGGCAATGGAACTTCTCTCCTTTGAGGAGAGGTTGAGAGAATTGGGGTTGTTCACCCTGGAAAAGAGGAGGCTCTCTAGGTAACCTAACTGGGGCCTTCCAGTACCTGAAGGGATTTTACAGCGAAGATGGGGAAAGACTGTTTATAAGAGCTATGACAGACCAAGGGGGAGCACATTCAGACTAACAGATAGTTGGGTTAAATTGGGTATTGGGGAAGAAATTCTTTACTGTGGGGATGGTGAGGCCTGGCACAGGTTGCCCGGAGAAGCTGTGGATGCCCCAGGATCCCTGGAAGTGTCCAAGGCGGGGTTGAACAGGGGCTTGGAGCACCCTGGGACAGTGGAAGGTGTCCCTGCCCATGGCACAGGGTTGGCACTGGATGGGTGCCCCAGTTCCCTTCCAGCCCCAAGCATTCCCCATCCTGTGAAGCAGCTGTCCCTCAGGTTCTCATCCGAGTGCCCAAGGTTAAAAGGGAACACTGTCCAGCACTGCCCCTTGCCCTGCTCCCACCGGGGACTGGCGCTGGGTTCTGTGTGAGCTCCAGGAGGGCTGAATTCAGTAGGGAACATGTAGCAGGAGTGGGCTTCCAAAGCAGGATTACATAATATCCCAGCCTTGAGCTCGGAGTTCTCATTCAAGTGAGATGCATCAGATTTCATTAACTTCTGCCTGACTGCACTGGAGTGGTGGCTTTGCTTGGGACGTGACACAGTTCTTGAAATGCATGTGACTTTATTTTTGGTGGAGCTTTGCTCACCTGCGTGTATTTAGAAGGGGGAAAGGCGCTTGAGGGTTTTTTTAAGACAGCAATGAATAAAAAAGTAGTTTAAGTAGGCAGTACAGCCACGTGGTACCTGTGGGCCGTGCAGCTATAAAATAGGATTTTATTGTGGCACGTGTGCTACTCTGTGGAAGTGCTTGAGTTTAAAGCAGTTTGAACATCTGAACTTGTGCTAACTCCTAAATACTTAACAAGCTACTTAAAGTTGTGGCTTGCCCTTGGATTTGTTTTATCTCCAGTCTCTTGTTAGCGAGGTGGAATATCACCTGGGCTTTAGTGCTCAGGATCCTAGTCCACGCTGGTGTTAATCAGTGCATAGGTGGTTAATAGGTTAATCAGGAATACCACGTGAATAGGTGGTAACGATCTTGAGACACCTGATAGTGACCCAGGGATGCCAACTGTTGTGGCTGAGGATTCAGAATGGGTTCTGTGTCTCTCTTCATTTATTGGGATCTAAAAGGTGGAGGAAAAAATAAATTTGTTTTAAATTTGATTTTTTTTTCGCTTAGTCCAACGTGGAAGCAATTGTGTGAAAGTTACTGATTCACACACAGGTTGGTGAGTTTCAAGGAGGAAGGTTATTTATGGTGACTCAAAGTTTTTATTTCTAAAAGAAAATATTTAAATAACTAGTGGTGCATGCCTCTGAAGAACAAAAAAGAGAGGAACTGACTGAAATCGGAAGTGGTTGGGGTGGCAAACAATTAGAATCCTTTGGAAGCCTTTACTGCAATTGAAAAATAGGTGTTTGGTTTGGAGTGAGAGGTTGCTGAGAATAGCAATGGTGGCAGCGTTAGCTTTAGTGTTAGCTGGGCACGGTACACGTTGGTGCACTGCTTAAATCAGAGTCTAATTAGTGTTATTCGGTGTTTGATGTGTGAAAGATCCTCGGCTCTCCACGCTATTTCCTCTGGCTCATTACTGGTGCTTTCTGCTTTTCTCCTGAGGAGGAGGAGGAGCCTTTCTCTTTAATGAGGGTGCGAACTCAGTGCTGCCGGTGTGGAATTAGCGGGAGCTGGAGCTCTAGGACTGATTTTGTGAATGTTTCCCCGGCTGGATCCGGTCCGGGATTTTTCCCCATGCGCTTCCCGGGTGAAATCTGATCGGGGTTTCCTCCCCATCCCTGCTCCGGGTCCTCATCGTCAAAATATCTTTAAGAGAAGGGGGAAAAGTCGGTTTTATTTTGGAATTGAAGCTGGGGCAGGCAGCATCTTTCAGCCAGTGAGTTTTTCCATGGGCAGCAGCTGTGTGCCTCTTGCCTAAATATTCCTTATTGGGCTTGTGGCAGAAACTCCAGGCGGGAATTCTCAGTCCAAGTGGGGAGAGCAGCAAACACAGCCTAATCCAGTTCTTGCAGCAGTTTGCGTTCTGATGGATTTTGGCTTCTGCTGGTTTTTATCTGGTTTAGAGCCAGTGATCCACACTGGAGTCCTGAGTGTCAGTCCATGCATTCCTTCCATGCTGTCTCAGGCTGGCTGGCAGTGTTGCAGTAATGTCCATTACCACCTCATTTGTTTGGAGAACCTGCGATTTATTTACAACACCTTTGTTTTCCAAGCAGTACTTCTTTTAAATGCAAATGTTACTATACCATCTTCATGAAAAAAAAAAAAGTTTTTTCATCAGCTGCCCTTTTGAAGCCTCCTGCTGTGGTAAGAACAGGTACAGCTGCTGTTTAATGTCAGTTTTTCTATTTGGGAAAGTGGAAAATCACCGTGTAATTCCACTTTTTTGTTCTTCCCAGGTGCATAAATAGAGAAACTTAAGTTTGCAATTACTTGTGCGTGGCATCTGTAGCAGAAATAGGATTTTTCTTCCTTCATTCCCCCTAGATGAGGTGTGTGTACTCGGCTGGCTTTTTGTAAATATTTCGTTATTCATAGCTGGAAGAATTGCAGGCCCTGGAAGTGCTGCTGCATTTTATTGATAAAAATGTTTTGGAGAAGGTTCTGTAACTGCCAGACATTGCAACATTTTTTGGATGTTGTTGCTATCACAGCACACAGGTCTGGGCTGGAGCGCTGTGTGTGTGATGCTGGAATGAGCTGTGTTTAAAAGTTTCCCTTTTTCTGTAGCTGTGAGATAATGATTCATTAATATGATGGGTTTTCTTTTTGTCTTTAATATTGTGTCTGTCTAGAACACAGAAAACTAATTTCTGGTCTGCTTACTTAAAAGTGCATTTTGCATTTGTAAACCAAACTTGTTCTAAACTTGATTTATCTTAATTTAACATCCTCTTCTTTTTGAGGTAAATTAAAACAAGCAAACAGGAAAACCCAGCCTATCAATGAACTCGTTGTCTTCGTGCCTCTGGTGGCAAAAGAAACTGTTTATGCTCTTGGTGCATCTGCAGTACTTCCTGTGCTTGTTCCCACATCGGGTATTAAATGTTTTGGCTCCCCTTTGTTTCAGCACAGACCAATTGCTGTGTGCACCTGAAAAACAATGTCTTCATTGTCCATTTTAGTTCCAGCCAGGTGAAAATCAGGAGACCAGTTAATAGTCGTGTTTCTAAGGCTTATTATTCTTACAGTGTAAGAGCGCTTCTTATTTTTTCCCTGTCACTTATCATGAAACATTGCCATGCTGTCTCTGTGGCCAGTTGGTTGCCAGGGTTCAGCCTCCCACCAGCACCTCTAGTCTGTAGCTTCAAGGGAGTGTGCTAAAAATGAAATGGAGTGTTTTGGCATGTGGATGGTTTAATCAGTTGCCTTGAAGTACTTTGTGTAAATAAAATCCCAAACGATGTGCTAAATACGTAACAATTGCTGTCAGTTAAGGATTCAACGAGGTTGAGAATTTTCTGTCACTTAAGGGTGTCTAGTCTTTTACTTCTTGTTAGTGTCCAGGCTTTTCTTTGTTCTGTTCTGAAAAATACCCAGCAACCCAAAACCCAATAAAAGCAAAAAAACCAGGGGGAATGAAAATCAAGTTATCAAAACTCTGTTTTGGTTTTGAAGCCTCTGCAGCGCTGCTGGCTGAGTCCAGAGGAAGTGACCAAAGATTTTATTTAATAATTGAATGCATAGTTGAGTGCTGTGCAGGGCATTGGCTGAACAAAAACTGCAAAACTGGGATGCTGAAATATACTTAGTAGCAGAAACAAAACCGGTGCAGAAGGGGACCTAAAAATATATAGAATGATGTAACTTAATCTGCTGAAGCTCTAGAATAATTAGCATATTTTTTCATTGATTGATTTGCTTTCTATTTTAAAAATAATTTCTTCTTTTTTTTTAAAAAAAGCCTTGTCTGGTTTGGAGGGGTTTGGCACTTGGCAGGAAGCTCCCTGACAGCTTCCAGGGCTTGTGTTGTGGTGATACAGATCCACAGGGGTAAATGAAGGGACCAACTTCTGTATCTCTGGCTGCCACCTGCTCACTTGGAAAGTCATTAAAACCACACAGTTGCTCTGGAGCTTTTCTTTTGTTGGCATTACAAAGCTGCCAATCCTGCCCCAAGACCTAGCTGTGTTTGGAATTGTCTTTTTTTCCCCCCATTTTGTATGCTTGTGAGATCTGTAGCAATAAAGCAAAACTATTTAAAACAATAAAGATAAGAATTTAATTCTGATACTGCTTTTACCATTCTGTTGGGTATTGTCCCCACATTTTTGCTCTTATTAAAATAGCATTCCCAATATGAGCTCCATCAAGCAGCTTGGTTTGAGGAAGTTTTGCTGTGTTCTGTTCAGCAAATCCTCTCATGTTGATATCCATGAGCTGTTTTTCCTTTCTCCTGGATTTGTGCAGCTTGGTGAAATTGCCATTTGAGCCAAGTGTGGAATGGTACTCAAGGTTACATCTGTTATTGTTGGTCATGGTAGTGAGAAGGCAGATAAAGAGAGTCAGTTAAATGTACTTGAAAAGGAGTGAAATGGTGAATTCAGTAGCCAGGCAGGTGCAAGCAGAGAGAGAAGAGGCTCAGAGCTGGAAAATATCAGTACATCTTAGCAAAGTCTTTGTGCTTGCTGATCCACTGGGGGCGATAGGCAGAGTGGCACCTTTGCTCAAACTGGTTTCACTTGACTGGGTTTTGTTGTACTGCCTCAGTGAAGTTGTTGGTATTTGAAAGCCAAAGGTTATTTTGTGCTTTAGATCAGAGATAAATAGAAGTTAAAAGCAAAGCCTGAGTCTGAGAGCTTCAAACTTTGCTTTTCAAGTGCTTTGTTTATGCCCTCTGCCAAAAGCTTTCAGTATTGTAGAGGAGTAGGAGAAAACACCTGGATGCTTGGGAAGAGTGGCTTTAGTCTGCTGAGGTCAGTCTTGCTGCAGTGATACATGTTTGCTGCCTTTTTTAAGGAGGGCTGGCCGTGTGTGAGAGCATTTCAGCTGTAAAACTCTGCTGTGGAAGAGCTCTGGAAGCATCAGCGATGAGGTGTGTGTTGAGGAATGTGCAGTACCTGCTCGCAGTGAATAGTTTGGCAGTGTGTCCCTTGTAGCTGTGATGGAGATCAGCAAATTGCCTGTTCATGTGTAACAGGCTACTGAAAACTTTCTTTCCTTAACAGAGTGCCCAAGACCTGATTTAAATTCCAGAAGGCTTTGGTTTTTGACTTGGGGAGGCCTGTTTTCTTGTCACACCTTTTGCACTGTACCCTGTGCCTGCAGGTTAGCAGAGCTTACCCCCTTGTGCCCAGGGAGGAGCAATGGGAGTGAGAGCCCGAAATTTGGTGCTGTTGACCAAGTGCTCATTGTTTCCTGGCCTGCCTGGGGTATGGCAGAAGAAATTTGGGTACTTCTGCTTTTGCCCAAGACCTGCTCTTGCATTTTGTGCCTTGAAACAAAGACTGGTTCCACAGCAGACATGAGGGTCTGTTTCCCTACTCCTACAGATGATGTTTCTTTCTATGGATTTAAGAATGGTAGTTGTACCATAACTTCTGTGGAAATACAAATCTGCCACAGTTCTAAAAACCCTGTTGAAATCAAGTACTTCCCTCAGTGTCCTTTGGGGTGCAGAAAGTTTTTGAAACTTTTGATAAGATGTCCTAAGTGTGTGAGGTATTTTACTGTTTAGTAACTTACCTCCCCTTACACTTACTCTTTCAGTATTTTAAGACTGAGGAAGAGACACAATAAAGCTTTGGTGATGTAATTTATTTGTTATATCCAGGGGGCAGGCATGGATTCCTTGATGCTGCACCACAAATGCAGACATGAAAGCTTCAGGAAGGTGAGGGTGTTGTGGTAAACAGCAGTGGGAACTCTGGCAGAAATCTCTTACAAGGTCTCTCTTGAACGTGTGGGGACAGGCTGTTTCCTGGCTGGCAGGAATTGGATGTGTAATTTCAGGAATGTAAAGCAAATATTTATTCCTGGTTATCTGTGCCAGTGTTCAGCTGGAGTGGCTGGATCTTGCAGCATTATATGGAACTATTGCCATCCCATGTCCAATACTGATACTTAAAATTAGACAGCCAACAACCACAGCTTTTTGTGAAGTTCACTGTTAGGTCCTGTCACTGCTGAGCTGTGACATGGGTATATTTTCATGCTGCTTTGATCTAAAGGAAGTATTTTCAATCATATAAGTGTTAGTTGTATATTGAATATTCCACTTCATTCAGGAGAAATGCTCATGCATGTCAAATATAAATATAAGTTTTGATGGAGTCAAAATTTCTATTCCAAAATCAGATTAAAAAGGCTAAAGGATGTATTCATCTTGAAAATCTCATGGTGTGAATTTGAGACATCTGGAGAAGCTGGATTTAGAAAACAGTCAAGCTTCTGTTTCATTTTAGATCAACACCAGCTGCATTATCTGATGGATGTTAGCAGGTTCTTATTTATCAGTCAAGCTTGTATAATGAAATAATCCTGTTTGTAAAGTACAGTACCTGCCAGACTGTTATTAAAAGCTCTCTGGGCCAGCAGCACAATGGAGAGCATTGCTGCATGTGAGACTTGTTTCCAGCATCTTTTGGGAAGGTACTGAGGGGCTGTCTCTTGGCAGGATAAGATTTATGTCCTTTTTGCAGATGCTTTCACACAGAGTGATGTTGACTTAAAAAGACAAGATAGAAGCTTTCACAGTTAAATAAAACTAGCATTTTTAATTTGCATTCTTTAAACTGCCAAGTGACAAGATTGCCTTTTTTAAATGCAGGAGTTTAAAAACTACCCCAAGGCATGCAGAGTAAATTTAATTCCACCTCTTCTGTGAGAAATGACCTGTTTTACATGAAGCTTTATTGATATGAAACCTCTGGGGGTGGCAGGGGATATCTCTGTCTGCAGCCAGTAGGGAAGTAAGCATTCCTGAGAGCCGGAGAACAGGCATTGCCAGTCCCTGGGTCACACAGCAGGGGTGGCAGATGAACCAAAGGAGTGGAGAACCTTGGGCAAGTTCCTAGGGATGGTTCTGTGCTCAGCACCTTGGACTCTGCCCAGGAGGGAATGGGTTTCTGTGCTTTGCAATGGATGGGGGAGTGTGGTGGCATCTGTGGAGCCCTGTGACCAGCAGGGTATCCCCAGACTCACTGCTTTCATGGTGGCATCTGTGGAGCCCTGTGACCAGGACAATGTCCCCAGACTCACTGCTTTCATGGTGGCATCTGTGGAGCCCTGTGACCAGGACAGTGTCCCCAGACTCACTGCTTTCATGGTGGCATTTGTTGAGCCCTGTGACCAGGACAGTGTCCCCAGACTCACTGCTTTCATGGTGGCATCTGTGGAGCCCTGTGACCAGGACAGTGTCCCTAAACTCACTGCTTTCATGGTGGCATCTGTGGAGCCCTGTGACCAGCAGGGTGTCCCCAGACTCACTGCTTTCATGGTGGCATCTGTGGAGCCCTGTGACCAGGACAGTGTCCCCAGACTCACTGCTTTCATGGTGGCATCTGTGGAGCCCTGTGACCAGGACAATGTCCCCAGACTCACTGCTTTCATGGTGGCATCTGTGGAGCCCTGTGACCAGGACAGTGTCCCCAGACTCACTGCTTTCATGGTGGCATCTGTGGAGCCCTGTGACCAGGACAGTGTCCCCAGACTCACTGCTTTCATGGTGGCATCTGTGGAGCCCTGTGACCAGGACAGTGTCCCCAGACTCACTGCTTTCATGGTGGCATTTGTTGAGCCCTGTGACCAGGACAGTGTCCCTAAACTCACTGCTTTCATGGTGGCATCTGTGGAGCCCTGTGACCAGGACAGTGTCCCTAAACTCACTGCTTTCATGGTGGCATCTGTGGAGCCCTGTGACCAGCAGGGTGTCCCCAGACTCACTGCTTTCATGGTGGCATCTGTGGAGCCCTGTGACCAGGACAGTGTCCCCAGACTCACTGCTTTCATGGTGGCATTTGTTGAGCCCTGTGACCAGGACAGTGTTCCCAGACTCACTGCTTTCATGGTGGCATTTGTTGAGCCCTGTGACCAGGACAGTGTTCCCAGACTCACTGCTTTCATGGTGGCATTTGTTGAGCCCTGTGACCAGGACAGTGTCCCCAGACTCACTGCTTTCATGGTGGCATTTGTTGAGCCCTGTGACCAGGACAGTGTTCCCAGACTCACTGCTTTCATGGTGGCATTTGTTGAGCCCTGTGACCAGGACAGTGTCCCCAGACTCACTGCTTTCATGGTGGCATCTGTGGAGCCCTGTGACCAGGACAGTGTTCCCAGACTCACTGCTTTTGCTGCCAGAAACCTCCATTCCTGCCCTGGTAAATCAGATTGAAGCCTGTAAAGGTCCCTCCTCATTGGTAAAAGGCTGAGTCTGTGCATGGGCAATTGCCCCAGCTCAGTCTGTACCTCCCAGTCCTGGTTCCCTGCACAGGTTTCATGCAGACTTGGCCAACCAAGTTGGGCTAAAATACAGAAAGGTGGCAAAAGGGATTTTACTATCAATTTTATCTTATCTTTTATATTAGCTGCTCTGTTTCCAGATTGATATTCCCAATAGGTGCAAAATTGGTTTAATTCTTCTGATTGAGAGTGTAGAAAATTCAGCTCTTGAAAAGAGTACTCCTATGTTTCTGAAATGAATCCTGGGTAAAAACAGGATGATAAGTATGAGCAGCAGGAGTTTGATGTGTGCTCTTTTAAAGTCTCTCATGGCTGCTATCGAAAAGGGCATGTTGTGATGTATGGAGTAGTGGGTTAAGGCAAATGCAATTTCAGGAAGTTCTGAGGTGTGGGAAATCAATACAAAATGTTGTGATGAAGGATGCTGCTTCAAAGGACAGCCTTGCTTCAATAATTCAGATAGCTGCCATGGAAATGTATTTTATTTCCTATGTAAATAGAATAAATCACAAGTGGTGAGGAGTTTGGATATGAATTTCTCACATCTGATTTGTTTTGTTCTAATAACATGGGGAGGAACATAGGGATTGATAAAAAACTTAGATGGTCTTATTCAGTAGACTTGATTAAGAGAAACTGTGGGTTTTTCCTTTGTGACTGACACGTTTGTAGGTTCTCTGTATGATAAATCAGTTTGCATGTGTGTAATGGCAGAGTATGCAATCTCTCCCTGCCTTCCCCCTCAGTTACGCCCCTTGGTGCCCGGCCTGTCGGCAGCTGGAGGCCACCTGGGAGAGCTTTGCCAAGGAGAGCGAGCGGCTCGGCATCACCGTCGGCAAAGTGGATGTCACTCAGGAGCCAGGTACTGCATCCAGCTGAGTGCCTCAGGAGCAGGATTATTCAGCACAACCACCATTTACTGTTTAATTAGGCTTCCAAGTCACAATAGTGTTCTACACCCTTTGTTTCTCCGTACAGTTCGTATTTCTGAGCTGAAGTTTGTAAACTCAATTTGAAGGATTAGAGAATTGGGAGGGTGATTTGGCTTAATACTGACTTACAAGAGGCTTATTCTCTATTTTAATCTTCTGCACTGGAAGCTGTTGCCTGTCTCATTCCTCCAACCTGTCTGCAGAAGATTCCAGCTCTGTGGCTTCCCGTTGGGAGAATTTCAGGGTGTGGTAGAGCAAGCCTGCTTTAATGAAGTTACTGTTTCCAGCATGTTGCTGGTTTATTGACTGCTTTAATTGTGGCAGTGCTTTATATTACAGATGTTATTGCTGTTTCCTGTTGGTGATGCACATATGCAAATATGTTTATAAAATCCCTTCCCTAACTATTCACGGAAGAACGAGTGCAATCTAATTTATTCCTTTGGTGTCTCCCTTCAGAGTTTTGAGTGTGTCTTTGTACAAGCAATATTAATATTGTATAAACCTCTGTGTCTCCTGGGAATGCTTCATGCTTGTTTGGGCTTTAAGGGGATAAAGGATTTTATCAGCAGTATCAAAAGACTGATAGATGAGATGTTATTAGAAAAAAAAAGCCAGACTTTACTGATTTTTCTTTGCTTTTGCTTTATAAAGTGTATGAAAAATGTTTATTACTTGAATACATGCTGAACAGATTTACTGTGTCAAAACCTTGTCTCAGAATAGGCAATCTAAATTGACAAGACAGTGCCAGCTGCTCTAGACCCTGTGTAGGTTCATGTCTTGTTAAAAGTTCACAAGCATAGAAAAGATCTGGTATCAAAAAGCTGCATATACTAATAATTGTATAGTGTAATAAACAGAGGAGTTTTAATATTGCCTTGTTTAAATAGATGTAAACTTAATACTTGGATTTCTAATGTTGCTGGGAGTCCTGACCCCTAAGCATGAATTTCTTCTGAGTCAAAGGACTGACCAAAACGATGAATTTGTACCAAAGCTCATGGAATAAACCTCCAACATCCAGCTCAGCCCTGGGAGCTGCAGGCACTTCTAGAAGTAAGGAATGCTCAAACTGGAAAGCAAACATTTATTACGTGTTTGACCTTTGGTGCTGATGTAATTTGGAAGATATGAGTTTCTATGGAGCTCTCCAAAGTTACTGAGGTATTTTTACTGTGGGCTTTGCATCAGCCTTTCAGTTGTGTTTAATTGCTCTGTCTCCTTTCTTGATTGCACAATGGTACTTTAATTAGTGTTAGTTATGTAACCCCTTCATTGAATTGAAAGTAGTCAAAATGTGTTAAATCAGGGGAAAACCACGAGATGAGTGCAGAGTTACATAAAATTGCACTTCCCAAAGTGGCAGGAGAAAGTGGCCATTCATGGTGCTTAATTGCAGGAGATGCCTGAAGAATGAATCCACCAGAGTCTTAATGGCTTCACAGCAGCTTTCAGTCCTTGATGTTCCAGCCTTGAAGTGCTTCCTCTTGCCTCATCTTCTGCATTGAAACGTTCAGTGTGGAACAAGCACATAGTGGAGATGCTTCTGGACCCTTAAATTCTGCATATTTGTGGTGCCTTTTCTAAGCTCCTGATCACAACACTTATCTGTCAATTACGACAAGACTTCTGGATCTTGTGTCTTCTTTTAGTAGTTGCTGGCTGAAAGCAGCTAGAGTTTTAGATGACATCTCTATTCTTTGTACATTTTCAGAGATATGCATACCTCTGAAATACCTCAGATAAAAGGGTTTTTGAATTTTTGATTAACTGCTGGTTTCATAGTGGATGTCGGTTTCTGATTTGCAGATGCTTAACTGTAGCCAGTTCAAGATTGTATTCAACAGGCACCAAAACAATTTCATGTGTTCTTAAGTTTTATAGCTGACTCACATCTAGTTTTATCAATCTAGGGAGGTGCCTTAGATAACCAGCAAACCTCCACCAAAAATACTGGGGGAGCTTAGATGCATTTCATAACTATTAGATTTTAGAGGTGCTTCTGAGGTGTTCACTCTAGGATAGGCCACAGGTGAGAGGTTTGAGCTGTTTTATTTCCTCTGCCTGAGTGGCATTTGTATGAACTCTAAAAAGCCTGTCAGTGTTCCCATGACTTTCTCTGTTGTTGAGCTAATTATGTTCTTTGTGTCTCTCCACCCACTTTTCCTCGTGCAGCTGTGCTGTCTGCTTTATTAATTCTGCTGCTACACTTATGGGTTTGTTTGCTTTATCTCTCCCTGTGCTGGCACAACTTTTAGCTGTTTCAGAAAGTTTTTCATCACCCTGCCTCGTAGCAATACAGGCAGAGAGCTCAAAAGCTGAAGTAAAGAAGCTTTCCTTTCTGGAACTTTAAAGATCATTTGCTTTACATGTCTTCAAACAAAATACCAAACAACAGAAAAAGCCATAACCCTTTTTTTGTCTATTCCATAGAGGCATTCACACTGAGGAAGACATTACCAGTGAAACTTGTAAAAATACCTGGCTTATTTCAGTGTGGCTCATCTTTGTCTCTCAAGGCAGAAACCCTCTTGCTACAATACTTTTCCATGGCTAATTCTGTTGCCTAGAGCTGTTTGCTTTATTGAAGGCTGCATAAGGCCTTCATTTCCCAGAAGATTTTCCCAGACTTTTCTAAAAGGCAAAGCTAAATAACCATACTCTTTACACTGGTACTTTATATGAATTACTGCCTATAGGAATTCAGCCCTCTCTGATGGACTCTGAGTGCATCTAATGCTGGGCTGGTCCAAAACTTCAGCTGTGTGCAAATACTGGGGAGACAAACCCATTGATGAAGGAAATCGCCTCCCAGTAAACATCCTTCAAGCTAAATGTTCTTCCTTCATTTATAACCAATCTTCAGCATCTGTTGCTGTTTGTGGCATATCTGAAGACAAACTGTTAACCTGTATTTACAAAACAGTGGGGAAAGCTGTGCAGCCTGCTCTAAAACACAGATATGTTGCTGTTTATAGATAAGTCAGACTGCTGAGAAATTTCAGTGTTACTGAACTGTTTGTGTGGTTTTCTTCCCTTTCTAGGCTTGAGTGGTCGTTTCTTTGTCACAACACTTCCTACAATTTACCAGTAAGTGTGTCATACTGGGAACTGCAGCTGTTGTCGTTTGATTTAATCTATAACTGGAAAGTAGGGGGAAATGAAGGAATAGTGACTTTCAATTAAAGCTCAGGTTGCTGTAGCTTTGATTGCATGATGAAATCCTCATGTGAGGCTTTTCTTTAGTTTAAATGACTTTACTAAGTTTCCCTGTTCTCCATACTATTAAAAATGGAGCAGAGAAAACATTTGCTCTATCTCTTCTCTAATAAGGTGATGCCATCCTTAAAATACTGAACCCTTCATTAAGTCAGAGCACTCTGAGTCGTGCAGATACACAAACAAATACATGTTGTATTGCACTAAAGAGTTTTAGTTGTTGTTTTGCACTGGGTTTTGTGTTGTGCACTGAATAGTATGTTTGTATCCTTTTGGGATTTTCCTCTTATCACATGGACTTCGCCCCCTGCCCTAAGCCTCAGTGATAGTGGTTTGTCAAATACATGTGTTTGTGCACTTTTAATTCTGACTTGTATTTGGAAATGGTTTGGTTGTTAACCTCACGTGCTTTGTGTATTTGCTGTAGTGCCAGTGAATATTTAAGAAAAATAGCTGTTTTATAAATGGCAGAACCCCGTGCTGTTTAAAACCTGAGGTTTTTCCATGCTGGATTACAGTTCCCAACCCCTCACTCTGCGCCAGTGAGGTCTGTAATGTCTGTGGGGTTTTGGGTGGGTTTTTCCCCCGCAGTCTGGGGCTGTGTGTGCTGATGGCGTTTGTTTTGCAGTGCCAACGATGGAGTGTTTCGCAGATACCGTGGCTCCCGGACCCTGGAGGATCTCCAAGGCTACATCTTGGAGAGGAAATGGGAAGCTGTGGAGCCTGTAGCAGGATGGAAGTCTCCATCTTCTATAATGTAACACTTGGTTTTTGATATCTCATTATTCACTGAGGGTCCTGTGTTGACAGTTTAAAGACAAAAGGCCTTTATTCCTTAGACTTGGAGAAGCCATCAGTATTGACAGCCTGATTCCCAGCTTCTCACCTATAAAGGCAGCTTATTTTCTGTGTTTGCTTTTGTTTGTGCCTGCTGGGGCTTGTTTATGTCATCTTTGAAAAGAGATTAAAAGAAAAAATTCAGCCACTGATCATTATGTAAAGTGGCATTTCTCATATCTGCCGAGTCCTGGAATCAAGTGTGTGTTTATGTAAATTACTGCTTCATGACTTCTGGCTACTGGTACTTCAGCTTTGAGGGTTTCTTGTTTATTTCTTTACAAGAAGGACTTCTGTCTTCCTTTGGAATAGCAAACAGTGTAGTGCTTACAGGATGTATAAGAATTGTTTTTAGAGAGAGGGATTTGCTTAGAAATATTGTAGAAAGCTTGCATGACACAAAGGATGAACCCAAGATGTGAGTGGCCTGCAGTACATAATGGCTTCAGCCAGAATGATTAAATTCACATCAGAGGTCCAGAGAGGGTCCTTATTTATTGTGTGAGAAGGAAGAGGAGCTGTAGGATATTTAGGGATGGGGAGAGGAGCTGCAGGGCTGCTGTCAACCTGTCCTTTCATTTCCTTGTGTTCCAGGATGCATGGCATGGCAGGGCTGTTTCACTTCTCGGGGTGGATCAGGGTGAGTAACTGTGTGCTGTTTTCCATACTCCTTTTTATGCTTAATAATCATATGTTCAAAAGTCAATACGTAACTGAATATTTTTATTATCATTTTATGGGAGTTGCTTAGTGTGTTGCACAGGAGAAGGGAGGACAGGGCTTTTTTAGTAATTTCTGAGTCTGGGGTTCAAACTGGCAACACCACTTGTGTAGGAACATGATGAATTTGGATAATAGAGTAATTATCAGAAGTAAAGGAGAAATGCTTAGCTACACTGATGTGTGCTTTAAAATATTAGAGCATATTTTACACTAAAATATTTAAAGATGCTTTCATTTGGGAACTATCCAAGTTTTTCATGGCATCCAAATACTGAGAATTTTCAGATTCTGGTCAGGGAACATCCTCTTAAAACCTTTGAGTGTCAGTGAGATTGAGAGACTGTATTTGATTGCAGCAAAATATGTTACTGTTGTAACATGTGCTCAGGAAAGAAATGTAGGTGAGAGTTGGAACAAGTTTGTATCCCTTCTACAAAGTACCAAACTAACATAGAATCAAGCAGAGCTCTGAGTTGTGTATCTTTTGATTCTTTCACTGGATAATATTTACTTTTTATAGCCTTCGGATGTTTCTCTCCCATGGTTGCTCTGAAGTGGTGTTTTTTCTCTGTAGTCTCCTTCCTGTAATATTAACTGTCCTGGCAAGAAACCTCTAATTTGTGTTCCACTTACATGAATATTTCAGGTGTACATTTCCTCACTCCTCCTGCTCTGCTGTCTTTGCTTAGGCCTTAACAAATATCAAAAGATGTTCTGACATTTAAAAAGAAGACTCTGGAATTTTTGTGTTTAAACTGCTGTAAATGTTGGTTGTGGTTTGTTTTGCAAGAGATTCAATGTCATAATTGACCTCCTACCAGCTCACTGACTCCATGTGCTGCTTGATTCAGCCAGTTGAATTTGTAGGTTTGAGGAACAGACCAAAGATTGAAAGAAATCTTAATACTGTATTTGGGTTATTATATTTAAATTTAGAAGTGAAACAATTTATTTACTGTATGCTTAGGGTGTGTGGCTCCTTTTAAGACCTAAAAATCTTAAGAGCTGAATGGTTTGATTTTAGTTAATGAACAGGTGCCACATAAAGATGAAGGACGTTGTGATACTTCTCTGCAAAGCTCCTCATCCATCCATCTGCAGGGAAGGTTGTGTGTGGCATCTGTAATGCTAATTGTCTTAGGGAGAAGGAATTGTGCATCCTCTGCTTAAAAAGCCTTTTCATGTCAGCAAATCAGTAAAAACCCCCAAGATTTAATGGTGTCAGAAGGGGAAGACTTCAGTATAAATGCTGTTAAATGAAAGCTCTTAATCAGACAGCAATGCATGTAATGGTGTTGGCAGTAGAAATCCTAAGTGGTTTTAGGTATGAAGTTATTAAGTATCTTGTTCTAACTTCCAGCAAATTCATAACTACCTCACTGGCACTCTTGGAGTTCATGTTTGGGTTTCCTATGCCATCTTCATCTTAGCTACCTTACTGATTGGCCTGCTCCTGGGTTTGGTAAGAAAACATGACTTTTTCTTTTTCTCAGTTAACTGGAACTCCTGCCGCACTGTTACTCAAAATCAAAGGACAAAAATGGTTTTGAAGGCTTTGGAGATTTGGGGGTTTAGGTTTTTTCAGGTTAGTTGCCAGTTCCACAAGTGTGTTCTGCAACTGCAAGGGCAGTTCAAACAGTTCTGCTGGTAACTGGTTTAGCCTGCTGCTAGGTCACTGTTCCTTGTAGGATGTGTAAGAGTTGTTTCTGGGATATGGATCTCTGCCCTTCAACCCAAGTAGTAGTGAAATAAAGAAAAACTATGTCAGTGTATTTCCCAGTAGTTCTGGGACTTGATTTCAATGCAGTTGAAATCTGAATTTAGGCAAAACCATGTTTTATACTCAATGTGCATACAGAACTGTTGTATACAGGCACATGTTTTTGATTACTCAATTTCAACAGCTGCATTTTTCTAAATGGTAGATTTTCACCAGATGAGAGCAAAACAAGTTAGTATAGCTAGGAGCAAGTGAACATCATGTTTTAAAAGAAATTCTCTTTCTTACTCCTTCACTAAAAAAACCCCAACTGAAAAAGCTGAAAAAAAGTCAAGTTAGTATCTTAGCTCTTTCCAAAAAGCTTTTCAATGATTGAAATATATTTCTTTCACATGGTGTCAGCTCTGTCTTTTTCTGTGCACTATTCTTAGCATGTGACAGTGAGGCACAAATGTCTTCCTTGCATTTTGAGTTCTGCACTGGGCTGGTTAAATAATGAGCACAGAAGGTGGAACACACACCTGCACTGGAGAGCCAGAGATAGGAATGGAATAACATCCCAAAATACAGGAAATCTTGACCAAGATTTTTTTCATGAATTTTCAGAAAGTAAAAATTCTCAAACTGTGTTCTGAGTTGTTCTTCAGCTGTGAGCAGTGTCAGTACTGAATAAATTTAGCAAAGTAGGAGGCAGAAAATGGGTAGTAGAAGGCAGGGAATGCTGGTTAGTGCACACTGAAAATGCACTTTGTTCCATGTTTTTATTTAGCTCATATCTCTAAGCAAGAGAACACCATTTTGTAGATTTGATTGTGTATATCTATGTAAAAGGAATGAGTGCAGGGACTTTTGCAATTGCTAATAAATGCCATTTTTATTATTGCTAATGAATGCCTTTTTCCTTTCCACAGGTCCTGGTTTTGATTTCAGACTGCCTCTGCCCAGCCAAGTCAAAACACTTGGCTGAAACACCTGGTAAGAACTCTTTAAGAGGCTGAGGAGCTGTAGTTTCAGGTGTAAATTTGTAGGAAAAAGGGCAACACCCTGTTCAGATCTTAAGTGTGAACCCAGGAGCCAAGTAAAATTGGTTTGTCCTAGGTTTGTAACTCAGTGGAATAAAGTGAAAGTCCATCTGTGCCTGATATGCAAGGAGAAGTAATGGAAGTGGAGGAGAAAGCTACTGAAGATTTAAGGAAATAACTGAGAAATAAGGAAAAGTTTTCAATCGCAGAACCACAGAACGGTTCAGGTTGGAAGGGACTTTAAGGATCAACTGGTTCCAATCCCTGTTGGAATAATAATTGTAATCCATTGTAATAATGTTGATCAGTATTTCAGAGCATGTCCCTGCAGCCCAGGAAGGCTTTGCTGTGGGAGTCAGTCTAACTGCAGTCTCTGCTTTGTTTAGAAGAAGCAATCAGCAAGGAGAACGCGGAGAACGCGGCGCTGGAGCAGCCGGACGAGGCCGCGCGGCTCTCTGCGGATGAGGACGCCGACGTCCAAGATCTCTCAGATGGAGAAGATGCAGCAAACTCGAGTGCTGATGAGTCAGAGGAGGATTTAGCACTTGGAAAAGAATCAGGGGGAGAAGAAACGGAAGACTTAAGCGAGCAGCCGTTAGCTGAACCAGAGACTGAAAGCGCAGTGAGGCAGCGCAAGAGTCAGGGCGCCGAGAAGGAACTATAGCTTCCCCTGTGGTGTCTCTTGCACACCTGGACCAAAGAAGTGTCAGACCCCTCCAGGGTCTGAAGCTGGAGCTTACACTTGATTTGTCGTTGGTGTTTACGCAAAGCTCTGCTCTGCCCAGCAGGCTCCTCTTTTTTTAAGCTTAGTACTTGCTTACTTTCTTTGATAAGCACATTTGCTGTGTGTTGTGTGACCTTAGCTGTGACAATCAGAATCAGTGTCTTATCTGTTCCATGTCCTCAGAGAAAAAGGGGGTGTCAGCCTCAGTTCACCAGCTCTGAAATGATCATTGTGTGTGTGTCCCTCTAAGGACTGACCTGGGCAAATCAGGACTTTTAACTCCATGGTAGCTTGGCAGGATTGTGACTTTTCTGTCTGAATGTTGATTGTTCCCAAATGCCACAGAAGCACAGAGACAATTCACTAGTGAAAGGAGGCACTTTACTGGTCTTCTATCAGAAATGTTGTGTACCATGGGTTTGTTTTTATCACTTTGAGCTGAAGCACCTTTCTATTTGAATTTGTTTTGGAAGTTGATCCTGCAGCTCACCCCCAGATGTGTCAGTTTTTGGTGATCAGGAGGCTGTGCAGCTTGAGTTGTTTGACCCAAGGAGTTGGAGTAATTTAAAACCTCAGGCAGAAAGAGAGTGGCAGCTAAATATTTAAAATGTGCTGGAGCTTTTAGAATGTTTAAAGGAAGTTGTTTTGGTTGGGGGAAAATTTTGCCAAAGCACAACTACTTTTTTTTTCTTTTGGTAATTTATTCCCATCAGGGGATTGCAGCAGGAAATACTCACTTTGGAGTCAATAAGTTGTGTTTATCATGCCGGTACAAGTTGGTCATGTGCAGTGCAGTCCTGCCATTTCCAGCTGGGAATGCTTTTGGCAGAGCTCAGGCTGCTTTAGTGATGCCATCTGAAGAGGCACTTAGGGTTTTTACCTTTGATCACTTCTCTACTTTTGCAATCATCACGTTGGGGAAATAGAGGGGGCACAGGTGGGTAGGGGTGAGGAGCTTTGGGTTTTGCTGCTTCTATCAGAAAAATGTGCACGTGTTGAACTGTGTCAGGTGAACATGGCTTGTCAGGTAGACAGCATTAGGTGGTTAGACTTGGGTCATTAAACATATCAGTGTATCACTCCTTTGGGTTAATATGTAAGTTTTTGGTGAGGAGTGCCCTCCATGAGATTCTGTACGTTCCTGCTTTGTTGATGTATGACCATGAACGTAAGATGTGTCCTAATCTTGATATTATTTTAAAATATATATATATGTTGCATAAACCTTGCTAACATGCATGAATTTCATCTTGTTCTTCAAGAACAAAGAGTAGTCAGAGATGAGATCATCTCTTATTAGAAGCTGCAAATGCAAAATGCTGGTTTCCTTTGAGACTGAGATTAATAGGGCCAATTTGTGTTGAAAGCTGTTTTGTTGTTGTTTTTTAATGCTTACAAAGAACATAATTGCCAAGAAAGCTCAACTTTCCTATCTATGTCCTGTTCCATATGTTTTCAAACTATATGGTAGGAACTCTGCATTTGTCTGCTAGAGCTGCTCAAAGAAGAAAATGACACTGCATATCCTGAATTTGAAATTTCTTAAGGAGTACTCCCAGTCTGGAGTTTGAGTTCCATATAGTGGACACCTGTAAATGTGCTTTTATATAGGTGTAAACACAGACTTGATGATATCTACACATTGCACTATCTTGAGAAGAGCTTGTGGTGTTTGGGTGTTGTCCCATGTAAGTGAGAGGTGTAAAGCTGACCCAGCAGTAGGCGAGGCACACAGCAGCCTGTTAAAAGCTACACTTCTGTCTGCAGAAACTAAGAGAACTTTGTGGCCACTCCAGTCTGAAGAGAAGAACTGTGCACTTTGAAGACAAAAAGGTGTTCTCCCAAGAGCTGGGTTCCCCTGTGGATTTCACAAGCAAACAAACAAACCCGCAAATGGCACTTTGTCCTAAAAGGCATGTGGTCTGTGAGATGCTGTGGGAGAGATCAGAAGCCCCTTTGTGTGGCGTGTCTGAATCCTCTGCTCACATTTCCTCTGTCATTGGGTGTGGATTATTAAAACCAAAGATAGGGAGTGTTTTCCATCATGGCAGACCGAGCTGCAAGATCACCGATGGGCAGGGATTAAGTAAGCAGGCAGCAGGTGACAGCAGCTTAGGTCTGTCTGGTGAATCTAGAAATGAGCTTGGTCAGGCTTCTGAGGGCTCTTGATCAAAGGATGGATATTCTTCCTGTCCTTTGATGAGTAAAGTAGGGAATATTCGTGCTGACTGGGTTTGACCCTATTTGATGTGCATTGGTGTATCTTATTACAAAGATCACCCAACTGTGGCTAAGGCTTTGCTCAGAAAAGGTGATACTGTGCAACCCTGGATCTCTCCAACGTTTGTAGGGAAACTACTGTAGTGTGATACTGGAGATAGTCAGTTTTGACCAATATTTATCTGAGAAACAGCAGGCAGCAAACACTGTAAAGGCTAAATTGGTCTTTAACAGAAAAACTATTAGCTGTGCAGTAGGAGTGTCATGTTAATATACCTTCCAGGATCAGGTATTTTTCCACCAGAACACATTTTAATTGAATCATGTGAATAGTGCTAATTAGACCATGACAATAGTTTTAAACTTGGTGTGTTTCCAAAAAGTCAGGATCAACCTTTTGTGCAATCTGGGTGTACTGTTATCTCTGTTCTGTTAGGATTAATCATGAAGAAATGGAACTTGTTCTTTCAACCTCAGTATAGACAAAAGGGCCTTGGAGAAGCTGCTGTTGGCACTGTTCTAAATGTTTTGATGAAGGACAGGGCCTTAAGGCTTGTGAACTAGAGCTGTGTGTCAAAATTAATTTAAAGTTGTTGAGAAGCAATTTAAATATCAATTGGGCTTCATGCCACTGGAATGGGAATGCTTAACAGCAAGTCATGGAAAAAATCTGGCAGGTTCCTTTTTCAAGAGGCTGGAAATCCATCCAGCATTCCAAACCTCCTGTCCTTGGGATCTGTATGAAACTTTTATGTGTGTCTTGGAATGCTCTGTATCTACTGCCCCTGTGGGAGTGGGACGTGTTATGTGGGTTTTCTTCTTGGAAATGTTACACAGGGTTGTCTGTTACATGAAAGTGTTGCAAATTTATACTTAGGTGTATTTTTACTGAAATGCCACATAAAATTTTGTATTTATGACCCGCTTGGTGTAATTTTCATTTGCTCAGTGCAGAGTTGGCTCATCTGTGTCATTAACAAAAGGTTTGGTGTTTTTTTTTTAAATAATGCTGATCTTCCAAATTATCACAGAGGCTGTGATTTGTGAAGATTCCTTAACATCTTTAAAAGGAACCTGGACATCAATGAATTGCTTCCTTTTGGAGGGTTTCCCTGGAGGAACCCAGGGCTCTCAGGGGTTCAGAATGGAGCTGGGCAGAACAACATAACTGAACCCTTAAAGGCTTCACCTGCACATGAGGTAGTTCTTTCCCCTCCCTGAGAAATCCCCTGACTCTGCCAAAGCTGTGCTGACTCCCTCTGGGATTTGGAGGCCAGCAAGAAATGTACAGAGCTAAAGAGCCATCCTCAGGTTGTGGTTCACATTCCAGGCAGTGCTGCAGGAATAGGCTGTAGGGACAGCTGTGCAGAGGGAGAAGGGACAGCCAGGAACCATCCCTGGACCTCCTTGGAGCAGCTGCTGGATCTGGCACCTGGATTCCTTCTGCTCAGGTGAGTTACCTGAGCTGCCTCTCCTTGTGAATGGAGGAGCTGCAGGACCTGGGCCATTTGCCACTCCCTTTGCTTTTCTTCTTTTCTGCTGTGTTCATTTCTGGATGCCAAGTGCAAATTGGAATGGTATCAAATGAAGCCTTGGGAGCATTTTGTTTGCTGTCTCATCAGCTCCTTGTTCTCTTTTGTGATGTGAGAATATGGAATTTTCTACATGAAAACAGCATGTGGAATACTACAGGCAAAATTGTATCAGGTTTTGATCAGGTTCAGGCAATCGGGCAAATCCAAGCTCTAGTTTTATAGGGGAAAGACTGAAGAGAACTGAAGTGGTAGAAAAGCTTCATTTTTCTATCTGGAACTGGACCAGTGTTAAGTCCCAGCTCTGGGAATGCAGCTGCCCAGTAGTGTGTGCTGTCATTCCCTTCTGCTGGGGAGGAAGTTGTGTTTTGCTTCAGTAAGTACTGTGGTGATGGCTTATTTTTAACCAAACATCTTCATTCCTCTCCCATTAGAAAAAAACACCTAAAACTCTCTGCTTTTACTTTCACCTCATCTTTCCTGAGGAGAGAGGAAAGCTCTGTATTTAACCACACAGGGAACAAATGGGGATGTATTTATCCTAATATTTTCATTTAAATTTCCATTTTACATGGAAAGGCTGTTTTTTATGGCTCATTAGAACTACTTGGAGCCTGCTGGTACTTGAGACTTCTACATCTGTTAATCTGGATTCCAGGGCAGTGTGGGAGCTGAACCTGCACACCATGGATTTTCCTGGCACAGGCTGGGCCCGTGCCTCACGTGCTTGCAGAGGATGCAGAAAGGACAGTGGCCATTCCAAGTGTCAGTCACACATCAGGAAATGACAAGATCACCTTGATAAGGATACTTTTTATGTCTGTGTTGCTGTGGTTGTGGGGACAACAGTAACAGAGATCTTTGTAAATCTGCCTTGGATTGGTTTCATTGTACTCAGAACCATCCAGCTCCTCCCAGGAGAATGAGTCCTCTGCTCAGTGCTCCACTCCTCTGCCATCCCAGCAGCGTCCAGACTTCCCAAAAGAGACATCCAGGGGCCTGTTCCAGCCACCTGCTGAATGGCCAAGGAGCTGTCCTCATCCCTGCAGCATGCCTTGGCTTGGACTCCCAGAGTGGAGTTGTCAGATGGCTGCTGGGGTAAAAACTCCACAAATATTTTCTGTTGGTTCTCCTGCCTGGCTTGGAGGGGACAAAATGAATTGGCTCAGCTTTGACACATGTAAGATGTATCCAAAAACACTCTAGAAAATGAGTATTTTATGACTTTATTTGGAGAAATTGTGGGGCATTCAGAAGCCTAAGTAACTGTTTTACTTATGTAAGGTACTTGATAAAACAGCTTTGCACAACAGTCTTGAGAAATGGCAACGGCTTGTACATTAAAATGTTTGAATTCTATGCTGCAGTTAACTTCTCCAGTTAATCTTTAGTGCAGCTAACTGAAGGGAGAAAGTCCCAGCTGGGCCATCTTTCCCCTGCTGAGGTTTTTGTGTGCTGACAGGAGAATGTTGATGTTGTCTCTCTGATCCTGCAGAAGAACACAGGGCCAGGCTGGAATGCTGTGCAGAAGTCTCCTTTCTAGCAAGTCACAGCCACCAGGACAAGCATGTTGTGGCTTTTCTCTGAAGTCTTTTTGGCTTTTGCAGGTAGTGCTCTCTGAGCCACAAGGTGTGTCTCTGTTCAATAACCCTCTGTGGGGCTTTTCCTCTGGAATTGGTGATTGAGCTTTCTGACCCACAGTGAAGTTTCCATTGCAGAGCCTGGTTCAGCTGAGCTCCAGGTGTGACCCCATTCTCTGTAGCTCCTGCCAAAGCAACAAGGGAGAAGCAGGAGATGAGGGAGGGGATGCTCACACCACCCTGACTCTGTTGGTGTTTTTGACGTGGACTGTGGCAGTGAGGTTTGTGTGGTTGCTCGGGCAAGCTCTTGGCTGTTCAGCCATGATGGATGCTGCTCCTTGGCTCCAGGGTTAAAGGTCAGACAGCCAAAGCCTCATTAAACAGCCAGAGAAAATCTCACCCAGAAAAAATTCATTAAAATGAGGAGCCAATTACTGGGAGGGAAGCTGTGTGTGTTGGTGTCAGATGTGCTGGGAGACCCGGCATTAAATCTCATGTTTCCCTTAGTTTTGCTTCCCTTGTGCTGATACTGGCACCTTCCACCTCACCCCAGCTCAGCAGCTGGCCAGTGTGGGAAGTGGTGGATCCTGCTGGAGGCTCCAGTTCCAGTTGGACCCCTGAGCTCTGTGGAGCATCTCAAGGTGTGTTGGCTGCATTGGAGCAGGAATTCAGTGGCCCCAGAGGGGCTTTGGGGCTGTGAGTCGCACATGTGGGAGGATCTATAGAAGGTGGTACCTGAGAAACTTCACTACAGGGGAGGGAAGAGGAACTCTGAGCCCAAGTGGCAAATTAGGGCAATTCAAGTAAATCACCAATATCCTGTGAATGTGGCAGAGAAGCATCTAAGTGGAAAAATAAGTATCAGGGTATTTTGAAGAATACAGACATTACAGAACAGGGAGAGGGGAACAGTTGTGCCACACTATTGTTGCCTCTGGAAATTTTTGCAACTTGCCAACATAAAAACCTTTTGAATTCATTAAGGTTGAGTGCAGCTGCACACATTGGAATGTTCAGCTATCATGCAGCACTTCCTTTCTCAAGCTCCAGGATAAATACCTGTTTTTAGCACAGATGATGCAAAATTTACATAAATGCAAGCAGACATGTCCCCAGTCTTTTGCTGCAAGCACAGTGAAATGCCAAGGTTAAAGCAGTTTGCATTTGAATTGTTTCTGACACTGATATGTGACAAATGCCTCGTGGTGTAATTGTGTGTAAGTTGAGATTAATGTGCAGTCTGCAGCTGAAAAAATGAATACATACACATGATATACTCTTAATTTCCCTATCAAACTATTACTGTAAACCCCTTTCAAACTCTGCATATTTTTTAAAGTTTAAAACAAGGAGAAATGAAGAAATGATAATCAAGTCTATTACACTTTGGATGAGGGTTGTGTCTTTGATAAGATGATTTTATTTCTGGCCAGTGAGTGCATCTGACTCATTAGGAATAACAGGAGCCCTCTGGGTTCTGGAGATGGAATTACCTGAAAATCAGGAGCCGTTTGCCCAAGGATGTCTGGCAGCTGGGTCTCTGCAACTGGCCTTGGTATCCAGGATTCTAATGGCAATAACTGCAATCTCACTTGTGTTAGGTGTTACCCTGAATGTGCAGGCTGGGTCCTGCTTTTAGAGACCATCCAAATCAAGGTTTTGCTTTTAGGGTGTCAGCAGAGTCTTTCTGCTTTCAATCTCTTGGGTATTTTGGATGACAGAGGGGAATGTACATTCCTGTTACTGGAGCTTTAACTGCATATTTCTTTCTTTGCTTACTAATTTTCTTCCTTTTTACTGTATTTTATTCTGTTTTAGGTTGGCCTTAACCACATGAACTAAAAGATGGTGCTGAAGTCCAATATGACACAAGAAGTTGGTGTATTTATTTTTTTTGGGGGGGGGGGGGGATGTAGACAAATTGACTCCTGATGAGGTCCCATATTAATGATTTACAGGCAAAACTCTAGAGTTTAAAGGAGTGGGAATGAAGTAACCCAGTGAGATCTGCAGACATGTCTGGCAGGCCAGTGTGCATTGCAGATTTTGAGGAGCATGCTAGAAGCTTCCTGCCCAAGTCTGTGTACGATTATTACAGCTCTGGGGCGGATGACCAGGAAACCCTGGCAGAGAATGTGGCAGCATTCTCCAGGTAGGAGGATGATTGAAGGCTGGGGTGGGAGGCAGGGGGTGTAAGTTCTACTTTATTGGTAGATTTAGTGGTGCAATTTTAGATTGTTCTCTGTGAACAAAACTCAGTTTTTCTGCAATGTCTTTCTATTTTAGCAAAAAGACTCTCAGCTCATTTTCAGGACAACTCTCTCCCCTTTCACTCCTCCACCTAACAATTTCTGTCAAAAAGCAGTCCCTAAAATCCATTAGCACCTTTTTAGTTTTGCCTGCATTTGGACTCTTTTGTTAACAGAAATTCTCTCCAGAGTCTTTCAGCTACAGTATTTAATCGGCCAATGAAACTTTAATTTCTATGTATTGGGTTACAGTGCCAGGAAGGGGTTCTTGGGGGTAGCATTGTACATTTTAGGTCCTTAGTCAGTTTTGCCTTTTCCTTAGTTCTCCTAAACTGAATTAGTGCTGTGGCCTTCCCAGATGAGAGCTGCAGGAAGGAGTTGCATTTCCCAGCCCTGGAAAAAGCCACGGCTCAGTCCTGGGTGGCCCCGCTGTGCTCAGGGGTTTCCAGCAGGTCAGCCCTTCACCAGGAGGGTGCTGTAAATACTGGGAACTGTTCTAAACCACTTCTGACTTAGACTGACCCTCCAAACTGTGTCAGAACCTGGGCTCGGCTCAGCCTTAGCCTCGGAAGCACAAGGTCAGCACAAAGTCAGGGGGCACTTGCTGTGCAAGTGTCACAAATGGCATCAATCAGTCGGTTCCCTGCTCCCAAACGTCCCTGAGCAGGGCAGAGGGAAGGAGGCAGCTGGAGGCTGCTCCCCTCAGCCCAGCTGAGCCCAGTCAAGCTGCTCAAACAGCTGCTGACATCTCCTTCCTTCTGGGGCTCTGTTGGTGCAGGCATTTAACCCCCTGCACTTGTCTTTGCAAAGGCTTTGTCTTTAGTTCCTCTGAGCCTAACAGAACAAACCGTGACTGTCCTGGTTTATCCTTGCTCTTTCTCCCTCCCTGCTTTGCTACTCACTGCTCCAGTTGCTTTTCCACAGGCTGTGGGCCATTCAGCTGAAATCTGATGCAAGTTGAAGGTTGTAGCAGACTCTGATAATTCATTTAGCAGGATCTCAAAGGTCAGAACCTTAAAATTAAGGACACACATAGAAAAGCTTTATAATGTCAAGAGAAGACACCTCACCTCCAGTGCATATTCCAGACCTCCTAGCTCCACGCAGAAGCTGCCATCACAGAAACTCTCCTGCTCAAGCCAGAAGATTGCCCAGAGGAGTGAATAGGAGCAGGAGGGGATGGAGTAGCACTCACCTGATTTTTATTGTACCTTTTTTAATGCTTCCAGATGCTCTGATGCTACTTGCCCTCATAAAAGCAAAATGAGACATTAAAGAAGGGACTCTCCAAGGAAGCACTTGCAGACAATAAACTGCAGGAGCAGTGAGTGTTTGACTTGTAACTGCTGAAGCTGATCATGGTGAGGTGGGATCTAAAGCTGCCAGGGACAGGCTAACAAAGAGCTGGGCACATCCCTTGCTGTGCTGGCACCAGCAGAGCAGGGAGATAAGGACAGCTCTGCTCTGAAGGCGTTCCTGCCACAGGGATGGATTCCTCTGATAAGAGACCTCCTTGCATTGGGCTGGTTGTCTGTGGGCTTCAGGCTTACCTCATCTTTCCTGAATCTTCTATCAGGTTTTCAGTAAAACCCTCCAGTTTTAAGTGTTTGAAACTGTGGTGTTTGCAGGCGGCCTGGGACTGAAGGAGATGTTCATTAGCAGTGCCTGAGGTATTAGAAGAAATCGATGCCATTTGGTGTCAATGGCTGCAAGTTCCTCAGTGCTGGGTCCCTGCCCTTCAGCAGAGTGGGGATGAAGGGGCTGGGAGGTGTTTGTCTTTGCTCTCCCTCCCTTTGCATTTATCTGACATAAAACAAGATCCCCTTTTCTCAGCACGTGGGATGCTGCCATGAACAGTCCTTAGACCGTGCTTGCAATGGCTTCCTGGGAATACATCTCTAAAAGCACCTCCTATAAAGACTTTGTAATATTTTGGTTTATAAGATCTATTTGACACAAGGGACTTTGAAGAACCCTTCTTTTCCCCTAGATGCAGCTGGGAGAAGCATGGCCCAGCTGTTAGAAATGGGGTAGTGCTGCTCACTCTGACCCTCACATAGTCCTGGTATTCCTGCCTGTTCCTGACTGCAGCTTGTGGGTAAATATAGTCAGATGGACTTTACACCCCCAAGGCACAAAGATCACCAAGTCAAATGATTTTGTGAAAGACAGGAGTATGTTCAGCTTCATTTGCTATTGATTTCTCCTGTCAGGAGCTTGGTTGCAGGGTTCAGTCTGATTTAGAAAGTTTGCAGATTATTAAATATTTATAAGTTTAAATGGAAGAGAAAGCACAAAGCTGAACCAGAAGCAGGAATGGTTAACCTGTACCTTTATGGTGCAGGATTATTCAGGTGAGGTGTGAGGGTGGAAAACTAGTGCTGGATTCATCCGTGAGTTCCTTTTCTTTTGGCAAACAAATGGTTTCATTTCTGGAGAAGTAAATAGGTCTTATTAAGGACTATTATTACTATTGTTATGAAGAACTAACCCTAATGGGTGGTTGTGTTGCTGGATCCTGCAGTATCTTTAGAACACTCCATGTAATTTTTGGATCAGCACAATTCATACTCATTGCATTATAAAAGGAATGTCTTGGCCTTTTGACCTTGAGGTGCTTTGTGTAATCAGCTCCCAGAGTCCAAACTGCCTCCACAAGGACAGTGTTTAAGATGAGTTTAACCCAGGTACAGCAGCTCTTGTGGGACTGAGGGAAGAACCAGCACTTGGATGCTGACAGCAGTGTGTTCCTGCTGAGGCCAGAAAAGTATTTCTTATTCATAGTTCTCAAATGGCCCTGGCAGAAATGAGGCCAGAAAGGATGATTTGGGATGGCAGAGCATATGTCATTCCCTGTGGTGCCTGCCTGCCTTCTCCTTGGGTTTGCTCAGCATCCTGGAATGCTGAGTGTCCTCCCAGGCCTGTCTGGAGCTGAAATCCCCTCTGGAGTTGTCACACAAGTGAGGGCCCTGGATGGAGAAGAGATTTTTGTGACAAGGTCAGGATGCCTTTAGCTGATGGCGTTCAGGAAATCAGTCTGGAGCCTCCCCTCTCAGCATGCCAGGGAGGGGGGATGTGGAGCAGGCTCCTGCTAATCCACCCTGCCATGCCATTCCTGGAGGCCTCGGGAGAAGCTGCCTTGTTCTGTTGTGTGCAAGGAGCAGCAGCTGCTGCTTCAGCAGTGCATCATCAATTCATCAATTGCATTCATCAGTGCAGGCTTTCTGCAAACCTGCTCTTACCTTAGAGCAATTAAAGGCATTGAAATGGCCACAGAAGTAATTTAAACGCTGGTTAAAAAAGCAAGGCTGATGGTGGGACTAGGAAGTTCAGGGGGAGAAAAGGAAAGGAATGCTTGGAATAATAATTTACTTGTGTTGTTGTGATGTCTTTCACCTCAGATTCCCAGTGCACCACAAAAAGAGTGTGGATGGCAAAACATGCTGGGAGGGAAGATCACTTTCCCCAAGGAAAAGCAGCTGTTGCTTAGCCTGGCACAGCACCAGCCCCTGAAGGGAAGTGGAGCTGTAGGAGACAGAAGGGCAGCAAACTGGCTTGGGTTTAGGATGGAGGCTTGGCCTGAGCACTGTGTCTTTTTCCAAATGTGCTTTTTCCCCTGCAGCATGAGGGGATTTGGGACAGCTCGGGAGAGGAACAGGAGGAGCTGCTTGAAAATATGGTGCAGTTTGAAAATTTCCATGTTTTTTCCCAGCTGAAAGCAGCCAGTGCTTCCCTCTCACCCCACTGCAAGGTACTTTACACACAGAATTTTTTTTGAGCGTGGAGAAAAAAAGCAAAGAACCCAAAAGATTAATCCCCCTTCTTTCATTTTAATCCTTCCTTCCAAAGAGCTTTTAGCTGGAACTGCCTAAATCGGGAGCGCTCGCTGCCTTCCCCTCTGCAGCACCTCCTGCTTCCAGCTGGGAAGAAGGATGCACTCACTCTCACTCGCTGATTGCAGCACACCAATGTGGACTTGGCTGGGAAAAGATGTGGGTGATGAGGAGATGATGAATTAAAAAAAAATAAAATCCAAGTTTTTTTCCAAAATATGCAGGAAATGTTTCACTGAAGGACTTGGAGGAAGCAGATGCTGTGTGCAGCCCAGTGAATGTGCCCTGGTGATGGGGAAATGCTGCCTGTGAGCTTTCCCTGTTCAGACAACACTGGTTTCAAGTGTCAAACTCAGAGCTGGAAACACCCAAGTTTCCTAAGCAAGAGCAGGTTTTACTAAAGGGTCATGATACTCTGCTATCTTGGTGTTTTTGTGGGAGCACTCAGTTCTGGGTCAGGAGTGCCCATCCAGCTTGGATGCTGGTTGAGAGGATGTGACCTGATCAGGGATCTCTGCTCAGGACTGCATCACTTCTCTTGCGTGCACTGCTGGGAGGATTTTGGCTCCTCCTGTTTCTCTTCCCAGCCAAAAGCACCACAGGGAAGCTTTACCTCAGGACTGACCCTCACAGGCTGGCTGTGAGATGGCAGAGGCAGGTACCAATCTGAGAAACCAGGAGCCTGGGGAACAGGGAGGTGCTTCACATCCTTCATGCTTTTGGGTTTGACTCTATAAATCAGCAAGGTTACAAAGGGATTTTTCTTTCTTTGCTGGGAAAAGATACCTCAGGGCAGAGTGGAAGCCTTCAGAATGAGGATTAGGAAAAAAAGGGGGAGAAAGAAGTAATGTTTTCTTTGTCCCACCCTCAGCCCATCCTCCCCTGAAAAATAACAAACTGCTACAATGGCATGAAAACAAGTGTGAGGAGATGTTCCTGCCGTGTGTGTCTTGGCACTGAGCAGCACAGCTGACTTGCACAGCCACACATCTCCTTCCAAGCATCATAACTGTCCTCCTCCTCCTCCCTGGGGAGCATGCCTGGAGAGCTGCCACAGCTCCAGGCCTTCAGAGAGGTGGGTCTCGTCCTGGCTCTGCCCCAGGCTTTTTGGGGAAATGTCTCTTGATCTCTCTATAAAATAGATTTTGTCTCTTCTCCCTGAATTTTCATTTTAATGCTCAAGCTCACCTCTCCTTGCTGTTGGAGGGTAGCAGTGGCTCTGGTTCTCTCTGTGCTGGTAATTACAATATTCTCATCTCGAGCATTCTGGTGCTAAGCAGTTGCTCAAGTTCAGCAGTGTTAGACCATACGTTTTTAATTCTTCTCTGCAATTACAGTTCAGGAGCCATGGGAGCCCTTTTGGAGGTCGGTGAGGCTTTGGTCTGGCTGAGCTCAGGAGAGGCCTCCCCAGGTGTGGCACCCCCTCTTGTGGCTTCTAGTGGTGGCAGTGCTGTGACAGCACCTGGGTGATGGGGAAAGTCCCATGGCACAGCAATCCCCAGGAATGCAGCCCTCCTCATAAAACTCTGGATGTTATGGTGTCTAGTCGATCGCCTAATGGGGATCATGGTCTTCTGATGCTGTTTTGTGGGTGGGAGGAAAAAAAAAGGTAAATTTCTGTGTGTGCAGACCTGTGGTGTCCAGCCTGGCTGCAGTAAATGGTAATTTCAGGTTAAGTGTGTTTAGTTTGCTCTGGTTTGGAAAAGGGAGTTCCAAGCCTGCAGGCCATGCTTGTGTTGCCAATAATCCCATGTCTGTTGGTTCCAGAGTCCATGGAGGGATAACTGAGGTAGCTGATGACTTTCCCCACGTGCACACAGCCTCTGGCTTTCAGGGGGCTGAGACTCACCACAATCTCATTGTTTTACAGCTCCTGTCTTTCCTTTCTAACAATACCAGCCAGAAATGTCCAGGGGCTCTCTACCTCTTTCACCTTCGCTGCTCTTGGTCCCTCCAGGTGTTGTGCCCTGCAGGGGTTTTGCTGCACCTCTGGGTGCCACAGTGGGATTCTGTTCCAGCCCCACTGACAGCCAGCAGCACACCCTGCTCCTGTGCGTTCCCCCTGCTGCAGCCCCTTACATTCAGTGTATTTGTGTGTGTGCCAGGTGGAAGCTGTACCCGCGGGTGCTCAGGGACGTGTCAGTGATGGACCTGTCCACCTCTGTGCTGGGGCACAGGGTCACCGTGCCCGTGTGCGTGGCCGCCACCGCCATGCAGCGCATGGCTCACCCGCTGGGAGAGACGGCGACAGCCCGAGGTGAGCGGGGAGGGACAGGGCGGCGCCTGCCCGGGCATCCCGGCTGCCTCTGGCTCCTGGGGGCTCTGAGCTGCTGCTCAGGGTTGGTTCTTACCGTTGTTTTTTTTACTGTTTCACTCTTCCTGTGGTTTCCCTCCCCATGAGACGGGGTGGGGGAAATGAAGGATACAAGAGGGGAATAATTTGTTACCTATAAAATTGAAACATCTATCTAGCTATCCATACATTCTGTGTAACTGTAAACATTGTCACAGCAACATTCTTCCTATTAGAGAATTGACTCCAGAAATTCTGAGGCCTTGGTTTGCCTGGCAAGAATCCTTGCCTGGAAGAGAGCTCTTTGAGAGCATCCCAGGGAGGCAGTGAGATAAGGGCCTCTCTGGGCTAGAAGCTGCACAAAGATGTTGCCAGCACAGAGGCTGCTGCTCAAAAGGATATTAATAAGAATTCAGATGGGCAACTGTCTCCTGCTCCTTTAACTCTGGCTGCAGAATGGCACTGAGGAAGAGGGTGGGCTGTGCATTTCAGTGCTCCCATGCTGAAAGGAAAAGGGTACAAAGCCTAAATAGGTGATATTTAAAAAAGCAATAATCCTGTGCATGGCTGGGTTATTCTCTGGCAGCGTTTCCATGCCCAGTGCAGCAGATCTGGTGTGAAGTGAGTCGAGTTCTGAGCCCTGCAGTGGGAGCTGCTCTCAGTTCTCATCGCTGTGATGTGCACGGGGTGGGCTGCAGCGCTATCTGTGGGAAACACGCCTCTCCTATTTCACAGCACGGCTGGGGCCGCGCTTTTCCCCTCCCAGGAGCGCTACGAGGAGCCGCTGCCGTTTTCCCTGTTTGTAAGTGCCGGCTGCTCCACGCGATGGCACTGCAGCACCTCGGATCGCTCTGGGACGGCCGCCCTGCTTCTGCCCATCCTTTGGCAGCTCCCGCGGATCCCTTCTGGGCCAGCTCCTGCAGGGAGGAAACTCTGAAACGTTAAGTGCAAACATTTAATTGCAACGGTGAGAGCGAGATTTGGAACACAACATTCAGGATGTTTCTTAGCAAAGATTGCCACTGATGCTGCAGCCCGGCCACATTTTAAGCATAAATCCTCAATGGCATGCAAAGTTGAGTGGTGCAATAAGGCTGGGTACCACATTTGCAAACTTTAACACATGATTATTGCATTTAATGTTCCTGGGTTTCCAAGCTGGCACAGCTCAGTGTGCTGTCACCACCAAAAGTTGGAATATGTGGTCCAGTAAACTTATCTATTGGAGCTGGTGAATTTTTCATTGTTTTCAAAGGATGAGCAGTATTAAAATCACATCTTCTGTATTGCATTGGCATTTGGAGGAGAAAAAAAATGGCTTTGGTTTTGTGCTGTTAGAGGAGGAGAAGGGCACTTGGTGCTTTTGGTTTGACCTTATGAGATGACAGAAATCAGCAGTAAAGTACACATTTGGTTTAAGGGTTCTCTTAAACTTGGGACACTCGGGATCAGGGGGTTTGCCACATCCAACTTCTGTTCCAGAGGCAGCACAGGGTTTAAGTGAGCAAACTTTTGGTTGCTTTAATTCAGCTTCTGCTTCAGCTGCATGGGTTTGCACAAGCCAAGGAAGTCTGATCCTTGTGGCTCCTGCCAAGCCTGGCATGCTCAATAAGCCTGGCTTTTCTTGGCTCAGGTGTGCAGGACGTGCTGTTTGGGGTGGTGCCTCTGCTGTGGCCATGGTCCTTGAGAGGCACAGCATGGCCTGAGTCCTGTCCCTTCCCAGGCAGTGCCCTGGCTCCTGTTGGGGCACAGCAGCTCCCATGGAGCCTCCCTGTGTGCCACCAGTCTGCCTTGAGCCCCAGGGATAATCCTGGTTCTCACCACGCTGCCCTGCAGAGCAGGGAGGTGAAGAGAGCAGTGGCAGCTCCTTCCCTGAGCGTTGAGAACAACGCTTGAGGAATTTCCTGGAGTGATGGGAATTGTCTTGCTTGGAGCTGCTCTGCTCTCCCAGCAGGTTTGGCCACGTGCTCTAGGGTAAATGTTCCCTCTGGGGACAAGGGCGTGTCATGGTGTCCCCCAGAACTCCCTGCCCTCACAACCTCTTGCTCTGGGGCTTGTCAGGGCTTGGGGCTTCTGCTTCCTGAGGGCTGCTGTCCCAGAGCAGCCAAGCTGCTGGAGAGGGGTGTGCACCTTCCCAGAGCAGGGCAGGGCCTGTCAGCTCACCTGAAACACCCTTCATGGGCAGTTCTTGTGTGTGAGTAAAGAATCTTTGATAGGGAAAAGAGCCAATTGTCATTTTAGGAGATGCTGGTGATAGGCCAGCCAACACAATGTAAGTGATTCCAAAGCTTAGGTGAGCCCACTCTGAGCACAAAAACTGCAGTCATGGTCAAACCTTGCACAGCCTCAAATCCAGGTGTTGCATTTACACACACTCCCGTTAGCTAGACTTTAAAGTAATAAATGGATTCTTAAAAATGTCTATGCAGGCTGGAATAAGGTTGCTCCTCAGTTTTCTCTGACATTTGTCTGAATGTGGCAGGAGTCTTTCCTTACAGAGAAAGCTCTCTTGTCCTTGAAACAATTTCATGCACCTTGGCAGCTGTCCCAGTTTTTCTAGGTCTTCCTTCAAGTATATTCCCTGGCATTTTAGTTGTAGTTCATCAGTGTATGTGGCAATTTTCCAAAGAATGGATTTTCTGTTCGGTAGAGACTGAAAAATTGGGAGGAAAATTGTTTTGGATTAACTGAAATGTTTCATTTGATCCAAAACATAATGTTTTATTTCATTTTCCTACTGGCTAATGCTCTTAGCTATAGTTCTGTTTTGAAACAAAAGTGTCAGCTCAGGAGAAAACATTTCCATTTTGAAAAGATCAACACATGACATTTTGACTTAGGTGTTTTTTTCTCATCCTTCCCACTCCAATTTCAACCTCTTTGACTAAAAATATTTGCCAAATTCAATGAATAATCTTAGCCACTAAAGAGCAAAAGGTTGTTCTCTAAACACTTTTCAATGGAACCCTTCTGATTCTATGGGATCTTTTTCCTCTTGCTTGTCCATCAGCAGATTCCCTGTTCCTCCAAGCCAAGGCATTCCTTTGCCATGCTGACTTCATGCTGTGCTTGCAAACCAGCGTGATGGGACCCACCTCGAGTACCCTGACTCAAAATCCTGAGCACCATCCAGCTGCTCAGCAAGAAATAGCTGAGCTGTTTTGCAACCTTAATTGATTACGAACGGATCTGTAGCATTATTTTATTGAGATTTGTGTTTATATTCCTGCTCATTGCATATTGCATTTAATGGGTGGTTTAAATTCCTGTTTTCACCTCACAGCAGCATTGCAGTGCCTGGCTTCTCCGTGAGTGGCAGAAAATCAAGCTGAGAACCCAACTGTGCTCTTGGCCAGGTGTTTTGGGAGCTGTCACTGACAGTGCTCAGGCTGGAGTTTCTGTATTTGCCCTGTGCAGCTGCACTCCTGCCCCTCTCCAGGCTGCTGCTGAGGCAGGAGGGGTTTCACCATCACCTGTGACGTGACTGCACCCTTTGCTCTGCCAAACAGAGCACAGGAGTGCTGACTGCAGAGCTGTTCTACTCTCCCTGCTTTACAGAGTTTCTGGCAGCTCTGTCATTCCCACCAGAGAGGGAGCAACACCTTTGTTCCTTCAGCTCTCAACAGGTTGCTGCTGTGCTTTTCTCTCTCTGATGCTGAGCACTGAAATTTGGGTTTCCTCTGCCCATCAGACATGGCTGTGACTGGGAAGGAGGGATTTGGCCATTTATTACATTTTGTGCTCAGCCACAGTGAAAGCAGCAGGACTTTGTACCCACCTGTTACCTGTGTGGTGATCAAAACGTGAGGTTGATTTTGAGATACAAAAATTAATGTCACTCCAGAGCCATGGAGAGGACAATATTCACACGGGACAGCGTGGCCTGGGCTGACCTGGCCTGGATTGCCCTCAAGAGTGTCATGGCTGGGGGACTCAGTGCTGTGAGTGTGCCCAGGCAGCCTGGCATGGCAGGCAGATCCCAGATCTCTTTTGGCCACGTGTCCCTTTCCAGCCCTCTTGTGCAGCTGACAGAATGTGTTGTGTCGATGGGAGGATGGCAGGCACTGCTCTCACACAGGGTTTGGGAAGGGCTGAGGGAGGAGAGCCTGGCAGGGATCTCTCAGCCAAGTGTGGTTTGTCCAGAGAGCAGCATGGAGTTCTCTAAACAACTCTGTTTCTCAGGAGATGCAGCTCCCAGAACACGGCTGCTGCTGCTCCTCAGAAATGCCACCGTGCCAAAGGACGTGGTGTTGATCCCAAGGAATGTCCACTGGCCCTTAGCTTGGGGACAGTGGATTCTCTGGATTCAGGGAAAAATGCCTGCAGTGGGGCAGTTGGACTGCTGGCCTCCAGAGATGCCCCTGAAAGGGAAATGATGGGAATTTGCCCAGCTAGAGGAAAAAAGCAGTTCCCATTCCCCTACAAGGTAACCCCAACAGAATCTGCAAGCTTGAGCTGGGCTCCTCTCCAGTGGCCTCCCTGAAGTATTCTTCCTCTGAGCTGCCCACAGGGACAAATTCCACACCCTTCCCAAACCAGGGAAGGAAGTGATGCCCCACCAGATAGGAGGAGGATGCTCTGAGGCTTCACTATGGAAAAAGGGCTAAAAAAGGTCACTGCTGTGTTCCCCAGCGGGGCTCCCAAGTGCATCCTGTCCTGTTTGTTGCTGTGTAAAACACCTCAATTGAGTTTTCCAGAGTGAATGGCTTCCAAGTGCCAGAGGGCAGGTTTGGATTGGGGATTAGGAAGAGATTCTTCACCTTTCTGTGATCCCATGGACTCCCCCAGCTCCCTGTGCGTGGCTCCTGCTGTGCTCTCTGGCTGTCACAGAGCCCAACAGGAGCCTGCAGGGTGTGTAAGGGTGAATGTGTCCTTTGGGCAAGGCTCAGGATTAAAAGAAGACTTGAGGTAAAAAAAAAAACAACATAAAAAACAAGCAACTAAAAGCAATCGTGCAATGGCATGAGGAAAGGCTGGTTTACAAAAACATCTCATGCTTAAACTCTGGCAAATGTCACATATTGCAGCAAGAGCATCCTGTGGGAATATGGCTGTAGTAGGACTGATTTGAAATAATAAATAATTTGCAGCACCCCAAAAGTGAACTGTAAAATATGGTTATTAGAGGAAATGAGTTGCTTCAGTTTTCTTCAACTGCAGCTAAATATGTGAGAAGTTGGAGTGTATTTTTAGAGAAACCTAATTTGAGGTAGAAAAAAAACCCAAGCAAACCTGGCAGCACTTCAGGCCTCTGTATCTCATGGTTTTAGAAGTCTAGAAAATTGTCAACATAAGCTTTAAAATGATCAAGATCAAGCACAGATTGACCAAAACTGGAACTGGGGATTTCTAAAACCTTGAAAAATTTTATCTGTGAACTTTGGATTTGCCTGAGAGATCTAAAGTGTGTGTGTTGAGCTGGTGCTTCACCAGAGAGCTGTGAACTTTGCAGGAGAGACGAGGGGAATTTTGTGAGCATACTTGCATGAAAATGCCATAACCCCGTTTGGGATGGCTGAACTCTCATTCAACCAAACTGCTTAAACCTGATCTTAAATAAGAGAAAAGCACTATTTTCTCTGTTGCTACATGGGCAGCTAAGTTGAAAGGATATGGTGATATCTCATGACTTATATTTTCTCTTCACCAAAAATGTTTTATTGTGCAGTTCCTAACTAAATTTTTGCTTTTGCAATAGAGGTAGAGTTGGGAATAAAGAGGAAAAATGGAGATAAATGGATACCCAAAGGCAGATTGAACCATAACATTTACATTTCTCCCTTATCTGATGTGAGGGTTTTGCAATTCCCGGGTTTGCAGCAGTCCCAGTACAGAGGGAATTGTGTCCAGCAGTTTAAAGGAGAGGAACAGGATGGTTGCAAACTGGAGAGGTTTGGGTGATTGCTGCTGGATTTCCAGTGAGGGAAAACTGGCTGGTGGCCCTGGGAGGGTGTAACCAATTTGTTTGAATAAGCTGTTCATAAGTTTCCACTCCAAGAGGCTTGTAATCCTTATTTAATAAAATGTTGTCATAAAGACCACTTTTTAATTCCTCCATGGGCTGGGGATGACGTCTTGAAACAGAGGTCCATTTACATTAAAAATATGCATACTGTGGTAGACCAAGGAAAACAAAGCTTTCTGTAATATTTCTGAGTTTTACGGTGTGTTTTTCCTTTATTTTACTATAAGTGACAGATTACTCCAAAAAGAATGAGTGACAGATTCAGGAAAACTTATCTGTGTGAGGCTGGCTGGTGCAGGCTGGGCTGGCAGCCTGTCATGGTTTGATGCTGGCACAATCTCGGGCGTTTGCAGTTTATTGCAGCCTTTGAAAAGTCTGTTTTGGCCCACACGTTCAAAGAATGAGTTGGAGTTCTTCAGTTTTTGGTCTCAGAGTTGTTTATTGTTCCTTATCTATAAAAATTTTTCTCCTGTCCAGCCAAGGTCCACTCAGCAGGACAGACAAGAGGCACTCTGCCTGCCCCCGGGGTACTGCTGTCTCTTTATACTACAAACTAGTATAATGTGTATAATAGTATATACTACAAAATGTACAATGTGTACAATTACTTTGCAATACCTATCACCTATGTTAGACAGTGAGCTTCTATTCTAAACCAATCCCTAACATCACAGCAGAAGATGGAGGTAGAGAAGAAGAAGAAAGGCTGGACATGCCAAAGTACCTCTATCTTGTCCCCAAAACCCCCAGTCTGAAAACCCCAAAATCTACTTTTTCACCAAGTGATAATTTTATTATTACCCTACTTCAACTTCTGTGGCTTTCATGTCTTCATACAAAGCTGGTAATTTGCTCCACGGGTCACAATCAAACCCCCAGGTGTTCTGGGCTGTGTGCCAGGGTCTCTGAGCCCCCTGGCAGGGGTCTCAGCAGCTCTGGACACCCAGAGGGCTGTACTGAGTTCTGACAGCACAATGCCAGTGCCCCCGTGGAAATATATGCTCCCTGCTGTCTGCTGTGAGATGTGAGCAGGAATAGAGTTAGCAGGCTCCGACTTAGGAATAAGCATCCCAAAAACCCTCACTTCCGCCTGTGTGGAGGGCAATTTTTAGGAGGCAACGTGGCAACATCCACCAAGCTGTAAGCCTTAAATGCATTTATTTGAACGCTCCTGTTCAGAGACTGTCACCTTGTGTTCCCGCAGCCTGCCAGGCCGTGGGCACGGGGATGATGCTGAGCTCCTGGGCCACGTCGTCCCTGGAGGAGGTGGCGGCGGCGGCGCCGGCCGGGCTGCGCTGGCTGCAGCTGTACGCGTACAAGGAGCGGCGGGTGACGGCGGCGCTGGTGCGGCGCGCCGAGAGCGCCGGCTACCGCGGCATCTTCCTCACCGTGGACACGCCGTACCTCGGCCGCCGCCGCGCCGACGTGCGCAACAGGTTCCAGCTGCCCCCGCACCTCAGGTACCGCCGCTGCTGCTGCCGCTGCCGGGCGGGGTGCTGGGGGAGAAGGTGGGGCTGGGAACGGCTCTGTGGGGCTGTGCGTGTCTCTGCTTGGGCTGCGATCTGCTCTGGGGCGCAACAAAGCTTTCCTGCCTCTTGGCATACTAAGGCACTGTGCCAGGCGGGCTGCTGAAGTAAGAGACATGGGGCATTTCTTTATGCATGGATCAATTTGTTCTTGGCTATCTTCGAACTTCAGCTAGGCAGAGCCTGGAATGACCTGCTCTGATGTTGAACTGGGATCCACCAGCAGAATTGGCTGGGCTCCAAAAGTGGGCCAAAACTCCCTTCCAAGAGATGTTATGGTTCTCTCTGTGTTGTCCAATGACACTGCTCTGGGTCCAGGGCCATGGTGCTACTGACTGCAGAGCCTCTTTTTGAGCAACTTCAGCTTTTCTTTTACTCCAATACAGAAACACATGGATATCAGTCTTTCTAAATTCTCCATAAGGGCAATTTTTACCCCACAGTATGTTTTGGGACATTTTCTGTGTCTCAGAACTTGTGGCATCATGATTGACTTCAGCACCACTGCAGGGCCAATGAGGAATTCAGTTTTAACAGAGTTAAACCAGAATTTTAACCTTAGAGCGGTGTTTAAGGATGCTGATTTGCCTGGCCTTTTGTAAATACGAACTGATAGACTGTAGAGACTCCCCTGATGACATATGCTGAAGTGCTGGCACAGTTCTAGCAGCCAAGGACTGGCTGGAAGAATATTTACTCAATGGAATATCCAGGACTTGAAGCTAAAAATCTTGCGAGGTTCTTGCATGTAGATCTTGGTAAGAACCACAGTCTACTATGGCATATGTTAGAATTCTTTAGACCATGAAAATGAACACAAAAATGGAGAGACAGAGAAAAAAAGACAGCCTAATGTATTTTGAAGCAGCTAAACTTTGAGGCGAGTTCTGGGTGAAAGCTAGTTTTGAATATTATCAATGAAATTAAATTGTTCTTCCTATGTCTCCAAAGACTGTTGTGTTGTACTGTACGCGTGTTGTAAGTAACACGTACTTAGCAAGAGTCACATCCAGAGGTTCTTCTTCATTCCCATACTATTCCAAAGGAAGATAAGCCATGGGGCTCTGCTCTTCTCTACCTGGCCAAAACCCCTCCAGAGCCTGGGGTGTTGACTCTTCCCCGTGCACTTGTGCTTGCAGCTAAGAGATGAAAGCTGACAGAGGAGCTGAACTCTGTCCTGATTTCTCTGTTAAAGTACAGTTTTAGGAGGGAAGCACTAGAGAGCAAAAAGGCCCTAACACATCTAACGTGAAAATGTATCACACTGGTACATGTGTGCCCTATGTTGTAATTGTGCTAGAGATCTGTGTTTGACACATGATCAATATACACTGACCTTTTACTCTAAAAGATAAAATTAGGCAATTATGAAAATAGCTTGCTTTTTAGGGGCAGTAGAGTTTTAAGGCTTGGGGTTGAGGAGTTCTTGAATGCGAGTCCAACAACCCAAAGACATTTGAGGAAAGTGGGAGAGCGTTTCTGAAGCACTTTGACCCCACCCCAAATATATTTGTTAGATTTGCCCAAATATAACAAGGTTTTGAGTGAACAGGATGAAATCATGAGAAATTGGAGTAATCCTTAAAGGTTCCAACTCATCACTGCAGATCCCCGAGTGCTGCCTGGGCAGAGCTTTGTTGCAGAGGCCATGGTGAAACTCTCCTAGCGCAGGGCTCTGCTCATTTATGTGATAACTTTTTCTTGGCTTCGGGTTTTCAACAAAGTTTCAAAGCAACAACAAGGTGCCATTGTGCTCTGAAATGTATGTAAGGCAACATTCATCCAAGTGTTGATCTGCATTTTGCAGGCCAAGAAAAACAACAGTTATTTATATAATCTTATCCATGGTTCTGTTTTTCTCTGGGCACCCCACCCTCCACAAACCAACAGCTGAAAAGCTGGATCTTGCTGAGAGCCCACTCCTTTCTCGTTTGCTTCTGGGCCTGGAGCTGAACAGAAAAGCCATGTGAAATGCTGCTTGTTGCAGGCATGAAATCAGCAGTGAAACCAGCCAGGTTCCATGCAAAAACACTCATGCACTTCCCAAAATGTGAAATATGAGTATTAAATAGCCCAATATGGAACAGGACACAGTTTGAGAAGAGTAGGGCAACTGGGACATGGATGTGCTAGAACCTGGGAGATCTTGTTGCTGAAAAACTCAAGTAACAGCAATGTTTTCACATGAGCTTCCTCTCCTCTCTACATTTTACAAGGAAATGTACAAAAGGGATGCAAGGTAGACAGGCTGGCTGTTGGCCTTATTGGACAGATGAAAATTCTGAATTCTTTGCAAAGCTTCATGGACACCCCTCTGTTTCATGCAGCATAAGAAAACTTTATTTCTTCCCTGATCCCCTATTCCTCTCATAGCTGAATTCCCTGGATTTGAAAACAAAACCTAGCCCTATTTATTTTGCTATAGAAGTCAGACTATTACCTTGGGCCAGAGAAACTTGCCCCAAAGTTATCACAAAACCATCACAGAAAGATAGAAAGGCTTGGGTTGGACGGGACATTAAAGATCCAGTGCTTGTGTTGATTATCAAATGCTTTGTCAGCCAAAGGTTTTGGCTCACTGAGGAGTGGGATCTGATGTGCTGGGACTGGCTGGTTTTGCTCCTGCCCTGCAGTGCAGCAAAGCTTTACCTCAGGCATCCTGAGTGCTGCCTTTAGGGACCCATGGTGACTGCAGAGAATCCTCCTCAGACTTTTTTCTGTGTCTTCTGTCGCTTTTTAGCCTGAAGAACTTCTCGAGCAGCGAGCTGGCCTTTTCCTCAGGGAAGGACTTTGGCGAGGACAGCGGGCTGGCCGTGTACGTCGCCGAGGCCATCGATGCCACCGTCAGCTGGGAGGACGTCAAGTGGCTGCGGGGGCTGACCTCGCTGCCCATCGTGCTGAAGGGGATCCTCAGGGGTGGGTAGCCCTGCTGCTTCCTGGGACAGGGCAAGGGGAGGGCTGTCACCTCCTCCTGCACCCTCAGGAACCCACCAGGGAAGGTGTTTGTGGGAGCAGCTGCTCAAAGAAGTGCCTGGTGTTGTCACCAATGCCACCATTAATACCATCATGCCAGTGATTTTGCAGTGGACAAAATCATTCAGCAAAGAAATTTCTTACTGACGAGTTCTGGAGCACAATAGAGAAAATAAGGGCTAGCAACCGAGGTGGCTGCTGATCTAAAGGGATAAAATGTCCTGCTCCAACATTTCAAGCTACTTTTCTGGTCTTATTACTTAAAGACAAAACCTTTTTCTGTGTTGAGGCGAGGCTTTGGAAGGCTGAAGCCCTAAGGTGGCTTTGCAAGAGCTGACAATGGTTTTTTTAGTGATTCCTTGATTGTGGTGTCTACAAGCTCCCACTGATGGAGGGACACGTCTTGTTTGGGATTTTTCCTAGCTGATGATGCCAAAGAAGCTGTAAAGCTTGGGGTAAACGGGATCCTGGTGTCAAATCACGGAGCACGACAGCTTGATGGGGTCCCTGCTACTGTGAGTGCTGATGCCAATATGCTTCAGTAATCTCTAATTTTCTCTGCCTTTTGGCTTCTTGTTTGCTTTCTCTGAACATGTGGAAGCTGGAGAAAAAACCTGGAATAAGTGTTCTATGCCATAAGTAATAACCTCTCTCCACTTCTCTATGTATGTCACATCATACTCTGAGTTAGACACAGCCTTTCCTTGGTACATCAAATTGGAAAATCTTTCAAAATTTTTTTTTCACTTTCCTCTTCCACATCTTCTTTCTCATTCTTTTTTGAAAAGCCCTCATTGCTATTTGCAGCACACTGAAGGTTGTATTAGGGTCGTTTTTCCTCTTTTAATATTCTTTGGAGGCTTCTGAAAAATTGTAGTTAAGAAAGAGCTAAAGGCAGAATGAAACTCTCAATTTTTCTCCTTTCAAGTATTTTCACCTTTGGAAAAGGGAGAGAGTGGTTAAATTACAGTTTTTCCTTTTTCCTTTTCCTTGTCGTGCTACCCCATGACTTTTCCAAAGGTGAAAGGGATTTGAGAATTTCTCCGTCGGCAAAAAAGAAAGAAGTAAAGGAAAATGAAAAAGTATGTGCTCAGGATGAAGGAAAAACCCCAAAATTCCAGTCATCACTCATCTTGCTTCATTTGGTGTGGGAAAGCTGCACAAATAAAAAGAGAATGAAAGGGAGGGGAATCAAAGCCCACTTGTGCCTCTCTGAGTATTTCCAATATGTTCTCGATGAAAAACCTCCTTTTTTCCATGCTGGCTCCCTGAAGGGAGAAGGGGAGCAGGTCCTCTTGTCACCTCCTGGGAATCCATTCCCCAATTTCACTGAGAGCATTTGAAACTCCTGGGCAAGCCTGTGTGTGAGGTAATCCAACAGCAACAATGTATAAGGTTGTTAAAAACATAATTTTGAGGAACCCGTGAGAGCTCAAGAAATACAAATTAATTTTTGACAGCCGCAGCAGAAGAGAAATTTGCAAACTCCTCGTCAGGAGTTACTCCTTTGCCACACCAAAGGGCAGAGGAGAACTGCTAAAACTGATGTGTTCCCTGGATTTCTGGTGCAAAGAACACTACTCCACAATGCCTGTTTTTATAAAGAATCTGTATCGGGTCATGTTAAATGGTTCTGATTTAGAAACATAATAATTTGCTTCAGTTTCGTGGGGTTTCAGATCGTGAGCTGAACCCAAGCTGGTCAATATTTCTAGTGTCTAGTTACACATTGAGGAAATCTATGTTTTAATTATGGTTTGCATCATGCTTTAGTTATTAGAGCACTTTAATGTTGGTACGGTTTGTCAGGATGTAGAAAGTGGTCTCTGGATGTGGAAATAGATCCAAAATATGTCTGGCAAGGGAGCAAAACCAAAGGGAGGGGGAAAATCACAGCAAGTGCCAAACTTCAAGAAAATTTTAATCCAAATCTAAAAACAAAGTGCACTTTCAAGTTTTTTTTCCCCATCTTCTAGTCATTTTTATCCATTAGAAAGGAAATGAATTACATCCGTATTTGAAAGATGTGAATTTGTGTGTCTTTTGTCTTACTTCCACACACTGTTTCCAGTCTCCTTAATACTTGGCTTCTGGTGGTGTTCCTTTCCTGATTTTCATGAATAGGAACTATTTAGGTGGCCTTGTAGGAAAATTTGCCCTGTAATTAATGCTCCAGGCTTGAATTCAGGAGGCTCATCCTTTCTTTGGGACCTCTTGCATGGCAAGTGGAATTACTTAATTCCCTGGTTACACACTTGTAACCTGAGAACAGTAAAAATATTTCCCCCCTTACTTGTGTCACTGGTGTAAGGGATAAGCTGAGAAAGGGGATGAACAGAGCTCAGTGAAAACAGCATACATGTGCATTAAAAGAAATTACTTCCCACCTTGCTCAAAACTTAGAGGAAAGTTAATTTTTTCTTATATCAAAAGGTTTTTCTCTATAGTCATTCCTGTAATTAGATGCATTTTCAAAAGGGAAAATGCAATTGATTAAAACTTTTCAGCCAACTCTAAGTTCTTCCAGGCATGTGTTTCTCTCACTCCTTGTCTGTAGGTACAGTGCCTGCCTCTGGGCTCCTGAGCTGGCCCTCAGGATAAATGAATGGGAAATTTAAACAGGGAGCAAAGATGATTATTTAAAAAGTGAGCTGATCCAATTTCATCCCCAAGCTAGTGAAGACTGGAAGTTTGGGAGGTAACACTGCCAAAAGGCTTCCTTAGTTCTGCTGTTTTGTATATTCTGCATAAGAATCAGATACTGGCTTGTGTCAGATTTGTGTCATGGGGTCAGATGGCCACTTTGTGAGAGCCTGCTGATTCTCATTCTGTTTATGTGACTCTCCAAATAAATCTGACCTTTGTATGTACCTTCTACCCTGAAAGTCACTGCTGGTTCTCAATACAAAGCTGTGTTATTTGGGTGTGTATTTAGGCATGCAACTGCTCATTAAGCTGCTGTAAAGCTTGGATCCTGTGTGTAAGAACTGGCTCAAAAAATAAATAGAGTTTCAGGAGCAGCCAAGCTGTGTTCCTGGTTTCTCTCTCCTAGATTGATGTCTTGCCTGAAATCGTGGAGGCTGTGGAGGGGAAGGTGGAGGTGTTCCTGGATGGAGGAGTGAGAAAAGGCACGGATGTTCTCAAGGCCCTGGCTCTTGGTGCCAAAGCTGTTTTTGTTGGGAGACCTGTCCTCTGGGGACTGGCTTATCAGGTAAGTGAGGGAAAGCCCAAATGCATTACTCACATCCCTGGACTCACTGTTTAGCCCTGTTAAATGCACATGCATGTGTCTGTGTGCACAGAGGAGCGTGTGTGTGTGATGCATCTGTGTGCATCCAGATCATCTGATTTGCTGTTGGCTAAAATTTGCTATGACCAACCCTCAGGATTTATGTTTGTGCAGAAAACCTTTCTTGGCACACGTATACATGTCTGTGCCTACACACATAAACGTACACATAATAGTTCTCATTGTCTCCTAATCTCCCAGGGTGAAGAAGGAGCAAAAGAAGTTCTCCAGATGCTGAAGGAAGAGTTTCGCCTGGCAATGGCACTGACAGGTGGGACATTGACATTTCCTCTCTGAAATCACATTTTCTCAGAGCTTTCATTTGCCCCAGGCAAGGTGCTATAGCAACTTGCATGAGGGGAATGTTTGCAATCTAAACAGGTTAGTCTGTGGAGAAATGGGAAAAAGACTTGTTATCCCTGCCTTATAAATGGGGAACTGAGTAGATTAGGTGAAAAAACATTATTAGGTGAAAACATTATTTTGTGAGGTTTTTTTTCACAAGGAGAGCAATAAATCCATAGAAAAGTAGTGGCAAATCTTTGGTTGCTGAGGGGTGGATTTCATCTGACAGAATGGAGATTTTTTTGAGGCAGAAAAAGAAAATGCTTAGAGTGGGTTGGAAAATCAGGGGCTTGAACTGATCTGCAACTTCTCCTCCAGGATGCCGGAGAGTAGAAGAAATTGACAGGACCCTGATCCGAAGACATCAAGTATTGTTTTCCAAGATTTAGGTCTGAAGACTCTTGCCTTGTGCATTGCCTGTTGTGCTTCCAGACAAAATCCAACTGCATTCCCTCTGTGGGCCTCCTCCTGCAATCCTGACTGAGGGAATGCTCTGCTCTGTAGGAAATCACTTGTTGAAGAAAGAACTCAAGGCAAATTTTACAGGTGCCTCCAAATCTCTCAGGCTCTTAAGGAAAGCTGCTGCACTGGGAGGTGTGATTAGAGATGGGCCTTTATACAAGAGCAGCGCAGAAACTTCGAGGTGTTTTTCAACAAATGCTGATAATTAATTTCCATGCCTGGGAGTAATTTAGCTGTTAAAGTGAAACTATAAACAGAAATGCTGAAATTTAAAATGCAAAAGATGCTTCTTGCTCACTGTTTAGAGAAACTGGACTGTAGATTGTAGAGATTAAATCTTGCTTTCCTATGAACAGAGTGTCCTTTCCCTAGTGACTTTATAAGCATCTGGGCTTGTGGCACGTAGGCTGTAGGAGCCCAGAGGACTCTTCGTTGTAAGGAACCAAAGAGCAAAGCAAAACTGGGGAAATTTGGAGAAATTCAGCTGTTTAAGTGGCACAAGCCCCTCTGCAATCAGACAGCTGCTATGTACATGCATTGCATGTATGTCAGATCCTTGGCTACTGCAAGTCCCTGTAGCCCAAACTGTGCCAGCTGCATCCACCTGGAGCTCTGAGTCCCATTTTTCACCTGGACTGATTTGCAAGGGAAGGCTGATGCTGCCTGGGAGAGTTTGTAGAATTTGCAGCCATGTGAAAAGGGGAAACTTCAATAACTGAGGCATTTACCTATGACTTGGGAAGAGCCTAGTGGCTCTCTTGAGTTTCCATGCACCCCCTTAAGTCAGATAAATCTTGGTGTTCTTCACTCTGCTCATGAGGAGGATGCAGAGACATGCAGGATCTGTGCCTCTGTTCTATGAACAACCCAAATATCCCCTGAATTCAGGAGACATTTTGCAGCTGTAAGGAATAAAGGAGGTAAGACTATACTGTTCTCATCTTGGGTAAAACCAAGGCTAGCTCTTCACCTGTCTCACATACCCTGCAGGTATGGCAGTTTTACAAGGAGCAGGGAAAGGCCACACAGGTTTTGAATATCTTGCTGTGAAAATTTAATGTTCATTTTTAAGGAAGACCAAAAAAGAGAAAAACACCTTAATTTCATGGTTTCACTGACTTCACCAGCTCCACCATTTGTTTCCCATCAGCCTCGTGCATTCTGACTCTCCCACTTTGCTCAGTTTGAAATATCCCTTACTGAGCTTTAGAGGCAGCTTTGTAATGAAATGATGGAATATTATAATGGGAACTAAAGCTGGGGCTGGAACTCGAAATGGGGAGAAAACCCAAAAGGCCATATGCTTGCCCTCCAGTTGTAAAATCTGTACTCTTATTTACTGCAGTATGTGGTCTGTTGTGTGAGAGTTGCATAGCAACAAAATAAAGTTTATCTGTGCAAGGAAATATGAATGTTTCTCAGAGAACAGAGAAACATAATTTCTGCTGTTTACTGCACTTATCATATCTGTTGCAATGTGGACTGTGTCAGATGTCAATTACAGACTAACTTCGGCAAGACTGTTTATTTGAGATAATATAAATGTTACTTAAAAGACAGGGGCATAATATCTTATGTTTACATGTTTAAGATCTATTTCTAAAGCTCAGAAGATGCAGTTTCCTGTCTTTGCCCCAGCCAGATTGGAGGAAAGTTCTGAAACTCTGTGGCTCAGTAGAAGTTCTGATGGTGAGGAAACCGGTTTCGTTACTTGTGCGTAATTTACCTTTTCTGGTTCCTCTGGGATTAGGGGTTTACATTGTTTTTTCCTGCCTGTTATCTGAGAATCATCTGACTGCCTTCCAGTTCAACCCTAGTATGACTAGACAAGCATTAAAAACCAAAATTAGAGCCAAATACTTAAAGGCTGTGAGACTGTTCACAGAAAGTAAATTCATTTGTCTGGTAGAATTCTCTTTTTAAAATATTCCACAGCGAAAAGAATTTCTTTTGATTTTGAGACAGCCAAACACAACTACTTCTTGAAATTATTAAATAAGAAAATAAAAGGTAGGAATTCTGTTTGGTTTGGGTTAAAAAGCAGAAAGACTGAGTGTCCTCAACCATTTTAAAAACTGAACAATGTCCAGGCTAAGAAAAAAATCTATCTCCAAACTTGCTTCATCTGGAGAAGCTGAGAGAAAATCAGAGCACACAGGCGATAGTAGATCTTTCTATGGTTTGTGAGAGTGTTTCTGAGGAGAACGTAAGTAATGTAACAAAAAAACAGTACATCTTTGTGAAATATGTAAGTAGAAAATTATTTGTCTTAAGTAACAAGTGAACCCAACAAACTTTTAGGAACAATTAGTCATAGTCCTTTGATCAAGGCACAGAAGTAGAGGGGAGCAGAAATGTTTTGCATTTATGATGCTTTAGTGGAACTGCCTACCCAAATGTCAAATAACACACATGATGGGTTTAATAGTGAAATTATTTTCTGGCTTCAGTTGGGCTCCATATTAAGTCACAAATACAAGGAAAAAATACCTACACAGAAAAAACCTAATAAGGGGGGAACAGTGAGTGGTATTTCAGTACCCACAAAGACAGCACTCAGCTGGTGTGCTGGGTACTGAGAAAAATCCCGACTGGTTTGGGAGGCTGGTGAATGATCAGTGACTGAATGGGGCTCTGCAACCATCTGCCAAGAAGGACCAGGAACATCCCTGGAAAAGAAGATTGCAGTTCTTAATGAGCAAATATTTATCACATGTTTTGTGAAGAGAGAAGAGACCAAAAGCAAAACCTGAGGGTATGAAAGAGGGGGATGATCCTGTGCTTTTTAGGAGAACGTGGTACTTCCCAAGAGGTTCAGATGTGAGGCAGGCTCTTGCACGCTGGTGTTTCATGTTCAGTCCGTGTGTGGAGCTCTCTGCTGCTGGCAGTGCAGAAGTTTCCCTTTTTGGAAGCATTGCCACAAAGTTGTCTCCAGTGAGCTCCTGGAGGATTAAACCCACTGAAGAGTGTGTAGAAGAGGGCAGAACTCTCCACAGGATATGCAGAAACCACTCAGGATGTTCGGAGAGGCTTCAGCCCTGGTTTCAGATCTCAACAGCTCAGATCAAGACATGCATTTTTAGCACTAAGTTCTAAAGAAATCAATCTGTTTCAAAGTGGCAAGGTCAGTGAAAGAGCCTGTGATGTTTTCTGGACAGCTGACAGACCAAGGCTGGACATGCAGGGAGCAGGGTTCTCCTAAGAAAAAAACCAATATCCTTCTGGAAAAGCCCACCTCGAGCAAGTTTGGCTGTGCTGGGAACATCTTTGCCAGGAGAATCTGGCAGTTTAACTCAGCAGAGGAGAGCACAGAGGTGCAGGACTGTAGGCTGGCTCAGCACATGGCAGGAGTCAGCCGAGGGCTGTGAGAACATCTGACCTTTCGGATCAAACTGAGGAGGAGGTTACTGTAGCTTCAGGACAGATTTTCCTCTCTCTCTCTCTTGCCTGTCAGTCCTTTGAAGCAGAGACCTGCTGCTTTTTGAATGTTTGGAGCATGCACACAGGGTGGAGAATCCAGTAAGTAAATAATAGGAGCCATAACTCAGTGCAGTGAAGCTGAGGAGCTGTGAAAGACGTGATCTGTTTTCTTGTGACCTCCACCTCTCGCTGTGACTCCGGGACATGTTATTGTGTTTTATTTGCTCTAGGGGCCAAGTCAAACCAATAGGTCTGGAACTGGTAAGAACTCCACCCCCATTCCCCAATTTTTCAGGTTGAGCATGAAGCTTGTCTGTCTTACTGGGAATTTCTGAACATAAATAAACAGGCACTTAGAGTAACTCGCCTTGATAAATGGGCAGTGTAGGTCGGGGCCTGCTGGATATGCAGGCGACTCAAAGATGAAGCAGAGCTGGGGAAGTAGGCAGGAATGGCTCTGCTTTTCTTGGCTTCTCAAATGGTTTTCAGGCTGAAATCAAATACTTGAGTGCATGAGGAAAGCTGGCTTCTGAAGTCATGATTTTGCACTGAACCTCACTGTAAGGATATCTCTTATAAAGCTACTTTTGATGTGGAAATTTGGCTCCAAACCACACTGAAGGCCATTATAAATAACCACTTCATCACAGGACACACAGAAGTTGGCTGCCTTGAACACTCCTAGAAAGCAAGCCTAACCTTATTGAGCCATAACCTCAGCTAGTGTAAATCAGAGAAGCTCCATTGACTTCATTAGTTTACTCTGATTTACACCAGCTGTGACTGCAGCCCACATTACAGCAAGATATGTCAGCTTTTAAATTCTGTCACTGGGTGTTGAACAAAACTGGTCTTAAAACAAGACTGGCAATCCCAGATTTAGATCCTAATGAGATGCAGCATTGTAATTGTTTCACGATGCTTATATGCTCCATTTTGTTTTCATTTTTGCATTGCTTCTGTTTTTCTTATCTCCTGCCAAACAGAGGAAGAGTACCACATATGTTACATCCATAACAAAGATGTTTTGCTGCATCGAGAACACGTCCTCCAGATGCAAAATGCCTTCGTGCTGTAGCTCAGCTTCTTCCTTTGCATAGGTACATGGGTTATGTGCCAACGTAAGAACACCCCTGAGGGCAGCCCTGCGTTTCCCCAGGGCCTGGGGCTCTGCAAAGGGGCACCCAGGGGCTGTCCCAGGGGAACTTCCAAGATCTGATTCTCCCTTAGGGATTCCCAGCTCCTAAGGTGGCTCATTTCAGGTGGGCAGGATGAATTGTGCCTGAGAGCACCCTGATAGGACTGCCCTGAGAGCATCAGTACTCTGTCACAGTCCTGCAGGGTGCTCAGGTAATTATCCACACTGAGTAATCAACTGGCACCTCTGTGGTGTGGAAGGCTGGGAGATGCATACAGATGGATATTCAGCCAAAGGGAAGACATCCATATAACCAGACTGACAGTGATTAATATTGGTTATTACTTTATGACAGCAGCAGCTGTAAGTTCCAGTCAAGGGCAAGGCAGCACTGTGCTCTGCAGAGATGCTTTTCTGCAGGCAGCAGTCTCTGCTCAACAGAGTCAGAAGGGTAAACTGGCAGGCAGAGGTAGAGAAAGTCTCCCTCTAAAATGGGGAAAGAAATAAACTGATTTGCCCGGCTAAGTCCCTTAACTTTCCCTTCCACTCCCTTAATTTGCTGTTCTCCCTAAGGCAGGTAACTCTGGGGTGGACAACACACACCACAAACACCCAGCAACCATGGGGAAGGTCCACAGGCAAACAGAACAGAGGTGGTTTAGGAGAACTGAAGGGAGTGGATTTTAAACACTTTGTTGTCATTAAAAAGGTTCCTGCAAAGCAGGTATTCACCATAAAGTTTATTTCATGTGAGGCGAGTCTCATTTTTGAGAATAGTCACCAAGACTTCAAAGGAAGGTGTGAAGACCCTTCAATAAGGTGACATGGCATAAACTCAGCTGTTACACAAATTCAGGATGGGTGTTGTGCACATCTCTAGTCTATAGTCAGCAAATTTGTTCAGCGTGTTCTGTTTCCAGACCCAGACACCCAGCATGGGTGTGAGATGAACAATCTTCCTAACAGGTGAGATCTGAACGCTGATCAGAGATGGGAATTCAAACAGCCGGATCATCTTCCATATCTAGGCTTCCTTCCTCTGGGTCTGTAGACATATTCTACCAAAGAGAGACATTGAAGAGTGTAGCTGGGGGTCTCTCTTATAATTTTAGTGCAAATTGTCACTGGCATGTCTGCAGCCTTCCCATTAGGTAGTTAAGAGCAGCAAAAATTACTAAATTTGGTATAAATTCCTTTTGGCAAGCTTATGTCTCTACCCAAGAACCTGGAAGAACTAAAGAAGTGCCCTTCATACAAGAAGCTCCACTGGCAAGCTCTTTGAAAGAGTTACAAACAGAGAAATGTATTTTAGGAAAAGGGAACTTGTGCTTTCCTGAGACTGTGACTAACAGAATATATCTGCAATTAAAGAGTAAGAGCTGGCACTAATCCACCTCATTTCCTTACTGCCTGCTGGAGAGTTTGTTCCAGAGCTCCTAATGCATGGCTGCAGGCCTGGGGGCTGTGGCACTGCACCTCACTGCATGCTTTCTGCCGTGCCCACAGCGGTGATGTCCTCGGATGGGATGGCACAGGGAACCTGGGAGGAGAAGGATGGGTGAGATTTCTGGGCAGAGCCTTTGTCCTTTGGAAAGAGTTGGACATGAAGTATGGACAGGTGTGGGTGTTGCTGGGGTGTTTTGGTGAGAAGGTAAGAGCTCATTTTGATTTTTCAAGAGCCCCCTACCCAGGATTAAAGTTGAAGTTCAGCTAGATGGGACAAGGGACCTGCTTAGGTGGGGCTTTGGTAGCCTGTGGTGCTTCAGGAGCACTTTATGTCAGCAGAGAAAAGCACTGAATCTTGTGGCACAGAAACCCAGTCCTTGGTTTCCATACACCATCCATGGTAAGGAATCTAAAGAGGAGACTGGCAAAGACCTTCAAGTGAACCTACAGGCTCAGTTCTCCCTACCTTCCCAAGAGACACAACGTTTTCATACCTTTCACTGGAACTTTTGTGGGAATCCCATCAAGTTCATAGTATTTGAATTGGTGGGACTTGCAGCTGTCATGTGAGGTGCTTGATGGTTGCTTTTATCAGGAATTTTGAGGCCACAGCTGGAGGAAAGCAGTGAGTTCTGTGTCAAGGCTGCTGTGGTTATTGTTCTTAGTTTGGCAAGGCCTGTGCAGTGACCTTCTAAATGCTGCTGGTATTTCCCAGACAAACTTGCCCTGTTACAGAATTGGTGCTGAATCACAGAATCATAGAATGGCTTGGGTTTAAAGAGACCTTAAAGCTCATCTGCTTCCTACCTTCCTGCCATGGGCAGGGGCATCTTCCACTAGACCAGGTTGCTCAGAGCTTCACTCAATCCATCTTTTGTGAATGGAAAGATGAACAGTCCCAGTACATGACATGCACACTTTAATATACAAATAACCCAAATAGATTATGATATCTGTACTTTACTCTCTGTGTTATTTATCCATAAACTACACCTTAAACAGATTTGGTCTCCCAACCTTTGCTTTTTGTGTGCTCCCTGCTAGCAGGCTGAGACATCTCTGATAGCTCCAGCTCCAGTTTATGTTCTGGGTATTCTGTGGTGCCAGAGAACTGGGAAGACCTCCTGGCATCATTGACAGTCCTTCTCCTGTTAGTCTAGGGACTGACACTTGCAAGTAGTTATGTGTAGGTTTGCAACTGCTGCATAACAGACTACAAAACCACACCCGAGCAAAATAATTCGCTGGCATGCTAATGAGCATCACCCCAGACAGTTCAACCATCTGTGTGCTCTGTTTTTATCTGCTTCAAGTGTGTTGGGTTTGGGTGTACATGTCCCCTCTGCAAGTATAAAACCATACTTTTGATCTATTGCAGAAAGGCCCTTTTACCATAAAGATTAAAAGATAAAGAAAATGATTCCTTTTGATTCTCAATCCTTTTTCCATTATTGCTCTGATATGTATGGGACCATATTGTCAAGTTATCCTAGAGGATGTAGAGCATATCCAAAGAACAAGGAACTGTAGAGCACATCCAGCCCCCTAGCTCTTTTATTAATTTGTGTTGCTGTTTACTGATGTGTTTGGAAATCTTCAGAACTACATGATGAGCAAAGATTTTGGCTGCAACATAAAGTGTGTCTCAGCCAACACTGTGGCTGCTGCCATGATTTCTAGAGCTGTGGTTGTAGCACAATCATTCCATTCTGAATTTGTGCACTGGATAATTTACCTTGGAGGACTTTTGTTGCCTCTGAGAAGCTTTTTGGTTATTAACACAGGAAAAGCAATATATCTATTAGTAGAAAAATTAATACATGGGAAAGCGTGATCCTAAGTCCATTCCAGCATGTGATTTACATCTGTGCAACAAAACTTTGCACCTGTGTCTGGCTAAGGGGCTGCCTGTTGATCTCATGTGTAATGTGTGTAATGTGCACAGCCCAAGCAGCTCCCAGTTGTATGTGGGAGCAGAGGAACCACGCTAAGGTGTGTATTCAACATCTCCCTTATAACTTTTCCTGCCCTGACCATGACTTTTTGGAGTGCACTTATGTCCTGGTGGTGAACCTGTGTCTGATTTCCCAGAGGTGAAACCTTTATGCCATGCAGGACCCAACACCTCTGCAGTCTTTGCCATTGCAAATATTCCAAAAAATGTACACAGATCAGTAAAAAGATGGAGTGAGTACTTCGTCTTGGTTTGGAGGTGCAAGTGAGATGATTTTGAGGCTCTTTCATCTCAAAAAAGAACATACAGGGTGCTGTGGCTAAAAGTTGAAGGTATTTAAAACAAAGCATTATTTTTTTTTAGCAACAAGGATTATGAGTGTTGGAATGTTCGTAAGGGATGTGGTAAATTGTACTTTGTAGTCCTTAAATGCTATACAATTTTTTTTTAGAAGATATCCTCTATTTTGGCTAAAAGATATTGGAGACTTGTTGATTGAAATGTTCTGGTTTTTCATGGTCAAAATGAAATGGGGTGATTGCAACATCTTTGAAACTTCCTAAGTCTATCACCTTCCTTTAAGAAGGTGATGTTTTTGGTGGTAATTTTTTAAATTTATGGCTGAATCTATGAGAATAAGACAAGACAGGATAGTTTGCATGACTGATTTGTGCAGCCCAAGCTACAAAAAGGTGTGCCAGTTTCCTGATCCCAAATGGGGCTGAGTCTCTTCACCAGGACTTCCCCATGGCTCTGGGCATTTAGGATTTTTAATCCTCTATGAGCCAGCGTTGATACCTTGCTGAATTAGACTCATTAAAGCTCTACTCTGTCACCTTGTTTCTCTGACATCTCTGTTTTGACTTTTCTGGTATAGCTACATCAGCTATCTCGCTGTCTTGCTGACCCACAGTAGGTTTGAGAGCATAATTCGAGGCTTTGTAAAAATGGAACATTGCTGAAGCAGCGGCCCCTCACTAATCTGCAGAGAGAAAACATGTATGACAGTCAGTGGGGATTCCATTTTTCAGGATCCAGGGTTTAAGACAGGCTTAAAGGAGTCTTATTAAAAGTGTTTTCCAGTGCATGTGGCTCCTTCTGACAGCACCCAGGTGGTTAAGAAACCAGCATTAAGAATAAAAGCCGTTTCTCTTTCCTGCACAACAAATGGTTCAAGTGTCTGCTATTCAATTCAGAAAGGAAACCTGCAGCAGTCATGTCCCCTGAAATAAACCAACCAACATTTTGAGCTGCCAACACTTCTGTCTATTACGTCAAGGCATCGCAAAGTTTAAAGCATAGCAAAGTAATATATATATATATTTTTTTTCAGTAATCCCAGGGTAAATATTAGGTAGACAGCATTTCTGCTTTGCGCATTAAAAGCCCGAATGAATTTGAAAAGCCTGCAAGTGCACTTTGGGGATTTCGGAAAGTGTCGTTTGACCATGAGCTAAGACCAGGAGCTGCCATTTTGCAGATGGGGCAGGAGGGAAAGGCGTTTGGCCTCATTCATAACTTCACAGCTACTGCAAATATCAGCTGATGAATATTTATGTTATGACTGGCAGAGGCCCGAAAGGCAAACGGGGGAGGAACGGAGGGGGAAGCTTAAGTTAGGAAAATGGTTGTCTGATCTCTGTGGGATTTCTTTACCAACACTTTCCATGCTTGAACAGTAGCTGCTGAATGAAATCATTATGTACTGAGCCCCTGTGCAGGAAAACAAGGTTTGTCAAGACTCCGTTCGTTAGCACCTCGTACTTTGTTTGAACCTTGGACATTTGCTGGGCCCTGTAAAGGGAAGTGTTTTTTCTTTTCAAATACTCCATAGAGTGGACCAGTCTTCTTTTGTTTAATTAGTATTGTACTTGAATTTTAAAGAAGCAAAAAAGGTGAGCGCCATTCCTCTCTATATAGCATAATTTCAAAGTAATGTATTTCTTCATATTTGTATTATCTCAACTCAACCACAGAAAGGGGAAAAATCCCAACCTCTTCCTTTTGCCTTCATCAGACTGTAAATTACCAGCAAGGAACAACTTTCAATAAAGCTTACCAACATGACTTCAGTGTTGGGATGGATCAAGCCCAGGAAGGAAACCGGCTGGAAAAAGGAACCACTGGAAGGCAGCAAGGGCTTAGCAAGGTGATGGTGGCTGCGGGTGGGTGGCAGCACAGGACCTCCACAGCACAGGACCACAGAAGTTTAGGGCTTCATGAAATGCAAACATAAAGAAATAAGGGCAAGCAGCTCGAGTTAGATATACAGAAGAAATAGAAGCACCCACAGCCAGTTCGTGACCTCAGAAATTGCTTCCCCAGGGACTCTGCAGATTCACCACCCTCTGCTTCAGAGGAATAGGGAAAAAAACTGGATTTTGACTACTGTACCCCTTCAGAAAAAAATCTCTAAACTTGGGTCTAATATACCCACTTTCTCTCTGGGTGGTGACTCTCTGCAGGCGTTTCTCATACTGCTTATTTAAAGCCACCTCAATGCCTTCATCTTCAGGAAAAGCCCACGTGCAAGAAACCACTCAAAACACCCTCTCAACTTTCTTCTATTCTTTTAACCCCGTTGGGAGTAAGGAACCACTCAAAACCCCCTCTCAACTTTCCTCTATTCCTTTCCACCCCGCTGGGAGATCCCCGTGTGTCCCATCTACAGGAACCAGCAGATGGTGCTGCAATACACCAAGTATTTATTTCCCTGGAAAGGGAAAACCTGGGCTAAGTCTACCCGGGGCTGCCTCTGGTTACCTCCAGCCCCTGAGGCAAACCGCTTCCCGCCTTTCCTCACGGCAGCTCGGTGCAATTGCAAATGCAGCCGGTGCAGCTCCGCTCCTTCCCGAGGCCAGTCGAGTGTCCCTGTTGTTGTTTCCGAATATCCGAAGAAGTTTCTGGTGGGGAGGGGTCTTTGGGACTGACGGGAAGGTGTGTGGGCAGGGGTTTGGGGACGGCAAGGCAGCCATGAGGCCCCGGCGCTTTGCCCTCACGGTGAGGGTTTTGGCGGGCTCCCCTCAGGGAGGGCCGCCATGTTTGACCCGCTCCCCGCCACTTTCGTCGGTGGTGGGTTTGTGTCCGCGGCTTGGGATGGAGGTGCTTGGGGTGTAAAAAAATTCCAGTTTTTCCCCAGATTTTTTAAAAATTTTTTTATTTTTTAAATCTCAGCCTCTCAAGAAATAATGGTGAGTTTGGGTTCAGCCCTGCTGCCAGCCCAGCAGGAATCTTGGGGTGCTTCCCCTCCTCTCAGGGTGCTGAGGGCCCACCTAGCTGCTGCCTCCACCACCTGGCTCCAGCCTCTGTGGTGAAAATAGTGAGGAAAAGCCTTCCCAAAAAAAGGATAGGAGAGAGACACAGGAAATTTGGACTAAGGTGCAGAAATACATGCAAGGACAATGAGCAAGCAGTGCATACTCATGTGCAGGGGCTCTGTAAAACATGGCGGGGTGACCTAGGACCAGTGTGGATGTGGTGCCTGATTTTTAATAGAAAAGTTATGTGGGGAAAAAGGCAACTTCTTGAAACATTTAGTGTTTATTTGTGAGATTTTCCCACCAGCACCTGTAAACCCATGGTGTGCTGTGAGGAGCTGCTCACCAGCAAGCAGCAGGGAGGGAAGGCACAAATAGAGAGGCACAGATTAGGGAAGGATATAGGACAACCCTGTGCAGCTGTTTTTGTTGTACCACCGAACTGTAAAGTTGAAAAATAATTTAAAAAGCAAGGGATGTGCCAGGAGTACTAGTGTGTCCTGCTTAGGGACGCTTGGGGTATTCTGTGCAAATTGGATTTTCCCCCCCTCTATTTTTTTGGATGGCTTAATATTGCAGAAGTGGAAGGGAAGAGCAGCAACACACTTGGAGTGTGGAGCCTTTTTCCTGATCCCTCTGGCACCAAACTGCAGCAGAGTGACCTGAGGACAGAAGCAAAGTCTGGCTGCTCCCATCTTTTCATTGCTGTAATCCAAAATGTGGAGGTTATTTCAGTGTGGAAGCTGCACATGAAAAGGGTCTCAGTTTGGGGGATTTTTTTTAGTTAAAAGAATTAATAACCAGGCGGGACGAGAAGGATAACTTGTGTATGATTTACTGGGCAGCAGGGGAGCAAGTGGAGGGGTCTTGATGGAGCTGGAGCAATTTGCATCCAGGGAATGTGGGGCTGTACCCAGAGATTTGCACGCTGAGGCTCCACAGACTGCAGTTGCAGCTCCAGGACTGAGACAGCCCACATTCCTTTCACAAGTGAATAGGAACACTTTTCTTTTTACTGCAGGATTATTTGATCATTGTGAGTCATGTGTGTGTGTGTTTGTGTGTGTGTGGAGGCTTCTGGTTGGGCTTTTAATCTGCTCAGTAGCTTTTTGGGGAAGGTGACCCGTTTGTTTCTAATCAAAAGCACCTAGGAAAACCTGCTCCATAAGAGAGGTTATTCATCTCAGTGAGGTAAAAAGGATGGAAAGACAATTACTGTGTCTTGTGACTAACACAATATGTGACTCAAAATATTAAGCAAGAGTGCTGCTGACGTGATAGCCTCATCCCCTCAACTTGAATCCACTCTGAAGCATCAGGCTGAAACACGAAGTAGTTCCCCTGAAGCCAGGCTGCTCTGGCTTTGCATCCAAAGACACTGAAGTTAGTCCATAACCTAGAGAAAAAAGTGATGTTTATTTAAGCAGCTCATTCCTGTTACAAACAAAATTGGGAGAGCTGTAGTCTTTATGTTTTGATTTAGCAGGTAGAAGGTGGATTTCATGAGCAGCCTCATAGAGTCACGGCCTGCAGCCCTGGAAGCTCCTGCTGTGGCTCAGGCAAAACTTGCCAAGTAATCTCACCTTTTCCTCCTTGCCAGACTCTGATTTGCCATTCTTGGGTTTGATGTAGGATGCAGACTTTCATTTCATCTCTGTGTGGGAATGGATGCTTGTGTTCCTTTTGCAGAATAAGGTGGCTGTGAGGTGATTTTTCTGTCCTTTTGCAATGTGCCTGTACATATCTCTGCTCCAAATGGGTTGAGGAGCTGGAAGTCAGAGTGTAAAAGGATGGGTCCTTGCAGGAGCTCCTCGTGCAGGGTCTGCAGAATCATAAAAACGTTGAGAAGGACCTTAAAGATCATCTCCACCCACCCCTCACACCATGGGCAAGAACACCTTCCACTAGACCAGGTTGTTCAGGATCACATCCAGCCTGGCCTTGAGCACTTTGAGAAGGTGAGCTCTGTGCAATCGAACAAATAATTTGACTTGTCACTTTTATATTTCAGAATACAGCTGTCAGAGTGACAATAAAAATAATTATTCTGTGAGAAAATTGGAAAGTTATGGGGAAATTCAATGAGTGTCCCAGAGGAGTTAAGTTTATTTTCAGTGAAGCATTAGTAGCAATTTTATTTGCCATATGAAATGAGGTGATTCTTCTTTTGGAACTGTCAGTGTTGTCTCAGATGCAGTGATGCACCAGTGTGGGTGATACTCTTGATACTCTGTGTAACCTGGGTGATGCTGTTGATATCCTGTATATGAAGAAGCACAGCTGTTGTAGATACTTCCAGCACTTAAAGTTTTTCAAAATTACACATTGCAAGCATGAGTTTAAAAGAGGCAAGTAAGTCATATTTCAGAAGGATGCTAATTACAGAAATATCTTTCCTCCTTCTCTTCCTGAGCTTACCTCTTCCTTCCCTCATACTTCACATTTATGGTTTTGGGACCTGAGCTCAAGCACGGAGCTGCCTCATTTCTTCAGGTGGAAGATCCAGAGGGACACGCAGCTTTAGGTAGGTAAACACTGATTCTGTTGGAGAAGCCCCGTGGCAGCATTTTGGAGAAAGTGCCTCTGGAGGGTGGGGGCTGGATCATTCTGCCTGTGGGCTGAGCTCCTCAGCGCGGGGTTCAAGGGGTTGTGGTGTGACTGAGCAAACCAAAGGCGAGTGCGCCCACCCGTGAGCTGATGTTCCCTGGAAAAGAGTGGGACTGGACCACGCTTGTTTCAGGGCCAGCCACAGGATGTAGCATCGTGTTTGTGTGACTCTTGTAGCATTGTGCTGCACTGGGTGATGTTTATTTAGTGAAGAATCATTTCCCAAAATACAGCCCTACCATGTTTTGCAATAGGGTGGCAAATACTGCTTTGTTTGTCAACTATGGGGTGTACTGTGGATGGCGAGTGATTCATTGCCCAGCAGGCGAGAATTTAATTTGTAAGAAATGTCTGCAGTTTAGCTTTAAAAAACCCCTCTATTTCATGTTCCAAATTCTTGTGAGAATGATAATCATTTGGTTGAACTTCCAGAGGTGGTTAAGGTAAATGGTAGATTAGGCTTCTAACACCTTGCCAGATTTGGCCATAGTTTTGTGAAGTCAATTGAAAAGAAAAAATAAATTTTAGCTGTGATTTTGTTTCTGATTTCAAGGAGATTTGATTTTATACCTTGCTTTGAGATGGGACATGCACAGTTATTACCCCTGAAATTGGACAAAAGCAAAGCAGATGAATTTTAGTTGTCTTCTGGAAGTCCATGGACTTTGGGAGATCACAGACTCTCCCGTCCAGGAGAGTCTCATGTGGCTTGAGGTTTTATTGTAGACTTTTTCTACATCTGTACTCAGGGTAGATTCATGTGTAAGTGGAAGCCCAGCAAGGCCACAGCCAGGTGTTAGGATGTGGCATGGGTGACTCAGTAGGTGGTACACTTCCTTCTCCAGCAACATTGAATAAGTGTCCTTTGTGGTAATGGATGGGTCAGCTCCTGGCTGACATGGAGAAAAACAAAGTCACTGCTAAGGCTTTGGTACTTGTACAGCAAAGTCCCCTGTCCTCTGAGAAGCACAGATTTTATTCAGGCTGTTCACTGTGACATGGCCAGGCTCTGTGGCTCTGGGAAGTGACAACTGGATTTAATTGTACCATCCACAATTCCAAGGCCCTGGTACTGCAGTGCTTCGACCCTGTGTGAGGGCACAGGGGAGGCCCCTGAAACTCTCAGAAGTCTCCCAGCAGCAAGCCTCCAGAGACAGGGATAAAACAGTATATCCCATAGTTCTGAACCTCTCTGAAACCTGCCAGGGCTCACAAATGACCAAAGCATGCATGAGTTCTGGTCTGCTTTAAAACTGGAAAAAAAACCCTTAAGAATCACATCTTGGGGCAGTAAAAATGTTTTTTCACCTTAAAGGTTGTTATTTCAAAGGATATTTTCATAGTGACTGAAAAAGAAACTGGAAATCCCATATTATTTCTCCTTCCCTCCCTCAGCCAGGCCCTTTCTGTGCCCAGAATTTTATCTGGTGTGAGGAAAGGGCTCCCTGGATAGAGGGAGATGTTTAAAGGCAGCATTTAGGTGTTGTTTGCCACCTGGCCTGACTGCAGCTGGCTGGCTGCTGACATGGCATCCCCACTCTGGATGACACAGTTAGGGGCTTTCCTTTCCAAACCCTGCCTCAAGGAGCAGAGGGGGAAAATATTGGAGAGTTGAGTTATAAAATGGAGAGCATGGTGCTTCTGAAGATACAGAAAAGTGCAGATGTAGCTCACTGCTCTGTGCGTGTCCCCACAAACAGTAAGATACTCAGTTGTTTCTCTTTGGCTGCAGCTGGGCATTGAACATGGAATGAAACAGCAAAATTTGTAGTCCTGACAAAACGAAAATTGTTTTCTGAGTTTAGTTCACATTTAAAATCTGCTTTTTTTGTAGCCACAGAAACAACAAACCCATTATCATAAACAGCAGAGTTTTACAGCAAATGGCACTTTCTGTATCTCCAGAGTTCCAGTGTTTGTAGGCTCTTGGTCATGTCACAAAGATCACACTGCTTTTCTGTGTAAGGCTTTGAGCATTATTGGCTGCCAGGATTACAGAAGGTAGATATTTTTTTTTTCCCTGTGGAAATGACATCTATGTTATTTTTTGTTACTACATTAGCTTATTATATGTGCTTACATAGTGTTATGTTGGTAAAAGGTATTGTGTCTTTCTGAACGCTTCTGTGACCTCACTATTGTTTCAGTAGAGATCTAGGTGTCCTAAATGTTTCTGTTACCAAAGAGATCTGGATCTTTAACCACCTTAGGGACCTTCAACCCCAACCTGTGCTTAAACAATTTTGAGAAGCTGATCCTTAATCTCCCTCCAAGCACTCATTTGCAGTTTTTCTGTAGAAAGATCCTTCTGTCAGAAGGTAGAACTGACTTAGGAGCTGGTGGTTGTGATGGTGCTTGTGTCAGTTGTTGGTTCATAGCTGGATGCAGCTCCAAGGACAAAATAATCCAAGGCACCTGCTGTAAACTGCTCCATTCAGGACAGAGCAGAGGAAAGGAGCATGTGTGTCTTTACTGCTGAGGGTAGTGGCCAGAGCAATTTTTCCACTAGAATGTAACTGTCTGTACTGCCTGCATTGTAAAAAGAGAGGGTAAGAAAAATACCTTAAGTTATATCCTGGTTAGTCATGCACAAAGGAACAAATGCTGAGGGAAATTTTCACTCAGCTATAATGCTTACTCATGGTGAGTGTTGCAGTTTCTTTACTGGTGGCTCAGCTGGGGATTAGTGCTGCAGAGAGGGAATGACTGCAGCAGGAAACAGTGGCCCAGTTAGTCCTGGGGCTCCAGGCAATTTGTACCTGGTGCTGATGTTGGGAACATTTTATTTTTCTGAGAAACTTCTATCGTTTGAAAAGCTGAAAAGTCTTTTTGCTGGATGTATTTTAGCCTTTCTGATGAAAAGTTGCAGTTTTCTGTGGAAAGCAAAGCCCTGCTTTGGAGGGGACTGTACTGAGTGACCTACAGGTTGCTTTAAATAGAAACATTTCCTCCAGCTCCACACATTCAAAAGAAACTGTGTTTCAATGAGCTTCCCCAGCGACAGTGAAGTTATTTCAGTAATTCTTGTGCAGGCAGAGCACCCTGGGATTGGCATATGGCTGTGTTCATTGCAAGCTGTCCAAATTAAAATTATTTTTTAGACGAGCAATTTTCATTCCAGGACTTCTTGTGCTGTGCAGGAGCAGCCACAGAACACCTTGTTTTCAATAATAAATTTACTGTTATCTATAATAACTCTTGTAATGTGAGACCTTGTATTGAGCTGTGTGATCTAACAGCTGTGATTGCTGAGGGCCTGCAGTAAAAAAGCTCTGGTTGTTTTTGCAAAGAATGAAACTGATTCATAGCAAAATTATATGAGTTTTCTACATGATTTGAAGGTAGTTAGTGGGCTTTTACTCTCACTCAAATTTAAATGCTTCCCAAGTTTCCAGCAGAATGATTTTTCACACTTGAGTACTGGCAAAGACAGAACCCTTTAGAGCCTACAGGAGGTGTGTGGTTTGAGTGGCAGCTGCACCTCCCTTCAGCAGAGCAATGGGAGGCTGGATGTGGAAGGAAGTGGCTGGGACAGCAGCAAGCAGAACATGGCAGGAGCATCTTTTCTTGGGTTGGTTTGGGGAAGTCTTGGAGTGCAAATGATGAAGGATGTGGGGAAGTTAAAAGATTGGGATGAGCAGGAAGCAAAGGCTGAAAGGTGACAGTGAAGGAGACAGTCCCTCAGGGAAGGCCAGCTGTCCAGTCAGCTTGTGTTCTCTGATGCTCTCTGCTCGCCATTGCTCAGAGCTGGTGTGTCTCTTTCTCCTGGCCCACTCCCTTTCCCCTCCCTGAGACCGAGTGCCACAGCTGAGGTGCCTTCCCAGCACGGCTCTCGCTGGGGCTGTGCTGTCTGTGCTGGGCTCCCCTCCAGCCTCAGCTGCTCTATCACCATCAGCACTGAGAGCAGAGCTCAGGGAATGGATGCCTGCACCAGCCCAGCAGCATCCCACAGGGGAGCAGCAAGCCTGCTGCACGGTGAACCTGGCTTTGCTCTTCAATTTGCCAGTGCAGCTCCATGTTGAGGTGGTGCCCACCTAGCAGTGAGTCTGTCCAGTGCAGGTGAGGAGCACTGGAGCAGGAGGACATGGAGTGAAGGAGTAGGAGCCCATAGCTGCCAGGCCCTGTGCAGGGCAGCTTTTCATGTCTTCATCTCACTCATCTATTTGTGGCATTGGTGATTCCCATGACCTTGGGGTTTTGCTGTGAAAGGAAAGTTTGAAAGCTTACCATAATTTATTTATAATTATAAATAGTAATAAAACCAGAGACAGTTTCTGGGCTCAGAACATTCCTCGCAGCAGGATTCCCCCTTGACACCAATCTCTGTTCCAGGGAATGGAATGCCCTCCATTCCCTTTCTGCACTAAACTTTCCCTCCTCCAAACAATAACCCTGTGTTACTTCCAGTGGCTCAGTTGTACCATGGTGTTGGTGCTGCTGTGTCCCATCCCAACACCTCCTGCACTATTGCTGTGCTCTGATGAAGATTTTAAGCAGGGAGTCATCCAGAATATTTAAATTATTCTATAAATTAGGCTTAGAGAAGTGAGAGCCAAGTATGCAATTTCTACATTTCCAGACAAACTGTGTGTTTTCTTAGAGGTTTTAAAGCCAGTTTTATAGGCTGAGTATGGCAAAAATCAGTGTAATCAGCAAATACTGACCTTTATGATAGAACTGGATATTGGCTTTAGTAATTGTGGTCCAGGTCAGGTGATCTAGATCTGGGAAGAAAATGAACTTAATTTGCCTCTCAATGTCATCTGATGTTTCTCAACATCTGATATCTAGGAATACATGTCATGTCAGAAAACCACAAAGTTAAGACCAGAAAATAGAATGGAGGCTTTGCAATTTAAAAAATCACTTATTTTCCCCTCTTTTTTCCCCTTTGACCAAAATCTTGAAATATTTTTAAAACAACAAAGATATTATTGTAAGTATATGGTAATACAGATCTAGTAATTTTCTGGGATAAGGAATCAGATCTCAAATGTCTTGTACCTGAGTTGTTGTTAAAAAAAAAAACAAACAAAACCCTAGGCAGTGCAAGGGTTTGGGCTTTACTAATTCACACAGAAGTGCATCTGGCCATTTAGTGGTTTGGGCTTTTTGACTGAGCTTTTTTCCTTAAGAATGTGAAAGTTAACTTGTGATAAGGACTCAAGCAAGGTGTTGTGGGAGCCTCTTTTATCTCTCCCTAGTCCCCAGTTTTGTCAGTATGTGTTAGTCTGAGCTTTGTGGAGTGACTAAAGTGTCTTATATTAGTCTGGATTTAGACAGGACTGGATTCTTTTGAATTCAGGTAACTCATTTCTGCCTCACACAGCAGAACTGGGGTTCCTACAGCATTGTCATGGGGAGCCTCCTCAGTGAATGCCTAAAGGTAACCAGAGCAGGTTTATGCAAAATGGAAAGAGTGAGGAGGACTCTGCTCCTTGAAATGAATGTTTCTTGAGTTTTGTCAGCTTTATTTTAAATATTTATTCTTTAACCTTTAACTTTAACCTTTAGCTCCCTCCATATTAATTGAAATCCACATTCTTTTAAACATCAGGCAACACAAAGAGGCTGTCTCTAGTAGATTTTGGCCTCAAGTCACCAAGTTGCCACTCATCAGCTGAGCTGCAGCAGCTGATGACACATGTTCTCATAAATGAATGCTTACAAATTAATATTAATGGGAACTGAATGTACAATTGCCCTAGTGAGATTTGGACTTTTTGTCCAATTTATAATATTTTTTGTTTTGTTCATTTTACTGTGGAGACATCTGTTTGCCTTTATTCCAGTGGAAACTCAAGAGCTAACCTCGGTCAAAGTTTAATTTTGTTTTTAGCGTTGCATTATATTTTCAGAACCTAATCAAGCCTAAGTTCACTCAAGGAAATCAGCTCCTGTTTTCAGCCTAGCCTCCTTTTTCTTTGAAAAGTTGTGCTGCATTTTAATGGTCAGGATTAAAATTAACCACCTGCTCACCTGGATCCAAGCTAACACTGGGACTAAGGCAGCACAGCCTCACACAGTGAGGCACAGACATTTCTGAGCCATTCTTTTATTGCCCCTTAATATCTGGCAGCAAGAGAAGCTCATGCTTATGTGCAATATTCCAGTCTTAAGACCCCTCCCAGAGAACAGGGAAATGTTGGATTAGATTTGATTTTAATCCCACTGAAAAGCTTTCCTATTTTTTAAATTGTCAGCATCTGGATGTGTCTACTGTGAGGAATTGCCACTGGTGGAAAAAGAAGTTCTTTCCGTGGCTGCACAGAAGAGTGATTTTGACAGAGGACTGGACTGAATTGTTTGAGTATTGTACATCCTCAGTGGCCTTCCAGAAATTCCATTAAATTGCCTGTACATGTAGATGAGCTGAGCATCAAACCAACTTTGATGGAATAATAAGTACTGGGGTTAGAAATTGAGGAAGTCAGTCAGTCAGTGGAGCCTGTGGATGGCAGAAGGGGAAGTCACTCAAGGGGAGCTGTGTAAACCCAGTTCTTGCTGTATATAACTCAAAATAAGGTTTTGCAGCTTAATGTAACTCCTGAATTCTTACATCGTACATCTTCAGCCTTTCCTCCAAATAAGGGGCAGAAGCTTCTGGTAGAGCTGTTTGCTTTGAAATGAGTTATTCAGTACTGCATCCATATAATCCAAAGCTTTTCCATCAACACCAGACTGAGAGTTTCCTGTTCTTTGGTTTTCTGTGGTCTACCTTCTTAGTCACCATAACCTCTGGACTGCCAGGTCATACACGACTTGTAAGTTCTGGCTTGTGTTTGATTATAGTGGGAGCTCCTAAACCCCTTAATTTGGTTACTAATTCCATTGGGAAAGACTGAAAAATGAGTTTGAAAGCCAAATGTTATCTACTAAAAAGCCTCTTTTACTAATATGTAAAAAATGTCCAGTTCCATCTGAACCCTGCTTTTTTTGTCTAAGGATATAACATCCTGGTGACATCAGAGACTCTTACTATATTATTTTTGGCCCATTCACAATGGCTTTAACTCTCAGTCCTGTCTCAGCCAAAATTGTGTCAAAAGAGGTCAGAAAGGAGAATGTAGTAGCTGCACTAAGAAGGTCATTTTTGCTTAATATGTTGGGTGTGCTCCCTTAAACCCTGGGGCTTAGTATCTGAGGAACATTTGATTGGCTTGGATCAAGTACAAGTGCTTCTATACTGGAAACTAATCCTGATAGATTTTACAGGATGTTTCAAGTTACTAAAACACAAACCCCTGGATGAGGGCGAGTTAGAGGGAAGGAGGACCCTGCTGGGCTTGCCTCTGGAAGAAACAACAGAGGCAGAGCCACTCGTTTGCTTCTAAGGAGGATGAGTGAGAGGGCGTTGGGACAGTGACTAAGGCTGACAGCCCCTCGATGCCTGGGGACACGGGAGGGAGTTACACACCGTTTCCATTGTGGTAATGGCAGCTTACAAACACAGATCGCAATCTCGGTAACTCTCTCTGCTCCACAGAGCAGCTACAAACAGACAGCAGCCAGGAGAATCATGTGAAATGCTGGCAGCGGCCGTGAAAAAGTTCCTCTGCCTCCTGCTGAGGTTTCCTTGGGACCGGGGAGGGATTGCTGCAGGGCAGATCTTCAAAACAGCATGACAGACAAGGGAGAAAGACTCTCCAGGTTTATGAGAGAGGAAGGACAGCTATGTTTGTACACGTGATCAAAAACCACCAGAGATGCAGTGAGCAAAAGATGTGCACTAGGAGGCCTCTGAGCTCTATTTGCTCAATAGGGTTCTTTTTGTGGGGGGGAAGAAATCCCCAGTGGTGCTTCTCAAGAGTCTGTGCTGCTTGCTGGGAAACAGTGGGTGGCAAAGATCTCCTTTCTGCTTCAAATAGGGTCAGCAATCTACTGAATAAGCCACTTCAGCCTTGTTTCATATCTGCCTTTACATCTTTGAAAGTTTGTATTTCAACTAAATTTTATCCTTGGTCCTGACCTCTTTTGCTATACTATTATCCCTATGTATATATACAGTGATTATTTAACAGAACATTAGGACTCTTAACCATCAAAACTTGGTAGAATTTGAATTATCCTAGGAAAGGATGAAAAATATATTTAATTTCACCCAGTACCTACTAAGTATTTGCTTGTTCATCATCCTGGACTGCATTTAGATAAAATTTGAAATGAAACTAAATGCACAAAAAGACCACCAAAATGTTTTATTAGTTGTATCTCTTTATGTTCCTGTTTATGTTGGGAAAAAAATTATTTGAAGGTATTTTGCATGTAAAGTTAATCTGTTAAACACAGAAATAGAGAAAAATTTGTGTGGAACATTCACATTAGAGGCTTGAAAAAAACCTGAACAACCTCCCCCCACTAAAAAGTCCGATGTGATTTCTACTTCTTGCCTGGAAGCAGAATGTGTGAGACCTTGACTGAATCAAGTCAAGCTGGTTGTGAATTTTGCTCAAATCTCAGTTGGAAAATCAGGCCACAGTGAAATTAACAACATAAACAATGCCTCCAGGAATGAATGCCAAGAAAACGGAAAAGTAGGCTAAATTTCTGTGTTTGGCTTAGGTCAGGAAGAAAGAAAAGGGGGACAGTGTTATTTTCACAGAGAAATGGGCAGGAATCACCAAATGTGAAATAAGCCAATGATGTCAAAGCAGTGGGAGCCTTTCTCCTGCCTACTTCACCATGGGAAAGGAAGGTCTAAACTGGAAAAAAAAAAGAAAAAAGTTTTCTAGTTTTTCTAGCAACTTTTTACCTGTCTTTGATCAAGGGCCTGATTTTGTTTTAGCCTTGTTTGTTTTCTTTTGCAAAATGATCATAGGGAGGTCTCTTTTTGTTAGCTTCATACATGGGATTTTTCATACCTAGCTCTTGTCATCAATAAAACCCTAAAAGACTGAAAAACCAATAATGTTTCTGTCCAAGTTAACCTCTCCTAGAGGGCAGAGAGAGATGAGCAGCTACATCCCACCCCATGCCATTGGTGTCATTTGAATGTGCCCAGCTCCTTTAAGGGTACAAGGAGACTGATGCCTTCAGTCAGGGCATGTAAGCACTGTAAGCATGGACTCACCTTGCATGTCTGGGCTCCAACTCTGCTTTTATTTGTGCTGGGAAGTACAAACTGGGAGCAGTGGTATGATGGCAGGGGTAGAAAACCCCACCTGAGCAGCTCCTAAGGCTCCTTCCCTTCAGGGATCAGTAAGATGGAATCACTTGCTGTGTGGTACCCTGATATCAATTCAAATATTCACCTACATGATTTGCAGGCACTTGGACAAAAGATTAATAAAAAAAGTATTTCTGGCATCAGACTTGAGCTGAAATAATTGTTTAAAGCCAACTTTACTCTGCATTGTTTTGCAGGTAATTTGCACCTCTTTGTGCATGTGCAGTGTGACGTTTCCCCCGAGCCCAGGCCCATCTGCATTTCTGTGCAGAAATCCTATTGAACACATGGCTTGGCAGCAGGCATGAGATCATGGGGTGGTACCTGAGTGGGGTTCATACCTTGTAGTTTATTCAAGTGCAGCTGAATGGACCTGCTGTTTCCAGCAGACTGGCTTTCTAAAGAGTTCACTTGTCTCAGAGTAGCAGTGAAAGAGGAAAAAGGTTCAAGCCCTGAGCCCTGCTAAGAATTAGACCATAAAGTCACCAGCAGCAGCTTGATTGGCCCGGAATGCTGGGTGACACTGGGCCATCTTCAAAACAAAAACCCCCCAACCCAAGCAGGGATTTTCTTCTCTCTTGTGCATATGCATTGCTTCTGGCTATCATGTAATTTTTCCTCTGCTGTTTGGCTTTGTAGAGTTGATAGTATCACTGTGGTCAAACCAACTACATTTCCAGACCTGGGTTGCACAGCCCATTGCTGAGGTGAATGGAGAGATTTTTAACAAATAACCTCATAAAACTGCTACAGTTTTTGCCCAGCAAGAAAAAGTTCATTGTGCAGTGTCCCAGTTCTTTGGGCTCCTCAAACAAACTGGAATTTGCCCACCTCATCATGAGGTGCTTTTTTTCTCTTGTCACGTGTTCTGTGCTGTTTGCCACACGAGTTACAGATGGTAATTTTAATTTGAAAATATAAATGTAATAAATTCAGCAGATTAGTATTTGGCTGGGATTGAGGGTTGAGATTGTTCAATTGACTATTATGGAAAACACATCAGCCAGCCTCATCCCTGACCAGAGAGCAGTGGTTCCATCCCCTTACAAACAAAGCCTTTGTTTTGTCTTCCTTGCTCTGTGATTCTGGTCTCTACTGTGCATTTGTTTCCAAAGCAAAACAAAGAATTCATAATCTTTGGCAGTTGAAATATTTCAACTTGGATTTTCCTGTTACACAACTTACCTACTAGCTGATGGAGTAGAGATGACCTCACTGCTGAAGAACAGTATTTTTTCAGATGCCTTCAGCCCTGTTTGTTTCTAGTCCAGCTTTAACCAGGAGTCAACCATAAGGCAGAGTCTAAGGCTCAGGGTGCTGGTGCTGCTGCCCCACATTCCATGTGCAGAAAGACTCAAGCCTGTCCATGTGATATGGTTTGTGAAATGAACACACACATTATTCGTATTCCCTGTGATGAAATGTGGAGGGTTATGGATAATCCATGTCTGCCATATAGCCCTTGGCTCTTTTACCTGCATTCTGCCTATTGCTCCCCCCTGGTTAGTTATAATATGTCTAGACTTCTATCAGATGTAAGGAAAACAATCATAATGGCAACAAAGATTTCATTTTTCCTCCAAATGTGCTCCAAACTGACCCTGGCTTGGAGTGCCAGCAGCTTCCCACAGTGCAGGGGAAGTTCCTGCAGTCCTGTTGTGTTGCAGGGTGTATTCTGGGGACAGATTTGAGCTAGGAACAGATTTGAACTTTTAGGTGTGACTACCACGAAACTCAGTTTTCCACTGAGTCATGTGATATCTCTTCATTATTATTTTGGCCATCCTGTTCAGACAGGTTTTAAGTGTTTCATTTTTTATTCTGAAAAATGCTGAAAACATGAGCCAAGGAAGCCTAGCAAAGGAAAACAGGAGAAGAACACATAAAAGGATGTAAGGTACTGGACTGTTCTCTAGGTTTGGTTCTTTATCAATGTAAACTGCATGATCTATTAACCACTGAGCATGATGGGATCTTGCAAAAAGCAAATTAATTTAGAAAATGGATAGACTATCTGAGTAAGGGCAGCACCAGTATTAGGCCTGAAAGACAAGCACTGAATGACTCTTACTTTTTGGGTGAATATTTGTAGGATTAACATATAAAGTTGAAAGTTGAACAAGAGGGAGGAATGAAAAGGGAAAAAAATGACATTTCTTTGCAGGTCTTCTGCCAACCATTTGATTTTTCTGAGAGTGCATTTTTTGACATTTAGTAACAATAATTTGATTTGTTTTAGTGTTTGAGGCCCTTGGCCAAGACTGGGGATTTGTTATGCATTGCACGTGTTGCACATGTAGGGACAGCTCTGCTCATAGGACTTGCGAAGAGCAGGAACAGAAATAAAGACTCTCAGAGGTGCTGGTTGTTTCCATGGGGCCATGGAAAAGGCCAAGCAGGTCACTGGCATAGCCAAGAATAAAGCCCAAGTGTGCTGACTCCTGATCTTGTGTCCTGCTTACTAAACTTTGCCTCCTGTAGCAGAAGAATGGCAGCCAAAATGCTGCAATTGTCTGGGGTGGGAACAGGGTTGAGAAAAAGCCATGTTCAGCTTTTTATGAATTCGTAATTTTCTGGATTTGTCACTAGCAGTGACAAAAGTGCCAGCACAGTTTCTGTCTGTTGAGTTCTGCACCTAAGAAATTGGTTAGTGGGTCTTGACTGCTCACACTCCCTCTGTTTCAGCATTTCTCTCTGTGTGGTGTCTGTACAGCCAGATATTTTACTGGACTGTTTTATCACTTTCCAGTACTGAATAGGATTAATCACCCAGTAGCAATATATGAAATCAGGCATCTTTAGGTGCTGAAGGGGTGTAAACTTGAAGCTTGGCAAACCATCTTTTAAGGAAGATTGGACAGAAGCTCTGTCCCTTCTCCTGAAGCCTTTACACGCTGGCACACAACACGTACAGTGGTTGCCATAAGCTTTTATTAGGGCTGGTTTTCCATTTCTGAGAGGGAACAGGGCTGCAGTATCTGCAGCACTCATTGTGTTCCCGATAGGAAATGGATAAAGCACACGGGAACAAAGCAGAGCTGCCAGCCCCAAGGATGGATCTGATAAGTGCTGCACGGGTAAGGAGCTGCATGCCCAGAGCACGACTGCAGAGCTGGGCTCAGAGTCATTCTTGTGAACAGTGAGTTGACTGAACCACTACCATTTACCACTGAGACCTAGATTTATGTGTTTGTAGTCATTTCTATGTCAATACGTCAGTGCTTAGTGCAGATCAGTTCTCTCTAAAGAGGACAGGAATGATCAAATTTCCTCTTTACTGAAGGGTGAACAGGAGCCACAGAAAGACTTCATGATTTGTTCACCTAGCCAGCCAGGATGGAATAAGGGATTCCCAATTCCCAGTTTGTTGTTCTAGTGACTGGTGGAGTCTGTTTCCATTCCCAAGCAGTGATGTCTATCCTAAACCCATTAAGAATGCTCCTTCCTATTCCATATTCCAAACTAGAACAAACTGTACTGATCTGACCCCAGTAGTGAAGCTATAAATTTAATTTACAAGGTCATTTATATGGGAGGAGAAGTAGTGTCAAAATACAAGAATCTATGCAAGTAGAAAACAGAAGAGGCATGGATAACATAACCCCTATAAAATGTCTCCACATGTGATTTGTGTGGAAACAGTTGCTCTGAGATCAGAAGGAAATCTGTTGCTTTTGGCAAAACTGGTAATTCTACAGCTCAGGAGTTACTAGGGCCTCTGTGTGATACTTTCTGAGCTATGGACTTATCTTAAAGACTTCCTGTTTTGGAGCTCTCAGTCCTGCCAAGATGTTTGTCTTAGCATGATTCAGTTCTGTTATTAGAATGATATCAAGATTTACAATGAGCTGGTAAAAGATTAAAAGATACAACTGCAGCAAGCATAAAGATGAACATAGTCTGGAATGGAAGGTAGAAGATTCAAGAAGGAAATTTCAGGCTGGATGTTGATTTAGCAGTATTTCAGGCACTCTGTGCTTTCTGTAAGTTCATCAGTCCAGCAAGCCTGTCCTCACTGTAACACTTGTTAGCTCTAAAAACCCTTTCCTTCTAGTGTCAGCTCAGTGTTGTGCAGTGTGGGTAGGAGATAGAAAAAGCCAAATTAAATTGATTTGATTTTAATGTCTCTGCAGAAGGAACTATGGGATATGGTCTCTAGAGCTCTCCTGAAGTAAGTGCTGACCCAGTTCCTATGCAAACAGGGTGACATTTGGTCTGTTCTTTGGTAACTTCTCTAAGTGATGCTGATCAAAATAGGGAGCAACCACCTCTGGTTTCAGCTGTGGACACACAGGGCTCATTTTGAAGCCAATAAAGGCAATTACAGCTGCATTACTGTGGAGCTGGGAAGAGACAGCTGAAAAGAAACTATTATTTTGCAAAAGGATCTGAACACACAGGGTCTTCCATGGGCATTAAAGGGTCTGAGCATCAGTGGGAATCACTACAAGTTTCTTTGGAAAACACATGACCCTTATACCATAATGGCCACGTCCTCTCAATGCTGCAACCCTGCCAAAACCCAACCTGTCCCATACTAAATAGCAACAAAAAGGCATGCAGTCAATTTATCTTAAAATCACAACTCAATGCACTTGGGGTTAAAATTCTATCAAAGCAGAGTTGGTAGCTCCCAAAGACAGGGCAGATAGAAACCTGTCTTGCTTGGGCATGGGGAGTGCTCTCCATTTTGGTCAATTTGATTTATCAGGGTATCATTCAGGTGCTACCAAAATGTGGTAACATAAAATAGACAGGAAAATAACATTAAAAAGCACAGCAGCAACAGGTATTTTACCAGCAGTGCTTGAGGTGTTGGGCAATACTTTCTCCACAGGTTCAGCTTTCTTTCCCTTGTAGAATCTCAAGGATGTGGATTCAGGAGTGGAGTTCTCATCTGAGCTTCTGCCACGCTCTAAGGAAAATACTAGCAAGGTTTGGAGAGAATGTAGATAGAAAGAAACCCCAAACTATTCAGAACTGCTCCTTTTTCAATCCTTTCTAGCCAGGACATATGAGGAGGGAAACCTTGGTTCTGATGAGATTAGTGGGAATTTTTCTTTTCTCTTGCAAGGGGCCAGGATTTTACCCACACCTCAGGAGCCTGTGAGTCTGAAGGAGAAGGTAAAGTGCCTCTTGTCCAGCTGTGCAGGCAATCATTGGGCTAAGCTGTGTGATCTGGGCATAATTCAGTATTTCTTCTCCAGCCACTGGAAAGGTGAGGGAGCTTTTGGAAAGTGGATTCTGACTTAAATGTCAGAACTAAAAAATAAAAAAGTGTGACTGGATAAATGAACAGAATGAGATGATGGATTAACTCATACATTTGCAGTTACTCACCTGGTCTCCTCCACAGTATAAAGTCACCTTCTTCCTTTCAGTGGCAGGTTTTGTTGTCACTTGTAGTTAATATTGTAATTAAATAAACATAGATTTGGCATGAAATTTATGCTGGCCTCTCTCACATTCATGGAGTAAGGAAAGAGGCACCTATCTGACCTGGCTCTGTGACACGTGGGACCAATCAGTCAAAGGTTTTGCTCTACAGAACAGTTGTTTAGATAGCAATTCACAAGATTTACAGAGGAGATAAATTATACTGGACTCCAAACCACACCATATCCTTTGCTTGTCTTAAGGTTAAAAGGGGAAAAAAACATTTATGAATGGATAGAGGACAGGATGGGAGCTGAGCTCTCTCTCCCACTCCCTCACAGACATACTTGTATATATAGTTGGTTTGTATATATATACATATATATAGGTAGGTAGGAATTATAGCATTTAAATATACAGGGAATAGAGACTGAATCAGCTGCTGAATTTGATGGAAGCATGGGCACTCGGAAAGGTGCTGATTTAACAGCTCTTGAACTCTGTAGAGGCTCTTCAGGAGCTGTTGAAGCCTCTTTGGAAAAAAGCACTTCATTTCTGTTGGTTTTGGGAGAAGAGAGCCTCAGTGGCAGCAAACATCCTGTAACAGAGTGGATTTTTTATTGTGTTAAAAAAAAAGGAAAGAAAAATCTCTGTTTTGAGCTGTTATTAATTGTCACTGTGCAATTGAAAGGTCAAACCTGATGTTCTTGCTTAAGCAAAATGCTTTGGAAAGCCAATGGAGTTTTGCCTGAGAAAATACTGGATAGAAGCATGCACAAATGTCAGCATTGGGACTGGATTTGAACTGGATTCAGGCATTAGTTAAGAGAGTTCCAGAATAAGCTCTAAATGTTGAAAGTGCTATCTTTAAAGGTACTTCTGCATGAGAAATACGGGGTGATACCCTCAATTTATAAACTCCTGGGAAGAAGGAGGAAGTGGCTGTCATTTATGGCTCTGTTCCCTTGGTCCTAGGGGTGTGAGCTCCCACGTGTCATTAAGTAAGTCTAAGGTCAGGCTAAATGCTGCTCCTAAAAGTTCCAGCTGGTTGTCCCCATCCTGTCCCTCCTGAGCAGGTGATATCAGGGTGACTCTCAATCCAGGTCTCTTCAGAATGTCTTGGTGTCCATTTTTTCATGGATGTGCATGAACCAGCAAGAGTATTCACGGTGTGACAACTGTCCATGGTGCAGCAACCAGGAAGGTGCTGGAAGAAGTGGGATTTCCTTTGTTTAGCAGCAGCAAAGGCAGCTCTACTGCTTGTCTCTTTCCAGCCTGAACTTCCTGTCCACACCAAAGCTCACCTGTCCTGCTCTCTGATCTTTCCTGGAGCACTTACCCTGTAACACTCACAAGGTCATTTTCTGTGTGGCTTTTCAATCACTGACTGAAGCATTTCTTATTTCTGTGTCAGGTTCCTAATGTGACCTTTGCAGATCTCATCAGAGTAACCAATCATGGGATGAAAAAGGTAATGACTAATTTTTGTGAACAACTTACACAATGCAGCATCCTAAATTAAATAATGAAATGGCAACAGCAAACTTCTTGTAAGTTATTCTGAAAAGGAGATGGAAAGCAAGTTCACAAGTCCTTTCAAATAAATCTGAAAACATCTCAAGCTACTCATAAACAAAAGAAAAGAGATGGAGGTTTCCCAAGAAATTTATCATACTGCTCAACTCCATTCCTGTCCAAAATGAACCAAAAGGTTGGGAAAATGCAGGTATATCTGCCTTGAGATATAGAGGAGATGGAATCAGATGTTTGCAGGTCTCATGTCACACTGATATTGATGAATGAGACCTTTTTAGTGGTATTTCATCTGCTCAGTTATGGCATGGTGGATGGAGCTGAAGAATATTGAGATGTTCATAACTCTTAAAATAAGAATAATATTGATAATGTTAAAGGCTGGAAAGTCTGAACTAGATCTCAGCTATCCTTGTGCTAAAGCTTGACACAATCTCAGTGTAGAGATTATTTCCATACCCTATTTAAAAAGCAAGATAAACTAGAGTAAATCAGTAACACTCCTTTGCATCAAAAGATGAAAAAATCCAGGCTGTTCATTTTGAGAAGTGCCTTGTTCATTGTGTACAGTTTTGTCACAGCCTAAAGATTGTGACTGGAGTTTGCTCTGCTCTGACAGAGGAAGGTGTAACAGGAGCCAACAAACAGAAGAAGGAGGATCCCTTCAAACCAGGAGTAAGGCTGCATTTTGAACAATGAGCTTATTTAACCAGGGTGGAAAAAATGACCCAGGAACACTGTGCATCTCCATCACTGGAAGTCTTTAAATCAAGAATGGATGTCTTTCTGATGACCATGCTTGTTGCTACAGCAGGAGTTATAGGCTTTGAAATTCCATGGCTCGTGTCATCCAGGAAGCCGGGGTAGATGATTGCAGTTGGTCTCCAGTGGCCTTCCAGTCCCTGTGAAGCATTCAGCTGGATTGCTGCTTGCAGCATGTCTGGAAGAGGAAAAGTAGCATTTCTCATAGCTGGACAATAGATGACAAGTGGTTTCCACTGGAGCTACAGATCAGGTTTTTTTGAATTTTCCAGGCAATGCACTAATTTTTCAGGGAATAAGGAAACTGCCAAAGGACCTTTTGGTTATTTAAAATTTCATTACAGCATCCTTTCCACTCCTCCCCCTTGTCCTCCCCTACAAAATCTACAAAAGTGTAGAGGTGAACAATGCATAAAAGTGGGGTACTGCTCCAAATATGGAAACACTGGCCCTGCATAACTGTGTTTGCATTGGGCATCCTTTAAATGGCATTAATTAAGTTGACTGAATTTCTCTGAGTACTCTGAAATGTTTCTTTCTTTTGAAAGAAAACAGATTTCAGCAATTTGAAAAAAAAAATCTATTTCATTTGCAAATGGCATAGATCGCGTGAGGCTGGCCAAAGTGCTTATGAATTGCCACAGACACCTGAGGAACAGGATCTACACAGCCACTTCCAAACTTCATTGCCAGAATCAGTGAATTCCTGCAGAACTCCTGGTCTGATATACCTGGCAATGGTAAATATTACGTATGCAAAAGAGAAGAAACAAACAGGCATTCCTTGGTGGTGTTCTTCTGCAAATAGACCAGCATTGTGCACACACTTGAGCTGCCCATAGCCAATTAATTAAACCACAGAATATCTGCAAATATTTACCTGATGGTTGGGGGTTGAAAAAGCTATAACCTAAATAACTTACTACATAAAATAGATTTGATTTACATTTCAGCAGATGTGTTGGTGAGAGTAAATGATGGGGAAAGAAAAGGAAGAGGAAAAAGCTAAAATAAAAACAAATAGATTGTGTTTCCAAAATCCTACCAAGTATGTGATGCACTGAAATGATCAGACTCTTAACTGCTTGTAAATCTGCCTGGACTGGGGTTGTGAAATTATTTTTAGGGTGACAGCAGAAGCCTTTCTAATGCTGCCTTTGTGGCACTGTGTTAGCTGAGTAAGAAGCAGCAAGAATGGCATAAAAGTCAAGTGGGCAATCTGAGAAGGAGGCAGTTTAGCAGTACAAACATTTCTGTCCAAGCAGAGGAAGTATCCTGATGTAATTGTATTTATAACCTGTGAGCTTCTGAAATCCTAGGGAGAGTACATCTGAGGACAGTGCTGTGGCTGTACGTGGCCCAACTAGGAGCTATTTCATTTTTGAGGAAGAGCATCAAGAATTCTTGCTCAGCTGCTTAATAGAGTGTGTCAGAGCTCTGCTGTCCTCTGTGGAAGTGGTCCCTTCCCAGCACAACAGTTCTGCATCCAGTCCAGCCAACCTCAAATATCCCCCCGAGTCGTATCTTATACTTTCATAAATCTTCAACTTGGTTTCAAATGAAAGAGCTTCAAATAAATGTCTTTCAGTTATTTTTATTTCCTGTCTGGTTTGGGAGTTTGGAATTGGTAGGGAATAAGGTTTTTGTGGTCTTGGAAGCATGCTTTCTCCTGTTGGACATTTGCACTCCTCATGCATCAGCCTGAGCCATGGTGGCAGCGAGGAGGACCTTGGAAGAGGAACAAAGCAGCAGAAGATACCATTGTGGAGGAGTTCTGGAGATTGGAGGACTTCCACAAACAGATTGTGGGTACATATTAGGATCTGAGGTTGGGGTTTTTTAAGGCACTGAGTGAAAAAGTGGGAGACTGCAGAAGTTCAGTAGAGCATTTCTGCTGACATCCTCAGCTGGAGAAGCGTTAACAATGCTGACACAGACTGTCAGCTTCTGATTTCAGATTGACTCCTCCAGGATGAGAGACAGGAGTTCACATCCCTCAGACATTGTTTCAAGCTGTCTACAGGCTAGAGAAGATAACAGTGCATCAGCTTACATTTTTATGGCTTTGCTTGTAATTAGAGGAAAGGAAAATTGAGGTTTTGAGTGTTGATTTCAGTGGGAGCGGAAATGCAGAGGCACTTCTGAAAATCTTGTCTGCAGTTTATTTTGAAAATGGAACTGTAATTTTTTAAATCTCAGTTCTGTGAAAAATGTCAAAGATGGAAAAAAATATTAAGTCCTGCATGTGTGCAGAAATAGATGTGACAGTTCTACCGATTAATTCTGAAGAAAAGCAGCACAGCCTTATGCAAATGAAATTTCTCAAAAGTACATGAAGACCTGAAAAGTTACACTGAGGGAGGTTAAAGCTGGCTTTTGAATGTCAAATTCAAAAGAACTTCTTTCTTAACTTTGTGAATTGTAACAATTCTGTTTCTTCAAGATACTCAAACAAATTGAGCTTTGTCTTCCAGGCCAATGGAAATATATTTTCCAGTGCTGTTGTGAAGTAAAATGGCTCCAGCAACTTTATGGAAAGGGGGAAGTTTCCCAGGCTTTCTGTTCCCAATCCAGTTTAGTTTCAAGCCTCATGCTCAGTTTCACTTTCAGAGTGTGCCCTAAGAGAAAATGTAATTTAGACTAGAGCTGCATTCACAAGTTAATGGCACTGACTGCAATCCTTCAAAATGATGGATACTGGAATTTCCCCCCCTTTACAGGAGGAATTGCATTTCTCAATGTCACATAAGGGAGAGAAACAAACATGCAGAAACAGCAACTGGCCCTCAAATCTTTGAAGGTACATGTGTGTTGCCAAAGCTGAAGTAATTTTCCTGCCAGAAATCATTGTGATGGAAAGTTAGAACTCCTGTATCTGGGCCCTTTGTACTGTGCTGACCTGGTTACAGATACCATTCTGTGTATTGGAGAAAAACTGGGAATTGTCGGGGAGGCAGAGAGGTCCTCAAGCAGGTGAGGGTTTGTCTCTTGAGGTAAAGGAAAAGCTAAGAGACAGAGCCCAGTTTCTGTTGTCTGTCCATTGTGTTCTGCATGTTGAGAGTTCTCAGCAAGTGTTTGAACAGCAGTATTGATTTGTTTGGGCTGATTTTGCAGTATTGTATCTGCTTTTGCCTTCGTTTGCATGGGCTGATTTACTGCTGTTGCTTTGCTACACGTTCACACCTGTGCTGGCCACATGAGGAGGTCTGTCCTGAAAAGTGATAGCCTCAGAAGATTCTTCAGAAACCCTTGAAGATAACAAAAGGATGGGTTTGCCTGAAAGAGGTGAGTGGAAGGATGAGACAGAGCCATTCTGATCCTTTCCATGAGCAGTACCAACACTAGTAGCCAGAAAGGAGGCCTAAGAGGGATCTTCTTTTCAGAAACAACACAGGGAAAGTTATTTCACTTAGACTGATAGAACCACAGTCCCAGACTCTGCATCCCTGCAGTTTTCCATGTCCTCTGAGGGAGCTACATGGTCAACCTGTCACTTTGACACTGTTGGATGGGCACAGTCCTTACACTTGGCTCAGTACCATCAAACACAGCAAAGGTCACAAACACCTGAAAATATTGAGAGCAACAGCTGGTAGAACAACAGCAGAACAAAAAGCAGGTGGAAGCAGCTGTGTGTGCTGCTAAGGGATCCACTCTGTGTCTCCTCCTGAGGTGCACATCACACTCATGGATAAATGTAAGGGTTTAGCCTTTCAGACAATCAGCACTCAAGCCTGGGGGACTAACTCTGCATGGTCTGGATGCCTGTTGTAGTCAGAAGTAGCTGCTTGCCTTCAGCAGGTGATTTCTCTTCAGCTGACGACAGTTACCCATTCAGTGTAACTGGGATCGGTACACAGAGATGTTTTATGTCACTATAGGGTGTCTTATGGCCAAAGACAGTGCTGAAATCTCTGTGCTTGTGTTGCTGGATTTCACTGCAGCTTTGTCAGGGTGAAGTACGAGGTATTCCTGTGATGATGTGGTAGGAACAGCGTCCCCAGGAATCTGCACAAGAATACTGAGTGGGATAATATTAGTAGCTTCTCATGCCCTGTTATTGCTGATGTATCTAGTCTGAGGCATATCCCATTATCCTAAATTATTGCAGTGTTGGCTGAGGCCTGGTGTTTTTGTATGGATTTACATGTGACTGCCATGATGTGGAGGAACTGAGGGAGTCATACAATCGGGTGATTTTCTTGAGCAGTAGTGAGCATGGGGTCTTGGTAGACATCTGTGTTCTCTGTTCTTCTCAGGTGTCCCCCTCCAGTAGTTTGTTTTTTTTTTTTTCTTTAAACAGGCAAGGAATAATACTGGAGGGAAAAACCTACAATAAAAGGAAGGCTACTTCTTTGGTGTTTTGGGAAACATTTTTGTGAAAAGACTTTTAACATTTTTTTTGCAAAGAGATACCTTAAAACACTGACAATTGACAAACAGGCTGGAGTAGGGAACTGGGTTATATCAAGACTGCTTGGTGATGCATTGACATTTGGTGTCACAGCTCCATTAATCAAAAATATTTTGGAGGAAATTCTTCCTGGTTCATTCATGCACAAATAATTTACACTGGGAGCAGTGGGTCTAAACCTCTTTGGCAGACTGAATGGAGGAGCATGATGAACAGCTAGGCTGGCTCCTGAGTGACCAGACACTCACTGCTTTACCAGGGCTCTCCTTTTTTCCAGGTATGCAGTTCGTCTGTTGTGCCTGGAGGGAGCTCACAGTAGATATTTGTGAATGATAAAATAAAGGGGGCTGAGGGCCCAGAGACTGAACAGAGGATCTTAGGTGAAAGAAAGCTCAGTTGTTAACCTTCCTGTGCCTGATATGTGGTTTGTCAATTAGGCAGCAGAAGCTGAGCTGGTTGTATATTGACCTACAAGCATTAAACAACTGGCTGGGAGCCATATCCTGTGAAGTCTGTACTGTCCTTTTGATTTGAAAAGCAGCACCACAGTTGTGGTTCCACTTAGGGTTTTTGAAACACAGGCTTTAGTTAAAAAAAAAAAAAGAGAGAAAGAAAAGTATCTTTCACCAGGTGCACTTTGACTGTTTATTTGGAAAAAATAAAAAGGCGTTTGCACAGAAATATCCATAGTGTTCCAAGGGTTATTAACATGCATAGCCATGCCTGGCTTGACCGTGCAGTGTGCTCCTAGACAGAATGACAAAGCTGGAAAAATGAAGTCAAGGAAATATGAGCTGATTTATTTTTTATGTGTAACAAGCTAAACCTTGATCCAGTGCATCTGTGGAGCAGAAGAATATTTATTCAGTTCCACCATCGAAAACACTGAGAAACACGAGGTGAGTGTGAATTGTCTCAGCTGAACTCATGTATTCTCCAGACATAATTAAACACTGGCCCAATTTTTAATGTGGGCTACTTAATTGGATGTCAGAAATTCCACATTTGGAGCTTCAGTTTGACCTTTAGTTACATAAAAGAAGCATTTAAGAGTCTCCAGTGAGTGTCAGTGTCTGAATGCAGATGCCTTATTTGAAAACTGTGCTCCTTTACAGCGATGCATTCCAGGAGGAGAAAGCCCTGATCCTGCAAACAATTTGGAGCAGGCTTCAGCTTGCTGCCAGGAACACCAGCTTGCTGGAATCCACTCATTCCAGGGCATGGCACGCTGGTAAATGCAAGCAGATGGGAAAGCAGTTGCAGGATTCAAAATTAGCATGAGCTTTTCCTCCCATCTAAATGCATACAAATTTGTGAATATACTTTAATCTCAAGGTAGAAGCCCAGAAGTGCAAACTCAGATAACCATCTTTCTCAAATGCCTGGGGATCTGTGGAGGATACATCAAATCAGTTACAGTGAGACTTTCATTGAGTGGTGGAGCCTGGTGTGACCAGGTGAAAAATGGGACTTTGGTATATACACAAGGTTATTTTGATCCAGCCAGCCCAGAGGAGATAATGCCACTGAAACTCAGCAAGATCAGCTGGATTTCCATCCACATAGGAAAGAAGCAGAGGATTTGGGCAGGTATTCTTAATCACAGCTATTGAAGATTTTGCTAATGCCTTGTGAAGTGTCCTGAAGGACCACTTCTGTGATAAGGCAGTCCTAAAACACCTGAAACTATTTGGTCAGTGAAGCTTTATCTATGCCCCAAGACCTGGAGAGACTCTTGCAGCTCCTGCTGCTCAAACTTGACTGCCACCAGTGCATGGCAGAGCAAGGTTAAAGCTGTGGGAAGCAGTAATCCACATGCTGCCAGCATGGCTCCAGTATGGGCTCCTGTAGGATGGGCCTCACAGGTAACCCAGATCCCAAAGGTGTCTCAAAGATCCCTTTGCACATGGGCTGTGATTCCCTTTCTGTGGTTAAAAAATAGGCTCATTACAACACCAGGAAATTAACTCATCAAGGGAAATGGTTTGCTGGCTGGGTATTAAATGCTGGGAGCTGCTTACACGGTTTAGAAATGAAGTGAGAATCTCCAGACTTAGGTTGGATATGTATGTGCAGCTCCCTGTGTGCTATGATGTTATGCTGAAGCATCCAAAGTGATGTTCTTGTTCTCGTACTGATTTGTTTGGTCAACTCAATTCAGGTGAAAAATGGAGTTTTAAGGGTAAAAATGTCATCAGTTCAAGGCATTGCTCACTGGAGTGTGTTCCTCACTTGCCAACTGCTACCTGGCAGGAAGAAGAAGGCAAGGCCATTAGTGTGGTACTTTCTGGAGAAGGATGCAATGTACTCCATACAAACTGCAAAATCCAGGGAGTGCCAGACTACCAGTGTCGAGTCTTTTCCTTTGCTGAGCCACAGGGATGGTAAAAATCTGCAGATAATTCCTCAACTTTAAACAAATGTTCTTTCTATGTAGGGCTCGCAATTCACACAGGGCAAATGTCCACAAGAAAACAAAACTCAGTGAAAACTGGGCTGTCAGTCAGCACTGAGTGTGCTCTCTAACTTGAATTACATCCATATTACTCACAAGGGCAACTGTGTATATGTAAAACAGTTTGGACAATTTGAACTGGCTGGCCTAATTATATAAAGTACTCAAGCAAACAGATAATTCCCCAGGAAAATTATGTTTGTCTTTAAAATTAATCCTTTCTCTTACTGTATCTGTTCATAGAAAAAGTTCCACAGGTAAAGAAATGGAGGTTCTTTCCAGGCACAAAAAATATTGCATAGAAAATAATACGTGGATTGGATGAATGTAGTATTTTGATCATAGCCTATGGAATGTGCAGGGGAGCAATCTACAGTTTTAGTGTTCTAGTGGTTCTTATATCACAGGTTGATGTCTGCAATATTATGAGCAAGGCTTCAAAAGCAAAGAGAATTATACAATATTTTTAAGCAAAAACAACATAGGGTTCATATTTCCAAGTTTTTGTCTGTCATTCTGTGGACTAAAAGAACTGAGAGCTCTGTGGAGCTAAAAGAAACACTGAAATTCCCAAGATTCCCTTTTTTTTTTTTTTAAACTTTTGCCTTTTTTTGGAAAATGCTCACCCAGTATCAGAATAAGTAGCAAAAAACCATGAATGTGACAATCCTCTTGTCACACCGAATTTCCTGCACTTATGTTTTTTAAACAGATGATGGCCCTGGTGAGAGGGTGAGACTGTGTACAAATGTTTGTGGTTCAGAGCCCAGTTTTCCAAAGAGAAGTCCAGAACACACAATACGTCACCTGTTTGTACTCCAGCTCCATGAGGCAACGAAGACAGAATTATCCAGCCTTTCCAGATCAGCTCTCCCGTGGGGCTTTAGAGCTGAGTTTTGGTCTCTGCAACACACAAAAATGTTTCCCCACATGAATTAAAATATTATTTCTTGGCTGTACAGCCTGCTACAGCCTTTATCCACTGGTGTTACACTTTTATACTGTTTTAACCATTCCCAAACTAAGGTGGGGAGATGGGCTTGCCAGCTTAGTATTAGTCTGCCTTTGGCTCAGGAAGTGTTTGCATTTCTTGTTATTACTGCTAAGCAGATTATTCACTGTTCATGTGAAGAAAATTTATCATCTCCTGTACTATACCTAATGAGAGACTGAGGGGATTTTGCCAAGTGAGGCTCCTTTACCTTCAATTTGGATCATTTTTATGACCGACTTTGGGAGCAGCAGAAGTCAGACCCAGTGTGGATGCTTTTATTTGATGTTGGGTGAGTTTAGACACCAAGTGAGTACCTGAGCATGGCAAAAGGTTTGCTGCTTTTCAAATCAAAAGGACAGTACAGACTTCACAGCCTGTAGTAGCACTGGAGAGTATCCAATGAATGTACAAAGGCTTTACTACAATTAGGACTGACACCAGCATGGAGCTCTTCCTCTGTGCCTTTCTGCTAGAACTTCCTCCCAGTTTGTGAAGGGAAAGCTTGGCCTGTGAGAATGAACAGCTTTGTGACAGTACACAGGTTCTGTGTGCTGCCAGTCAGCAGGAGCATCAGCCAGTGTCACACGTCCCAGTGGGAATGTGGCATCCTGATGGGGGCATCTATTGCCTCCCTTCCCACTTGTGCTCCCCTGGCCCTGCTCCCTGGGCATACCTGGCACAAAGGCCAGGTGCTGGCTCCTGGACATGGGGAAAGTCCAGCAGAGGTGGACTGGAGCAATCCTTCTCCCATGTCAGATTGCTGAACACAGACCTGGAGGGAGCACAGAGTTGTGACTATTGCATACAAAAAGGAGGAAGCTGGCCATGGGGAGCTCAGGATTTTATCCCAGTTTCTGCATGTTAGGTATTGTGCACTACCATTGATTATTACTGCATTTTTAGCATTTACAACTCTTTCTAGTTCTCTGGTTGTGGAAGGTCCTTGGCCAGGTGGCTCTCAGCCAGGTGGCTTTCAGCTCTCAAATGATATTTATATGAGAGACAAGCTGTGGTCATATTTTCAGACACATTGTGGTCACATTTTCAGTCAGGAATTAGGGCAAGAATAAGACCATTCTTTCCCTCTCTCTAGTTGGAAATGTGGTTCAGAGGCACCTTTCTGGTGTCATTTCATGTCTGTTCATTTTGGTGTGACAATGGCCAGTGTCAGTCACGCTGCTGTGTCAGTTGAGCAGAAACCTCAGACGAGGAGGGGAACTGATGGCCATGCTCAGCCTCCAGGGAGAACATACAGTGCAGATAAATGTGGAGGCTGGCTACTCAGAGCCACTGAGTGTGCCCTTTGTGCAGCACATTGTGATTTTTGGCTTTTGAAGGTAAGGAGGTGGGCAAGCTAGAGTGAAGGAGAGATTTTTCACTAGCCAGCTCCAAGCTGGCCTTTGCCAAGAGATTAACTTTAGTGCAAATGGAAACCCAGTCGTATACAACTGCATGTTGAATGTCAAGGGATGGAAATGTTGTAAGAGTCAGGGTCCATGTTTGCTTTCTTGGTGTGTTCTTTTCAGTGCTCTCTTGAAGAGGAAAGTGGAATTTAGGATGGTAAAAAGAAAGAGCTGGCAGTACTGACTGATAAAGCAAAACACACATGGATGCTGCCTGACAATAATATGCATTTAGCTGCCAACAGAGGGAATGCTAAATAAGCATGGATCTCTTACCAAGTGCTTCTGGATGGATTTATTTTGGTTTAGGTTTTTTCTTCCTTCCCTCAGTGTTTTGCTAATTATAAGCTGCGGCATCAAGAATATTTAATTCTGTTGAAGGGATGTGTGGTTTTCTGCGTGGTGGGAGTGAGGTAGCCAGGCATACTACAGAGGGGAAGTCTCTTAAAGCAAAGTTTTTAAAGCATTTTGTGTCCATCTGAGCAAGCACCTTGTGCTGTTGGGACTTCAGGTAGAGCTTTACTGCTGAGCCCAGCTTTAGGGTGTTCTCTGCACATTTTCAGTCACAGAGCTCCATAGTTCAACAAGGTGGATCCAGTTATGCCAGGATAAATTCCAATAAAATTTGTTTTGCTGATACACCTTTATTGATTTTTAAAATCTAAATGCATGATGCTGTTTTGAAAACCCAGTGACTCTTCTGGAAAAGCTGTGGAGTCTGGACCTCTGGGAATATCCTTGTGGAATATCCTTGCTCCTATTGTTCTACACTGTGGTCACCTCTGTCTGCTTCTGGAAGCATCTGCTGTAACCTAGAGGAATTTATTGGCAGGAACCAAGACAAAGTTCTCAATCTGATTATTTTAATCCCTGTTTTATTTTTGGAGAGGTGACTGCAAAGGAGCAATGTGGCCTCCCCAGTGAAGCTGTGTTCTTTGGCATTGCCTTAGGAGTCCCATTAGCTGCTCAAATTAAAAGGTTCTGGTGTGTTACCAGAACAGCTGTTTTCATTAAACTCACTCATTTAGGATACAACAAATAAGCCTTTAATCTAATGTGTTGATCAGTGACAAGTCAGCAAGTTCATTGAACGTGTTACCAGCTGAGGAAATGTGTGTTTGCTGCTGCTTAGTCTAAACAAAGGGTTTTTCTTTGTTGCCTTAGAAATATTCTCCAAATTGTGAAGAGAGTCCTGTCCCCAGACTCATTTTGGGTCTCATCTGCCATTATATGTGAAAAAATGTTATAGCTCACAGGTAAGAATCGTTGTGGCTTATCAATAATCTCTGCCAGTTTCAGTTGGATTAGAGGGGACACAAATGTGGAACTAGGGATTTCTTTTTTTACTCTCCTTTAATGTAAAAAGGCTTAAAAAATTCTAAAGTAATTCTACAAATAGCAGCCAAATTACAATAATGTTTTCTTCTTTCTCCTGCTACTCTGAAAATTAACTCAATTTCTTTTTCTTTGCACACTGGACATGAAGCTGGAACAAATACTCCATTTACAGTAACCGTGGCTGGCACACGTAAGAACCAAAGTCTTGCGGGTCTTTGGGATTCGGAGTTGGGAGGAAAACGTGGTGGCACTAATCACAGCCTTGGCATTTTAAACTGAGAGCTGTGGTCTTTTAGGGTCATGTCTACTCAAATGATCCTCAACTAGCAGTTAACAGCAGTGCTGTTTGTGTTTTGCAGCCTGATTCTACCTTTGATGGTCTGTTTTTCTCTACCTGCGTGCCCAGGAAAAGACAGCCCTGCGTCACTTCAGATTAGGTAAGTTTTCTTTGGGATGGCCTTAAGCTGAAAACTCAAAACCTAACATACCAAACCAAATAAATCCATACCAAACCAAATAAATCTGAAGATCCATCTGTATCCTGGTATCTCTGAAAAATGGCAAAAGCTTGGAATATCCTAGGACAGCAATCCAGTGAGTATATTTTATATGAAGGACCAGCTTTGTGATGTCTTGGTGCATTTCCCACAAATCTACTTAAAGATAATGCTAGTGTTAAAAATGCCCCAAAAGAAGCAGCTGTGGATGTCCTGACTCCCAGACCAGTGTTTATTCTGCCTTATTTTTGGTTGACATAAAGGCCTTCAAAACAGCAGGCCTAGAAATTGGTGTTTCCTTCCTTGAAGCAGCAGCTGGACAGTTTGACTTCAGATCACTGCATAAAGGTGAGTGTCCACATCCTGAATTGAAGACCATCTGTAAAGGTGGGTGTCCACAAAAATGAACTCCTTGACTTGCATTTCTTACATTGCACTTGTTTATCCAACTCCAACTTTTCATTTCCCTATGTATTTAGGAGTAGTTTCTATATGAAATATTTAATTTGAGCTGCTGGGAAACTGAAAACTCATCTTCAAAGTTAAAACACTAAAGGAAGAACTGGTATATTGTTGTTATTGTCATTGTTATGTCAGCATTATAGAAAACTATAATCACTTTTATAGCTGAGAACTACACTTTGCATGGTTACAGACTGCTGGTGGTCAAAGAAATGGAACAATCCTTTTGGGAAGCACTTTAAAATTCCAGAGGTGGTGTAGTGGTGTTTTTTTTTCAGATATTTAAGCAGAACTGTTCTCTTGCTATTCCCACTTCTAAGCCTGTCCCTAGCCTGTCCCCAAACTGGGTACCTGATAGAATTTAGATATTGAAGTTCAAAACTTCAGTAATCATGAAAAAACTAAAGTGCTAGGTATGTTTTTTTGCCAAATACATATGTTTGTACTGAAAAATCCTAAATACAGTTGCTTTTGGGACCTAATTTGTTATCCTGGTGGTGGGTAGAGCAGACCAGGGTCTGAGGGTCAAGCATGAGGGTTATACTTTGATACTTGTATATCTTGCAATCACTGTATTCCACAACATTAACACATATTGGAACAAGCAATCCCTGCGTGATCAGACTGTGTATGATAGACAGAAACATAATTTTGCCAAAATAGAATAATCTAAAGGTTTGGAAGTGATCTAAAGTAGGAAGGAGCAGGGCATTACTCTCCAAAAGCCTCTGCTGCTGGTTTTCTCATATTAATTGTCATGACAATAGGTGGCACCCTCATGCCAATAAATATCACGTTGGACAGAACTGGGCTCCCTTGCACTTACATACTGCAATTTCTTTAATCAAAATCATTGGATTTGAAAGCAAAAGCAACTCATTAAAGTAGAATATTCATTAGGGAAAGGTGACACATGCCTGAAAAATAAAAATGTAAACTCCATTCTGACTGTTGATTTTAAAATAAGTGTAAACTACCAGTTTAGCATAAAACTAAACTGCTGTTCTGTTGAGGCAATTGAGAATTTTGAGTGTGGGCCTGTACTGAGCAATGCACACAAACTGTGTCATCCTGTGCTTTATAAGTGAGGATTTTGACCCCTTAGGGATTATTTCAGAAGAAACAAGGCGTGTCCTGTTTTATTTGCTGTGTTACACAAAGCCTTGGGTGCATGGGATATCCAGGCAATCTGGGAGCTCACAGCTGCACAAAGTCAGAAAGGGAATCTTAAAAGAAAGGCTTCTCTCAGTTGAGTTTTTGTCACTTTTACTTCCAATGTGAGTCAAAACCTGGAAAAAAATATTAACCAGACATTGTCAAGCCACAGGCATCTTGGCTTGTGGTTTGGATAAATGTCCAGGTCATTTCTTACTCTATCCTGAACAAATCTTATTCCCTGCTTCTCTGCTGAGATAGAGAGGAGGTCAGGAAGTGGCAGAAAAGAGAACATTTAAAAAGCCTAAATGCATTGTAGAACAGTGAAAGGTCACCACATATTAGGAAGTGTGAAAGACACCTGCTTTTGTTGATTTTGGTGATATAGCTGGCTATGAGAACTTTTGCTAAGCCTAAATTTTATGCATTTTTTATTTTCATGAAAATGGTGTTTAAAGATCTGATGTAATTCCATGGACATAAATTGTCTTAGGCCTGCAGATGGCCCATAAAATTTGCAGAGCCTTGGCCATTTATAAGCTGCAATTGGAACAGAAAAAGCTTCAGGATTCATTGAACTTTGCTAGCCTTGGCAATGTCTCTGTTACCCTTTTACTGGGATTTTGCTTCATCCTTACCTTGCAAAAGTAACATCTTAGGATGGTAAAGCCAAACTAAAGGGGAAAAAGAACTGATGGATTGAATGAGGTTCCTTATTTGAATCTTACTTAACAAACCTGTTCTCTTAGCTAAAATTTTATTGAAGTAGCTATGATGTTCTAGGGAAAATTAAAATTTCCAGTGTTCCAGGAAATGTTTCTTATTTAGACCTCTCTTCATTTCCCTTTCATCATCTTGTGCTGATTTTTGCAAAGGTTTTTATGCAAAGCAGTGTAATCCCCGAACAAATTATATTCCTTGGGATGAATACTGTCTCCAGGTTTTGATGCCAAAATGGAATTGCTGTTTTCTGCTTAGCATTTGCTCCTCGGCAGGTCTGGTTTTAGGCAGGTGGTTACAGATCCAAAAGGGACCAAGAGACTCCTGGAAGTCAGTTAAGTCTGTCACATTGCATTTAAATGATATTAACTGAAGATGCTTTACCAAACACTTTCATCTGCTCATCTTGCACTGACAAATACCCTGATGGCACTGTTAAGTGTTTCTATTCCTTGAATTTCACAGATGGGAAAACTCATTCAATTCCCCAGCATGCAACTCCTGTCTTGAAAAATCTAAACAAGTTGGGCCTTTTTTTTGTCCCACATCTAAGCCTTAGGTTGTGACAGTGACCTGCAGTCCTTCAGAGCAGCAGGATAATTCTTTGTAGCCTCACTGGGAATGAGGAGGAGGATTCTGCTTCATCATGTGCTTTCTCTATCCTGAAGTGGAAACAGATTGTGCAGAAAGTGTTATCAGAATACCACCAGCCTTTTCCTCCTGTGAGCAGCAGGCTTCCAAAGGGAAGCAGTAGCTGCTGAGGATCATGTTTAATTCTTAGAGGGTAGGGGGAACACTGTCTCATTCCTATTTCTGGTCTCCCCTTGGGTAAAAACGAGGCTGTAGGGAGAAACTTCTGTGCAGCCTAAATGTCTCTCACTGCAAGCTCCCAACAAAATACTCCAGGGCAGCAGTATTAGTGGGAAAGTCACCTGATGGAACAAGGGAATCAGGTTCAGTATAACAGAGAGAACCAAAGGGATTCATTTGTCAATGTTTCTGTGGTCTCTCTCAAAACCCTTTTGATTTCATTTAGTCAATTAAGTAGAATTCTTTCATTTCTCCACTTTATCTTTTGCAAACATCTAAGTGCATCATCAACCGCAGATGTGATTAATACATTCTATTATTTGCACTTCACCTTAACCTGGTTTTCATTAATGAATGATTTTGTGATTGCTCAGTCAGGTGCTCCTGGCCATAGGGATGGCAAATCTGTACTCAAAGATGTCTTAGCAAGGCCCAGCTTCCTACAACATTCACCAGAGTTTCCAAAGGATAGCAGATTCCTTGTGCACTCTTTCTCTCTTTGCTCTCACTTGGAGATAATTTGGAATGTCTGGAGCATGCTGCACCCTGGCATTGGTGCTGGCACCATCCTCTGCCATTTCCACAGTTTTCTTTCAAGATGTATTATTGAATTTTTTCACAGGATGTCACTTGTTTTGCTTTTCATATCTGGATATAGAAGGCATTAATTTCTACTAGTTACTATAAGAAGATAGTTCTAACAGTCCAAAATTTAGGAGTTACCAAAATTTGCAGAAGTAAGTACCACAGTGTATCAAGGACTTGAAGAACCTTTCCTCATAAGAAAGAAGGGGCCTATTTACAGCTCTTCTGTACATACACAAAGTACTCAGTATTCTGCCTTTTTGATCCTTGGGTCAAATTTTGTGTTATAAACCCCAAACAGATTACTGTGTGGTTAGCACGGTAAAGCTAAATGAAGCACATTCAAAATACATTTTTAGTCTTAATTCCCTTTTCCAAATCCATGTATTAAGCATGAATATAACAGCCCAAGTTTCAAAACCAACAATGTTCTCCTTAGAAACCAGCACCTTTGTTTGCAAAGGAGTTCCCAGAATTACAGTGCTCTCATGGCACCCTGAGGTGGGTGTGGGTGGTGGTGGGACCCTGGCCTTTGTGGAGCACTGGGAGAGCTCAGGACATTGAGAGCAATGTGAAGGTTAGAGGCTGTGTGCAGGTGTGCAACCTTCATTGCAAGTTTCTCAGAATGGGGACTCAGATTGAAGTTCCAGGCTTCAAGGATGTAAATACTTTTCTAGAAATAGCTCTTGGTGTGTCTGTGCTGCAGCTCTCTATTTTCTGTTTGTGGGCCGTGCCCCTTTGTGAGCCCTCAGACACTCCAAGTCCCTCCATGCCTCCGACATTTCCACAGGACCTGTGGGGACACAGCTTAGGGCTGACCACTAAAATGTGCTGTTTGATTGGCCATGGGCAAACAAAGAAGGGTTTGGTCAAAGACCAAAGTGACATGTTAGCTTTTCTGGAAGTCTTGTGAGTAACTGAGGAGCTTTGGGCTTAGCTGGAAACCTTGGCTGTCATTCCTGAGCCACTGTGCTTTACTTAAGAGCCTTCCTTCAGTGTAAGGTTGAAAGGTGAAGGAAAGAAATCCCAGACCTGCACACCATGCTGCAGAATACACATATTTCTCCTACACATATCTCTGGAGGAGTCCCCCACCAAGCTGACACTAACCCTGACAGCCAGATGTGCAACTCAGATCAGACAAAAACCAAAATAGACTGTGGTTTACAGCTGCTTGCAACAATAAACAAAGCATATCAAAGGATCCCCCAAAACACACTTTCTCTATAGAAACCTACATGGTTTTATTATTCTAGTCTCCAGCTTTAAAGCATTTTTGTCATTTTTGTAGAAGAAGAATTAAATAGTTGCAGATTCCAGTCAGGGACAATTGTCAGGGACTGGACTGGGCTTACTGGTCAACCACATCCATCCCAGTGACTGTGCATTGTCAGCAAAAGTTTCCTTAAGGATGATGTTACTTGCCAAAATCTGCTTTCTTCAGTTTGTGATGCATTTTTATAGGGACATTACTTATATAAAGCTCTCCCCACTGCCCCATGCAAATACTTACAAACACCATTTTATGTAGCCCCAGTTGGCCTGTGCAATATTCAGTCTTTCACTTGGCTGCTGGTGAGTTCTTTCTGTTAAACAGAAAGAAACAGGAGCATGCATCCCCTCCAAGCAGATCTTAATTGTTTTCTCCAGGTAAACATAAATATCCCAGATTGGTATGACCAAATGTCCTAAGTGTTTGAAACACATTTCAGTATGAAAGCTCTAAAATATATCTGGTGTAAGTTGGTAGTGTTGCCCTGCAGAAAATTAATTCAGCTTTGCAAACCAGTCTGGGTGAACTAATCTGGGAAGGGAAAAGTGAGAAAAGCTACTCTAATATGAAAACAAGCAAAGCTTCTGTTTCAACCCGTTTTTTTCTTGAATCTATTTTAAATCTTTAGCATTCTCTTAGCCTCCAGATTTCTATGAAGTTGAAAGATGCTTTGTTCTCCAAGGCTGGTATCACCTTACTAGGAAAGCCATGGAGGAGGACTCATAATGTCTTCTATTATACAGCTCTATCTCTACTTAATGTTGACATGAAATTCTTTGCTAAAGTTCTGGCAATAAAATTAGAGAAACTTATTCCCTAAATTGTTTCAGCTGATCAGGCAAAATTTGGAATTCTTTCTATGTCCTGAAACTTCAGAAAGTTGATAGTTTGTGTTATCCTGACTCAGTCTTGTCACTTTCCTGGAATCTTTGTGGGCTGAAATACTTGGGTATTTTTACTTTTGCAGACATGTGCATTCTCCTGTGGAATTAAATGTGAGAAAAATTTAGTTGTTTTTTATTACTTCAGAAAGAACAGACAAAATAATTGTTCTTGGATTAGTTTCTCCTGTTCTGGCCCTTCCCTTTTTACCTTGGTGTATCACTTCTCAGAGTTCTGGCTATCCTGACTCAAGCTAGGAATAATCATCAGGCAACAAAATATATTGGTGATTCTTTCACCCATCCATGCCAGGTGTTCAGGTTTTAAATGGCCATCCAAAATGTAATCATTTCCTTGGTTCTCAGAAGTCACTGATGTTAAGGGAGGACATCAGGCAGGGAATTCCTGCAAGGAAACCTGTGAATTCACTGAGTTACAGGAGAATGAAGGGGAGAAGCCAAATGAGAGTCCTTGTCCCAGCAGCCTTTGTCTCAGGTGGGTGTTACTCCACATGGCAAAGTGGAACCTGTTCTTCTTTGACACTGAAGATGAAACTCCCTAAGAAGGTGAAATCCAGGAAAAAAATGGCAAAAGGAATCAAAGCAGATCTGCCTGTCAGAGTTGGTGGCTATAAAATTCTGGGTGTGAACAACTGTGACCTCTGGAGTTTTAAGATGAGATGAAAGTGTTCAGAAAGCAGAGACAAGGACACCCTCTCCAGGCTGTACAGGTGCTTCTGCTTGCTGTCCTGAAGATCCAGAGAGCTTGGCATGGTTCATTGCACCACAGCATGGCTACAGGAACAGGGAGAGTTAATCCTGGCTGCAAGGTGGGAATACAAGCTTAAACAAGAGACTGAAGGAAGGCCAGGAGCCTGTGCCTCCCACATTCTGGGCAGACACTGATCCTGGTGTCACCTGTGAGAAGGGCAGAGAGTGTTTCCTGGGAGTCTTTATCATCCTCTGCATATTTATTGGTGCTGCTCTAGGTAAGCCAGGAGCTGGCCCCCTGTGGCACTCTTTTCCCAGTATTCCCAATGGACTTGTCAATGAGTGGGAGCAGGCTGGAAGCTGGAGTGCTTTCCTAACTCACTGGATATTCTTTACATGCTGCAGCAGACAAGCTCTTGTGGTCATGGCATTAAAATATTACAAGCTTTGTTTTGAAACAATGACACAGAAATGTTCGCAATGACTCCTTGTGCAGTGGTTTGGGATTTTAGCTCATGTCTGGAAACCACAGTTTCTAGATTGCAGGACAGCTCATGGCTTGGGAATTTCCAAAGTGACTATTAACTGGAATGTTGGTTTATATAACTGTGTCTGTGTTAGTTCAAGGTTTGTCCTCTTGCAGGTGGCAGAGCTGCTGGGCAGGGAAGGGGGAACAGGAGGAAACCTCTCACCATTCATTTTGCATGGGTGCGGTGGAAATCCAAATTTTGACTAACCCACCATGTCTGGAATTAATCTCTCTGGCAAACCAAGTACAATCATGGCAAGAAATTGTATTTGCTGTGCTGAAGCCTTTCCTATGGGGCTGATCCAGCTTCTTATGAGGTCAATGGAAAAGCCTTTGTAGGCTTCCCTGGGTGAAGTGTGCTAAGTGGGCTCTATAGGTTCTTAAATCTTGAATGGATGCAAGAGCTTCTGTTCTATTCTGCAGTTCATTCTGATCCAGGCACTGCAAGTGGGTAGGATCAGAAAGCACACCGGAGGGGTCAGAAACCCTTTGCTAAGAATGAGATACCATCTCTGCTGGGGCTTGGCCATATTTTTTAATTCAGTAATTAGCTAAGGTGGAGCACTTAGAGAGCCTTTACAGAACCCTGTGAACTAACTAGGTAACAGCAAGAAGTAACTTCAGTCTGACCTTCTGCTCCTACAGAGGAGCTGCACTGCACCTGTCTATATGGACAGCCTCAGGCAGGGCTTCACACACCTCTCCAGTTACCTGCTCTGCACAGGCCTTCTTAGAGATCTCAGCTTAAGAGCTCTGCTGTTTCCTTTTCCCTCACCTTCACTGTTCACAAAACTAAGGCGTGAGTTCAGCACCACCAGTGCCAGCTGGCACAGTAGTGCCCAGCTCTGCATCCTTATGGAATTCCTGCTGGAACAAACCCACACAGCTCCTGCTCTGTGGAGCAGCTTCTGAGCATGGGGCCACAGAAGGGCAGAGAAAACAGAACCAGGGACTGTTATTTGCTAGAGACATCATGAGCTGCGAGAATCTGCGTACACTCCTCCAAACTCCTGTTCAAATTCAGAGCATGTCTGAGCTGCCTGTCCAGGCACTAAGGAGTGAGAAAAGACATTAGAGAAGAATGACAGGCAAGAGACTGTTCAGAACATGATTTGTTTGTTTTGCTTGTCCTTGTCCAAGATGAAGATGAAAGGTTCTTCAAGCTGTGTGCTCTTCTGCTTTCATTGCCACTTTTTGTCCTGCCAGGAGGGGTGTCTGCTGCAGATTTTGTGCCTCAGGCATGCAACGGGGAAGCCAGGAACAGACACAGAACAGCAGCACACTCAGTTCAGTGGAGTACAGTGAACCTGGGGAAGAGCTGCTTCTAGAGGACCAAACACAGGAACCCAGTGAGATCTCAGCCCTGGACAAGCACAGCAGGATGAGAATGGCTATCCTGATTTTTTCTAGAATTGTCTTTCCAGGCTTACTCAATAGCAATACTGGCCTAAACATTAAACAAGAGAAAACCATACTATTACCACTGAATTATTTTAATTTAATTTCTCATCCATTTCACTTGAAGGTGGTTCATTCTGTGTTGTTTTAATCCTTTTGGAATTGGATGCACTTAGGATCCCTCATAAGAGGAGCACCAAACTTTCTCCAGTGCCTAATTAGTGCCTGTATCTTCAGTTCTCAATATGTTTTTTTTAATTTTTCCTCCTATCACAATTAGAAAACTTTGCCTTTAAGGTGAAAGGTCTGATTGCAGTTTAGTGTCTGACTAGCAGAGCCAAATCTTTTCTACAAGAACCACAAATACTGAAGGATTCCTAACACAGTGGTATGAAATGTAAACTGTAAAGTGGTACAAATGCAGTAAAATGAAAGCTAATGAACCCTGCTGTAGAAAATTAAAGCTGTGTTCATAGCTGAGACCCTCCTGTCAGGAAATGTGGTGACATGCCTTCTTCATAACCATGAGTTAGCAGAGTTTACAGCACCCTGAACCTGTTGTAGATATTTGCCAGAGCTGAATTTCTGCTCAGACTCTGTGCATCTGAAGATTCATGAAGGGCAAGAAAGGGACAGCAATCCTTTCTTCCAAGTAGATCTTGGATTACTTTGTAAAATGCAGAATTCTGCTAATACCTTAAATGTAAGAAAACAAGAATGAAAGGGTTTTAAGATGGATTTTATCTTGACAAACGAGTGATGCATTTTAATGCACCATAAACATGTAACCCTCACCTCTCCTTCACTGTAAGGTAACATATTGTTTTGTTTTCAGTTTACCTCCCACCTTCTAACAGTTCTGTTTTCCATTACTGCATCTTGCAGTGCAACAACAGAATCGTTGAATCATATGAGAAGGGTCCAGCAAATCTTATTTGTTCCACCAAAATTCCTTCCATGTGTTGAAGCTTCCTTTTTTCTTCTGCTAATTTTTGTCATGTGCTTAATTTTAGTCATTTCTCCCACACATTGGAGGCCAGCATCCTTCCCTCACCACTGACAGGTTTCGAGGCCTTACAAGAAGTAACTGAAGCCTGTTGGATTTACCACATCCTTAGAATGTAACCACGTGCATAACTTAAAGCTGCCCTCACAGAGAGGGGAGAGCAGAAGAGCAAAACAGAAGAGCAGAAAAGCAGGAGTTGGGCTGGAGAGTGTAATTGATGATTCAATTAGAGATGCTAAATGGTAAGAGAAGAAGACAAGAGCTAGGGTCTCACTAATATTGGGGGAACACGATTTGAAAATGGCTGTCGAGACGTAAAACCAATTATCTGGATTCAAATGAGGGAGAATGTTGCACCTCCAAGGTGAACTGAGCAAACTCCCCTGGGGTGGTGTCAGGCAGTGTGGGATTTGGAGCACGTTTCTGCTGGAGCCCTTTGAAGTCTCTCAGTTTGAGCTCAGGATCATACAGGATTTGGGCAGGAACTACTGTGTACTTCATTTGCTCAACACTGCATTTTGTGCATATGTGTTTGGAGGCAGGTTTCCAAGCTTTGAGTACCTCTTTGCTTTGCAAAAGGATAATTTGGGTCATTGGTCTTCAAAGAACTTTTTCCAACAACGATTTTGATTTGCTCAAGGAAAGTGAATGGGAATTCTGTTAGAAGCAAATGCATAGCAGAGACATCTACTACTGCCCTTTAACTGCTGGAGACTTTGCTCTTGTGTGTTTTATTCATCTCATAAAAAACAGCTTAGAACCTTGTAAAGAAAAAATATCACAGAAAAGATGTGAGACTTAGCACAAATATATACCACACACATAGGGTGGTCTTTTCTTTGCGTGTACCCAATAAACTTCCCTTTTTTCTTCATGTTGTTTTTGCCAGCTTCCCATTGTTTCCTCATATATGAATTTCCTTTGGCTTGGGCCACACTACCCCCATTGTTGTTGTAGGTTTTCTCGCTCTCTACAAATTTATAGCTCCCCAATAAAAAAAAAAAAGAGTGAGGATACACTTTATTAGCAGAGCCAAAGTATGTAAATGTTTATAAGAAGCTATGCTTATAGTAATCCTAAGTAAACTGTAAGAACATATAAAACTTGAATGCTTAAAACTTTCTGGACACTACATTTTGGTACAGGATTAGAACTTTTGCTAGCCAAAATGTTAAGGATTAGAGAACTGGGGCTGCAACCCAGTGCTGTCCCATGTAAGTTTAGAATATGGAAAGGTTTTTGAAACGGTGTTTGAGAAAAGTATTTGAGAATGTTTTGGTGATAATTACAGCCAGGCCCCAGAGGGATCTTTGCATTCTTCTATTGGGTCAAAGGCCTGGATTTAGAGAGGTGGAGGATCCAGTGGAGTCCTCATGGCCAGGCACCCATCAGTGCCACCACTGTCACAGTTGTGCTGATCTGCAGTTGCTGTTCCTCATTCCCATTCTCATGGAGAAGCCAAAGACTGGAATGTGGATGCAGAAGCATGGTCTAAATTATCTGTCTTTTGCAAAGCAGAAGTTTGCTTTTCAACACAGTCTCTAATTGCACAGAAGAAGTTAGGCAGAGTATTTGCACCAGCATGCTACTTATTATCAAGATGGTTTTCATTTGAGGACTTTTTTTTTTCCAAATCTGTTTGAGAGTACTCTCCTTTTCTGAGATGTTGGACTTGATTTTCTTAATCTTAGGATCACTCAGATTTCCTGTAGAGGAATAATTCATCCATGACCTCCTCTATCAGTTTTATTGTGCTCTTTCTCATATGAGATTAATTTGTAGTGCTGCCTTTTAGCATAGATGAAGGCTTTCAAGGGTCAGAAAAACCTGTGCAAGTCACTGTTTTGATGCACTGGGTATTATTGGTCTTTTAAAAGCACACCTGTATCCCTTTCTGGAGGCAATAGCTGCAGCTAGACTGAAATATTCTAGTAAAAAAATTATAATTTTAACCAATAAGCCCACGTTGCCATTCTTTGGAAGTACTGCAGCAGCCTCTGTAAGTTGATTTGCCTTTTTAAACATTTTTTGGTTTTTTCAAAAAAATTCTTTTTTGGTTGGGAAAGAAAAGTGCATTTCTTCCTTCTCTTAACTGTGTGAGCATGACTATGCATTTTACCAAAGCACAAATCAATGGGTTTTTGAAAGCAGTTGGTAAAGTGTAAAGTGTAAAGTTGGCTGGGAAGCTTTCGGGATTCCATGGGACTCCCCCTTACAGGCTATAGTGGGTAAGGTGGGCTTGTGCTCTCAAGAGTTATTTCTTCTTTGTCCCAGCAATGACATCTCTATCTCATGGCAACTGAAATTGCTCTTTATTCTGCCTTGGAATGAAGACAAGTCCATGCAAACCCGTGGCTCTTTCTCATGCTTTCACAAAAAGCAATGATTTCAATATATTTCAAATTGAAAAATCAAAGTTTTTGATCAAATTCTTTTTTCCTGAAAGGGACTAGAGAACTCTCCTCCATGTTAGGAACATTACCATCAAAATGTCTTTCCATGGACAATTTAACAGAATTGTATCCTTTTATGAAGGAAAGCTCTGTGAGAAATATTCTGGCTGTCTCCTCCAAATGTTTCACAAACATTTTTTAAGCACCTGATTTGGATTTGCACTTGTGGCTGGGCTATGTGTCTGCAGTGAAATGTGTTGTTATTCCTTTGGCCAGTTACTGTTTCTCTGTTGAGTCTGAAATGAGAATATCTCCTGTGTTAGTGCCTCTTTTGTGCTTCCTCTCACCTCCTTCAAGCTGAGCCACCAAGGAAGTGTCTCCAATGAAACCTCTCTTTATCCACTGCAGCTTGTTCTGCTCACACTTGAACATATTGAACCCTCCTAACCTGGGTCTTTCCTCAGTGATCCTCTCTGTCCTACATGCAACCAAGGAAAAGCTGGTTTTATTGAAGGTGAGCTTTGAAATCTTCATTACCTAAGTAGGTTTGATACTGGTTTACAGTCAGACCAAAGAAAAAGGACTTCACGAATGTCCACTAATAATATTTCCTTTTCACTGGTCTCCAGCTGTAGTTGTGTCTCTTTTACAGCCTGTGTCTCTTTGGTGGTCTTAAACCCAGAAGACTCCTTCCAGAGCTCTGCTGCTCATGCCAGATGCCTGCAGTGAAATTCAAGGGTGGTAGGAATGGGCTCCAGCCATTATACAACCACAAAAATCTCCTGATGATTCAGAAATTTCATTTAAACAATAAAATGCAGGGCACAGATAACAGAGGAAAGAAGAAAAAAGTAAGATGCAAGTGTCTCTTCCTTACATTTCATAGCTGACATCTGGTGTAACTAAAGATTTCATTAGTGCAGCTGTTGTCCTGCACTGTCTGCTTTATACTCAGTTCTTCCTATGAAAATGTAATTCACTAAATCTGGGCTGACTGCATTGAATGTCCTCTTCTTAAGATGCTTGGGTGACTGAGGGGGTTGCTCTCACTTTATAGATCAGGCTATTATCTCTGTAGAGCTTTATAGGATAGCAAAAAGGGATAGTGGTGGTGGAAGTTACTTGAATCAGCAGCTGGGGAAAAAAGGGATAAAAGATTGGAACATTTCTTTTTATATTCTTGGCAATAAAACTGAGACCAAAGGCCAAACTAGCAGCTGCTCATTCTCGTTGAGATGTGGAGGTTTCTTGGGGAGGATCCTGAGTCCCATTTTCCCCTTGTGACAGCAACATTAATCCACTGATTCTAGCACAGGGGGTGTCTGACCTCGTGACTTTTCCTTAGTGATTGTACAGCCAGAGAAAGACAAGAACTGCTCCTCTAGAGCAGCAATTCTCCCAAGTGCTTCTGATGTGCACAACTTGGTTGCTGATGCCTGTGATACCAACTCTCATTTTCAACTCCATCAAGGTACAAATGGGAGACTGATTCTGAACGAGCTCCATGGCTGCCAGGAGTCAGCAGGTCACCTTTCAAAGGTGGAGGTTTGCTGCACAAATCAGGGGACTGAAGGTGACCAGCTGCAAGTTTTCTCTGCTCCCAGCTTTTTTTGGTGCACATTGATTGACAAGAAAGAAAGCCTTCATGGTGGAAAGGGAAAAGAGCACAGGAGACCTGTAGGAACTTGAAGACAGTAACTGCCTGATGGTGGACAATACTGTGTTTCACTGACAGTGAGGGGGGCAGCTCTCATGATATGAATAATCAGATTTTTCTACACTGACTTTGGTTTTTTTAGTTCTCTGCCAGCTGTGCCCCTTTTCTTTGATGTGCCTGTTTGAGGTGTGGCTCTTAAAGCCTCTCTGGTTGCATTTTCCAAGGTGAAATAGCCCAGCTCAGTGTGTGTCCCAGTGTCAGTTGTGAGCAGCACGTCCCGCGAGTCACTGTCATGGCTACTCACAGTTGGCAGCACACATTGGGACACACAGAGGAGCTGGGAGCAGAGGGCTACAGACCTGTGGGTTGAGCTGTCATCTGACCATGAATCCTGACACAAAATTTAGGTCACATGGAAGTTAATTGCCTACATCCTTTTCCTGGTTCTGGTCTTGGTCCCCTTGTTCCAACCAAACTGGCTGTTTGTGCTCCTTTGAAAAACCAAGGATGGCTGTTAAAAGGCCTGGAAATGTTTTGCCTTCACAGGGTAAAAAAGAATCTGAATCCTAACTTTGAGCTTTGTGTACTGGGAGGAAGAATGTTATCACATAATAATTCAGGGAAATTATCTCCGCTCAAAGCATCTTCAACTGACCACAGATATGTTCTCTTGCATTCTTTGATACATCTTTAATGTGTTAGTGGACTTTTATATCCCTTTCCATTTGTGCCTTTCCTCTTGGCCTGTCACGAGACTTTTTTTGTTTCATCTAATTCTTCAGCTAACAAACAAACAAGGTTGTAAGAATAAGATTGTTAAAATTATTTGCTGTTGGGAAGTAAATTTTAATCAATCAAATGTCTTACATGTTTAACAACTGCTTTAAAACAAACAAAAAATTTATGGGGAAAAATCCACACAGAAATAATGTTGGCTTTAGTTTATGTACTTTATTCAATTCAAAATACCATTGAAGTCACTCAGATTTTTGCAGAAGTGAGAACACAGAACATCAAGCCTTGGTTCTTTTAAATATGGCTTTTTACTGCATTGACAAGAACATGTTTTCCTTTGATATTTAAGTTCTGAGAAAACTATAGCAACTGGCAGCAATGTAATTAAGGAAGAAGAACAAGTGAAATCCTCTCCAGGCTAACCACAGGCTTTGGAGGAAGCTTCGTTTTCTCAAGCACAGTAGCAATTAAAACCTCTTCACTCAGCTCCATCACTATAAAGCATGATGGGGATCTGCTGCTGTTCATTCACACCTACCCTGCTTATGGCCTAAGGTTCAAATGGCCCTGAAAAACAAAAAGTACCAGTTAGAGTGAGCCTGCTAAGCTTCCAGGCAGATAATTCTCTAATTGTACAGTCACAGAATAATAGAAGGGTTTGGGTTGGAAGGGAACTTAAAAACCATCTCATTCCAACCCCCCCTGCCATGGGCAGAACACCTTTCACCATCCCAGGTTGTTCCAAGCTCCATCCAACCTGGCCTTGAACACTTCCAGGGATGGAGCGTCCACAGCTTCTCTGGGTAACCTGTGCCAGGACCTCACCACCCTCACAGGGAAGAACTTTTTTCCTAAGATCTGATCTAAGCCTATTCTCTTTTATAATATAATTTGGAGATTCTGATTTTTTCCCAAGCCAGAACGGCTTCAAAGATAAAAGCATGTTTCAGTCAATTTCTGATTTTTACACTTAATTTTGAGCAAAACCATCCAGAAGTTGCACTTTTGGCATCATTTCAATGAAATATTTTGTTTTCCAGAGGCAAATGACTATTTGTGATGCAAATGTCTGTTTAAACAGAAGGGATGACAGTGAAATATCATGTATCCTAAGGAAGCAGTTCTATCCAACTGCTGAGAGAGAGGGTTTATTTGCTTGCTCACAGCTCTTGGAGCACAGCAGTTTGCATCTGCTTGTCCAAATGGAGGCAGAAGCATCACGTGGAAGCTGCACTGTCAACCACAGGAGTAAAACCTTGTTGTATTTTCCAGGCTGGTGCTCATATGGGTGTATCTGCTTGGGAGCAGAAATAGAGGTGAGAGTTGGACCTTCCCCTCTATTGTCTTCTGATCTGGTCAAACCTCTTGCACAGAGTAGGTCAGCTTCAAAGTGGGTTCCAGTTCAGACTTGGATCAAGGTTCCACTTCAGGATGCCAGACAGCAACTCACAGGGTTTAGGTGATGTTGTATTCCAGTTCTGAGAGAAGCCATTTTATAACTAATTCAGATAATGTGGGCAGCAGGACTGCAGTACTGAAGAGTAAAAGTCTCACAAAGTCTGTGAGCTGTTGAGATTGGGAATGGAAGTTATGCCAGTTCAGGTCAATATGTAATACCTGTGCAAGCAGACACCTGATAGAGCAGCACCAAATGCCACAGCAAATGGCTGCCTGGGAGGAGCAGCTGATTCCACAAGCAGTGGCCCTGGGTGAGTGTGTGTACTTGGTGTCTCTGTGCAAATGGGGACAGTAGCTAAGTGACCCTCTGATGCTCTGGCCAGTCTGTCTGGGGCACAGCCCTGACCACGGAGCTGTGACACAGTTCTGGAGCCTGACACTCTGCCAAGTGACCAACCACCCTCTGGAGCTTCTCCTCATCTTTTCTCTGGTCTGCTTGAAACTGTGCCCTCCTGATCAGGCTGGCCATACTGAACTGCTGTGACCTAGCCCAAGAGATGCTCTGACAGTGATTCCAGGAATGAGACAGATCCCTGGGGAAGGTGGTTGTGTACAATGGCTTGTGACCTCTGGCTGTGGTTGCAGCTGAGAAGTCACAGTGGGGTGTGGGTTGCAAAGCTCGTGCTTGTGGAACAATCTACTCAGGCAGTCTTGGCATGGGATGGGGATTGAGCACTGAGGCACCATGCTGGGACAGTCACTGGCTCATGGGGAGCTATGCAGCATCTGGATCACCTCCAGAAGAGTCCCAGAAAGCTTGGGGAGGGCTGAGATAACTTTTCATTTGCAGGCACTGTCACTGCCCCTGGCTGTGCCAGCCTCCATGGGGCCTGACAAGCTCAGGCTCTCTGTGCTAACAGCAGCAGTGGCCTTGGGGCTGCCTGGCTGCTCCTCCTGCCACCTCCCACTTGCTGAATGAAGCAGGGAAGGCCAGCAGGGACCAGCAAGGAGCAGCTGCAGCCCAGAGCTGGGTGTAGGAATGGGAAGGCTGTGAGGAAGCAATCCACCAGGAGTCCAGGATGTGGGTTTGTGTGTTGGCATGGAAGGGATTCGTCTTGCAAATAGCCTCTGCAGGGAGTGCTGCTGTGGACATTGGGCCATGCCCTTCTGGCTGTGGTGGAGCTAAAATAGATGAGATGAATATTTTCCCTTTAGAAATGTCCTGGAGGTGTAGCCCAGTTTGTGGAGATAATAATGTGAGAATTCAAAGACAATTGCTGGCAGAAGGGGAAGTGGATGTGGCTCAAAGCATTAGGAATTTCTTCTTGAGCAAAACCTCATATTTTAATGATCTTGAGACTGAATAAAATCTCCTAGGCAGTAAGGGACTGCAGGTTGAATAATTATTCTGCAAGTTGAATAATTATCCATGCCCTCTGACATAGACCTATAGGACAAACTCTCAGGGATTAGAAATGGGTTTGCAATTTTAGATAGTGTAACAACTAGGGTAATATTAATAATTTGAAGTACCTGATCAGAGGAGCTGGTTGCTGATATTCTCAAGGCAGGGATTGATTTAGATTGGTAGGCAAAGGTATCATCATAGTGTTCATGGTTAAACTGGAAAACCCTTTGCATCTTCTGGGAGGTACAAAGCCAACTGTGTCTGGCCAGTGCTGTCGTCTGCTCATGAAGTATTTGCCCTACTGAGGAGTTAGCTCTGGTGTCTGTACATTGATACATTTCAGGAATGCCAAAATGGAGGCTGAAGGACAACTGTAAGAAATTTAACATTAGAGTCACTCAAGAGATGCTGATGTGAGTTCAGTAAGTTGTTGCAGGATTGTGAATGTTTTCCAGAGACTCCCAGTGAATATGTCAGTGCTTAGTACAGGATAGCCTGTGCTGGGGAGCGACAGCCCTGACAGAAATAATGCTGAAAATGCGTCAGTATTACAGAATGAGCTGGGAAGAGAGACAGCCAACAAATCCATGCTCTACAATATCCTTTGGATTTCCTGGAGATGAGGAATAGTGTGTCTGAGCTACTGCATAGGATGGGAAGGTGGAATCGTGGCAACTGAATACAGGGAAGGCTTGGAATACAACATAGCTCTGAGATATTTTCTTGTATAGGAGAATGTCTCCTGGAATCTGTGTTCCAGAGCTTCAGCCTTGTTAAAGCCCTCATGTCAGCTTGTGAGGAAGGAGGCAGGAAATGTTTAAAAAGCAATCTGAATAGTTTAACCTCCCCAGTGGCTCTCTGCCCTAGGCAAGGATTTAATCTGTCATGTGATGTGCTGCCTAGAGGGTTGGGGTACTCCTGTCACCCTGTTCTAGTGATTTCAGGGAATACCAAATTGGAAATGCACCCAGGTACTGGCATCATGTTCTCACAGGGTTATGTGAAGTACATCCTGCATTTTTCATGTGAAATCTTTGGCTTGGAGCTTTTTAAGTCACCAGGAAGAACTGGAAAAAAAACAGTTAAATGTAATCAGTGTCACCAGTTATGCCAAGAGGTCATCCTGCTACAATGTATGTTCTGTGCAACTAGTTGGGACATCTATGATTAAAAAAAAAATACAAATACTCAGGGGCTTTCTGCCTTGGGAAAATGGCATCATCAGTGGATGTGCACATTGAAATAAGTAAAATAGTATGTAACATCTTTCACTTTGGAAAAACTCACCCATCTTCTCACCAGACATGGACAGGACACTTGCTGAGCAAAAATGAAATTAAATCTATTCAAAATTTCCATGTCATCCAGGTTCAAATTACCAGAGAGGGATAATCTCTATGGTAGAGATGAAAAAGAAATGATTAATAGGAGCTTGGAAATGATTTGTTTGGAAGGTTATGAGCCCAGCCCAGATTTTGATAGGAAGGAATGTTAGATTCTCAGCATGCAAGTGGGTGTGTGAAGGAAATAATCCTTCGAAAAATAGTCCTGGGACTTAGAGTGGAGACCAAAAGTTATTTCTGAAGTTGGGTCAGTCACTAGTAACAAGTCAGTTTCCAGGCTGGATGCTGGAATGGCCTGGATCCCTGGTTCTGAGTGATGATCACAAGAGATGTTGATAGCAGGATTCCTTGTGAATTACACAGAAACAGCAGAGCTCTTGCACTTGGGTGGTGACAGCAGCAGAGGCCAAGAGGAGATGACATTATTTTGGGAATGCCTAAATCAGGGACATCTAGAGCTGCTCTGCCAGATGTAGCCTCTTGGCCTAAGGACAGACCCAGCAGCTGTGTTTAGATTCTGCCATTTGAAAGAGATGGCTGTGATGTGGATGGACAGGGGGAGGGTTAAGGAGAACAGCCCTGCTATCCATTATTGTTGCATTTTCCAGGATATTACAGATAGGTTCTGTGCTTTGCTCCTCCCATATTTACATCCTGCTTTGCAAGTGGAATCTCAGCTTCTCCTCAAGGTACCCAGTGGTGGTGAGAGGTCCTGCCTGGGGTACTTTGAAGGAGATCTTAAGGAGAGAAGGGGGACTGGGCAAATGGCTTGGGGTTCTGTGTGTGTACAGTGCTGTTAACCAAGTAAACCTCACTGCTTGTTCCACAGCTGAGAGACAACCTCAGAAAAGGGCTTACCACCAAGGGAAAGAAGAGTCCTTTTGAAAAAGGCAGTAAGGTCTAAGGAAGGTCCCCAGTGTGAATAAGAAAGTATTCAGCTTGCTGACATTGGGGATATCCTTATTTGCGGGAAGCAGATTAAGGAAGTCCCTTTCTGCAGGTGCACTTTTGGCCATGCCTGTGTTTTCCTTTTGACCATGCCTGTGTTTTCCATATCCTCTGTATAAATTGACCTGATTCTCCTCTCAGCTGGAGCAGCTGCTGATCAGGTGGCAGGTTAATACCTTAGAGAAGGTAAATTTGAACACAGCAGTTTCTGGAGCTGAACCACACCCAAAGTCCAAGTGATTTTGGTGTCCTTTTGGTGCTCTGTTTTTCACAGAAGAATTGCCTACTCTGATGGCAGAACTTCCAGAGTGTGTGGCAGGCACAGGCACAGGGGGCCTTGGCAAGTATCCACTCTGCTATGTTAACCTTCTGGGAATGGTTCTCCTTCACTGAATCCCAATGAAAAAGCATCTGGTTATTTCCTCTAGGGATGTGCAGTATGGATTGATAAAACCACCTCAGTGCTGCCCATTTGTGTGGTCATTTTTTATCAAAGGAAGCCTTTACACAGAGTGTTACTGATAATCCAGGAAGAAAATCTGTGAGAAATATGTGATGACCTCTCCTGATGTTCAGCAAGGGGAGCACAGAGAACCAGCTTCTGCAACTGTTGGTAAATAGCTGAGAAAACACATTGTTTACTAGAAAATAAATGAACAAAATACAAAGGCTGTGATTGCACGCATGGAACAACTTGAACTTTTTACAGCCTGTGTGCAGAATTCAGCCTGACCCTGTGGAGGCTGCACAGCCCTTAGAGGATCTCATGGAAACAGAGGAATTTCCTCAGTGCTGTCACAGCAGCAGCAGAAGTGGCTGTAGTGAACAGACCACTGTTTGCACCTCTCCCAGTTGTGCCTCTCTCCTTGCTGGCCCTCTGGAGCTGTCCAGCAGAAGTCACAAAGGTGCTTTGTGACAGTGCCTGGTAGGAGGACAATCCTCCAGCAGATCTCAGCCAAAGCACCCCAGAGGAAGCCCTGGCATACTTCTGCTTAGACAATCATTTATCTTCCATGGCAGCTGACAAAAAGAGCTGAGCAACTTTCCCCAGAATTTCCATCTTGAAGAAAACCTGACAAACTGCTGTTTGTCTCAGTTCCAAATCTGAATGAAAAGATAATATAATGGAAGATTTTTTTGTGGGTTGAAAAGCTCTGAGGGGTTTTCATGAGAAATAACTCCTTGGCAGAGTGAGGCAGTTTAGTCAAAACTAGTCTGTCCTTCCACACACTGTGCACAAGTCATGGAGAGCTGTGGTTTCAGGGCTGTTAACTTATTATTTTCCTTTCAAGTCATGGTCTTGACTTTGTGGATGTGTCTTTTCATGCCTGTCATTCCTACCTTTGACCTTATTTCCAAACAGAAGTATTGTTGGTCTGCAATTTTATTATGAGCTTGGCACAAATCAAGACTTGATACTCCATTGACAGCACAAAATGTTCTCTTAAGCAGATGAAATGAAACTGGACCAATGGTGCATTGCCTTTTGCTTCTGAGGTATTAAAACAAATGAATGTGATTCCTCCTGGAGCTTTGTACCCAAACAATAAACGAGGCCAGAAGTGACAATCTAGACCAAATCTTCCCCCATCAGAAAATGGGATTTTGTAACAACAGAAATAAATCTCTGCATCTGTTTTGTGGTGGTATCCCATGGGACCCATAGTTGCAAGCCTCTCCTGTTTTATTCTCTCCCCCAGGACCCAAATGGTGTCTGAATTGCACTGCAGGGGCTGCTCTGATGCCAGGCTGTTTCATGAGTGATGAGGTCTGGCAAGAAAAGCAGGTTTTAGTCGTGCAGATGCTGTGAGACACTCAGAACTATTCACCTTCAGCCATAGAAGGGATTATTTGTTTACCAAGATGGGTATTGGCATCCAAAAAAGTATTTGGATGTGATTTTTTTTTCTGGTGAGAAGTACGTGGCAATTGATGTTTTTCCCTGTAGAATAATAAGAATGCAATTACTGCTTCTTTTTCAAGAGGAGAAATAATTCTTTGGGGTGTTTTCTAATTTGTTTTTCTTTGGATTCCAGTTACTCTTATGGGTCCCATCTGTTTGGGACTTGCTTCTCTGGGCATTTTGCATCCTCTCAGTGAGAACCAAATGAAAAGTTTGGGAGTGACTGGCCATGTAGGCATTTTACATTCCTTTCCTGAAGGAAGTCTATAAGAGCACGATTCAGGGTTGTTACAGAGGTAACAGAAGCTGAGGCATTTGCACCAGGTGTTCTACAGTCAAAGTAAAATTTGTTTATTTAAAATAAACTGATTTCCATGACATTTTCCTATTACTCAAGTTTTCACTCTGCACTGGAGGTTTCTCACGTCCATCTGATGACATTGGTTTTTTGGCCAGTCACCCAAACCGTTTCATGCTCCTGCTGATGTCTCTCGCTTCTGCCAAGGTAGAGCCCTGTCTTTGCTTCCCTCTCAGTGAGGAATCCCAAAATGCTTGAAACCCTTCAGTGGAAGGAAACAACAGGATTTGGTCAAGTGATTGTCCAGTTTCCCTCCTTTTTTCTTGTGTCGGGGACAGATGGATAAAAACTGAGCAATGATGCTGTAGTGTGCCTTAAAGGGAAGGGTAAAAAGATGTTTAAGATTCAGGAAAGAACACTAGAACCTCTATATCAAGCCTTGAAGCCTCACAGAACATATCTTTTACTCCTCATCAGCCAACAGCACATAATGGTGCTGTTTGGACTGATGGAATTACTAGAACTGGGCAAAGTGCTGGACATAGCATGACTCCTCTTGAGCTTCCTTTATTCTCCTATGTTTGCAGTTTTGGCTAAGTATTGAACCTATTTAGGGAGTAGTTTTGTGGCTTTGACATGTGATTGGGTGATATTGCTAATTTCATATGTGCTGTAGGGGGAGAGGGAAATAATTGGCTGCTCTGTTATTTCTTGAGGTGTTGGAAATAAAGTGTTTGACTTCTGCCTAAAATAGCTCAGACTTGGTTTCCCAAGTTGGTAAAACATCAAAATACCTCTGCTAAAATCAGTATTTCAGAGTGCTCTCATGAAGGCAACCTGTGGGTAACCAGTTCCAAGTATATATTATGCAATACATTTGTGAAGGAAGATAAGTCTTTAGTGAAACTAAAATATCGTAGTACTCCTTATTCTGAACTGTTATCAAATTCTTCTCAGCTGTGGTTTCCGTGGAAAGCTGATTTTCTCCATTCCCTGCTCCAAGAAGTTTCTATTTTCATTCACCCTAAGAAAATAAACTCACTGGAAGTATATATAAACATTTGCTTCAAGCTACTCCAGTAGAATCCAATCCAACATGTACAGAAGTCTTTCCAGTGACTGCAGTTTGATCATTTCCATTCAGTCTTGTAGTGAATGACAGTTCCGTTTAAAAAGAAAAAAGAATTAGAAGAAGGTTTTGGTGAAAAATAACATTTGGAATTTGTAAAATGAACCAAGTGGAGCTGGTTTTCTGCTGTGTTACACAGTTGGGTTGTGCACTGTACTTTCAGCAGTTCACGTGTGAAGGATTGACCAAAAGGATTGATCTGTAGCAAATCCAGTGTGATCTTTGACTCCTGATGTTAATTAAATACATACCTATGAAAATTCTTCATAGGAATGATTTGATTCCTAGCATATTATTGCTTTCTCTGTACCAGTACTTGCTATTTTGCAAAGGCATCTGACAAAAAACATGCACTAAAAGCAATTCTGAAGAGTCCTGGTTAGGTCTGCTGGGTTCAGAGGGCACAATTGTTACCTCACTGGCACTGTCATTCAGATCCACATGGTCACAGCTTCCTCAGCTGTGAAGGGAATGACTTTGCAGGTCCTGGTCATATTTTGGTTTGTAATTGTGCACCATCTCATACTTAATCAGTGCTGCTGGATGTCTGTCTTGTAATTCTGCAAGGATTTCAATGTGGCACCACGAGGAGCAGACTGCATCAGGGGCTGTGTTATTAGAAATAGCAGCAGAATCACTCACCCTTCATCTCAGGACAGACAGATGCCACAAGTCACCATGGGAGGAGGCACCTCAGCCCTCATTTCACACTCTTCAGCTGGAGCCTGAGGACTGTGGGCTGTGACTTGTCACTTTCTGCAGGCAGGGCAGCACCCAGGTGACCCCTGGGGTGACAGGGTATTTCAGATGGGGTTGGTGTGCAGATTGTCACTTCAGCAAAACCCCAAGGAGTGCAAAGTACCCCAGATGGAGAACTGCATTGCAGTAGACATCTGATTTCTCCTCCTGCCTTCACATTGATTTCATAGGGCTGTTTCTCTACAAGTCATATGTTTTCATTCTGACCTTCTTTACCAGTCAGACCAAGTCCATACAAACTCCTTGTCCGGGGCAGGTTTTCTTGATGATGTGTTATGCAGAATGTCCCTCTCCTCTAGCCAAGCCCAGATCATATGTCAATCATAGGAAGTGAAAAAAATATGTGGTTCAACCACAAAACCAATTTCCAAGACAGAAAATCAAAAATAGAGATGTCGCAGAGTGGGATGCCAAAGTATCATTGCATCTGGGAAGAGACTTCTGGGTAAATGAAATAGAATTTTTCTGTGGAGATGTTAACAAATGGTAAGGGTGTTGCAAAGCCTGCAAAAGTCTCTGTAGTCCTTGGCTTGGGTGAGTGATAGGCTGGACTTTGAGTGGCTGTACAACATCCCAATTATTTATGGAAAAGGTAGCATTATGTTTTCCTAGTGATCTGTGCTCAAGTGTTGATTTTCCCTCGCTGATTGTCAGCCCTCACATATGAGTTATTTGTGTAGAATGAAAGCACTAACACAGAGGAAACTGGAAGTGTCTGGTGGTGTTTCCCCTTGCCCTCCTGGCTGCACATGTGGAAGAGCACAGCCCTTAACTCCAGCATTGGCTTCCAGTAATGAGCTATTGCTGCCTGCAGTGCTGATTCCTGGTGCTTGGCCCACTGTCAGGGTGATGAGACTTATATTAACTGCAATGTCCCATATCCACAGAGGTATTCCAAAAATAAGTAGTCAACAGTTGAAAAAGTTAATTGCTTTTATTTTGTCTGCTGACTACCAGAGCTGTAAGATGTAGGGGGATACAGTATGGGTAAATGAATGTGTATAGAATGTAATCTTATCCCCTAAAGAGTTGCAGCTGAACCAATTACTAAAGATTAGGAGCAGGCCTGATGTTAACAGGCCACACCTGTAGCAAAGAGGAACAGCACTATAAAAGAGTGGATTTGTGGGAACTAGAGTCTGATGGTTGCTGCAAGGACCAGGAAGAGTCAGTGCTTGGAGGAGCTGCCTATGAGAAACATTGAGGAGGTATGGAACTCTGGTGACATGGAATCCTTGCACTATAATGATAAGAGAACTCTTGATCTATAAGACAACAACTCTTGATAAATAAGGCAACAGTAAGATGCTGATTTTCATTGCCTAGTCTAGAGCATTAGGTGTGACCAAGATTACTGAGGAAGGAAAGAGTGTAAAATATTGGACTCCCAGTTTATAAAAAAATATTAGAAGGTTTGGTTCAGCTGGGTGCTTTTTCTGAGGGGAAAATGGGCCTGAATATTACCTTGTGTTGAGGTTTCCTTACTTTTGTCCTTCTCTCTGGAGCCTTGGGGTGGATGATTTAAAATGTTGTGCCAGCTCTGCTCTGGACCCCTGTACCAGGTACCTGGAGGCTTCTGCTTGCTATTCTGGCTGAAGGGGACCCAACTGACTTAAGCTCATATATCTGAGGGAGCCCTCCCCACTAAGCACACAATTCCACAATGCTGATTTTCTTTTTCTTAGCACTTAGTACATCTGAGAGGGAAGGGGAAGCGTGTTATTTCTCACCCAGAACACAGCTCTTGGCAGTATTGGGTTTTTTTCATCCGAAGAAGGCCAGAGTAAGATGAGCACCAAGTTAAAGGAAACAATGGGAGTGTAAATGTCATTTAAACATATACATCTGCAAGCCATTCTCTCCTGAATGCTTGGAAAGTTTGCTGTGTAAATATTGCTTTTTCTTCCTCCTTCCCTGCTCTGCTTGCTCTCAGTCTGGGACACGAGGAGGGTGCAGCACGTGATGCCAGGCAGCCCCATCACTGCAGAGTCCCTGAAGCCCAGATATCACCCGTGCAGAGCAGCTGAAAAGCTCGGCCATTAAACAGGCAGGTGGAAGCTTCGGCAAGGAGCCCAACACAGGAACTAAACTATTGCAGCCATGGCCCCATTAAAGTACCTTTCAGTCTGGAAATGAGAAAAATGCCTTAGGCAGACCATTCTCAAAATAGTGTTGCAGACACAAAGCCAATATAAACATTAGATGCTCTTAAAGCGCATTTGTTTGAATCGTGGGGTTGAATTGACTCCTTCAGCACTGACAGACAGTGCATATATCTCACTAGCAGCTCTCCCGAGGGTTCTCAGCTGTTGGTGTGGGGAGACAGAGACTGTTCTTCAGGGAGGTTTCTGTAGCATGACTGTTTCTAGAAGGTAAAAGGTCAACAGCAAAGTTCTGGAAATGTAGTAAATAAATACTCTGACAGCCCTGCCCATCATCTGTGTTGACAGAATTCTCCTGAAGTTATTAGTGTTATTTATTTGTTTTTACAACAGCAGCACTAATTTATTTTTATTAGGAGCCCCAGCTGTGGTTGGGGTTCCATTGTTAGAAGCAGTGGAGGGGCATGTCATAACAGGCAGGTCCTCTTTGAAATATTAGTGCTTCACTCCAAGCAGCAAGGCTGAGTATGGGAGGTAAGGAGGGTTCTTCTTCTTCCTACTCTACAACTGGAAAATGGTGGCATGCAAAATTTCGCAAGTTGGCCAAGGCCACCCACAGTCCAGAAACTGCAAGCTGGGGATTGTAAATCTGTCAGCTTTAATGAGGTGTCTGGCTGGGGAGAGTCTCATATGAGTCCAGTTTAAAAGTTAAACAGAAAAAGCCCTGCGAATGTTCTATAGGCAGCACATGGTGTGCGTGGTCAGTGCTGCTGAAGGCAGTGCAGTGTGTCCCATGCCCTCAGAGTGAACATGTGTGTGTACTCCCATCAGTCTAGGGCGAGGCAGAAAAGGGGAAGATTTCAAAAGAGAGAACAAAGTTTGCTGCAAATGCAGACCAGACAGTTCTGAAACTAAGGATTACCTCCTTTCTCAGAAATGAAGCAGCCATACCCACCTTTACTACCACGAGTGGCATTTCTGACATGTCCCTCTGCCACTGCATGAACAATGAGCACAGGCTGCTTTTTCTGGATGTGATGGGTGTTGGTGTTGTAAATCAGCAGAGAGTTCCCTGACCCACTCAGTGTGTCTCCCCTCACACCTGCAGCTATGCAGGTGCTCACAATTAGGTGGATGATGTTTCCTGACTTTCACCAAGAGGTCAAATACAAAACAAAATGAGATGGAAAATACTGTAGCATGTGGTGGTAAAGGGGGCAAAAAGGAGTGGGAAGGAAAATTATTTCCATTCTGACGCAAAGAACTTTCAAAAATTCCTTCGTGAACTCTCAATATTTCCTGTCCTCCCTCATTCTGTATTTTCTGAAATATGAAGACAGGATGTTCCAGATGGAATGAAGTTGCCAGGATGACGGAAGGTTGTTTGTGCCAACTGAAAACCTTAAATATTTTCCTTTCTTGGGTTTTGGACAATGGTATTCACAGGTAGCATTTGTGTTGCCATGACCCCTGAAAGCCTGGGCTTTAAAAGTCATGCAGATAATCATGGATTTTGTCCTGCTTTAGGCACTGATCATCCAGTTTGAGCTACTTTTTTGGAAATAGCATCTATAGGAGAAAGCCTGTTCTCACCCAGAAAGAGACAGAATGCTGCAGAGAGGATTTGTGTTATGGAACGTGCAGAAAGTCCAGTTTCTTCTGTCACCTTTCATAATTTCCATTTACTTAATGGCAGCATGACTTGATCATGTACAGGTAAAGATATTACCACACTCATGATTCTAATGCTGTCAGGCTGCCAATGGCTCTGAAGGGAAAACAAGGAATTCATCTAAGGATGACCCTGATTTTGCCAAGTGAGGTCAATGACAAGACTTCTATCAGCTCCATTAAAGCTTGGGTTTGAGTGCTGTAATTAAACATATTCTGCCTCCCTGTTTTACCTTCCAGTAGAAATTAATCCTTTAACATCACAACATTCCCTTGATTTATTGTTGAGTGGGATAGAAGGCTCAGGCTGAGAATTGGACTGCATCTGACAGCTGGGAAGAGACTTCAGGGCAGCCTGCAAATGACTGTGCCACTCCTCTCAACTGGGCAAGGACTCTGGCAGTGACAAAACCTTTTCCACACCTTTTCAGTGTGACCACACCTCCTAGAAAGAGGCAGAATGGCTGCAACAATTCCTTGCTCTCACTGTCTGGGGCCCTGAGGGTACAGCCCTGCCCATGAGAAGGCTGATGAGCAGCACTGGCAGCCCAGGGCACATGGCTTAGCCTGCTCCAATGCCACCCATCAAACCTCTTGGTGCAATAAATAGGGAACACATGATTTCTCCATCTCACCTGCAAATGCCATATTAACAGTTCACATTGCAAGGGGAAGAAGATATTCCTTTATTAAGTGCTAAAACAGGCTACTTCAGCCCAATCCCAGATAATTAGGAACACCTTGCTCATCACTACCTAATTTTCCCTCAGCTGTTTATGTTTGTTCTTGATTCTTTGCTGCTCTTAGATAAATGAGCTTTTAAATTTCAAATAAAGAACATTCTAAAAATAACTTGGATTCTTGTGAATCAAATCTTGTGATTCTGCCCAAACCATAACCAAATACACTTTTTTCCCCCCTTCTCTTTATTGCAGCTATATTAGAGCAATCTGAAAGCAAATCCTCTCTAGTCACTGGTAGGACGTGGGAGGTGTTTGCACCTTCTAAGTGTGGCCAGTCCTGCTCAATTGGCCACACCTGCACTTGGTTTCAAGGCGAGGAAGGAGCTGGACTTGTAGGGAAAGGCTGGTGTATAAGTAGTGTGCTGATGCTGCTTTTATGGAGAGCTGTAAGCTGAGGAAAGGCTGAATTGGGAATATGCTGCTCCATGAGTGAGCTGCTCCCTTCTGAGCTTGAGGTAGAGCCCTTTTTATAGGGTGATGATGTTAAACTGAGGAATACTGCCTGCATGAAAGCTGCTGCTGGGAAGGTGCCTCCCGAGGAAGAGGAAGGAGAGTGGGGAAGCAGTGAGGACTGGAGTTCAGCTGCTCTGCACAGTTTCCTGGTATGTCAGAACTTTTTCCCCTTTGGAAAAGGGCAGACTACTGAGAGCAAGGAGTAAGAATGAAAGACTTGGTCATGTGGTTACAGCCCTTGTTGTCCTGTGAGTCTTCAGACTGAGGCCTGGCAAGCTGTGCCTGGTGCAGCTGGAAGGTAGTAGCAAGGAGAGAAACCAAACCCTGCTCACTTGGGCTGAGTGAGAGATCAGAGCTTGCTTGTTCCTCAAGACAATGCTCCTTTGAGAGTCTGGGGTCCTGATTAGCCCATTTGCTGTTACCTGTCTGTAAATGGCTCCCAGATGAGATCCACTTCAGCTCCTGGAAATGATGCATTAATAGGGAATTCAGTATGGTGAGTGGGTCTTTGGGGGTCTGTGTTGGCTCTTAGAGCCCCAAGATTTGTTCAGAATGATATCACAGTCTGCAGGACCCTTGGCAGGGCTGATGGGCTCAGGATGGCTTTATTTTATGTACATGTATAGAGGTAGGTGCATAAATAGTCATAAGTAACCCCTGCAGAGCTGTGGTGAGCCTGCCAGGCTGCTCTGAGTGGCTCTGTGTGCCCTCTGCCTGTGGCTCACCAGTGAGTGCTGCCTGCAGCTGAGCAGGAAGGAAACACAAGGCTGAGCCTTGTGCTGCAGTCTGATATTTGAGTCCTTTGTTCAAGTGATGGCATGTTGCTGGGGTAATGTCTGTGAAGCTCAAGCTTTTATCAGAACAAGCAGTGGTGCTTTGATTCCAGTACAAGGAGGATGTTGTTAATCCCGGGATATTGCAGGTTCAGGGAAAGGGTGACATCACTTAGACATGTTTTTTAAGCAGGTTCACCAAAATCTGCAGACATTTATTGGTCCAGATGAGTTTGCAAGTGTCAAATGCCTGACCTTCATTTCTGCTGCACTTTGAAGAATTAATACAGATGTTGGTACATGCTATTGTTAGTGACTCCAAGGAAAGGCTTGAAATCCTTTGTTCTAGGATGTAAAACTCCATTTTTCTTTAGTTACCCAGGTTAATTAAGATCACTTAATTTCTGGAGCATTAACTGTGGCTTGTCATCACTATGTGCAAAGTGATGGCCAATGGATTGTTATTCCATAAAAACTCTTTTTTTGCCTTGCAAAAGTCCCGTCTCTGATCACTGTGGGTTCGATCTCTGTTTGATCCCTGTATGAGCTATTCACTTCAGAGCTGGACTTGAGAATCCTTGGGAGTCCCTTCTAGCTCACAACATTCTGTGAAATCTGTGACCTGAGCAAGACTTTGGGTCACAAGTTAAAAAACTTGACTGAAATAAGAAACTGGAAAATTTTGTGTCATGGGGTTTGTGATGGTGGTGGCTGTAGCACTGATGAACTGAGTTGCCTTCCCTGTCTCTGTGCTTGAGGGAGCACCAGAATCCTTCCTGGCCTTTCACATACTGAGCTGAGGATGTGTTCCCTCCACCTGATTTTTGTTGCAACTCTGTAATACATTGCTAAGTTAATTTTTGGCTTCTGCTTCATAGATACCCTTCCCTTCATTATAAGAGTGAGGGGTGGGAGTTTGGGGAAAATGGGAGAAGCATTTTCAAGTTAGAGGATCATCCTTCTCTTTGGTCCATTATTGCTGTTGTCCACTGGTATTTAGTCATCCCTCCCAACCAATGGAGATGGCAGAGTGATGAGGAACACAGCCCAAGGATTGTCTGGAATGATGTTGTGCAGTCCAATGTCTAGGACAATGGAAATTCTAGGGATGGTTTGCCTGCTCTGAGTGATTTCTGATGCAATTAATCCCTCCTTTTGAAACAGATTATGGGTTGGGCTGGGCAGGGGGATAGAAATCATTCATCCAAACCAGAACTTTTTGAAGTTTTTCTGTCCCTTTGTGGATCAGCAGGGACACTGAGCAGTGGGTCCTGAAGCTGGTTTCCTGTTCAGTGTATCACTTTGTGAATTATCCTGGCCATTCCTGAACTCCAGACTTCTTGATGGGCTTTGTTTCGTTTTTTGGTTTTGCTTTTATCACAATAATGTTGTGGTCTGTTAAGATGGAGTCCCATAAACCTCTGGTTGGAGCAGGAGATAATTTCTGTCTTCAAATCCCTGAATCTACTTGAAGACAAAGGAGGGTTTGTCCAATAACAACATCTCAGTAGGGGTCTGGGGAGCTTCTGGTGTGGGGTGTGAGCTGTGGGAAATTCAGGACTCCTGGCTAACTAACCAATATGATTAACTAGAAGCTGTTTATTGTTTATATTATGTACTTATTTATACATTTTAACTCTGCTGTATATGCTAATCTCATATTTCTTATTGGCGCCTTTGCTTGTTGACATGTTTTGTATTCTTCTTTTGTGTTCTTTTGGTACTTCTCAGAATATGTAATTGGTTACAGTCTAGATGTTTTGCTGCCCCCCATGATCAAGTTTTGTAGTCTTGGAATTTGATTTCTCAGCTTCTTTTCTTATTTTAGCACAGTTTATGTCTTAGTAACCTTGATGAATTCCAGAGGGCCCTGAGAAAATCCTGATAAGAACAGTTACAAGTGAAATGGCAGGTGCACCCTGTAGTGTAAGTTGTTCAGATACATTTCTGCAGTGAGCTGGGCTCTGGATGGGCTGGAGTGCGGTTTCAGGCTGTCCTGTAACTTTATGCTGTTGCCTGCCTCTTCCTGTGCCCCTCCACGTGATAGTGCCCAAAACCTGCAATCCATGAGGAAGTTCTGAATCCTTCCCTAGAGATGTGTGTACATGTACTGTCTCATTTTATGCTTTTTCTAACAAATGCTTTGGCTCAAGTAACAAACTCTGAGGTAGGAACCTCTCCTTTTCCCTGTCATATCAGCTCCAGAAGCTGAGGGAGGTCTCTGCAAAGAATTTCTTCATCAGATAATTTTCTGGAGTCTCAGAAGAGCAGCAATAAGAAACAGAAATGGTGGGAAGTAACAAATGTAACAGGCACGCTGTAATGGAGGACTAATGGTGTTTGACATTTGCAACTTAAATGAAATTATTTTTCTAACATCATGACTTAAATTTTGTGGAATTTCTGGCCTTGGAAGTGTTCAAGACTCAAGTAGACATGTCCCTGAGCAGCCTGGTCTAATTACACCTGCTTTGAACTGGATGTTGGAGTAGATGACTTCCAGAGATCCCTTCTTACTTAAGTTATTCTGTGATTTTAATAAGAGTATCCCATACCTTGGTCCCTTTCTCTTTGTGTGGCGTGTGATATATGTTACACTGTTTTGGCAGGGGTTTTCTGAGTTGTTGAAGTCATTTATACTGAAATAATTCTTGAAAAGATTAATAAATATTATACCACACTGTATCATTTTACTGTGTGTGCTACTCTTCCTATCAGTGCTTGGCTGTATTCATGGCTGCTGTAAATCACTTTAGCCATGTGGATACTTAGTTGCAACACTTTAATTTAATTTCTTTCATATATTCACATTTGAACCTTGGTTTTCTTAGTACTGTGTCCAATGTGTGGTGCTTAAAAGGAGATTAATGTTTGGGGGGTTATCTATTAGCTTCTAAATTCATAATGAAACCTCTCTCAGACTTGGGCTGAGGCTCCTCAGGGGCAGCCAAATAAAATTCAGGATGGCTTCTAATCTTTTCCTTATTGCTATTATGATTTAAAGGTCCTCTGTCTACATGAGAACTGGGCCTTAGGATGCTTTCATTTTCAGACAGGACTCCAAAGAACTCATATAATGTTAATATCTTTCATGCTGGTGAAATGTCACAGATTTTTTTTTTTTTTTTTACTGGCAGAGAATTTGGCCTATTCTGCAATCTTTCAGGGTTGACAGATTGAAGATCCAACCTCTGCCAGTTGGCTGGGAGGGAACACCAAGCCTTGGATGCACATAATCTTGTGGGAACAGTCTACTTCTGGAAATCAGGAACTATTTCCTTAAACTGCTGATTGCTTGGAGACTGTACCACAAGGAACATAATTCTCCTGCCTTGTTTCTGTTCCTAAACAGCTGTTTCCTGGCTGTGGCTGGACACAGGGTGCTGGGCTTAGTCTGGTTGCTGGTATTGCTCTGGCTGGAGCTGTGCCTAATCCTGGTGGGTGAAGGAGGACCCAGACAAATGATACAGCTGGGCACTGAGGGAGGGTGGTTGAGGAAGAGTGATGGAGGTGGTCATCCTTGACTGTTGAAATGAGGCTTAATTGCTGCTGTTCAACAAACACTGCTGCTGTTAAACACATGTCACAGGCTAAAATCTCCCTTGATTTTAAGGTCTTAATCATATTGCCCTGACAATCAGCAAAATGGACATACTGTGTGGACCACAAGATGTCAACAAGACACACCCACTGTCCGCATTTGGCAGCTTTTTTTGAAAAGTGAAATAACAAGCGCCAGGAGTGCCAAACCAAACCTAAAATGAAGACAAAACCAGAAGGACCATCCAGATGGGTGTGTGTCTATTTGAAACAGACCTTTTTTCAACAGGTCTCATGACACGCTTGTCCCAAACTGGAATCCAAGTCATCAGGTTTATGGTAACGAATGATTCAAAGGGAACAACTCCCTCCCCTTCTCTCTGCTCAGGTTTTTGGAGACTTCTATGGTGAGATGGAGGGAAGAAATCTAAGACTGTCTAACCTCAAACCTAAATGCACAGTTCCATTACTGGTGATGGATAGTGTGCTGTGGGCACACCAAATGGAAAATATATTGATTAGGTTGATACATGCCTTAACTCAGGGTTGTCTCAGACTTATCTGGGAAGCCCAGGTCACTCTTCTAAAGGATTTAATGGAGGATTTTGAAACCTGAAGACCTCATTGTGTCCCAAAAATATAAGGACTAAGGTAATCATGGACCTGTCTGTATAGATTGCTGAACATTCTTTATTTGCTTTTTTACCTCCTGCCTGGCTATGAGTATGTGTAGGCAGTTTATTCTTTATAACCTTACATTTTTTTGCATCATTACTTTATGTAGAACTTATGTGATAATTTTAAATTAATCCTTACTGTTTATTGAATATTTAAAGCCATCATTATGAAGTATTCCAGAGTAGAAATCAATAGTTTAGTCATCCATAACAAAAACTTCTTAGATGTTGTAAGTGGAGGAGTTCTCAAGTTTTTTCCCCTGTATTGAAATATTAGCTTGAACAAAAATGATTGCTGAACCTTTTTAGTCAGCCTGACAGTTGTAGTGCTTTCTCCAGCTTTCCAAGTCTGCCGTGGTCAATTAAGGATCACAGCACTTGCCATTTCAACTGAAGGTTTGTAGCTGTGGGTTATTAAAACATGTGGGGGTTTCCTCTCTAATATATTGATGCCTTGGAAGCTTCTACTGTGTGCTCTGCACCCTCAGCCATAGAGAGCAGAGTGGGAAAGCAAAACTTTCCATCAGTTCATGACATGCGGTCAAAGTTGCATTTCAGCGTGCACTAAACAGATCCTATTCTGTTTGACTTGGTTGACATTCAGGGATGGAAATGAAATTATAAAAATCATCCCTTATTCATAAAGTCACTGAATGGTTTGGACAGGAAGAAGCCTTAAAGATCATCCAGTTCCAGCCCTCCTGCCTTGGGCAGGGACATCTCCCACTGGACCAGGTGGCTCCAAGCCTTGTCCAGCCTGGCCTTGAACACTTCCAGGGATGGGGCAGCCACAGCTTCTCTGGGCAACCTGTGCCAGGGCCTCACCACCTAGTGATGAAGCATTTCTTCCCAATATCTAATCTAAACCTACCCTTTCCCAGTTTGAAGCAGTTCCTCCCTTTCCTGTTGCTCCATGCCCTTGTCAAAAGTCCCTGTCCAGCTCTCTTGTAGCCCCTTTAAGCACTGGAGGATTTCTGAGATCTCTCCAGAGCCTTCTTCAGACTGAACAACTCCAACTCTCAGCTTGTCTTTGAAGGAGAGGTTTTTCTTTTGCCTCCTTAGCTTCAGTGGATGAGGATGTATTTCCTCAGGAAGATGCTCTGTATTTGCAGACTATAGTGTTTGCCAAGCACTGCTGTAATTAGAATAGTAAATATTTGTTTTCAATTAAAAAAAACAGTAAATATTTGTGTATAACCCATATAAATGGCTAGAGGCATTTTTTCAGCTGAGCAGATGCGGCTTTGCACTGACCTTTCCCAAAAGTTTTCTTCTTTTTCTGAGAACTAAGTCATATAGTTAGAACCAGAAATAGCTGCTGTTCTCTTCACCTTCCAGGGAACTGAAGATCAGGGCAATGAAAAAACACATAAATGAAAATGATCCCCAAATGTTCAAGCTAGCCTGAACTTCTGTACTGAGGGACGTGCAAAGATCCAAATCTTTGCACCCCAGGCCCCTCTTTAGTTGCAGGATTGGTTTGTGCTTTGCAGCTTTAAAATGTTTGTTTCAAATGGGGAAGGAAAGCAGCAGAGCAGAGGGGTGGTTATTTTTGATGCCCTGAGAAAGGGGTGCTTCCTCCTTTTTCTTTAGTTTACTTTGAGAATTATGCTGCTTTCATTTAGTTTCTGGTCTTTGCTTTCTTCCCAGATAGGCACTTTATCCTTTACTGGAATTTAAAAGGGCTGTTTCTCTAGAAGTCATCTTGTTGGTGCTCACAAATAGGACTGCTCTCACTTAATACAGCTGTGGCTGTTGAGATGCAGCAGTGTGTGATTCAGTTTTGTTCTGGAATCCTTCTGGAATCTTCACAGTGGCATTAATAATGTAATCCAAGTGTTTTCTTGGTTCTCCTGTTTCAATAGAAGCACAGTGGTCTCTTGCTGAACTGATATGGAAACTGGTTAAGATGCTGAGGCACAGCTTGTGCAGTGAGGTGACTCTGCTGCACTCTGGGTTTAACAGCAACAGTGCAAGAAATGCTTTCCCTGCTGCTGCTGGGCCTGGCAGGGGCTATGAAGGGAAGGTTTCTCCTTTATGGGGAGTCTAAAAGTTATGGATGAAGCTAGAGCAGAGGAGGAAGCTGGGAGTGTTACAATGAGAGAGCAGTGGTGGTTCAGCAATGAGAATGAGCCTGTTCATTGTGAGAGTTCATCTCTCAGTATCTGTGTGCAAGACTCTTGGTGCAAGAGGGAACATTCCATACACACTCCCTTTTCTGCTGGTTTTTGTGGGGTTTGCTCTGTGGCTCCAAGCACCTTGTGCAGACAGATGTGTTCTCAGCACTTGCTCAAAGATCACTTGCTGTTCTGGCACAATCTAGCAATTTCTCCAATAGATTCCTAAAATGTAGGAGAGTGTCTAATGTCAGAATGGGTGGAGTAGTAACTAGATCATTGATAGGCAGAGTATAAACTCCATATGAGCAATAAATTTGCAGCCCTCCCCCCAACTCAACTTTCCTCCAGGCTGTAGAGTGATTGTCTGCAGTTATGTTAACCCAGGTGTGGGGGTATGATCTGTCTCTTTATAAATACTCCTGCCTCAAGTATTTGCAGATGCAACCATCTCTTCTCTGCTTCCAGAACATACCTGCCTTGAAGGGTTTTATTCCATGGCACTGGAATTGCAGCTTAGCAGTGCACATGACATTTGGACATTAATTGTCAATTAATGACATTGGTCCCTATTTCCCCCACTTGCTGAAATGAATGCAGTTGTTGAAAAATACTTCCCTGGATTAAAACTATAGAGCTATCCTTCTTTCACTAATTTAGTAGCGGGGCTATGGTTATTTATGTATTTAACTTTCAAAATTCACACTTAGGGGACTTTTTAGGTATTAAAACCTAGCAAGAGGTTTAGTACTTTCAGATCAATGACTATCCTTGTAAAAAATTTCAAGGTCTTTGTTCAGATTTGCCTCCTTGGATCCAACTATATGGAGTCTTTTGTTTTTTGAGATGCAGTCTTTCAGTGCTGGTAACACGATGAAATTGTCCAGCGTCTGTGTTATAGGACTTAGATTTTCCTGAAAAAACCAAAATTTTGGTTTTCTGGAAAACATCTGTTAAAGGTGTTACAAAATCACTAACCAGTGTCTCCTTCTATGGGTTCATCAGCCCATTCTGAATGAAAACCAATTTCTGCAGTGTTTTTTACCATGGGGTCACTAAGGCAAAACATTTAATGTGACCTTAAAAACTAAAGGTGCTGGGCACACCTGTGGATATGATGCATACCTCAGTCCATCTTATATTACATACACATCTTGCTGAACAAGGCTGCTTGAAAGGCAAAATCCATTTTTTTAAACATTTAAAAATAACTGGCTGGAAGATGTAATGTAACAATCAAACACCCACCTTGAACATGCTGTGGTGAAACTTGAGGAAAACTCAAACCCTGAGAAGTTTCAGGTATGTCCATTTTATAAATGTGTCCATGGTGTGGACTCCACTGGTCACCAATTTCTTCAGAAATGAAAGAATAATTTAAAAAATGCAGCTGAGAGGGATGCAGTTATAGGGCATCCTCTGACTGTGAGCAGGATCAAACCCAACTATGTCACTCCTTACGGATTTTCATTTAACCTGCCCTTAATTCTCCTAATGGTGGATGTTCTGTCCAAGAAAAACATTCTTGTGCTTCACTACTCCTTTACTGCAATGTTTTCCTGAATATGTGTAACTTAATCATATTTCTATTTGTTCTGACCACCGTGGATTAATTCTTTCCCTTTTTTTCAGCAGTCCATTTGTCTTCTCTTAAAGCAACCCCCGTTTCTCAGTCTTTTTTAGCAGCTCATGATTTCAGAACTTCAGGCCATTCCCATGACTCTTCTCTGGAATTTCACTAAATGGTCCAAATCAGGGTGTAATTATTCAGCTGAGGTCTTGCAAAAGCTGAATAAGTGGGCACTTCATTTGCCTCACAGTTTTTACTCCTGGTTATGTGTTCCAGGATGATGGTTTAGGGCTTTATTTATTCAAAAGCCTGGTTCTCTTCAGGCAGCCAGCACTTCTGCACATTACCTCTTCTAGCCATAAATGAGTATTCCCACTTCAGTGCAAAGATATTGCACTTACTGAATTTTCTTGGATATTGTTTTTTGCCACGTAATTCATTAATTTAATTTGGAACTCTAGTCCTGTCCTCCAAGGCAGATTCCCTTCTAGCAGCAATGTCATCCATCTAAGTTATAATGTCTAGGCCAGAGAATCTACATTAGTTAGGGCCACCTTAAAAGTTGGGAACTGTGGTTAAAATGCAATTTAGAAGTTCCATTTTGATTTGAATTCCTGGTCAGTCCCTACTGGAAAACTGCACCCAGAGATCTGCATCACATTTTGAAGAGGAGAAAGCTGAGGCCTGGAGGAACCAGCAGCTTGTCCAAGGTCAGGGAGGAAGATGGCAGGGGAGCAGGGTCCAGTCCCAGCTGTGTCAACTCCCAGACCAGGGCCTCAACCACAAGCCCATCTCTATGCCCAGCTGAGTCTGTGTGTCTGCCTCCTGGGCAGAGCCCAAGCCCTGGGTGAAAGATCAGGATACAGTGTAAGCAAAGTTGTGTTTATTTTAGAATGCAGGCCCTGGATGTCGGCATGGCCGGGGATGCCGGAATGCCTCGTGGGGTTTGTGCTGAGCCCTGGGACAAACACCACTGCAGCCAAGGCAGGCTCTAGGAAGCAGGAGGCACCTCACCTGCTGTTGATTACCACTTCTGTATATCCTGTCTGCTTGGGGGAAATCTGGCTAATACATGTTGGGATGAGTGGATAGTAAAAGTAGGAAGGAATTAGTGGTCATGGGGAGGTCAGAGTGAGTGGCACAGCTTGTTACTATTAGTCCTGAAGCCAGATGGGCTCATAAGATATATTGACTTTGGGAAAGGTGATGTACTGCTCCATTTGGATACTTGTCCTGTGAATTCTGTGTGATTTGACTGGACCAGCTTCACAGGGATGCCAGCTGGAACGCGTGCCTTGGGAGCAGAGAGGTGATTATGCCCTGCTTTGGTTTTTGGCTCGTTATCACAGGAAGTGTATGCCTACTTCTCTGGTGGCCTGTCTTGCAAACACTGTTGGGGTACTAGAAACATGAAGCAGATGTGGGTGAAGGGTAGAGTTTCTGACTAAGGCTAGTTCTGTTGCTGGGGATGTATCTTAGAGGAAAAAAAGGGGCGTCTAATTCAAAAAACATACTTGAATATAAATCCACAAAAATAAGGCCATCTTTAAGAAGAAATGTATAGTAGTTAAGTGATTTGCAGTGATGATCCTCTTCTAGTCTACTTCATCTTGAATCAGGCACCTAGAGTTGCCCAGCTCTGTACAGTGCCAGGGTTAAACCTGTGCTCTGTGAGCCGTGAGTGATACTGGAATGTTCAAAATGGTAGGAACAAGAGGTAGTGTTGTTTATGGGATGCTTGGGAGAACTGTGTTCTAAAATCCTCTGAACTGTAGAAAGAAAGAAAGAAGGGGTTAATGCAGCTTGTGGGGAGACAGGAAATGTCCCAGCTGGAGCTGATTAAATCTGCTGTGTAGCCTAAGCTGCTCAGATGGGAGACACATGGCAGAGTGAGATGTGTTGCTTAGCTCCAAGGGATGTCTTATCACTAAGTGGGCCTTGAGCACTGATTGGAGGTCTCCCTCCATACTGAGGATGGATCTCCTGGGCTATCAGCAGAATGTCAAACCACATTTTTAACCTTTTCCACACAAAGGTTTCCCATGCCCAAGAAGAGGCACAGCAATGAAAAAAGAAGGTGAACAGAGGTGAAATAGAAGCTGCATGTTTTTCTGCATCTGGCCACCAAGCCCTTAGAGAGACTTTAGAGCTGCTGGGTGCCTCACTGTCCCTGTTCCCTCCCCTCTGTCTCCAGGTAGAGCAGTGACATGAAATGTGAAGCAACCTGGACTGTTCAGAAATGGGTGAAGGACTGGGACAGCCCTGCTGTCAAACTGAGTCTTAGAACTTTGACAGCTCTCAGGGCAGTGTTAATTGTGGCTGTATCTAATTAGCAGGGCCTGTGACCCCAGCACAAAGTCCCGGTTCATGAGCAGTTTCAATTTGTATGAGTTTCCTCTGAGGCATTACAGCAGATCTGTGTTTCTTCTAAATCAGCTCCAGCCATGGGCATAATCCTGTGTCCAGCAGGGATTAGTGCCAGGGTCTGTGTGGAGCACTTCCTTACAAACAGCTGTGGGACAGACCATCTCCAGAATCCTTATTTGTGGCTGTTTTAGTTTTCTTAAAAGTACTTTTTACAGAATGCATCCATAATTTAATTTTTTTTCTTATTTTTACTATTCCTACACATTTCAGTTCTTAGGCAGGAGTTTCTAGAAACATTCCACATCAGGCACCTGCTTGGCTAATTTTCTCCATCTTTACAAGGTGTCTCACAACCTCTGTCAGATCCTGGAGTTTTTCTTTCAGCTCTGTCTGGAGCAGCTGGGGTGTATCAAGGCTCATGCACTGAGGCAAGGCTTTGATGTTGCTCCAGTGATACTGTTGATAACACCTGATTGTTTTCCATCTAGATCTTCTCAGAAATTGATCTTGATCGAACACATGTTAGGCCCTGTAAAACTAGACAAAAGCTCCTCCAGTGGGGCTAAAACAGCAGTTGCACAACTTTGGGTTTTTTTTCTTTAATAAACTATTTTTCCTTTTTTCTCTCTTTCACTGGGGGCTGAGAGAAGCAGCAGATGTGAGGAGAGACAGCTCGTGCTGGGAAAGGAACCGATCACGTTCCTCTGATTAGAACTGCAATAAAGAGAGGAGGTTTTGCCTTGAATAGGAGCTCTGGTATTGCCACAAGAAAACTGCAGCTGAGCAGGGTTCAGGGGCCTGGCCAGGTTTCAGTCCCAGTATCTTTTGCAGTAAAAGGGGTCTTCTGCCAACCTGTTCCCTTGTTCCTTAAAGAGCTGTCTCCCTAATGATTCAGGCTTTGTGCCCTGGCAGTATGGGAAGGGAATGAGGATTTCCATTTTGGGCAGATGCCCTGAAGTTCTGACACTGCATGGATGTCAGCAGGTGCAGGTTTTCTTCAATTCTGGGAAACAAAACAGGACACCCATTTCTGCCAAAGGAAGGTGGGCATTTGTCCCTCAGCTTTAATAACTGCAATAGCCAGAGGCTGTTGTTCCAGCTTCTATCAGTGCTGAATCTGACCTTGGAGTAAAATGTGCCTGTGTAACACCAGCTGGAGCCAAATGGCTGGATCTTTGTCTTTTTTATTTTGCTTTTTACCTTGAGAGCATTTTTGAGGTGACAACATTTACACAACAAGAGCCATGGAATTTCAGAGTCATTTCTCCAAAATGAAACCCACATACTTTTGGTTTGAGGGTCTATTCTTATATATGTGCTGGTCTTTGTTTCCTTTATCCTTCATGTTGGAAGAGTGGGAAAGGTCACTTGCATGGGGATTTGATGGGGAGAAGGGTGCCAAGTCTGCCCCAGACAGGGGTAATGATTTAGTGGTTCTTTTAAAGTCTGTGGGAGTGGATGCCTTGCTACCAAACCCAAAGGGAGGGTGAAATTTTCTCCTGAGCAGAGGGTGAGCACAGAGAGATTTGCCACTAAAAGGCCTGGGTCGAGCCAGAAGTGGTCCATAGGCCCTGCTGCCAAAGGGTGGATAATTCCTATGGAATGGCACTACTCAGGATAATTGGAGGTGGCAGTGCTGGTCCTGGCTGGCTTTCATCTCCCCGGGCAGCCCAGGACATGCACTGCCTCAAACCCTGCAGAGTTCACTTGGCTTGAGCCAGCGCTGCCTAAACCAACAGCAAAGCTCCACCTTGACTTCCATTGCAACATCTGCAGGAGCCCCCTGGGCTAGGAACTGCAGCAAAGACTGCATTACTGGGAATTTCTCCTGCATTTGTGAAATGCAAATACCTACACCACAGTGTGAGGTAGTGCTAAAGTTTCCTGTTTGTTGTTCTGACCAGAAAGTCACATTAGTTTTGAAATGCATGGGAAGGCTGCTGGCAGCACAGGCAAAGAGTGTCCTGCTCTGTTAATTTTTTAGCATGCAGTAAAGCCTGAATATGTGACTTCAACTTCTTTCCCCTAGTGGAGTTTGCCTTGGCTTGGTGACTGGACCACTTGCTCTTCTCTTCCCTGCGAGTCTGGGTTCCAACACTCTGGCAAATGCATCTTAAATATTTGAGGCCCTTGAAGTTTTTCTTAGATTTAAGTGTGGTGACACAAATTATGTAAAAGCTTTTGCTACATAATTATTCGAGCCTTAACATCTTTAAGTGTTTTCTGATGTTCAGTAAGCAGCTCAGTATGAAACTTGTTTTTTTATTTTTTTTCCATGATCTGCTTTTGTGGAGATCTTGACATCCTCTGCTTGCTTGATGAAACAAATCTGGAGGCAAAAATGAATCTTTACAGAAAACATCTTTGGTTCCCTTAATGACGATGATTTAAATACCACTGATAATTAGATTCTAAGTGACTCAGAGCAGATTTTCAAAAGGCCAGCAGCCTAATGATTGAATGGCTGTTCCTATTGAAATAATTCTCAAACATGTGCTGGTTAGTAAAAGATTGTGAGAAAGAACCTGAAACTTTTTTAATAGATTTTGGGGCTTGGTCCAATCTGAGCGTGTACCCAAGTACAGCTGCCTTTGCAGCAGTGCTCTGACAGATGAGTAACACCAGCTGGGACTGCAGGCTGACTGTGAGCAGGTGACAGTGAAGGTGGTGTGACCCCCGGCTCAACTGGATCAAGGAGGGAAGGTGGTGATCCAAACTACTGGGACACTTTCATTCCCTGCCCCAGTTCTCTCTCTTCTGCTGCAGCAGCATTTTATTGAGAAATGCTTGCTGCTGAAACCAGATGAGACTGTAAAGCCCCATCTGGGAGGAAAAGAAGGAGAATAATCCCATTTTGAGTCCTTGCATGCCATTAGTGCCATACAATGGGAGGGAGTGGGTGAGACTCAGTATAGCTTTACCTAATGCTGTGGGTCATGTAACTGAGGTACTCAATGGCCTGGCCAGCTGTAATGGGAAGAAAAATATTATGAGATTCTTAGCTCATCTTACCCCCTAGTTGAGAATAAAGTCCCTTTCTTTACAGATGAGCAAACCCCAGTCCAAAACAGGGAATAGATTTCTGTATAAATGTGGCTTAATGGATAAGAGAATGTAACATTTTATGTGTGAATCAGCATTCTGGCTCCCAAAAGGTTATTCAGCTAGTCTAAAATATAATATGCTTGGAACAATGACAGCACCCCTTCTGTTATATTGTAGATACTTTTGCTGTATTTTAAGGATCAGTGAAAAATGAAACATTACTCCTTAATCCCTGAAGAGCCGTCTAACAGAGCAGTTGAAATGCACAAGGAATAGCTATGAAGAAGAAAATAATGGACTGGCTGTTTAATCCAACAGAAAGTCTTAGGTGGCAACTCCTGTTTTGCTATGAATAGCAATTTCTCTGTAGACATTTTATTTTGTGTTGATCGAGGGCAGTAAAACAGCAAAACTTTGTGCATGGCCAGAAGTCAAACTGCTGGTTAGTTGTGTACACAAACAGAAAGGGTTTGCTTTCTGCCTCTGCCCTCGTAAATCATGAAGTGTTTGCATTGAGAAGATGAGCCCTGGTGTGTGCAGGCAGAAGACCTGTGTTTCTGGAGGCCACCCCAACAGAAGGGAAAGGCATCACCAGTGTAGGGATCACAGACATCTCTTGTGCTTTTCTTTTGGCTTTGTTGGCAAGGAGCTGAGCAGGTACCACGGGCCTGTTGGCCCTTACAGTGTGCCCATGCAGCACCTGGGGAGAAAGGTTCAAATCTGCATAAAGCAATGGAGCAGACAGCTCCTGCTGGGATTGTCTTGGGAATTGACCTGTCTGGTTCTCTGTGGGGCTCTGAAAATTGTACCCTTGCCAGCAAAGAAGGCAAAAAGGCTTCTTTCAAAAACTGCTGAGATCTGCAATGCACCCTGAGGTATTCACAAGAGGCATTGCATTTCAGGAATACATTAGAAACATAAGATCTAGTTATTTATTTCTTCCAAATCCCCCAGCAGCAGCCTTCCTAAATAACTTCTGTGCTTAATATTCTTATCATTAGCCTATATGTAGGATTGTTTTAAGGCACTGTGATGCCCTTTGCTGCTTCCACAGTTACCAAACCTTGGGACAGAGGTGGATGTGGACATTAAATGCTGGCTCATTGTTCCTCTGGGGAGAAGCTAAGGGCTGCTAAGAGCCACTGCTGGTGCAGATCAGTGTGCAGAGGAGCTGTCACCAGCTTAATCAATTGACTAATCCTGCCTCCCTTTGGCTTGGCAGGACTGGGATGTGGAGAACTGTGCATCCAGACTGTGCCTAAAAGTTAATTTTGAGCCTGGGCCAGATAGTTAGCATTCAAGTAGTGATACCTTACTCACAAACTAAGGGTCTCACATGTTGTTCTGCCCCTTTTTACTAATATTGTGGGTCTCATTAAAAGGTAAACCAATATCAACCCATGTTATTGACTTGACTGTGGTGTTCCCTAAATTTAGAGCAATGCCACAGTATGGTATTTGTTCTGTACCCTGGCCAATGTTTACTTCTAATGATGCCATCTGTGCTTCAGTGCTGCTCTCTTCCAAATGCTTTTAAAATGGGTAAAAGCAGTTCAAAGTAGGAAACTGATAGTTAAAAACGGTTGTAATGTATTTGACATACTGGCTGTTACCAAGGTGTATGCAGAGTTGTTTAACTCAAGGCAAGAAACTGTAGAGAGTCAACTCTGGCAAGCAGGTAACAAAAATGAGTAATCAACAGTAGGTTTTTGCTTTTAAACAGAAAAGGAAAACCACAAAACCTTCCTGTCCCAAATGGAATAAAAAGATCATTGCAAAACAATCAATCACAAAAAGGGGATGCTTGGAAAGGACTCTAGATACCTCAGAGGGGAGAGAGAGCTCCACATTTTGAAGAGTATGCAGAGACATGATGCTCTAGCTGAATGCATCCTTTAAGGAATCATCCTCTCAGTCAAGCAGCATCTGGGGATGGTGCTGCTGTTTTAGCAAAGCAGTGCTCGAACACCGGGGGGCAGATGGACCTTGCAGCTTTGGGACTTGGGGCAAGCAGCTCTGAATTGCCTCCATGTAATAACTCTGGGCAAAAAAGGCAGCTACAGTCCCCCATGCCACCCTGGATGTTACTCTGAGTCCATTCTCTCCCTTGGCTGAGTTGGGAGAGTGGCCAGCAGATGAAAAGCTGACTGTGCCTCTTCTAGTTCCCACTGCACAAAGTTTGTCTGTACTAATTGTTGTGATAATTACTCAATGAATCTCTTGCTGAGCTTTATGTATGATGTTGATTTATATCCTGCGGTTTTTTAATGCTTTAAACCAAAGCTACAGACAGATTTTGTGTATAGTATCATGCAAGTGATAATATTTTGGTTTTGAAATTATCCAGCATTGATTAAATTATTGTGACTTTTCAGATGAGTAATAAAGAAGCAAACTGACCATTTTAGAAAAAGAGAACTCTAGAGAGGAAACATCTCCAGAGGCTTCTCCAGCTGCCTGTTCAAACTTTCAATGGTCCATAGAAACTGCAAATACCTAAGACTGATACTTTTTGCAGGCCCTGAATGCATCCTGTGAGCTGTGTTCCAGAAGTGAGAATGTTACACTGACAGGATCCTGATGCAAATACAGACTTATAGTGGGCCAGCTCTGGACAATTCTTCAGCTTGAAATTGCTTGAATCTTTTGCTTTTTCTTGGCTATTATAGGTGGTCTAGATCTACACTTGATGTGAGCAGTTATGAGGTTTTGTCTTGTAGAGCTTAACATAGGTGAGAAGACCAAAGAAAAAGGATTCCAGTGTTAGCCAGCAAATGAGAAATGTACAAAGAACTTATCATTGGAAAACAGGCATGTACTAAAGAAAAGGGATGTAAAATGCTAATCAAAGGTCTGGTCAGGAATGTGCTCAGCTGGTTAACCAGAAATATACTTTTAAGTTGTTGTCATTAGTCTGCTGAATGGAGTGCATAACTGCAGGTTTTGAAACTGGGGAAAGAAAGAAAATAATTCTTCTTTCTGCAAATAATACTTCTCTGATTTGCTGTGCTTTGCTAGACCTGGTTTTAAATGGAGTAAAAGACTGTGCACCTTGAACAAGCAAACCCTTTAGTGCCACATGTTACATAGAAAAAAAGTGACCTGCAAGGGTATTGGGATCATTGCCACAAAGTCTCACTGCTGAGATGATGTTCACAGAACAGCAAATTCCCTTGCTCTATTTCCAAGATGAGTTGCCTTGGCATGGCTGGTGTTCTCCTATGCAAAAAAATCTTCAAGTGTCACCATTCTACTCTTAGCAGCTTTTTCTCAAGCAGCTTTCATCTCCTGTAGTTACTTATAAGGAGAATCTCTCAAAAAACCAGAATTAAATATATTTTTTCTTCTTACTGCTGTCTTCTAATATTGATCTATTTGTTGTGCCAGTGTTTTTGCTGATCCTGCACACAGGGAGGTTCAGTGACCCACTGTGGTCCCTTCCAACCTTACCCATTCTGCGGAATGCTTGACTCTCCACGTGGAACAATATGTAATCCTCAGCACCTGGCTAAAGCTCACTTAAAATGTTTGTGAGATGGAGCTGGGCTGACAAGCTGTGACCCTGTGAAATGTTAAATTGTACTATGCTCTGCTAGGAAATGGAAATTAGTGGAATTGATAAACTTTAGAGAGGATATGGGATACTACCATTGAGTGGGCATTTCTGCTGCCTGATCTCCTGTTAGAGGTGAAATAAAAGCTGCTGCTTGAGCAGGAACGTGCAGGAGGCAGCAGATCCCAAGTAGCTACTGCTGCTAGGCTGAGCAGTGGTGATGGGGAAGAGGGGAGCTTGAGAAAATTCCCAGGAAGCAGCCAGGGGTTTAGACAACTGAGTCGCTGCACCCTTGCCCAAGGCTGGCTGTGCATCAGGTGGAATGGGTGAAAAATGATTTCTTCGAGTTACTGCCAAGAAACTACACTCTGCATGGCTCCCTGCTTCTTTCTGGATCAGGAAAATGTGAACTAGGTTTGATTGAACTTTGCTGGTGATGTTTAAATCATGAAGTGTCTCGTTAGATTCAGTGGGCAATGAGACTGATGGGAGTTTTCCTCTGAGAGGGGCCTGAGGCTCTCAAACCAAGGGACTCTTGGCAAGACATCCAGTGCATGGCTTCACAGGCTTTTGTCTTTCTTAAAAGCTAATGAAAGAAATGAGCCTAGAAACAGCCTCAAGGACCCTGTCGCTTGACTGGATTGAATTTGCCAGACAATAAAGTGAGAAGTGATGACCCTGGGTGCATATGGAAGGAAGGGCTTTGGTGCTGAGGGGACAATGAGGGCTCAGCCCAGGTGATTTGGCTCCGGGCAGGACTCGGAGGCTGAGGGTTGTATGCAAATGCACCGCCGGTGGCCCGCGGGGCTGGAGCGATGAGTGTGCTTCCCATTAGCGTCTGTTGTTACACAAGAACACAAATTACTCCTCTGACAAATGACATGGGTCCCCTGCCAACGACAAGTTTTGTTCTATGTCAAAACTGAGACATGCTTTTTTTTTTCCCCCTCATATGTAAAAAATTATAATTCCTGATTTTTCTTTGCTACAAGGTCATTTCTAGCCCTGGATTTTGGCATGGAAGACCCCGGAGGACTGGCCAGCTAAAACAAGACCTTATTTATACAGGGGCCTTGTTTATCTTTGGCTCCTTTGGGGAGGTCATGATGGCCCAATGAAGGTCTTTTTCCAAGCCTTGTGCAGTCCAGTTTATCATCCATGATCTAAAAAAAATAAATTAATAGCAAAGTGAGGTAAATCACCTCTGATACAAGATCTATGAGTGAAGCTGTCAGTGTATAAAGGTGCAGAAAGATCTCATGACAGTGACTGAGAAAGTGATGTTAAATATAAATAAGTTCTCTGCTACTGGCTGCTCTCCTCCAGCCTATTCCAAACAACTCTTTTTCCTTCCCTCAGCAGCTGGTTCTGAAGAAAAGACACTGATCAAATCTTTTAGCATCTATAGCATCCAGTTCACTTTGGTCCTGCAGTAAATTTTCCTAGACCCTGCTCTTTTACTGGCGAGTGAGAAGGCCTCTCCAGGCTGGAATCTGGCAGCAAAACATCCACCAGTACCCCAACATGGAGTGTTATCAGCTGCCCTATCAGTCAGGTCATGTGCCTTCCCACAGGGTTCAAGGGCTGGTCTTTGCTGTGGTTGAAATGCAGCTGATGGGGAGCTGTGGTTGAAATCTCACTGCCATCATCTTGTGGGTGTTGCTGAGCCAGTGTCAGGATGGAAAAGGTGGGGTCAGCCATAATTAGCCCTTTTCCAGAGGTAATGCAGTTAATACTAGCATTGGAGAGGGGAGGAGATGGGAGTGTTTGACAGCACTGCTGGTTTGAGGATTGTGCTGCCTGTCTTGCCACCACTGGCTGCTGTATTTTGGACAAATGCATGTTTCTGTTTGCAGTTCAGGGGCTGCTGTGTGACTAAAGAAAGCTCCCGAGGCCTGAAACACGAGCCACGGTGTTGGTGTGCTCTATTGTGTGCAGCCCAGCCTTGGTGTGAATTGTAAGTGCAATGTTGTGTCTTGTTTTGGTTTTCTGCCTTCCTCAGTTGGTACCAGGATGTTCAGGATGTTTAAGTAGCATCGAACGTAGGTTTTGGTGCTAGAGCCTTGTCTCGCTGCAGATTCTGCTAATGTCACTTTCTCTTGCTGATTGCTGTTGAGACTTCTGACCAGGTGCTGATAGACACAAATCTCTGCATGATTTGTTACAATGGCTGGACTTAATTCAGAGCAGAGCTAGATCTCCAAGGATTGTTGTTTCCCCTTGCTCCCAGTGAAGCGTGCGTGGAGGGTCCAATGCCCACGAGCACGTATGGCTGCTCAGCAAGCAGATCCTGCTCAGAGCCATCCTCCTCACCATGATCCCAAATGCTGGGGCTGCTGCTACTGTGGTATGTTTCCTCCCCACTCCACCCACTCCAGGCTGCTGCTGGTGGTCTCCAGCTCCATGCTTCCTTCATCAAAGACCAAAATGTCCATGTTGCAGATGGTGTTAATAATAACAATTGTGTCTCCAACAGTGCTAATGGCCGTGGGCTTCCTTTCATCCATCTCAAATGTTTGAAATCCTCTTCTAGCACCGACCACCCTTTTTTCAGACAGCTCAGTGGGGTGGTTTTGGCTTCTGGCAGGAATACCAGCAGGCTTAGGGATGATGAAACAGAATCTTGATTGCAGGACTGGGTGGGTTCCCTCTTCTCACTCCCTTCTTGCTGCAAGCTGTGCAGTGATAGCAGCTGAGGCAAGGCCTTGAGCTGGGGTTCAGGAGCAGCCTATTGACCACGTTTGCCCATCCAGTGTGAGCTCAGATTAAAGTTTTCCTTGAAAATTTAATGTATTTCCAGGCCTTCCACATGCTACAGGGAAACCCCTGAAAATGAAGAGAAACTTGAAAAATTCAGCCTTGTTCAAGTGAAGATCACATTTTGATTTAGGAGCAAACTTCCACTTTCATCCATTTTTACTGTTCTTCTGTTTCTCTGACCTTTTCAATCCCTCTAAAACACATCCTTTCTTTTTCCAGTGTGTGAGAGTAAGACTGGAAGGATGAGAAAAGTTGCTGGCTCTTTCAGGAACAGCAGCAGGTTTTTAAAGGATAAAACTACTGCCATAAAAAAGGTCAATACCCTTAAAATCTCTGAATATTCCAACTAAATCAATAAATGTGACATTCCTCTGGTTTGTGTCTGACTCAGTGTGCAGCACTATGAGACCTTCCTTTGGGCAATATTTTCAGCCTCCTGAGCCATTATGGGAAAACATGAGATAGTTCTTGGAGTTGTCTCCTAGAAAACTGGGCCAGGAGTCAGCTGATCAAGATCTTAATTTAGGCTTTTCCTCTACTCTGCTTCGTGTTCATATGGATACTTTTCTTTCTATTCTTTTCCTCACCTCCTGAATCATGTCTGGTTTCATAGTCTCTGATCTGCTCTGATTTATTTTCTTGGGTTGCTGTGGTGGATGCAGCCAGCTGGCCAGGATATGCAGGTTTTCAGGTGGTACCAAGGTGATATCACTGACCAAATAAGAATAATTTAAAAGTACAATGCCCAAACCATACTGGAAAAAAAAAATCCCTCTAAATCCTGCCAAACAAACCCTGTCACATTCTGATTTTCAAGATATCATGTCCCTGGTAAAGATTTTATGAGACTTATTTGTGTCTTATTTGAAAGGGGAGATTTATTATAATTAGGTAAGAGAAATACTATTTCAGTGGTTCTGCAGACTTGGAAACTGCTGAAAGCTAAGCATGGCAGGTCCCAGCCTTAAGGAGGACTTGAATTCAAAAACATATTCAGAAAGGTGCCTCATTTATTTTGTTTAATCTGGGCAGTGCATTGCATGAAATGTGTGTTTCCTTAGTTATTTTCTTTTAATTGGAAAATAGGTTTCAAATGAGGAGATATGTTCTGAATTTTGATTGTAATGCCAACCTCAGTTTGAAATGATTGCAAATTGAGAAAGAATGGGTTGACTGTTTTGAGCCACAAACTATGGAGAGGAAAAGCAGTAATAATGTATTCAGTATTCATTGCTGACCCCAAAACTTCATACAATCAGTAAATATTATGGTCATTTTTACAGTGGGTTAAGTAAAGCAAAGTCTCCTAGGAGAGGAGTGGGAAGAGATGTGGCATAAGGCAGAACATACAGGTCATGATGGGTTAAAAAAAAGTGTTCAGGAACAGTCACAGCAGTTCTTTTTTATTTTGTGTGCAGTGATGCTCCTTGCAATCCACAGTGTCATTCCTCAGGAAGCTGGGAGGTGAGGGAGAGGGTGGATGGAGTCATGGAGAGAGCCCGTGTAAATACTGGTGCAAACAAAGCTCCTGCTGCAGTGCTCACCTGGCCTGCAGAGGCCTTGCAATCTTTCTCCATGACCTGCTAGTGTTGTTCTTTTGCCTGAAATCCTCCCATCCAGCACACATTGCCTGGTATTTGGCCTGTAGGCTCAAGCCATGTGAGGAATGGGGTTTCCTGACTGAGGATTCAAACCCTGTCTCTTTGGGGAGGAAGATTGAGTGCTAAACTGCTGTCCCTCCACGGGGGCTTTACTGGAGCCGTGAATTTCCATGCTCCAGAGTACCAGGCTTCATGGGATTCCACATTCATCTGTTGCAAAAAGCAAATGACCCTGATTTGAACTTCCTCCAAGTCTTCCCCTTGTTGCTCGAAAGCCTTTATTCCAGCCAACTGAGCAACAGGTCAATCCCACCCCTTCTCCCTCAAGCAGCTCTTCAGCCTCTGGAAACTCTCGTGTATCACATTAGATACAAGTGTACATTCCATATCTTGAACCAAGTCTGGCTACTCCTGGCAGAATTCCTTCTGCCAGAATTCTTCTGGATTGGTGTGTGAAGGGTTGCCCAAGTTTTGCTGCTGCTGCTGCTGAAGGGATATGCCCCAAGAGCTGCATTGTGAGCAAAGATTTCAGAGCAAGGATGTGGAGTTTCCAGAGCCAGATGACAAAGATTGCCCATCTCTGCATGGTTTGCCTGGGAGACAAAATAATGGAGGCGTTCCTGTTAACTCCCTTGGATATAAAGATTTAATAGAAGAAATAATGCTGTTTCTCAGACTGCTCTCCCATCTTTTTGTGGGCATTAGCTTTGCTCCTATTCTCATTTAGGGGTGTTTTTTAATGGTTTTTTTGGTCCCCAAAAATGTTTCAACTCTGGCTCTTCACTCACTACTGTTGGCTTAATCTTCCTTTATGTGAGTTAAGAAAGGGTTTACCCTTTAACTGAGCAATGTTCCCATTTCCTTCACAGGTTCCCCAGAGTCTACTGGGACATGAACATCTCCTGTCCCAAATGAGTATCTGGGTCTTTCCTCCCCTTTCTCTTTTGGTAATGCCAACAATAGGCACCTCATTCGATCCCTTTTCAGTCAGCACCAAACCCTGTCAGTTCTATCAAAAATGCCTTTGCATGAAGACATTACAGTGACAGGGTGGGAGTCTACTCAGGCCTTTATTTTATTATGTCTTGCAAAATCTCTGATAACTGCAAAATGGAGAATCTCTGACTCCATTGTGAAACTGCATAAATTCAGAACTTAATGAATTGTAATTAGTGGCATCGTAATGGGCTCCATATGTTAGTAAGTCATTTAGGAAGAAATACAGTTGTTTGCCATCCTGCGCAGCACTGACAAATTAGGATTCAAACCATACAAGCCTCTGTCTTTCACAGATCCCTTATACAATGTGTTTGTCAAGAATGTACTCGTATGAAATGATGTACAAAGCAGGATGCATGGAACAATCCTCTCTTGTTTCCATGTTGCCTCTTTGTATGTGAGGGAATCGAGGATGTGCATTCCTGGCTCTGTGCTGCAGGAGCTTCCAACCATCTTGAGGCTTGGATAACGGAGTGCTCAGGCTATAGGTTACCTTCTATATTTCACTACATCCTGCACTTGGAAAATAACTACTTCCCAGGGAGAGAAGTATTGTCTAATAGATCTGGTTGTCATGCCTGAAGGTGCTGTATAAATGACAAAAAGACATATGTTTGTATAATCTTCATTACTTTTAACACGGCTCAATATAATTTCACAAAATGTTTCATTTATTTTTATTTCAAAGATTGTGACAGTTAGGATTTTGAAGTACAAGTTGCCATCTGCAATCAATTTATGATCTCTCCCTAGTGCAATTGTGGAAAAAAAAAAGAAGAGGGGGGGGAAAAAAGAGAATTATTTGGAGTAAAAAGCATTGAAAAACAAGTAGAGTGGAGTAATAGCACATCTGTTTTCATAAGAAATCATGGAACCTGGACTTTTTTCAGTGTGGTATTTTACTACCACATGGCTTTAATCCTACATCTGGGCCTGTTGTTTTATGAAATATTTCCCACAGATGATGTCAATTATAATTTTTGTCCCGCTCGTCAATTTACGGACTTTTGGAATAAGACAAAATGAAACAACCAGAAAAAGAACAACTTATGTGGTCTACTCTCTGACAAAATTATAGCTGTGTGATACACTTCTAAAATCAATAACTCTGTTAATGATTAGCAGAAAACATTGCTTAGTTTATGAGCAGAGATGTGGCCCACACTCACCAGATGTTTGGCTCTGAGTTGCATTCTTGTTTGCTGTGTATTTACCAGCAGATGTTCAGCAGTTTATTTAATACCTCTTGTATGAGCCAGTAGTAGGTCTGAGTCTGTGTGACATTTATAAGCCATCTGCCAGCAATACAGGTGGAATGCTTTTATGATTTCTCTTTTTTCCAGTGATGATCTATCAGTGAAACCATAGATAAGTCTTTATGGATTTATATAGCCATTAGGAAATAGAATCCTTATCTTTGTAGGAAGACCCTTAAATGCATTCCTCAGCAGATGCCTTTTCAGCTAGTGTTCAATTATTATTTTTATACTTAACCTGCAGTACTATATGAAAGACATGATGAAACTTTTCTCCTCAGAGATATTTGAGCTCTTTTTAAATTAAGCCCCTCTTTCAGGTATGAATGTTCTGAAGGCTTATGCTCGTTGGAGCTGGAATCTTTTTTGAATTGGCCTTTGAAAGCAAAGTAAAGATCCAGCTTGTGTTCCCAGCTTTCCCAGAGGTGAGGGGTATTTGAGTTTAGGGTTTACAATGAACTAGACTCAAATTGTTTCAATGCAAGGGCATGCACAAATTCCAGTGCTGGTTTTAGTTGGAAATGCTCACGGGGTCTGATCCAAATCCTGTTGAAGTGAAAGACTCTTGCTGACCTCAGTGGGCTTTGGATCAGGTCCATGGAAAAATGTTTCTATGAAAAGAATGCATTTACTGTGGCCCTGATTCAGCAAGGTATTTGAGCATGCACACAGAGTTTCTGCATGTGCATGGTCCTGTTGGCACACATGTGGTTATTGTTATCACAGGTTTGCATTGCTCCTTGAATGGCATCAAGAACCTTCATTGTGTCCTATTTGGGTTAAGATTCTCTTCCCTGGTAGGAAGCAAGGGTCAAGAGGTTTAGTCCCCAAGCTCTGCAGAGCTTTGAAAATCTGCTCTCTGTAAAGGGAAATCCGTGCAAAATCTTGTATTCCTGGCTCAAGGCTGCCCTGACTGCTTCTCCAGAAGCCTAGCTGCAGTGGTTAATAGGATATTTGCTTGCTTTTAAGGGCATATTGGACCAGATTGTACTTCAAGAAGTCCCCTGGGAGAGATGATCAAGGAAGTACAGCTGGGCAACTGCAGATATGAAAGATAACCAAGGCTAAAGGCACCAATAAACTGCAGAATCCTACCACAAATTATATCAGCACATGAATTTCATTTCTAGATTGTTCATTAATGTAATTTGGATATACACATGCTCCTCCTGGGTGTTTGCCACAGTATCTCAACTGGTACATAAGGAACTACTTTGGTAGTGAGTTACAAAAATGTTTATTGCTCTATTAGAGGAAGAAATATCAGAAGTAGAGGAGTAATATGGGCAACAGGCAGAAATAGAGTAGCCATTCCAGAGTATATGGTAATTGGAACAGTCAGTGAGGTTCTCCCTGGCTGGTGCATATTCTGGCTGTGGGCAGTGTTGCAGTGCTGTCTGGGCTTGGTTCTTTTCCTTGTCCTTACCCCTTTGTGCCAGCCCTGCTCAGCCCTAAATCAGTCTGGTTGGAAATGCAAGCATTCAATTCCAGTAAATAATCTGAGGTTAGTAGAGACCAAATGCTGGAGGTGGGAAGTGGGATCTGAAAATCATGCTGAGGTATTTCTTTGCCTGTTCTAGTTGGAAGTGTCAGTCAATTAGTTTCCACTGTAGTGACATACAAACTTTGTCACCCTCTGTTCTCAGTTCAGTTCTGTGACAAGTGTGACCTCTGGATGTATATAAGGGGTCACACCAGCAGTGCTTTTGTCTCTCTGTGCTGCACCAAGACTTGCAAGAGAGCTTGGTTTGTTGATATTTAGCATGAGATCTAATGGCTGGTCAAAGGCAGCTTCAGCCTGGGGTGAAGGTGAAATTTCATAACAGTGATGTAACTCAGCCCTGGAATAAATTAAGAAAAGAAAAAAAAAGAATTGAAAAATTATTTGATCAGCACTTAAGGTCCTCAGAGTCAGATTGAGGACTTGCTCCAGTTTCTTGCAGACAAAAAATCTCCAAGGTGCTTAAAAGCCAAGGTGTGAGAGGGATGTGAGTGAGGCTGCTGTGAAATAGCAGTGCAGGTGCTGGAGGACCCAGCAGTGCAGGAGGACCCAGCAGATGAGATCCCACCCATCTCCCCTGCCCAGCACCCAAAATAGCCCTAAATACCATGCAGCAAAAGCAAACTCAGTGTGTCTGCCTGAAGGATACTGGTGCTGTCATCTGGTTCCAGAGAAGAGGTGTTTGGGGTGTGGTGGTGTCCATTCCCTTCCTGGGGAGAACAGGAAGGTCCCTGCTGGTTCCAGTGGCTTCCCAGCCCTTTTTCAATGGAATGCTCTAACTGAATCTCGTGTTTCAGGGTTTCAGCCTGCAGGACTTGGGAAGGATTTATTGTTTGCTTTCCTCTGAGGCACCAGATTTTTCCCAGCTGGAGACATGACACTGGAGGTAGGCCAGTGCTTGGACGTGGTACTTGAAATCCTCTTTTTGCAGAGGACTGCCTGGTCAAACTGATTTGATTAGCAGATTTGGGAAGAAATTTTGTTCTGCATCACTTGGTAAGGCCCAGAACCGTACCAAGGCCTTTGGGTTGGGAAGGCAAAGCAGAGAGAGCCCTGTGATGTGGCAACTTGAAGAGAAAGCAGCTGAGCCTATGGACTAAAGGTCTCAATGGTAGACAGGACTTCAAGGAGAGATGCAAGTTCAGGAAGGTGTCTCTCAGCCCTCTGCCTTCTCTGTCCCTAGGAAGGGAGCCAAGTTGGGCTTCACTTGGAGTCCAAAGAATGGTTTTGTCCCACTAAAATGAGTGACTCACAGAGGGCATTTCCCTCAGAGAGCTCTGCAGCCCTTGGATGCCCAAGCTTGTCCTCTCTGGTGTTCCTGCTGCTCCATAAATGCTTGTTCCTCTTCCTTCTCAGGGGATCACACCTCCTGGAGCTTGCCAGGCAGTGGTGTGAAGAAGCAAGAGTCTCATCAAAGATGTAAATTCAACCTTTACATCCAAAAGCAACTCTGGGATGCTTTGAGTTCTGCTGGCAACCCTGTGTGCCACAAAGTAAAGCCAGGCTGGTGTTTCCTTAACTCAAAAAGCCATTTAGTCACTACTTCTCAAAGGCACTGCCTCAGTGCCTTGTGACATGCCTCTTGCCAGCCCAGATTGCTGTAAAAGCCTGCAGGATTGGGGTGTTCATTTCAAAACCCCACAGAAATGGAATGCCCAGGTCTTCTAGAAAGCCTTGGAAGTCTGGCTGCTATAGCTAACAGCACTCAGGCTGTATGGGAATCTGGAATAATGCTCAACAGCAGGGTCTGTTCAATCAGCTGAAACAAAATAGCTGTCCTGAAACTGCCTGTTGACAGAAATCACAGGTTTTCAATTAAGCTTACCTTGAAAAAGGGCTTGCTTTCCAGGGAAACCTTTCTCTTGAAACCTTTCTTCAAAACCAAAATGTTTCCATCTGTATAATCTGAAGGGGTAGTGTGGGAATTTGCTGGTATTCTTCAGCCTCAGATCCCCATTCATTTCTCTAGTGTGTGTCCCACCAGGAATTAGGAAATACAACTTCAGTGATGCAGCAGCTTTCATCTGGAAAAAGGGAAATCAGCTGTATCATGGGGCATAAAGGGAAATGAGAGCATAAGATCTGGAATTCCATCTCCCAGGACACCATGCAGTAGCATTTCCTAATGGAAATCTTTTAGGTTTTGGTTGAAATATTTTGGTATTTGAGTTTCAGCCAAGAAATTGAAATTTTTCCTTTGAAAAATTGAGATGAAAACTATTATGTATTTCCACTGAAGTTTTGCCCAGGAAAAACCAAGCACTTTCCAAGCAGCTCTACAGAAGATCACATTTTTTTGACCATTTAAGCAGCTGTTAGAGTATTAGGATGGATGCTAAAGGCAAGAAAAATAATTGAAAAGGCAGTCCATCAAAAAACAATGAGGGCCAATTTTTTTTTTTTTAGAGCAGTGCTTCAGCTGTGGCAGGCAATTGTGTGAATAAATGTGCCTCTTAAGGATGAAACTGAGCAGGAGAGGTTCTGAAGGCTTGTCTGCTTTTTCCATTCTGTATGTGCTACTGTTTGTCCTTGGTCTGTGTCAAGGTACATGCAACACTTCAGAGAAATCTGGGATTGGAAAATGTTTATGGGAATGTGGGCTGTGTTCTGCAGTGTTTCCTCCATCCCTCTTACTATTGCCAGCTACAGAAAAGGGGATTAAACTCTGACAGCACACTTGCAATTTTTACTTTATCAGGACATGTGTCTGGCTGTTTAGAATATCAACAGATTGGCATGGCTGTTGCTTTTCTCTGTGGGTGCTTTGTAGCTTTGAGTGCCAGTCAAATACCTGTTGGAATAGGTGAGTGGAATCAAGCCTAAATACCAACATCCCTCCCTGCTTTGCTGTTTGAGTCAATTACTGACAGAAGGGCTTCAGTGAAGGGTGACCCACAGGACTTACACAGGGTACAGAAATGAAATTATTATTTGAGTTATTCAGTGTTTCCCCCTGCTCTCTGCTCAGGTGAGAGCCAAAGCAGCACTGCCTGTGGAGTCACTGATGGAAAAGGTGACCCAAAAAAGGATTCCTTGAAGGGAAAGGTTTACAAAGGGCTCATCTTTGTGGGGTATTTGAGTGGTATTACAGTTGAGTAACTTGTGCAGATGCAAGTCCTGGGGATGGCTTCATTCCAGAATAAGTCTCTACTGAAGGCATATCCCCAGCATACAAGGAAACCCACTAATTTATTTAAAGCTTTAATGATCTATTGTGGCCATGCCATTGATAATTATGGTCTTTGTAATTCCTGTCACAAGGTCAAAGCCATCCTTAAGGCATCCTGGCCACAAGGCCTGTTGTAATCATTTCTGAACATGGTTGTTGTTATGGGCTTTTACCTGACATATCAACAGGAGTTTATCCTGAGTAAAGTGCTGCTCAATAAAATGAAATGGTGTCCATCCATGTGTGCAAAGGCACAAATGTTGTCTGGCCACACCCTGCACTGTGACATCTACCCTGACAAAGAGATCAAATCTTTTTTTTACATGGCAGAAGGAGTCTTGCCTTTGGTTTTAAATATTTCCTTTATGTAGTGTAGAAACATCACCAGGTAAGCAGAAAAGCTCCGAGATTCCAGTAAAGGATTAAAACAGCTATACCTGTGCTCTACAGCTGTGTTAAATGACCAGCTCTATCCCAAGCTCAAATCAGATAATTTACAGTGATTTACCCTCTGAAGGATCCCAGTTTGCTGTCTGCTTCACCAAACATCTTGCATGATCTCTGTATTTAACTGCTGCAAGTGGCAGACAGGGACATCCTAACAGCCTGTGCTGTGGGTTTGCTGTTGGAATTCAGCAGATATTACAAATGGTATGATAGTATTTGTGGGTTGTGAATTCATTTCCTGCCTGGACTACAAATCACAGAATGGTGTGGGCTAGAACAGATATTGGAGACCATCTTTTGCCAGCTGCCCTGCTGTGGGCAGGGAGAGCTTTTCACTAGACCAGGTTGCTCAAAGCCCCATCCAGCCTGGCCTTGAGCAGTGCTAGGGATGGGGCATGCATGTTTTAGCTGGGTAACCTGTTCCAGTGCCTCACAACCTTTGCAGTAAAGAATTTATTCCTGTTATCTGGTCTAAATCTGCCCCACTTCAGTTCGAATCCTTCCTTCCTTGTCCTGCCATTCCAGCAGCCCTTGTGAAAAGTCCCTCTCCGGCTCTCTTGTAGCCCCCTTTGGGTGCTGGAATGCCTCCCCAGAACTTTTTCTTCTCTGGGCTGAACAACCCCAACACTCTCACACTGTCCTTACAAAAGAGGGACACTGTTTTTTTGGATTGTTTTGTGCCTTTTTTTTTTTTTTGTTTTGTTAGAAACCTGACTTATTGGCCACAACTAATTGCACTTGGTGCTAGAGTTCTTGCAAAGGAGAAAGGTCCTGGAGATAATCAGAGTAACAGCAGCAGACTTATCCTCTGATCATTTAGAAATGGCACTGAAGCTGGGAGTGTTTGTAACCCCAGCATTTGAGCACCATTTCAAACACAGCTTCTCCATCAGTGCCGTGCCTTCAAAGCCTGAAACACATGAGAGTCACTGATGGTGATATGTGATATTGCAAGTGAACTTCTGCTACTAGGAGTGACTCAGTGCCACAGAGAAGGGAATTTTTATTGAAAAAGCTTTACTACTAAGTGCAGGCACTGCTCCAGATGCCTCTGAGACATTATTTAGACAGAACTCGTCATCCACCTCTTGGAATTAATTTGTGGATGAAAATTTAATTATAGCAATGCATTTGTAACTTTTTGTTCTTTTCCCATTAGGACATGAGGAAAATGTAGAGTCAGTAATAACTGCATGCCACAGCTTTACCCAGATCATAGCTCCTCTGGGACTCTGCTTTGTGCTTCCAAAGCAGAGTGCAGCAGTGCTGTGTTCACATCTGCACGGAGGTACACAGCAGTGTCACTGTGAGCAGGTTTTGGTGGCTTTAATGCTGTCTGTGGTCTCCCTTCTGCTCTGATTGCTTTGTTGGTACTAAGTGTCACAAAAGTGCCTTTTGCTTTATGTCTCTTTTGGCTCCTCCTCACTAATCAGGGCCAATGTGCTTCTGTTTGCCCTTGTTGTCTTCTTTGGACACTGTTCTTGGGAAAGGTACAGCAGATGTTACAAGAGATATCAGGATGCCTTAAATCCCCCTTGAGTAATCTTACAGTAGAATTCTGGGGGGACAAGAAGCCTCTTCATCATCACCTTCCAAGTTTAGGGTTTAACAAACTGCATCTGGTGTTCTTACTATTTTTCATGCTGTTTTATCCAGTCTTCCAGTAATATATCCTGTTTCTGAACAGACTTTCTTTTCCCCTGCTTGCTATTCCTGAATATGTTCAATGTTAATTTTCCAGTCATATGAGTTATTCCATTATATGTTATGCCAACTAACCTATAATTTTGATTATGTATTGATGCTTTCAGTTCCTCCTTTTCATTTCCCATACTGCTTGCCTGAACGTGCACACATCAGCAAATGGAGCCTCCATTTCCCTTTCTGTCCCTTGTCTAACCCTGTTATCAGTACCCACATTCCCTTCCTGAGGGTTAGGCTTTTTTCCAGGTCACCATGTTCTCCCTGGTTGCCCTGACATTACTTCAGCAGTCAGGCATACACACACAACCCCAATCCAGGCAGTCTCTTCTCAGAAATGCTCAGTAAACTGGTTTTGTCTGATCCTTCTTTCCACCCACCAAAGAGCCTGAGAAAGAAAATGGAATTGAGGAATGAGCCAGAGAGTTTAAGAGAAATCATTGGGGTGGGTGGGAAGCTCTAGTTCTTTGTTAGCCAGTGTTTGTGACTTGCTGGGGAGCTGCTGTGTTTAGGCTGACTTATTGGAGTGCCATAGTGTGTGTCCCACTGCCTCTGTCAAGCAGCTCTAGGAGGTTTTATGGTCTGTCGTGCTCCGAAATTATTGCGAGTGACATGGAACCCCTGCAAATGGAGCATTTGCTGGAGGAGCAGCTAATGACATGGGTGGTCTGGGGATTGCTACAGTGACTTGGAGTCATTTTAATTTTCCCTTTTATATCTACCTGTGTGGCCCTACAGGAAGGAGAATAATGAGGGAAGCACTCATTAAATGTGGACAAGGGATCTAGTTACCCATTTTCAGGTGTGTCGACATGCGTAGATCCTGTATGGAAAAGTCAATGTATAAATGAAGGGAAAAATATGTTAAATGTAAAAGTTTGAAGTTCTGCAAGCTTTGCACCTGCCTTGCAATGTGACACGTGACAGGCAAAGAGGGGAAAATTGGCTGAATTATGCCACTTAAAACCTAAAATAGAAGTGGGAATTTTCATACAGCAACAATCCTTGTACTTGTAGCAGGCCTGAAGGGTTTTCCAACTGCTAGGGGAACGAGGCCTTTCCAAAGCAAGGGATTTCCATGCACTGAAGGTGTGCATGACCTACCTCTGTTACTGTGGTGGAGAGCATTGCTGACATTCCTGCACAGGCATCTTGGTGTGGGAGTGCCAGTGCCTTGCTCTCCCTGCTGCCATGTGCCTTGTCCAAGCTGAGGAATGCAGCTGTTGCCAGGTGTTGGGAGTTCCTCACTCAGCTGAGGCACCAGCCTGCCCCATTCCCTACCCTCCTGCTCCCTGTCTGCTGGGATGGATGTGGGGCTGCATTGCTCCCAGTGGCCTGAGTGCTGCCTGGCTCAGCAGCCCCTCCAAAGCTGGCACTGCCACCCATGTGCACTTCCTTCATGCTGGGACCTGAAAGAGAAGATATTCTTCTATCTTCTATCTTTATTTTTCTGTAGCATCTCCCATATGATACCCATTCCAGTCCATATACCACTTTTTCCATGTTTTTCACATAGTTTTCACTGCAAGAATATTAACATAGCTATGTTTTATGAGTCCACCTGCACCATCTGTCCCTTTTGAAGCTCCAGTTTACCTCAGTGGTGCAGGATCAGGCACCTTCTGTGAAGACTAGGCTGGCTCCAGTTCTATTACATGGCTCTCTCTGCTTGGAAATGCAGCAGCAGGTAACACAATAAGCAAACACATGGTAGGAAAATTGTCCAGTGCACAAAAGAGATCCTGGATGACATTAAACAAATGGCCTGAAGTAGCTTTAGAAATGGTTTCATGCATCTCAGGCTGTTAGCTGGTTTATGTTTCCTGTCTGGAATGAAGAGAGAGACAGGGCAAAAGAGTCAGGCCTTGTTTACGCTCATGTGTTTATTGTATCAGAGACATTTAAGTAGGAGGATATGACAGGTTTTCAAGGGGACAAGGTATGACTCAAATCCAGGTGCAGCTTATTTTCCATGAAATGCATCACTTACCTATTAGCCATGGAGTTACCGGCGGCCAAAACAAACCCTGGCAAACTTGGCATTCTTCTTCCCACAAATGAATGGCATCCCAGCTTGTTATTGTTATTGTACAAATATAGCAGGTGTTGCTGATTTCTGCTTGATAACCTGCTGTTTAAGGGGAATTTATTTAACTTTTACGTACAGATAAGTGGGCTGCTAAACCAAATTCATCCCAGGTGTAACTGCAAACTTTTTTTTGTTCCTAAAGTAGATTCTTATCCTAAATCTTGGTTATTAGATGGACAGATGTTACTGTGTTCTTCCTAAAATAATGGCTTTTGAGGTGTGTTTGCTTCAAGGAGTTAAGCATTTTTGCTTTTTTCTTTCTTTTTCTTTCCTTTTGATGCCTCCTATTCATGCATCTGTCAGAACTTCACATTCTTTGAAAAATAGACATTGTGCTGTGGACGTGCCAGGAATTTAGGACACAAATGGGATTTCAGCCTGGAAATGCTTCTGTACTGTCTAAGGTAAAAGAAAGATCATTGGAGGAACTTGAAGGAATTCATTTGGATCATAAATATGTTTTAGAAATCAGTGTCCATTGAGAAATTAGATTAACGTGGGTTGCTTTAAGAAGCACTTAAGCTGAGATAATGCTGTAAAGCCTAAGCTAATGAAGCTGTCTATAGACCTCACTGGTTTTTAAATTTTTTTGGTGGGTGGTGGGGAAATGAAACAAACACAGATACTGGTAATTAAATCCAAGGGAATGGTATTTCTAGGTAGCCTGCCAGCGTTGGGTGCTGCATGCAACAGCAGATAAGATCTTCTACACTGTTTAAAGCTATTTGAACACTCCCAACATTTTTGCATGTTTCCAAAGAGAGAAATACCACAGACCTGAGGTTAGGGTGTCTGTGCTGGGTTTGTTGGGAGGGAGCAGATTCATGCAGCCACCCCATGCACTGAATCATTATTTCCAGAAATGTTGCCTCCTGAGTCAGTCAGTAATTTGGGGGTATCCACAAGTCCATGCCTGTAGGTGGGGATGTGAGTACCCACTCTCATCCAGTGTAAATAGAACCTCTGCCTGAGCTACTGTGCAGTGACCCTTAAGAGTTAACGTTGCCTCAGTGGGCCTTTGGTTATGCTAAAAACTGCTCCCCAATTACTCTGTGGATGGGGACAGCTTGCCTTATTTATCCTTATATATATCTGGATTCTGGCAGTGGTTTTACAATTATTTCAAGCTCCACCTCCTACATGATCCATCAAATCAGTGTGCAGTAGAACCCCATTTGGTGTTCCTGGATTTGTATCTCTTGGTTTGGTTCTGACTGATCACTGGTCTTTCCCATAAAAGAGTTTTGGATTTTTTTTCCCCAGAAAAAGATGAAAGTGGAAGGGACATGTCTCTCAGTGAAGCTTTTGAATCAAGATATGCCACTTCTGCTGGCTGCTACATCAGTTTTATTGTTGCATGGGCTTTAAAATATATACAGCATAAGGGAGACTTGATTAATTTGTTTTGAAGGGTTATTTGTTGCTGTAGGCTGCAGCTGGTATGGTGGCCTCTCATGCTTGATGCTTCCTTTCTGAAATTGAGAGTGGTTCCTGGAGTCCAGAGCTTCACCAAGAGCAGCCAAGAGAGACTCTGTTGAAAAGCACTATCAACCTCAGTTTATAAATACACAGAAGTCTCAGAGCACAGAGCAAGTGGCCAGTAGGTGACACACAGAAACTGGCAGAAGCAGGAGCTATCTGATTTTAGAAATGAGAGAAAAGTCACCCATTTACTTTAAGCATGAAAAAGTTCTGACTTTATGCTCCGAGTCAGTAGTTTGGCACTTATTGATACATTTTTCCTCTGAACTTCTAATAGGCCAACAAGAAATAGGATGCCAGCAAGGGCCTTGAGGCAAATATATCCAGTGATGCTGGGTATGCAAACATATAGCCAGTCAGTGAAGCAGAAAACTTTATTTATTTATTTAAATGTATTGGTTTGGTGGTGTTTCTTGGGGGTTTTGTATGAGTTTCTTATTTATTTTCATTTATCCCTGAACAGCCCACAGTATACCTGACCCTAAGACCCTGGTTTCATCCAGGGCTTTGTTGCACTGTGTTTTCCTGGGGAGTGCCTCCTGTACTATCAGTGATATCCTATGGGATCTCTTCAGGGGAATGATGTGTGCCTTTGGATTCCATTGTGTGCCAAGTGACTAACTAGGACTTTAAAACTTGTCTCTAATCTCTAATTAATCCCACTGCATTCCTTATATCATTTAATCCCCTTAGGACAGTGAAGAGTGCAGGAAAAAGTGTTTGGAGGGTGTCTCTGTTCCCCTAGCTCGTTCTTGGTGTGGCCTTTCAGAGCAGAAATTCAAACTCTGTGACTGGACTGGGAGATGTTTGTGTTCCTGCAGGGATCTTAAGCTGCTCCCAGATGTGAGCTTCCCACCCAGAGGCAGCTCTGGGGGTGACATTTGTAGCTTTTCAGAAGAGCTGCTTGCAGGCCCAGACACCCAACAAACTCAGCTTGAATTGAAGCATAACCAAAAGGGCTGGGTGTCACTTTGAAACAGCCTGGACAATTCAGTTCTGGCAAAGCTCTTCCCTGTGTGACTGATTTGTCTGTTTTCCCCTACTTTCCTTGCCAATTTATAATGGCTTCACAAATGCCTTTCCTTTTGTTGCTCCCTACTGTGAAGTCAATTAAATTTGTCTTAACTCTTCTCCTTTCTCCTGGCCAGCTTTTTCCCCTGCATTTCCTTTCATTAGTGATATCCCCACCCCTTTATCTAAAGACTGAGCTATGGAGGCTGCTCTCAGGTGCTCTGCTGGCTTGGTAAATGCAGGTGTATAAATTAAAGCCATCTCCCTCTTTGCTGGCTCATTCCTGGAGGTCTGCAACTCCCTTGGGGACAGCTGTTGTCTTCTTCTGTGCCTTTAACCCAGTTGCTTCTTGCTCTGGGAGCTGCCTTTGTCAGACAGGACTCTGGGTTTTTTTGCATGAACTCAGTGCTGGTGTTGCAAAGTATGTTTCCATGAGCCAGACTGTGCAGATGGCAAAGAATAGCTGAGTGCAGCCGGGAGGAAACCCATTTGTCACCATTTCATCATCAGTCCCCATTGTGCTGCCATCAGACAAGCCCATTCATCAAAACAAGTTCCAAAGTGCTGGTGTTTACCAGGGACACTGCACAAATCCCATCTCTGGAGATGTAAGCCCTCCCTCTGTGGTTTCTAGCATTGTTCTTGATTTCTGTTTACAGGGATGTCTAGAAAGACCACTTGAGGTCAGCAGCCTGTTTGCAGGTGATGTTTGATCCCTGAATGCATTGCTGGCCAGGGGGGAAAAACCTGGGGCCTGTTCCTGACAGCCTGTTCAGCCCAAGTGGGAACAGGTGCCTTTCATTTACTGACATGAAGCAGAATGTGAGCTTGGAAGTGCCATCCTCTGTGTGTTGCCCACCACACCTGCCAAATACCTCGTGCTGAGAGGAGCTGGGCTCCATGGCACCTTTGTGGGAACATGTGGAGTGAAGTGGGACAAGAGGAGACAGTGTCTTTGTGCTTATCAGGGTCACAGCACAGCTGGACCTAAATCCTTCTCTTCAGTGTCCTGTCCACTCCTTAAAGTTTTCTTCTGAGGCTGAGCTCTTACTTGCCAATGGCCTCTGGATCTCTCCAGAAGAATGCAGGCTCTGAAGGCCAGGAGGAACTTCTGTGATCCTGCAGACAACCTGCAAGGCTCAGAGCATAGGAGTGGGTCCTGGAGAGGAGGAGAGAGCACTTGGGAGCAGGTGCTGTGTGCAGACCCAGAGATTGGTGCCAGGTGTGAGCTCAGGAGGGCTGGTGGGCACTGCAGCGTCTGTCCCTTCACCCTGAGGAGCTGGCCCTGCAGCCAGGGGCAGGGCTTGGCACCAGCTAGGGAACAGATGTGCTTTTGGTGACACCAGGTGAGTTTTTGCTCTTGCAAGCTTTGCTTGTTTTCATTTGAGGCTTTTTCAGACAGCTTCCACCATTTCTGGGGTAGCAATCAGAAGTTGCCTGCCATGGAGGGGCTCAAAAAGGCTAAGAACTGGTTGAAAAAAAATTTGCTAAGGTGGCAACACTGGGCATAGAAGCAAGATAGGACATTAAAAATTCAGATGAGAAAATTGAAGGTTTTCAATCTTGGGTGACCTGAAGAATGCAGGTAGAAGAGAGAGGCTGGAGAGTCCATGCAGAAAGGCAGAATGTGCTGAAGTGGGAGGGTTTGTCTGGACATTGTAGCAAGGATTGGTGAAAGATGGAGGGTTATTTGGGACCTCTGCTGTGGGGACTCTTGTCTGGGAGGCACTGAAGGAAGGGTTTCTGGCCAGGGTGTTTAGTGGGGGAGTGTTCCTAACAGTGAGCAAGCGGATGCTGGTAATCAGAACAAGATGGAGCAGGCAAATGCCCTCCAAACTGGGGGGGTGGGGAAGGGGGGCATGTTTCCTTTCCTTCCCCCCTCTCCTCACCCTCCTCAGCATGGATATCGTGTGCTACAGGGGGACTTGGTGCTTTGCAATCAGTGAGGATAGGTTGCATTAATTAGGAAACCTGCAAAGGAGTGTTCTGCATGCCCAGAAATATTAGAAAGGGTTAGTGCTCCACCAGGAAGCTGACAGCGCCGCAGTGGACCACAATTAAGACTTTAAAATATGTAACAGCATTTTTATGACATCAAAGTACTGTTGCTGCACAAGGCAGTGTTTACAAAAAGCTCCCTGCTCTTCACCCTACAATCATGATGTACATATTGGCAATAAGGAAGTCAGCAATAGCTATTTACTGCTCTCCTGCAGCTGTGGACTTATAACTCAGGTCCCTAATTAAGTAGAAGCAGGGCTAACCACGAAGCACACCACAGTGCCTTAAAATGGCTTTCATACTGCGGAAATCTGGTGTTTGGTTACTCCAGAGAGTGGGTTTTTTTCCCCTTGAAAACTATATTTGCACATTCAGAAATAATTATCTGGAGATTAAAAAAAGAAAAGCTGTCTTGATGCACCAGGAGATCTAAAGAACTTTTCGTGGAAAGCATTTAAAATAAAAAAAAATAAAAAATAATCCGGCTCTATACGGGAGATATTGACACCAGCCCCATCTTTGTCATCAAATGTGAGTGATTGTTAGCAAAGGAACTGTCATGCTGCACAAAGGAGATCACAGTGTGTGTGTAAATCTTGCATAACCTAATTGACTATCTTGGGAACGTGATCTTCAGCTGTAAAACTCTGCTTTTGACAAAACAATAAAGTTAAAAAGGAATGTCCCATCATTATGTTCCTTAAATGTCACAGGAACTGCAGTAAGTGCATCTTGGCAGAGGCCAGCCTACATCATTAGTTCCTCTCCTGGTTGCTTTTAGGTTTTTTGTTCCACATGGCCTGACTTGACAGGACAACAAATAGGCCTTTGCATCTGTACACATTTATTAGTGGGTTTTATCGTTGGACATCAAGGAAATTGAGTCTCATCTAAAGGTTTATGGCTGTACACATCTGTGGATTTTACTACCCTTCCTTTCAAACAAACAAACAACAGCAGCAGAAAATTATTTTTGGAAAGTACAGTTTAAGATTTAATAATCATTTGATGTTCTGAGAAGTCTTTGGCTGTTAGTCCAAATATTTGCTGAATGTTTGTTGAGAGCTGTAGTTACTGGGAGGTGGGGGTGGCTAGGGAGCTGGTGGGGGGCAGGCATGTTTCTGCCTGCATGAAAAGGTGATTTTTGTGTAATCACAGCCTCCTTCTGCTCCCAGCATAGCTGGGTTTTGTTGGATGCTGCAGAGATGACTTCTCATTGGGAATAAGGACTTTGTACACAGAGCAGTCCTGTCTCTAACTGATAACGTGTGAGGAATCCTGGGGGTCAGGCCAGGGCACAGCATTGCCCTGTGCTGCTTTTGCTCTGCTTGCTAACAAGTGAGATTCCGATTCAGTGGTTGGTAAAAGAGAGACTGAAATCTAAAATAAAGCAAGGCCTGCACAGTCTGCAAGCCTTGCTCATTTAAATTCCCCCTGAAATTAGTGGGATAAAGGATTTGTTTGAGACTTCCTGAAAGTATTGCACTGTTCCTTCACACCTGACCATAGTATGAGCTGTCACATTTAAAGAGAATAATATAAAAACCAGAATCCTGAAGATTTTGGAAGCAGCAGCTGGGTGTAAAATGAAGCAATGCATGCCTAAGATGCAAAGGGACTTAAACAATAATTTTGAGAGAATTGCTGCCTGTTTTTTCTTAATGCTGTGTTTATGCACAAACTAAAAGTGACAGTTTATGTGCCCACACTCTGAAATATTTCACTGAAAATAATTTGAGGTTCATACCTCCTAGTGTGTTTCATTGGAAGAGGGCTGTCCAAGATGAAAATTGAGGTCTTAACTTAGTGGAGCTTGTATTGATGAATTACACTTTGTTCATGAATATTTTAATAGCTCACATAAAGGAAAACTGGAAGCTGATATTTTAAATTCACTTTTTCAGCCTGGGGAGCTGGATGAAGGAGAATTTTTCCTTAACAGGAGATTCTTAGTCTTATACCAAGGATGTTGTTTCATAAAAGCATCTTCTACCTACTTTGTTTCAACCTGAAGTGTTTCAGGTGAGATGAAGTTTTCAGATGGAGAGCCTGAAAAGAGGGTGCTTGTTATTAATTGGTTCATAGTGGGGAAACAGGGCTCTGACTGACCTTACAAGTTGATTTTACTCTGTTCACTGATCTACTCACTTTGAGGGACACTTCACTTACTCCAAGAGCTGGTGTGTGTGAGAAAGAAATGGGATACTGGGATACCTGGTTCTTCCCTGAAGAGAGAACTCTCCTCTCTCATTGTGTGCTCACTGTGGCTCTGTTTGGAGCCCACTTGAGTACAAAACTCATGCTGAACTGCCCAAAGTTGGTTACAGAGCCTGGGACCAGGGCCTCCATAGGGATACCCCAACTCCCCATGCTCTGCTCTGACCTGAAGCCCAATGACATTGCCAGTGTCCTTTTGAAATAATGGTGTCTGGAGAGAGAGAGAGCTTCATGTAGGACTAAAATAATACAATCATCCTAGGGGAACTGAGAGCTCAACTCTTGGCTGGGCCAGCAAGGGGCTCCTCAGGACAGAGGATGGAGCCCCACCTGTGCCCTTTGTTGAGCCAGCCCATTTAGCAGTTATGTGAAGGCAAAGTTTAGCAAATGTTGCTTGCTGGGAAGGATAAATAAATGTATGTTTTCCTGCACCACGCAGTGCAAGTGGAACTGCCACTGAGGTGAAGAAAGGCTGTGGCAGTCCCTCTTCTCAGTCGTTTGTAAAGCTTGGAATGAGCTCCCAATGAAATTGTTACTCTCCTCTGCAGTGGGCTACTTCTTGGCCAGCTCAAAGAAGCCCCAGAAAATATTGCACCCATATGTGCCTTTTTTTTTTTTTTTTACATTCTCATTAAGTTTATAAAACCCACAAATTTAGACCATCTGTCCTATAAATGTTTCTAAACTAGGGCAAGATGAAAAAGCTGTTCTAGCTTTTTGATATAAGCGGTCAGTAAACCAAACACAAAACCAGAGCAAAGCAAATATTTTCTTGTCATACATGCTTCCCAACCGTGACGGATGAACTGTTATTTTTGATGTGTGTTTGGATCCAAATTTTGGAGAGAAATGCCCCCTAGATATGTGCACTTAGCACCAAAGCAGCTTGATATGAAGAATTCTTGTTGGGGAGGGGGAAACAGAGGGAAAGTTGCACCACATGCTGCCCATGGTTCGTATTAAAGAAGCTGTTTCTTCAATTATTCATCTTCCAACTACCCTGCTGACTGCTTTAACAAAGCCATCCCAAGCATGGACTGTGTCAGCCCATTCTCAGGGTAAGGTGTGCATGCTTCTATTCTACCCACCTGTATCTTGGATGTTAATCCAGGATTATTTATTGCCTCCATGTGAGACTCCAAAGTGCGCTTGGAGCAGGATAATGAAGAGAAGCTGTTTGCTGTGCTTGCTTGACAGGTGGGATTATGCCCAGGTCCTTGTTTGCAAGCAAACCCAACAGCAACCCATGCATTGTGAAAAGACTCAATAAAGCAAGTGGTAGAAAGTGGAAATCTCACTTGAAATCCTTTTTCCTGGTGTTTCCATGGACACAGCAAATTCCCAGCCTAAACCCTTTAAGAATGAGAAGGCACTGTTTGAATTGCACACCCTGCTTTGGTATTTACAGCTAAGTGGGAAAAACGAAATCTGCTCTATGTCCAGTGCCATTTTTAACTTCCTTTGCTCTTGGCACATTACTGCTTTGATGGCCAAACCCTCACCCACATCCTGGGGCAAGGAGATCATGCCTGAGCCACAGAGCTGCCTCAGTGTGTGCTGAGGAGCTGTGTGTGGGGCAGTCTGAAGGGGGACAGGAGTGCTCAGTGCACCTGGAGAGACATTAAATCTTCCTGGTTTTTTGAGGAGGAGGAGGAGAAGACTGGTGCTTAAGCTGTGCACACTGAGTTGGTGCGTGTGTGAGCAGTGCTGACTTTCTGGTGTCACTGAATTGCACCCACCTGCCTGCAGGTATTTCCACAGCTGATCCAGTCCCCTGGGCCCCCTTTGTCATCAGCAGGAGTTATAGGCAATACTTACACATGAGGCTTGTTTTAATTCTTTTTGTCATCAGCAGGAGTTATAGGCAATACTTACACATGAGGCTTGTTTTCATTCTCTATCTTGGAGGTAAAACGTGAGTTAGAAGTTGTTGTTCTCTGCTGTAATTGTGGGAGCATTGAGATAAACAGCTTGGATTTGTATTTGGGCTGAGGAGTGCACCTTTAGTGTGACTTTGTGTGGGAAACTTATGTCTAGCAAAATAAAATGTGCCTTTAAAAAAAACTATATATATATGTTCTCAGATTAGAGGGATGGAGCACCTCTCCTACAAAGAAAGGCTGAGGGAATTGGGTTTGCTCAGCCTGGAAAAGTCACCTTATTTTTAGAAATCTGAAGTGTCTAACCTAGGTTTTACCAGCTTAGGACTTTTGGCTTTTAATTTGAAGAAAGCATTTTGAACACATGAAGAAAAGCGTAAGTACAGATGAATTCCTCTGGAAAGCTTAGTTTTATCAAATCCAAAATTTAAGATTTCTGGTTTGAAGCAAAAATGGTTTGAAATCCAACACTTTAGACTGATGAGGAATGGCTATTTTATTTCATTTTTATTTTTCAATTTTAAATTTTATTTTTATTATATTTTAGTTTTTATTTCATTTTTTTATTTTTTATTTTTAATTATTTTATTTTATTTTTCTTTTTAGATTTATTTTATTTTATTTCTTCAGTGTGGTTTTACCACAGAGCAAAGACAGTGCCTGCAGCCCCTGCCCAGCTGACAGGAGTGTCTGAGCCTGGCACATAAACAGCTTGGGTTGTTTGTACCAGTGAGGGTATTGCCATCTTTATTTGAGCCACGTTTTTCTGGAAGGGTACATCTTGCTTTAAGTCCTGGCTTCACATCCAGGTGGGAAGTCATGCCAGTGCTCTGTGCACCATCCTTGGGTGGCCTGTGGGGGTTTTTCAGAGGAGAAGCAGATTCTGTGTTCTGCAGGTTCCTGTCCTTGCTCCTCTGCCCGGTGGTGTGCTCCAGTGGGAAGAGCGTTTGCTACTCTGCGTCTGCTGCCCTTCTCTCTGGAGCCCTAGGCGTCCTTAATCGCAGTGTGCTTGGCAACTTCTGGCTGCTGAGTCTGGATTTTTCTCCCCCATTGTGCTGAAAGAGAGTAAAAAGATGGGTCTGTGTCCGTGCAAATAAAGCAGGGGCTTTCTCTCCCTTGTTTCCCACCTCTGTTGTGAGTTATGGGAAGATTTCTGCATGAACCTTCTTTTCTTTCTCCTTTGGTGAAATGCAGTAAGAGATCCAGGAGTCTGAGGTACCATCTGAAATAAAATTGAACTTACATGAAAGGTTACCCTGCAACATTTAAATATATCAGAGTTAATCCCTGTGGCTGAATTTTCCAGGCAGAGCTGTCATTTTTTCAGCTTTATTTGCTGTGTGTCAGAGCAGCCTTTGGCTGCTTTGCACTCAAGTCAGTAGCTCTGGCACAGCCTTAGGGTGCTCTGTGGTGTCTGATGCCAACCTAATTCCTTACCATGGGCAAAACTCAGCTTGAGCTGTTATCTCCAGTTGTTACAATTTTGCCCCTGTGTGTGTTGGAGACTGGGAGATAGGAGACAGCAGCTCATTGCTTGTGGTCTTCGGACACTCTGAGCCATATCCTTGACCAAAATCAAACTTCTGCAGTAGCATTTTGGCTCAGGTACCACAGGAGCTTGCACTCATTAATAGTTTGGGTGCTTGGATTTGTCTGTTGTGCCCTCTACCTGTAGTTTCAGGTGAGCAAACCTGAAAATAGCTCTAAATGTTAAGATATACACATTATAAAGAATATTGCTGTTACTAAGGAGAAATAAAGCAAACCTTTGGTTTATGTTTCTTTATGAACATATTCTCTCTCAGCAACACTTCTGCCAGGAGCCTACACACAAGCAGAGAATTTTAGTTCTGTTACTGGATTTATTTTTAGCTACTCCAATCTCCAGTGCACCAGCATCCCTTCAGTTGCCAAATGCAGGAATTGATCCAAAGCTCACAGGAATTGACAGGAAGCATTTCTGTGAACTTCAGTGAAATTCTTGTCAGACTTGTTCTTCAGAAAGGCTGTTGTGTTTTTCTTGTCTCCCAAAAATGTAACAGGCAGCAGTGGTAGTTCTCCTGGAGACCTGAGTCTTCTCATGGAGGCACACGTTCTCTGATCTGACCCACCTGCCAGGTGAGAGGTGGTCCTGCCCAATTTGTTACACCTGCAGCATTGGCTTTCTGACATCTTTGACATCTTTGTGTGTAGGGATTTCCCTGTCATAGGTCAGAAGAGGATCACAGATTGACCCTGTTTTAAGTGGTTTTAAAGAGACAAAATCACTGGTGTGCATGTTTTTCTATCAGCAGAGTAACATTACTTATTTCATCTTATTTACTGTGAGCAGGATGAGCAGGGCTGTAAATAAATGTACTTTTAAAACTGTTTCAGTAGACCACAAACCAGCAAGTCTTTGACTTTAATATGATTTTTCAGCTGTAGAGTAATTGTGGATAGTGGTTTTGGACAAGGTATCCCAGTAATAGCATTTCCTATGATGAATATTCCACCTCTTAAATTGAGTACTCCTCATGCCTTTGCATGTCAGCAGGGAAAGGAACCAGGTTGTGATGTGAATGAAGTTCACAGAGAGGTTAATAGCCTTATAATTAGCACTGGCTGGGAGATAAGCAAATCAGCACTCAAATATGCAAAGTAGAGTGGAAAAATGCCCGTCAGATTTTCGGGTTGCTGTTAGGAGGGTTTATTCCTTTAGTTTTTGATGAGGACCAGCTGTGGGTTGGCCTGGGGTAATCAGAGACAGTAGACAAGCTGGTAGGGTCATTGCTGCTTTGAAATGCTCAAGTTTATGGGGTGTCAGAGCAAGGCAGGTCATGAACCCCCTGGGCTGCCTTGGAACAATGGGGGAGTCTCCAAGGGCCGGAGCATCGGCTGCTCGAGATCAGCACAGCCCAGCAGTGCACAGAAATCCATTCATTCCAGGTGGGGATCACCCCCCAACACTTTATCCTTCTATCAGCACCAAAATCTGATCTGAACTTCTTTGGGGAACTTGTGGGGCTATTGGTCCTACAATCAACCCAAATAAGTGTTGGTGTCATGGAGAGATTTTAAAGGGTGGCCACATCGGACCACAACCTCTTTGTTGGGAATAAGCAAAGATTGCTGCTTTTTTGCAGGCTGTGTTTGAAAAATACCTTTTTTTCTTTTTCCTTTTCTGAAATGGAGATGATTTTGAAAAAGATAATTTCTATTTTAATTGATGTATGAAAGCTGAGTGCTTTTGTCTGAGTTTTTTTACTTCTCTACTTGTGTGGTGTGAATTCAGTAAAACTTGTTTGGAATGACTCCAGACAAAGGTCTCGTCCATGGACACCTTTTGGACACATCTGGACACAGCAGTCCTTTCTTTCATGTCAAATTGGGCATTTGGGAAGAGACATTTGCAGCAGCTGAGTAAAGATTGGGCCAGCTCTTCTCCAAGATCATCTGTTGTAGCCTTTAGTACTGTATCAAAAGCTGAATTTTATGTAGAGCATCTCAGAGCCCCGTTCTGATAACAAAAATTTGAATCAGAGCCTGTTTACCTTAAAAATACGTTTGTTTTTTTCTCATCAGCGTATTATGTGGAGCAACTTTTCAAATTAGCTGTGGGAATTCGTGTTCTTAAAAGAAAAATATAGAAAGAACTGAAATAATTTCAACTATTGTTACCAATGATTTAAGATAATATGGTAATTGAAACATCAATTTTGTCTCCCATAACTAGTAGGGAAGTTTGCTTATTATTTCTCTTCTCCTGCAGAGCTTCTAGTTTGTGCAACCTCTGTCAATGGAGCTGTGCTAATTTATGTCAGCTGGTCCAATATTTTTGCTTATGATTTCTGCCTTGGCAAAACATATATATAATATTGTTTTTCCCAGAAGGTTGGCTGAATATTCTAAAAGTCATTATTGACTAATACTGGCGTTAGCCAAGTAGGACTAGGATTTCTTTCAGTAGTGGAAACATTGATCATGAGGGTGAAACAGATTGTATTTGCTGAAAGAAAAGCTACTTCTGTTTATTTGTAGGGCATAAACATCTCATGGGTCTGTTCAGAGTTATAACAGTGCAACTCCATTAGAGCTGAGTGGAGAATCAAGCACGTTATTTTTCAACAAGTGATATTCACCTGTTTGCTTAAATGATGCCAGGTGGAGAGAACCAACTTTTATAACAAATTTAAACTCCTCATAAACAGAGCTTTGAGTTCCCCACTTCTTTGACTTTGTCTCCCAGGCTTTGAGAATGAAAGGGACACCTGTACCTTTGTGGTGAGGCAAAAGAGCAGGTGAAGGAAAAATCATTTGTCTTTATTCTCACTGTATTGAACAAACCACAGATCATCTGAGTGGGGAATTAAGTTACACTCAGTTTTGATAAGTTAACACTTTCTAAAACAAGAAACTCAAAGGCTGGCCTTGTTTTGCCAACAAGAGGCCTCAACTTCAGTTGCTGAATTGTCCTGTGAGCATTGCTGGTTTGCACCAGTTTGATCATGTAATGCACAAGTGGATTTGGTCCCAGTCAGGTTAAGAAGGATCTGCCCCAAATAAGAACCTTGGAAGCAGCAAGATCTGCTGTGATGTGGATGGTGATGATGGAAGAGAAATGGGTATAGAGTGGAGAAAAGTCTCAGAAACAGCTGTGCCAGGTAAAAATCTCAGTCCTAAATCCATCTGAAGGTACAGAGTAGCAAGGGAAAGTGATGATGAGATCCTTACCCTGTTGATTGAATATTTCAGAGCAGCATCTGGTTGCAGTCTAGTATCAGTGTTCTGGTTTTGCAGTGGGTAAATCTGCCTTATTCTTTCAAGTGCCAGATACTCAGCACACAGGAAGGTCCTCAACTTTAGTTTGGGTGAACTAAAGTTTCTGTAAAAATAATTGAGCAGAAAGAATGAAGTAATCCTTCCTGACTGTGACAGGAACAGGTCCAACCATTTCCAGGTCTGCAGAAGTCTGACAGGATTAAATGTTAGAGTCCTAAAAAGACAGCAAGCTGTTTCAGTACATCTTAGTTCCAGGTTTATGAACAGAGGGTTGTGGTTCCAAGGTAAACTCACACATTTCTTACAGATGTACAGAACTGGTAGTTAAAATATCCAGAAACTGCACACAGTGAGGTTTGGGTTAAGCCATGTTTTACCAACATTTTATGTTAATATTTGAGCATTTTACCTTCGCAGTCTGTTTGGAAAACAAATAGAAAATCCAAATGCAGGCATCCAGTTGATGCTATTCTGTGAAGGTCACCCACTCATGCTCAGGAAAGCTCTCCAGTTATGACCTCCCTCCTGCAGAATCCTGGGTTTGGCAGATTTCATGTGGTCAGAGCTCTACTGTTTTTCCATGTGCTCTCATTCTTTTATCTGCATTTTTTAATGAATTCCTAAACACTGGATACTCTTCCTTTACTCCTTCTGTAAGCTGGCCAGTGTCTTCAGATGACAGAGTGTAACTCAATCCAGGGTAAGCAGTGAACATTCTCAGCTGGAATTTTGGGGGTTACCTGTGCAGTGAATGGAAGTGGAACAGAGCTGGACATCTCAGAGGTCACTTCTTGTTGGATTTAGAGGTTTCAAACTTCTCCTGACAAACCAGGCTATTCCACAGGGAAATTTAGTGTTGATGGAAAAGGCAAATCCTTCTCCAGCATCCTCATCTGAAAATCTGCTGTACTTTGTACTGTGGGTAATAAAGTGCATTTGAACTTCTTTGAATACTTCAGATCCAACTGCTCAGACATTTTTCATTCTCCTTGCTGCTTTTTGGTGGCAAGGTATCAGTGCCATGCCTTTACAGGGCAGATGGGTTTGTCTGGAAGACTCTGGCTTGCTTCTGTTTAGGTTTCTCCTACCCTAGCTTTCCATAATAAATGTCTTGCTATAAATTCTTGGCTGACCAAAGGAGTTTGGCTAATCCTGACTTCTGGATGCTTATCAAAACCAAAGCTTGAATTTCATCCACTGTGAATCCTAGTCTATTTTTAATGCTGCTGTTTGGAAGCATGGTTCCATGTGCTCTTAATAAAATAGTGGAAACAACATGCAGCAACTTTGTAAACAAACTTAAAAACTATTATTTTATTTTTTTAGAGAGCCAACTTATTTGTAAATAATCTACACCAGATGTTGGCCATGACATAAATTCCCTCTATTAATATCTTTTTATATGGCCTTGGACAATTTACAAGTCTGGGCCTTGGTTCCCCAGCCAAGAAAAGGTGTGGAATCTTCTGAGGACATGAGTGCTTCAGGAACAAAGGTTATTTAAATAACTAAGAGACAACATTTAATCTTAGACCATAGTAATGAGTACTGGAACTGGAAGGAATTAAAAGCATATTTCTAATACTTGCAAAAATGGTAGTTTGGTAGGACTTGTAGTGGAGACACAGTACAACAGTCCAGTCTGTGTGCTTATACATTTAGTTTCTATTTTGGATAATGCTGCTTGTAGCTGTGTTGAAGTCACTGGCCAAATGGGTAGGGCAGAGCTAGCCTACTTATGCCTCCAAGCTGGCTTTTCTAGAAAAGAAAAGAGAAACTTGAGGTACACCTGCTTGGAATGTATTTTTTACTTGAGGCAAAGATTTTCTGGAGCTGGAGCCTGATGATGGAGAAGATTTACAGGGAGACTTGGGTATCCTCCCCAGGATATGCTCCTGGCTGGCAGAGCCCACTCCATGATGTGTGCACCACCAGTACAGATGTGCCCTTATTGCTTTCAGTCTGAATTTCAGGCTTTTGGGGCACACACAAACCTGAATTTTTTGACTTTGAATTTTTGTGTGCCTGTCGAAGCAAATAAAGAAAGTAGCCTGCACTTCCTAAAGTGTTCTGTGCTATTCAGCAGTCCAAAAACACAGGAGAAGTTCCCTTCCTGTCTGGGAGAGCTTGAAGGGGGTTTTCTTTGCCCTCCCAAACTGAATTCTTGTACTGCAGCCCCTTTTTGGGTGTCTAAGTGGGAACTGTTGGGAGCAAAGTTGTTTCAGGTACCTTTGTGCAGTGGTGACATTGAGAGGCAACAGTGGAAAGGAAATATATAATTTTGTAGTCATCAATTGAATGAAATGGAACCAGGTTTTGTGGGATCTCTGCTGTCCCTCCAGAAACTTGGGCAGAGTTGTGTCCTATTTTCTTGCAGAGCTCTAGATTTGGCCTCTCCCAAATAACAAATTTCCCAAATGCTTATAGTGAGTTCTGCTGGTGTGGTCTTGCTGGTGTGGTTCAGAAACCAAGAGCAGTGTCTCATTTCTCTTTTTCCATGTCTGAGCGTCAGTGGGGAAGAGGAAGCCAAGGTGAGGTGCAGGTGGAAATGGAATGGGTAGGATTTAGCAGCAGGCATGGAGGGGCAGGGCAGATGCTACTTCAGTTTCTGAGGACTTTTTATGCCTGAACTAAAGCATTCTTTTTAATAGGGAGGACATTTCCCCTCATCATATGGTCTGTGGCCGTTTTCTTCCTTTCCAATCAAAGCAGTTTATTGAAAAGCTTCCACAAGCCTCTGTTTTTCATTGTTAAAGAAACAGGAGTGTCAGTGAGGGCAGCTCCATCTCCACCATCAGAGCTGGTGGCAGTGGCTCCAGCAATGGGCTCAGCTACCAAAGGATGTATCTCCCTTCCCCCCTGGTGTCCCTGCTTGCTAAATCCTCATTGCTGAGAATATCCTGCACTATTCCTTTTCCTTCTTGCATGACCATGCCATTTTATTCCTATCACCCCTTAAACATCTCTCAAGGGCTCTTCCATCTCTGTTTGTTTGCTCCCAGGAAGGATCAGCTCTGCCCTTTTATTGTAGTGTTTGCAAGGCACGTCTCTAACCTTAGAACAAATTTTATCCAAAACCTTCTGGATTCAGTGAGTCTTTGGCTCACATTCTGAATTGTTTGATTTCCCCCTTTTCCATTCTCCCATTTACCCACATTCTATGGATCATTATATCCTGGCCATTTCTGCAGTATCTCCTTCCCAAAACACATTCATTCCTTGTGGCTGAACATACACAGTGAGTTCCAGGAGTCATGTAAGAAAAACATTAATAAACCCCCTACTAATGGGATTCTCTATTAAACATACATTTGGTTATTCTGTGATCAGGGCCAAGTTCTGAACACCAGATTGATGCCTGGGATCATCAGATGGTTGCCACTGGCACAGGTTCCCTTGGATATAAACAAACAGGTTGAAATTGTCTCTGTTTTGCAAACCTGCAGTGGCCCTGGTTATTATTATGAAGCAAGTCTTCTCTGTAAATAACTTTGTTTTCAGAAGCAAGCCCCTTTCGCCCTTGTTGTATCTGTGGTACTTCAGCCTGAAGGAGAAGTTGGATTCAGACAATTCTGTGGGTTAAGGGTGTGGACTGAACCTTTTTCCCCTCTTTGTTGTAAGTCCAGCCATGTCTAGCACTGGAGGGACTGGGTTTGCTCTCACTGAACTCCTTTCTCCTGGGCTGAAAACACTTGGTGATTCTGATTTCAGAGCAGGGGCTCAGCTTGTGCCTCAGGCTGCTTTCAGGAAGGATAAATGTGAAATCAGTGAAGGTCTGCATTAGCAGCCATCCAGCAATTCAGCACACAAGTGCTCTTGTTTGAGTCAGCTGGAGACTTTCAGCCCAGCTCAGGGAGGAGAAGAATGAGCTGGCTTATCCCAGGGACAGACCCCTTCCTTGGGGAGGGAAGTGTTCACCAAGCATTAACATACACGTGTAATTTGAATTCTTTTTCAGTGTAATTTGCAGACTTTGCCACACTCCGTATCTCAACGTTTTCAGGAAATCCAGCCTTTTATTCCAAAATAAAAATGTAGAAAAAACTTCCCCCTTGCCCTCACTTATTTCCACCACCAACCTTCCTCTCAGTTTGGGCAAACAAAAACATTCAGGTAAAACTTTCCCAAATGAGCTTTGTGACTTGGGGGGAAAAAAATATAATTACTATGTTCAAGGAAAATAGACATTTTCCTCTAATTAAAAATCCAATTTTCCATGGGGTGAGGGGAAAGTGAAGTTCAACATCTCTAGTCATGTACTTGAAGCGTGTGGGGAAAATTGCACAGAGGGCAGATGTGTGAATGAGCAAGCAGAGACAGATAGAATGGATTTTCTATGCTGCACATGCATGGGCTGCTTTCTGCTTTTTAACATCCTTTAGAGATGGCATTATTTGGCTTTTTCCTCCTTTCATTGTGGAATTTTCTCTCCTTTCCTACCGTCTTTAGATAATTCAGAAAAAAATGTGAAAAAGTAAAGGAAGAGAAATGTAGATAAAACTCAATTATTTTTGCTTAATTATTCAGCTTCTTATTTTATCTGGAAACTTTCAGCAAAGCCTTCTCCCCTCACTCCTGTGATGGAGATCTATATTGGCCACCTGTAGCTGTGCTAATCCAGCCTCTTGCTGCCATAATAGCGTGTCAGAAGTTCCAGGGGATTGAAAGGAATCAGTTTGGCTCTGGAAGGTCAGAACACAGATGCAGAGGCAGGTGAGGAGGGAAGTGAGCACAGGATGTGGGGGTGCCCAGCCTCTCCATCCTGCTGCAGGGCTGTGCCTATAGGATGTGGGGGTACCCAGCCTCTCCATGCTGCAGGGCTGTGCCTATAGGATGTGGGGGTACCCAGGCTCTCCATCCTGCTGCAGGGCTGTGCCTATAGGATGTGGGGGTACCCAGGCTCTCCATCCTGCTGCAGGGCTGTGCCTATAGGATGTGGGGGTACCCAGGCTCTCCATCCTGCAGGGCTGTGCCTATAGGATGTGGGGGTGCCCAGCCTCTCCATCCTGCTGCAGGGCTGTGCCTATAGGATGTGGGGGTACCCAGGCTCTCCATCCTGCTGCAGGGCTGTGCCTATAGGATGTGGGGGTACCCAGGCTCTCCATGCTGCAGGGCTGTGCCTATAGGATGTGGGGGTACCCAGCCTCTCCATCCTGCTGCGTGCGCTCGGGCGCAGCCTGGCCCACGGGGAACAGCAGGGACACAAAGAAGGTTCTGTGGTTTCACAGTGGTTGTCCTCTTTCAGGGTGGGTTTTTTCTTTACTGCTTTGAAGGCCTATTTCATGGGACACTTCACAGAATCAATGCAGCTCATCAGCAAATGGGTGCTGTGTGCACCAGGCCTGTGACAGGGCAGGCATTTGTTTCATTTGTTTTCCCTGCGTGTCAGGGGCTTTCAGTCCTGCCCCAACACTGGAAGGGTTGTCCTGCTGCAGATCAGGAGAGGCTTTTGCATAACCTGAATTTTGTGCAGCAAATCAGACTTTATTCTATAGATTCACTTGGTGCTTATCTCTGATTAGAATCCTGGCAGAATATTTTTTGATTCTGCCAACATCCAGGCCAGAACTGATTAATAAGCATCAGGTGCTAAAGTTCTGAGATGAAGCTCCATCCATGCCAAGGCTTAAATTATCTTCTTTTCTATTTATTTTTCCTGCACAACTGAATGCATATAAAAGCCTGGGTAAATGCCCCATTTTAGAGTTTGTAGTTAATGTTTGTTTAAAATGCCTCAAGTACAAACTCCACAGGGTAGGCTTTGCTGTGGAAATTAAACAGCCAGTGTGCTATTTGATAACCAGTAGTGCATAGAAACTTAAATAGGAGAAATGTGCCCAGACAGGCTGAGGCCCAGGTGTCTGTGCCCTGTGTTTGGCAGGAGTTTTGCCTTTTGGAGTCAGCCTCAGGCTTTCCAGTGTGATGGATCAGCCCCCAGCAGCCCCAAGTGATCTGAATGACAACACACAAAGATGTTCTAGAAGTGGCGTTTTTGGGAGTCTCGCTCTTTTTAGTGCCCCCTGCCTTCTGAGCCTTTCTATTTTACCTGGCCCTATATCAGTGCCTTCTCTCTAGCTTTCACTGACTTGAGCAAGGGGTAATTAAAATGAGTATGATACAGCTTTTGCTCTCTTTCTTGTCTGCTTTAATTGCTTGGAGATGTCTCAGTATGTTTTATTTTGCTGTATTTATTTTTTACGTTGCCTAGTTCAGTAGCAGTATGATATCACTTAGAACCTCTAGGAACTGCTGTAATATAAATATCAGTAAACAGAAACGTGGAAAAAGAAGAAAAGCTGGCTTAGAAATGGGCCCAGGCTGGAATTTGAAACTCATGCGGTTCCTGTGGTTTGCTGTCGTCTAGGGAAGTGACCATGATGTTCTCTTGGCCCAGCTCTTGGGTCAGATCTGCTTTAGACTTTTGTGTGTGACAAATGTGATGGTTTCTTCAAATACTTTTCTAGTGCTCTAGAACAGACAGATGTGCCAACAAAACACTCTCTCACTGGCAGAGCTCTCTTGCACAGGGAACTGATATGTTATTTTGCTGTTTAACTTCTCCTTTCTGGGAGGATTTACTTCTGTTGTGTTCTTGGCACAGCTTTTTATTACTGCCTTCCTCTAAATGTAGATAGTGTTGCCTAACTTTAAGTTAAGGAAACCAGACCCAGGGAGTACCCAGTCAAGGCACTGCACCTTAATTAATGGACAAATCAGTTCACATTAACTGATTATCTGGTCTCAGCCAGGTTCAAATATTTTGTTTCAAATGGCTTATCAAAGTTAGATAACTGTGTAGTAACAGGCTAAGGAGGGAAGTCTCCATATCCCTGAACTCTGGTCCCCTGTTTCTGTCACTCAGCAATGTAGTCTGTCTGAAAATGAGGATAACATTGCTCTGACTACAGAGCAAAGCAGTAGAAATGGGATTTTAAGTCAACATTTTTTAGTATGTCTGTGTACAGAGAGGCAGCAGGAAAGCTTCTGCCCACATTTACACATATGCAACCCAAGTTTGCAGTTAACTGAGCACAAAATGCTGTCCTGAGTACACAAAAGTATTAGAAAACATGTGTGCTTTATAAGGATTGTACTACTGGTTTTCAGCATGGTTTTATTTAATGAAGGTTAACATGATCTATGGTAATTATTTGTGCAGTTATGAGGCTTTATTGACGTAAGCATGCAGTCATGAACCCGCTTCTAGCACGTGGTTTTAATTTTTGCTTTGTTGCTTTCACGATTTGACACTCTTAGCCAAATAAAATATTTTTTGAGAATTGATTAATGAACATTCCCTGATTTATAACAAGGCTGATTTATAGAGCATTAATAAGGAATAACAAAAGTTTACCCTAAGATGACTTAGGCTTTCATTTCTGGTCGCTTACTAATGGGGCAGGTGGTAGAAGATAGCAAAAACACTGTCATTGAAAAGGCACTGCAAAATTCCATATTTGTTCCACGGGAACCCAGGAATGGCAAAACTCTTGCTTTGTTTGCTCATATTTGTGCAGTCCTGCTTTTCAGGTGGCTGCAGCAGGTCTGGATTTATCTGCTGTGGAAAGAGCAGCTCTCATTCCTTCAGTGCTGTTCTCTAGCCTAATAATGTAGGTGGCTCGTGGTGGAAGGGAGCTAAACTCTGATCTTATGAGCTGCCACCTTTGCAGCTGGTGTTTGACTGGCTGTGTTGATGTCTGCACGTGTGGCTTCACCAGACGTGGAGAATTGGGCAAAATGAGACACCTCATGGTCTTCAGAAAATCAATGCATTCTGCATCTGGTAGCGCAGCAGGACGAGGGAAAGGCTGACAGCTTTCTGGCATGCTCCCTCTGCAGACATGGCCTTTGTGGAAATGTAATTACATTTCATAAAAGAAAAAGGAATTACAACAGAATGGAAAAGAAACACCAACTTGGTTAACACAAATTATCCTGTAAGAATAATAACCATGCTAGTATTGATTATGTGATAATTCAATGTAGTTCTGCTATCTGAGAGTCTCGTCAACCTAGCTATGTAAAAATCCATGATTGTGTTCTACTTCTTCCTGCAGCAATCAAAATTTTGCTTGAATTTTTCTGTGTGGAGCGTGTGCCAGGGAACCAGCTTCATTTGTTTGTGTTGCAGGTTTAGGGATCTGTGATAGTGTGACCTTCCTCCATGTGCCTTTTGATTGATTGATCAAGACCAATGCTTGATTTCAGCTGCAAATCAGCTGAAATCTGTTGGCTCAGGGGTAAAATATTATCCAAGTATCCTATGGCTCAGGCTCTTCCCCAGTTTTCTCATGGCCAGCAAGGAAGATGTAGCCATGAACTGTTTCTCCAGGGCAGCAGGTGATTTCTGCAAGCTAAGCTGGACATCCACAGCCCAGCTGTGGGAGCAGCGATTCATTCTCCGTGTCAGTACTTGAGTGCCAGCAGAATATCCAGTTCCATGGTGGAGTGTACTCCTTAACACTGCTTTCCAAGCTTCCTTCTGTTCCTAAGGAGGGATTATTCCACTGAGCCTGCTGGTCTATTCTGGTCTCCTGCAGTGGCACATAACTCTCAGGTGTTAGCCTGGTTCTGTGGCATCAAAATCTGGGATTGCTGCTATTTCTGGCTTTTCCATATAAACCTTTGGAGGTAGAAAATCAAATGTCAGGGAGAAATGGAGAGATGAAAGAGAATACATGTTTGGTTCCTTGCTGGAAGGCTTCTCTCTGAATAGAGCTGTAAATCAAAGCCTCAAGGCTCCTGTGCAGGTTCTGACCGCTCAGAAGGGTTAATAGTGATGTGGGGAGGGGCTGTTTGCAGGGACTAGATCCTGAAATGGCTTTGCACCAGGATTCATTAGACAGCAGCCCTGATAGCTCAAGGAAATAGCTCAGGCTGGCTGCTGACCCTGGAGCCCCCCAGGAGCTGCTGTTTGCCAGCAGGAGCAGCTGAGCTGGGCTGCGTTACCCAGGCCCCACTGCCTCCTACGTGGGTGGAGCTCAGTGCTGGTGCCCAAGGATTTGTGGCACTGCTTGGTGTAACAAGGATTACAACTGTCAGCAGAACAGAACACTGCTTTTCATCTGAAATTGCAAAACTTTGCTATAAGGGGCTATTGTCCCCTTACTCACGTTGCCTTGCTCTCTCTGGCATTAAATTCTCTGAGCAGCAGTGGAATAATAAACTCCTGTGTGTGTATTCTGCATTAGGCCCTATTCAAAGCTTAAGACACAGCCTGGAATTAAGCCAAAACCAATGTGAATTAGTGGATCTGGGTGATGTTCAGTTTCTTTGTGGTTTGGGTTTTTTTCTTTTTTTTTTTTAATAGCTACCCCAAAGAGCTGCTTGCTCAAATTTGGGGATGGTATCTCCTGTTTGAGGTTTGTTTGGCAAAATTGGCATATGAGGACATGCTCAGAGAGCTTGTAAACACACTGTAGTGCTAAGAGAGGAATAGAGATGTAAGGTGCTAACAGATTTCAGGAATAATGCTTGGGAAAACAGAGTTCAGCTTGATCTGCTTCTCACTAGCTTTAGTCTTCAAAAGAAAAAACATAGGATCAATTATTGTTTAATTTTCTGGAGTGCTTAAAAAAGCTTTTGAAGCTTTCCATAAAGATCAGGAAAAAATGCTTGAAAATCTGACAGTGGGGTAAAGAAAACAAGTGTAAGATGATCATTAATCAGAATAAGTTAAATAATTAAGTTAAAACAGCCAGAAAAGAAAATTAAGAGCTGCTGCACCATCAATTTTCCTAATAAGAATTGCAGTCCATGTTAAGGACTATCACACTGAAGTAATTTTCCCTTGCTGTTTCATAACAGTGGAGTAATAATATACTAAATAGCAAGATTCTGTTATTTAAAAAATATGATTGCAGATTTAAAATATTATGTGGTTGTCTTCTCAAGGTGTTACCATAGAAGGGTCACTGGAAATATCAGACTTTTTGGCTGGGAATCTTTTCAAGGTTGCTCAGTATTCCTGCCAGAAGTCACTGCCCTGAGCACTGTCTGCTGCCACTGGGAAAACCTCAGCTTCTTTAGAAATGAAAATAGTGCATCTGCTAGCCAGAGACAGGCTTCCCACCTCACAAAAAGTGCAGAAATTTATTTAGAAAACCATAGAAAAGTGTCTAGGTTGCTTATTTAATTTGTTGCACCACGAAAATAATCCTGGTGACTTCTATACAATGGCATAGGAAAGATTAGAGATGTGATGGGGCCTTTGCTGATGCAGTGATTTTTGAGTGAATGGAATGGACACACCAGGGGAGTCAGAACAGCTGAGAAGCCTTAAGTAGGTTGTTTTCAATGCTGTGTTACATCTCCCCCAAAGGCAGAGCTGGTCCAAGGCATAGGGGAACAGCCAAGAAAGTTCTGAGTCAGCAAGGCTCTGAATGGCTGTTGTGTCAGACAGACCCAAGCATATGAAAGCACTTAGACAAATATGCAGTTGTTAGCACACGAAGAGTTTTGATAAGAAAGATAAATTTCTTTATGTGCTCTGCTGAGGCCTCAGGAGATCCCAACCCCAAACCTTACTGCAGCTCTGTTGCTTCAGTGCTGTACTTGGGCTGCATCTCTTCAGCCTGAGCACGGCCCTGGCAAACCGGGCTGGTGCAGGATTGCAAAAGGCATTTCCAGGGGTGCCTAAGGCACATGCTGGCAGCTCAGGGCCTGGCAGGAAGGAGCTGGGCAGCACAGCCTGCTGTAGCTCCTCCCAGTGAGCTGTCCTGAAGCACCAAGCGGCAGTGGGAGCTGCCATGGAGGCAGGCATCCATAGGGGTGAGCACGCAGCTGGGGGAGACTTTCTGTCCTCTTTCACAGGGAGTTTGGGATGCACAGGGGAATTTTTAGTGCCCAGCACTGATCCTGGGGAGCAATGGTATGGTGTGATCCAGAATTACAATCACCAGTGAAACAGAGGAGAAAGATGAAAGGACTGACCAGGAAAAACAGGAAAGAAGGGGGTTACTAGGAGAGAAAAGGAAGAAATTGAGAGAAAGTAGTTAACTGAGAGACACACTGCAAGGGCCTGCAGGGAGACAACATGTGGTGCTTTCTGCTCTGCATGTTCAGGGTGGTGCTGTCCAGCTCAGTGCTCACCTCTGCCTACCCCATGTTACAAACAGTGCTTACAGCCCCTGTCTCTGTGTGTGTGTATTTATATACATCACTGAAATCCACTTTGTTTTCCTGCTTTCTCTTTTACTGCTGGAGCTGGATGCAGGTGTGCAGGGCTGGGTGAGCAGCAGCTCTCAAGGATGGACAGCTCTTCCCCCTTTCAGTCAGCCTGGTGCCATGTGCTCAACAGCACAGGGACAGTGGGAAGCATACACAGGGCAAGTGCCTGGAGTAGAGACCTCAGCATTCCAAATTCTCTCTGGGTGTTGTGCAGTTCCCTTGACACTTCCACAGGCAGGGGGTGTCCAGCATTGCAGTTTACTGATGGAGAAACTCAGACAATCTGTCCTGTGGGTGAAGGTCCTAGGGACAGCCAGTGTTGTATTGAACAAAAACCTGTTCCTCAAGCAATATCTCATCACTGCATATTGGTTTCTGCTAAAGCCAGGTTTGGTGAGTGAGCTGTGATCTTCCAGGTGTCACTTTGTGTATGTCCATCCTTAAGAGACCAGTTTCCCACTGCTGGGTGTTGCTGCTCCTTGGCTATTGGCATGGAGCACTGAAGACATCCGGTGGCTGCTTGGGTTAATGGCAGGTGAGTGAGGAGGCCTCGCTGAGGTTTTATGCAGCCAAAGGTGCTGCCCCACATGGAGTTTAAGTCTCATGTTGCAGGCACTCACCGAGGCTGGGAGAACACAGCTCCCACCTACAACTCTGTGTCCTGCTCCATGGGAAGGAGTTACCAAGCTGGCCCAGCCTCCTTCCTTCCTGTATTCCTGAATTTACTCATCTGCAAAGGGAGCTGGGGAAGAAATGTCAGGGTTATTATATTTTTTATCCTTTCCCCTGTGGCTCTTAAGCAACAGCCCATGAGGGTTTCTTCTTGAAATCTGGTAACCAGTGGGCCAGATGCTCTGGTGTTTCCCTCTGGGACTCACAGCTCCAAGTGCTACCAGTGACCTTTGAGGACTCTCTAAAAGGAACCAAAGTGTGCACCGCTTTCCCATCGAGCGTCACTGTGGAAACTACAGTCTGTCTTTGTGCTTCATTCATTTTCAATTTGGCCAGGCCTGCCACTGATATATGCACAAATGAGGAAGCAGCACAAGAGAAAAGAATACTTGACAGAGGAGAGTGGCAAATCAAAACTGTCGTGTTGTGCTGTCAGGCTCAAGTGTGAATGGTGCTGCACCTGGAGGGCCCGGACAAAGGGGCTGCATTCATGCCTGTCCCTGTGTGTGGGAAGCCAGCAAGACCTAAAGGAGCTGCTGTGTCAAGAGCCTGATTCAGGAGACCTTCCTTGTTTGGGATTAATCATATAAAAGGAAGGCATGAGTAAAACTATCCTGTTCACAGGAATATCCTGTGGGCTGGGTGCATCTATTGATCTTTGCTGAGCGGTGCTGGGGAGGGCTCTGAGACATCTGGGAGATGAATCATCCCCAGCCAGAACTGGAGCAATTAGCTACATTTAGACCAGCAAAAGGCCTTGAAAGGTGTCTAATTGAGTGGCTTGCAACTGCGCCAGGAAACAATGTGGATTGGACAAGAATCCCACAATTAATTTCTGTATTGCCCTAGTGGGACACAGTTTGCTCATGTGGACAGATTATCCTAGATAACTAATTCAATTCTTCTTCATCCACTGCCTATGTAAGTTTTTTGTTAACTGGGAGCAAAGTAAAGGAGGTACTTAAGGGAAAATCTTTCTTGCAGCCCATTATTAAATCTGTGACCATTTAAATATAAAACAGGGGGTTTTGGCAAGGTCAAGGCCTCACATTTCTTGGGCGCATGAAGTTCAAAGTTCTGCCCTGGCAGCCCCAGTGGTTTTAACTACTCTGTTAAACTACTTTAAACAAGCACACATTTACTCAGGGACAAATTTAGGGGCTTAATAAAGGAAGACATGTCAAAAACAATTTATAGGTACTAAAAAAATAGAAACAAATTAGGTTCTAGGTAGGTGTGCAAACTTAATTTCCCAGAAAAATAGCAATCATTTCCTTTATAAATACAAAAAGTAAAAACTTTTGACCTTGCTTTAAATATTTTTAAACATGAACCTTCTTTACATGGAATTGCAATACAAGTATTAAAACTCCTGCTTTTAGTGTGACCAAAAACGTGATGGCTGGACCTGAGAACTTGTTGGCAGATTATGACTGGCAAGATAAAGCCAGAATTAATTTGTGAAATCCAGAGCTTTTCAATTTATTAGTGATTATCTGTGTGTGTGTGTGTGTGTGTGCACAGTGCTCCCCAAGAGGAGCAGCTTTTCTATAACAAGTTGATAAAATAAATAGCGATGTTCTGGGGAGAAAGGTCTAACTTGATAAGCAGGGAGGCAGAAACAGGTTCTTCTTAATGGTGCTGGTTTTTGCTTTTCTTTCTTGCTGGTACTATTTGAGGAACTCCACATCTTAACTAATCACATTGGAGCTTTTATATCAGAACCCTTTTCTGAACAAAAGAAGTTTGTATAAAATTGGCTGTTATGAAGCAGAGAGCCTTAAAGCTGCTCCTTCACCATGGCCAGATGCAGAGCTGGGCTGCAGTGAGTGTGAGTTCCCTTTGGGTGAGTGGGTGCAGACAGGCCACAGCTCGAGGCCTGAGCCACATTGTCAGGAGATAACCTGGAGAGGACTATTCATGTGGTAACTTCCAAGGGAGGTGCCCACTAATGTAAGGGATGGCTTGTTTTTTATATTCCTAAATGCCAAGAAGCTCTAAGGGATATTTTTCCTCTCACCCCCATATCCTGGACCCCACTGGACTCATCCCTGAGTGTGGCTGCAGTTCTGCTGGCTCAGGAATCTCTGCCTCTTGTGGCAGGAGTAATGACTCAAAATAGCTCCATGTTTTACTCCAGGGAGTAGGATTAGGCAGCAAGGTTAGTCTGATGACAGAAGGAGGATTACCAGGATTATTGATTTATGGATTATACCTGAAGCAATTACAGATGAATAGTGGCAGATGGTTCAAGGTTTAAAATCATGCCGACTTCACACCTTGCAAAAAGCTCTGAGTTGCTCTGGCCCAGCGCTCTGCAGCACCTGGAGGCTGATGATGTTCCCTGCTCTCTTTGGGGTGGTTTCAGCCCTGAGGAACTTGAACATTCTGGAACCAGACTGAGAACTGAGGGGGAGGCAAAGGGGTAAGCTGGAAATCTGACCCCTGTCCTGGGCAGAGTTCATCCCTGCCCACCCCCGGGTCTGCTGAATGGTTTCTCAGTTAGCTCTGAACCTTCACCTGCTTGATGCAGAAGAGGATAAGGAAGGAGACACAAACAACTTTATTGTATTTCAAAGAGAAAAGCCGTGTTTGATTTTGATGGGAGTCAAAATCCTCAGGGAAGAAATCAGATTTGTAAGTGGCAGATCCAAGAATCCCAATCTGGAGCGTTTTTCAGAAATTTCAGTACAAAGTGGCAAGGCCAGTCCAGACAGCAGGAAAGGCTGGAATGCTGCTGCATTCACTCATGTTTGCCAGGAACTCCTGACTAGATAAAAATTACTCTGAGCTGAACAAATGCTGAATTTAGCTACATAAGTAGATAGTCTGTAATGTTTCCTTGCAGAAGTTCTTTTAAAGTACTGCAGCTTTCTGTCAAAGGAGATATTTCCATAAAAAATATGTTCATTCACTTTTTTTTTCTTCTCACCTACACAAAAAATTAAAGCCTCCAACACTCAAGAACAACCAAACAAGAGCAAGTTCTAGGGTTTTTCATTGCCTTTCATTTATTTGTTTAGCTTTCATTTTAAAATAAATAGTTTCATCTACCAGGGTCAAGACAACAGAGCTGCTCTAGAAGGGAAATAATCCCTTTTCCTGAGCCAAGTGATTCCATTAAGAGGTTATACCTTGGAAAAAACCACAACACAAAACTTGCTCTTATGACACCCCTACTGCATAACTTAGAAAAGGAAATCAGACTGATTCCTGGGACAACTAGATGAGCCCCAGAGAAGGGGATGGCAGCTCTTTCCTGCTGGAGTGACTGACAGCAGAGAGTTTTGGGGCCAGGAACAGAACTGTGATATCATTGTTGCATTGGGGATTACATGTGCAGCACGTGGTGAAGTTGCTGTTGGCTCCAAGCAGCCACAAGAGAAGAAATGAAGAATGAAGCGGCCTGAACCTGAGTGCACTGAGGAGCTGAGGCACTTGGCCCCAAGGCCGAATTTCAGCACAAGTGGTCTTCTGTAACACACAGCGCTAAGGTGATGTCAGAAAAGTGTTTGCAACTTGTTTCCACTTATTTATTTTAATCATTAAAGTGGGGGCTGGGAGGTTTTGCTTGCTTGTTTTTTCAGCCAGCAGTTGCAAGCTGGAGTTCAGTGGAGCTAAGTGAGGGCAGCCAGCAGGGCCGATGTTGCTGCCGGCCGCAGCAGGAAGGTTTCATTTCATCCAGCTCTGCTCGTGTGGTGGAACAGGGTTGCCAGGAACTGGGAAAATTCTCTTCTATTGAGCAGGTTCTGAATTTCTTGTGTACTTTGAGGAAACGAAACCAGTGCTAGGAACTCGTGCATCCAGTTGGTGAGTTTCTAGTTAATACAGTGACAGATGTAACATAGACTGCCTGGCAGGTTTTATTCCACTGGATTTCTGAAGGATCTTCCCCATGGCTACTGCGGCCTCTGGATGCGGTCCCCAGCTCTGTGGTTAGCTGTGCTGAGGACACACAATGAGTAAGAGGACAGATTGTGCAAGATCTTCTCCATGTTCCTTCCCAGGAGGAGAGAAGGGATGTGAGCTTGTTTGACTTGGGTAGACGAGCAACCCACTTATTTTGCCATGAGGACAAAGGCTGAACTTCTCCTGGGCTCAGAAATGACACAACAGTTCTCCTGGCAATGCTGATGAAAGAATCAATTCATAGGTTCCCAGTCCTTCAGGACACTTCTGCTGGCCTAGACTGCTCTACAAACTGTGTTTTAATGGATCTGGGAAAACTTTGTTGTCTTTCCTCCTTCCCAGCAGGAGTTATGGGAAGACACTGGAGAACGAGCAGTTCCCATGCACTCACTATTCCAGTGCCTTCTCTGTGGGCCAGCCAAGGAGTGCTAACAAGCCCACCCAATTAAGTCAAGAATTCTGCTTCTGTGGGAGGTGGTAACTCAAGGTACAGCATGAACTAACTTTGCAGGGAGAAAGTGTTTAACAGGAGTTTTCCCAAGGCTCTTGGAATTTTGGAGGAAGCATTAGAAATGGGTCAGTTCTTTCTTTCACAATGAGATGATGCTTTCCTATAATATTACTAACCGAGATTCTTTAGATGAAATAGGAAACACAAACTAAAAACAATCCCCCTTTGATCACTCCTTCTAACAGCTGTGGATATGACTGTAAAGCTGGGAGTTTGGTCAATAGTTGTGTGGATGTTTGTGATGATTTCCATTTAGCCTTCATGTACAGAAAGAAATGTCCAGGAGCACGTTTGGTAATATTCCTGAACTCTTGGTAATGTGAGACCTTCTTAAAGCAATCTGTTAAATCTTAGCAGAGAAGGGGGAAGAGACCGTGGCTTTCTGTGTGTGAATTACGAGGTGTGTGGATTAGCAAAGGGAATATTAACAAGACTTTACTGTACTACTTCACACAGTGTATTAGTTATTCTGTCAATCTTCCTGCTGTGGGAGGTCGCTGAGGCAGATGTGTGAGTGGGCTGGGAAATGGGATGGGTCACTCTTCTGCCACAAAGTTGGGATTTCCTTCAACCCTGCATCTGCTTGCTTGATCCAGGGCATGAATTAATAGCTTTGATTTAAAAAAATTATATATATTCCTCAACTAGTGCCTTCACAGTCAGGTATCTGAGTCAAGGAGCTTCAGTGTAACTGTCATTTTATCTGATAGTTTTGGCAAACTTAACAAAGAGTAAAAAAAAATAGCACTTTTGGTTTGTGAGTCCTACCTGATGCTCTTTACTGTGCTCCTAAGGGCACATCTCCTGGGACTTCTCACTGAGTTTAGACCCAACAGAGCTGGGGGCTGCCTGTTTGTGGGTTTAGGAGCCCAGTTCAAGCTGCATTTCTCCAGGATACCTTCTGGAGATGAATCCCAAGCTGTGCTCCAGAGGCTGAGCCTTTCTCTGGAAGAGCTCACATCACCTCTAGCCCAGGCCTGCTCAGCCCACAGGTCCAACTTCTCTGACCTACTTTGAGGCAGCTTAATGGGAATCTGTAACAAATAACTGGTAATGATGGCTGTGGGGGGGGAAACAAAATTATTTGCCTGACAATTGAGTCATCTTTGTTTCATCTTCCCACAGCTATTAATTTGCTTAAATTCCCCACATCCTTTGTGTGGCAGTTGTCCTCCCACCTCTGCTATTGATTCCCATGTGTTTCTACCTCTGGACTGCAAGTCCACTTGCATACAGTTGAATTCTTTTTCTTTTTTATTTTTCCTTGCTGCTGGGAAAATGATTTTGTTCATGTAGTTAATTTATTGTCCCTTTTCACCACATGAGATCATCCACTTCCAGATGTCTTTTTGAGTAGCTGTCAGTGATGCAGTCCTGTCTGAAAGTGGCACCCAAGCCTTCCACACACGGAAAGAAGCATGTGTTGGAAGGTATCATCATCTGGTCGTGAGACATGAGTAATCTTTTCATGTGCTTGGCATTTGTTGTCCTACAATTAGACTCCTCTCTTAAAGATAATAACCTAATTATAGGCTTTGCTTCAGCAGTTTAGTGGAATATGCTGGTGAATCATGGGTGAAAGGGGCAGAGGAACATTCTGCAGCTATGCAGGCCAAAAGTTGGGATGTGACAGTCAAGCATTGCTCTTGTCTTTTCTCCTTGATTGAAGTGCCGTCCCTGGGTAAAACTTGCTCAAAGTGCCTCCTTGAAGACTAAAAATGCATTTAATGAATCATTTGCCTGCACTGTTTATACAAATTGCCGTGTCTAATGGCAGAAATATCTGAAATAACATGGATCTCCTGAAAAAGAAGTGTGCATCATCTGTCTCTGTGGAGAACTTTTCAACATAAAAGGAAAGAACAGACAGAAAAGGGTTTCCCAGCAGAGTGCAGGAAGAGAACTCACCAGTCCTGTTTGCAGGGGCTGATTTCTTCTGGGGTTACAGGTGCAAACCCTGACCTGTGGGAGGAGGAAGAGTCCTCCCACAGGTAACATGGCTGTCCACATTCCTCTGGCAGGCTTTAGAGCTCGTGAGAGAAGTACTGATGGAAAGCACCCTGCAATGGCCACAAAACGAGACCTAGGAGGGGACGTAGGTGTGACTTCAGGTGCTAAACTTCACTAACTGATTCAGAAAATGGACAGGCTGCACACCTCCAGTTTCTGTTGCTTTCAGTTTCTTCAGATCCTCTGTTTGGGACTTTATGCTTCCCTGGATACATATTAGCTTTCCAAAACAGGCAGAGAAATGTTGGGCTCTGACTTTAATGCCCAGGTCTGTCTTTAGCCAGCAGTGCCTTATCTTTGCCCTAGATTGCTCTGAGGTGCCCAGCTTTCACCTGGGAATGCCTTCCTTCCTTGGCTGCAAAAGTGGGCTAGAGACGTGATTTTTGTCTCTTTAAACTGTCTGATAGATCTGGGCACTTGTTACTCAACCAATTACAAATTGCCTAAATTCAGGCTTCAACTGACAGCTCTTGGCAATTTCTAACCACTCCTACTTGAAAATATCTACATTTTTCCAGCTGTTGTGCCCAGCACAGGCTTGGGCCAAGATCACATTTCTGAGAAGGTATATCCTACATGCACTGTGTAATGCAGCATTTATCACTGGAGATAAAACACATTTGGGCTTTGTCTTCTGTTAACACACTCTTAGGCAGGCCAGATCCTCACCTGATAGAAACTCAAGCTGTTCTGTGCAGATCCATGGAGAGGTGCCAGTTGACACTGGTGAGGTAATATCTGTGCATTATTAATCAGGGCTCAGATAACGTTGTAGAAACGTTGTTCCCCAGCCAGGAGATAAATAGCTAAATAAGATATAAACCAGTAATGAGTGCAGTAGGCCAGAAATACTGATGTGGAAATGTCTGAGCTGTAATTGTTGGCTCTGAGAGTTTGATTTCCTCGAGGCCAGGTGGTACCTCCAGGCACAGGAGGTTAGTGCTGGGATTTAGGGTCAGCAACCCCTTGCAGGCAACATCAGGAGGTGAAATCTTAAGGGCTTGTCTTTGCCTGGAAATTAACCAAAACAGCTATTCCAGAGTATCTGGAATTGCTGCTTTAGTGTGTTTCCAAGTGCAGACTGCTTTGAAATGCTAATGCTGTTTAGCTGTTATTTACAGTTAGAAACAAAGATAACAGCCCACTAGACACTTGAAGGATTGGGGGGATATTTGGAATTACAAAAAGATGGGGTGGCTTTTATTGTATTACAGACAGGGACTGACCATGGCTGGTTTGCACAAAGGACAAGAAGTTTTCTGCTTGTGCTCTGGAAGCTGATGGAGCTGTGTAACGAGGATCTTCGACTGTGAAACCAAGATCTTTGACTGTGCACGGGCTTCTGATAGAGAAGGAGGGATAATTCTGTTCTTGTAGCAGGTAGGACAATTAGTGATGAAACTAAATGGCATCCAAAAAGTCAGGCTGAGGAAGTTTCTGCATTAAGGACAGGACACTGCCGGGCTGTCTGTCAGGGAGGCTCCATACACAAGGACTGCATGTAATTGAAAACAAAACAGAAAACAACTTTTTAGATCAATGTTTAAAGTCTGCCACTTCTGTCTTCTGGATATTTCTTTGAAACTCGAATTTGAATGGGCGCAAGAAACGAATTTCCAGCAATACCCTCCCTTCAGCCTGAAGGAGGGCTCTGGAATGTGTGGTCCATGTTTTTCCCTTGGCATAGGGGTTTTTATCATGGCATGTTTGACAAACTCTGTATTTACAGATCTCTGAGTGAGCACACTGGGCAGAATGAATGCTGCCATTCCTGCAGCTTGACTGAAATACCTGCTTCACCCAGGAAACTCGTCACAGAGTGCTTGGAGACACAGCCGGGCTGGCCAGGGTTGTTTGAGAACCCCTGCAGGGCACCCTGTGGCTCTGTCACTGTCCGTGGGGGCTTTCTCGGTGTCCTGGTGGGACAGCAGAAGGGCTGGGAGGCACAAACCCCCATGGCATCCTTGTGTCCCCTTTGGAATTGCATGTGGAGGCTGGGTCCCGCCTCAGCTGCGGGTAGCCAGCCTTGGGAAGGAGGGCAGCGAGTGTCAAAAGGACCGGCGGCTCAGGGAAGTGTTGACTGTAACAGGTACCTTAATGATGAATGGCATGAATGGACAATCACTCCTGCCGCAGCAAATAAACCCTGTCACATGGAATCCGGCGTTTTCCAGGGAAATCAGCTTTCACTGCGGGCTGCCAGCACCAAATGAGCTTCATAAAGCACCTGCAGATCTGAGCGTCAAGCAATTATTCCACTATCTTGCCTAAAAACAAAAAGGGCACTGCCCTTCGCTCACCCCCGACCTTTTCCAGCTAACATAAACTAATTATATTTGCGGCAGGAGGGGGAAGGGGGGTAAAACCCACCCCTCCGAATCTTCCTGCGGGGGCACAGCCGGGTTTGCGGGTGCCTTGCGGCCCCTTCATCAGCTCATAGCGGCGGGGAGCGCCTTCGCTCCGGCGCTTAAAGAGATCCGGGGGGGCCGAGCCCCGGGCCGGGAGCGGGGCTGGGAGCGGGGCTCAGCCCCGGCCGCCCCGGGACAAGAGCGCCTTTGTTCGGCATCACTTAGCAGCAATTACAGCCCGTCAAAACAGTTTTTGTTTTACGACAACGTGTTAATGGGCCCACGGTTGGGTGTGAGAAGTAACCCAAGCCGCATGCACTGAAGCGAGGTTAGAGGTTAATTGAGACTTTCTAACACAGCGCATGAGATTTTTGCAACCTTTTGCAGCGAGGGAAGTGGGGAACAAAAAGGAGATAATGTGATACAATTAGTTGGAAAGCACGAGGGTCAAAATTCCCAGATGGAAAGGAAAACTGGCCAAGTGAATCAGGCCAGATGGGCCACCTGGACCATAACGAATGCCAAAAATAGCTTCAGTTCTTAGTCTGGTGGATGAGGCAGTAGGTGGTATGTCTGTCCTTCACAGTGGATTTGTAAAAAAAAAAAAAGCAAGGTCAACATTATAAACAGCAGTAGCCTGTTGCAATTTGTACTCCACATCTATGGTCATTAGTGCAGCTCATATTTTTGCTCTTATTTTCTTTATTTCAAAGTTATGTGATTTTAACCCAGCAGCCATCTTCAGACTTGCTCATGATACTGGTCTGCTGATAAACCTTGGGCTTCCCACCATTTGTGTTGTTTTCCCCACTGCAAACCTCAGGAGCATTATTAACTAACTTGTTATTAACTTTTGAAGAAGGTTCTGGTTTCAGAGCTCCCCATGGTCAGTGTGAAGATGTTTTGGTGTACCTGAAATAAGCACCTGCTCCCTGCTCACCTCCGTCTGCAGCTGGTGTTGCATCTGGAGCTGGGAATGGTACAGGTTAGGGTGCCCAGGGATGTGGCTCTGGGTATGCTGTCCTTGCCAGATCCCAAATGGTAGCACACTCATCCCCTCACTCTGAGCTGCTTCAGCTGCTTCCTTTCTTCTCTGTCCTTTGTCATTTCCAAGACCTCTGCAGGGTGACACATGTAGAACAGGAAAATACTTTCATGTATTCACCTCCCAGCTTGCACTGGAAATGAACTGCGAGGTTGACTGGAAGTGCCAAGTCACTGCTGGCACCTGTTCAGCACTTATTTGTTTTCCTAGAGCCACCCTGATTAGTTTCCTTCACTACCATATAAGCTTCCTCTATTGAAGCTGAATCATCTGCTGCAGGTGGCTAGAGCTCCTTCTCTGTGTCCTGTCCAAATGTTTGGGGGAAGCAGGATAAGGAGTGTGACATGGGGGAAATGCCACCACCTCTGCTGCCTTTTCCTTGCCCTAGCAGCCTGCCCATGCTGGCCCTGCCAGCCCTTGGTGCCTGCCTTCACCCTCCAGTGGGCTGAGCAAGGCTGATGTCTAAGGAGGAGCTGCTGCCAGCCCTGGGGTACCTGTTCAAGGTCAGTGGAGCCCAGCTGGGCTTTATTAATGAGGACTGGCCTGGTGGGGAAGGAGCATTGCCAGGGGGACAATGGCACTGTGCAGCCTTCCGAGCTCCAAGCACCAGCTCAGCAGTGAGGGAATGGCACTGAGTTCATACAGCAGCAAATTGCCAAGGCTGAGCCCAGTTTTGCTGAGCCTGCCCTTCTGGTTTTCCATCTCTCCTTCCTCCTTCATAGCCCTAAAAGCAAATGTGAGAGATGGAAGGGGTAGGAGGAGAAAGGGTGTAGAAAAACTCTAGGAAAAGTGAAGGGGGATAACAGAGATGGGAGTAATTGGCTGAATTTTGTATCTGTGGATTACCTAGTGTACCTGGTCTGATTCCAAAGTTCCAAGTGGCCTGGTGACTGCACAGAGAGAGAGAGGAGAAATAGAGGAGACTTGAAATAAAAGCAGAGACCGGCCATTCAGAAGGTGTAAATGAGGGGTATGAGTGTGACCTGGAGAAGCCTGGCTGTCCTCTGTGTAACCAGAGCACTGCTAAGTACTGGAAGTTTGTATGCAACAACCAGACAGTTCTAGGAATTGGGAATCTTCCTCAGGAAATGTAGTAAACGCCTCAGCTTTCTTTCATGGAGATCCTAACATAGACCAGTCTTAAAGATCTGTGTTGATGCACTTTCCTGTGCTGTAAATATTCCCAAAGCAAGTGCTCTTCAGGAGGTGCTGCAGTGAAATTATTGCAAGGCTGTCCATGGTACCTAATGATTCAGAGCCCGTGCTCACTGTAATTACTTCTCCATGCAGGTGTGAATCTCAAATGAACACTATCCCCGGCTTTCCCTGGCTCTTCCACTGCTCCAGCCTACACTAGCACTTGTTTGTACTTACCTGGTGGCTGGGGAAGTCAGAACACAATACAGCAAAGGAAGATCACAGGAGCCAGTGAGGATTTATTTTCCCTTATTATGAGCAACATGGTTTATTGGTTTTGCTGTTGTTGATCACAATTCATTTGTTGGTTTATTTGTGGATGGGTTGGGGTTCTTTCCCACCTCTTTGAAGCATTAGAGATTGGCTGCAGCTGAAGGTGAAATGTTAGGTAACTGACACACATATGCTAATGTTCCTGCTGCCCTTAAGCAAACTTCCCAGTATCTGTCTGTCTTTTGCATGGATTTGTGGGAGTTTGTACTGAAAGCCTTAGAATTTTCCCCATCATTCCGGGGCCTTCTGTTTTTGGGGGAATGTGCGATAAACTTTCGAGGATTCTCCTCTATTTGAGTCTGCCCTTGCTATTTGAGGTTTGCAGGAGGTTGTCTTCTCTAGTCTGTTGTTCCTTTCACTGACTGATTTTACAGAAAAAAAATATTCAACCCAAACTACTTTTAAGCAAATATTTTTGTGGACTCAGATTCTTGCCAATCCTGGCTATTAGCACAGACCACTTGAAGTTTCTTTTATCTAAATCTCTCCTTTCCAAGGTCAACTGCCTTTCATTTGTGATTTGTTCTCCATTGCTGCATTAAAGACCTTCAGCGTTTCAACTGCAAGTGTAAAACAGAACCAGTGGCTCATGCTGTGCCAACCTCCCCGAGCAGAGAAGAAAATCTTGTCTGTATTGAGCATCAAACTGAATGAACTTTGTGAAGCACGGTGCTGTGCCTTTGCCCTGGGTAGCAGCTAGAGGGCTGGCTCCTTCTGAAAACATTGCTTAGTTTAAACTGGTTCCTCCCTTGAATTCTGGCTGGTAAAGACTGGCTAAAATGTTATGATATAGAAACAGAATGTATCTCTGAGACATTTCAAGCATAGTTTGGCATTATGAATGGCTTTAGTTTAAGGTACAGCTACTGCAAGATGTGGTGTGGCTTTGACTTTCGGCAGTTCCTTATCTTTTGGGTGCAAGACTGTGTATGTTAGTTTTCTTTTGAACAGCTCCTTAGGTATTAAAGCCATATGATTTCCTTCATTTGTTGTCAGCAAAGGTTAAGAATGTGGCTCGAATAGTCAGCCAGTTAAGATAAAAACTTGTGAATTTGGAACAGAGCACTTAAATGGGACTAATGGTCAGCTCATTTCTCTACTGTGGATATTTGATAGTGGCTGAAGATTTACGATAATAAATATATTTTTAAACTTTGGGAAAAGGTCTAATAGGGAATAAAAGTAAGGTTATGTAGTCAACAAAACACAGATTAATCAGAGCAAAATACTTCTGTTAAGTACAGGAACTACAGGAATATCTCTGTTGTCCTTGATTTGTCTGCTTCTGGAATGAAGTCTGAACTCGATGAGTTATTGCTACTGAGTGCTTATATTTTCCCTTAGGATCTTTTGGAATTACTCCTTGATTGCCAGAATCAAAAAAATAAGGTGAAATTTCTAACTTTAGAAAAGTTTCATCAGTTTTAACTGGATGAAAATAGAAAAGAAATGAAATCTCCATACTAAAATGAAGAGTGCTATTGACATTGTTTTGTTTGGTTGTTTTTTCCATGGTTGGTTTGGACTGTTTTTTTTTTTTTTTTAATGCTATATTTTTGGTTATTTTGGGAGTTTGGCCCTTTTTTCTCCCCAAGATGATGATCTGGTCGATTTTAAAAGTTGATCCATGTGGATGGTGCTGTGAATGAACAGAGAGGCTGGTGTATCACTGTAAAAAAAAAAACAAAACAAAACCAAAAAAACCCAACCAAACAAAAAAACCCAAACAAAGAAAAAACAAAACCACCACAGCAACCACCCAACCAAACTCTGAAACAACCCCCAAAAAACCACCAACCCAGAGCAGTCTTATATCCAGCACTGTACCATGATGCTCCTCCAAGGAACAGGTGGGAATATTGCACCTACAGCATTGCTTATGTCATAGGCATCTTCTCTGGAAATGCTTGCTTGAACCCCTGAAAGGCCAGTGTGAGATAAAAAGCAAGGAAATCCCATTTTCTGAGGGATAGGAGTTTAAATTTTGCCCCCTCAGGGAAGTCAGTGACAGCTGCACTGTTAAAAACCTGGGGCAGAGCTGACAGCCCCAGTGCTTTAGCTTGAGGTGTTTCCAAAGACACCATTCCTTGCCCGTTGCCTCCCAGGGAACAGATGGAAAGTGTTACCAGTAAAGCACATTTTCATAGGCTTTCTGGTTCTCTTTAGCAAAAGCCTTACAAAAGTCTTCGGACAAATTAGTGCCTGAAGGTAGAGGAAGTCTTTAGGAGCACAGGAGAAGTGCTGACTCAGGCTGTTCTCGGGAGCTCTGTCCAAGGGGAGCTGCTTTCTGCCTTCAGCCTTTCCACCAGGATGTTGATTCCTTCAGAATCAATTACATTGCTCTCAAATGTCTTCTTAAGTTTAATGAGTTCACTTAAACACTGAGAGTCACTGAGGAGCAAGAGTTCAGCGAATGGCAGAGGCAGGCAACAAAAGTTAAGGTATCACCCAAGGAAAGATCATGTCAGATAAGCAGGATCTCAGCTGGGATGTGCTCTCCTGCAGTTTTCCTGCCTTTAGTCCCAGGCTGTCTCTCAAGTTTGGTGATCCCAGTTTGGAGCAACTCCAGTGGTGCTCTGGACTGTGCATTTGTCTTGACAAACACAAATATGTGGATTTATAATGAGTCAGGACCAATAGCATCTCTGTCACAACCTGCTTTGGTTTCACCAAAAGCCCAGAGACGCTATATAAAGGTGATCTGTTTGTTTGCTTATTCTTAGAACTTTATTTCAAATTGGGAAAACCCTTAGTCTTCAATTAATCACTGAGCAAAGTCAGGTTTGGGGAAACAAAGCTGATTTGAAATCACAGGAGAACCAAAAGTAGAAAAAGCCTGAAACCTCTTAATTAAATCTTGTGATGTTCTAGAAAAGTCAAATATAGCTAAATTAAGTTTTTCAAAATATGCTCAAAAATTGGTTTTTTATTGTTGTCTTGGTTTGAAATACATGTCTGCCAAGGAAGGTGGGAGAAAATCTGACCACCTTCCCTCGGAATTATTATAACTCTGAAATCAGGGGGCTGTCAGGCAGAGCTGTGAGAAAAGCAGCAGCAGTTCTTTACTGTGTGTGACAGACAGACAGACAAACAGACAGACAAACAGACAGACAAACAGACAGACAGAGCAGCAGCCCCAGAGCAGATCCCAGCCCCGGGTGCTCTCCCTGCGCTGCAGTTCCGGGCGCGGCCACCAGGGGCGCTGCTGGCTGCCGGCCGGGCGGGGGCGCTGACTCCGCTCCAGCAGGGGGCGCCGTGGCTCGGCCGCGTCTCCCTCACGCGGCGATGGCGGCCGGGCTGGGCGGCGACGGCGCTGAGGGGAACCTCGGAGCGGGGCTGGGAGGGCAGGGCCAGCAGGCCCAGAGGGACACAGGAGATGCAGCAGAAACTCTGCAGCTCCAGCAGGAGCCGGGGTGTGGGGTTACAGGGCAGAGAAAGCCCCTGGAGCAGGGGCAGAGGAACGGCGCGGCCTGGCTTCCGAACACGGCCCGGAGAGGCTCCCTCAGAGAGGCTCCCAAGGGACGCGGGGTCCTGGATTTCTTCCTGAGATGGTGAGGGTCCCTTCCAGTGAGGTTGGGCGTCAATAAGGTCCCAGTGCAAGAGCTGCTCTTAGGAGCAGAGCCTCACCTGTGGTGAGGAAGAAGCAGGGCAGGGCTGGGCTCTGGCCATGGCAGTGAGCTCCCCACAGGAAGCAGCAGCTCGACCATTCTCCTCCAACAGCAAGAGGAGCCGAGCCCAGCCCCTCACTACCCAGCCAAAATCTCTGGTATCTTGCCATTCCAAAGAGAAAACTCCACAGGTAAGAGAGGACTAGCTGCACCCTTCCCACACCTTGGCCATTTCTTATGTCTCTCTTAAGTACTGGTCGTTATTGTCTCTTTAGTGACAGATGGGAAAAATCCCATGAGAGAAAAAAAGGAAAATCCTAACGCCCTACAATTGTCTCTGCCAAATTTCCACTCAGAATGAATTTTTATCCTGATATTAATTTATAAATGCATTTAAGTAAATGTATTGGTTTAAGCAGTTGTGTCATGAGGACTTTGCATGTGCTGAAAATCAAGTATGTTCTTAAATCTTTTGCTATGATAAGGAGGGAAATGCTTCATGCCAAAAGTAATTTTTTTTTGGTTTTTTGATAAGTAAATATCCTGAATTTCCTTAATTTCATGTTGGAGGGATCTGTTTCTCTGAGAATAAAGTAAAAAGTCCCTGAAGAATAGAGCTGAAAACGTGGAAAATGATAAGAACAGAATTTGCTTTAGCTGAGAAAAGAAAAAAACATAGAGAGATAAAATTGAAGCATACATTAAGAAACTGGGATTTATTTCTGGTGCTTTAGAAACAATTTCAACATTTTATGCTGATATTTTTCTTTGGTGTCCTTTATGTGCACATGAGTTTTAGGAAGTCAAGAAGGAAGGGGCTGACCCTGACCCGCACAGCAGAGCTGTTTTGTAATTTTGATACCAGACAGTGCCAGTGTAGTTTACTGGATCTGGTAATGTGCATCTGTCTAGTCCAGCTGCCCTGATGGTCTTTCAGACAAGTTTGGATGTGTTTTTCAAAGCTCTTCTGTGGCTCAGCTGTCTGGCATGGCTTTGGTGCAGCAATGGTGGGGTGAGCTCCTCTCGTTCAGGGTATCAGATTGACCCCTCCTAACCTCAGAACCTTTTTAGCTCTACCAGCCACTGCAAAGCCTCCAGATAATGCTGACTCTGAGTGGTACCATCTGGACTTGATTTGAACCAAAAGTTGGGATGGAAAATCCTGGGTAACTCTCAGACCCAAAGGCTGAGGCTGGAAAAACAGACCCCACCACGCTTGCAAGAGGGCAACTATTCCCGGTCTGTGAGCACTGGTGTCTCTCCCTCACTGGTGAGAAACCACCCACAGATTCTCAAGTGTTTCATGTTGGGTTTTTTTCCAGGATAACCAGAAAGGCATGTGTGATTTATCCTTATGAGACCAGTTGGCAGAAACAGAATTATATGTGTTTAGCAAACAGTGTATTTTGAAATTAAGCTTAATGTATTTTTAAAAACTCTGCTTGGTTCTTTCTTGTTAAAATTAGCAATAAGAGCATGTACTAATTTTCTTTAACTATTGCCTTTCTGAACACTTCTCTGTGAGGGTACAGGTAGCTGGAGCTTGTAGTTTAGCTCTGTTGGTTAAGATAAAATGAAAGGGTTGGATTGGACCCTGAACAACAATATTGCAGGCATGAATGAATTATTCCAAAGAGGAGATTTTTCCAGAAGAGTTGGTTTCCTCAGTGGCTAAGAAAGGAAGTGTTAACCAATGTTTGCAGCCAGTCAGGTCCTGTGTGCTTGCTGCTATTGTTGGCAGGTGTCTGGGCACTGTGCATAGATGGTCATGGGTAGAGATGGGTGAACCTCAACAGGTTTTGGAGGTTCAGTTCTAATTACTATAAGCACCTGAATGGTTAATGCTTATCTGAAGGACAGCAAAACCTCAAAGGCAGTTGGGAGGCTCCAGGCAGAGCCTCCTGCGTGCCCTCAGGCTCGTACCAATGTGGGCGCTCTGCAGCCCTCTGGGAGCATTGGAATATCCTTGCTAAGGCTCTGTGGAGCACGGGAGGAGCAGGATGTCTTTGATGGGGATGTTCATGGTGTGGCTGGTTGGCAGAGACTGCTCAAGGAGCGGTGTGAGCTGGGGCAGGTGACAGTCCTAAGGGATCTCTGTTACTATTTATTACAGGAACTGTCCCAGGTAAGGGAAGTTATTAAGGAAAGGAAAATCCTGGACTTTCCTCTCCCTAGGAATGGCCTGGATTTGGGCTTTGCTGGGCTATTTTGTCATAAAGTTGTGCTGCCATAACACCAGTTACAGCTCAGTTCGGTCTGCCCGAGCCTCAGGCTTCAGCCACATGGAGAAATGACCCAATGAATACCAGTGTGGGTGGTAAAGGTGCTGGGGAATCAGGCATGGCTGGTCTCTGCAAAGCTGAGCTGCTCATTGTGTTTCTCCCCCTTAGCATCAGCAGATCATTAGAAAGATGATAACCCAATTCTGTGGACACTCTTTGTGATACCAGCCTGTCCACACTGCTCCTCGTTGCAGCTTCCAAAGGAGAACACACATTCCTGCTTTTTAGAAACAAAACTGGACTTGTGTAGCCAAATTTGGGATGCCTCTAATGTTTTCCTTTGATGCTTGTTGTTTGTGCTCATTGTGACTCATTTTCCAGCAGGAGTCAGAAGCTTTGTCTGACAGTGAGGTTCCCATAGTGTACTCTGTGACATCCAGCCCCACTTCCCAGCTGTGCAGTTAAAATGGATCATAGAGAGAGAGCAGGACCATTAATCAGAGCCTTGGGATGGAAGCAGAGCAGGGAGGACAATCTGTGTCTGACACAGGGGTGCTGCTGCCAAGCTGGGAAATAAAGTTACATTTCACAAGATTATCCTTCTTGTTGACATTCCAAGTATTATGGAAAAATATCAATGTAGTAAGCATCAGTGTTGGCATCCCTTTGTCCAGCACACAGATAATCTTGGCTGATCCCTAAGGAAAAGGCAGAAAAAGCCAAAGCCCAATATTTTTATCTTGTTTGCTTTTATCTCATATTAGAAGAAATATTCAGCATCTTTTGTGTGATGTAGGTTAAAATAACACCATCTGAGCCAGGAGGTTTTCTGTTAGTGTGAAAGTTATTTCAAGAGTATTATGTTATCTAAATATAATCAAAACATGCCTGATCTTTTTTATGAGCCCATTGTTTCTGTGCACTGCTCTGCAGAATAAATGTTACCAAGAATTTAAATAATAGTTCTTTTCCAAGAGGAAGACTTCAGAAAACTTTCCTGGTAATTTAATTCACTTTTATATCTAATTCTTCCCAGCCTTTTCTTAATCTGCTATAATTTCAGCTGTATCTGACATTCTAATGCAGTTCTACGGTATCTAGCTGACATTCAATCTCTGGATGGCCAAAACTATTTCTGCTTCACTTCTAGTTGTGTTAGGGAGGCCAAGTGAGAGTCTATACCCAGCCATACCCACAAAATCTGAAGTATCCCCATAGACTGGGTTGTTTTATGCCAGGTACACACTGAACTGAGCAGATTCTGGGATTCTCCAGCTGCAGAATTTTAGTTGTGGTGTTTCTGGAGATTCCCCTGTAATGTTGGTGGATGTGTTGGCGGGATTGGATGAATTCTCTCTCTTGGAGCAGGTTTGGTGTGGAGCAGGTTTCCCTGTGCTTTAGGATGCTGGGAAGATCAAGCAGCCGGGGACTGTTGCACATTCTTGGTTGCTGGGTGTAGGGAGCCCTGTCAGACACGTGCCAGAGGAGGCTGCTCAGGAAGGGAGAACTCAGGGCAGTGCCATGGGGGGTGACAGTGGCACAGGGGCGAGTCAGCACCCCGGGGATCCGTGACCCAGACCCCGGTTTGGGAACATGGGCAGAAGCACCTCGTTAAACACACCACCAGAGAATGATGACAGCAGAGGCAATGCTTTCAATTCCCAGGAGGAAACGCAGCTTCCACAAAACCTCCTGGCACTTGTTTGTGGAAAAGTAATGTCTTGACCAAGATTTTTCCATAGTACAAGTTTTCTGGGCAGTTCTCTTGTCTTCCAAGCCTAAAATGCCCTCTTGAGTGGCATCCCAGTGACTCTTTGCCCCTGGAATAAGAGCCATCGAGGAAGATTGTGCTTCCTGCTCTGGAATTGCGGTAGCAGCACTGTGAATGAGGATCACGAATCCAAGAGCAGCTGTTGCTTAACGCCGCAGAACAAGACAAGGCGTTGGGTTTGGTCCAGGCCTGATGTCAGTGAGGCTTGCAGGGTTGCAGTATTGTTGAATTTGGCCTATTCTTCTTACTCAGGAACGGATTGTGCTGCTCACTTGGCCGTCCCGCTCCTTCATCCTGAGCCAAAGAAAGACTATTTGTGGAATCTGAAAATGAAATCCTGGCCCTTTGTGACTCAATGGGCATTTTGGTGTTGACTTCCACGGGGCGGGAATTTCATCCCGAGTATCCCAGTTGTCAAGAATTTTTTCTGGTTTTGTGATTCTCTGTGGAAGATGTTAGATGCTGTTTTCCTTAGCTCTGCTTGGGCATAAGGGACCTTCCTGGATTATTTTAGTTGGCAAATCCATTTTTCCAGCGTCTGTGGCAGAAATAGCTCTGTGCCTGAAGTGCCAGGCTAAGTAGCTCCTGTTAAGTAGCCCCTCTGCAATTCTGCAGTTAACACCAGCTGCTGCTGCCAGACCCCTTCCGTGGGCTGTGAAATGTCCAACTTTGTGGTGGCTGCTGCTGTTCTACTGCCTGTTTAAAAAAATAATACATCTTGGAGATATAGCCTTTGTTTTTGGGGTAAAGCAGGAATTGTGAAATCCTGGCACCAGCACAGGTCGAGGCAAAGCTTCAGTGGGTTAAAGCAGGATAGTAAGGATTTTATCTGAGAAGTTTATTGGGACTGAGAAGTGCGTGTCGCAGTCCTGATGTGGGCTAACACTTGACATTCCCTTTGCTGGTGTTGAACTGGGGAGCATCAGGAGTGTGGGGGTTTCCAGCAGGAAGTTGCAAGGGGCTTCAGAGCTTTGAAATGTTTCCATGCTCAATTCAAGGAAGGAGGGATGCAGCCTTTGCAATAAATAAACTGGTTTTAAGTGTTATGCTGGGCTTTGGGAGAGCTGGATTCATTCCTGGTGTGGCTCAAGGCAATCACTGCAGAGCAGAGCTTTTGTAAAGCACACATGACTGTGGACATCTCAGAAGTGATTTCAAGTCCCAGCTCTCATGCAAATCTGAAGGATTTAGAAAACTAAACACTTCTGAAAACCCATGAAGAAGTCTTGCCTTCCTCTTACAGCACTTAAATAACTTCATGTGCTTAATTTATCTCCAGAGCTGCCTTCTCATCCCTTCATTCCACACATCTGAACAGGATACCAACTTTGCTTCTCTCATCTCACACTTGCCAGGTCCACACTAGAAAATAAAGCTGGCCAAGAACTCTGATCTGCAGCAAGTGGTCCATGAACAGCTCATGTCTGTGTAGCTCCCCTACCCAGAACCACACACCAGGTCCATAAGGCTCATTGAAATGGGGCCAGTGCCCCAGGGGGGTGTCCTGATTTATCAGCCTTTTGGAACTTCTGCTTGGGCATCAGCGTGGTCTCTTGAATCAAGAGTTCTGAGAGTCTCTGTGCTGCAGTTCTTGCATCCTGTTCTATCAATGTTCACCTGGAATAAAAAAACAATTATTATTGTTATTGTTTGGGTACCTTAATTTTTAAGTCATGGTGCTCATTCCACAGGGTTTTGTGTGCCCAGTTCCCAGATGAATTAAAAAATTATTTTCCATTTGGTAGTGTTTTACAGCAGTTAATCTTATTTTTTAAACATCAGCACCTGTCCCATGACAGCTTCCTTGCTTCCTCCTCCATTTCTGACACAAGTAATTAATTTATTGAGGTATTATTGTATTTCATAGCTGAATTTACTTTTGAAAATCTGTTGCAGAGGACCTAAATAAATCAGTAGTTCACTCAGCAACACCATTAATGTGGGTAATAAAACAAATTTTATAAATTTGTCACAGACCTTGAAAGTGGTGCCAAAACCTTTTAAATCCACACACCACATCCACTTTTCTTCCGCACACCTCTCTTGCCATGCTAGTCACATTTTTGGTGTCTGTGGCAGGGTGGCTACAACACTGAGGCAGATTTTAATGCTTCATAATCTGGTAAATATCCAAAGCCCTAGATCTGTTGCCCAGATGACAGCATCCTGTAAAACCTACCAAGTTCAGTTCTTTAAAACAAATTGTAGTCTTTTCAAAAGACTGAAATTAATTAAGTAGACATAAAAAATCCTCCCAGAAAACAACACAACAAACAAGCAATTTTCTTGTTTTTAGCAAAAAGAGTGTAAAATTGTAGGTCTCATCCATACACAAGTACTGTAGTCTTCTTTTGCTACAGATAACAGACACCCTCTCAATCCAGGCTCTTTTATTCCACCTGAAAGTATTTGTTTCATAAATAGCTGTTTCCTGTGAGGAGGGAAGATCCCTTTGCCAAGAGAGTTGCCCACACTGCAGAATACCAACATAGTGGTGCTGCTTAAAATCAGGAGGCCATAACCCTAAATAAACCAGTTGTAGAATTATGGAAAGTGTATGTTCTGTGGAGGGCCCTTGTGGAAAAGAATTGATCAGGACATACCTTTGCAATCAAAGTAAGAGTGCAAATTGAGGATCTGCATAGGGCACATTCAAGAAAGACAAGGAGCTTCTGGAGAGGATCTACCATAGGGTCAAAAAGATGATAAGGGGTCTGGAGCATCTCTCTTTTGAGGAGAGACTGGGTCTGTTTAGTCTGGAGAAAAGAGGACTAAGAGGGGATCATGTGAATCCACAAAAATATCTCAAAGAGGTGCCAAGGAAAGTGCCAGACTCTTTTCAGTGGTGCTCAGTGACAGGATGAGGAGCAATGGCCATGAACTGAAACACAGGAGGTTCCACCTTTACATGAGGAAGAACTTCTTTCCATGATGGTGGCAGAGCACTGGAACAGCTGCCCAGAGAGGCTCTGGGGTCTCCCTGTCTGAGATATCCCAGACCCACCTGGACACATCCCTGTGTCACCTGCCCCAGGTGCCCCTGCCTTGGAAGGGATGCTGGGCTGGGTGATCTCCACAGGTCCCTTCAAACTCCAGCTATTCTGTGATTGTGAAGATGACATGGAGAATTTCAGGGCAGTAATTCCAGCTCTGTGTGGCTGCTCTTCCTTGCCAAGCTGAACCCTTTCCCATCGCCCATCCAAACTCTCTCTGTGCCTCATTTTCAGCCTCTCCTGCAGTCAGTGATTGAGGCTGTTCTGCTGTTGTCAGGATCATTTTCAGCCTCTCCTGCAGTCAGTGATTGAGGCTGTTCTGCTGTTGTCAGGATCCTTCACAAAGCCCTGAGGGCCGTGAGGAGGCTGAAGCTGTACCTTCCTCCTCCAGCCTTGGTGCCCCTATGGAAGTGTTTCCATGCATATCTTTGCAGAGCTTTGTGTCCTCTTGCAGAGCACTTTAAAAGCAGAGTTTCCCTCAGTTTCATGGATGGCAGGAGCAGGCCAATAAAATCTATGGCCGAATCTCAGGGACAGCCAGTCAAAGCCTTTAATAAGAGGCAACTTGAGCTGTAGCTATGGAGAGGATTGGGACAGCCTGCAGAGCTCCCCTGATGCCTGTTAGTATCTGAATGGCTCTAGTGTTATCTCTTTCCAGTGCTCCATGCCTGTTCAGGCTTTTATGTCTTTCCACTGAACAGCTAGCTGATCATAACCAACAGGATTTTGTTTTAATTTCCCAATAGAGTTTTTGTTTTTCTTGAAAAAATGACCTAGACTCAAAGGATTTTCCAGCTGGAATATAAGACCTGTCAGTTGGAAATTCTGAGTAAATCTAAGTAGACACCTGCATAATACTTTGGATGTATTATGTGCTGGAAAGGAGTGTGAGGGTGCAAGGAAAATGGAGGGGGTAGGAGAAGAACTTAAGGAGTCTATTTTGTCCATAGCTGGTTTTCATTTTTCCTTTCCCTCCCTAAAAGTAAGTTCTGTTTAGCAAAAATGGTCAAAGGTGAGTAATATTGACAATAAACTGGAATGTTCAATGACAATGGAATTTATGCTGGACTGTAGGATGTGCTGATGCTGTGCTGAAACTGGTGCTGTCACTGTGGCAGAAGGAGATTTTGGGAAAAGCCTCTGGGACTTGATTGTTCCTTTACCTCAGTGGACATCCCCATTATAAGGCATTGCCATAGCTGACAGCCTGCATCAGCTCAGCTCTTTTGGGTGGCTGGGAAGTGAAAAAGTTCAGTTCTTCTCTTCAAGTCTGAGGAAAAAAAATAACCCAAGAGTTTTGTAATAATTATCACAGTGGAATCCAAACTATGTAAAACTTGTCCAAATGCTCATGTTGGTCCTGACCACTAAACTGCTTTGTTAAGTTGCTCAGACATATTTAGGCTAACCTGGAGTTTTCCTTTAGTGGTCATGCAGGTAAACAATGCAGAAATTCAGCTTTACCAGTTTTAATTCTGTGTGATCAAGGGCTTGCTATTAGTTTCAGTTGGTTGAACCTGAAATGTGAAGAGAAATTGGGGATTCAAAAGCACAGAGGACTGAACCTGAAGGAAATATTTGTACAGTTTGCTGTGACCTGGAATCCCTAAGCATAGGACCATAATCCCTTTGCACAGCTGTAGAAAGAAATCCATTTTGGAGTCTATTATATTCAGACATGACTATAAAACACAACCTCTCAAGTACATGGCCCAGGAATAAAGAATTAGACATTTAGGGAATGTGTTCAAATATTATTTATATCTTAATTCATCAAGCAAAAGAACTAAACTAAAAGTCCAGGCTGAGATTTTTTTCAGTTTATTCTCAGGTAATAAGTTGATGATGTTTTATAAGTGGAGGGCACAGAGGCAATTTCTCTGCATGGTGCTGGAGGAAAGGGCTTTATCTTGCCCTGTGCCTGGTACCCTGGGTCTTTTGTTGCAGCTGGGGCCTCTGACTGAAACTTGTCCTCTTCCATGCCCAGGACAAAGCTAAAAATAATTGTACTTGGATAATGGGTTATGAAATAATTATAAAACATTTTAAATTATAGCAAAATCAGCATGGGTCTAGAGATTAGCTGCAATGCCAAGACCTAAACCAGCTGGAATAATCTAGAACAAAGCCCTACTTTAACTTGTTATTTCCATGGTTTAAAAATACACCTTTTCACTGCTGAGCCTTTGGCGTTGGTGGTCGCGTTGCATCCTGTTGTTAGCACCTGGAGCCACGCTGGGAAAATCCAGTTCTTGGCACGTAGGAGCTAATGCTTCACATCGACCTGTCGTTGCCAAATTACATGGAAAGCATGCTCTTGCCAGGTCACTAGAAATTAGATTAATTGTAGCACAGAAGCCACAGGGAGGGAGAAAAAAAGCAGTGTTGTGCCTCTGAATATCACTGTACACCTTGGTTGTACAACAGCAGGGTCAGGCTGAAGCAGACTCACCAGTCGAGCTGCACAGAAGTGTTTCCACTGCATCCACAGCTCCTGGGTGGTGGCATTCAGTATGGAAGTGATGAATGGGCTGGTTCCAGAAACCACAGGGACCATGGGGGCAGCACAGTGAAAAGGGATATGATTGACATATGTAAATTTAATCAAGTGTCTGACAGCACCACTTTGAATTCAGTTTCCTTCTTCTGAAACAATTTTTGCTTAGAGCAGAGGCCAGAATGGCTTCATCTTCTTTGAGGAGGTCAAAAACATAACCAGGCCAAGGTTTTTGTGGAAGTGCAGAGCTGTGTTGTGCCAGGCCCTTGCTGGAGGCACAGCTGTGGAAATGTCCTTTGTTTTCTGTGGTGCCAAGTTGCCTGGCTCTGCTGGACACTGGCATTTTCCAGAAGATCTGACCATGTAGCCTTTCCAAAAACCCCAAGTCTCAGCTGACCTACAGAGCCAGGGCATTCAGCCTGGCTGCCTCAGCCAACCTTCACCACTGGGGGACAGAAACAAGGGCATAGAACAGTCAGCTTTTTTCCTCCTCTCTGCTTTATGGAAAATCTAAACTCTCCTTCTGGGCCACAGCCTCCAGGCAGTTCTTACCAGAGGTAGTTCATGAGACTGAACTGAAATTTCTCTCTTGTAGAATTTTTTCTCAAGGAGAGGAAAAGCCACAGTTATATATTTCACCAGCACTGACCATTTCTTGTGTGTTGAATGGGAAGGTTTTCAGGGATGTTCAGCTTCACTGCCCTGAACTTTCCCATTGATTTCCCAGGAGTAAGTTCTGTCTGTGGGCTCTTCCCCAGGACAGGCTGGAGAGGTGACAAACATGTCCCTTACTGACTTTGCAGAGTTGTGAGGCAAAGGCTGTTCTCCACCCTGGCATTCACCTGCCTGGAGACATGGAAAAGTCTTGAAGACACAGGGCAGCTCCTGTGACTTGGTTTGCTGCCTCTGGAATGTTGCAAAGCAGTTCTTTACTGCTGGATAGTGTTTTGGGATGGAAAATGCACATGGCATGTGTTCCCATTTTACAGCACGCAGGAATTCCCAGCTATGCAAGGCTGAATTTCAGCATTTGACATAGAGGGAATAATGAGCAAGGAATGGCAAATAACCAGTAGCCTTTTCATAGACATAGACCTTAGCTCAGTCACACTGGGCATGGAAACTGGTGTTTCACGTGCCTTCCCACAAATAAAACATCCCAAGGAGCAATGCCAGCTCACAGCAAACAAACAAGGGGTTTAAGACTATTGAGGGAAAGAAGTGCTTGGAACCTAAATGAATATTCATCAATACTTGCGTCTCTCCTGTGTGATGTCCAGCCATGTTGTCCTTCCCCCACATTAGGACATTAGTTTGTGTAAGAACTTCAACATTTAGCTAATCCAAGTTTTACCTCAAACAGGGAAAGAAAAACTGTCTTTAGCAAAGAACAATTTTGTAGTCTTCTGTTGTTGTAGCTGATGAGTGGGACTGTTCTGAGGGCACAAAGGAGCAAAGCTTTGGGTGGAAGCTCTGGTCCCAGCCTGCAAGAGCAGGCTGGCCATTACCTGTGTTAAACAGGAGGAGGCTAATGGGACAAAGTAGTTCAGATAGGGTTTATTTATTTATTTATTTGTTTGTTTGTTTACTTGACATGCTTGCAGTGTGGACTACTTGAGAACTGCTTGAGGCTTTATTTTACCTGTGTCTGTCTTGAAAGAAATCAAACTGCTTTCTATTGACTTTGGCCGCAAGCAGTGTCTGTGGAGCAGTCTCTCTAAGGCATTCCCCATGCAGCTCTGGAAAGTTCTTCAAGGTTAGTAATTTTCAGATGCAGAGTTATTGAAATGCTGTCGGATGCCTTTAATAAAATGAGTGGCTGTTCAAAAGCAGCCAGCATATGGCTATAGCTGAGATAGGAAGAGAGAAGGATCTTTCAAAAAGGATGAATATAGCCTTCCCTATTTTCTGAAGAAAATATTTCCTCTTCTATAAAAAGACAGACTGACTATTGTGTAACATAAACCCATTACAGAAAAAATACCTCAATGACAGCTTGGGTCTGCTGGTAAATTGATGCTATCTCTGTCTGTGATGTAGTGGAGAATGTTGTTCAGCAGTTTGTATCAGCGCATGCTTGTCCTTTTGTGCCATCAGCCTCTGCTTCAGGAAGCTATTGAGGCACATGCCTGATTTCCAGTGCATGAAAAGTCCCATTGGTTTCAGCCTGCAGTATAAAACCTGAACCTATCATAATTATTAGGATGCATTCCTCAGTCCTAGACATCCACCTATCCGATGTGCCCAACTCTACTGTAGCACATCAGCAGCTTCCTTCTTGCAAAAGAGCACAAGAGCTGATTTTTTACCAATATTTATAACTCTAGTTTGTTACTCAAGACTTTCCTTGGGTCTAGTCATTTAAAGGTCTACCTGCTCACTTCTTGCATCCTGTTAAAAGCAGTCTACAAAATGCCAGCTGTGTGGATAAAATCACAGGCCTTTTCCACTTCCTGTAGTTTTTCCTTTTAGTCTTCAGTCTGAGCAGGGCACTAAGGCTTAATTTGGTCTTTGGGCTTTTTTAGGGTTTTTTATGAGGATAGAAGCTGAAGCCTCCTGCATAACAGATGATGCTTCTGTGTTGTTGGGAGATGTGAACAATTAAAGAATGCATCATGCCATAGCTGCTGCAGCTGGAGAAAAGGGGGATGTTTGTGGCTGAGTCCTTTTAGCTGCGACGCAGCAAATGCGCCTGCGGTAGACTTTGGCAAATAAGTTGAAAACTTCATAATTAACTGGCTGTCAAAAATTTGGAAGCAAAACACAGGAGGTGGTTAGGAAATCAAAGTATGATGTGTTTTTAATCACAAAACACAAGGAAATTTTAAAAATTTATGAGTAATAAATCTATATTGTTGGTACCAAATGGCTCCCTTTGCAGTCCTTTAATGTAACACCTGCACTTCCTCTCTGTGAGTAACGACCCATTTTTGGAGTGCCCTAGGAGCAGTGCAGGAGGAGGTTTGCAGGCTCAGGAGAACAAAGCCAGGTTCCCAGACTGAGCTCTGACTGCACTTTAGGATTCCATTTACAGTCTGTTTGGTTTGTAATTCAAATCGCTCCAGACCAGAGTTAATGTTTAGACCACAGCCACCTGAAATTTGCTTCAGGGCTGAAGCCCAGCCAGATTGCAAATGGAGGAAACACTTGAGGTTTGCTAAATACAGTTAATAGGGGATTAGAGGCTGTGTTTTTTATGGGAGCACAGGGAGGTCTGTAATAGGAAAAATATTAAAATGCAAATATACAACTTCAGCCACGCTGAACAGGATGCAGCTAATTGCTCTCCAGCCATCAAGTAGCTGTGCTTCCTTTCATTAAGCAAAGGGAGAATGAGAGGAAGAAGGTATCAGGGCTAATAGGGGTTTTAATGTGGGATGGTCTTTTACATCCAGCTGATGGGAAATGACCCAGTGACTGGGCAACTGCACTGGGAGTTCTGAGATTCCTGAGATGATACCTGTCTGTCTGCTGCTGATTTGTTATATGCACCAGGACTTGAGCAATTTTGTTTTCCATTTCCTTTTTTAATGTTTAGCTCCTTGGAGCTCCTCCCCAAAGTGTGTGTGTTCAATGTCTCGTGCAGTTGAGGTGTGGGTGGACCCATCATATGGGAATTTACCACTGCCCTGTAAATCATGGAGTGACTGGAAGGAACCTTGGAGGTTGTTGAGCTGGATGAAACAGATCAAGTGTAGCTAAGCCATGCCTACCAGACATGTGTCTTAACGTTTTCCTTAAAACTCCAGCAAAGGAAATTCCACATTTCTGGGTTGCCTGTAAAGTGGTATTTATCTAAATTTTGTCTGCATAATTTCAGTGAAGGAGATTCCACACTCCTAAGTTGCTTGTTCCAGTATTTCACCACCATAGCTGAAATGTTTTTCTAATATCTGACCTAAGTTGTCTTTGCTAAAGCTTATGCTGATTCCTCCTCTTTCTGCTGGCTATGAAGAACAATTAATCATTCCTCTCTTCTTAGAAGTCCCTACACATTGGAAGACATTTTGTCACATGCATTCCTTAGTTTCCTCTCCTCCAGACTAAACAACACCCAAGTCTTTATCCTCCCCTCAGATGGCAGGTTCAGAACTGCAGCTGGCTATTAGAGCGACTTCTGTGTTGCCAAAAATGTGTGTAGCCCTGAGATGTTTTTCCAGAGCCAAGAGGATTTACCCTTGTGAAACTCTTAGTCCTGAGATTAAGAGGTTTAAAAGCTGTTGTGAACATAGGAGACACGTCTCAGTTTATTCAGTTAGAAAAGAAATATCAGAGGACTCCGGGCAATTCCAAGGGTTTTAGGGCTTGTATGTGAGGGAGAAACCATTTGTGTACTTATGCAAACAGTTCTTAATGTGAAAAATTAGATTTTAAAGTATGAGGTTTTACTCAATAAATAAATTAAAGTCCTTTCTTAAAAGAAGGAACATGGACAGGAAAGAACTGGCCAGCTGGGTTGGGGAGGGAAGCCAAGGGCTGGCAAGGATTGGAGGAGACACAGTTGGGATGGAATTGTGGGATCCACCTTGGAAATGTGCACTTGCTCTGAAAAACCCTTGTCTGTCACAATTCCCAGCAACCAGGACTGGAGAAGTTTGAAAGGCTTTCTCAGCTGTTTTTACTTCCCTCCTCTCTCCTCTTTGCCTTGCCACTCAATTTATTATTTTCTGGTCCTGTGTACAGTTTGAGAAAAACAGACACTCTGAAAAAAATCAAAACATCCAACATTCCAGACTCCATGTTTTATTCTCAGGGTAAAGAAGCACTGTCAATCTTAGATATTCTCACGTCTGATGTTTATTAGAAGAAAGAAGGGTTTAAATTGAAAAAAAAAAACATGCTTAACACAAACTCATCAAATTTCAAAGGACTCCTGCAAAATCTGGAGCAGCCTGCCAGAGATGCAGAGCAGGTTGTGCTGCAGGGACAGACTGTCACCACGATGTGTCCATCCCTGTTTATGCAAAAGCTGGAAGCAGGGGAGCCTTTTCTGTACCTGCAGCTGACTCAGAGCATCTCCTGCTAGGTGCAGCAGCTCCTGTAGCCAACGAATTTTATGGGGCAATGGCTTGGCTGGGGTTTTATTCTTTCTGTATACCCAAGACAGGAAGCATGCAAAGCAAGATGCACATGTGCATCTTCTTTGATATCCACAGGGAGCACTCTTGCCTTCTGCCTGGTGCAAGAGGTGCTGGCATGAGAGAGATGATATTGCAAAGCCCTCAGCTGTCTCCTCAGTCAGCTTTTGAAGAAATCTGGATGATGGACATGATTTTTTCTGCAATTTTAGCATGATCCCAGTATTTTACACTGCCTTACATGGCAGAGGTGGGCAGTGTGATAACTTATTTTTAAACCCTGGCTCTGAAGCATCTTTTGACTGGCCCACCTTTTACACGTGATAAAAGCAAAATCAATCTATGGAAAAAGAAAGGATTCAGTCCCTATCCACTGCTTTACACATTATTTAAAAATCTTCATCCTCTCTAGAGGATAGCAATAAATCAGAGCCAAAGCCTTACTCATCTTGGTACAAAACAAGGAGCTCCTGCAGTGATTAAGGCCAACCTGTCAGTGCAGTTATTCTGAGCTAACATCACTCGGGGTGATTCACCCACCTTGGGCAGCACTGGGAACTGGGTTTGTGCTGACTTTGGAGCTCTCTCTTCCAGCAGGGGTAACAAGCCAGCTTTCAGGAATGTTCAATGATTAAGTATCAGAGCTGATCACTGCTTGTACCCCTTGTGTCACAGACCTCTGTCCTCTGCTTTAGTTTGCAGTGGAGAATTGGCCAGAATTGGACATTATTAGAAACATACACCTGTGGAAGCCTCAGCTTTGTCTCCAGTATCCCTGTCCATGTGACCTGTTATGATGGTCTTTGTTCTTCTAAAGACTTCTGAATAGCTGAACCTAACCTGCTAGATTTAGCTGAAAAAAGATGTCTTCCCAGCCATGTGTAAAATAGATGCTAGATCCCTGATATCTGTGTAAGGAGAAACTCTTATCTGCAATACTAACACTGGAGTCGATTGCGTTGCACCACAGTAAAGGATCAGAGCCAGGAGAATTCCTAAAATCTCACTCACAAAGTGAGTTAGGATTCAAACAGCTTGTGCTCTGATGATAATTCATGCCCTTCTCCACTGCTTCCCATCAGGATTTAAATCAAATATTCCAGGCACACGGTAATTACTACTGTTGTTGATGATGGCAGTGAATTCAAAGTTCCTCTGGGAATCGCGGTTGTCCACTTTGACCTGTGGTGTGAAACAAGCCAAAGAATTTGACCTTGCTATTTTTATATTATTTCCTACCAAGCACAGGAACTATCAAAGACGTTAATCTGGGACTGAGCCACGAGCGCATCTCTTAGAAAGGCATCCAATCTTGATTTCAGATTCCAAGTGATGATAGAATTACAACACCCAGGAGAAGTTACTCTCATTTGTTAAAAAAAGTGTTTCCTACTTGAGCAAGATGAGCTTCAGCTTCCAGTCAGGAGTTCTGCATGTCCTGTGTGCTACACTGCACATCCCGCTAGGAGCACTAGGATCCCACTCTGATCTGGACTTTATAGAATGTGAAAGAAAATTGTTGCATTTGTCTTAGGAAAAATCTTAGTGAACTCTAAATGTTTCAGAAAAAAATGACTGTTGATACTGGATTTGGGTTTTTTTCAAATTGCCTTTCAAAATACCTTTCTTTTAAACCATATTATGAAAAACCATCATGAAATATCAGAGAAAAGAAAAGATAGATTTTTATATGAGAAAGCTGAACTGAGAAATTACAAATTCTGAAGCAAAAAACATCCAATATTTTTAGCTGTGCTGAAGTCATTCCAATATTAAGTACATTTAAATTGCCTGCTTATCTGTCACAACTTCAAAATTCTGAAGTCCTGGTGCAAAAGGATTCCCTTATAAAGCTAATGCTTATATATGTTCTTTGTATAAAAAGATAGGAGAGAATTTCTTTGTGCACTGTGAACACTGGTGATTTGCACAGCTTTAAATGATGTAGAAAAGGCTCAAAAATTTTAAAAACATGAGAACTGATGAACAAGTTTGTTTCCCTCAGCAGTGATTTTATTTAGCATTTCTGTACTTAGAGCATCCTTGTCATACTTCTCTACCTATAAACAGCCTCCAGATATTTATTTCTGAGAGCAGCCTCTAACACCTGAGCAATTTAATTAACGTGTTGAAGTAAAGCCCAGTATTCATATGGTAAGAAAACAGTGGACTAGAAAGTGGGTGTTGGTAAAATACAGATGCAAAACCCAGACATTTTTTCCTGTTTTGTTCTGCTGTTGGATTTTCAGAAATTATTTTTCTAGCCATTTCCTTGCCCATTATTCTTAAAAAAAGATTTTACTGGATTATGGACTATTTATTTTGGGCCACATAAAAGGTGCTAAGATGTTTCCTCTGGAATTTAAAGATTTTTTTTTCCTGAGGGGAGGTATGCAATTCTACACCAAGAGGGAAGTCTGATGGGGAAAAGCTTACAAATAATTAATTTGAGGAAAGCTGAAATAAATTGTGTACTCTTTGATTGTCTCCTGGGAGAGGGTAGGCAAAAATAAATCCAAACATTCCATTCTGTGGATTCCAGCTTTTATGGATTTCCCATTGGTAATGTTTCACTCCCTACGGTTAAAGACTTTATGTAATGAAGTACATTAATATATATATATAGGAAAGGCTTAGGCCAGCAGGGCTTGCTTGATCCTGGACCAGTAAACACAAGGTTTTCTGTGTAAGGCATTGGTGCCAGCCACTCCTTTTAGACTGTCTATTGAACTTCCACTGCAGCAGCCTCACTGAGGCTGTACCTGCCAGCTTGTGACTAAAGAAAGCAGAGATCACACACTGCAGCACTAAACCACAAAAAGGAGAAACTCCATGGCTGCTCCCACCTTACCAGAAGGGAGGAAGTGGAAGGGGGCAGAGGAAAGAAGCCCCGTGGAGCATGCACCACCTTATATGACGGGCTGCTTTTCTATTATGGGTGAGGGAATGAAGGGAAGAACCCCAGAGACAGCCTTCTAAATAGCTGCTTCTTCCTGGCAGGTGTATAACCCACCGTCCAGAATCCCTCCAGTGTCAGCTGAATTCCTCGTGTTCATATTCCAAAGAAAACTACTGCAGTTGTCTTCAGCTGTTGCCTCTGTTGGTGGTCCTTGTAGAGAAGCCAAAGGCTGGGGTGAGTAAAGTCTTGTAGTTGAGAAATAGGTTGGAATTTTTGGACTCTTGTCCCGTCTGTGCCATTAAATCCTGATGTGCATTGTACACATCAAATAGAAATGTAAATACAGTTGTGTCAATAAAAGCTCATGGAAATAGTGTACGTGTGCTACGAAAAGAGGAGAGCAAAGGGCTCAGAGCATCTTCCTCCTGAGCTGACACTGAGGTGCACACATTTCATTTGGGGTTCATCAGGGGAAATGGAGGAAGGCACAAATGAGCCCCTGTTATGAAACCTTGAGGATGTCATGGCCACGCTTTCTGAAGGGGGAAGGTGACGAATAAGGAATAAGTGCTGAGGATCCAAATCCAAGCACTCTTCCTTACAGGGGTTGTTAATGTCTTTGCCAGCTGCTAGGGCTGGTGTTGCCAGTGTGCTAACTCAGCACAGTTATGTATAGAGGGATTTCTTACCCTCTTAGGTCAAGGTTCCTTGAGTCTTTCCTTTTCCTTTATCTCTCCCTCAACTGTATTTGTGTGATGAAAGCATTTTTCTGGGAATCATCAGCAGCCACACTTCCTTGTAATCTTCCAAGGCTTGCTCATCTGTATTGTTTTGTAAGCATTATGCAAAGTTTCAAATATTTTGAGGTGTCCTGGGATTGTTGATGTAAATCCTTTTGGAAAAAGATTTCACAACAAACTGAGAAGTGTTTCCCCTTCACCTCTTTCTGATGGGTCCCTTAAGGCAAAATTCCTTATGGGAAAATAGCCCTAGGTCTTTCCTTCTAAGTTTGTTCATTTTGCAAATTGCTGATATTTGAGGAGTGTTGGTCCCTATTGAAATGCAGGGAAGATCCCCAAGGAGGGCACTGCAATTCCATTTTGGATTTATCTGGTGACAAACACGGTGAGGATCTGCTCTGTGGAAAGGGCTCCAGGGCATTACTGAAGCTTGCAATATTAGAACCTTTACTTAACATGAAGATTTTCAAAGACAGTGCTTTTTTCCAAAACAAAAATACTAATTTTCCCAGAACAGTTTACAGAACTTTTTCCTTGCTCCAGTGTAAATTCTACACCGTGGTGATGTTAGATCACTTTGTGTTTATTTTAGGAGGCTCTTAATCTTCTCCCAGTTCCAAGAGCCATATATTACTATTTCACACGCTCCTCTTTGAACCTACAGCACAGAAAATTAAAGTGTAAATATGCATGCGAACCACCCAAAAGTCATAATAAGATTATGTGAATGCCTGCAACCACACAGCAGGAACAATGGGGTTGCACAATTCATCTGCTCCAGCGCTGCTGAATTTTAATGAGGGATAGTCAGTACATGCAGATACTCCTAGAGCTACCCTGGAGCCAGAATGGTGATTTAAGATGCCAGTGACACAGTGTGTAGGTGAGCCTTAGGTGTAGCGTGCCTTGGAGAGTAAAGCATGATGTACCCCGCTAAAACCACCTGATTAAATTGGAGTGAGGAATGGGACTGTGAGGGGAGAGGATTGTGGAAAATTGCCAGTCACCTGTGCTGCTTTCATCAGCTCTTGAGCTCCTGTTGCAGAAAAGACAATAGCAAACACCAAGAGGAATAATAGGAATAACCCAAATAAAGAACATATGCTGTCACTAATCACAAATCTCGTGCTGCAGGGTTTAAAGAGATCCCTTAAATATCAGGGATTAAGGGGAGAATTTAGCGTGTTCCCTCTTTCCCATGCCAGAGTTTGTTTTCACCTTCTCTCTAATTCCCCTGCTAGCCTTGGTGCACCTGGGAGCCACTTGGGAAAGCCTTGGCAGGAGGTGTAGCTCTCCAAATATGCACTTTTCAGATAGGAAGATCTCCCTGTTGTGTGCAGCTAATCTAAGAATAAGCATTGCTCAGGGCGATTCTCTTTTCAGGCGGGCTGGCTGCGTTCCTGCTGCACGCCACGGGGGCTGCGGCTCCCCCGGGCCCCTGCAGTTCTTACACATGTTTGGAAGAATGCACATGTGCTCCGCAGTGAAAAACATTTCAATTAATAGGGAAGGTGTGCTGGGGCCTGGGAGGGTGTGTTTGTGTAGTGTGGTGTCAAGGAGAAGTAGGATACAACCTGGGGGATGGTGTCCTGGGATGTGGGGGACAGCCGGGGTCAAACCTGCCCTGCTTGTGCTTGGGGAGAGATCCTGAGCTATTGCAGGAACCACGGCAGAGATTCACCTCCTGGGGAACCTGAGCATTCATTACAAAGGAGATTTTCAGTAACACAGATAATTGTGTGTTGTACTTTTGCCTATTATTGGAAACACTTACTGTGAGTTTATGTTTGGGCTTACAGACTGTTTCATAGTGCAGAGGAGAAATTCTTTTTGCCAGCAGCCAAATCTTTCCTTCTTCCATCTCACCAAGCTCCTTGTGAGCAGATCCAATGCAGAGATGTGGCCACAGTACATGTTCCCCTAATTTTACCAATTACAGTTTCAATTTAGTTTCTCACTAAATAATAGTTACTGTACAATATTTCCCTTGTAATAATAGCTCAGGTTTTTTGGGGAATTTTATTTTGCTGATACCAGGTTATGACATCTCACTAAAGCTGTCTGTTCTTTCTTAATTGCATTTTTTCTAGAAGACAAAAAAATTAATTTTTTGTGGCAAGCTGATTGGGTTTTGAATATCAGGTCCTGTGTACTACAGCTTGTTGGATCTCAACACATTGTTCTTGTAATATCAGGCCAGGATATATTCTTTACCCACTTAGATGTGTGTAGCCATACTCACCTGTCCTTTCCCAGTTGTTTTAGCTGAAACAACAAAAATGTGTAGGAATTGTCCTTGTCAGTTGTTCCAAGCCAAGTAAAGCATGGAAAATTGGAGTTAAAAGCTCCTGCCCTAAAGCTCTACCCAGGAGTTAGAGAAGATCAAATATCCCTGGTCTGCCTTGTCCTGTTGTGTTTTGTAGTCCTGACCAGGGCTTGCTTTGCTCTGTTAACCAAAAACAGCTCAAAAAGGATATTTCTCATCCCTGTGGTGCTGCCCACTGTGTGATTTATAGAATGTGTTAGGTTTTGATGAGATGTCCTCTGTCAATGATGCCAGCTCGGTCTGTACACTGTGTGAACATTTTTGAGATGTGAAGCACTTGAGTAAGTGTCTCTTGGGTTTTTGGTGAATTAGACAGGACAAACAATTCTTTAGTTCATCTAGCCCAAATTTACTGTTATTTTTTTTCTCTGGTAAGAAAATGTCAGCCCTTTTCTAAACAGTAAAGATAGATCTAAATCTAAAGCACAGCTGACTTAAAGTTTTAAAACTACTTGATCCCTTCATGAAGACTGTTTGGTTATTTTATGAGGTTGTGTGAAGGAGAATTCTTTTAATTGATCCTGAAAGGGAAAATTTTTCAGTTGGTATTTTGTGCATAAACCCAGCAAAAGGAAAGCTCTGCTAATCACAGTGTGTGCATCCAGTTTTCTTGGGGTTAGAATCTGCATTTCTGAAACACATCTTACTATTGGGAAAGGAAGGAAGGAAAAATCCTGGTCTGAGTACAGCCACGCCCCTGAATTGATTATCCTTGTAGGATTTGCTCATCCTATTTTGGCTGTGTTATAAAACTCAGTGGGAGCCATTCCAGCTCGAGCCCATCACTCCCGCGTCAAGCAGCCCATGATGTCATGAGGAATTCCTTGTCGTAAGAGACGTCCCCCGAGGAGAGTGTTTGCTCTGCTGGAGAAGGGCCATCCTCCCACACACTCCATCTCCACCCAGCTACTCCATCCAAACAACCAAACCGAGGGAGTGCTTTGACTAATGGAGTGAGTAGGAGTGGTGCCATGACAATACAATGGTGTGTCTGCTCTAGACTCTTCTTGATTTGCATTTGATTGTTTGCAGTCCTACCCATCTGTAGCCAAAGGCAAGAAGTGATAACCTGTCATGTTATATAAAAACACATTTGGAAAAAAGTGGAGTAATGCAAGATAAATAACGTGTGCTCCCTGGGTCTCTTCTTCCCAAGCAGTCCTGAACTCGTCCCACAAGTTGCTGGTTTCTCTATTACTGAAGGGTTTCTTTTCAGATAGTTTCCATCTGGAAAAAAAAGAGGAAAAAGAAAAGAAAATCAAGGCAATTTGAGTGAATAAAAGCACAGCCTATTACAATTTGAAAAGTTAGTAAATAAGCGGAGCTTGAACACATTTCAGTCCCTCAGGAAAGTAAAAGGGGCAGTGGCATCAGTCACTCAGCAGCTGGACACAAAGACTGCTCAGCTGAGACAGTAATGGACCACCTCTGTCTTCTCCCACGTTTCTGTGGTGCTCTGACACTGAAAATATGAGCTGGAAACAGCAAGTAATTGTATCATGTGATTTAAGAAGATCCCCTCTCTTGTTCAAGACATCTTTTGTTCTTCTATGGCTGATTGTCAATCGTTTGTTATGCAATAGAATTAACCTACAGAAATAGCTTATAGTGAAATCTTGCTGGCTCTGTTCAAGCATGTTTGGTTAGGATGTTATAGGAGGTTTTCTCATCGTGTGTACAACATGGCCTCAGAGGGAGAGGGCTTTCCATACTGTAAATGCAGAGATGCAGAAATACAGGGCTGGAGAAGCCCTTGACAAATGCAGGATGAAGTACTCCCACACCTTAAAATGACCTGTAAGAGTCATGTGCTTTTAGGTGAGGTAAGTGGTAAGAGGGTCAGTCAACATGGAGAGGGTAGAAAGTCTTGACTTCAGTCTGGAAACTGGGAGCCAAACCTCACTTAAAAGTAAATAATTGCACATCCAGCTTACTGCTGAGCTGTCCCTCTGTTTTGGACCGAGCCCACTTTACTGACAAGCCTAAAAGTAAGAGTTCTTCTTCCCTCTGAAGAGAGATCATGGTTTATTGTGCCAGCCAGAGGACCTCATTCTCCTCAGGGATACCCTGAATGGGCCTTTTGGGTTAAGATATTTTCTGTAGTGATTCTCTTCCAGCATGGTTTCCTTTACTCATCCTTCCCACTCTGCATGAGCTGCCTCCCTGCTGTCCCAGCAGAGCACTGATGAAGGTGGAGACACACAAAGCTGCTCATAGTCCAGTTTCTTCAGGTGCACTTGTGTCCTCCCCAGGGTATTCCATGGCAGCTGGCTGCACTGTAAAAGCTGCCTTTGGTGTCAGACCTGCAAAATACTGATTAATAGGAGGGCATGGCTACATGAATTGATGCTGGTAGAGGTGAATGAGCTCAGCCCATCATTTGAACATATTCCAGTCTTATTGGTATGTGGTATCACTGTGTTAATGCTGCCTGCAATCCAAGCAGATCCATGTGCTTGTGTCCATGTTCATAACATAGAATCGTAGAAAAGCTGGGGTTGGAAGGGACCTTCAAGATCATCTTGTTCCAACCCTCTGCTGTGGACAAGGATACCTTCCTCTAGGTGTCCCAGCCCCATCCAGGCTGGCCTTAAACACTCCAGGGATGGGGAATCCACAGCTTCTCTGGGCAACCTCTGACGGGTCTCACCATCCTTGGAGTAAAGAATTTTTTCCATGTTAAAGTTTAGGATGCCTTGAACTGCAGCTCTGGTGCCAGCTCATGGAGGCTGTGAGGCATCAGCTCCTTCGGCTTTGTTTTGAAGTATCAGGTTTCTAATCCTTAAGTCTGAGAAGAAGAGTGTGAAAATGCAATTTACCTGGAACTGCTACAGAGATGCACAGGCCATTCTCACCTGACTTGGTAAAGTGTGCAGCCTGATGGCAGAACTCCCTGGCATGGCCATTCTGGCTCTAAAATCCTCACAGGGAGTTCTGCCTTTAGCTTGACCTCCTCCAAACAGACTGAGCTAAATCAAACTCTGCTCCTGACTCAGTAAGAATTTAATCAGATTTCCATCAAGATTGCTGTAACAGCCTAAATTTACACTTCTGCAGATGCCCTGTGTACATTTAGATAGTTTGAAAGCATAGCCATAGGTGTGGGATTGTCCTCTGCATGAGAATTGGGTGTTGGCTTCAAGATCCACTGCTCTTGGGGCCACGCCAAGGCAGTCCTAACGGAGAACCAGGTGTGCGGGCGTGGATGAGCAAACCTGGGTGCGTGTGGAGAGACTTAAAGCTGAAAGTAGGGATGGGCAAAGAATACAAATAACCGTGGAAAAAGAATTTTACTTCTGCTTTGTTCAGAGTGAAACTTCACAAATTGGAGAATTTCCACCAAATAATTCCTTGAGAATAAAAGCATGTCTGATCGGGAGGTGCTTTGATTTTTCCTGTTGAGAATTGTGGTGGTGGTTTTTATGCTGTAACATGGAATACAAAACTATTTCCAAATTTTTAGGTATCCCCACCGTCCATCCTTTCTTACACACCTCAGTGACAGGTATGTGACACCTAACCTGAATTTTCTGGTAAGCCTCCTCCTCGTTGATTGCAACCCCTTTCTAGAGGGAGAAAAGGCTCCCTGGCTCGTCTGCCCTCAAGGGGAAAAGGGAACAAGGGATCAGCTTCAGCCCTGGGGAGGGGGCTGCATGTGTCCTTTGTGCCCAGCTAAGGCAGAGCAGGGAATAACCCACCAGAGCTGGCACTTGGCCTTTCCTACCTGTGGAGGAGGCCTCTTCCCAATAGAGGGAGGCAGAAGATAGACAGCAGGAGCTATTGCTTCAGTGGGAAAGAAGATGTGTGTGGGTGTATAATGAGGGGACTTTACAAATAATTCCTTGGTGATTATTCATTTTACAAAGGGACGATCAGTTGCCCTAGAGATATCCCATGGAGTCCTTAATTTCTGGAGAAGTTTGGAGAATACAGGATTTTGATTTCAGTGTTTTTTAGTTTCCTGCCCAATGGCAAAAATAATTTTCATAATCTGTCCTGGGGATTGTGCTGTGTCCAATTGCTGGTTGTGTGCACAGCCCATTTTGAAATACAACTTTTTGTTTGGAAACTGAAATTGTTCCAAGTAGTAATACCTTCCTTTCAGATTTTCATTTTTCAGAAGTGACCCACCCTCTATTGAATAATAAAGCTTGATAACCATAGTTTCTCAGATAACATGCAATGAGCTGCCAGTATTGCTTTGGGACTAAATCAGGAAATCACTGGTTGGTGTTTTGAAGGAATCAGTTATCCAAAGAGGATCATCTGTGCTTGGAATCTTTTAAAATAAGAATGTGTGTTAGAAACAACCTTTTTTGAAGATGTCCCTGGTTAATACTGAAATGAGCATACAGATTTAAAGAACAGATCAAAACACCTCCATTCCCAGGTCAAGAAGAACTGTGATTCAGTCCAGAGTAAATTAAACTCACACACTTGTGTGAAATCTGCAGTAAAGGAGCTTTATAGTGGAAACATTGACTGACCTTTAATAGGAGCAGCGAGGCCAGCGCTGCGGTAACATCAATTGGAAATAAGAGGCTGTAGAGGCAAGGGCAAGGCCTTTTCCTTAATCTAGCCTGAACATTCAGAGAGAAAATCCCAGAGCAATTAACTGACTCTCATCTTTTTTTCCATTAATTGGCCACAGCACAGTACTCTGAAGCTGACAGAAATAACTGCTGTGATATTAGCACAATTCTGAGCATTGCCAAAAGCTATTTTATTTTGAAGCTCTCTGAGTTACAGTATAATTTCCTCTATTGCTTACCTAAGAGAGCAGGAAGCTGGCCATCCATCTGCTGAGCAAAAAGCTCCCAGCTTTATGTGACATAAACCTTTATTTCTTCTATCTGTGGGAAAATGAAGTCAGGGCACTTCCAACTCTGATGAGGATATGTGATGCTAGAATAATCTTAGAAATATTACACGTATCCGGTTTTTACAGTCAGGGCCTGGCTGCTACTGCAAGCTTCTCCTGGAGGCTGAGGAGCTGCATCATAAGTATCCAGCTCCCGGACCTTCTGCTCTACCCCACCTCTCCCCTTCCAGGCAAACACTTTCTTTCCTTCCCTCCAGTGTGTGGACGATGTGAGGAGGCAGTGATGAAGTCTGGGGGATACAGTGTGATGCCATGTAGGTCTCATGTGGCAGGATAATTTGAACCTTGTCTAGGAACCCACAGCTCAGATCTTTGTTGTATTCCTGGCTCTGGAGTCTGTGATGCTGCAGGAAATAAATCAACAGTCCCACTCCTGGACAAGCCCAAGCTCCTGAAGACTCTTGTCTCCTGCTTGGTGGCTGCTCCCTTTCAAATAACATTCCTGTTCCCTGATGATGGGGAGCTTCAGCTCTTTGGGATTGGTGTTCCTTGTGACAATTAAAAACCAATGCATGTTTCCACATCAGTTTTCTCCTTTTCTGGAATCTATTAGCCTGTTCCACTCATCCACATGTTTAATATTGTAAGTGACCTGCACCTAAGGCTCTCAGGTGATTCTGATACCACTCGTTCATTCAAGAAAATAAATCACTGTGTAGCAGGTCCCATTTCTAGGATCAAACCCAGAAGTGAATATAAGGGAGTTTAAGCAAGTTGAGATTCAGAGGCTATTGGGATTAGTGCAATCTTCTGCTTTACTTGAAGACTTTGCAATTATTTATCCAACATGTGTACTTCCTGAACTCCTAAACTTTTGAAGTTACGCCCCTTTGGATTCACTGGGACAAATTAAAAGGTGTTGTGTACATTACATTCATCTGTTGCATTCATTTCCACTTCCTGTGGCTATTTCTCTACCAAAAACTTCAAAGATATGGGATGGACTATCCTTTCCTCCAAAATGATTTTTACTTCTTTTTGGTTTTGTGCAACTATTTCAATTCCCAAAGATGCCAGTCTAGTGCTTGGCTAGAAAGAATTTTAAGTCTACCATTGTCTAAAAGTCATAATTCCTGGTGCAAGGGAAGCTTAATGTTGTGTCCATGGAGTTAATTTGATTAATTGTTATTTTAGCAAAGAATCCTTGATGTAAGAGAGATGTTTTTTTCAAATAGATTAAGCACTGCATCTCAGCCATTTGTCCTCCCACATCATCTCTTTCCATCAAGAAAATTTAAGCCCTTGACAGGAGTAAAATATTATGAGTGCTTTGTAAAAGGCAAAAATTAGAGAAGTCTGGACTGCTTGTGTTGCAAAATACTTGAATGTTACATCAAATATTTGGATCTCAATTGTTCTCTTGATTGAAAATGAATTGAGAATCCAATGGCATGAAATTTATGCCTAACAAGAAAAACAGCTGCTTACATTTTCAAACTTGCTTCCTGATTTTGCTTGTTTTCATTGTTGCTTGGCCATTCTGCTGGATGTTAGGATGTGATGCTCAATAGCAGCTGCTCCCTGAGACTCAGAACCTTTCACTTTGGATAGACGGGGTGCCACAACAAGATATTCTATCTTCAGTATTGTTTGCAATATAGTTCAGGTATTTTCTCTCATCATTTAGACCTGGTATCAACCCTTCCCCTTCCCACCAATTAATTATATAAGTGGGATATATTACCATAAAACACATAGTGATTAGAGGTAGGTGTATGGAAGAGAAGAATAGTCTTGGTTTCTTACTGGATGTTTATATATACACACAAATATTTCTCTAAAAAAAAAAATCTCTGACTTACATTTTCCAAAGTCATAAAATACATTTCTATTTTTCAGATCAACACCTGTTGCAAGAGCATAAACAATTTCTGTAACTCACGTGAGCTTTGACTAGTAAGATATAGGGGTAGATGGAAATAATTTTGATTCCAGTCTTTCCAGCTACCTTGCTTGAAGACAATCCAGAGTATTGAGAAAAGAGAATTATTCTGGGCATTTCAACTTCTTGCCAGAATCAAGATACAGGGGTTTAAAATAAAAGCAAGACAAATGTAATTCTTCTGGCCATGCAGTTCTGTTCCACATTAAGGGCACAGATTTAAAATATTCTGTTGCCTGAAGTCTTACTCTCTGCATTGCAGTTAAAATAAAGAAATAGTAAAAATAATTGTATGGCCAGTAGTTCTCTCATTCAGATCCTTTGCTGTGCCAGTCCCTGTGGAAGCTGAGTTGTCATTCAGGTGCTCTCTTAGTGCTGAGTTGTTACACATCCAAGAAAAGTCATATCTGGAAGGAATTCACACAGCTCCAAACTGATTTGATGTTTGAAATCTCTCAGCTGTGTCCAAGCAGGCTAAATGCAGAAGAGAAATCTGAAATAGGATCCAGCATTCACCCTTAAAAGGTGCAAAACAAAACTTCTGGTTCAAGAAAACACATCCAAATGTAATAATAATATTTTTGTGCTTTCCTACACCTCTAATCCTTGCTTGTGCATGAAAGTCATTGGTAGCCCAGGTCTCTGTATCTGCCTATGCAGCTGGAAAAGTAGATGAATTATCTTGAATAAAATCAGGGATAATCCAAACTGAGTTCAAAACTGATCTGAGATTAAAGGAGAGTGGGCAATTCATTGTTAGCATTTTTGAGCACCTCTTAACTTTTTGACCTGGACATGATTGCACTGTTTCTTCAAAAAGCAGGAAGTACAATATAAACCTCACATGAAAACCTCTTCCTTTGCGATTTCTAACCTAATTTTGTTGACAAACCACATGTATACATTCTGACTTGGAAATGTCAAAATGTTTATTTTCAGTCAAAATGTTTCAACAGTTCAAACTAAAAAAAAATTTTAAAAATTAAGCTCTGAACTTTTGATTCTATGGGGAAAAAATGCTGAATTTTTGATCTCAATCTGAAATGAGAAATCATGATCTCCTGGGGTGGACATCTTGATTTTCAATTTTGGCTTTTTAATGGCTCTATTTTATACTTTATATTTTTGAGGGACAGTACTGTCTCCCAGTTGTGCACACTCAAATTTCTGCCAGCCTTTCAGTTTACACATCTGCTAAGTGTCGTGCAAATGGAGGTTAAACATGTCCTGTGGGGTGACCACTCAGCTTTGTGAACAGTCCCATAAATAACAGGCAGCTGAAAGGCTGGACTCAGCCTGACTGAGCATCTAACCAGAAACTGAGGTTTAAAAGATGCCAAAGAGTCTTAAAAACTTGCATGTGTTTAAGCTGATCTGATTTATACCTGTTTATAAAAGCTTTAACTTTGGTTATATTTATCCAGTTATTCTAGATTTACATTACCATAAATGAGACAAGGATTTGGCTGCTTTTTTCTCCCCCCTTGTTTAAACAAAAACTATTCTATCTCCCTTCTGCTTGGGACAGGTCACAGTCTGACTTGATTAAACTGGTTGTGTTTGGACTGAGGGGAAGTCTGTGTTTCCATGCCTGGGTACATGGGGTATTTTAAGCAGCCTGTCCACAGAAGCAACCCTCTTGAGCAACAGGCTGAAGTTTGGGATAACTAGATAGTGCTGAGGATCCTTCCTTTGGGATAACTCTGGCAAGCTGAATGTCAGTGTGGGTGATCAGGGCTCCTGTCAGTACAGCAGCAGGGACGTGTTAATGATGGCCTTGGGCTCTAATCTCTCTGGAAGGGCATCTTGGCTGTGTAAGAACCCTTTCTGCAAATGCCCAGGCTTTTACATCTCAAACTCATCTCTTGTGGCCAACTTCAGAGTGAGGAGGTGGCATTGGGATTTAGCACTGGGCTGGACGGGGACATGGAGATGGCAGGAGAGGAGAGGCACTTGATGTGGGGGAACATTTAGGAAGGAATGGGCAGAGTTCCAGCAGGGTTTGTGAGGGACAGTCAAGGTGCACACTCAGCTTTGGGCTCTGCTTGATGCCTTCAAGAGATAGAGGCAATTGATTGCTGTCATGTTTATCTTAATTAATGAGCAGCAATGCCTTGCTCAGTGTCTGCTCGTGGGGACCTGCTAATTCACTTATTCCAAGGGTTTGCTTTAGCAGATGGAAAAGGATTGTTTTACCATATTTTCAATGGCAATTCAAGTCTATTTTTATCTGTCTTTTGGCTTGCATGAAAGGAGGCTCCCACCTGTTTTTTGCAGGTTGTTTTCAGGACTGCAAGCCAGATTAAAAGTTGGCCTATTTAGTGCTATATGGAAAATGGATTTGTTCTCTAGAAGAGAATAAGGAAGGTATCCAGGCACAGTGCTGGCATTTGGCCCTCTGTCATTGCATGAACTCTGTCTCCAGAGAGCTGTTCTGGGGTCAGCAGGATCCCTACTGCTGGCAATGCCATGGGCTGCTCCTGTCTCCTGGGTTTGCCAGAGAATGGGTGGGTTGGATTCTTTTTGCATGGCTCCCTTCAGTACTGACTGAAATGTCTGGGAGAGGAAGGAAGATTTAGCAGAAGACCTGGAGAGCTGTACTGACTTTTGGGAACATTAAACTTTTTAGGAGGACAGCCTTTAACAGGGAGTTATTTTTGTAAACTTTTTAGGAGGACAGCCTTTAACAGGGAGTTATTTTTGATCTGACTGAAGTTTAGCAGTGTCTGCTTTGAGAGTTTGCCATTCTCCACTCCTTATGTTAGATTGGAAACATCAGCACCGAGGCAGTCCAGTGGAAAGCTCTGTTTTGCCTCAGTTTAAGTCACCCAGGCTCAAGTTCATATCTCCTCCCACAGCCTCAGGTAGGTGTTCACCTTCTCCAGCTGCTCCTCAATATGCCACTAGAGAAATTTAAGAGCAAATAACCTTCAAAGACACTTGTGATGCTCTTGCCTGAATCAGGAGGTCTTACAGTCAGCTGAGAGGTTCACAGACTCGCTGAGAAGTTTTTAGACCCTTTTTCCTCCCCCAGCTCTTTCCCATTGATTTGGTGTTACATATGGCTGTATTTACAAGCACCTGACTCAGAGCTCCTTTTATTCATCACCAGGAACTCCACCAGAAGAGCTACATCAGAGCTCGGCAGTGGTGTTATTTATTCTGGCTTCTCTCAGGGTGACTTTCTGGGTGGGTTTTTTTGGTTTTGATTTTCTGCTATTCAATTGTTGGACTCTTTTCTCAATTTGTTCTTCTGGATCTACTGAAGAAATATGAGTGCTGTATATCATGGGGCTTAGGCCCTCTTGCACTAATTAACTTGTAACTTCATCTTCAGTTTTGCTAAATTTGGTGCTTATTTTACTGTAAACACCCATTTGTTCCACTGGGTAGCAGAGCTCTCTGAACATCTGGGAATCATCATGTGTCATGAATGACATGATGTATCCTCACTGTTAGAGCAGCACAATGCTAGATCTGATGGATGGAAGAAATGTGTCAGGGGGAAGATTAATACACACTTGGTTTGTGACTTGTGACTCACTGGGTAAACTTTGTTCTCTCTTTGATGGTACAGATCCAAGATCTGAGTTTTCCTCTCCCATTTTGGTCCTGGTTTATAACATAGGAGCTTGAACTAATGAGACTGGAGCTTTTGCCTTCACATCTGCCTAGACCAATAGGTCTAAATAAATCCTCCATTTGTATGGCACAGCTGGCTCTCTCCTGGAGGTGGTTTGCTACCCTTAGGCTGGACAACCAGTGAGAATTTGGTAATGTTCTGTCCTTGCTGTGCCTTTGGAAGTGCATGTGGTACAATATCCTATCTGAATATCTTCTGGATTAAAGATAAACCTGTCTTGACAAAACAAAACTCTCTCTATTTGATTTCCCCATTAACATTTTGCACTGGAATCTCTTTAAAATACCTGTTTGTCAACCCTGTGAAAAGTTCCTTTGGGAAGCAGGATGGTATCTGAAAGGTTGGAACTTCACATCCTAACACATGTATGGACACAGGAAGTATTGTAAGAAGTTTATTTTTACAAGCATAACTGATATCATAGGAAACAAAACAGCGATTTTCCGTGTGAAGAAGCACTTCAGGCTCACCAGGTCTAGGCAGGGTGGCTTTTGCTGTGGTCACTGGTTGCTTGTCACCTGTTCCATAAAACAGATTTATGGCACCTCCTACAAGAGCTATTCCCATGTGTTGCCTTGGCAGTAGAACAGCCTGGAAAAGTTGTCCTTGCATGGGCTGTCCTCTGCCCAGGACACCACAGGTCCAAGGAGAAGTGGGATTTTACTCTTTTCCTAGTTAGCAAAAGCAATCAAGCTCCAAGTACATCTTGTGTGGAAATAGATAAGGCAGTGAGGGAGAACCTATGAGGAGGGCTGGAAAAAAAGGGGTTCAAAGAAAAGCTTGGAGTTCCAGGAGTTTGTTCCCAGACTGGCTTGAGCAAGGGCTTCACTCTGGCCAGTGGCAGCACCAGCAGCATGAAATGAGTCAGTGCTCGGTCCCTCTACCTTTTATACAGACAGAAATTAAGGGCTCAGGCACAATACAAGGGCTGTGCAGGCCTCTCCAGGTGCAGAATTCATACATTTCTTGATAGAAGCTCTGAGAACCCAAAAAGGTCACTCACTGTCTTCAATTATACTCTTGTTTTCTATTTCTTCTTTTTTTTTTTCTCCTTCTGTATCTTTTACCTGCTTTGATTTAATTTTTTAAAAGCAGATTTCCATTTCTAGAAATTGCATTCACTCTACTTTCAGCATGCTTTATGACTGTTCATTATTACATATTCAGTGAGCAGGAAAAAAATTGAGAAATTATTAGGGGCTGCTCAGAGCTGGGGCTGTTGTGATGGTCATCAGAGGGGAAATGTGGCATTTTGTCTGTGTCAGAATGAGGCCAGAGACAAGTGAGCAATAGTGAGGCTCTTGAAACCAGTCTGCAGGTGCAGAGTGGTAAAATAAATAGACAGGTGCAGAGAGGGAGTTTTTAATCAGAGTCTTGGCAGGGATCTGGCTCAGGGGCTGCCCTGCTTGGCTTCTGTGCAAAGGAGGAAATTCAGTGGCAAAGGACTCACATGCAAACTGCAACTCACGCTTGTGCACCACAGAAGATTCAGGGGGGTTCCTATTTTCTTTTCAAAACACTGTCATACTCTTGGAAAACTGAAGGCTTGTTCCCTCTAGCACAATAAATGAGCATGACTCCATGTCCTTCTGAGGATAGCTGGCTCTGATCTAGAGATCAGTGTTCATGTCAGCATTCTCTGTAAATACTACAACTTGAAAAAACACATTTTCAGAGAAATTTGCTTTAGCAAGAGTTGTGATTTATTTTGGGCTCCTTACCAGGAAGTATTTGAGCAGGTGAATCATAGAATCACAGAATGGTTTGAATTGGAAGGAATCTTAAAGAACATCCAGTTCCAATCCCCTTGCCATGGACAGGGACACCTTCCACTATCCCAGCTTGCTCCAAGTCCAGTCCAACTTGGCCTTGAACACTTCCTGGGTTTTACAGGAATGGAGCAGCCACAGCTTCTCTGGGCAACCTGTGCCAGGGCCTCACCACCCTCAAAAGGGAAGAATTTCATCATAATATGCTATCTAAACCTGTCCTCTCTCAGTGTGATGCCATTCCTCCTTGTCCTGTCACTCCCAGCCCTTTTGAAAAGTTTCTCTCTATCTTTCTTGTAAACTCCCTTCAGGTACTAGAAGGCTGCAGTTAGGTCAGTAACCTTTATGTTTCATTCAAGGGTTGTGCAAAGTCCTTGCCAGCCTTGGAAATAATTGGAAAAAAATGCAATTTTGACATCACCAAATTCAGTGTTTTGTGTAACAAGTGTATACCAAATGAGGACAAATAGTAAAAATATTGATATCTTCTGTGCTCTGGGAAAATTGAAGGGGAAACAGGTAGACAGCAGGAAAAGATCGTGTCATGTCATGGAAGGTACAGGGGAAAAGCATCCAACTAATCCAGGACTGCATTTTCTTCAAGGTATATTTGTGTCTGAGGGTGCTCCTCTGGTTCCTGAAGTGAAGCAACCAGAACTTCTTCCTGACCTCTGCAGCAGAGCTGTCCCACCACATCCAATCTTTCCTCTCAGGAATGTTAACCCTCTCTCTGCCCTCCCACCTTCCTCCTTTCACTCTGGGTAAAATTCCAGTGTCAAACAAAGAAAGTTTTTCTTTGAACCCAGGGTAATGAGGAAATGAAGATCAGCTCAAACCATCAGCTTCCTTGACAAAAATCAGACCATACTGGGAAAAGCTATGCCTATAGCTTGTGTGATGGGCCAAAACTCACCATCCCAGCACCTGGCTGAATTTCACTGACCACAGTCCAGACATGGTGGCTGTGGTGACCTTTCAGAAAATAACTGCTCTTAGCTCTTACCAGTCACAGAAATGCAATTAGCAACTGCTCATTTTAAGAGAACTGCAAGTCACCAGGTGGCAGTTTGCAAAGAGAAACACAGGGAATTGTCCTTCTTTATTCAGCCCAATCTCCTCAGCACTTCACAGTCTGCTGCCTTCAGGCACCGAGCCTGGAGCCTCTGCTGCCACAGCAAGTTGTGTTTGTTGACCTGAAGGCCCAGAGGCAGGACCTGCCAAGGAAATGTGCACAAAGTTGTCATCCATGTATCACTGTCACAAGGCACCTGTCTGGATCCTCTCCCTTCCCATCAGTTTTTTTCTATGATTCCACAAATCCTTGCTAGTGAAGCTTCATAGCTCAGCTGTTCACAGCTCCCCAATAATGAGTCACTACACTGCTTGGGGACCTGAAAACTGTATGGCTTTTAAACCAGGCGTTTTCCCTCCTTCTTTCACTTGTGGGCATCCTCACCATCTTCCAAAGATGGATGCTGTGATGGTCTGTGTGTCCTGTAATTTTCACTCATCCAAGGGGTGATGTTTTCTCTTGCCATGGGGATTGTCTAGGGCAGAACCCCCTCCAGGTTGCTGTGAAGCAGCTCCTGGTCCCAAAGCTTTCCCAGTGGCTACGAGGCTGCTGTAGCTGGCAACCTGTCAGGTACTGGGGTGTGAACTCTCTCTGGGCTCCGTTTAGCTTTGAGGAGGGCATGCTGCAAGCTGGGGCAGAGCCAGCAGAGGTATCTGATCACAGAGCTCATCTGGAGCTCTCCACCCTTCCATGTGGGCACGGAGCTCACCGCATGCCGCGCACGGGGGATTCTCGGAGCTGCCGCGGGTCGGCCTCGGCGGCGGGGAGTTCAGACCCCCTACATCTTTAAGCCCAAAGGGCACTGCAGGAATCTTCTGTGTGGTCTCGCTCTACGACATCATTGGTAGGGGTTGTTCTTGTCCTGCTGGCTTGTTTGCAGGAAGAGCTGTGTGGTCTTCGAAGTGCTCTTTGAAGTTCATGCAGAGTCACGAGGACGCAGTTAAGCTGAGCTCAGAAAGGCTGATTTGAGGTCAAACCAGCACTTCAGGGGTATAGCTGGTCTTGGTGCTTGCTGCACATATTGTGCACAAAATAGGTGATAAATTACAGCCATGCTGGAGAAGTGATGCGTGTGAACATTTAAGGTGAGGTTAAATTTCTGTTAGGAAACACCTCTTAGAGGCAGAGTAGTAAAAACTTGGAGTACCTACACCTGAACTGTACCAGGTTTGTATGTGCTTGTTGTGCTTTTGGGTAAAGCAGAGGAGTGTGAATATTCAGCAAAGCTGGAATTCACAGACTTTGACTCATTTCCATCTCTCCACATTCAGCAAGTAGGGCTGTAACACACATTTTGAAATCCCTCTACTGCTCCGGATTTTATGGTATCTCCTAGGAAAGTCACTCACCTTCTTCAATTCTCAGTGTTTTATAATTAGATGAGGATGTCTGCACCACACTAGGCCAAAAATTCAAAGGTGCTTACACTAAGGTTATGGGAGCTATAGAAATGCTATGTACTTTTTGTTGTCTTATTTTTCTGTTGCTGTGAATGTAATCGTATCAGTACCCAATTTAAGTCACTAGTAAATGATAATCACTCTTCAAAAGAAAACTTCCAGTAGGACCAACTAGTAGTGGGTTCTCAACAGGGCTTTCAAGGGCAGGCTGGACAGGGTTTGGAACAACCTGGTTTAGTGGAAGGTGTCCCTGACCATGGCAAGGGGGTTGGAACTGAATGGTCTTTAAGGTCCTCTCCAAACTGTTCTGTGATTCTTGTGAATTATCCCTACTGCTCTATCATGGTCCTGTAGCATTCGTTATAACCCAATTACATTAAAGCAGTTCTTTGGAAAACTTAGGGGAAGTGAAATTGGGATGTCTGGAAAACAAAAGGGAAAACTATTTGACAGCAGGGTTTGATGACAGCAGCAGAAAGATATTGTATTCCAAGAATAATGTTTCAGGATGCTGGTCCTACAGGCTGAGCAGAGAAACACTTGAAGGGATGACAATAAATTGAGATTTGGCAACTTTCTGCAGACAAGCAAAAAGAAAGAAAAGTTAACAAGGGCTCCTGAACTTTGCAGTTGTTCACCTTGGTTACAAACAAGAGGAAAATCCCTCCTATAGCTATTCCATGAAGGTTTGGGAGGGCTGGTTGAAAATACACAACTGAACTTTCTGATCAGTGTTTTTGAGTATAATGAGCACAGTCTATGGAACATGGCCCTTCCTGTGAATGTGGCTGTGCAACATTTCCCCACTGCTGCTCCTGTGTAGTTTGCCTGCTTACCCTCTCTCTGAAGGCTGCCTCTTCTGCCATACCATACAGAGCACGAGTGTGGAAAATCCTTGATTTTCTTCATAAGTGCAAAATGAAAGCTTCTAATATAGATTGCTTTGTAAGGCAGCTCCAAGAAATGACAGCAAGTATTAATAAAGCTTGCTTAATTGGTATTAGCATAAATGTAAAGCCAAGTAATATTATCAGTATCAGTTCTGGAACAGTTCCATTGCATGCTCTTCACATCTCTGCTTATCTGTTTCAGGTGATCTCAGGAGACTGCTCAGGGGGAATTCAGGGACAGAAACTTAATGGCTGCAGTTTTATAGTCTTTATCAGACCATCAAGGCTGTAATCAAAAGATAAGAGTTATCATCCATCATCTCAATCAAGTTTCAAGAGAAAATCATTGCAAGAGAGCCTCTGGTGAGTCTATGAATTAATTCAGATTTGGGGAATGTTATGTAATTTATGTTAACACCCTCAAGCTCTAGTCACAGATCAGGAATTTTCTGTGGTAAATTCTCTAAGAAAACAAAAATAAAATTGGGTTTTTTTTTTCCCAAAAACAAACTAACCAACCAATCCAAAAGGTGGAGTGTTACCTAGGCTATTTCTCATGGATTTGTGATTACTGTAAGCTCATATGATGTGCAGAGTCAATCTCATCTTTACGGGGCTCTGAAAATTGGGATAGGTTTTCCTAGGTTTTTCCTGTGGAACAGAAGTCCACAGGACAGGATATTCCAATTGGGATAGATTTTCCCAGGTTTTCCTGTGGAACAGAAGTCTTGAAGAATGTGCTTGTCAGCATGTATCTAGTGGTCTGATTAAGAGGGGAATGGTCATGGGGAATAGACATGGTCATTAAGAATGTTGGTGAGAACACCTCAGAGATGCTGCAAACCCCCCGCTCCTGACAGCCAGTGCTGTTCCAGGACAAATATTCATTGTGCAATGAGTAATCTCTAGATTTAATTCCTTCTAACCCATGTATCTAATTTAGTGGGAGGAGGTTGGAAAGATATTAGGAAGAGGAGTGCTGTTGGGTTTCCACGGGCTTCTCAAGCCATTAATGTTTTACTGGAGCACTTCTGGAAATCCAGTCCTTCCTCAGCTGTGGTGTTCAGAGCTGAGCTGCTGTGCTCTATCCCTGGTTGTCTAAACCAGCTGATTCAGGTTGTGGCCAGCAACAGCAGAGGGGAGAGGCTGTTCAAGGGATCAGTCCTGCTCCAGGTTCCCTGTGCCTGTGTGCTCCATCCCTGTTTGAGCCACCTGAGGTGGATGGCTCAGTCAGAACTGGCCACGTGGACAGCGAGGTTGCTGTGGGAGTGTCCCTGTGCACTCAGCTGGGTACCCCACATCTGCTCCAGGTCCTTAGCTTTCCTCCTCTTTCACCCCATTTGGGACTTCAGAAGGAGGGCAGAATGGAGCCAAGGGCTGTCTTTGTTCCATGAGGCTGCCCCAGCTGGAACCTGTTGCTGGCTGACACAGCCAGCTCTTATATTGACACTGTTATATCCTCTGGCATATTACACTGCATTTACATCTTTTAATTCACCCCAGCAGACACATGGCTTACTTTAAGCACCATGTGGAAGAGCTTTCATTAAAACCATTACAGGACACCAGATGGGGATGCAGAATTGACAGCAACGGGGCTGCTTGCTACCATATTGGATTTAGGAAATATTCCAGAGTGCTTAGCCCTTCTCACCACTCTGCTTTCCTGCTTTGTGGTGACACAAACACTTCTGGGTTGGAGTTACATCTCTATGAACCAGTCATCTTTTTTGGTTTTTTTTCCAAGCAGAGTGAAATGTATCACATTTTGCTCATCTGAATTTTCCAGGTCACATAATTTCTGAATTACACATTACGGCAAATAGGATTTCAGTGGGAGTGCTTGATGATAAAGAAATGTCAAATGAAATGGAACAGAAAGGTTGATTTTTAAGTTTTGCCTTTAACTAAGAAAAAAAAAGGAATTTATGAGAATTTTCAGTAAATTAAGAGAAAAGACTCATTAAAGAAACAGCATCTCTGAGGTGTTCTCAGGAATACCAACATCCAAAGTACAATGGAGTCTAGAGAAAGTGCCAATAGTCTTAAATGGATAAATTGTAAAGGGATGTGTTTTAAGAGGGAGTAGATTAGTGGATCTGGTAAATCTTGGCCTATTTGATTTAAATGTTTAACTGAGATGGATTAAAAAGTATCTGATCAGTAGAGCTTGAACTGGAAGTCTTGTGAACTAGATTCTCATGTTAGCTGTTCCTCCTGCCACAGCAGTTACTGAAAGAGTGCCAAAATATTTGTGACAGTTGTTGTGGGGTTTTTTTAAATTTATAAGTCTGATAAAGTGAATTTTTTTTCAGATGTCAGCCTTTCCTGCAGGTAAAAAACACAATGCTTTGCTTCAATATAATCAAAAGATGATATGTAATGTGATGGTTTGAAATGACTTTTTAAACTTCAAGAGGTTTTTAGAAGAGTTAAGTAATCACAAAGAAAACTCAGGAACATTTGAGACTATGAGTATTAATTTATTTAAACATTTTCTCTAACTGAAAAAATACTGTGTTTTGGTTCAACAACCAAAGTCCCCAAATCTGTTCTAGCCCAAAGATAGCATAGATATAGATTTTTATAGCTATAAATATTTGCTTCTGATTTTCTTATAATGTCATTATAAAATGCTTCATTGCATTGTATTTTATTTTATCTGTCTTATTGTTGGATAATACAACCACTTGTTTATGTTGAATTTTGAAAATTCTATTTGAGAAGATAAAAATTAAGTCTTTCTATTTAATATCCCTGTCACAGACAGAATTTGAGTGGAACTGGAATTCTGTGACATTTTTTTAGTTGAAATTCTCGGAGCAGGGATGAAATATCGACATTCCTAAAATTAAAATGTGTTTTGTTGTTGGTATGACTGAAAAACAATGAACTTTTAATCCTGTGAACAGCAAACTGTATTTAGTAATAGATATTTAGGGACGTGCTGTGTCTTAAGGCAGCTTGAAAGTCTGATCAACTTATTCTTTCCTGTTTGTGTGGTTCACTGGCTCCTTTGAGCCCAGCTGATTCATGTCATACCTACCCCAGGAGACAAAGCACTCTGGAGGCCAGACAGGTAGGGAGAGGAATATTTCAATTTAATAAATCAATGGACTTTTAGATTTCCGCTTAAAAAGAAAATCTGTAGCACATTTCCGAACAACGTGACTTTGGCTAAAGACAAATCTTCAGCTCCCGTGCTCACCAGTTTTGCCCAGCAGACTGTTTTGAGTGTTTTTATAGCTCTGGATGCTCTGTCCTTGCTACATTATCAGAAATTCCTGTCTTCAGCCTGCTGCTGGCAGAGTGTGCGGGGAGTCCCAGCTGCTCTCTCGGCAGGAGCACATCACTGGGGCTGTGCACGCACCGGAGCGAGCGCTGTAAACACACAGCCTAGCACGCAAGCCTTCCCTCCCCGTGAACTTTGCCATTTGCTAATTTATCCCTGCTCTAGGTTTTCTCTGGTGTTTGCCTTCTTCTATAATTTCTTCCTGTAAAGCCTGTGTGGGCTGGCTTCTAGTTCCCGTGCAGTGCAAGTTTCTAATCCAGCAGTTTCACCTCCGGCTTTGGACATAAATCAGCAGGGAGCTCTCACAGGTTCCTTGCGCCCTGCTTGGGGAAGGAAGGAGGAATACTGCAGATATTGAGCTAATGCTATCAAGCTGCCCAAAGCAGGAGGAGAGATTGATAAGAGAAAGCATTGTATTTATAGTTTCTGGCATATAGCATAGCACAAGTCCTATTTAAATTCTTCAGAAATTAGGATCAGATGACTTAGGAACTTCTGGCGTATTTGAATCTTAAGTGGTTACAGACAGTTTTGCTCAGACTTTCCTTCAGTTGTTATATGTGCTACTTCTTCTTCATTTAGAACTGTTTGGGAAAGTTTACAAATTCTTGGGAGAATGGAAAAAAGTCCTGCTCACACTGAGGGTGAATGGCAACAGGGACACAGATCCTCCCTGAGGTGCTGCCTTTCTTGTGTGTGTATTTGTGTAAATGTGTGCAGAGGGATTTAATTTGCTGGTGTTCAGTGTGATGTTGCCTTTATTTTCCAAATATTAATTCTGACCTTGCTGCCACCATGTAAAACATGGGCATGGTAGAGATCTGCTCAGGTAAAGAGTCAACTTCAAATTACCATATTTTTTGTCTTCAGCAATGGGCTATAGTATGAAGCACTTGAATGGATACTTTATGAAGAGCAGGGAAAATGTAAAACAGCCTTTACTTGTAGAAAATGTAATGCATTGTTGTCATCAGAGCACCATGAAAAGCATGGTACAGAAGTGCCCTGGGATGGCTGTCAAGGGGTAAATCACTGCCTGGGCACAGAGCAGAGGACAGCAGGTGCCAGTTCTGAGGATGGGAATGGTGTTTTTCTGCTCAGACCCAACTGCACTGCCGTGAATGTGACACAGTGGTTGGGCTCGCTTGCTCTCACACAATGAGAACAGCTAAGGTTTCCTTCTTATTATTATCTTTATTAATTGCCGTCATCTGAGCTGGGAGCTCAGCCTGTTCTCCAATGATGGGTGTTCTGAGCATGAAACTGGTTCCACTTCTGTTCTGTGCCTGTGCAGCAGCAGCTGAGGTCCAGTCTGCTTTCTCAGGGGCTCACAGGAATTCCATGTGCTTGGCCAGTCCCCTGTGCTACCAGAGCAGCTCCTGTGGAACACAGGGATGCACAAAGCCCTGGTCAGCTGGACCTCCACGGGGACTGCCCAGGCCCTGCCTTGCCTGCACTGTGGGACAGCCCGAGCTGCTCTCCAAGCAGCCCCATGTGTGTGCAGGAGCAGCCTGGCTCAGAGCAGCCTTCTGCCCGGGCTCCGTGGCACACCCTGCCAGGGATGTGCTCAGCTGCTGTCAGCGTGGCAGTGTCCAAATGTGGGAGTGCCCCCGGAGCCTCGGCAGCCGGGGAGGAGCAGCTGGGGATCACACAGGGCTCTGCCAGCGCTGGGCAGGGACCGCCCGCCTCCAGGTAGGGCAGGCAGCCTCCTGAGCCACGCACCCCGTGGCCTCAGCCGTCCCGCACAGTTTCCAGGCTCTGGCAAAGGCTGCTCCCTCTGCCTGTTCCTTGCGGTTATGGGCTGGGTCATCTGCAGAAGGAGCAGAGCTTTGCAGTCTCCCCGAGGTCTCCTGAGTCCTAAGGCACTAATAACTCATTGGGATGGCTGGAGCTTGACAGGGACCTGGAGGTTAATTGCTGTAATTCCCTGGCACTATCTTTCACCCTTGGGGCAGGACAAGGAGGAGTTTCTCCCACAGCAGGAGTCAGAATTGTTCTGCAGGAAACACCCAGGCCAAGAGGCCTCTCTCCAAGTTAGTTCTTTTACAGTTACAATATTGGTATTTTTTTAAGGAAATCTCTAACCTAAGTAAGAAAGAGGTCTGGTAAATGGCTCTCTCACTTGCAGGCTCTCACAGTTGTATCATTAGCATTGCCACTGATCAAAAGATCAGATGCAAATGCAAATAAACAAGTGAATTGATCTTTGCATTTAGAAATAACAAAGTTGGGGAAATCCCCCTCTATCCTTAATCACCAACCCTAAAAGATTTTGAGTCTGGTTGTCCTTGACAGTGAGTCAGTGTTATCTTGACACAATGACATAGAGAATGGAAAGTTGTTTTGTGAAAGTGTTTTATATCCCTTTTTGGCTGTTAGGACCAATCATGAACCAGGGTGTCTTACTCTATATTATGGAAATACTGATCTTCTTCTTTTAAAAGTCAATTATTAGCATCAAAAATTTTACTCTATTACTCAATTCCTTTGATTATAAATGCAGCCTTTATGTTATGGTAAAAATAGCTATAAATACATTGCATTATATCAAAATGTTGCATCTTACATGGTTTCTAAGCTCTAATGTCCTGATACAAACCAACTCTGTACTCAACAAGGCTTCAGTGAGATCCAAAGTATTTTTTCCATAATTTTCTCACCAAAGGTGCTTTCTCATGTGACTAAGAAAATGTTCTGTGTGAAATAGGCTGTAGGGAGAGGAAGCCTTTTCTCAGGCTTTAAAGTGCTGGCAGGTCCAAGTGCCCTAAAGATTGTCAGAACTGGGGGTGAAGTTCTTTATATCCATAATAAATACTATTGTACAGATTGCCAGTTCAGGCTTACACTGGGAATATTCTGATTTTTGGTTGCTCACTTTTGTCCATTCAGGTCTTCTTTTAATATTGTCTTTTTAATGTTGTTAATTCAGTAAATGCTCCGGGTAACACTATTGAGGGACCTAAGCCATGTAGGAGTGAAATCATGTAGGGACCTTCAGACCTTAAGCTGCTTTAGGACTAAATCCTATTCTTCTTCTTGGTGATTTATACTGTGACAGTCTATATCCTTCCTGACCTGGGCCAGAATCCCTGTTGGAAGTTGTGGGGCACAGTGCCCACATCCTACTCAGTTAATACATTAAGTTCCTGAGTACCATGTGGACATCTGAAGAAATCATCTGTGTTCATCACATTTCTTCAGTTTCCTCTAACAAGAATATCAATCTAATTGATGTCAGAGTATGGTGAAAGTTACTTGGCTTTCTCATCAGCATGTGTGCATAAATACATATATAATTTGCAGCAGAAATACAGCTCATTTACAATATACATTAAAATACATATAGCTAGTAACTTTTTTGCATTTTTAAACTGTCCTGCAAAAAAATATCAATTTTTATATACCTGTAGAGAGTGTGTGTGTGTGTGCATCTCTGCTAGGAAGTTATCCTTCCATGTTTATTGTGCTCAGTGGGACAGATGAAGCACCCATGGAATTTTGCCAGCTGTGCTGACGCAAGCTCCCAGCTCATCCTATAAACATTTACGCTTGTGAGTAACTTCAGTCACGTACAAACCCTGGGCCCAAAGAGTCCTCGTGGGTCACTGGTTCCAGCCCTGTGCTGGGACAGGCGAGGCTTAAAACTCCTCTCATAAAATGGCCAAGCATTCATGGAAAGCTTCCCAACTTTTCACCTGCCATCCCTCCTGCTGGAAAGTTACTCCATTGCCTTCTTCAGCTGATAGTAAAATAGTCTTCCCTCATTTTCATCCTCAGGTTAGTCATGGACAATTTCATTCTTATGTCAATATTGTAAGTACCTCTTCTTCCTCCCTGCTGTTTACCCAAGGAGAGCAGTCGTGCAGCTGAAGTTATTTATATGCATTTGCAGCTTTAGGTCCTTGGGGGTGGATGTCCACATGGATTTTACTTATGTACAGATAAACAGGCAGAATGATTTTACAAGCCAAACCTGTCAGAGTGATTAAAACTAAGCAGGATCCCAAAGTAAATGTGTCTGGGGTTGATAAGGACTGCCTTTGAAGCAGTTGTCCTTCAGCGTGCAGCTATTTCTGGGCAGTTGCAGCTGCCTGACTTTGGTGCCCTGTGATTTATATCAGGACAAGTCTCCTGCTCACATAAAACATAGGATGCCACAATCCAGTACAGATCTGTTCATCATGAAAGGAGATATCTGTGTCTATCCCTTATTTTTCCAGCAATAAATTAGGTATAAGCTGGCAGAGCTGTTCATTTCCACTTTGGGGCTGAACTGGAGGGGTGGTTTGTACTTTGGTATTCTTCATTCCAGTGCTGTTCCAGGTGTGCCATGTTGGTATTCCTCCTCAGCTAAGTAACTTTGCAAACATGATTCTTCTTTCTTTCATGACACTGCAATTTCTGTATCTTCTAGAACTGAGCCAGGTAGCATTTGGGAAGTTAATTTAAGTTCAAACAAGTTCACTCTGCGTGAGGTAGAATGGGCTACAGAATGAGCCCTCACCGGACCCTCTTCCCTGTCCAGTCACTCACAGACCCCTGAACAAGGAGGGGAGGAAGGCAGACATTGTATTTTACACTAATTGGCCACCTGACCTCTCTGCCCCTTCTCTGAGGGTTACAGAGATGTGAGAACTTGTGGGATGAGAGCTGGTAAAGCCAGGGGTGACATGGCAGGGAGAAAGAGCTCCCAAGTGTTACAGGCAGGGGAGTAAAATCTGCCACAGAAGATCATGTACACATTGAAATCACATTGAAATCAGCTAACAGATTTAGCAAGGAAACCAACAACTGAATGAATGGAACCTATCTTTTTAGGGGTGTTCTTCATAAAACTGGCTTGATTTGCCATTTTCCAGCACTGCAGTACACTTGAAATAACCCCATCATAAACAAAATAAGATTTTCATAAGAGTGCTGGCATTGCAGACCTGCTCCCTGTAGCTCTAGTTGTTGGCAGCCTCATCCTGCAATGCCAGGTGATTTGTGCAGCAACTTGTTAACAGCAGTTAAGCAATGAAATCAGGTGCCCTTCCCCAAGGCTACAGATGAATCACCGAATTACAGGGAGGGCAAGGAGATTGGGAGTAGAGTGGGTACACACCAGTAAAGAAAGGAGATGGGAGAAGCTGGGATGGACAGTCATGGAGCCCAGGGGATGTGTCTCGATGTTTTTGTTTAGGCAAAATGTAACTAGTGGTAACTGGAGGATAAAGGGTCAGAATCCCCTGTCAGAAACTGTCTGGGCAGGTATCACTGGGGTGTAGCTGAGTGGATGGGTGTCTGTGGAGCTGCACTGACACAATGCAGCTGGAAGGAGGCCCCAGGTCTGCCCCCCTCCTGCCTACCTGCTCTCTAAATGCAGCCTCCTCTGCCAGTCACCTGTAGCTTCCCAGTTCGTATAGATTAGGTCACCCAAATAAAATTCATTCATTAGGTCACCACTAGTGGGGGTGGTACTCACAAGGGTTTACTGAAACCTGCTCTAAAACACAGGTAGATAACACAGACAGCTTCCACCGTATTTTCATCCACATCCTGGACTATGGTCAAGATTTTCCTGGTGGATTATGCAGAGGTTTTCAAGTGCAAAGTGACCTCTTTTGTAGCTTCACAGCATAAGGTTCACATGATGGGACACTTCAAATCTCTTTTGCAGTCATGCTGCATTGACTGGTTGTGACACAGTGCATAAATCCAGCCCCAGTGACACTCTGACAACAATCCTTGATGTGATAAACCAACCAGTACAGCCCCAGGCACTGAAGTAGGAGGCTGGAGACTGGAGCTGAACGTTGGCCTGATTTTTCAGGATGCCTCAAGTACTCCTCCAAGCACATCTTTGCACTCCTTCCTTCAAAGTAAAGGCTTCAAAGTGTGAAGTCTGTATTCCCTCTTTGGGAAAGTGTGTGAGAACTGTTTTACTTTCAATTAAATTCCAGCCACCAGTGGCAACAGAAGCACTGAACAAAAGAATAAAACATGGAGTGATTGTCTAGACTTGGGTTTTCTCTGAAAAATAGCCATCAACTTTATTTTTTCCAGCACGGCACCAATGTGCCTTCCCACCAGAAGCAGAGGATTTGATCTGTTTTTATGGCTAGAGTCCAAACCCAGAGTGTGGAGCTGTAAGTTTTACCCAGGCATTTGGGCAGGTTTGATGTGCCAGGGTGGCCAGTGCCTGCTGTCTCCTCCCCACAGCGTGCCAAGCAGCTCTGGGGCTGTTTCTCTGACCCTCCTGTCCTTGCTTGGTTGGTAAGGTGTGGTTACAGCAAACCTGGAGATCTTCTGGCCCATCCATGTTTGTAATGAATGGAGGTACAATCTTTGGAGTGTAAATCATTGCAGAAACATGCTGGTGGGCTTTTTTATGCCTACTGTGCTTCTTATCTAGGTGAACTGCATCCTTAATTCCTACAAGTTTCAGTAGCAAAAACTAGGATTCCTTCTTGTTTCAGTAGCACTTGGATATTTGTCCATCATGAATTAAACCCTTCCTTAGAGTACTTCCAATTTCTACATGCTGAAATGAGAAATCCCTATCAGGTAACAATGCTCAATATTTTTGGTAGTGAAATATCCAACATTTATACTCTTGAGCCCATGTTCAGCACTGCATTTAGATTCAAATTCTGAATCAGCTTACCATTGATTTGAATGTTGAATTAGGTACCAAAATATGCACCAAGAACCTTCATGTGAAACAGTCAACATTTCTTGAAAGCTGCATAAAAATCACAGGCTTTCAATAAAAATAAATTCTCTTCTGTTAGGCAAAGAAGTATTTGAAATAAAATGATGAAGTAATCTTAATATCCTTGCACTAGACCTGTAAAGTAGAGTGACATTTATTTAAAACATTGTCAAACAGATCGTCATTACCAAGGTTTTGCTCTTTGAAATGTCACTACTTTGTACAGTGGTTTCAGCTTTGTGTTCTGTGAATCAGGTTTACATCCCAGCACTATGTTCTCCTTCAAACATCATCATCCCCAATTCAGCAGGCAGTAACTGAAGTTAAGCACAAAGAGGCAAGAGCTAGAATCCAAACTGATCCAATGGGCTGATGTATTAGTAGAATTTCTATTTACTAATAGAAAACTATTAGTGGGTGGGGTGTCTTTAGAAATAATGGGAACAGTATTCATCTTCATTAAAAAGTACAGAATAGATCTTTGGGCTAAAACTCTAAAGTCTGTTGCCTACAGGTACTGGCAACATATATGTCTCTGCAAATTATATTTTTATTATAAATAAACAACCTGCTTTGCAATATTGTGACTTCATTCAGATCTTATTCTTTAACATAATTGAAGATCAAATACCTCATGCAAGACTTACAGAGTTGCCTCTTTTTTTTTTTTTTTTACTTAACTCTGTTTTGATCTGTAGGAATTATATTATGAGCTGAAATGTTCATAAAGCCTCCAGGCTCTCATTTAAAGCAGCTGATAGCTGCTCAGAACTCTCCTTGGAGTAGAGGAGCTCTTGCTTTTGTAAGTCTCCCCTCTACAGATTTCCTATCCCAAAGAAGATTCTGTACTTCCTTTTTTCATTGATAAGATGCTTTTGAAAAGGTTTCACATCCAAAGTGTCTTTGCAAACCATTCTTGAAAGCTCTAAAATAAATACATTTCTTTATATCTGTAGCTCTAAATTAAATCAGATTTGTATTTTTTTTCTCATTACTCACCATGATCTAATACTGCAGCAACTGAGCCATTGACAAGTGATCCAAATCTTCCCTTCAGTGTCAGTTCTGTATGGGATCTGTGTTATTCATGCAATAATTAAAGGAATAAGAAAAGGCTCTGCTGATGAGTGTCCCTCACTGAGAACAGAGATTTCATAACTGGGCACTTGGTGGGTTTAAGGCAGGTCAGAGTAATTTGTGATGGACAAAACTACAAATCATCATAGGAAAAGTTATTAGTGGCAAGGCTGGTTCATTTATCAACTCCAGTTCACCAAACCCCATCATAAGAAAATCTGCATCTAGTTTCCTTTGGTAAAATACAGCAGGAAGTAATTTTTGAATATTTTCTAAAATATATCTACAGGTTAGGGTGTGATGTTCTGTGGATAATGCTAAGCAAAGGGATACAGCTGGCTCTCTGTACCTCACCGTGGAATAAAACTGAGTCACTGCCATGGAGAGGTCACTCCAGGGCTCTGAAAGCAGATTAGGGCTTAACATCAGTTATCCAGATGTGTCTGTAATATTATATTTATCATTCATAACTTTATGCAACAAAATGAGCATATTGAAGTAGACATGATGTGAAATTAGAGCTATTGGAAGACTCTTCCAAAGAACAATAGGAGTTTTGCTTTTGTTTCAACAGGACTGAAATATATCCCATTTCTTATAAGAAAGAGCAGCAAATAATATTTATTATCCTTTTGATATGGAGCCATTACTGGAAGCCATTATCATCATATTTCAGGTTACTTAATCAGCTCTGTGAACTGATAACCCACATAAATAATTGCCTCACTGTTGCCAACAGTGCTTTTGGCACACTATGAAAATAACATTATTCCTTACGAATTAAACCACAATAAGATTTTAAATGACAGATTAAAGGCTTTCTTTAGGTACCTTGAATCCTTCCAAACTGAGCAAACAAAAAGAGATCTACCATTTTTCAGGTATGTGATAGAGGTGAACTACAGCTGAGCTCCCTGATGGCACAGAAACCAGGTGCATGTGTCCAAACATGCCAGGCGAAGGCAGATGATGAAAAAGCAAGATTAACTGCTGAGGAGCTACCTGCTCTTCAGAGCATTCCAGCTATCAGGCACACCCCAGTGGATTCTGTAATGCTCCGAGTGTATGCACAGGTCTGGAGGCAGGGACTCCATTATCTGTTTGGCTGCTTGCTGTTCCTGCGCGGAGCAGCTCATGTCTGCAGCATTGTGCAAGATGTGCAGTGGTGTTTCATCAGTATCCCTCACTTTGTAGTAGCTTCTTTCAGTTTGAACCTTGCCCTTTATCTCCTTCTGGTTAGAGATGTCCCAAATGGCCATAGCTCAAGCAGAGTGAGCAGTCCCATTTTTGTATTGCACTGTCTAGTTATCCTTGGCTGGGTGTGTGCTCATAGCCTGCCTTTCGCTGCAAGAGGGGAGACAGAACTTCTGAATGAGGTTCTGCTACATGCCTATTTCTTCTCATCCTAAATATGACAAGAAATCAGGGTATGTCAGCCTTCCTAATATTACCAAAACCTGTGCCTGGACAAAAGCTGTAAGACAATGACTGTATATATACATGGGGCAGCCAAGGCAAAGGATCTCCAGACAGGCCAGCACAATGTTTTGCCAGGACAGGCTGCTGCTCCGTTCTGTAACAGCCTGGTCTGAGTTCTCTGAGGGACAGCCTGGCAATGTCACCTGGAGGAGCTCAGCTTGGTGCATTTGCTTTCATGGCAGGAGGTCAGGTTCTCCATGAACAGGCAGCCAGGCATGGAAGTTGCTTTGAAACTCTGCCTGCACCACTTGTATCCAACAACCATAACGATGAAAATCACCGAATGGTTTGTGTTGGAAGGGACCTTAAGGACCATCCTGTTCCACCCCTGCCATGGGCAGGGACACGTTCCTTAGACCAGGTTGCTCCCAGCCCCATCCAGCCTGGCCTTGAGCACTGCCAGGAATGGGACAGCCACAGTTTCTCTGGGCAACCTGTGCCAGGGCCTTACCATGCTCACAGTAAAGAATTTCTTCTTGTTATCTGATCCAAACCTACCCTCTCTCACTTGAAAGCCATTCCCTCTTGTCCAGTGACTGCAGGTCATTGTAAAATGCCCCTCTCTAGCTCTCTTGGAGGTCTCCTAAAGGAGAAATTCCTGAAAATTTCAAATTAGAGGTGGCATAATATTTTTGACCCTCATTTTCCATGAAACAAAATGAAAAGATGGAATTTGTGAATAGATTGAAGTCCTGTTTATATTACACCATAATCTCTTGTATACTATCTCACCATCCTTTGTGGGTTGTAGCCCAGGTGTTTCAACCCTCCTTCCTACCCTTTATTTATGAGGTTTTTCTCATATATTGTGTGGGAAAGAGAAGAAACATGTGGTAGTTAGAGAGATGAGATCTGGCCAGGGATCTTACACCAGCAGAGCAGAATGAGGAAAGAGATACTTAAGTGCTCTGCAGGGAAAAGTGGTTTCATATTTGACTCGGATGGAAAGTTTTCATTCAAGCTTCACCACTTTCCTTTTGAAACACTGGGTGGGAAGCTCTACAGAAAATAATTCCCCTCTAAAAAAACTTTTGGCCTGGCCTATTTGTTCAAGTCTGTGCTGCTGCATTGAGTTGAACTCCCACGGTGTGTCCAAGCACTGCCTGTGCTGGCAAGTGAGACCTCAGTGCTCAGGGCAGGTACCTGAGCCTCAGCCAGCAGTTGCCCCAGTCATCTTAAGGAATTACCTCTAGATGTCACTCATGAATCCCTCTTATTCAAGGGATTTAAATAAGTAGTTAGGATACCTCTGACAGAGAAACCCTTCAATCACTCTGCTTGGTTACTGAAATGTTTGTTTTCTGCCCTCCTTTTTCACGCTGCTGGAGTCAGATAAAGGCTGAAGGTAGAGAAAGTACTTTTTCAGCAGTGCAGAGATGCCTTAACTCATGCAGAAAATAAAAAAAAAATAGAGAAAAACTCAACCTTAGTCAAAATAAATAAAGACCTCTGTAGTCTTTGATGCCAATTGAACAATCTCCCAACGAGCTGGGAGAGCTCAGGATGAAGCTGATAGTCTGTTGATTTATTTAGGTAACTGTGTCTTGTTAGTACTTGCTTAGCAATGGGTCCAGATGCTTGGTATAACATTCTCGAGCCCATGACTAAAATTATTTAAGTGGCAATTTCCACACTCACTAAGGCTGAATAGACTGAATAGAGTAGTTCCCCTCCAGAAACTAATTATTTTCTGTTAGATGTTTTCAGTGAATTTTTTTTTCTTCCTTAAAACCTGATTTATTTCATTTTGTGCTTGCTTTTTTAATAATTAAAAAATCCAAACACATTTATGCCTGACTTTCAACAGAGGGGAAGCATTCCTATGAGAGAAGAAGGAAAAATGTCTAAGAAAATTTGGGGCATCTCTAGCAGTAAGGAGGTTTTTGAGATTTTGACTTCACCCATAGTAAGTAGAATTTTATTCTGCAAATAGTTGAGCAGAAGCCAAAGGGTCTCCTAATGGAGTAGAATACTCAGGGTGTGTATAAGAGTATATGATAATTGTTCCAGTTTCTCTCATGTTTGGAAGAAGTTTGGCCTTGCATTGTTCCAGTGTTCAACGGTTCATGGAGTGATGTGATTTCCCATAAAACTTTAACTGAAGTTTTTGGGAGTTCATCAGTCCTGAGCTACTTAAAAGACTTTTTCTTCAGTGTTATCTTGTCACAAGTATTCACCTTTCACTGAAATGAAAATTAATATCTCTGGTGGCTGCACTGCAGCCAAGACTTCCAGAAGGTTGGCAGTCAGAATGGTCAAAAGATTCCTATCAAATAGTAAACAAAGATCTTGTAAATAAACAGGGAGTAATGAGTGTCTGGCAGGACAAACAACCACATTTGCAGATCATACAACAATAAAGACAATTGGAGTTTATCAAGTAATTACCTCTTCATATCAGTATGTGGATATGCATGCTTTGTATGTATATGTATTTATGTGTGTTGATTATTGCCCCTTTTACTTCCATGGGACTTTGAAAGGCAAGGTCCTACATGAAGACTCAAACAGCCTAAAATTTTTGTCAAAATGTACTTTTATTACTACAACTACAAGGGACAGTAAAGCATTTGCAACCTTTTAGAGTTTCTCATGGCCAAGGGGTTTTACAAGTACAATTTAAAAGAAATGGAAGCTGTACTTTGATGGCATTGGAATTTCAGAGTTATTTAGGTTTTATCTATAAGGCAGGAAAAATGTTGTGTTGGGTTAAGAGCACTTGCAGCAGGCAGATCCATGAGGGGTTTTTGCTGCAACTTCCCCTTTCCATGTCTGTGTTTTGCTGCTGCTGCTGTATCACAAACACTGGCTCAGGTCCATAAAGGTGCTTGACAGCTTTGCTCCCAGTGCTCTGAATTAGGCACCCAAAACTTCTCTGGGTCTTTGTCATGTCAGCGTAAGAAATGGGAATCCTTTGCCTACATCCCTGGAGAAAGGCAATTCTTAGAGGGACACTAAGCATGGCAAAACAAAGTAAATGATACTGATAGCTCTCCATGTAAAAAAACCCAAAAGTATAGGCAGGGATTAGAAGTTAAATTGCTAAAAAAAACCCCATTATTTAAAATAGCAGGGGAGTAGAGGCTCTGGAAGACCTTGGAGGCATAGACCTGATCAGAAACTCAGAAAAAAGATCATATCTATCCTGCAGTGTTGCCAGGAGGGTGTGAGGGGATTTATTTTCTCCATCTGAGAAGCTGCCCCCACTGCTGAAACAGTTCCTTGCCCCTGCTTCTAGAAAAGGATTGCTCTGCCTGGGTTTGATGCAGGGAGGGGGAGGCTTGAGCATTGTGGCAGTGGAGGGGTCTTGGAGATGCCATAAGGAAAGTCAGTTCATTTTACTCTTCAAAACCTGGAAATTTAAATATACAAACAAACCCCATACCTGACAAATATTTCATTTGTGAAGTTAAGAGCTCCAGACTTAGGATATTTTGGAATTCCACAAGACTCATCCTTCTCTGGCTTGATTGATTAATGGCCAAAGGGTGTGTGAAGAATGTGTTAAGGAGGATTAAATCAACCAAATAAAACCCCCAAAAAACCTGATGATTAAACTATCTACTCATTCCTATACACAGAAATGATTAGAAATTATTTCCAGGCTCCTGGCTTTTTTTTTTTTTTCTTTTTGTGTTTTTTTTTCCCCAAGAAAATGCTAGATATAGTAAAAATTTGGTTCATTATCTTATCATAATTATGCAGTTCCTCAAATGATGAAAACCACTTCTAAAATGATTTGTTGATCAGCAGTCTGAGACTGTTGCTGCTGTGCAGGGATGCTGGGTTGGTTTGGGCACAGCAGGCTGAAATGGCAATCACTTAGCCCAGGAAAAACCCACTTATAGACAAATGGATCATGCAATCAGAGATTATGTCCTAATCAACGTGCACAGGGGGACAAAATTAACCTTTGTGCCATGGCATGGACTTGAGGCACTTGAGTGCCTGAAGTACAGCAGGAGTCAGTGGCTGGGCAGATAAGCAGCCCTGAGCAGCAATGTGCTCTGCAGGGGAGGGGGCAGGAACGGTGGCATGCCAGGGCTCACCCCACTGGGAACGTGCAGGAGGGGACACTTTTACCTGTTCTTTTAAGGCTGACACTTCTGTGCTCCTCCCTCCCTCCCTTTCAGGCTGTTTCAGCCTTGCCTGTCCCACCATCAGTGCCCCTTCCCAGGCTCCTCCATTCCCAGCCTTGCCATATTGCTCTGACATTTCACAGCTCTGGCTGTTATCACTGGTGCGATGGAGAAATGCTTTGGTGGTGCACGGCCGGGTCATGCAGCGGTGGAAAGGGGGAAGGGATGGGAATTCTGTCTTCCTGTGCGGCCAAGCACTGTGGTTACTTGTTAGCACGTTCTCAGCAGGGCCAGGAGGTCCCAGTGGTGGAGGAGATGCTGGCCATGCCCTGCTGGGGTGCTGGCAGGGCTGGCACCATGGCCATGGGGCGGTTGTGCCCCCGTAGGAAGCGCTGACGAAGAGCAGGACCCAGAGCAGGAAGCGGCGGCCGCGCGCCCCAGGCACGAGCTGGGGGTGGCACTTCAGCCCCCGTTCTGCAGCCCCACCACATCCCCTCTCCCCTGTGATCTGGGGAGCGAGGGGGTGGCTGTGGGACACGGGGGGCGCGGGCCTTCTGCTCGGCATGTGGGCCTCCAGCTCTGGGGAATGAGCTCCAGCAGCACGCGCTCTGCAGTGCCACTTCAAAGCAGGCTCTGGCAGAGAGGCAGGGGATTGTCTGGCGGGATTAAACCACATTGGAACCATTTTGGAAAGGGTTTGACTCTTTGATTCTTTCGTATACAAATCTGACATCAAAGCCAAGTCCTGGTGTCTGTCAGATATGTCCTTCATCCCTAGAAAGAGATAAAACAGCCTCCTGTCAGTCAGATAACACGATAATTAGACAGTGTGATAATGCATTTATCCTGGTGCTTACAATCCTTGATCATATATTGCAATTATGTATACAGGCCACAGCAGCCAGTGTCTTTAATTATAACCTTGATGGCAAAATGATAGGAAGCAAGAGTCTTCCTAAGGGTAGGAAAAAAGAGGTTTTTAATTCATTTTTATAGATCCTCACTGAACGTAATAGAAGGGATTAATATGAAAGCCTTTGCCAGCGTGTTTATGTGACCTGACAAACGTGTTTATAAAGAAGCAGCAGTGTGTGGCTACTGCATTAATATAGGGCAGATATTAGAGCAATATGAGATAGGTACCAAACCAGATAGAAGCACCAGCACTTCAGATTTTATCTTAATCTGCTGCCCAGAAAATTCACAGTTAAATGACTACAATAATCTTATTATTGAGATTTTCAAGATAATAGCTGACTTAAAGATTTCTCATTCATTTAGCCAGAAACTTCCTGATTGCTTTGCAAATATCAGCTAGACAAAAACAGATAGGTGATATTATCCCTCCTGCAATAAACTACCTCTGTACCAGACTTGACAAGGCTCCTGGATCAGGAATCTGATTGCTTATACCTAGTTGAAATATGTTTTAACTTGCATATTATTTAACTGCAATTTTATTTTTGAGTTTTTCATGCATTATGAAGCCCTTGACAAAATAAATTAAGCAAATGAAGGCAGAGAAGTGGGGAGTGGTTGTAAAAGATGTCAGTCTTAGAGTTCATAATTCTTGTGCTTGAGTTTTTATCAATTTTCTACTGCTCAGAGTGTTTGGTGTTATGAAAAACCCACTGAGTACTGCACGTCTGGCTGCTGGTCCAGCCCTGATCCTCCTCCAAGTCCATTTCCGCTCTCATACAGAAAAGTGACCATGTAGGCACATCCCTCATGAAGGGTCATGGTGACCATGCCCAGGAGATCACCAGGAATGGAAATGCCAAAGCTTGGGCATCTCCCTGGCTCTCAGGATTGAAGGACAGAAGCTTAGAGGAAAGGGAGAGACTTCAAGTGAGCATTTTCCCAAGGGAAAACAGTCTTAGCTGTTAGAAAGTGCTGAAAGATTATGGAGTGACAATCAGGCCCCTTAAAATAAGATTTTAACATTTGGGAAAAATGGTTGCTTTGAGAAAACTGAAGTGTAGATGTAATCATCTGGCTACAGAAGGTGACTAAAGCAATGGTGTTAGAACACAGACTTCCCTTCAGCCACAAACTGTGAGTGGGACAAGGATAAACCTTCTTGGCTGTGACTGTACATTTGCTTAGGAATTACCAGCATGGTGATGATTGGTATAGATTGTTTCTTGCTCTTCAGAGCAGAACTATGTGTTTATCCAATTCAAATGGTCCCTCAGGGCTTGGGGGTCATTCTCTACATCTCTTATTCTCTTAGGGCCTCTCCTGTCTCTCCTTATGCCACTGCAGGGATTTCCTCTGCAGCTTCCCCTTAGGCCCTCACCAGCAGCAGTGTCCTCCAGCTTATCCTTGGTGTCTTAGACACTCATCCTTAGTGTCTGACCAACGTCATTCCTCGTTGTCAGCAATCCCAGCTGCACGGCATAGTTGGGAAATGAGGCCTTTTTGGCAGCTTTTGGCCCTACTGCCCCTGTGCCCAGCCCAGACTCCCAGGAGCTGACTGCTGAAGTCATTTGCTATGGCTGCATGGTTTCTGCATGGTTAATGAGGCTTGTGCAGAGGAAAAACCCTTTCAGATTGAAAGGCCAGGACTTGGACCCTCAGGACGTTAGGATGATACCATTGATGGTCCTGTGGTTCTTCTGCAGCAATCTCTTCCTGCTCCCATCTTTGCACCCTAGAGCACCAGCCAACGTGTCTGCAGAACCTCAGAGGACATAAAGATTCCCATGGAAAATTGCCATGGAAATTCCTCCTCCAAAATTACAGGATTAGTCTGCACTGGAGAGCCACATCCATGCCAGGGAAGAAGCCACAAAGCTTTTCTTATTTCTGCTACGTGCTTCACACATCCTTTGGTGGTTAGTGTGAAGCATTTTCTGCTAGGATTTAATCATACTGTTTTGATACAATATCTAAAAGGTACTGGCTGCATTATTTAGTCACATAAAATTTTCATTTTTAATAGAGGAAAATGAATTATGTAAAATGGAAAAGAAAAACTTTTTGAATTCAGTGATTTTTTTTGTCACAAAACCCAAAACATGTCTTCGTGCTACTGAGATCCTAGATTAAATTTTAAAAATCAGCTAAAATGGGCTGCTTTTCAGAAGTCAAAAAACCAAATGAAACCCACAACAATCAGAAAATATTTCTCTTGTGGGAGAAAACCTGAAGCAGACATTACAAATTCCCACTCTATGAAAAGTAATGATGGGAATTGCTTAACTAGCTACATGTTTTGGTACATTATTGTTGACTCCTTATTGCAATATTAAAGTGTCAAGTGGATTCAACCAACTAATATCACTTTGTATGCCATATATATGTGTGTATATATGTAAATATGTCTGTGTGTAAATATATATATATATATATGTAAATGTACATACATATACATAAAAGCAACTGGTAAATGCAGTATTTCATGTTATAAATCACTCTTCCAACCATCCCTGCCAATAACACCCAATGCTGAAGATCTTATAGAATATTCCCTGGCTGTGGGTGTTGCCTTGTGGTCATGGCCCTGTGGGGATGGATTAGCCTTCAAATACCTGGGCTGAGGAGCTGCCAGGAGAGCACCACAACTTCGGATCTCACAGTGTGGCAAGGGGATATTTATCAGTAGCTTCCATGAGGTCAGGAATTGCCTCATGAATATTTACATGTGGAAAGAGATAAACTGTGCAAATGTATCCAGGACACCCATTTACCACTCTGGTATCTCCCTTGGTTTGAGATAAACAGGAAGCTCCCAGAAGACAGGCTCTGCTCCTGATGGAGGACCAAAGAGTGAGGAAATTAACACATGCAAGTGCTGGAAGGAGGCTGGGGTAGGTGCTGGGCAGGGGATGCATTTCCATTGCTCCTGCAAGAACAAGAGGAGGAAGAGGAAGCAGCCATTGCAAAGGCAACAGCGGATTTTGTCATGGCTTGAAGCAGCTGCTGAGGGTATAAGGGCATAGCTCCCAATTGCTGATCTACAGATAATATAAAAATAGCAGTAATGTGATAATAACAGAGTAAAGCTGGGCAAGTGTTGAATTAGGAGGCTGTAATTCCAACAAGGCTTCCATATGACCTAATAGACAGTAAGGGTCCCAGATGGGAGTGGAATTGTGGTTCTGTAGTTCACAGCTGCCGATTAGGGTTTTTAACATGCATCCCTTCTTTTTTGCTTCTTGACCACTCAGTAGAGACAAGCTCCCACTATACAATTAACCCCAAGCTGCACAGCACCAGCTGAAAGAAGGTTACTCTATTTTACTTGACTCAAAACCAGCCAGATGTACCTGGCACCCCGTGGGCCTGTGAGGAGCATTTGCTTCATTCCAAATGCGCTACACTGTGGCTCCATGACTCCCCTAATTAGGAATAATTAGCACAAGCACTGGTGCAGCTGTGCAGCTCCTTTTGTGAGAGCTTCACCACATCCCTTCATTACCTCAGCTTTGCACTGATGCCCCACAGTGTCCCGTTTCACAATGTGGGCTCTTCCATGCACAGCTGGGCATTTGCTCACCAAAGCCGCTCTGCATTACTTGGTACTGCTGGGAGGAGAGCACGTAACTCTCTGGCTTTTTGGTCACAGCATCCCTGTCCTCTGCCTGAGGCTGGGGAGGCTGGAAGGGGCCAATTCCACATCAGAGCCATCTGGAGAATCCCAATAAACCATCAGACTGGTTACCTTCACTGGTCCTCCAGGATGGATCACATGTGTTCTTGGAAGTCGCTGTATTTGTGTTTCATTGGAGATGAGAAGGATTAAATAAATAGCTCTGGTGGTTTTCTAGTCCTGGTAAGGAGATCTGCAGATGCTTTTCCTTCATCTGGGATCACGTGGCTGTCTCAATTAGGCATCTATAGCAATAACCATAAATCATTTGAGAACAGGACCTGTCTCTCTTCCAGTTCCTTTTTCCAGGGTTCAGCCTATCAGTTGTCCTGAAAAGCTCCAGGTTTAGCTCAGCACCGTGTGAGCATGTTCCACCAGCCCTGGGGGCCCCTGAATGTGGAAATGCTTTTGTTCCAGTGGCTGTTTTCCCAGAAATACTTTAGGTATTTCCTCTTCTCTCTGCAGTCCTAGACTCCAGATCCTGTCCTATTTTAACTGCAGTGTTTTGGAGCATCTCTACTCCCCTGGATTTCTCTTTCTCACTTGTGGTTCCCCGATTCCTGCTGTGTTTAAGTGCACTGTTTTTGTTTAGAGCCTCTCTTAGCAGCATTTCTGCCACTGCTTTTTGAAGCATTTTTTCCCAAGTTGATCTGAAGCTAAGGGGAAAGACGTGAAGAAGAACAAATACTATTCCCATCAGAAAAATCATCCGGATTCCAAGATGCATACACTTGAATTTTATTGTGTGAGCATCTTGGGCATGCTGTGTTTCATCAGGAAAAGTTCTCCTGGTGCCGCACAGGCTCAGGAAGGTGCCAGGAACATGAGGAGGCTTCACAGTTTAACAGCAGATACCTTTGGAGGGGAATTCAGAGAAGCCAAGAGAAGGAAGTGGGGCAGCAACTTGTTGTGTACTGGGGCTTTACCTGGAAGTGAGGGCAACTGGCAGGAAATTGTTCTCTAAAATAAGAGCCAGTGATGTCTGTCAGTTTCCATGAAGATGGTCAGCCCTTCAGCAGATCCTCAGGAATGGCACTTCAGAATGGGAAAGGACTCCTCCTCAGAACTCTCCAGTTTCTCAGACTTGCTTTTAAATCTGTTTTTTGCTTTAGAAAGCTTCAGTGGCTAAAAATTCCAAATCTGTTTCAAGAAAGAACACTGATTGAAAAATGGGCCTTGTTTAGATTTTGGGTTTGATCCGATCCTTACCAGTGTGGATGTTTCATATTTCACAGGGCAGGAATGTTGCGACAGGCAACTTTGTTCAGCTACAGAAACGGGAAAGGAAGGTTTGTGCAGGTGAGAAAAAGCGAATTTTGAAATCAGCGGTCTGGCATCTCTTGCACATCACTGGGCAGACCTCTAAGCAAAGAGAATCCCATCTGAACTTGACATTAACTGGTCTTTAATGCAGCCCAGGTCAGACAATGGGGGTTGCAATGCCAACATGAGAAATCAGGGCTTTCAGCATTTCTCCAGTTGCCTTCTCCATATTTCTCAGTTTTAAAACAAAATTTATATTTGAATCACAAGCAAATATGATAGTATCACTTAATCACCTTTCTAATCATTCCCTTTAAAAATTATTTCTTTCATTTTGTCCTCTAGCCAGGAGAATTGAGCTATAAACCAGCTTAATGCTAATTCTTCTTACTTTGACGAGGGCTGATTAAATTCATACCTCTTTGAATAAGCTGTTAAAAGCCACAGTTAATCAATGTTTTGGCCAATACATCCTCATTAAGAAATGCTGGTCTTTGCTGAGAAATAAACCACACTCCGTAAAAGCACGCACCGATTTGCTTTGGGATCTTCACGGGGGCCAGGGTTCTTACACAGCACACAGTTCACCTACAGCTGTGTGAAGTGGTTTATTCTGCTGAAAATGTGCTTTGCCTATGACTCTTCTCAAAAAAAAAAAAAGGATTACTGCCCATGGGGCATTGTATTAGCAGGGCTGAGACATCCTGATTCCAAACAGTCATTAAACAAATCAGAGGTAATTTATACTGTGGTGAAGAAACTATTGCAAAGCCTGCCAGCTGTCTGGCCCTTCCAGTATGGCTTCAGACAGGACTTTGAAGGTCGGTTCAGGAGCATTTCTCTTACACTGTGTTGTTGTTGTGACTCCAGGACAGTCAAGTTCCGAGGCAGGCCCTGATCCAGCAGAAGTTTAAACATCTGCATAGTTTTGAGCATGTGAGCAATCCCATAGAAGTTAACGAGGCTACTTTAAATGCTCAGAATTAGGCATGTGCTTAAGAGCTTTGCTGGACAGGAGCCATGGTAAGAACCAGCCCCAACTGTGACCTAAAATTAAAACTGGAACACTTTAAAGATTAATTAAGGCCTTGTCTACATGGGAAAAATTCTTCATTGTGGCATGAGAAACTTTCTTCTCATGGCGTTTGTGGCCCAACTGGATTCAGACCATTCAAAGTGGAGTCGACTCTTACGAGGTTTCCTGACCACGCTCAGGAGGAGTGGAGAGCTTGGAAATGCACCCAATGTTTGGAAGCAAATCTTTCATTCCCCAGTGCATATGAAATTTGTATGCCTTCACAGGCAGCTTTGTGATAGCATCGTCCTTTCAACCCTTGGGAAAATGGCAGAGCCATTCAAGTAGCCAGAAAGCAAATAAACAGACACACTGCACTCCTCCCTTCTTGACCACAACTATTGAATTCCCTGAGCGCCACAAGCCGGAACTATTGTCCTTTTAAAGCCTAGGCATTTGAGGACTTGGAATCTGTGCATCTCCTTCTTTGTCCCAGAAGACATCTGCTTCAGCACTCCAGAGGGGCTGCGGAGTAGACATGAATTGCACTCTCATTGGTGTGTTGTTCCTTTTTGTGTTCCAGAAGGGAAGGAGGGGGATTGGTGTGTATGACCAGGCCATGATGGAGTGCCAAACATGTTCCAGCCCAGCACTCCATGCCTGGGGCACGGCACTGTGCCTGCAAACCTAGCCAGCAGGGAATGAGGGGCAAACAGAGGCCTGTACCTCAGAGGGATGAAAAGTTGTTGCTTTTGGTCTTGGATATGAAGGACCTCAACAAATCTGGATGAGAACAGTATTGTATGTGCTGGTTTTAGCTCTCGTGCTGTTTTTGGTTTTTGGTTTTCTTTCTGTGGGAGGACTTAACCTGGGTTTGAGTGCCTTTGTAAAAGCTGAAGCCTTCTGCTTCGCTGTGGCACAGACAGGAGCCTTCTTCCTTCTCGTGGGTGGAGGAGCACTGTGTCAGTGCTTTTAGGAAAATGATACACACATACCACTTTAACATTCAAAGAAAGGCAGAGTTTTTAGGGACTCAGCATCCCTTCTGGTTTGACTATACTGAAGCTTTGCTTCCTGGAGTTGGGGCTTTATCATCTGTATCACAGCAGAGTTGGGCAGATCTGCCAGCAACCCTTCACCTTTGGAGACCAAATATTTACTTGCAGGCAGGCCAAGTCATCCTTCAGCTGAAGAAAATGCTCAGTCTGAATTAGAGTCAGCTCTGCTGTGGCCTGGGACTGCTTATGGTAGAAAAGAGATCTCTGAAAGTGTATGTGTCTCTATTTCCAATATTTTTATATTCATCTTTTCATTTAATTTCTTTTTGGCTCTTAGTTGGTATTAAAAAGCTGGCTAGTGAGTAAATAGGGAGAAATAATGAAACTCAGGGCTTCTGTGCTGCCTTGCATTTATGAAGTTCAGACCGAGCAGTAATTAATCTCTGCTGGCTTCCATGTGTGTGTAAATCTCCAATCACTTAGCACAACCCATGTACAATTTTATCCACTAAATAAATGGCTCTCAATTGTGCCATTGAGGCAGGGCCTCCTCGGAGGGTTGCAGGTGGCCCATGGAGCAGTTTGCTGTGAGGTTACAGAGGGATTTCTTCCTCTTCTTCATCCCAGTAGAGGATTACACCCCCAACTTTTACTGCAGACCCTATGGGACTTCCTTCTAGATTTCCTAGAGTAAAAGCTGGCTGAGAGTTATGTGAGCTCTTAAACACCCCTGTCAGGAGGCAGAAGGGTTCTTAAGGCTTCCTTTTCATTGTGCATCCACAGCTCTGCTGTCTGCTCCGAGTTCAGATCAAGCCTTTACACCACCTCCTGAACCTTTTGTCTCACCTCCAGCAGTTTGAAACGGAGAAAACCTGAAATCACTCAAAAAAAGGACCAGTTTTTTTCCTGGCTTTCATTCCTTGCCCATCTGACAGTTTGCATGCATAAAAGCTAGGGAGGATCTGTACCCAGGGATACTGAATTTATGGTCAGTTAAAGAAACCAACCTGCCTGGTAATTTTCTTTTTTTTTTTTTCAGTCTTAACAAATCTGTTCCTTAATGCAGTCAGTGACTTGTAGTGCAGTTCTGAGGATCAATGGAACAGACTCCCAGCATAAGGTAATGGAGATACTCCAAAAAACCAGGCAGCTCATGGGTTTTTCCTCTCTATTTCTAGCCCATGTTTGGTGGGCCAGAAAGTTGTGCACATAACACAGCAGGTTGAAAACTGATGTATTATTTGTTACTGCTGTTGTTGTGATTCTCCTGTAGAAAATGACAGTGTTTTATTCGAAATTACAAGGTAAAGATTAGTGAAAAGCCCAAAAAACCTATGTACTCTCACGCCATGATCCATTTAGGCTGAAACATTGAAGATTTGGAGTTTCTAATGAAATGAAAAATATGGGCACAGATAGATGAAAGTGGTCATGCTCTGCAGATTTCTCATCTGGTTTAAAATAAATTATTTTAAACCAATTGTGGCTAAACTTTTCAGGCTGATCAATTAATCCATTGTTAAATGGGAATGGAGGTCACTGGTATCTATTCTCATGCAGAGTTACCAGGAGATGTAGGAAAGTCTCCCATCCCACATGGGGCTAAAAATAATGGAAATCAACATCAAAAAGAGAAAAATGAGTGAGGCAGATTTGTTTATATAAATGGTTACACCCAGCATTTTGAAAAATAAATATCCTGCTCAGACCCAAAAATGAATTAAAAGTTAATTGGAAACAAACAAACAAACAAACTAGCATAAATAACTTCACAGGTATTGAGGATTAAAATCTAAGCCTGTCTCAAAAGGAAAGGTGGATAAACTGGCTTGGGGGAAATAAAAACCCATGTGAACCTTTGTCTAAAATTCCAGTTCAGGCAAACTGAAATCTTTTAAAGTTCAAAAAGACCTTTTTGCTTTAATTATCCCAAGTGTCTCTGTTCCCTGGCTCAGGGTATGACTAAAAGCCATGAGAAGGTTGGTCATGGAAATCTCCAGCTCTTTGTTTGGTGTTAATGCAGTGTTGGTGCCTTTCAGCCACTGCTTGTTTTCACACCCCTGCCACTGGCCAGGCCAGTTTCCCTGCAGAGCGATTTCTCATGGGGAGGATGGCCAGCATTGCCTCTCCAGTGGGATTCAGCCCATGGCCACGAGGAGAGCAGCTCCAGGTGCAGGGGGCTGGGACTCAGCCTTTGGCAATGCTGAAAGCAGGAGGGTTTGTCTCATGGGAGGTGTAAATGGCACCCGGGTTACAGCCACGCTCTCAGTGCTCAGGTTGGCTCTGCGTTCACTGGGCTGTGCTGAGCTCTTCGTTCACTGCAGGCCACAGTCCAGATGTGGGTGCTGCAGGCTCCACCAGAGATGGGGGGAATATTTTGCAAACCAGGGAAGACTTTGGCATCTCTGGCACTGACCTACTTAGCAGGAAAAACCTCAATATTAAAATGGAATTAAATGGATGCACCTTGACCACAGTTAAGCAACACATTTAACCACATATGTCTGAAATTAGCTTTTTAATGGGAATTAGATGTTCTCAGTGAGTGAGACTTGCTGGAACACACAAGGGTCTTCATTTATGACTGAGGACAGGTATCTGTGGAGTGGAACAGTTGCAGGAGGGTGTGATATGGCTTTAACTTGTTTGCCCTTTGGTGTTTTTCCATAGGGATAAGCAAAGCACTACAGCAGAGATGACTGGTTTATAAATACTTCATCAAATTATTCAGCCTTCTAGTTCCAGAACTTCTTCTGACTAGACTTTCATTTTCCCATTTTTTGGCATCACATTGAAATCATTGGATTATTTTAAATGAGAAGGGGGAAAAAGTGTTTCACTCCATGTATCCCTTCTTGTTTCTTTTGACTCTCTGGTGCTGGTGATATATTTTGAGTTGTTTGGGTCACTGGGTGTTGCTTCTATTTCTTGATTGAATCACTGTAACTGTTAAGTGTCAGAATGAAAGAAATCAAAGGGATTTAAAATATCAACACAAACTTCCAGGAAGGATTTGCCTGACTGTTAAGTGAAAAACATGGCACTCTGGTCATGAAAAATGAGAAATAAATTCACAGGTATGAGTCATGTTGGAAACAAAAATTGTAAACTCAGCCTGGAATATTGCTGAGGCAAACCTGTGAGTGTGGGTCTCCGTGGCTGCTGTTCAGTTTCCATTAAGGAGATTTGGTTAGATTCTCAGTAGTATCAAAAGCACAAAGTAAACCTTCATCAGGTGAGGATTTGCCCCCACAAATGCCATTGGAGTGTGGAAAGGCAGGAGATAAAGGACAGAGTAGCACAAAAACCCCACCAAAATCAGGTAGATATGACAACATTGGCGAGTCTGAAACCATATCACACAAACATAAATTCAAGGTTTACTGTAGATTTTGTGTGTTACAGCAAAGTTATGTTTTCCAACCCTGTATTTGTACTTACAGGTGAGTTTCCAAGAGCAACATTTTTAGAGGTGCAAGGACAAATGCACTGAAGTTTGAGTAGCTTTAAAAACATCTCTGCTTATCAAAAGGTTTTGAGTAGGGGGGCTCTGACCCAAGCTTTTCAATATTTCATAGTTCTGGAAAAAAATGAACCCTTCACCTTTGCATAAAGGGCTCCATTCACTTTGCATTCCTGCTTGGGTACCTTATTGGTTCACTTTTGGCCTTGACCTATTTGCACATCACTGGAACACTCTCCTATACCTAATGCTACACATCAGGTTTGCAAAAATGACTGCATTTGAGGCACTCAGTAAATCTTCCAAGCAGCTCAAAGGTCAGATTGAAAGAAATATCTGAAGTAACTCTCCAGAAAAATGAAAAAAGAAGAACTTAGAATGTGAGCACCATAGCATTTATTTCTGGCAGCCCATGGTGTTTTGTTGCTCTCTGCAAGGTGTGTCAGAATAGAGCATATGAGTATCTTTGAAATGAAGATATAAATTACCATTCCTCTGCCTTTCTCCCCACCCTTCAGTTGTGTTTTGATTTCCTCTTCTTCTTCTTCTGTGTTAATTTTCTCCATGCTTTCTCCTTTAACTCTCCCTGCCAACGGGGAGGCTGCTGAAATTGCCAATCCACCCTGTGTATCTAGCTTTTCCTATTGGTTTTGCACAAAACCCTGGTCCAAAGCCCATCACAACCCTGGGGGATTCTTTCCATGCGATTCCACGGGCTTGAGATCAAGCTGAGTACGGAGAATTTTTTCCAGTGTGCATCTCTGAGCCGTCTGCCCCACCTGTTTCCCACCAGAGCCTGTCAGGGGTATTAAATGTAATTCATGGCTAATTATGGGTATTTACACCTCGACCTCAAAGCCATCCGCTTCCACCTGCACGGCGGGCGCCATGGCTGGGGAGGGAGCAGCTGTGTTTGTTTGATCTCCTCGCTGCCAGCTCCCTGGGCTCGGGGCTGGGAGGGCGGACGGAAGCTGCTAATAGAGGCAGAACTAAAGAAATATACAGAGCAGCTCGGTGTTCTTCCCAAGTACACAGGCTCTGCTGGAGAGAAAAGGGTGAGAACAAGAGGGAAAAGCCCACGGAGGCTGCGGGAGCTTCCGTGTAAATACAAACAGACCCCGTGTTGGGAGTGTTCCCTTTGATTTCCAGAATGCTGAGAGAACTTGGCCGTAGGCTTGTGCTTCCTCCGGAGGCTGGGAATGGCAGCATGACAAGGAGAAGGTGTTCCTGTGGACACCAAGCCTTTCTGAGTGAGGACAGCCAGGGCTTCCCATGGTTAAGATGGTTTGAGACAGCAAACAAGTGCAAAACAAACAGGAGCAGATTTTGTGGGGGATGTTTAGTGGGTCTGGAATCAGGAGATTCCTTTCAGATGTGAGACATGGTGGCTTTGGGGGTTGCTTTGAGCAACCCAAAAGGGCATGAGGATGAAATACGGAGATGGTTGGGGCTTTTTTCCAGGGAAGCAGCAGCTGGGCTTCACATAACGGCCAGAAAGAGGTTCATGGATTCAGTACTAAATACTGTTTGCCCCTGCAGAGCATTCCAAGCAACTGTTGCTGAGAGTTTCCACCCCTGTCACTGTCTGTAGGTACCTGGAGCTGCCCAAACCTGGCTTTTGTGAAAGCCAGGGACAATGGGTAAATGAACCCCTGGGAGTTTGGGGACTATATTTTCAAACCTTGCTCCCCTTTTCAAACCTTGCTTGTTAAACTAGACTACTAATCTCTGCATTTATAAACTAATTTTAAAAGTAATCCTTTCTGAGATCAGACTATTGAAAGTGCTCCAGGCATTCAGGGTGGGCAAAGAGGGACAAAAGAGCACAGGAATGGAGCACACCAAAGTTCCAGTCTCTTGGACTCATCCAGTGTTTGTGGGTGCTCAGAGACCTGACAAACAAAATGTTTGATTGAGGTAGTCCTCAAGTTCACTATATCATTTTTAGGTCAAACTGGGGAGAACTTTTGGTTATTAAGTACTGGAATATTGCCCATTAGGTTATGCTGCAGCCTAAATGCTAATGAAAAGCAGGAATGGGTTCTTCCAATCATTGTTTTAATCTCTCATTCATCAAATGTCATCAAAATGAAGCAGGAGTTGCTTTTTGAGTTACTCCTGCTTCTTTTTCACTAAGTCTCTTGTCTATCAGTTCACATATAAATATTCCTAGTAAGCCAGAGGAAAAAGCTGGTCATCAAAAAAGTGAAAGAAAATAGTGAAATACATTGTTGGTTATGCAAATTTCTGATGAGCATCTTTCCATTTAAATTAATATTTTGGATTATTTAGAAATGTGGATTTTCTCCCTTTTGTTTCCAAATTCAGAACCCTCAAATTTATCAAGAGAAATGCAGTGAAAGAAAGGACTATTTCCTTACATTTTTGCATGAAGAAATGTATCCAGTCAAAGCATGACCATGGTAGTAGAATATCTCAGAGGAATTTAGTATGGAAGTGTTGTTACCCTCCATATTTTACAGACAGGGAAGTTCAAAGCACTTGCAAATCAGGAACTTGTAGGAAAACCCTGCTGTATCCAACTGCCTGTCCATGCTGGCAGAGTGATGCACCTCAGTTCCCAAAAATCAGAGGAGCTTTGGGGACCTCTCTTTTGATGGAGAACAAGAGGGAAGCAGGTATCCCTCATGTCTACCAGGAAATGATGGATTCAAGATCTAGTGAGCACAGCCAGAGAGTCTTGTTACTCATCCTAGAGCCAGATGGGGGCTCAGAAATCCTCAGTTTGCCCTTTCTGCTTAGCAACCTCTGACCAGATCATTTGATGGTCCCCAAGCTGTCTGGCTCGGTGAAGGAAAGCTGCAAATATCTCTTTTCTCCACACTCTTCCTGTGCTGTGACTTCTACAGCCTTGTGTTTCCAAAGCTCTCCTCTGGTGTCTTTTTTTTCTCAGTTACTGCCAGGAGGGAAGGGATCAACACGAAAACTCAGCTGAGCAAGGTGTTCCGTGCAGGGCTACAGGTGCTGTTAGCATGACCTGAGATAGCTCCCAGCCCAAAACCAGATCAAAGTGGAAATGTTGGGAAATACAAATGTACAGTCTGTTTTCTGACAGCTTCACCCCACACCAGCCAGCAGCTCTGCAGCCAACACTATCAACACAGAGCAGGAGACACATCCCACACAGACAAGCGGGGTCAGAAATAGCAACCCTTTACCGGGAATGGGTTTTAATAGGAGAGAAAAATTCAAGTAGCGAGTTGTCGAGGGATTTCAAGGGACTGCATTTTCCAGAAGCAAAATTTAACTTGTATCTCTTTTCTTCTGTTTTTTTTTTTTTTTTTGTGTTTTTTTTTTTTTTTAATAAAGTTTTCTCATTGGCTGATTATGATCTTTCCAAAAGGGAAAAAAAGGGGCCCTGCAGCACACTTGGTCTGAAGGGCTCAAATTAGGAGTTATCAAGAATCTCCCTGTAGCCAAGCAGCTAATTCCAGTGGCAGAACAAGAGAGCTTCTGTTACCACACTGTGCTGAACTCCTGCTGCTCTTTCCATGACAGGTGTGGGCCCAATACCTGTTTATCAAGGGTCTTACTTATATAAAAGTAAAAAGTTCAGGAAACTAAAAAATCTGAGTCACTGTCTGCTGAACTCCCAAATAAAATAGTTTTATTTTCCAACCAACTCAGTTTTCCTTATTTAAACCCAAGGAAAAGAAAGAAAGTAAAAAAACTTGCTTTGAACCCTGACCTTTGGAGGTGTATCCCCCCCTGGGTGATTCATCTGTTTACCTTAGGACAATTAAATGTGAGTCAGTTTAAATAAACTTTAAAAACCAAAGGAAAAATACGCTAAAAACAGACCTGACCCCACCCCTTCTCCTACTAGGGACAAACTGAGAAGTATGAAAAAATGCAACACAGATGACAATTTCAGGAAAATCCTAAGGAATCTGGAGTGAGGTGGCAAGTCATGGTGAGGGACAGGAGCTGGAAGGTGGAGCTGCTCCAGGATGGACTCTGTGATGTCCCCACACTGCCACCAGCAGCAACTGGCCACCAGTAATGAGCTAATGCAGGGGCCATCAGAGTCATTAACCCCAATGCAATATAGTTAAATGCTTCACCTTTAGGCTACCAGTCAGTGGCTTCAAGGAATTTCGGTTCAGTAATGTCCTGACAGCTTGAAATATTTGGCACTGATAGCAGCACTGCTGTCTGGGGAAATACAGCAAGGACCCAGGGGTTTGCAGCAGATAAAAATGGAGATAAAATCGCCAGAGACTTATTAGCTGAGGGAGAGGAGGAGAGCAGGAACGACCCCCCTGTGTAAATAAAGCAGTGCTAAATGCTGAACGTCAGGGTTTGTGCCACAAGAGAGGTGGTGGCTGGAGGGCATAGCTCGAAGAGACCATTAATGGAAAGAACCAAAGCTGCTCTCAAGCCCTTGGAGCAGGATTTCCAGGGCTCTTTGCAGGCATGTGTCAGCTCAGAGGCTGCCCAAAAAGTGGTGGAATTGCACAAAAATAGCCCTGGCTTTGGGCAGGTTTTTCACTGACTTTTGGTTTCCAAATTGCTCAAGTACCTTCAAATCCCACTAAGACCAGAGGGAAAAGAAGTGTGAGGAAAAGCAGGAGATCATCCTACAGGTCATTTAGGGAAGCACCAGGCACTGTGAAATTCATAGTGGAGCCCTGAGAAGTGGGGACATGGTTGAGGAGGCAAAGGCTCAAGCAATTCCTCACTGTTATTCTCTGAGTTCAGGCATCCCTCAGTGCCCCTGTGCCAAGAGGGACAGTCACTCCTCCTCTCCCAGGCACCCAGAGGTGGCAGCAGGAAGAGATGCCACAGATATTCAGAGAACATTCTCACCTTTGTCAAAAACACACTTTTGTTTTGGAGTGGGGGGGAAGAGACCGGGTTGTTTTCTGCCAGAAGGATTTAAAACAATCTCAGGGGTTTATTTCCCCACACTAGTGACCAAGTGGTCTCTAATGATACATCAGTTGGCTTAGGGGCTGTACCTGCTGGAGATTTCAGTCCTGGCATTGCTGCTGACATTACAATGAGTGGACAGCCTTCCAGTGCCTAAAGCTGGAGAGGGACTCTTTACAAGGGCCAGGGGCTTCAAACCCACAGAGGACAGGTTCAGATCAAGGAGAAATTCTCTGTGAGGGTGGGGAGGCCCTGGCACAGATTGTCCAGAGAAGCTGTGGCTGCCCCATCCCTGGAAGTGTCAGCTTGGACAGGGCTTGGAGCAAGCTGGGATACTGGAAGGTGTCCCTGCCTGTGGCAGGGCAGTTGGATCCAGATGGTCTTTGAGACCTTTCCAACCCATTCCATGATTCTATGTTGCATTTCTTTTTGATCCTGAGATTCAGGGGGCACACGGACTCTCCTGGCTGTGGTCACCACAAACTGATACTGGACACTTCAGGTGCAAGCATGAATTGGAAAAGTAATAGCAATTCACCAGCACTGGCTGAGGTTCTTCCAAAATGCTTATTCCTCATCTCCTCACAGTGATCTCATGCAGGTGAGGAGCTGTGAGAAAGTAAGAAGAGAGAGGGAGGTGGTGGTAAACAACCTGCATGAAAAATGGAATGTCTCCTCTCTTCCTCAGCAGGCAGGGATGGGATTGTCAGTGCCTGTAGCTGCTCCTTCCCCTGCCCAGGGTGAGCAGCCCTGCACCATCTGCTTTGGCACCTGTGTACAAAGATCACAACAGGAGCCAGCATTTACAAAACCCAACATCATCCACTTCTTGGAGCATTTCATTTCAAGGAGTGCAACCAGACATCCCTCACAGTGAGCAGGTGTGCTCCTGAGGACCTGGGAACAAGGAAATTCTGGAAATACAAATTTCATGGGGAGGAGACTGTGCAAAGGCAGGTGCTGTTCCCAAACAAGAAGTCTAGCTGCATGACTGGGACTCTGTGAGTGCCAGGGCTCAACCCAAACCCGCCAAGCTGTTCTCTGAGCCTTCTTTGGCAGCTTCTGTTGGATTTAGGGCAGAGTATGCATAAAACACAAACCATGGGACCTTGTAGGTAGAAATGCAGACTTCCTGCCTAGGTCTTCACTGGTGGAAAATATTTTGGGGGTTATAGATAAGGCAGAGCTGTCTCATGGGGAGCTGTGGATACTGGAGAAATCTTTAATTTTTTGGTCTTAGAATGTTTTTGAAAAAAAAAGTCTCTTTTGTGCAGAATTTCCACTGCTAAAAGCTTGTGTATCACTTAACTGAACATCCAAAGCTCTGGTAGTGGGAGCACTGGGTCAGCTTGCTCCTGATGGACACAAATGGATGTAGCTGGGACAGCTGGCCCAGGACTAAATCCTCTGCCATCACACTGTACCAAACAAAAAACATCCTGCAAACTGAGTCACTGTCATCAGGAATGACACAGGAGCCTGAACTGTAGTTTAGCTGAAGTCATTTATTATTTAATGCAGCAAGAAGCATGGAGCAAACCACCTGTGTGTCCATAAAAATCGCTCACACAGGGTACTGCTCACAATCCAACTGCACAGACTGATGGCCTTTGGGAGCCAGGTCTGTCCTTTTGGTTTGGAAAACAGGACCTTACTCTGCACCTCGCTCTGGTAAATGTTCTACAGGGCCAAACACATGGACTGTGGAGGTATTTTTAAATCACAGACAAATCTAAGAAAATATCAATGGCCTGGCAGGAGATTTATGCGCAGGGAAAGGAGTAGGTTTGCAGTAGGATTCTGGTGCTCTCTAGCAGGGAGGTTGCCACAGCACCACATCTTGTTGAGGCTCGGGAGTGGTGTAAAGACACTATAGGACCTTTCTGCTCTCAGAATACGCAGCTGTGGGTTGCGCTGCCATCCCGCACCCCACATCCCGCGTCCCGCGTCCCGCATCCCCCGTCCCGCTCCCGGGAGCGCTCGGGCCGCGCCCGCCGCTGTCAGTAGATGGCGCTGTTTCTATGGCCTGTCCGCCCCAGGATTCCCGAGGGAACGGCCCCGCCGGGAGCCGGGAGTCAGGAGCGCGCAGGACCCGCTGCAAATGGACACGCATTTCCCCCAGGGAGAACCACCTGGGGTGCCCGCAAGCCCCCAGGTGCCCCACTCTGGGGGTCTCTGCTCAGGAGCTCCTTGCGCTTGTGCTCTGGCTCTTTGCTCAGCCCGGGAATGTGAACCGAGCCAGACGGGTGGACCCACGCACAGCCGGCCTGCAGGTGCCAAGGTGATCGCATGGGACTTATGTTTGGGGAATGTCGAAGTGTCAGGGACCATCAGGGAGGCTGTAAAATAAGATACTCTGTCTACCCCTGCATGTTAATGAGTTCAAATTCATCCCTCACCCTTTTCTCCTCCGAGCTCCTTTATGCTATTCTAAAACTATATAATTTGCTGTCAGCAGCTCCTTGATTTGTTTAGGCTCCACACCAGCATTACGTTGGAAAATTAGTTCAGGCTATTTGGTCATCGTCACTTACACAAAATGGATCCCAGCTCCTTGCTACAGGACTTCCAGTTCTGCAGGCTGGACAGCTTGCTGCTTCTGAGCACATGGAGGAAAGGTGTGAGGGCGTGCAAAAAGGATAAAAGAGAGTCCTGGATTCCTTCTATGCTCTGTGGATTTATGCTGCACATCTAGCAGAGGGACTTCCAGAAGGGTCTATTGTAACATGGTCCCTCAGCATTCAGATTTACTGCCCTGCATTAAAATAGTCAGCCTCCTAACCAGAGAGAGCATCCTGGGATTAAAGCCCAAAACAATTACTGGGCTGTTAGAAAACTCCTTTAAATAGTCCTACCCAGCCATTTCTTCATTAGGTAATGGCCAACTAGAATGCTCCTGCCTTTGCTCTCAGACCTCATCGTTAATGACCTCAAAACAGGTGAGATGGGGCAGTTTGAAGGGAATTGCTTTGCACTTAGCAGCCATTAGGTCAGCAGAGCTTTACGGCCACGCTGTGTGTTTACACAGCTTCCAGCAGTTCAAAAAGCCAAAGGAGGATCACAAGTCTATCTTCAAGCCAAAGGGGGAAAAGATTGACACAGGGTTGTAATCATCAGAGTCTGAAAAAAGCTTTCTTGTCTGTTTTTAAGCGTGTTCAAACAAGACGTGACTCTTTGTACAACAGGGGCGCAGGGAAGGTGGGCAAATGCCATTCTTGTGGTTTAATTAAGGACTTCAGTGAGGATCTAACAGATGCAGTGCGAGCCCTGCCTAGTGGGTCTTGCATGTGTGTCAGGAGGGAGGGAAAGAGGGGGGTACCAGGGAGGGTGGAAAGGGTGTGGGAAGTGAAGGACGGTGTGTGGCAGCTGTTCACAGCAAATACTATTCTAGCTCATGGCTATGTGTTCCAGCCCTGTTGGAAAATTACATCTAAATAACAGATCACGAAAGAGCAACCCTGACAAGGCCTGTAATTTAGTCCCAAGAGGAAATTCTTCATTCATCAACTGTACAAGAGACTAAATTAGTTCCCTGCTGGACGAGGCTTTGCTGGCAGTTTGCTCTGTGGGCCAGCCCTACCTTAGAGCAGGTCCTGCTGGGGAGTCACTCCTGCTGGGGCATACCCTCTCCCAGCCCGCTGCACTGAGGGAGACACCACCCTCCAGGCCCAGGGCTTCATCCTCATGTGTGTTTTGGGGGTTCTGGGGGGTGACTGGCTCTGTCTGAGGTGGCTGGACAAGGGGGTTGCAGTGAGGGTGAGTACGCTTTGCCCCATGCTGAAGTGTCACTGCCCTTCCCAGCAGTGCTCCTTGTAGTGGGCTCTGCTGCTTGGATTAGAAGGACAGGGAAGGATGCTGTCCTGCTGTTGTGGGTCTGTCACAGCTGCCTGTGCTGGTGCCAAAGTCTCTCTGCTTTCTTGTGCTGTCTGGACAAGGAGGGGGCACCCAAAAGGCCTCCTGGCTGGAACAGCTGGAGCAGCACAGACCTCCTGTGGTCTGTGGGGCTCCATTCCTACACATACAGATGTGTGCACAGATGTATTTCATGGCAACAGCAAGTTTTTTAAAGTGTTGACTTGGTTGATTTCCAGTTAATGCTTCCCCTGCACATGAAAGCAAGGTGTGTTTAGTTTCTTCCTTTACAGGAATTGCTGTTTCTCAGGTGCAGTTAGCAGCTCTCCAATTCCAGAGGCCTGGCGTGTGGGTGTGGGAGAATAAATCAAAGACACCCCAAACTGTGAGAGGTGTCCTGAGCAGTTAAACATGGCTCAATAATTTTCTTCTCCGTGCATTGAATCTGGTTCTGCCACTTTCTCTCATGCTAAGAAGTATCACTCTCAGGGATCCATCCTATTTGTATCTGGAACTAATGAAAACACCATGGGAAGTCAGTTCTTCAGGATCAGCCCCACGTTGTAAGAACAGAGTACATAAGTGCTAGAGGACTGGCTGTATTTGCTCAGATACCTCTGAAGTGCTGTCCCTCTACCTTAAGTTCCCTGTGTTCAGACACATTCTGCTATGCTAATGCAAGCCACAGTCCAGTTTGCATGTTCAAAAGTTTATTCTAGATCATACTTTCTTCATCATTGTCTATACTGTCCAGTGTCTTCTACCCAGCGTCTTCTTTAACCTATGGATCAGTTCCAGCTGTTTTCAGGAGAGTAGGAAAAAAAGTTACAGGTAATTATGTATTATTTCTGTCAGACTGCTTTGTTTATGTCTGGAAATATAGGGACTTCTGTCTGCTTAGAAACAAGCTGGTCATCTGCATGCCTTTATTCTTATAGTTCTTGAGTCCTGTTTTAATGGTCTCAAGGTTTTTGGTCACAGTGGTTTTCTATAGCAATGCATCTTCCAGGTAGCTGCATATGGAGGCATTGCTTTTTTTTTTAATTTCCTTTTTTCCATTTCTCTCAGTTTCTCTGAGGGTTTTTTTGCCTGGTGTTAAGGGATGTGAATTGTGCATGAGATGCTCCCCTTCCCCTTCCACTCTTTAGAGGAATGCTCCTGTTGCATCCCCACTTACTCACCCTACTTGCACATGATGAAACACACCTACACTTTCCAACCTCTCTACCGAAACCTTTCTGCTGTTTGTCATTTCACTTCTTCTCCACACCCTCTTCTGAGCCCATTACTGCTGTTCCTCAGCAATAATGGTATGTTGGCAAATACAGTGAATAGCTTCCCCTTTGGTCTGAGAGGTAAATCAATATTTAAGGTCTTGTAGGATGTTTTCCTTTAGGAGGAGCAATGGATGACACAAGCCAGGTATGCACCTTGACACAGCCTGTTTATTTGCAAAGAATGCTCACGACTGCTGAGCCCCGAACACAACAGGAGCAAACAGTGGGAAGTCCTGTTGCTGGCAGGAGTCTGTCCTGCCATTCCTCTCTGAGCCACAGGGATCTCTGCTGCTCTGCTCACCATTTGCTCCTTTCCCTGCCACACACCCCCTCCTAGGCCTTGCCAAGCCTGCTCACATCCATTCAGTAGCAGCTGGGTTATCCCACCTCTGCCCAAAGATTTGTCTGGGGATCAGCCCTTGGCAGGAACGGTGGCTCCTATTGTTCCCAGCTACCTCCCTACATAAATGACTTTCTCCTTTCACACACGAAAAAAGAGACATCTGACACCGCTGGCTTTGTGCAGAGCTGTTATTTGCTGCAGACCAATGACCCAGTTGAAGGCAGCCATTAACTGACATTAAAGAAACCCCATTACTAGAATATGTTCAGTCTGGTTTTCTGTCACATCCTTCTCCTTCTTAATACTTTATTTATTTATTTGGCTTGCTGTACCAGGTATGGAGAATTTTCTTTCAGCTCTTTAAGCTATGTTCTCCCTGGCCACAGGCAGTAACAGGGAATATGTGTGCCACATGCAAAATTTCCATTTTGCTTTGTAGGAGGCATTACCTACATTTGTCATCAGTGAATTTTGTCTTCCAATTTACCTGTTTGTTCTGAGCTTCCCTGTAGTCTTCACCTCTGTTGATGATATTAAATCACTGTTCCCATTGGCAAATTTTCTATTTGGCTGCTGACCCATTTTCTAGGAAGGTTTGTGTGGATGAAAATAAGCCATGTTTGGCTGAAAGTCCATTTCTGGACAGAACCATTTTATAGGATTGCCCTTTCTAGTGTTGAGGCTGAGCCTGGGGCTCTTCTGATGTGTAATGAGCTGTGTAATGGGACCTCCTCTCTGGTCAGATAGCAGAGCAAAGCTGTTTTGGTAGGAAAGTCTGAGGGAACAGAGGTGAAATCTCAGGAGACAGGAGTGTCCAGCTCAGCTCTGCAGCCCAGTCCCCCTGCAGGACTCAGCAAAGCCCTGCAGACTTCTCAGCCCATTCCCACTTCTCTGTCTCACAGGGTTCTCCTGAGCATTAACCATCACAGACACATCATCTTTCTTTTGTACTGAAAGAAAGACTCTTCAGTGTGTCTACATGAAAGAGCCCTAAATGAACAAAAGTGGCCTATGTGGAGCTGTGTGGCAGCGCTGCAACACCGAGGATAAGTTACAGTGGCTGCCTAACCCTGACAGCTGTTACAGTGCCTGCTAAATGCAGGGCATTATTGCTGCTACCAGCAGAGATGGCAACAGGCTCTCCTGTGTCCTCAAAGTTTCATTGCTTTTATATTGTCTCATACCTGGCAAATCTAACTGGTACCTTCTGCTGCTTGCTTTTTTTTTTTTTCTCCTAAAGTATTGGTTGGACTGTGAAAAATGTCGTGGTTTCAGCTGAAGGTCGGGCAGCCCACAAAGCACAGAAAGAGCACTGCTCAAATTCAGTCCCTCACCACATGGATTGCCCTGAACTCACTTTCCCTTTTGCCTTGGCCACTCAGGAGTAAATGAATATCCCCTTCCATAAAACAGCAATCAAGAGCACGATTTTCACCTCCCCAAAGAGTTACAGAGTAATAGGGTGCAACAGCATTTTCACAGGGTATTTGCAGTGAAATGGCAAAGGCATGTTTGAGGTGTCAGTGGAGAGGGAGGAGCTGAGTCCTGGGATGCTGGACTCATGCCGGAGGTCACATACCTTCTTGTCATGGCACTGAGACCAGATAGCCTGAGTACTGACCTCTGCTCTCTCCATAAGAGCACTCTTCCTTTCAACACAGGAGCTGCTGAAAGCTGATCTCGCACGTCCAGGTGGAATTGTCACCTAGCAGCTCCTTGGAAATAGGAGTTATTCCTCTTGCTGGGAACAACTGAGGGTAGGACCTGGATTTCATGCTGTTCTTTTGATATTAAAGTAAAAACAAAATCCTTGGGAAACTGGTGAAGCTGCTGACTCATAACCGTACCCTTTACATGACTAGCAGCTTTCATCTCAAATTTCTTTACAGTGGGGACCAGAGGCTCTCCTCAAGCCCAGGCCTGAAAAGTAAGCACTGCTTGCTAAATGGAAGAGCAGCACCTTTAGCAGGCTGAGCCCCAGCACTTCCAGAGTGTCCCACCAGTGTGTGCCACCTCCTCCCAGTGGCTGGAGTTGTGGCAGAGCAGCCCTGCAGGGTTACCTCAGTGACTATCTGTGTGCTGGCACGTTATTTTGTGGTATGGCTTCACCTTGGGTTTTCCTCATTTGTGCAAAGAGCGACAGCCTCCTGGAGTGTAATTTACTTTATAAAGGCTGAAAAGTGCCCAGCTGGTGTCAGCCCTGGGCCCTGGCCAAGAGGGAGTTCATGAACTGGTGAGCTTGTAACTGGCCCCAAAGCCTGTAAAATGCTGTGCAAAAACACAGCCCCTGAGCTCCTTCCTTGCACTGCAACCACATTTCGCTGTTAGGAGGCTAAAGTTTCCTTTCTTTTCCTCCTCTCCTTTTCATTCCAGGACAAAGCTACACTTTTAATTGCTTGAAAAGGGGTGCACATCACCCTGAGGTGACATTCCTAGCTCAGAGCAAACAGACCTTGGGCTGTGACACATGCACAGCACTTCAGGGGCTTCCACAGATCTGTTCATGTTTGGATATTTGTTACTGGAGGGCTGGACTGTCCCACGAGCAGTTCTCCAAAGGGATGCAATAGGAGGGGTGCTCCTGAGGAGCTCATAGTCCCTGCACATCAGGTGGACTCCAGCACACTCATGTTGTCTAAAATGAGGTAGAATGGGCAATGTGAAAGTCTGTGACAGCAGGAACTTGGAGAAAAACTTGCTGTCCTTGCAGCTGACAATGTGACTGCAGCCTTGTCTTTTAAAAATCTCAACCTATGCGATGGCTGCAAAGGATAAAAGGGTATCTGTGGCCTTCCAGCTTGGACTGGAAGTATCTCTGGGCAGCACTTTACAGCATCTAAACCTGTGAGAGCTTACTTCAGCTTCTGGGTGGTAAAACAGCACAAACGTGATTTCCTGAAGGGGATCCGAGTGGCTTATGGGGAATGGTGTGTGGAGGGACTGGAGGAACTCCAGTGTTCTGCGGAACTGGGATTACCACTCTTTTCTCCCACCCCCTTTTGCCACACCACTGCAAATCTAGGTAGTAAAAATAATAATAAGCGAGGTCATGTCTGGGGTAGAAATGCTTTACTGTGTGTGCTATAATGGCAAAGCCCTCCCTGCCTGAGCACAGCTGCCCAGGGAAAGCTGTGCTTTGTGTCCACACACTGTGTGCCCCTGGTCACCCAGCCTGAAGCCCAGCAGACTGACCAATGTGCCATGGCCCTCCCTGGCCACAGCAGGGCTTTGGGAACACAGGAAGGCAGCCCAGGTCCCTCACATCCCAGTCAATCCAATGATCACTGTGGCAAACAGATCCCCTCAGTAGCTTGAAAAAAATCTCAAGTAACTCATTCATTTTTTCAAGAGTTGCTATGACACAAATGCTTCTTTTAACCATGGGGAATAAAGGAGGTTACCATATCTGCTTGTGTTTGAAAGACATAGACACCGTGGACTTATAATTGCATGCACTCATGTTTAGCATCATTATCTTTCTCATTTTATCTTTTATTTTCCATGAGAGCTCACCCCACAGGCCTTTCCACTGCCCCAACTCTGTAACATTTATGTTAGAGCACTTTAACAAGGCAGGAATATGTGTCAGGATCTGCAGCTTGGATTGCAGTGACAGCTCTGGATGGATTGTGCTCTCCTTTCTCCTTTTGTGATCCTCTGTGGAAAATGGGGTTTTTTATATATATATATATATATATAAGGCATGGCATGAATCAGCTATGAATTTCTCAGCCAGGTCTCTGTTTTTGTCACACCTGAGGACAAGGGCCATGATGTTTGGCTCTGCAGAGCATCCCAGGCTATTTAGAAACTCATGTCACCTGGATTTCAGGGAAGGAGGAGCCCCATTGTTTTGGAAGTACTTGCACCATGTCTCTCTCTTGTGAGCTTGCTCCAAAAAGTTTCTTCATGTGGGCATGTGAAGAAGCTGATATTTGACAGGGAGCAAGAATAAGCCACCTTTATTGCTGATTATCTGAGATTCCCTTTTTAGAGGATGGATTATAGTATAAAATAGGGAGATATTATGGCTGGTTGTTAAAACAAGAAGGAAGGGGTGAGAACTGCTGCTCTTTTGTGGAACAAGATAAGTTTGTTCCCAGTGATGGAAACAACTCAAGCAGACTTTCCTATGCTCACTCTACTCATACCCTTTCCATAACCATAAAGCAAAAAGAGCTTTTTACATGCAAAAAGGCAAAGGGCAAGGTGAAAGTTTTGCCAGCTGTCATTTTTCACTTGATTCCCTTGTTTTCAACATCAGTGTGTAAAACCTGGCTAGATAAGCCTATCATAAACAAGCCTGTGTTTGCATATGTGCAGGCATATATGCACTAGTCAAACACTGATCCTCAGAGGCTTTGCTAAAGTATAGAAGGTTTACCATGACATATCTTGCTTTTGGAAGAACAAATGGGTGTACAAACTTGAGTCTGCTCCCAGTCTCAAAGAGCCATTCCTTGTGTAAAAGGCTTAGAGGTTAAGGGGATGGAGTTTGAGTGCCAATGCTGCATGACCTCATAGGTTGGGAATTGGCACAGACACCAAATGAAACTTCTCTCCCTAATCAGGTTGGAAATTGATGTTGAGATAACAGCAGTTTCCAGGGTCTGGTTAGTATTTTAAACCTCTCAAAAGCCAAATTCAGTCCTCATGTCTGCCCTTGCAACCCACTACATTTTGCAGAGCAAATGAAATTAATCTGAGAATAAAATTTTACCTCACTATTAGTGAGTCCTTTAACTTAGTGGCAAAGCCCATGACAACAAAAGTAAAAATCTGGATATTTTTCAAATTTGAATACTTTGCCATTATTATTCTTTTGCTCATTATCATGATGAGCTTATTAGTGCAGTTTGAGAGAGGAAACCTGACAGCAGTTTGAGATTGCATTGATTTCTTTGCAGTGCCCTTGGGGATGCAGTTGGTCAGGAGCTGCCTTTGACAGCAGCCAAGAGAAACCATTTTTGGGGAGGTAAATGTGCAATAGGCACATAAAAACCCATCCCCTAAGAAGTCAAATGTAGATTCTATGCCCTGAAAATTCAAAGGTTTTATGCATTCAAAAGCTTTTGTTTACTCACCATTTGTAGCTATTATATTTCTATAATATTCCCCTTTGTATCTATTGTGTTTATTATTTTCCTATAGATAGATGTGGGGTTTTATTATTCCTTTCACTGTATTCATGGTGGCCATGTAATCACAGGGTGAAGAATGGCACTACCTAGATTTCTGTTCCATAGAAAAGTATTCCTTTCAGGTTGTAAGCTCATTGTTCATGCTATACAGAAAAAAAAAAAAAAAAAGATAAATAGTTCCAGTCTACTTTCCCAGCACTGCTCCTTATTTTATATGCTTATATTATCTCCTCTCACTCATCTTCTCATTCATACAGTCTCTACCTAGAAAGGTACAGGCATTTGACACTGCTGGTGCATGGAAACCTGTGCAGTCCTCTTGGAGTAGATGCAGGACACATTCCAGGATCTCTTTTTTTCCTTCCTCCTGAAATATGTTATGCTGACATAAAACAACTAAATGTTTTTAGGGGTTAGGCTTTAAGGTGTGAATCAGTTTTAAGAGAAATTATGCCAGACATTTTTACATTTTCTTGATGTTATCTTCATAAGCTATAGAATTAGAAAGCCTCCTCCTAACCATCAGGAACACGAATATTCTAATTCTGCTGCCAGAACAGCAGGACAATGCTGTCACTTGGGCTGCAAAAGAGAGATAGTCCTGAATCTCAGACCAAGCCTGGGATAAATTTATTAATGAATTTGGGTTAGCTTTCAGGTTTGGAAATGTATTATTTTTAGTAGAACTGTGAGCCCAAGCACAAACTAAAGTTAGATTTAATTGTGCCCATAAACAACACACGTACACTTATATGTATGCATGGGTTGCACATACATGTGTGCCTCAAAATGAGCCCGGTTTTGAAAGTTTTTGAAAGACTTCCCACCTAGAGAAAGCAGCAAAATAAATCTAAAAGGTTCATGAAAGCAGCAATCACTAATAAGCACTATCACTGATGAACATGCTTCTTCATGAGCTCTGCAGTGTCCACAGCTCAGAGGAGCTACTAATGAACCTTATCTTTGCATGAGATAATGGCTGGGACCAAACAGGGGAGGCGGAGGGGAATTTGACCACCCACAGAACAAATACGATTATCAAAGTGCAACTTATGCCCCAAAGCAAACTTACTTGCTGGAGTGACATTTCTTCTTGGCATTTCATCATCTTTGCTAGGTGAGGATCTTGGGAGGAGGAGGAGAGGAAGGAGAGAGGGAGGGAGAGCGGGGGGAAAAAATAGCCCAGCTGACATTTGAAGCAAGTAAATAACCTCTGCGGGGAGGCAGCTGGAGTGGTGTTTCCACTGCTAACGTGTAATTGCCATGCCACTGGACGTGGCTCGTGTGGGGCAGGGTGAGGAGGGAGCAGAGCAGTCCCTGTCCCTGTCCCTGTCCCTGTCCCTGTCCCCAGGGTGGGCTGGGGAGGCTCTCGGCAGAGCCGGAAACGGGAGCTCAGCCTTGTCAGGTCACATCTCATCAATAGCAAGGAGCTGCAGAAGCCGCAATCCCATTCCCACTGGAGGTGCCATCGCTTCCTGTGCGCCTTGGGACATGAAATCAGCTCAATTGAGTGAAAAAGGCAACAGCTCCTTGCACTGTTCAACAGGCTGGGATCTGATCACCCGTGGCTCCTTGGAGAAGCCAGTGGTGAGCAGTGCTTGCTGCTCAGGGGCAAAAGAAATGAACACTCCAGTCTCTCTTGGAGGTCCTGTAGGATTATGAGAGCAGTTGGTTTCCCTGTGCGTGTTCAAAAGGAACATCTGCTTGTTTGTACCAGCCTAGGAATCCAGCTCTATCTCACAGCATCTCTCGAGAGGACACGTGCTCTTATGAAGCAAAACTTTCGAGTTGCAATCAGTTGCCCATAACAGTGCAAAAGATAGAGATAAAACAAGGTGTCCCTGAAGGCACTGCACAGCAAATAATTTCTATCTCGGAGATGGATAACCAGGAATAGCCCTGTCCTCTCCCCATGAGACCCAGTCAGATCCCAGATCCATTTGGCATGGGGTTTTCCTGCCTTGACTGCCATGAAGCTGCACAAAACCAGTAACAAACATGTGCCAGCAGAAAACATAAGATCATTCTTCTGTGCTAGCAGATAAGAACAAAAATGAGGCTTAAGCTCTCAAAACACCATCAAAACAAAAGTGAAATTAGGGTCATGCACAAGATTCCTTGGAGGTGTGTTTGTCTTAAACATATGAGTATTAATTGTTGTATGAGCAGCAATTAGGCTCAGCACAGGTGAATCTGAGGATATTCTGCAGGAGTTGTGCCCAGTGGCAGTACAGTAGTGGCACCACTCACATTATTTCTGCAAAAATAGTGCCCTGTCAGCTGCAGCTTCATGGAAAGGGCTGCCCTGAAGAAAGAATTACAGGAATATATTGGTCCAAAAAAGAAAGTGGACTGGGAATTGCTGGTTTGTGTGCTTGGTACCATATCTGGCTTCTGCCTCTCATTCCTCAGTGCTTCTTGTGGCCATGAAGTTGCTTTCCACTCCCTTATTAGATTTCCATAAGATGTGAATATCAAATCAAACTGAAATTTCTAGGGCCTCTTGTTGCTTTTTAGATTGCAAAGCTCACTCAGTTGCTTACACTGTTCTGCTCATTGTTAAAGGGCTGCAGCAGTGTGTTAGTGGCATGAAATGCCATTCTTTGCCCTCCTGTCTGGGCCTCAGCGATGTGCTGCCGTGGCAGTCAGCTCCTGGACTCCAGGGATTGATAATATTTCAACCCAAAATGTAGTCCATGTCCCAGAGCTCTTCCCCTGGGCTATGGCATACCCTGTGCTCTGTGGAATGTTGCGAGCTCTGGCACGGTGGCGTGGGAATTTGCTCACCAGTGGGGCTGGCTGAAATGCTCACAGTGGAAATTGCTGCAAACCAGGTCCCCTCCATGGATTCATGCAGTCATCATGAATCATTCTTTACTTGAATAAATGTTCGTGATATTCAAAGGTCAGGACTTATCTTCCCCATCTTGTTTAAAGTCCTGTTCTGTGACAGTTTTAGAGCTGCTCAAACTAACCTTTAGTAGAAAATAGGTCTAAAAACTGGTAGCTTTCAGTGTTTGTTTTCTCTTTCTATGAAGCAAAAATGTGCTTATAAAATATTTTCAAGCTTTGCTAAACATTCGTACAATTCTAGTTGTTTTCCATTGATTCTTTCACACGTTATGTTTGTTGTCCAAAGTGATGGTCGAGTTGTTTCCCACTGGGAATATATTGACCTGCATGACTTTGAGAGAACTAAAGATCACTCTTCATCCCCATGCAAAAATCTCACTTTTCTCAAATAAAACAACAAACACCACTAGTGTGTGGAAATACCCAAGAACCGAGCATATCCCAATCCATGTAGAAAATGTTTTTGATGAGGAAATAATGATCATGAAAAATTTGCTAAAGAAGGTAGTGTCAACAAGGACTGTATCCTCCTGAGAATATTTTTTTTAACATTGAATGATTTTTCACTTTATTTGTTATGTCTGATAGATATATTACAGCCTCCACTATCCCAGTAGCTGCAAGTGTCTTATAGCTTCAGAAAAAATATACTTTCACTGGACAGCTTTCAAATTAATCTTTGACTGCGAGGAAATTGGGCTTGTTGCATTTCTGCAATTCTTCCCCCTTGGAAGGCAGCAATGAGGATATAATAAAACCCTCTTCATCTCTCTAATTAACTGTCTTGTGACCAAGCAAGAGAGGGGCAGCAGTGGAAATACCCATCCCAGTGAGGTAATTGCTGATAATTGAAAAGCTGCAGGCCGAGGGCTCCGGAGCTGTGCGCCCGCCCAGGGCTGCCGGGCTCGGTGATCTCCCCTGCGTTCTGCAGCGAGGCCGGGGAAGCACCGCCCTGCCCTGCCCTGCCCTGCCCTGCCCTGCCCTAGTGCAGCAGCTGCCCCGGGGCACACATCCATCCATCCATCCATCCATCCATCCATCCATCCATCCATCCATCCGGGCGGGAAAAGCCTCCGGCGAGCAGCCGGGGGAGCTCGGCAGCGCCGGGACACGCTGGTGCTGCCGGCTCCGCGCTGGCCACCCATGGGCTGCCCAGGGGATTGGGGAGCTCAGCTGTAGCAGCAGCCGTGGTTCCAGGTGATCCCAGCTACAGGGGTTAGAATGGCCGGGGATCTCTGTCCCGGAGGTTTACAGTGCTGTCCCCAGTGGTTTCCCAGGAAAGGAGGCTGTGTTTGGGTGTGTTTGCAGCCTGTGGGGCTGCAGTGGGACACTTGGCTCTCCAGGATGGTGGGACAAGGAGAGGGCTGGAGATGAGTTCATCGCTTGTGACCGGGAACCAGTTCAAGGGACAAACAGTAGTGCCCACTGCACGTGATTAGAGTGAGGCAGCAAGTGAGAATATCTTAAGGGACTCATTAAAAGAATGTCTCACTGAAGAAAGGACTGAGGACATTTGGCATTAAAATAATTCAGTTTTCTCCAAACATTTTATATCTTCAGGCTGAGGACAGTATGCTCACCTAAAGTAGGAGTAACTCCGTAGGAGTTATGTACAGACATTCTGTAAATAAACATAGAAAATTACTCTAGATCTGTATCTTCCTTTTCATGTGCATCTTCCCATTTTCCATAACTCCATAACAGTCACATTGGGAGGAATCCCAGCTGTCCAGAGCAATTCTGCAATGCCTTTAAACAATCCTGAAGCAGAGCTGCTAAACCACAGAGAGCTGAAGGGTTGGTGCCTTGTCAGCCGTGTCATTCCTTGAGATGAGCAGGTGAACCTTAAGAAAATCAACCCCTTCCCCATCATTTCGAGCATTTCTGAGGAGCCTGTGGCAGGGAATGAGATACCACTGATCCCAGTGAGGGAAGGAAAAACATTGTCCTCTCTGGAGTGGCATTGTACTGGGAATGGGGAGGCAGCCTAATCTTCTGCATAAATCAGTGTGGTTGTTAAGGAGATCACTCTCACCGTGTTAGTCTGTTAAATACCTTTAGTCCAACACAGAAACAACAATGCTTGATCTTGGTGAAGATGAGAAAATACCAAAAGTAATAGTGAGGGGGGCTTTTTGTTTTCCAGCATAAATGGTTTTCATCGCACAATTGACTCAGAGTCACTTCATGGACTCCTTTATCTGCAGAATTCCTTTAAAGTTTAACAGTGCAGAACTAATTTTGATGACTCAGTAGCTCGAAAATTGTTATTTTAAGTGCTGAAAAGGTATTTTCCCTCTGGATTTTCTAGCGCTGAGGCAACGTTCTGAATGTTTTGACTGCTACTTTGTCTGACAATGTAAACAGACAGGAATAATTTAATGATTAACTCGTTATCCTTGATGCATGCCTTGATGTCTCATCTTGTTATTAACAGTTTGCCCATGTTTTGAAATATATACAATGTGAAGCAGAGCTAATTTTGCTCTGGAATGCTCTTCAACACCATTCCACAACTTTTTCCACCCACTGTCTGAGCTTGGTCAGCAAAGACACTCTCTATTAACATCCCAGCAACTCACCCAGGCACTTTCAGTTGTATAAAATGAAACCCACTAATAAGAAACTTCATCAAAGAGCTTGAATATGTGCATAAGTCCATCCTTATTCAACCTACCACTATTTGAGTATATGCTTAACCTTTCTACACACTTGCAAATCTTGCTGAAAGCAGTGAGACAACTTTGCTGGTTGGGTCCTTGAAACACTTCCTAGCACCACATCCTGCTTCTGTCATCTTTAATAGTTACCTGTCTATCATTGCCACTTCCTCACACATTCCTCCTCAAAAAGCCTTTTGCAGAAGATAAAAGGTCTTGGAAAAATGGCATTTGTTTTTGAGCTCAGGGGGTGCTGCCTTGTTTTCTGTACAAACTGGAAAGTCAAAATTGAACAGAATGCTTTTGCCATCAGGGAGAATTTTTAATGCATTTTCACCCAGACTTTCAGTGTAGTGATACTGTTATGTGCTGCTATTTTTCTCTTTGCATGTCACATTTTTGAGATGATGTGTGTGCTGCCTGTGAAGCACTGAACCCATTTCAAAAAAACCATGAATTTGTCACATTAGCAACCAAACAGCAGCACTAACACAGCCTACACTGTGAGTGACCCCACAAGGCAGGAAAATCCTAAAAATTTCTTTTCCAGGTCCTTGGAAAAACATTTTAAAAATGCCTCCTCTGCTAGTATTATATGAACTGATGCACCTGAAAGCAATCAGGATGTGAAAAATGGAAACTCTGGCATTAAAATGAGTAGTAAAATAACCATAAAAACTAAAATAGGCAAAGTCCTAGCACAGATCTCCATTCCCAGCAGATGGTGGTGTCAGCAGTCCCTGGTCCTGACCTCTCTCACTTGATGTGAATTCAGACTGGTGAAACAAATAATGGTAGCACAGTTATTGGCACATTTCCTCCAGAAGCCACTAATAAAAAAATGCTTCCCCTGACATTTCCATTCTACACCAACCAAGCTCACAACTGTTACAGCAAGTTAGGGAAGTAAAATGAAAACAATGACCAAGCATGATTTAATTCCTACCTGGGAACCGCCATCCAATGGCCATATGAAAATATTTAAAAGGAAGAAAGAGAAATGGCTCAGAATTGTTGAGGATGTGCAGCATCTTCTCTCCAAACACCTTGTGATATCAGCATTTGTTGCCAAAGCAGCATCTGCTCTTATGTTGTAATATTTCCACTTAGTGCTGCTCTCATGCTGTTAGGATTTCCTCTTTACTTTGATTTTCTTATAACTCAGGTTGGTAAAAAGGTATCTTTAATACATCTGGTAAATACCTGAATGGAGAGGAATAGGCTGTGCAGTTCTTTGCTGTGTGCAGACTGCAGCACAGCACCCTGTGGCTGGGATGGGGGTCTGACAGAGGGAAACCCAGGGAGGGCGCAGAATTCATTATTTTTTATTCACCCTGGTCAGCATTATGGAAAACTCAAAGAAAAAGAGAAATCTGAACAGGCAGTGCCAGCTCCTCCATCCACAGGTATTGCCAGTAACTGAGATGAATGTATAAATATGAATATGCATCTATTTATGTTTGCAAAGTTTGCCCAAACAGCCTTGATTGGGAAGCAGCAGTCTTGTGTTCTTGTGTCACTTTTCCGTGACAGATTTCAGCATCTGCTGCAGAAAGATGGAATCACTGAAGCTCTCTGATTTAAGATGAAACTTAAATGGAGTTTCAGCTCTCTTTTGGTGAGAAACCATCAGAGACCTGGTATCTTTTAGAGAACTTTAAAGGCATTTCAGCTTTGTGGGAAGTTTAAAGGAATGTAAACTGTGCAGGAGCTGTGGCAAACCACATTCAGCGCATCTCCTTCAGACACAAGCTGTCTTCTCCAGTGTTGGGCTGTCGTAGATCTCATCTCATCTCATCTCATCCCTCTTGCCTGGCCGGGGAAGTGCCCTGCTGTGCCTGGGAGAGGGATCTGGGCCGGCAGGGGAGCTGAGGTGCTCCAGGCAGCCGGTGCCAGCTGCAATCGGCCTGAGGCGCTCCTCTCCCCGCAGGTGGGAAGATGGTCTGTCACAGACAAAGGCAGATGAAAATGCATCTGGGGTAGCTCAGTGTTTGTTCTGCACGGGCTTCTGGCACGGCCTCTGCTGTATTTATCCTTCCGCCCACCTACCTTCCGCAGAACGGGGATGTACTCACTCACTGATCTTATCTCTGCCACGCTTTGATCCAGCTGGGATGTTAGGGCCTTCGGGAATTCCCCACCTTTGATAATGCCTGATAGTTACTTTTAAGAAAATACCAGCTGAAGGATGGGGAGGGATTCTTCAAATTCCAGCAGCTGAGTGAATGGTGGAATTTATCAGGCATCCGAGCCAGATTTCCTTGGAAAGAACACATTTATTTTCAAGTGTCACATTTTCATTGTATTCAGGCAGCGATATCACCTAAGGCCAGAGAAAGCCAGTGGAACAGGACGTTACTGGGATTTTTAATAAGCACAGGAGCTGGCCCTGATAAAAGCATTGTGAGACATATCCAAACTATGAATAGCTGAGGACTGGCTTTATCCTGAGCAGTAATTCATTACCCCTTCATGTTTAGCTTTCGAAATACCACCTCGAGAGAAACTTGACCCCAAGGAAATCTATTTCAGGAATGTGTGTGGCCCCCATCCCAGCAGGCTGGGACTGTCTTACCACCTTTATTGGTTTTTTCTCACCACCCTCCTGCAAGGTGGAGCCAAGCCATTACCCCAACTTTACTGAGAGCAAATGGAAAAATATTCATGCATCTCACGCCCATTAATATCCAAATTGTGGCAGTTAAGTGACTTTCCCAAGGCTGAGGAGGAAGTTTGTGGCAGAGCAGGGTACCTGGTGCTCTCTGTGCCTGCCTGAACACAGGAGTAATTTCTGCTGGCAGGGTGGGGCTTCCCACCCCCCAGTAGTGGCCAGGTTAAGGGGCTGTCAGAAGGTGTGTGTGTGTTTGTTTGTTTTTCCATGGGGAGCATCAGGACAAAATATCCATCACCTCCCCAGAGCAGAGGCATTCCTGAGTGAAAGTGTGGGCAGCTGCTGTGTCCCACTGAGGATCTGGGGAGGTGTTGGCCATGGGCTGCTCCGAGGCTGTGTCCAGCTGGGCCATGGCAGGCTGGGGCTTGCAGACGTGGAGGATCTTGCTGTGATTTTGTCTGGCTCTTTGTGGAGAAAAAAATGGGGGAAAATCAGCTGTATGGCTGCTTGTAGCTGGTGTGTTGATTTGGCTTGATAGGCGAGCTCCAGATGAAATGATTCAGAAGAGATGAGATCCAAGAGGATTGTTGGGAAATCTGTTTTGACCTCACAAGAAACACAGGGCTTTCTGCCTTGTAATTCCTGGCTGAAATCTCTGGTGGCCAGGGTGGATTTGAGTTGGGGTCCCCATACCTGCTTTCATACTCCTGGCTGCTTCGGGGATTTTTCCTGTATCCTAGAATATGGGTACTGGATATGAGGGTAGGAAAACTTGCTTTATTCTGGTAAATGTGCTATTGGGAAATAATAGAATTGGAGGAGTTGATTAGATACCACACACAAAGGGGAAAAAATGTAAAAGAAGCAAATACTGTGAATTTTTAAGGGCTCTTTTTAATGTCTCTCTTAACCATTGTTGCTATAGGAGATTTTTAGTGCTGGTCTAAAGGCTTGCCTGAGAGTCAGTGTCTTTTTTTAGAAGATAACTACATTCAAGCTATTGAAAACATTTATTCCTTTATGCATGGCAAACAAATTAGGGGTTAGAGACCCAGCAGAGGGAAAGAAGAGCAAGTGGTGGTAAAGTGGGATGGAGGGATAGGTGTGCACAAGCCACTTGGTGGTCCCAACTGGAGAGAGGGCAATAAATGGAGTATTTGCCTTTGGTGTTGGGTCATATTCACCATCAACTCCTGCCTTACCTAGGGAATGTGTCTGAGGAGCTCCTTCTTCCCAGCAGGGAGCAAACACCCATAGTCCTGGGCATTAGCAAAGAGCAAACAGAACCATTTCTCTTTGTCTATTCCCACGCAATTTCAGCATTACCTGTTTTTAATTGCTTGAGAAATGTTTTACAAACACCTGCATCAGGTGAAACATCTTTATTGTGGGAGGCTTTCCTGAGGAGACTTCATAGGCTGCTGATCACAGGCCCTAATTTAAAGCCCACTGGAGTCCATGGGAGGGATGAGTGGAGTCCATTTCCCATGACTCCAGCAGCCTTTTGATCACATCCATTATGTGAAAATGTTGTCCAGCACCCTGGAGTGGGCTCCTCCAAGGTGTGTTTTGTGTGTACAAAAAAACCCCTCACCTCCAAGGTGAGTTTTGGCCAGGAAGTCCCAGGCACCCACCATGTGTGGGGCATGGTGGGTGGGACATTCAGGAGCAGCCACATCCGAGAGAACAATGGGTGACGTGGGCACGAGGGGCTGGACCCACACACCCAAATGCTGGATTCCCTTCCAAACATGTGTGAGGCACTGCAAAGTCCCAGAGCTCCATGGAGAGACAGTACCAGCCTCCCTGCCAGGAGCTGGTGGCTGAGGTGCCCACATTTTCTTGGCTTCCTGTCCTTGCTCAAGCCTCTCAGTGGTTCCCAACCACCAATAGATACCAGGTCAGCCTCTGGTGTAGCAGAAGAGGGATTTTTCCATTGGCATATTTCATTGTGGGGCCTTGGTCCTGCTGCAGCTGGAATCAAGGGAAGGTGGAGGAGTATCTCATCTTCAGGATCATGGCCTGGATGTGGGAGAGTATGAGCCATTGCATGACTTTCCACTGTCTTGGGAACAAGCAAAGCATTCAGGATATTCCCTGAAAAGCTAAGGCACAGTCCAAAGTTGGGGTGATGCTCACCTGGTAAATCAGTGAAGACCTGCTGGTGTGGATAGCACCCCTATCAAACACACCAGCATTTTTTTGCAAATACCACAAAACTCCTTTCCCCAATTGGAATTACTCATGCTAAGAAAATGTGTGATGTCCCAAGGACTGACTCATTTGGCATCCAGAGCTTCTAGCCCAGTATCTCTCCTGCCAGGACTTTTATATTATCAGTTCCATTCATTCCTCTGCAGGCTGATGGGGTATGATAAAGCAGATGGCCAAAGTCCCAGACAAAGGTCAGGCAGAGGCAGCACAATTAGTGACAAGCAGACAGCCCCACAAAGGCCATGGGCCCAGGATAATGCTGGCCCTAACAATAACATAAAGCTGCTCCCCTGACAATGGGGAGATAAGATACAGTGCTGTAATAGGAAAGCAATCATCACAAAATGCCATCAATTATAGAAGAGCTGCACCAGTGGGGGAGTGGTTCAGTATTGGCTCTGTTGGTGCCCCCACGTCCCTCGGCTGTGCTCCCTGCGTGCCTTCTCACAGCGAGCCTGGCTGGGCACTGCAGCAGCTGAGGCTCCCTCACCCCAGTTCTTTCATCAGTTTTTGGCTCGTGAAATTACACTGAATAATATGGTTATTCAGGGTTTTATACCTGGGCACCTATTTTATTACCTTTTATAATGCATACAGGGTCAGATCAGCTTGCAGCAGAACAAAGCTAATTACACCTTTCATTACCTAAATATAGCATAATGACAGAGTGTCATTCAAGTGTGGCATTGAGCTGAGAAACCTCATGGCAGGCCAGGACAATGACAGAGGTTATTGAGCTCCACCTGAATTGCTGCTGGTGCAGCGAGAGCGGGGCAGGGTTAATAGACAGGTCATTCCATAGATGACAGTATCGAATGGAAACTGCAAAGGGTGAACGCTGCTCTCATCAGCCTCTGGATCTCCCAGAGTCAGGAACCCCCAGAGCCAGCATTAACCTCTTGCCTTCCTCTTGTTACCTCTGGAATTCATATCCATCCCTCTGGTATTCATAAAGGGTGTGTTGGTATTGTGAGACCTGAGGACAAACCCACTTGTTGAGGTGTAAGAGCAGCAGTGCTGTGCTGAACCCTTTGGTTTTGGATCTTCCCACCAGGGAGGCAGGATGGTTGGTTGCCATTGCTGCCATCTGCTCCTGTTACAAGGTACTCTTGAAACTTAGCTAAAAGCTCATGTTCCTGACGCGTAGCACTGCGGGAAGCTCTGTGACTGAACTCCCTGCTGCCACCTGAATGTCCCCACTGACATGGCAGGCTCTTTCTTTGACTTTGGTTGGAAGCCACCTCCTCTTCATCTCCACTATCACTTAATGCAAACAGAAAGGTGATTTGCTTTTAGTTTATTCCTTTACATGTCTTTTAATAAGAGGCTTCCCTAGATTTTAATAAAGGAATGGTGAGAGCAGAGGATGGTAAAAGCAGTGTTCATAAAAATTATTATCAGAAACTATTTAATTTCTGCCAAAGCAAGCAAATCACAGAAAGTTTCTACTTCCCTTGGAGTGTTTCTGTGTTTCATCAAAACCAGAAAATGAGACATTTTAATTTGCAGATCCTTTCAGGAGTTGAAGAATATTCATTCCAGTTTTCTTAAGTTCTTACTGAGTACTTGTGTTGCGGTTAATGGGATTTTTTTCCTTATCTTTTTGGCTGAACAAAAAATATTTCTATCACAAGTCATCCTATCCCTCCCTAGTTTCTCCCTGAAAGGTGAAAGGCATTGCTGGGCTGTAATTCCACTGTAGCAGTACTGCCTACATGAAAAATTAGTAGGGCCAAAAACCTGCAAGAGGAGACAAATGAGATTGTCTTAAGCCTTGGATGAATTTCCAGCTACCAAGAAGAGACACATGATCTCCAGTACTTTGAAGGCTGAGGCTGATACTGGTTTCATTTCTGAGTGCAGCAGAAATGTCGTTTATTTCCTTTTGACAGACTGATAGTTTTTTGACAAATTTGTTAGTCTCTGGTTTTCTTTACATTGGTTGAAGTCATCAGTTCCCTTTTCCTGTCTTTCTGATGTACTCACACTTCTCCTTACCAGGAGTTATGTGGGTTGGGAGATCCTTGAGTTAAAGGAGAGCTTGACCTGCTAAAATAGGTGCTCTTCACCCAGCTCCTCCCTTCACAAAGGTACTGGTGAGGTGCTGGAAGAGTCATGAGTAGAGATTGAAGAAATGTCTTCAATCCTTTGGTGCAGGATATCCTTCCAAAAGATGGAAGATCAAGTTTTCAGTGGCCACAGGATTATTTATTAATATTGATGTTATGCCACCTTTAGTGTCCATCAGAATAAACCCATGACTGTGGCTTACGTTGAGATTTTGCTCCTTGTGCACGTTATATCTTCTTAGGCCTCCTTGGTAGTTCTTTGTTGTTTCTCATCTCCAGATTCCTCCTTGTGACTCAAGTTGTGCCTTGGCTTAGGGCTGGACACAAAGCAGCTCTGAGACCAGTGCCAAGACCCTTGGCTCTGTGGTGGGAGCACCAGGCCACTGCTGAAAGACAATGAAATATAATTTGCAAAAAACTGAAATCCAAGTTTTGGAAGAGCCAAGTGCTTTGAACAAGGTGGTAGGGAAGGTGTCTGATGGGATAAAAACTGAACACAGTTTCCAGAGCTGTGGATAGCACCCCAGCAGCTGCTCCCATCTGCAGGAGATGCCAGGGTCAGGATCACGTATCTCTGACCTGACCCAGCTCAAAGCATTGCACAAATCTGTCTGCTGCCAGCCAAGTCCACATCTGGCTGCAGCTCCTCCCTGTCCATAGCACTGCAGCCTCCACCCTCACTGAGCTGTTTGTGAGGCCCTGGGAAGGATCCAGCTTGACAAAAGGAGAGGTTTATCTCCTTTGGTCACTGCTCTCTACGAACCAGTGTTGTTTCTCATTCGCTCACCTCAGTGCTTCCTGAGGGCAGCAGAGAAAAGTCTTACACACATCCTTTCAAGTGAACTTTGAAAGAGCTTCAGAGACCCTTGAATTGCTAATTACCAGGCACTTGGGCATTTTTTTTTCTGGAATAACAAACTGAGAGGGTCCTGCTCACCCCTGCTGCACATCTCTGAAGCTCAGCAGGGTCGAGCCCTGTGCCCCTGTGAGCAGAGCAGGCACCCTCCACCTTCCAGCCGGGCTCTCTGGGATGCTGCTCTCTCTGGGTCCCTCCCAGACCCTCCAGCTCTCACCCTCACCTGCTCCAAGGGCCACAGAGCCTCCTGTCTCCATTTCAAACCAGAACTGACTTTGCAGTGGCTTTGGTGAAAGCCTGGCTGGATCAGGGCATGCTGGTGGGGTTGGCAGGTATTCACAGTCACTCTCTGAGCTTTAAATCAGCCAGGGAAATCCCAGCAGTTCTGAAAACACACATATGCTCTCTTTTTGCCCCTTTTTTCCTCTTTTTTTCCTTTCCTTGGTCTGTGAAACCCTCGCAGCCTCTTTTTTCATTTCCCCTTTTGCTGCCACCTTTATCTCTCCCCAGTGTTGTCGTTCCATCCTCTGGTGATAACGGGAGTGACCCCACGGGGTGACCCTGCAAGATTATTGCATTGGCCGTAAATTCTGAGCCTGGGCCAGCCAGTCCAGCAGGGATTGCAACTCCCATCCTCTAAGTGCAGGAGGATTAACGCTCGCCAACATAAGTCCGGTAAAGCACTCCACAGACACCAGCCACCATTCCTTTCTCTGCATATCTTTGTATTTCTGCCTTTAAGAGCAGTTGGGGAATAGAGCTTTGCTGTTCCTGTTGAGGTGGTGAAGGGGAGGAAAAAGACAGCATTCATGACAGTCGGGGCAGAGCTGCATTAAATAAAGCCTCCATCTTTCATTCTTAAGCTCAGCTCCAGGTCCTTGATGAAGACAGATTTTTCAATTAGACAGGCAATGTTTTTTCTAATATTTTATACATGAACAGCTCAGCTGACATCTTACCCAGATTTATGAAGGAAATTGAATACAAATGGGAGGTTTAATATAAATTTATTATTCAAATTTATCACATATTTCCGCAAATAAAAATTATGGTCGCCTCAAAGAACTCATTTTTTTCCAAAAGAAAGAAAGAAGTTGATAAAGTTTCCACCCGGTGAATAACAATATTGTACGTTAAGAAAGATCTGTCATAATATAAATTATAACACACATGGAATACATTTCCCATTGAAGACAATATTTCTTTCTTATACAAATGTTGCACTCCTTCGTTGAACTGAAAGGAAGTTCAGGAAGGTTGGCAAAACAAAGTCCCCCATTTTTAACACTCTGCAGAACAAAGTGTATTCTGCTGCCAATTACCCTTAACTGAAAATGACTGCAGCTTCTGGGAGACACAGCCAAGGGTCAGGGGGTGCAACTGCTCCCCAAAGGAACAGAAATGTCAGGTGACATTCACACTTTAGCTATTTAAAGAAAGGATGAAGAGCATTTAAGGGAATAAAAGGTCCTGCAACATCCATTTTAGCCGTGGGGAAATTACTGCAATTAATGCTAGGCCATTTATAGCCCTCAATTCCATACTTTTCAGAGGGCATATCTAATTTAGGAAGGGATTAATATGCCACAAGTTTTCATCTCCAGTCAGACCGAAAAGGAAATACAGGAAAGCTCTTTTTTTTTCCTAAATCAGAATGAAGTACTAGACTGAAAGATTTATATATTTTGGTTTCTGTAAACCAAATTTTTGCTTCCTTATTCAGTTGTGGCATTGCCGTGGTTTAGCTGCAATTCTAGCCTCCTATTTTTCATTTAATTTTTTCCTGTTTTCCCACTTTTTTGACTGGAAAACAGTATGAGATGTGATCAGTATGAGATGTGAAACAGTATGAGAAAAGTGATCAAACCATCTCAGAATACTTCCAATGTCTCTCCATTTTCAAGTAGGGAAAAAATAAAAGAGGGGAAAGCCTGAAAGGTCCTAAGAGTAATGTCAAAACCATTTGTGTGTTCAGTGTTTCAGAAACCTAAAGGAAACAGAGCATCTCCAATAATGTGTTTTGACTGTCAATATGTTTCACTGGATTTCTGGTTTTTGTTGAATCCTGTTCTAATGCACTCATATATGTGAATTTACAAGTTGTTCAGGTATTCCCATGAGAAATTGTGATGTTATTCGGTGTCCCAATAAACCAAACCCCAAGCAGATGCATACAAAGACAAAAGGTCATATACTAATGTGCATATGAATAATGTGTATTAATGAATATAAAAATTAATAGCAGAAACTGGAGTGATATCCAAAGCATGGGGGTGGCTAACCCTGCGGGATTTCAATGGGATATGACATCCCTTCAGGAGGGAGAGGATTTGTCTCACCTAAATTTATCCACCTACAGAGGCTGATGCTCAGATGGGAACCAGTCCCCCTGGTGCTCCTGGGGCAGAGAAATGGGCTCTGAGCCCAGAGCTGACCCTGACATGGGACAAAGGAATCAGCCCCTAAAAAAGGCATCTCTAGTTGGCCATGAAGTCAGGTTAGAAGGTGAATTCAGCTGCAGAGGTCTGTGCTGGGGGAGGTGACTCCCATCTGATTTTCCTATCTCTAATTAGCTGTGTCAGCAGGCACTGATATGAATTAGCAGGCCCAAAGCTCCTGTCCCAAAGAGTCCAGATTTTAGGTCAAAGTGAGTGTTTTCTCTTAAGAAAGCCTATTCCAAGTCCCTAAGTCACATATTTGGATATTCCCTGCTTAGTGCTGCTAAGGCTGAAGGCCACCTTTCCTCACTGGGCAGAGGGAGATTTCCAGAAGGCCCCTAAGGTCCTTCCCAGGAACAAGGCTTTGAGCTTTTTAAGCCAGTTCATGTCAGGATTGAAATCTCCTCCTTGAGCTGGGGGAAACACTCTCAGGTCTTTGTTTATGTGGGTACCAACTCCTGCTGAGAGTAACAAAAGTATTGTTTGAGGAGCTTTTGAAAATCATATTTACCCTCAATTTACAATTGTAGTTTGTCAAACACCTTTAGGAACACCTTCTGAAATGCTGGTCAGCACAGAGCTGAGCCCTGCTTAGATACCCATAAACCCCAGAGTGTGCTTAACTTAGAATCACAGGACTTCTCACAGGGCAGGTTTAGTGGCTTTAAATTAATTTCTACTCACTATGCCACATATATTTTTGTACAGGAACCACTTCTTATGTCAGCTGCAGCCATAAATCAGAGGAAGCTGTTGCTGAATCAATTCACTGAGGTGTGACATGCAGTGTGTGGCTGCAAAGCCAGACCTTCTGCCCTGAGATAACAACACAGGAGCAGCAGCGAGGGGATTAGGGATCTCTGAGCTGTTTGCTTTCGTGCTGAGATGTGCTGGAAGGCAAAGCAGGCAAACAGAATCAGAGAAAACAACTAGAGGAAAGCTGACATTCCTATTGCTGAGTCTTTCAGATGAGTCTTTGAGATGCCCAGTTGTTTCTGCTTATGGCATTGCATGGCCTTGGGGTTACAGGCTTGGCTAGCACAGTCAAGAGCCCCTGTTCAGCTCAGACTGGGGTTTCAGAGAGCTCCAGGGAGGAGAATACCCTGGGAAGAAAAGGTCTGTAACAGCACTCAGGGCATCCAGCTGGCAGGTAGGGTTCCTGGCTTCTCATGCCAATTCTCAAGCTTGTTTTGCTTGGGTTTTGTTTTGGTTTGGTTTGTTTTATGCCAAGGTTGTTTATTGTAAAATACATGAAGAGTCCTGGGAGAGCTCCCCACGGGCAGCTGAGAGCTCTGACCACGGGATGGTTGTGCAGAGGGCAGGGCATTCCCACCTGTGTCTGTCTGCAGCCTGGAGAAAACAAGCCATGAACAGTGACCCTTCTGGAGGGCTCTGGCCATGGAGGGGATGGAGGCACCTCCCCAGCTGCTCTGGCTCAGTTGTGCTTGGCACAGCAGCGGGGTAGCACTTCACACACATCTCTGCTCAGCACCCTCTGAGCACCAGGGCCACAGTCTTGGACACCATCCTGTCCCCCCCTGCTCTGAGCAGGGACAGTTTCCCAGGGCCTCTCAGGGTTTCAGTACTGCATGGGTGGAGACTCCATAACCTCTCTGGGCAGCCTGCTGCAGTGTCTGGTCACCCACTGTATTCCTGGTCACCTGTGATTACTTGGACCTCTCATATGCTTCCTTTTTATGGCTCAGCTTTGTCAGGAGCTCTGTGCTCCTCCATGCAGGCTCCTGCTGCCATTGTTTCTCAGATTGTTGGCATGGACAGTTCTTGAGTTTGGAGAAGGTTGTCCCCAAAAATCCACCAGCTTCTGGACTCCTTTCCTTTCCAGAGGCAGACAAAACCACCTCTGCTGAGAGAACAAGACAATTACCTTTCTTGACTAATTTCAATCCCCAGAAAATCAGGGTTGAAGTAGTGGGTTTTAATCTCAGGAAGGATCTGGTTTGCTCCTGAAAGATGTGAGAATTAGGAACACATAGATCTTGCTTTGCTGGGCTGGTGCCTTTGTGCTTTGGTAGCAACGATTTGTTATCCAAACAAATGTGATATTTTCATGTCTCATATTTACCAGGCAAGACCAGTGGCTGAGGAGGGGCTGCAGGAGCTCCCATCTCCCATCTGCCTGGGGACAGGAGTTGTTCCAGAGCTGCTTTGGCTGCCAGCACAGCCCCAGCTCTCACAGAGCTGTATTTTACTGGTGCTGGATGAATGGTCTTCAAAGCTGTGTGACATTCTGTGCTTTGCCAGGCTGCTCATCTGCAGGGCTTTTTCAGTGTCCATAAAATTCATTATCATTGTAGCTCTGCCTAATTAGCCCATAAACGTTCCAGTATAGTCCATAAATTACCCTGGCCTTAAAGGGCTTATCTGGTTGGTGTAATAAGTAGGTGTATACACTGTTTTTTTTTCTATTATAATAGTCAGAGTATTATTTATATGACTGGGACTGAACTATGCCTGAACTGTGAAAGAAGCACTACACTATAAATAAAGAGTATTTTACTGTCCAAAGACTTTAAAGCTAGTTCAGGGCATGTTAGCATCTGCCTAAACCATCTCATTTTGCTTACTCTCTGCTCCAAACAAGTAGAGAGTGGACAGACAAAATATATCCAGAATAGCTGATGTACAGTGATCTACTGCACAGATAGTCAGTGGTGGAGGTTCTGAGGGCATTTTGTATTTTGACAGGTCAGTGGGTGCACAATAACATCTTACAAGATTCCTGGAGCTCAGCAGGAGGTGCTGAATTTTGCTGTGGAGTTACACAAGGTATGTTTTAACATATACATATTTTGCCATGTTGTCTAGGTTGATCTGTAACTAACATGGGAGGAAAAGGAGTTTTGTTTCTAAAAATGTGAAGGAAAAAATTATTGGTGTTTTTCAAGCAGACTGGTCTAAAACTGACACTTGTTAAGTGGTTGAAGTATATACTTAGGTCAAATACAGAAAATAATGGTATTTTTTTCACTTCTACCTAAATCTGTTATTTTAATGTTTTAGTACTTTATTGGGAGGTCATTTTAGAAAGCTTTTACTTTTTTATTTGTATGAAAATAGCATTTCAAAAGGGAGTTTCTCTGAGACATTCAAGGCCCCCTCCAAGGCCCAGATCCAGGTGGCTGCCTAGGAAAGCACACAGGGAGGGAGGCAGGTCTGTGGTGCCCTGTCTCCTTTCTGCTCTCATGAGAAACACCTGCACATGCTGTTCAACGAGCCATCCACCCACTGAGGCCCAGGGCACTCAGCTGCACACAGAGCAGGCTGAAGAAAAAGCTTTGGCCACCAATGTGCTGCTGTGCCTTTGGGACAAACGCCCAGGCTTCAGCCAGCAGAGCAAATGGCCCCAGCTCCAGAGCAGGTGAGAAATCAGCAGCCCAGGCTGGTGCCTCGTTACCTGCTCCAGGTGTTCTGCGTTAAGGCAGTCATTGCCCCGGAGCAGGGAGTGCTGGGAGAACGTGCCCTCACAGCCCACCTGCGGCTGTTCCCACAGCCATTCCTGTTCTGCGGTGACCCGCAGCCGTTCCTGCAGCCATTCCTGCAGCCATTTCTTCTCTGTGCTCCTGGAGACCTGTCCTGTGCTGTCCTGTCCTGTGCTGGCACCAGAGCCTGGAGCAGACCCTGGCCTCGAGGTACAGTGCTGGAGAGGGGGAGCTGCCACCCTTGCTGTGTGGGTGCCCTTGTGAGGCGCTGTGAAGGATAAAGATGGAGACACAGCCTTGGTAGGTGAAATTTTACAGTAAGGGGTGCTTTAGTGGCAAATTAATGGTGTAAAAAAGAGTTTGCCTGGCTGTATTGATGTCTCCAGAAAAAGTTTTACCTCAGGAATTGGAAGGAAGTTGGGCGAGGCCTGTGTTTCAGTACAGGCCTAGTTCTGCGTCTTAAACACAGGAAATACGTGTTACCTGTCTGAGGAATCTGCTCTGCTGTAGGTGCACAAATAGTGCAAAGAGATAGATTTTGTGAGGACACAGGTCTGATATCTGAGTTATTTCCCTACCTGTAAAGCATCTGTGCTCTGTGGTGAAGACAATTTGATGGGCAATAGTGGGGCTGGGTGTTGCTCTTGTCTCTGCTGTAAGCTCTGTTTTTGCCCACAGATAAGTTATTCTTTATCCTGGTTCGTTTCTCCATTGGCAAACTGCAAACAGTGGTGCTTCCTTGCCTGCCTGGCTGCTCTGGGTGGTGAGGGCTCCAGGTCATGTGTGAGCTGGGTTTGCTCCTCAGCATCACCCTGGGCCCTGCTCACACAGGCCTGGGCACTGGGGTGTCTGTGCACTGGACACAAAGAACAGGAGGTGTCCTCACCGCCTACTGGGAGTTACAATTCTCTTCTTAAATTTCATTTTTAAAGGCTGAAAAAATGTGATTTGTAGGGATACTCATGTGGAGGTTATTTTGCTCTTTAAAAAAAAAATCAGTTTTGAAAACAGCTCAACTATTGCTTCCTCAAGTGTTTTTCCTCTCTTTCACTCCTGACAAGCTCACCCTCAGCTAACCCAAAGGGAATAAGTTTCACAAGGGAAATCTTTCTTTCAACTGGTACTCCAAAATATGCATATTTTTGTTGCTGTGTGCACAATTATTTTGCAACTACGAGCACCATCTCTGCATCCCAGGAGGACTTGTGGTCACACAAGGCTTGTGTCATGACTTGTCTGAGCCAAAATCTGCAGAGGAAGCTGCATGCAGCCACACACCTGCATTTCCTGTGCTGTTACCACTTAGCTGGGTGCCTCTGTGCCTGTGTTAGGACAGGATGGATGTGTGTATTTGAGATTTGTGCTGGGGTTTTGTGGGTTTGTTGTTTTTATGCAAGAAGCTCAGGAGAAAGATTAACACACACAGGGTGCTTCTAACAAGTATCACTGCAAAGAATCCAGGGTGGAGGGAACTGTGATGTGTTTCTCACCTTTGCTTTTCCTGGGTCTAAGAGTACTGGGTTGTTACTTAATTTAACAACCATCCCTTCCTCCAGTATTAGCTACTTGTTGTTCTGGGGAGCACAGGATCGTTCCAGTGTTCAGGAATCATTTTAACACACTGGAATGTCTTTTCTGGTCATTTCTGTGTGCATTCCAGCATCTCCCACCTTGCAAGATGAGCTCTGATTCTGCATGTTCTTGCCTGTGTGTGTGTTGGACTAAGGTGATGGTATAAGGTCTTGTGAGTTGTTGATTATAAACATGCAGAACTTCTTTGACTTCAGGCCTCTACACTACAAAAGAAGTTGGGTTTGGAGAAAACCATGTGAGCAATGTAAATTCACCAGGGCAGATTTTACAGGTGGGGCTTTTAATTATTTGTAAACAGAATCAGGCAGCATATCCCTGTTCAAGTATGCACCAAGAAGTGAAGATTCATCTGTGGTTATGCAGTTGGTGCTATTTAAATAGCTGTGATTTTTGGTAACTGGAAAGAATTTATTTTCTTGAAGCAAAGTCTGGATTCTTCAATGAGAGACCAGGTCATGGCTCATTCAAGGCTTGCTGTTGTCTTGTCTAAGACGTTGCTAGGTGTTCAATTTTCTTATTTAGGAATGAGGAAGACTTGCTGGGGATATGTTTCATATTTTCACTCCAGGGATGTGAACTATGAGGTGTATAGTTTGCAGTTTAGATGCTGGATTTATCTACTCTCTGGCAATACTTTTCCTGTTAGAGCTGAACCAAACATTGAGTTTTCACTTCAAATCCTAGAATAGGATCATAAAGACAAAAGTATTTATTCTGTAGTTGACATGGCCATCTCTTGCCTGGGAGAAAATTGTGCTCTTGGTTTACTTTTCTCCTGTATCTTGTTAGGAAATCCAAACTCTGTGTTTTCCATCTGCTGCTCTCCAGCAGATCCACTGGCAACTTTTCCCAGAGAACAACTGTCACCTAAAAGTGGTTCTGTCAGATGTTTCCCAGCAAGTCCTCAGCAGTGAATATGTGTGTGACACAGAGAATCCTACTTCCTAGGAGGTGTTTTAACTTTAAATGAATGGCAAGGCAATACATTAAAGCTACAAGCTCTGATTGTGGCACTGAAGTCACCCTTATTGACTTCAGCAGGACATGGGTAAACCTGTGTGGTTTTGCCAGGGGATTATGAACTGACTTTAGCACTTTCCCAGTCTTTGGATTCTTGCAAAGGCAGTACCATGGCATTGTTCTGTAACAGTGTGGATGGATTGATTGATTGCCTGGGTTTCATTTCCCTTTGTTATTCCTTTCAGTATATCTCTGTGCTGAGCATCTCTTCTATCTGTTCTCTTCAGATGCCATTGTGTTGTCAAAAGAGACTTCACACAGGACAATGAGTCCCCCAGCCTTTGTAATGATGAAGTATTTTTATTTTCAAAAAGCCTTCAGCAGTGTCCCTGCTGCTCCCCACCAAGCAGAGTAAGACAGGAGTTGCTCTAAGTTATCAGATTTCTCTGTCTGCCCCATTTTGGGTGACACATTTATGGAGAGCCCTCCAACCTGCTCACCTCCCCTGGGCTCAGCAGCATCTTGTGAGCCTGCTGGGGGATGGATTGGTGCTCTGGAGTGGTCACTGAACCTTGACAAGCGGCTCCACACAGGCCTGGAAGGCTGCAATGGGATCTGGTACTCGGCTGCTGCCCTGGCATTCAGAAATGCCATGGGTGAAACCCCAGACCTGCCTGAAGTCAGGGGGAGTTTTGCCACCGACTCCATCGCAGCCAGCATTTCACCCCATTTGTTTCCCAGCCCCCTGTGCAGCAGGGTGCAAGGTCAGGCTCTCATTGTGGTCCCCCTGGAAGGCATTTGCTGAGTCCTGTGGAATTGTTCCTTGCTCTCAGTGCTGCAGGTCAGTGGGAATTGGTGCCTGTGCCTCCATGGGTCCGGAATCGGCTCTCAGCCGATCAGCACGGCTCACACTGTGCTCCTGCAGGGTGGGGTGGGAGGCTCTGGAGGTGTTCCCTTCCTGCAGAATGTTTGCTTCAGTGGGATTTTTTTGGGGTCTTACTTCTAACAGCATCCTTGGAGCTTGTTTTATGTGGAGAAGAAGAATTCAGCCTTTACCACAAACCTTAACTCTAGGAGGGTGTGTGCATGTGTTAATGCCTTTCTTTCTATAGATATGCTTGATCCAAAAAATGTGGATTCTGGAACTTGGATGCAGCTGTAAGTGAAGGATCTGGCTTGGGAGGGGTGTTGATCCTGCCTGCTCTATCAACAGCCCTTAGCTGCCTCTAGGAGATGTTCATGAGGCCCATTTTGTAGGGTCATTGTCCAGGTCTCCCTGTTGATTTCTTTAATAATACTGAAAATGCAGTTTAAAAAATTGTTACTTTGTCCAAGAAACTAGAATCAAACTAAACCAAGAAAACCAGGAAAGTTCACTCTGAATTTCTGGGATGAGAGCCAGTTCTCAGCCTCATGCTGTAGCTGTATTATTTATGTCCTTATTTATTGACTACATTGGCACCTAGAGCTCCCATCTCGGCCTGAGGCCCGGTTGCAGTACATGTGAAAAGCATGGTGAGGGTGAGTCCCTGGCTGTGAAGACCATACAAGACCCAACAAACACCAAAAAATCTTCCTGTGATTCCATTTTACATAGCAGGAACTGAGGCTTCTCTCTGGCAAAGTTGCACAAAGAAATGAGAGTCCTCCTGCATCTCAGGTAGGGGCTTTAGAGACAGTGCCAGCTCCAATAATGCTTCCTTGTCTCTTTTCATGAATAAATCTCCTTTCAGTTTTTCCCCTGGATCCTGCTCTCCATTGTCAGAAGCAGTGCCACCTCTGGCGCTGAGACTGAAAGGATTAAGGGAAGGGCAATGTCCCATTCCACATTTCCCTTGCTTCAGTGGTTGAGGGAAAATGTTAGTATTATATAAAAATAGTTTCTGGAATCAAGGCCAATTTATTTCAGTCAGGCTTCAAATACATTTGAGAAAAAGAAAAGATAGACACCAGTTATTGTGTATTGCAGTTTGGATTAGTATTTCCTACTGCTCAGGTACCTGTCATTTCTGCTGCCTTCTCTCTTCCCCTGAGGCATTCAATCCCTTTCACCTCCAACTGAAGGTATGAACTTGGGTTTTCCCTAATAATGAAACACAATACCAAATTGAGGCTTCTTGAAGGGCTCATGAGGGAAGTGTGCAAACATCTGGTTGACATTTAATCTAGAAATGTCAGGTCTCAGCATTTCCAACCCAAGCTGACAGCTCCTTGAGCACCAAAACATTCTTATTGAGAAAATGTAGGGAAGAGGTGGAACAGAGACCAAATATTAAACTGGAAAAAGGTGCTTGTTTTTTTTTTTTTAAAGAAGCATGTGTAAGCTCTGTGTTTGGAAACCTTTTCATATTCCTGATTGGAATCAGCATTACCATGCAGGGAGGGCAGTTTGCTGCGGTAAAAGCTGGGCTGAGGCTCTCTGTGAGGGTGGGGGTGACCTCCAGCAATCCTTTTGTTGTTTGACTCAGTGAAACCTTGCAGCAGCTGGCCAAAGCTGGCTCCAGGACTGTGCAAATGGCAGGAGGTCCCCAGATCCTCTCTGCCACACCCAGGCACTGTCACTGTGGCTGTTTCTGTCCCAGAGGTGCCACATTTGTACTCTGGAGCACATGGGACGTCTCAGTTTAGCTGAGGGTTTGATAGGAATGCAGGAGCTGCATTCTGCTGGCGCCCAGGACTGGCTAAGCCCAGCCTAATGGTGCATTCCCAGATCCCAGGATGATGCTTCCCACGGGCTCCTTAAGGCACATGGCCAATGCAGGGCTCAGCTCTCCTGGTGAGACTGAGGAGGTTTAGTCACCAAGTCCAGAAAAGCCCAGGCTGAAATGCATGTTTGAATCCCAGTTAAATGAAAATGAAAGATCTGCCTAGGAAAAGCACCTGGAAACTGCTTTGGAGCCCTGGCTTGGGCTGAGAGACTCAGGCTTCAGTTGTGATTGAAAAGTTCAGCAAAAGTTTCTCTGTCCTTTTCTAGGAAAGAGGTTTTCTTTTCTCAACAAAGTAATATAAAAGTGAGAAACAACTATTCCTGGGAAAGTACTGTTTTTAGCAGAGGTGATGGGGGTTTTTTAAGGACTTTTTTTTGTAACATTATCTAGTCTTCTGACTGCATTCTTCTACTTTTCACTTTCTTTATACCCCTCCCTATCTTTAATTCCTTCCAATACATTTCATCTTAAGGAAAGAAGGAGCAGATGTTCACATGTTATTGCAGGTGAGGTTCCGCCATCTGCCTGTGACATAAGCAGATTTGTATTGCTTTACTCTCTGACCTCACGTTCTCCTGGCTCTGCTCTCCCCTGCTGTCATGGTGCTGCAGGCAGGGATGAAGCCCACAATGTCCAGATTTAATGGTGACTCTTCACCCCAAAAGTCAGGCCCCTGATGTGCTGTATCTAGCAACAACCATCAGCACTTCTCCTCTTCCACTGCCCTCTCGCCTTCCTTCAGAAAAGCTTTCTACTTAATGGGGTGTCCTGGGCCCGAGTGAAAGAAATAATTTTATGTCCAATTTTCTTCTGCCCAACATCCTGTGAAGGAATGTCATGTTTCTGATATCCAGCCATGCTAAAAACAGCAGGCAGGCTGGCTTTTGGAAGTAAGGATATAAGATCTGATCTGCTTTTTATTGGAATCAGTGATCAAATTCTCACTTCAGCAGAACTCATGACTCACACATGGCTCCCAGCATCTCATTTGCACCGCTGAATGCTCTGGGTTAAAACAAAGGTCATTAGCAAATGTACCCAAGAGGTTAAGACCTGTTTAAATACACATTTAATGTTGTGTAATGTTTGAGGGGAGTGTAGTTAAACTGAGCAAGCCTGATAGGAAAGCACATCTCCCCAGCTTTTAAAGGATGCATCAGAATTTCTGGGCCTTTCTTTATGACTGGCTGATCAATAAACAGGCTTGGCTTTGCTTTAGCAGGAATAGTGGGGTGGAGAGGGAATGGGAACAGTTTGTTTCAGGAAACAGTTTCATGTAAGCTCAGCTTGTAAGAATCCCAGATTGAAGAGTTCACATGACTGGAAGGCAAAATCTTCTGGCTGAGGGCCAAGTAGGGAAATGAGTGGTGTTTGCTGGGGGAGCTTCACCCCGCTTGGGGACAGGAGGAGGGGCTGGTGGGGAGATAAGCTGGTGCCCTCTGCACCCCTCTGAGCCTGTTCCTACCCTTCTGAACCCACTTTGCCTCTCCTCCTCCTGAGGAGACTGGATCTGTTGGTGGTGATCCCAAAAGGCTCTGCTTTCATTGTTATTTGTGCCCATGTGGAGCCTCCTCCTAGGAAGGGTTCCTTGAGTGCCAGCCATGGGCAGGTTTTTTGGTTGCTTGAGAATGACCCTTTCCAGGTGGTACAGGAAACTGGGAAGTGCAGTGCTGGCAGCTGTGGCATGGGCTGGTGCTGCTGTGGCCCCATAGTGCTCCTGCCCATCTGAGCAAGGGATGGGCTGATGTTTCAAGGTGTGCCAGAAGCCTTTTCCCTGGTCACCATCATCCCCTGTTGCGCAAGGCATCCCATTCTGCTGCTCCGAGGAGAAATGGCTGAAAGGGTGGAGAACAGAGGGACTGCTCCCTCTTCTTGTCCCCTGGAGGGTGCTTATTTAATTAGGTACAAAGGCTGTTAAAATCAAAAGGTTACATTGAAAGTCTGCTTGATTTATTACAGCCTCCAGCAAGAGGAGAGAAAGAAATGCTTAAAAATGTTCAGTTTTAGTTCATATCTTTCAATCTTGGACAGAAAAGAAAGAAAGAAGCAGGAACTAACTTTCCATGTAAAATTCAGTTTTTGTTTAAAATTTTCACTTTGGGACTTTGTTTTCATTAAATTACCAAATTACTGGGTTTAGTCAAACCTCCAAAGCTAAAAGGAATTAGAAGCTAATTACAGAACATGGAAGAAAATATTTTGTTGGTGGTGTTCTTTTCTTTGTATCTTCACTAACTTGTTAAAAAAGAATTCCAAAATGAGATATGTCTCCTTTTTATCCATGTATATTAAAAAAAATTCCTTTTGAACTTCCAGGCAAAATAATTGTAATTTTACAACCAGTTATATTCCAGCTATTAGAAGCATTTTTTTCTCTTTTTCCCTAAATTCCGTGTATATGTTAATTCTCAGTCTGCCCGTTGGAAGTCCCACAGACCAGGTTTCTGTTTGTTTGCAGAATTTGGATGTATTTTGGTGGGGAGCTGTGTTGAGCCCCAGCTCCAGGCACTCTCTGCCACATGGAAGTGTTTGCAGATGTGTGCTGGGGAATGTGGAGCTGCACCATGGCTCCTCATCGAGGAGCAGTGCTGCCTGCTGAGCATGTTTGGAAATCCAGGGCTTTAGTTGAGCAGCACATCTATTTTCTAAGTCAAAAAGATCATAATTTGGCACTTGGCTCCAGTGGAAAGTCATGGAGAGCTGGCTTCCTACCCCCCCTTTGTGACACTGAAAATGTGTTTCTGCATGAGTGAATCCAAGGGTTTATTTATTTAATGTTGGACATATGGGGTTTTATGGTCTTGGCCCAGCCCCCTTGTATAAAGGAGCTGGAGGGTGGGTGCAGAGCTAGACACCAAACTGGCAAGATGTCACAAGGAGCTGGTGTGCCAGCACTGGGCCCCTGCCCATGGGCTGGTCCCACCACACCTCCATGTACATCTCCGGGAACTGCACATGGGAATGCAGCTGTGAGTGAGGAAACCCCGTCCTTGCACTGCCAAAGCATCCAACCATGCCATCTGCTAAGTGCAGGGTGTTATCAGGCCTTTTATCTTCCACAAACTGTGCAGGCACATCCACAGAGTCTCCCTCCAAGCCTCAGCCTCCCCAGCACTGTTTGTGAGGGCATGTGATGACAGGACAAAGGGGAATGGCTTAAAACTGATAGAAAGTAGGGTTAGGTTGGATATTAGGAGGTTCTTGGCTGTGAGGGTGCTGAGGCCCTGGCACAGGTTGCCCAGAGGAGCTGCCTCATGCCTGGAAGTGCTCAAGGCCAGGCTGGATGGGGCTCTGAGCAGCCTGCTCTAGGGGAAGTGTCTCTGCCCATGGCAGGGAGGTTGGGAGGAGATGAGTTTGAAAGTTCCTTCTCACCCAGGCCATTCTGTGATTCTGTGGGGAAGGCTTTCTTGATTTGTGGGTCCTTTGAGATGTACAGAGGTTCTAGAAGTCCCACCTATGTGTATTGCTGGACAGCCTGGGGGGATTTGTTCTTCCAGTCCCTTTTGTGGGCTTTGAGTTTGGGAACGTGCCTTGGCTGAAGGGCTGCTGCTTTGGAGCAGTGATATGTGGTGGTCACCTGTGGGGTGGGAGGAAGGGGCTTTTCAGGAGTCACCTGCCTTGAGTACACAGTGCTTCATCATTTTGTTTGCTTAATTGAAAATTACCTTAGAAGTGCAGAGTAAATATTGTTAGTGCTACTGCAAGAATGTGTCCAAGTTGATTCGATCCTGAAACCAGCTGGAAGAGCACCAGCCCTTATGTCATGCTTGCTGTGACTTATGCAATCAGAGGTGCACTTAGCAAAAGGTAGAATGAAGAATTGGACCTCTCTGGCTAAGCTGGGTCTAGATATAGCACTGAGCTCCTGAATGCACAGATATCAGGATTTTGTAGAAGAACCCCACGAGTTTTCACACTTGCATGTAAAATTTCACCCCTTCTGGAACACCGAGGCTCGTGATGTTTGACAACACACACACTGGAGCAAAATCACCCTGGACTGTGCAGAATCAATCAGGGGATGCTGTTGGTGTCTGGAGAAAAGTATTTAATCATTTTCCCAAAGATATCCCCCTGATATGAATGGCAACAGGATGTTTATAACAGAGATAAGGCTGGGATGAAATCCTATCCCTCTCTGGGAGCTAATAAAAGCAAAGATTTGGAATTAAGTATCACTTTCTCTGAGCTGCACACGAATGAGGAAATGGGGTCAGAAGGGCAAGCTGCAACATTGTAGGCACTTTATCTAAAACATAAACATTACTAGAGTGCATTCTGGCCAAATTAACTCTCTCAGATCTGCCATGTTAGCATTCCTGTAGTACTTAAGCCTGCCAGCTTTACTGCTCCGCTGACTGAGGGTTGAACTCCAAGTTGGGGTTGACACTTCCAAACAGGGCTCTGAGTGGGGAGGGTCTGTTGAACCCTTCTTCAATTAAATATTCTCCAAAGAAATGCCAATGTCATTGTGAAAAAAAAAAGGGGGGGGGGAAAGGTGGGGTGGAGTCACAGAAATATGATCTGCTCTGCTCAGTGCACAAACCCCTGAAAAGAGGAATTTTCTTTGCACTAGCACTAAAAACAGGAGTATTTGCTTTGCCACTGTTCACTGCAAGGCACTTGGATCAGAGAGGCAGGGCTTGAAATCACAGCCTCCTTCAAGTCCAAAGTGAGCCTTTTGATACCACACTGGCTAGTTTAGCCCTGGGTTATGTCAAAAATCTTCCTAAAATCAGGATGCAACTTTGGGGTGGGATCACTCTGCAAAGTCAGCATCATCTGTGTCTGAGAGATGTCACCTGACAGGTGCTCCAACCAAAAGCAAGGTCCCCTTGTGCCAGGCAGTGTCAGGATGTCTGTCACAAAGCACCTGTTATCCCCACACGTGTCACAGGGGATTGGTGGAGCTGCTGCCATCTCCACCATGAGAGCAAAGGCCTGCAAAGGGGAGGAATACTATTAAAATTAGCACCTTCCAAGATCAGACAAGCACTTGGGAGCTAAATTACTTCCTTGCTGTGTAAGGTGGACACAGAAGAGAGCAGAATGTGCTCCACACCTTTCCATGGAACAGATGGCTCCCCACAGTAGTGATGGACCTCAGCCAGGAGGGATGGGGAGAGCTGTGCCCCAGGGTTCTGTTCAGGCCTGGCTGCAGCTGCTTGAGTTTGGAGATTCTGTTCCACTTGAAGTGCTGCCTTGTTTAAGTATCTTTCTTAAGTTTTCATTCTGATTCGAGATTCAAATAGTATTTTCTAAGTGTACTGGGAAAGAAGCCATCTGCACCTTTTGCAAAAATGAAGTCATGCCAACTGCTTGGAGTGAAGGGACTGCTTAAGCTTGAGGTGGTTTTGGTTGGGTTTTTTTTTTCTTCTTCTTTTTGGAAAGAAGGAATTGATCCTCAGGATCTCCTAAATGCCTCCATGGTAGTGACCACTTGTCTGTCTTCAATTTTACAAAACAGTAAGGTGGTCCTAAATATCCTGTCTTTCTGGGGTCCCTGGGAGTTTTACAGCAGGGAGGTTGATGGGGCAGGGATTGCCACCTCCAGGGCACTGTGTGCACAGTGAGGATGCTCTTGGAGGTACAAGACTGAGGAAACCACAAAACTGTGTCCTCACAATTCCCTGGTACCAACCCAAACCCCTCAGCAATTCCCCTCAGCCCTGCAGGGCTGTCTGCAGTAGATTATCCCAGAACCTATCCTGGGGATCAGAAGAAAGATATCAGTTTGAAATTCCATCTGTAAAATGGCCTTGTGTCAATAGAATGAGACTTTGTGATTATAAAAGCATTTCTTTATTACTGTTCTCTAATTTCCAGTCACAGAATTGTGAGATTCAATGGTCCAGAGTTAAATGGATTGTCCAGAGTCTCACAAGCAATTGGAAGGGAGACAACCCAGACCCAAAAGTCCCAGCCCTTGCTTTTAGGACATCCAAACTACCTTTTTACCCAGTTCCTTCCTGAGAAACCTCTTGAGTTTATAAACTGCCTGCTTGGGTGCTTCTTTTTTTTCCCCCCTCTTTTTTTTTTTCTTCTTTTTTCTTTTCTTTTTTTTAACACAATTGCTTGAATTCTTATCATAATTCCTTATCTATGGCAAAGAGCAGTGTAAATACCTCGAGTAAAATCTCAGCTGTGCTGGGAACAGCTAGTCCTTGTTAGCTGGTGGTGGTTTATGTTGCAGATAGCAGTTATCTGAGGAGCCTTTGCACAGCAGCGTAAGCCATTCCTTTGTCAGCTGAGGTCCATCAAAGCGCTGTGGAGGATTTGGCTGCTGGAGCATCCTGGTAGGGCACTGCTGTGCCATTGCAAGGTGCCTTGGCAGGAAATGAGGCAGCCATTCCCTTGAAATCTGAACTCTGTGATGCTGTCGGTTCGAGGGGAGTGTTGTCTCCAGCGCCAGCTGCCAGGGGATCGTGCTGCCAGCTCGCTCCTTTCCTCATTTTATTTCCCAGTGGACCAGCTTCCAGCTGGATCCCAGCCCTTCAGAAAGGGGAGGGGTGGAGGCTGTCATTTGCTAGAAACCATTCATATAGGGGAAAATGGGAGTGGGTGAAAAGAGTTGGAAGAAGTTCTTCAAGTAGCTTATAAACCCACATTGCTGTCTGGAAATGCTGCTGAGCATCCCACAAACCTATGCTGATCCCTCTGCCCCTAGCACTGAACACTGAAACCATGTCAGATAGGTCACTTCACACTGGCCTTTTTGTTTGTTTGTTTGTTTTAAAGCACACAGGGAGTTCCTGGGGTTTAAAATGATGCAGTGAAACTGCATGTGACAAAGCTGTCAGTATTCGGGAGGAATTGCCAGCAGTGTGTTAATCCCAGCACTCACACGGATCTCCTTGGCTGAGATCTGCTCCCCTTCCAACACCTTCCTTCCAGTTTTCTTTCTAAACCACAATCAAAACTCCCCTGTATTTTGTTTGAGATTTGAAACAGCCAGTGGTTCATTGATTTCACATAAAGGGCTTCTGTGCAGGGATTGTGCCTTCGTTCAACTCCTCAGAGCCCCTCACCTTCCTCATCCAGAGCCCTGGGAGGAGCCACTGGGGTTTCCACTGAAGCCACCCTGCAAGGGGAGGGGAGGGGAGAGTGCTGTGCTGCTGGCTCTGCTGGGGCTCTGGGGTCTCTCTGGGGACCTGGGTGAGGCTGCTCAAGCAGGGAGAGCCAGCCAGACTGGGGAAAAGGTCTTTGTGCTGGGGCAGAGACCTGGACTCCAGACAGATGCCTGTGGAAGTGTCCTCCTCCTGCCCGTGGCTCCTCAGCCTGGGCCATGTCTGCTGTCCCCCTCCTGCCCGTGGCTCCTCAGCCTGGGCCATGTCTGCTGTCTGCTGGGCTCAGTATCTGGTGCACAAAGTGAACCCAGGAACTCCAGTGCTGTGTTACATCAGTTGTCTCTGCTAAAGCATCTTATATTTTGCAGCCCCACTTTAAGAGGGGATTAAAATAGTCCAGCATGGCTCCCTAGCTTGCCTGGAAACTGTGGGCTTGGTGAGGTCCCTGTGCCTTCATCTCCCTGCTCCTCCTCTCTTCTCTCTCCCAGGGCAGCTCTTGTTCCCCATTTGGACTCATGTGGCTTTGAGGTAGCACAGCCTTGCTGGGCTGGGGTCAGAAGCCCCCTCTCTTGCTGGCCTGGGGTCAGAAGCCCCCTCTCTTCTCCACCACCTCCGAGGAGCTGTCAGAAACTTGTTTTAGAGCTTGGCCGTGCCTTGGGTAGGAAGCCAATCTCTGTGTCTGAAAAAATCAGCACAGGAACCTGATAAATTGGTCTGTCTGATGGTGCTTCTATATTTGGGTTCTGTTCCTTGTGGTTGCACAAAAAGGTTTGAAAATATGCACTGGAGAGACCAGCAAAACATAAATCTATCTTATTTCAGATTTGAAATTGGTAAGGCAATCTCATCCCTCAGTGGCCAGGCAAGGATTTTTGAATGCATCATTCTGGCAAAAATTAATACCTTATTATAGCTTCAGGGATAAGTTTGCACCAGCTTACCCTGAGTGACTGAGTTAACATGCAGGTCTGCAAAAAGTATTTGGATTTTCAAAAAGAATTCAAAACACTGTGCAGACATCATAGTTTTATTTAAGTGGGGTGGTGTTACATGGCAGGCTTTCTACCCCAGCCACCTTTATTGCAGTAGCAGTAGGGTATGTTGGTTTCAGAACGACTTGCAGATATTTTTTTTCTCTTTTTGAACTGCATTCATGAACAAGTTGATGTGGATGGAGATGATGCATGGAAATCTCTCATTCTAAGCAGTGTTAGAAATTACCAAATTATGAATTTGAAACCCTGTACGCACCTTGGATTTAATGGAAGTTGGAAAACAGTTGGGAAATCAGGCCCTGAGTTCTCACTGTAGCAAAAAAGTGGAAGGCTGAGGTGGGCAGGAGCATCCAATGAAGGCAGCCAGGGTCAGTCCAGGTTTGCTGTCACTTCCACAGGAATCACCAGGTGGCTTCTGCTGAATGAAGTTCTGTCCAGCCTGGAGTCTGTTTTATCCCACTCACTTGTGGACATTTTCCCTGCAATATTTAGCCTGGTCCTCATTAGGCTGCAGAATGAGGTGTAGCCTCCCTGGCCTTTGGTGCTCCTGGTGCAAGCAGGGACCTCCCATCCAAAGATGCCTTTTGCCTGTAGGTGCAGGGAATCATTGGTGCTTTGACTCTGGATCCCTGTGCTCACCCAGAGCCTGGCACAGAAGGGATCTCATGGGGGCAGAGAAATCTGGGTCCTGCCACTGACAGCAGTAATGATAACATGGGAACTGCAAGTCACCATTGCCTCTTCTCCTGAGCTATTTCCAGTTCTTCTGACCAGGAAAAAGTCATTAATGTGTATCTGTTCTGCACAGTTTTGGATCCATCACTTCTCTTTGCCTAAATGCACATTTTGTTTCAAGCCCAAACCATGACAAGTGTCCCTACTGAATGTGCTCAAACATTTCCCTAATATTCTCCAAGGTGCCTGTCTATGAGGACTTTAGAGCAGGTAAGCTTCCCAGAAAATATTGTAGTGGATGAGTTTTACATCACAGGCTCCCTCTCACACTCTTTTCCTGGTTTTTTTCCCTTTTGAAGTGGAAACTGTATTCATTTTCAAAGTAGACCTGTGCAGTCAGCAAGGATGAAAATGAAGGTAATTGTCAAAAATCCTGCCAGAAGGGATTTCTCCACTTTAATTCCTGCTTACATTATTAAGACAAGTAAATTATCTTTTCATGAAATATTTCCTTTTTTTTTCTGGAAACACTACTGATAAATGATGTAATATTCAAGGCCCTTCTCCACAGCTGTTGGAAGCCCAAAATTTCTATTCCCTTCACCACAAGAGGTGCAGATGCCAAGTAAAACCTTAACCTGACTTTCATGATGAAATGTGATGGTATCACAGAGGGAAATGAGGAATCTACAAATATTATTCTGAAAGTAATGGATTGATTGAGCTCCTGTATTTTTTTCCTGGGTATTTTTAGGAGCCTGCTCCTGTTGCTACAGGGATTAGGAAGAAGCCAAGCAGAGCTCTGAAATGGTAGCTGAGAGGGGCTTTCTCTGGCTGTGACCCAAAATACTATTTTAAAACCACCTTGACAGGAACAAGCTATAGCTGCTGTGTCAAAGCAGAAAGGTGCTATTTTTATCCCTGAATTTTTAACCAGCTCTCAGGAAGGGCTTGCCTTCCATGCTGCTTTCAGATTGTCACTTCCAAAACAGAGAGAGCTTCTGTGGTGTTGTTTAGGAAGATGGAGTAGCTCAAGCAGAAAAACCTCATCCACTGACAGGATAGTATAGTGCTTTTTTGTGAAAAGGAATCCCTTTTCTTCTGGTTTTTATCCTCCCCTAAGCTGTCCACCGAAACTTGAATAGCAGAGGCCACTTTTGCTTCATATCTAAAATAAATTAGGTCAGTTGTTGACATTTTAGCACAAGTAGCTTATCTTAGGCATAAGAGCTGCTTAACCCATTGCAAGGGAGAATGAATACTTTTTCCCCCACCCCAACATAAACAGTGCCTGGACTTTCCAAACAGTGTTTGGGAAGGTCTCTTGACATCTGACACTGTGCAATTTACTACTCTTGTCAGGTGAGCAGGTTTGTCTCTGGTGACCACTGCTGGTCCCTGCTGCACTGGTGGTGGGTGTTGGGTGTTCTCACACCCCTGCCCAGCACCCACTGCTGCTCCTTTCCTCGCTCTGGGGACAGAAGCTCCAGCTGCCCATGAGCCACCTCTCATCTGCTCGTGGGTCTTGTCCTCCTGCTTCAAAGATAAGGAGAAAAATTACACTATTTAATCATGTAATTGTTGTAAACTCCTTGTTGGGCTCTTTTATGTCTAAATGAGCAGCCTTCAAGGGGAAAGTTGCTTTGTAAACTTGTGGCATTTTGAATTTAGGAGGTTATGGACACAGAGGAATTGATAGGTGTCAGATCACCTAAAAATTCTCATATACTGACATGAGGAGTCAGCCCACCTCTGGCTGTTGTTTTTCATGCTGAATGCCAACTTCAGCATCCCATCACTCTGTACACAGCTGTGGATTGTCAATGAGGATCTGGCAGGGCAGGGAATATTAGATCAGAATTCAGTTGCATGAGTAGTGTGAATTTTGGATAAGGACCCAAGTGTCCTGTACCTGGTACTTGGCTAATTTTCACTGTTGCTGCTCTTTGATTCCATTCCTCTGAGCAGGGCTTATTTTAAATGTAGACAATAAATTTGAGGGAAATACAGACGGAATAGGTGAATTTTGAGGGTTCAGTGCTAGATAAAATTTATCAGGTTAACTAGCAAGAAGAAAAGGAAGAAAACTCATTCTTTTTCTCTGGTGTATGCACAAAAGATTTGCAAGTTCCCAAATGCCATGGTGAGATGTGCAAATGAGAAACTTTGACGGCACTTTCAGAAGTATCTTTTAGAAGTACTCATTTATCCGAGTGCTGTTTTTCAGTAAGAAAACATCATTTATATGGGTTTGAGGAAAAGAGCACAGGTGGTTATTGTGATGGGCCTCTCTGAAAATATCCAAATCCTACTTGTAGCCCACTGAAAAGAAACCCCAGTGCTGCCTGAGCTCAAAAGCAGGTACGTGACTTGCCAGGGCACTGCAGAACCACCTTGTGACCAGTGACACTCCTGAGTCCCGGTGCTTGGAAGCAGTGGCCTCCGAAATGCTCGGTCCTGTGGCAGATGTCCTCAGGAGCAGCTGCAGGCTGGGTTCCCCAGAGCAAGGCCAGAGAAACCAAGCTGGAGTGACTCAGTGAGTGAGGGATCCTGGCTGGAGCTGCGCTCGGAGCGGCCGGCGTGGCTGGGACCGCGCTTCCCAAGGAATCCTGACGTGTTCTAGGTGGAGGCGCTGATTGCAGTGCATGAAGTCAAACTGTGTTTAGCAACAGCCTTTGATGAGAGCACCATCCCTTCTGTCGGGTCCTGAAGACATTACCTAACCATCTGCTTTCTGAATTCCTGGGAACTGCCCAGCTCAGGGCTGATGGAACCAACCAGACACATGCATGCACCAAAAATGAGTTTTGTTTAACACCTGGGGCCAAGCCCTCAGCTGATAGAAATGGGCAGCAGTGACACCAAGCTAATTTATGGCAGCCCTAGATTTGGCCCAGCAATACTATTATTTTTCTATTTAGAGAAGTGCTAGCAGTTTGCAGGAGCTTGTTATTAGGAATGAGCCAACTATTTCAGAGGAAATTATGGAGTAATAACAACCACAGAACCTAAATTAGTTGTTTTTAAGTTATGAGAGCATAAAATAATAATATCTGACACCACTAACCACTATTCTTTTTTGCACTCTTTAAAACTTGGGCTGCGCTTTGCCAAACCAATTGTTTCCAGATTCTGTCAAAAATATTGTCCTTGGGCAGAAAGCTTGGATGCTAAATTTCAACCCAGAATGATTTTTATGGCGGAGTGACAGAAACCTTGAAAAGGGGATTTATAACAAATACAACCTTAACTACTGTGGTGTGAATGGTGCTGCAATTCTCATTAGCTGAGCTTTTTTTTCCTTTTTTTCTCAGAATTTCAGAGGGTGGGGCTGGCCATAGGAAGTAGTTGACTTGTGTGTACACTTCTGTCATGGCAGGAAAGGAACTCAGCAACCTCATTTCCCCTTTCATCCCTGAACATCTGTCAGGGTTCAAAGCTTCTGAAGCAATGGGATTTCAGGATGGTTTTTCATGTTGTGGCTGTGAGCGTGGGCAGCTGGTGTGACTGTGGTGTGTGAGCCGAGGGGTTTCAGTGTCAGGAGTTGACTCTTCTCCTCCTCTTTAATGAGGTTTATTCACTGGGGCACAGTGGAAAGGCTTTGAACCTGAAAAGAAGCCTCAGCAAATAATGAGGAGGGAGAGGGACCAGCGGCTAGAGGATGTGCCAGGTTTGTGTCCTGCTCAGCTTTACTACTCAAGTCCAGACTTTGGGCTGTGGGAGAAGGTGAGAGGCTCCTCTGTGTATGTTAAACACCAGGTGTGCAGGGTTGGGAAAGGGGAGTGGAGAGCTGGCTGGAACATTTTTCTGTATGTTTGGACTTCTGTTTCCCATGGGCAGACAGTTCCAATCACCAAACTCTTGCAAAAGTCGTGTAGGTGCACGTTCATTCAGCACGGAGCAATATTCAGGGCAAAAACCAACCAAACAAAAAACCCCCTTTAAAACCACTTTGTTACAGAAACAGAGAATTTCTGACTGCACGTAGTCCTGAAGGAGCATTGTGACCCCTCTTTGGAATTTCAATGTAAACATCATCTGAAGTGTCCAACTTCCAAACTCTCAGGGTGGGATCTCAGCTGTGGTGGTGGTGGAAACCACAGGGAAAGCAAAGGCCCTAAAATAAGAAGTGATTTCTGTAGCCCAGTGGGTCTCCCCAGGATGGTCTCCTGGGGCTGGAAGATGATACATGTGGTGAGTAATGTCATCATCATCCCAGGGCAGAAAACAAACCCAAGTTAAAGGTCTTAGAAGTCTTTCATCTCCACTTTCCCAAGCCACAAATGGTGAAATCTCTGCATGGCTTGCTCAGATTCCTTTTGAAAGATGAGAACTTCTGTCCTCCATGGGAGAGGCAGAATGGGAATGAAGTTGCTCTGTTAATGAGGAAAGCATTAATAATAATTGACCCTGCTAGAAGCTATTCTTGTGGTGCCTTCTCTTGGTGTCTTTGGTAGGGAGGGGGAAGATTTTGATGAACCTACAAGATCTCTCCTATCTGTCTTTGAAGCTGTTGAAATTCATTTAAGATAAGGTAGAAAGAGGGTTCTTTCAAACTGAATATCCCAGTTGGCAGCTTCATTGGGCATGTGCTTGCAGCAGATGGTGTGAAATGCTTTATGTGGTTCCTGGCACAGAGGCTTTTAGAAACCATCTTTTTTTCTGAATTGCTTTTTTTGAAAAAATTTGAATTGATTAAATATATATATATATATACACACCCATATATATATATTATATATATATATATATGGATATGGATGGTTGTGGAGGTGGATCGTGTTTGAAGATGGTGAGTTGAGTGTCCTCACCCAGCCCTGGGTACCTAAATTCATTAGAAATACACAGGAGACTGAGGCTGGGTGAACTCTGGAGCCCGCTGGAGGTTGTGCATACTCTGCTGCCATCTGGCTAATGTGGAATCCTCCCTCCCTGCCTTGGCAATCCACGCAGGGAGCATTCCTTGCCTCTCCTTTGTGGGTAGCTGGGATATCACTTCATGCAATTATCTGAAAATGCTTGCAAATAGCACCTCTCTGCTCTAGTGAAGCATCTCCCAGTACAGCACTGATGGGCTTAGTTCAGGAACTGGGAGTTTTGCTTTAGCTTGGTTTTTTAGGGTTTTTTTAAAAATAATAATTTAACAATTTTCAGCGATTTTCTTCTTCAGGGCCTGACTTGCCATTTGGTGGGTTTGTATGTCCTACTCTCCAAAAGGGCAGATGAAGAGAAAACACCTGCCAGCCCAAAGGTACATGCACTTTGTTTGGCCTCTTCTTTGGGATCTCCTTTTCCATCTGCTCCATGTTTGTGTAATCCAAAACAAAGCCAATGCAGGGCAAGGGGAAGGGAATAAACAGTCATGTTTGTTTTCCATCCTCTTGCTGTCAGATCCAAAGGACAACTTCAAAGCAATACATAACGAAGTTGGGTGATACACCAACCATAATTAAAACGCCCCTGCAGGAAGTCATGTCACTGAAACAACAACTGCTTCAGAAAGCAATAACAGTTTTGTGCCAAAGGCATGTGAAACTACTGTGTCTGGGCCAGGACTTCAAATAAAAACATTGCCTCTTGCTTTAATCCATCCCTATCCAGGACAACTGAATTGAATTCTGAGACTGCGCTGGTTACAGTGGGGCCAAATGAAAGCACAGACTGGCACAGTGTCCATGAGCCATCTCTGAGCAGGGATTTTGGGGGTGATCTCTGTGGGAGAGCTGTGCCTGGGCAGAGCTCAGCCTCTCCAGCTCCCTCACACTCTGTGGTTTATCAAATGTTGTGTCACTCACTGCCTGCATCCAAGGCCTGCCTGAGGGATTTAAACCAGGGCATGGCACTGCTGAGTGCTGGGCCCAGCTCTGGGGTCTCCAGAGAAGGACAGGGACCTGTGGGAGCCAAACCCAAAGCTCCAAAGGATGGAGCAGCCCTGCTGTGAGGGAAGGCTGGGAGAATTGGGACTGTTCAGCCTGGAAAAGAGAAGGCTTTGATGGCTTTTATTTATGGCCTTGCAGTACCTGAGGCAGCCAACAGGAGAGATGGAGAGAGACTTTTGACAAGGGCCTGGAGTGACAGGACAAAATGGGGAACAACTTCAAATTGCAAGAGAGTATGTTTAGATGAGATATCAAGAATTGTTTATGGTGAATGTGGGGAGGCCCGGCACAGGTTGCCCAGAGGAGCTGTGGCTGTCCCATCCCTGGAAGTGTTCAAGGCCAGGCTGGATGGGGCTCTGAGCAACCTGGGACAGGGCAAGATGTCCCTGCCCATGGCAGGAACCAGGTGGTCTCTAAGGTCCAAGCCATTCTATGATTCTGTGACATGCAGGAAGAACTTGGGGTCAGCACAAGGATGGTGTGACCCTGCCCCAGAGGAGATGGGTGAGTGCCCTTATGGTGTTCTAATTCTCTGACCTCCAGGTGGAAATGGTGAAAAGCTGCCCACACTAAATGCTGTATGGGTTTAAAATAAAAGAATTCAGAGACTGTTGGTGATGACTTGTGCAGAGGCAAAGCCACCCCTGTACCAAGACTGGGCACCTCAGCATTGTAGTGATTTGTGTCTTTATTGCAAACAAGACCCAGAATCCACTAAAGCCAGCAAAAAGACCCTACTCAGCTCTGGGTTGTGCTTTTGTGCATTTCTCACAACGAGAAGAAATGTTCCTTCTGTAGTTATTGTTTGTGGGTTTTTAAATATTAATTAACATTGTTGTGGCGTTTTTAAGTATTAAATAATATCTGTGGTGCTGCTTTATGGCCTGTGTAGCTGCTGTCCTCTGTGAGGCTGTAAATGTCAGTGCTTTCCTCAGTGCTTTCTTCTTTTTTTCCTTTATGGTCAGGGTTGGACAGGATAAATGCTACTGAATGATTATGAAGTTGACTTTGGAAGACTTTATTTTAAAAGTCTAGTTAAACTTCTTTATTTAGAGAGTAGTAATTCTAAAGTGGAAGCAAATTGTTGAATAGATTTGCATGTAGGAAAAGGGGAAAAGCAGCTTCTGCTTTCTATTTTATAAAAGTAGCTTAAAACATAGATGGTTAAAAAAAACCCTAAAACTCCCAAAAACTCTCAGTGCAGGTCACTTTGAAGAGAGAAGTTATTCAGAGCTTGAGCAGTAAGCCCCAACAATGAATTTAAGTTGCAGACAAACCCCATGTTTTATCAATCAACTGCTACTTTCAAGTTTGACAACTTCTGTAAGCAGGAAAATGTCAATTACAGAAGATATTTGAACCTGTGGAAATAACCCATGGAAACACAAAATGTCTGTTCACACATCAAAATGATCCAGACTCAAAGGAAGTTAAAAACCAGAATGCACTAAGGAATTATCTGATGGAAAAATGGAAACTTTGTTATGAATTTTCAAGAAATATTGGCTAATTAATTTCTTCGGTGAGTTTATAAGGTTATTTAGGATTGGAGAAAATGAGCTAACTTCTGTATTTTTCCTGATGTGTAACAGCTATGGAAACACTTGGAAATGAGTGTCCCATCATTATGAATTCATTTGGTTATCCTTTTAATAACAATGATGGTACTCAGGCATTTCATATGGATCCTCCATCCCTTCTCCTTCAGGTGCTGCTTGGTCATTTCACTGAGCACTTGTCAGCTGGGTCTTATTAAATTCCCATTAAGGAAGGAAGAACTAAATAACCAGTAAAGAAGCTGAAAGGGGAAAAAATCTAAAAAACACATAGGCTCAGGCCTGGAAAATTAGTTTGTGCAGAGCAGAAAATGTTCTATTTAAGCAAACAAGAAAACCACTGAAATTGACTGTTTTACATCCATTGCCGTGATAAAAAAATTGTCAGGAGCCTGGTTCTACAAAGCAGAATTAAATCAGTGCTCACTTTCTGCAGCAAGATGTGCTCTTTGGTGATGTGTTTTATCAAATGCACCTGGAAAAAGCAGACACAAACTCCCAGGCTCATGAGTTCCTCGGGTCTGAAGTGTGTGATTTAATGAGATGAGGTTTTGAGAGCCTCTCAAAGCAAAGCCCAGCGTTTCCCAGGGCCAGGTGGGACTGTCCATGTGCAAGTCTGATAACAAGTAGCAAGTGTGCTTGGACTTGAGTTCAAGTGTCCCTTCATTGCCTGTGATTTACAAGTTCAGCTGAACAAATTGATTTTGTGTCTGCACAAATGCCTGTGTTGAGTTTTGATGCTGTTTTACTGGTCTGGTGAAACTAAGCAATCTCTCATTAAAACTCCAGGCATATGAATGCTAAATTAGAGCCCAAAATTATATGGTGAGAGGAGCATGTTCCCAGCAGTGAAGAGCACAGCTTGCTTCATAGGTATGTTAATAAGAAACACTTCTTTTTTTTTTTTTCTCATGGAATATTTAACATGGTCATTAAAGACTAAACATTTTAAGTCTAACCTGGAATACTTTCAGGGTGGGGTTAAAATGGGAAAGTTTTCAGTTAAAACCTTTTGTGCTGTAAAAGTTTCCTTTTTGCATTTTCTGTGAAAGGTTTCATTTAGTTAGACCAGACATTTTCTGTCTAAACCCAGAAATGTTTGATAGCCTAATTAGGATTATTCCATTTATGGAGGTAGTAAGCTAGATGGCCTAAGGAACCTGATGTTGCATGGGGGCCAAGCATCACTGCTCGCCCAAATCCAGCATTCTTGCCTTATTTATTATTTTTTTTGCCTCAAATTCCCCTCCTTCCAAGGGAACGGTATTACATAGCCAAGATCCTTGGAAAGCCCCGACAGCCCAATGCTGCGTGAGTAAGTGAGCATTAAACAATTAAAATACCACGTTGTTAACACCAAATACCATTTCTCAATGAAATGAAGGCATTTCTGGAGTCCAGCCCTGACTGCCCAAGAGATTCTTTCCTTCCTGCAGAGCTGGGTGTTGCCTGGGGCATGTGCATAGCAGGGTTTGCAGAGCTAGCCCCAGCAGTTCCTGCAATGTCCCTGGTCCCTCCTGCTGTCCATGGTGGCATTAAGCACACCTCACTGTCTGAGATGGCTTCACTGGGAAGAGCCTTTTTATGATCCCAAAGCACCAGCTCCAATTGTTGTCATTAAATGAACTCCAAGCAAGTGGCCTGACATCACTGGATAGGATTACTGACACCTGTTTAGTAAACAGCAAAATTACATCACATCTTTTCAGCACCAGGTTGTTAAAAGAGAGCTGGAGAGCAGATGTAACCTCCAGAATGAATGGGAGAATTCATTAGGCTTCCAGGCCTTTAAACTCATCAGGGTTAAGCAGTGGTTTACCTCACACCATAACTGTTAGCAAGTGATTTAGTGACAAGGGATTGACAAGGTACATTTCCCTGGAGGGCACAGTAAATAATTTTTTTCATCCCAAAGTGTTTTTGCAGAAATGTTTATGTATTTGAGTATTCAAAGTTAATTAATTTCCAGTAGTTTGACAGAAGGCACTTTTTTTTTTTTTCTCAATGACCAACAAAATCTTGTGTGAGTTCATCTCTTTTTGCAGTAGTATTTGGTGAGCTTTTCCTGCATGATCTAATGTCACAGTGGAAAACCAAATAAGAAGGTGTTGGTAAGCAGGAATGAGTTCACCAGCCTGCTCAGCTGGTGGTGTGGGTGAAGACAATGCTCTCACATCCTGCAAAAAGTACTTTTCCTTGGACTAGGAAACCACAGTGCTCCTATGGACAAACCTGTGCCGTGGGTGTCCTTAGGCAGACCATCAATATGGTCTTAGCTGGCTTTCAGACCCACTGTTTCTGTTGTAAATGGGAAAAAGACACCTTCAGCTGCTCTGGCTGTCTCACAGTATCTCTCCATTAGTGTTTGAAGCTGTTCATTGCCACCTCTTAGAGTTCTCTGAGGTTTTTTGGCTTCTTTTGGTGGGGATTTGTTCAGGTGGGAGTGATAAGGAGAAGCAACCATCAAACAAGAGGCACATTCTTCTGGACATCCTTGAAACAGCTCATGGCAGCAGGATTTTGGTGTTCTGGGAAGTGCAAGCAAAGAGCCCAGCTCATAAAAAAATAGAAAAAGAAAAAAAAATCAAGGTTTTAGTGATCAAAACTTAGATTTGCATCAGGCAGCATGTCATTAGAGATGAACATGCTGATGTGGGGTTTTTCCATTACTACTGAGCTGATTCAGAATGAAATATTTTGCTTTAAGGTGTTTTTCCATGATTTTTAGAGTTAACAAAGCGGAAATTTTCATGGAGAAATTTTTGGAGCTTTCCTCATTCCAAAATTTCTCCCGGTGGAGCATTTCCAGCAAGCTCCAGCTATTAATATACCTTAAAGCTAATGGCAGATTGAAGGGTATTTTAAACAGTCATGTCAAATTTTCAATGCTTAATTAAACAGCCCTTTACTCTGTGCCCATTAAATTCAAATAATGCCATTCCAGCACTGATCTAAGGCTTTTAAATGGCAGAGGGTTTGGCCTGCAGCTTGATTTGTGGTTTTTAGTGACTTTCCGTGCCACTTTCCCCTTCAGAGCTGTTTTGAACTTCAGAATTCAAACATTTTTGGTTTGCCTTTTCCATTTTTCTACTTGCTCATGCCCCTGGCTAATATGTTAAGTCCTTTAAGAAAAGGACACAAATTCTCCTTCATTTCTGTTACTTGTGGCACTGATTGGGGTTTCTTATCTTTCCTACCAGGGTGATTTTTTTAATGCAGATTTTTGCTAGGATGTTGGCATAGCAGCTCTTCCCATTCCTGGTGAAGGATTTCAGTGGTGAATTTCTCTGAGTTACAATAGCAAGGAATTGGAAGATGATAGGGGCTCACAAGAGGGTTTCTTGCACGTGGCTGGAGTTTTGGCTGTGGAAAAAGCCTTTCTGAAAATAGTTGCCTTAAAACATTGTGTGGATTCCATATTAGAACAACAGTCCTCCAGGGCAAGTCTAAAGCTGTTGAATGACTTAAACAAAATGCAAGGAAAGTCTGATCTTGTTTAACCAATTTTAAAGTATATCTCATTCTCTCTAGGACTGATTGTTGAATCAATAATTTTCTTGTGTTATGTGAATGTCCTATTTTTTTTTCCTGAGTTTTGTGTGCAAGTTCAGCATTGGGAGTGGTGATTTTTTTGTGTCTTCATGGGCAAAGAATTTGTGTGTTGATTGTTTTGTGCACATGCATTAAGTTGCCCATCCTGACGTGACCACTCCAGCCCATTTTCCTGATCTCATTTGGGATCTCCAAGTTTCCTACCTTTGTCATTGTTCTCAGTTGCTCAGCTGCTGCTGCTCCAGCCCTCTCTGCCCAGGAGTGGAGGTGTAGGGGTTGTGCTGGAGGACATGGATTCCACAGGAGCTTTAGGTCTCCTGCAGTATCTGTGCAGCAGGAATTTCCCTCTGTGAAATTCATCACCTATGACTCGTTTCCACGGAAAGCTGCACTTCCAAGGGCCAGCCCTGAATGTACCGAGATACCAAAATCACTTTGTGGTGACTAAGCTCCTTTGAAAGCAGGATTTAGACTTTGTAAGCCCTGTAAGTGTTTCTGCAAATCACATGTTGGTTCATGAAGTAACGGGCGCTGCTGCTTTCTTTGGCAGTCGCGCTGAGGGCCGCGCTCAGAGAGCTCCAGCCGGGTGTTTTCCAGTGCTCACCGATACTTCGGGTCAGCACTCGTGTCTGTCAAGCCTACCCTGTGGCACTTGCCCCTGAGATACTTTGTACACTGTTAATGAGGATGAGAGAGGGCTTTTCCTGTCCTGGGAACAGGCTCAGCAGAACAGTTTTCTCGTGTCTCTGTAAGATTTGTTCTGCACATGGGGTGGAAAGGAAAAGGCCTCTGTGAAACAGTGGTTTGATTTTGCTGCTCTCTCCACACACATCCCAGTGGCAAATGACTTCTCTCCAAGTGAAAGCTCCTGGTGAAAGAAGAAAGCAAGAGAAGCACTGAGGTAATTTAGAGATGGTGAGGGAGGCATTCCTTCTTCCATGAGGAATTCCTCCCCCTGCCAGCCTGTCCAAATCCCTGCTGAAATATGGTGTATCATGTTTTAATCCCCAAAGGCTTCCTGCACTGTGTTATTTGTGTGGGCTGCATTTTTTCTCCACCCACAAGAAGGAGACAAGAAAACACAGGCTCCAGCTCTTACACAGTTTGGCTTTTCCCTAGAGTTTGGAGATTTTGATGGGACAAACTTCCCTCTCACTTGACAGCCCCTTATCTGCAGGCCAAGCACTTGGGTGGCAGGAGAAGGAACTGGCAAGTGACTGCAAATCCCAGCACTGCCCAGCGTGGATGCTCCTTCGATAATCCTTCTGTGGAATATTGAATGGCTTCTTTCCCAAGGGGATAAAGGCACTGTCAGCGTCCACCCAGGCAGGTGCTGAGAAGTGCCTGTCCCATGATAACTGGCCCGATCTGTTTTCCCAGAGTGAGGACTTTTGGAAGCCTCTGAGGGGTTTAGCAGCATGAGCTGATTTTCAGCAAGATTTGGGGCCCTCTAAAGAGCACCTGTAAAGATAACCAGAGATGACAAAGTGAGTGAGTGCAAATATTCAAATATTCTTTCCAGTCCTGGACAGCTGTTGCAGTTGTGCACCTGTGCCTTGGTTCATGAGTGTCCATGGAATTCCCATCCCAACCCCAAGCCCGTGGTACTGTGAGGCTGCTCCCTATGCTGGCCAGCCTAGAATTAGTAACTAATAATGGATAAAAAAGTGAGCAGTTCACTAATGTCCCATAAGGTGCAATAGGTCAAATAGCTGATAAACTTGTGAATAAAATAGGATTTCTTTTCTTACTTTTTCTAAGGTGGGTTAAAAAAATAAGAAGATAAATGAAACATCTTAAAGACTTCCCTCTTCTCTTTACTTGCATTTTTGTCAAATATGTGAGCCATGTATAGATTTTAGCTGGTATTTTGAATAGTCCTTAAATAAGTGGGGGAAAATCATGTCTGCTTTAAGCAAGTTGCTTCCTTTAATTGCTTGCTTTTAAAAAGTGCACAAGTTTATCTCTTGAGAAGTAATAGGTGAAAAATGGCAGAATTAAGCTGATTTTAAAGGAAAAAAATAACCAACTCTCTTAAATATAAAATTGATATTATGTATTTAGGAAATTGTTTAGATATATTTTTGCCTTAAAGATACAAATTTTATTTCTTACTCTTTCATAATAATGTAGTTACAATATATTCGCAGTTATGTAGGGTGGCAACCAGTTCATATCCCTGGAAGTTAAAATCCTATGAACAAATAATTTAATATTAGGTCTGCTCTTCATAGACATCATTTTGGAAACCTGGGCCATAAGTGCAGTGCAGCCAGGCTGTCCCCTCCCCATGCAGGACTTGGTGGCCCTGGCTTAGGCCATATCCACAGTTTGCTGTTCCCATACAGGCGCAGTCTGGTGCCTGGGTGAGTTTAGTACAGCTGGGTCATTGTCATTCCAGGATCTAATGGTGGCTTTCAGCTCACTGCAGTTTCCAGTTCAGCTGCAGGCAGCAGTAGCAGGATTGAATAAATGCCAAATAGGCCTGCAGATCACACAACTAAAGGGTGCTGGGTTGGAGATACAGTCATGCCTGGAAATGAGAAAAGAAAGAAAGAAAAAAAGGCCTAAGGAAACACCAAGCATAGGTTACTTGCTGTTCCTAGAGCAATATGGCAATGGAGCACCATAAATAGCTGGAGTATTTCCACATTGTCTGTGTCCATCAGGACTGGGCCTGTGTGTTTGACTCTGGGGCTCTGCATCTGCTCTGCCCTCCCTTCAGTGGTCAGTCCATGACAGAACCTGGTTTAATATAGCAGGGTTTGATTGTGCTTATTTTTATGAAGTAAAACTTCAGCCATAAACAGGTTTCAATCCTTGCTGGTTCCAGCCACAGTCGAGCATTTGCTCAGCAATTGGCTCTGCTGCCTCTCAGCTCATTTTATCCAGCACTGCTGAGGTTCAGCGCTCGCCTGGGTTATACCAGGTCAGCTTTTCATTTCTTTCTTTTTCTTTCTTTCTCTCTTTCCCTCTCTTTTTTTTTTTTTTAATCAAAAAGATTTTTATTGGTGCTCTGGAAAAATAAACACAACACACCACTGTGAGTTTTGTAAGTGAACCAATAAAAAATGAAATTCACTGATGGATTCTTTAATAGCAGCGAGTGAGCCCAGGTTCCAAATGGATTTTATATTGTGCCATTATGTATAAACAGGGTGCAATGTGATAGCCCTGGGCTGGGGGGGCCACGCCGAGGGGGGAGCACCCTGAGGACAGGATGCCCTTCCAGGCCTCTTGTTCCCTGTCCTAAGGGCTTCAGGTGTGTTTTGGGGTGAAATGCTCTGAGGAAGGGGAGCTGCTGGGCCCAGGTGCCCTGAGGCTGCCTCAAGGCTGAGCAGCTGTGCTCAGTCCCACTTGGTGTCACCCTCAGTGGTTGCTTTCCTGTCACCCTGCTCGTGTCTGCTCCAGGTATTGCTTTCAGAGCCTCAGCAATTTTTATAAAAGCAGTTTTGAACACTTTCATTTAATGAAACAGTCCCAGAGAAAACATGTAGAGCAAAGTTTTCAATTCCACTCAGGAACCTCCAGGCAGGCAAAGGTGCCAGCCTGGACTCCTGAAAGCGTCGTAGCTTTTTCTATTCCCCATGATGTCTTTGAGGCCATTCCCAGAGCCCAGTGAGGATGAGGGACAGGCTCAGTCTGACTTGAGTGGGAAAATCCTTGGGGCCAATGCAGAGCAGCCCCATCACTTTGCACTTTGTGTTTGGCCAGAAGGAGCTCCCAGGGAGCTGCTGTGCCTGGGGCCCTCCTGCTTTCCCTGTGCTGGAAAAGTCCCTCCTGCCTCCTAGCAGGCACCAGGACGTGCAGCACAACAGTGAGTTCCTGAACATGTGTTGGCTGGCTCCAAAACAGAGAGATTTTTGTAGCCTTTAAAAGCCAGTGTAAGCTCTTGCTGCAGAGTGCAGTGGAAGCTGCGAAGGTGCTGGCAGGGCTGGTTTGTAGGAAAAGAACCAGGGGAAGTGCAGCTGGGAGTCCGTCTGTCAGTCCTGTGATCCGAGGCTTGGCAGCACAGCCCTGCAGGGCACTGTCAGGCCTTGTGTCTGCTCCCTGACTTGGGTTCTCTTCCCCCGCATGTCTTGTGCTGAGAGGTGCTGCCAGGGGGCTGAGGAGGCTGGGGAAGGGCTGCCCATCCTCTCCAGCACACCTGGGGAGAGGGATGGGCAAAGGGCAGCAGCTGACAGTGGCTGTGAGAGAGGAGAGGCTCATCTCCCCCAGAGCACACTCTGCCAGCAGGAGCAGAGGGCCCTTGGTTCCACAGCCCAGATCTGCCCCAAGTTCTGTTGTTATCTGCACCACATTTTGCTCAGGCTTGGTCTGAAAAATGCACAGAACAGCTGTGGGGCTGTGAAAATTATTTTCATCTGTTTGGCTTTTAAAAATGAATTTGCATCAGTCTTTCCGTGGCTCCCTCCCACCCACACCCTCTCCTCTTGTCTCAGCTGTTCTTTCAGAGAGGTGAAGCAGAGTTGGGGCAGGGAACATCCCCATCCTGCTCTTTTTCTGTCTCCTGTGTCACACCACAAAATGCCAAATGCTTTCCTGAGGGTGTTGAGGTGAGAGCTGTGCACAGGCTCTAACAGAGTAGAGACTCTCCTTCCTGGTAGGATGTCACAGCTGGTTTGGGTCCTTTTCAGTTTCCCCTCTGCAGAGAGGAAAGCAGGGAATTTATTGAAGACTTGCTGATGCTGCAAGTGAGAAGAGGTGGGGGAAGATGGTGCTGCATCTTCCATCTCCCTTGTCAGCAAAGGGATCTAAACAATGCCCAGAGGAATTTGTCAGGTCTGCTCCTCAGGAGATGTTTTTGGGATCCATTCTGCCCTGATGGGCTGAGCTCTGGTGTGTTTCACTCCTTCCTCTGCAGCACCCTGGGGCTGTCCAGTATCTTTCTAAAGGAAAGTTCCTGTGGCTTTGAGCTATTTCACAGCAGTTATTTACTTTTATTTTTAACAGCATATTTTTCTTTGTGTCCTTAACGCAGTGAGAGCAGAGCTCTTCTCCCAGGCTCCTGTTAAAGCTGGCTGTGTGTGCATGTGTGTTTACATGTGTGTTGCACATAAATAATCCCAGCCTGGAGAGGTTCTGCTGGCTTCAGGCAAAGCCATGGTTTTGCTCATGGCATTATTGAAATTCATCTCCTGTGGACTGTAATTCCTAGGGAGGGAAAAGAAAAATAGTATCAGGTGTTCTTTTTTTTTTTTTTCCTTGTTAGAAGACTATTTAATCTTTGTTGTAGGGTGAGAAGGTGAAGCACCAGACCTCAAAGTAGGCTGCAATAGGATCCTGGCAAACTTCCCACGTTATAAACTCTGTCCATAGGCAACACTCGTTTTTTGCCAAGTTTGCTTAGCTAAAAATGACTGGGCCTGAGTTTCAAAAGTGGATATTTGGCAACAACTAGCACTGTATTATTTTTGTCCTAGCAAGGAAAGAATCGGATTGTGAATGACAAGGGAAAAAGTGTTGGGACAGCTCCTTCTGGGTAAATGAAGGAACTTCATTTTGGTGGTACTGAGCTCCCTTGTAAAGAGGTTTTCTGTGCCCAGATGAGATGTGTAAGGTGACAGCCTGGTATTGCTATCGCAGGGCAGTAAGAGTAGCAAGCTCTCCTTCTTTATGCCACGCTCATCACCCTGCTCTCTAGGATCAGTTAAAGTCTGTGGAATTGTGCCAATTTTCCTTGGCTTATCTGTCTTCCTATCTTGTTTCTCAATTAGAGGAAGTAAATGATCCTTTTGTTTTCATCTCCTCTTTCTTTGGGAAATGTTAAAGAAGGGTTCAGATTGCAGTGCAGCTGCATCATCCTGGGGAACCAGATGGTGGATGGGGGACCTGCAGGCAATTCAGGGGCTGGGAGCTGATGCCTGGCTGGATGTGCACTGGGCTTCATAAAATCAGGATTTCTTGCCTGCCCCCTTCACTGCAGGGCTCCAGCTTTGCAGGCCCCCCTGAGCCAGAGCTCTGGGAGTAGAGGAGTCAGGTTCAACTCCCGTGCTCTCCCCACAACAGCACCTGTCTGTGATGTTCAGGAGGCTCCAAGAACTGTGATCTAATTAAGTACATGTTATCTCTAGGCTGCCTTCACAAGTGTTTTTATTTATTTATTAAAATAAATGAACAAGAGGAATAAGTCACTGGTAGGTGCTGGCCCTCACCCCACATCTCCCTCGGGTTATGCCACCTTCTAAAGCATTCAGTGCAAGCCTCTGTCAGAGAACCTTCTGCCAGGCTTCCCTGGAGTGGTAGGGGAGCTCAGGGAAGGATAAATTAGCTCCAAGTTTCCATGGCCAGACTGCTCCCAGTACCAGAACCAGGCAGTCTGAAAGGAACTGATGTGCCCCATCCCTGCTCACATTGCTGAACAAGGCACTTCCAGTTGTGGTTTCCCTTATTTCTAATCATAAGTGATGTTCCCAGGGTGCCAGCATATTTTGGTGGGTGCTGGGAGCTTTCCCACTGCCTTGAGTGGGAGCTTTCTCTCAATGCATGGAAAGGGATACGAGGGCCAAGGCTTTCCATGCCTGGAGATGTGGGGTACTTTAAGGCACCAAAAATCCAGCCCTTTAAAGAGGCACGACCTGGGGGAGGGAAGGCAGTTGTTCAAGTTTTGTTCAAACCTCATCCTGCTGTAGGGTCTCAAGTCTGGCATTCAAAATCATTAGCACTCTTTAAATTTGGCCTAGAAATCCCTATGAAAAGTTACAGCACGTGCTGAGTAACTACTTTTCACAATGTAATAACTTGGCCCTTTCAAAGAGTAGGTTTTAGAAGCACATATTACTGACTAAAGGCTTGCCAATTTTCTTTTTTCCTTTCCAAACTCCACGTAATGATTCATGGAGACCCATCGATTTTGTTTCTAATAAGGTGCTGTTCTCGAGTACGTGAAACTGAGGGGAAACAGAGCGACATTTTGAAGAAATATGTTTTGTCTAGGAGCTGAGGCATCCAAAGAAACACAAGAAAAGCATTTTGAGATTAAAAAACCCCATGTGGTGTTATGTTAAAAATGGAATTTTAATGTGAATTTAGCATTTGCAGAAGTTTAGGGCTGATTGCACTGAGGTCTAATGTGCTCTGAATGAAAGTAGATGAACCAACTATTTGCTAACGTGTGTGTGTACACAGCACACTCATCTGACACTAACAGAGGGCCAGGCCCACTCTTGGCACTCAGGGAGCTCTCAGCCAGTGAGTTCACTCATGGTTTATTCATTACTAGGAGGTTATTCATTAATAAAATCACTGCACCTTCTGATAGAGCTGGTAGATCCTCAGAATGAGGATGGCAGCCCTGCTTCCTGGGGCCAGCTCCTGGCAGCACTTCCCTGCTGGGATGTTTCCTGGAGGCATCAGTGTTGGAGCACTGCATCCATATGGATCAGACTTGTCTGCTCACCTGAGCTGGGTTTGGTGCTCAAAAAGAGAGTCCAAAAACAGCAGGCCCAAACTCAGGGAAAGGCAAAGTTCAAAAACCCCTTCTAGCTTCTGTGTGAGCCAGCCCTGGCTGTGGCAAAGACAAGCTCTCCTCTGTCCCAGAGCCTTTTCTGAGCCTCTGAGAGTGATTCCTTGATGCAACAGCTCAGCTCATTATCTCTTCCTCATTCCTTGCAAGGTTCTGGTAACAAAACCTGACCCCGAGCTGTGCGGCTCCCTCCTCTCTGCAGTCTGCAAAAGGCCAAGTCTACCTCTCTAACAGTGTTTTTTAGTGAAGCCTGTGACCAGCCAGGCAGTTTACTTCAGGGTATGATCAGATTCCAAGCCACAGTGTGAAAATGTCAAAGGTCCCTGGAAAATATGTAATTACATTTTGGATTTGGAGGAAACAATTAATGAAATGGAATTTCTTGGCCCTTTGCTCAGTCGGGTGATATGTAGTGGCTTGCCTGTGAGCAGGAGTCTGAGTACACTTATGGCACAGGAGAGTTTTTATCATTTTAAAACTTAATTATATAGGCTGTAATTAAGCTATATACAAAATGTCTGGTTCTTTGAAGTATATTAATTTTGGGGAAGTTCTCAAGCACCCAGTAGCTGCAGAACAATCATGAAAGAAGACAAGGCTTGAATAATGATGACAGTTGCAAGCCACAAATAATAGGAACAACCTTTCCAAAACAAAGGGTTTCACATTTTCCAAAAGTATGAGCTTTATTATTTGTGTGTATTTGCAATTTGTACATGCCTTGGAGGGACTAACCTCAACTATAGTGCTCAAAATAATTGTGGGATGACATAAATGGGCACTTCTCTATTGAGGCAATCGCTTTTCTTGCAGCATGCCAGTTTTTGTTTACTCTTTAAACAAAAAATATTCTGTCTAAATCTGCAATAATCAGGATGTGATATGGGGCATAAATGAATTTGTTGGTTTTGGGTTTTTTTAAAGGGGAATTGGTTTTCAGAAGATGTTTCATGCAGTTAGGGATGGTTGTGAGGGGCTGAGGAGGGGCTGCCTGTAGCTGTTTTTCTGTACAGTGCCTAGCAAGAGTGATGTTCCTGTCAGTGAAACAAATAGCTGGAGTGAATTTTGCATTGGAAACAAAAATACCTTCTCAGCTGTTTCAGCCTCTACTGTGTGGTCTGTATTTTAATAATGAGTTTCCCCACAACACTTCCATGCTTAGGTCTATCTGCAGTTGGAGATGAAGGTTTTTATTTCTTCATTTAAAGGGCTGCTGTGAGCTTTAAAATAAACACAACTGTCCCTGGGAATTGTAACTATTTGATGTTCTCTGGGCCTGTGGCTGTGGCACATCCCGTGGGTCACCACGCCTGGCTCAGAGTCAGGGTTTCAGGGGCTCAGTTTTCTCTGTCACCTGCTGCCCTCGGGTCCCAGCACCCACCCAAGCACCTCCTCCTTCTTCCAGACTGGCTCACACCAGAGCTCTGCAGCCCCACCAATCTGCTCACAGAATAAATGAGATGGGTTTTTCCTGTGCTGCTTCAGGCAAAATCTTCAAACTTGTGTGGCAAACAAAGATAGTTTGCAGACTCCTGAGTGACTCCCCCCGTATGAAGAGGCTTTCCAAGTACGGCCAGGATCCTTCCAGGGATACAGTTCCTGTCCTCAGGCCTCATTGAGGAGCCTCCTCTTTACCTACTTCTCTCCAGAAACATTGACTCAAAACAACTTGTTCTTGTTTGACTTGCTCAGAAACTACAGGAGAAGTTTGGTTTAGCTGCGGCTTTGTAAATAGTTCCCACTGTAAAAGATGTTTAGTCCAATGGGAGTCTCCTTAAAACCGGAGCAAGGTGTGGAGTGGGAAATCATTCCCCTCCCTGCTGTCTGTGGAAACCATTGCTCTCCTGCTTGCTTCCAGCAGCAGGGAAGTTAATGGACTGGCTTTCTCAGCCACATTTCCTAAAGGCAAGTTATAGCCTGGGAAATTGGCTGTCAAGCCAATAAAATCATGTGGTTCCATTTCACTTTTTTGCATTTACCAGGCTTAGAAACAGAGATAAACCAGAAGAAATTGAAGACTCTGTGTTTTAGAAACTGCCATTTACGTCTCGTTATTTTTCTTTCTTCCCTTCCTTTCTAAGGGAATTTTCTGAGGCCTTCCTCGATGTAGGAAAGGCAAAATCCTCCCCAAGACTTTGACTTTAAACTAGAAGGAGAAGATGTTGGGAATGCTTGTGGTATCTCAGGTCATTGCCTTAATCTGCACACTTCCAAAGTGGAGCAATCTTCTCAAAGCAGCAACTTGAATGATCTCTTCACCCAGAGGTGCCCTTTAGACATAGCTCCATGTATTTCAAACCTGTAATGCAAGGAGTCTGCAGGCCCACGCTGGAGGTTCATTGTACACGGAGTCACATCAGGGCGGCTGTCTGCCTGTGATCCGAGCAGGAATGCACTTTGTTTCTAATTACAGACAATGAGCAATTAATGCCCTCAAATGGAATGAAAAGGAGGGGCTATTTGCAAAACCCCTGCTTTTTTCTCTGCCTATAACCCATAAATCACTTTTTCAAAAATGGAGGGACAATTCAGAAAATGCCCAGAAGCTGGAGGAGATTAATCCTAATGGGTCTGTGTGCGTTGTTTTCATGGCAGCGAGCAGGAATTCTCCAGGCCGGGTCCATGTCCTGCCGTGTGCCACTGGGGCTGCAGCAGCTAATCCAGTCTTTTAGAGCAGTGTATAAAAATCTAAACCTTTTTAGTTCCCTTCCTAATTGGATTTATATAATTTTAGTTTCAGTGGGGGAGGTTTTGAAAGGGACAAATAGAAGCCAAGCACCTTTTTTTTTTTTTAATATTTTTAATTGCCTCCAGTATGTTGTTACTTCCAGAGGTAAAACCCAAGCTTAAAGTCTCGCTGTGCCAGGAATGTTGGAAAGCACAGTTACAGCAGTGGTGCTGCAGGAGCCTGGACTGTCTGTGGACATAAGGCAGACAAGGCTCTCAGGTACAGGTAATCTTCTTTGTTAGGTACAGCTGGAACAGTTTTGGGCACGCAGAGCCGCACAGAAAAGGTTTGTGTGCCTGAAAATGGGATTATTTCTTCCAGCCGTTACAGCTCATGTAATTAAGGTTTGTGGGCAGAGTTACCTTCTTGCTCTGGCAAACAGAAAGAAGGAGCAAATAATACATTTTTAAAACATTAGGAAGTACTTAGCTGGACAATCCATATTTCTGGCCTACAGAATTTTGTTAGGTATTGTTTGACTATGAAACCCCTTCCAGAAATCACCTCCCTGGTCTTACTTCCAGATGGGAATTTATCAGCCTGTGGCAGGGAATCTGGGACCATTGGCTGCTTATTCTTATCACTGAATATCCCCATCTCAGTGTGTTGCTGTCCACTCCAAACATTGCCTCTCCCCCATCCCACTGACAGGGATTAGTGCAATACCTTCTTCAGCTGGGGAGAGCTGTGAAAACTTACCACAAACTGTGTGTGCTGCTTTTTTGGGGGGGATAATAGGTCTCTGAAATCTTACCTGCTTTCTTAATTTTCTTAGATGTTTCTTGTCATTTTTATCAAATGGTATAAACTTACCATGGCTTCACAAGCACCTGATCTGAACTCAGAGCTGATATTGATTAAAAACAGTATCAGTGCTTTGCAAGAAGGAGCTATTTTTAATGGCTCTCCAGCAGATTAATTCAGGATTTTTGCAAAGACTTGAAGGACAGGTTGCTGATTCCACCAAGTAGGAGACTTGGAAGTGGTTTTTCTGTGAGATGGCAGCTTGTGTGTGGGACAAAGGGATACTTGGCATGTGGGAACCTGGTATTGGATCCATCCCTAGTGATCTCAGAGCTGGAAAGGAGCAAGCAGAAAGTACAAGTTCACGGGGACTGTCCAAGTTGGGTGAGTTTTTTTCAAAGTGTGCTGTGGTTGGAAAATGCTGATGTGTCAAATCTGAAGTATCTTGTAAGAAAATGATCAGTTTCAGTCAATTCTTCATCTGAAGAAAAATCAAGGTAGTAAAGCTCATAACTGTCAAACGACATTTTCTTGCATTTTTTAGATAAATATTATGGCTTTTCTGTCGAAAAACAATGTGGTGTATAGAGCATTAATTCTCACTGTAATAATAATATTGGGAAATGGTTGTGTGTTCAAATCTGAAGGAAAAAATTATAGAAATGAAATGTTTCCATTATTCTAAATTATTTCTTAAACTTCCACAGCACACAGAACTGCCAGGGTGGGGTGGAGCTGTCACTCACAGCAGCCAATTGCCCCCCAGACTGGTGAGTGGGATTGAGGCAGGCTGGACCCTCAGAAGCAATTCCTCCTGCTGGCCCTGGTGGGGTGGGTGGCTCTGGTTCCCAGCAGGGACTGCCTGGAGGTGCACAAAGCTCAGCTCTGGGGGGCTCTTTGCAGGCTCTGTTTCTCCATGTCTGGATCCCCAGGAAAGGGGTGTTTGTGTTCCTCTGGTAACCTGGTAAATCAACAGCTCTTGATCTGAGCCTAAGAAAGTAAAGGTTAAATAAAAGCATTGGATGGGAGAGTGTGTTTGGGGTATTGGCTTGCTTTTTAATGCCAAATTTAGTTAGGACAGACACTTAGTGCTTGTCTTAAGGGAAAATGCTCTGCTAAAATATCTCAGGAGCATTGTTTCGCTGTCATCAGTTACATGAGTTTAATAGCCAGAAGTTGTTTCAATATTACATTTTTTATTTAAATAATAAAGCCATATGGAGTGGGATAGCATCACAAGGAGATAATTTGGTGCAGGGAACTGTTACTTTGTTTTGGAATGAGATTAAGCCATAAATAAACACTACTTTGTCTTTAAGTTAGAAAATGGTTCCCATCCAAACAGCCTCCACAGACATTTTCCACCTGTTAGAGGACGTGTAGAATTGGGAGTCTTTCATAACAGTGGAAACTGGCTCCAACTTTCAACGGGTTTGTAAAAAATAAACCAGCCTTGATTTATGAGTTGAACTATGACAGGGAACATGTAAGCAAATAAAAACAATGAACTGAGAAAAAAGCAAATATACTGTTGATTTGGCACCGCATGAATCATGCAGGCAAATCTGAGAGGAATAGCAGGAATGAGCTTCAGAGTGATGGATTGGGAAAGGGGATCTGATCCCTGGGTAATGAAATGTGAGGGGGTCTTGCCTTATGCTGTTGACCCAGAGGTAGCCTGGAGGAAAGTGATTCCTTCTGACTATACAGTGTTAGTTAAAACAATCCCCTGGGCTCAAATATCAGCTATTAAAATAAATTCAGGAGACAGAGGAAGCGATGTTTATAAGTTGGAAGTTTGAGCTGCTTTTTAAACAATTGTGGATCTACAGATTCTGAACTGGAAATGTGATATGGCGGGAAGAGGGCAAGAGGAAATGACAAGAGGGTAAACTGGGGGTGAGCTGGTAAAGAGCATGGAATTGGGAGGGAAAGCAGCTTTTTGGGGCTAGAGGGAGGAGGAATTCCCACAGGGCCAAGCAGAGAAGCCCCCTACAGATATTCTTGCTTCACCTCCTCCGTTTGAGGTGCCATGGCTGTATGTGAAGATGCCAGAGAAACTCAGACATCCCCAAGACAACAAGGGTTTATGGTACCTCTGGGTGTGTTTGGATTTTCAACCATAATTATAAGAGTTGGTCACTATTTTTCAGCAGAACATTTTTCCTCCAGGAATGATTTGCATTGAAACTGAGGTCTTCCATGGAAAAATTGATGTGGCTTAGTTCTGGGGAGAAAAAAACAAGTTGAATTATTTATTTAATCAGTAACAAGACCAAGCATGTTAATCATCATAATAGAACCATTTCAGTTTAGTTGCAGCACAGCGTTACCACCACCAAAAGAAATCTAACAACAAAAGAAATTTTTTTGTTGACCACTGACCAATTTTGGGTTTGGAACAAGAGCATTTTGTATAATGGTGACATTTCCCTTAAGTAATCACTTGAGTTTCTGCATTACTCCAGAGCATTATTGGAAAACTGAAACTCTAATTTGGGTAGCAGCATGACCCAAACATCATGGCAAAGCACTTGGAATAGCTTTGCCTCTGCTTTCTCTCATTACTCTCTGTGATCCTAAAACAAGATGCTTTTCCTGCTGTACCTATTTCTTTAGCCTGGAATTTGGTTGAAACAGAGGATTTCTTTCCTTGTGAATGAATGTTATACAGAGCTGGTCTTGTTTTGGTTCCTAACTACCACGGTTATTTATAAGTTTGTTGCATAAGTTGTAAAAGTGTAACTAGGAAATGTTATTGGTGGGTCTCCAGCAGGTGGATTTGGTTGTTATTCATAATAATACAGGGAGCCTCCATGCCACAGCTTTCTTTTTCTTCTCCTCGTGCTGCTGGAGGTGTCCTGTGGCTTTTCCAAGTGACCTTTCACCATTTAACTTCTTGCTCGTGTCTGATAATGACACACAAGCAAATCCCCATCTGTTCCCATGCACATCCCTATTGGATCTTTTCTTGCACTGCATATTTCCACAGAGCTGCTCCAGTAGGGGAGTCTCATGCTGAGACTGTTCCTCTGCAATTTATGAGCAGGATTGGTGCCTGGAATTTCCCCAAGTGCCGGGTGAAAGACAGGCTCAGAGACCCCTTGTATACAATTCTGAAAAAAAAACGTGAAAGGCAATGAAATCTGAGCTCGGGCTTTCAGAGACAACTTGACAAGTCAATTGCCCTGTTAGGAGCTGACAACAGTGACCCTGATAGTAGAAATGATCCATTTCCTCTGGTTTAATTTATCACCAGCAGGATTCTGAGTAGCTGCTCGGTAGCACAATTTTCAGATACTGATACAGCATCAATCCCAAATGGGACATTTTGTGAGGGGAGAGTTTACTTACAGTCCTGAAAAAAAAAACCCCAAAACAAAACCAATCCCTGGCAAAAAAAAGTGCCCCAGGAATGTTCAACGTGTTTATTGTTAAGAGCTGAACCTGATACACATGAAGCCTCACATTTTAAAATTCCTTACCCAATATTGGCTCCGTGGTGTTGCTTTCCTTTCTTAGGCATTTCAGGGTTCTCAAATAATTTCATTCCAGAGATGTAGGGAGCAGTGGTCTCAGTCAGTCTGAACTAAAGGTGAGCAAAAAAAGTCCTTACAACTTATGTCTGGGGAAGAACAAGAATAGAAGAATTTGAATTTACCTCAGTAGCATACACAGTCTACTTTTTTTCATTTCAAAAACACTGACAGGAATGATGTTTGGTTTTGGGGGTCTATTCATGAAGCTCTGAGGTTTTGTGACAGTATTTTCACCAATGTCATCAGAAGTGGTGCTGTGTTTCTCAATATCCCAGGGATAAGCATAGGGAGAGAAAAACAAAAGGGAAGGGGGAAGCAAATTTATAAAAATACACTTGAAATATATTAATTTTATAACTTTTTCTTAAAATACCTGAAATTTGATAAATCACAGACAGCAATGAAAAATTTTAAATCCAGACTTTGCCTGGTGCATCTCCCACATCTGTCCTGAGCTCAAGCTCAGTTTGGGTACAACTTTCTTCCTGTCACTAATCCAGAATATATTTCTGGGGTGAGAAACTGAGCCCCAAGGACGTCAGGAGGGCAGAGGTGATTCACTGGGAGCCTGTGCTGCCTGTCCAGCTGGGGAGTGCAGCTCTCCTGGCAGTGCTCTGGATCCCCCAGCCCATCTCAGTGCTCTGGCTCTGATGGAAGCCTGAGCTCTTTAACAGAGCCATTGAAATTCCATGGTTTGAGTTAGGTGGGTGAATTTCCCCCCGGAGCAGCATGTCCAGATTTATACAGGAAGTCTGTGGCAGAGGCAAGAATTGAACCCAGCTTTTCTGTGACTATCTTTTTATTCCCAAGCTTCCAGTTAAACTGTAATCCATCTTGAACCACTTACTGGAAATAGTTCCCTAAAAATAAATTGAAAGTCTAAGTGATCAGGAAATTTACCTAAACTTCAGAGGCAGGTTAATATGAGAGTGCTTTGGACTGACTCCTTGGAATGGCTCTTCTTGGAGGGGGCAGAGCATTATGGGTGCTCTCCATCCTCCATGGAATGGCCTCCTTATTCTGCTCCTGGGGATCTGTCATTCCTGCCAGATACCTCCTTCCAGATCTCATGAAAAAACAGGCACTAGTGGGATTTGGGCAATTGATTAAAAAATGAAAATAGAGGTCTCAGATGGGAGAGGGACACTTGCATAAAGTACTGAAAAGCATCTCATCCCAGCATAAAGTTGGGTTTTGTTATCCAGGAGCTGTAAGAAGGGACATTGCCAGCTCCCTACAGCCAGCAGGAGGGTGATGTTCCTCACCGGGCTCTCATGACCAGGAGGGCTGCAGACCTGCAGCCTGTCCTGGCCTTCCTCTGGCAGGGCTGAGTGGGGGCCAATTCCCAAGGCAGTGTTTTATGCCAGTGGCATTATCCACAAGAGGCTTTGGAGCAGGTTCGTGGGAGAAATCAGCCCTTGTCAGAAGCCTGACAAACTTGAGAAGTCATTTGGCCTCTTATATTTGAGCTGAATTACTCCTGAGCACAACCTGTGTGCTGCAGACAAAGCTGAGACTGTTAAATAAGGTGACAGGACAAAAGTTAGCTGATGTAATTAAACTGCTGCAATTTTGGTGATTTAGCGTTTTTTTAAAAAAACCTCAGCGTGCAACAGTCTTGGAGGAGATGAAGGAGGAGGTGGGAGTAGCAGAACAACCTGCTCTGATGTGGGAGGGACTGGCATTGCAAACATGCTGCTTAGGTGACAATATTATTGTAATGCTTTTTTACATATTTATTACACACATATATATTACACATACACTTTTGTGCACATGTGTGGGTGCAATATATTAAAATTATTGACTGTGGAAATACACAGAAGAGTTTAAACTCCAGTAGGGTCACTAACATCATTGCATTTTGTGGTTTCTGTCTGAAATAGCACTTTTCAGCTGTGGAATGGGGCAAAGGGGCACTTGTGCCTCATCCTGAGGCAGAGCTGTCCTTTTGAAAACAAAGATCCTTAAACCAACGGTGTCCAGTCTGAGTAAAGTCAGACATTGCCTAGAAGTGGTCAGAACAAAACCAGAGGGGTGTTGTCACCCTAATGTGTGTAAAATCTCCATGGGAATGTTCCCATTGGACAGTGCCTGCCAGTGGCATGGACAGCTAAATCCCACTGGGGCCATGTGGTACCCTGAGCCTCTCGGCTGAGCTGAGCTCTCAGCAGAGCAGAGTGCAGAGCCTGCTCTTAAGGATGGGGACCAAAGTGGTTTTGTTTCCAGGGCTGCTGTGTCTTGGCATCCCAGGGAAATCTCAGGCCAGGAGGGTAGGTGGTTTTGCAGTTTAAACACTGGGCAACAAACCCCATCCTGACAAAATGCAAACCCTGCTACTGAAGGTGGCGTGAAACCTGCCTAAGCTGGAGACCTCTAAATCTGCCCCCAAAAATGCCATTCCCTGGGTTTCCTCTCCAGAGGCCACATCCTTTTTCTCATCCTAGGCTGCCTTTGGAGATCCAGATAGCTGTGTGTCTGTATGCACAGGTATATGCACAAAAAAGCTTTTTACAAGAAAAAGCACCGCCAGCACTTCCTAACTCCTGTGCTGAGGGCAGCTCTCCTGTAGGGTTTAAGCCTGCCCGTGATAAATGTACTGTTATTCTGGCTGCAGGTTTTTATTTCTGGGGATATCAATTGGATTCTTATTATGAAGGCAGAATATTGGAGTTACATCTGGTGGCTGACGCATGTGACAGTATCACTGCGAGGAATTCCAGTTTCCTGAAGCTTTTCAATTAACTCAGAGCACTTTTCCTCAGGTGCTGCACGCTCGGGTTTTCAGCGTGCGCCTGCTTCCAAGCTGTAAATCAAGGAGTGGGTTATTGTACTTTCCTAGGAGCTCTTGTGCCAGTAAAATGAAACAGCAAATAATAAACCCCAAGGAGATTTATATAGCCCGAGTTGATGAAACAATTACTTTCTCATTCCTAGGCTCACTCAGAAAGGTGGGTTAAAAATAACTGAAAATTTACAAGAGCCTAAAACCGAATCTGAAAAGTACAACCTCAGCAACTTATTGGGCTCAGCCTAGCGAGCGCCAGATTTACTGTTTGCAATTTCTTCAACTTGTTCGGTCATTTTTATTATTTTTATTTTTTTTTCAACTGCCCCCTCCCCAGGCTAATGACAAGCCTTGGCAAAAACATCTGTGCAAATAAAGCAGAGGAAAGAGTGGAGGGACCCAGCCAAGAGCTCCCTGTGTCTGCTAGGGCAAAAACATTTGATAAAGGCATCCTCTCCCCTAAAGCCTCTGGGCTGGCATCTCACGTGGCAGATGAAGGTCCTGGTTGGGTCATGGGTGCCAGGAACCTCAGCTGGGCCCCTCAGACACCTCAGAACAGGGCTGAGAAACCTCCAGTGTGCCCTTGGAGAGGCGAGTGAGGAGCCTAAACCTGGGCAGGGTGGTAACATCCCCCTGGGGCTCCAGTCTCTGCACCCAGCCCTCTTAATGGCTCGTTCATGGTGACACTTTCCCCACTCAGAGGCTGTGCAGTGGTGGGAGCACAGACCAGATCTGGCTTTGCAGAGCTGTCACCAGCTGAGCCTGACCCATGGGACCTTTCTCTGACAAGGACCCTGTGTGGAGAGTGTGGGTGAGGCTTTAGGAGACAGGAGCCTGCAGCAGGGAGCCCAGCAGATGCCAGGGCACCAGCAAAGCACAATCAGTGTGGCTGGAGCAGGGCAGGGCAGAGAGAGACCAGCAGGGAGTTGGGGGTGAGGGGAGGATTTAACTGCAGTGCCCCAAAGCACAGGCACTGTTTCTATCCCAGCCTGATCCATCAGCTTGGTCAGTGCTCTGCTGACAGCGTTGGGATTAAGGTGACAGCACTTTGCAGTCAAGACACATGGGCAGCTCCCACATTCAGCTGCAGTTCTTGGGGTAGGAAAGGAGCAGGTCAGTGGCCATTTCCCTCTAGCCCTGGTGATGGCAAATCCTTGAATGGTGCCCTGCCCCTGCTTTGTGCCCTGCTGGTGCTGGTGAATACAGCCAGGAGCATCTCCTCTTGCACAGCCAGGATGCCATTGTGTCCTGCTTGTCCTCTTCCTCTCTTTGGGCTTCCCCAAGTCTGTCCTCTCTGGGAGATGTTCCTGACTCACAGTCACATCGAGGGCACGCCAGGTCCCCAACACCTGGGGACAAACACCAGAGACTCTGTGTTTGTCTCTCTGTGACCCCCAGCCCTGGCCACAGGGGTTCAGACCCTTTGGAAACCACCTCACTCTCTGCTTCCTACTGTGACCTCCTGAGGAAATGGTGATGTGCTCCAAAGCCCTGCTTCAGGGAACAGCTTGGGGTTTTCAACCTTTAAATAACATTTTTGTCCTACTCTTCCTTTTCTCCTGCAATATGGGCAGGTGAATAACGTGTTCCAGATTGAGCAGTGAGTCCTGCCCTGTCAGCTCTGTGTCACACCATGTCCCACCTGCTACCTCTGTCCCAGCGGGGACACTGGCACCTCCCTGTCAAAGGCTACTGGTGAAAAAAGCTTTAGCCTGCATTTTCCAGTACAATTTTTGTAGAGTTCATTCCAAAGGTGGAATGAAGATGTTTGTTTGGTTTCCAGAGATGTTTTTGTCATAAATCAGGAAGAACACAAGAACATAGAAATGGACTGTTAGATGGGCATAGGAGATTTTGTTTTCCTTTTGATGGAAAGTTCTTTCCCTCTACCAATATGTTTGGGTTTTTAAAAATACATTTTTTTTTAATGAAAGAAATCATCAACACATTCCTTTCAGCTGCCTTGTGACATCCTTGTGAGTGTCCCCAGTGAAATTTGGCTCTCCCCAGGCAGAGGCCGTTCCCCAGCCACCATTGGGCTCATCTATCAGTGCCACAAATCCTCCAATTAAAAATGGGAGCTGAAGTTATGACACCCATTTTAATGGACCAGTTTCCCCTCTGAAGGTTGGCACGTGATTCTTATTTTCTACATTATATAACTCTAAGGGTGGGATTTTTCAAAACCACTTGGTTCTGCCCTAATTCTTCTCCTGTTGAAGTCAGTGGGACTCTCTTACCCCTGGACTGTAATCAGAGCAGTTAAGCCAGCACTGAGAGCTTATGGAAACCACATCCTAACTATGCTCCCAGACCTCACCCAGATTTCTGCTTTCATGGCATGAAATTTGTTTTCATCCTATTAGATGTGCTGGAATGCTGATGTCCAAGGGAAGCTCCCAGGCACTGAGTTGAGCATTAACTCTGGCCAGGCTTGGCTCTGTGGGCTCCGGCTGAAGCGATTCTGTGAGCGGGCAGGGCCACTCCTCACACAGAGAGCATCAGCAGGGTCAGGACAAGTCAGAGCTGGGCATACCCTGCTCATCCCAGGGCCTCGGGGTTCAGGGAAGGCACAGGAAGCACCTTGGCCTCCAGGCAGACACCTGCTGGGCCACATGGCTCCACAGCCACGCCAGTACCTGCGTCCTCAGTGCTGGAGACAGGGCTGTGGGAGTGGGTTTGGGGCACTGTGCCTAAAGCACTGAAATCATGTCCCAAATCTGCTTTCTTGAGTCAAGGATCATGGCCATAGGTCCCTGGAGCTCTGTCAGCTCAGGGCAGATCCAGCCTTCTGAGAACAGTGATGGGAAACAGCTTCTGCAGGGATTTTTGAAGTAATTGCACTTTCCACACAAAACCATTTGGGTAGAAGACATCTGCTCATTCTTCAGAGAGGAGTGCCAGATTGCTGCTCCCTGGGAGCTTGGTCAGTTCTCTCCATTTTGGTCCTTTTTGTTTTGTTCCTTTTTTAAATCTTTTTTGTCATTGTTATTTATTTAATGTGTCACTTGCAGTTGCTCTTAAAGTTCTACTTTGCTTCTCAGATTCTTGGTAGAAAGTTGACCTCTATTCTTTTATGAAAATAGGCTGAAAACCAAACCAAAGCCAAAAAAGAACAAAACAGTTCCCTAATTTTAACTCTTAATGTCACTGTACCACACTGCCTGTCAGGCATGCTGGCAAAATCCTGTCTTTTGTGCTTGAATTAGTTTGGAAGCCACCACAGGGAGGGGAAGGTGGCCATGCTGATGTTGAGCATTAGACAGGATGTGATGGATCCCATCCTGTGACCTCTGCCATCTCGGGACTTGGTTGGGAACCTGGTGGAGTGTAAAATGACTCCACCCATGAAAATTCATCGTGGGGAAAAGCTTCCACCCCATATCCCAGAGATGAAACCAACTGGAAAAAGCTCCAATCCCTTTCCCTGTAGCCAAGAAAGTCATTTTGTGTTCCCTGCACATGCTGGACTGAACTCAGCCCACAGCTGATTGCTGCTGTCGATCCAAATCTCCCAAAAGGCTGGTGCATTTTCCTGCTAATAAATGTCCCACAAATGTTTTGAATTTCTGCACTCATTAGGGCTTAGGGAGGCTATTTGTCAGGACCAAAGACGTCTTCCACAATAAACCGGCAGCTGTCTGCAGAGGGTGAGGAGACGTTTGTTGCCGTGAGCTGAGTCTGCTGTCAGCAACCCGGCCCCTGACCAGCTCTAGTAAATGTTTTATTGATTTAATATTAAATTAACTGCCTGGGCATAAGGAGTGCATTATTTTTAATGGCATTCTGATATTAGGGACTGCAGTTTGCTAGAATGCACCTGTAAAATTAGTATCCCCCAGTATTCTGCAGGAGCCATAAAAGGTAATGCTTGTGGTGCTGTGGAGCTCGAGTAGGGTTACATGGGACCCACTTCCACCCCCGTGGCTGCACCAGGACCTGCTGCCACAGGAGGGGAGCTCAGTCAGCTCAGAAGGCTCCTTCCAGATTCATCTCATCTCCACTCTGAAGTGGGGTCAGTGGAGCCTGTGAAGCCCCGGTCCTGATCCCAGAGCATTGTATCCGACAGGGCACAGGAGCTCGTGGTAGCGTAGGGCACCCTCTGAAGGGGGGCGGTGCAGGAGCAAATGATTTTCCCCAGTTTTGAGGTTTCTCAGGAAATGGCAGAAAGGAGAAAAAAAATTACAATTAAAAAGCATCACTTGTTCAGCCCCAAATGTTTGGAATTTACCATTTTAGTGAAAGATAAAGTGTTTGGAAACAAACAGAATTTAAAATTTAAATAAACAAGAACATCTTTTAGTGTAAGAATGATAATACTTGAATTTTTGCTAATTTCAGAATGTCTGGGGGTTTTGGTTTGGGTTTTTGTTTTGGTTTGGTTTGGTTTTGTTTAGTTTTGGTTTTTTGTTTAGAACTGGGCTGTGAATTTAATATAGGCAAAATTTCAGCCCAAACAAAAAATAGTTCAAATACAAACTAAAGGAACTAAAGTTCAAATGAAGTCCTCCATAGCGACCTTTTTATTGTCCTTAAAGTGTGTACCTGGTAAATGCTGCCCTTGGGTTTATTAAGGTTGTAAAAATGCCACGTTTAAGCTGTTTATACTTTTTAACTCCCTCAGAAAATGTTAATTACAGAGTCATATCTTCTTAAATGGCCTTCAGTGAGGGATTCTGAGAAATCCTGGGATTTCTGGGAAGTTCCTTTCACGTGGATTTCACAGTCGTGAATCACAACTCCAAAACAATTATGGATCCAGGACACACAACAGGCATGACACCATGATCTTAGTATGTCCAAGTTATAAAAATAAAAACCTCAAATTAGAAGTTGGCAATGTCAGGAGATGAGGTAGAATACCAAATTTTGTATATTTGTCATTGAAGTTACTTTAAAAGCTGGAGAGCTGAGGGGTTCCACACATGGTTGAGTGACCAAGTTAATTCCCAGTGGCAGCCATGAGTAAAGCAGCAATCCCCGTGGATTGGGATCAAATGGGACCTAGCAGCACCTGGTACAATGCACTTGTCAACTGCTTTCTACAAGATCACTCCATTTGTATATATTGTTTGATGATCTCTCTTCTGCAATTGCTTTCTTGGACATATCAGTGAATGAAATCCATGTTTTCATGCCCCTAAGGCAAATGTTGACAAGAAAAGTGTCTTTTTTTCATGACTTTCCAGGTGACATCTAAGTTTCCTTCAAAAAAAGTTGAAAATTTCACTGACCTTACTTTTTCCATAGAGTTTTTGGGCACCAAAATTCAGCTTTCTATGCTGGAGGAAGAGAGGCAAGATGGGACAGAAAATGGAAATGTAATTTAGTTGGGGCATTACAAATATTGTCAGTTCAACAGAGAGGGTTTCTGTAGGACCAAATAATGAATTTCTCAGATGACAAAGTCTGCCCAGGACCTCTCTCAGGCTCTGAAGCTCGCGAGTGCACCGAGGGCATGGAGAAAACCACAGAGAGAGGATCTGGCAAAGATTTCTGTTGGCTTTAGTAGGTACTAAACCATGACAGCCTCCTGGGTTTTATAGCATGATGTTGGTGTTGTTCTCCCTTTCTTTGCCTGCTTTCCCTCTTGGTGCTTGACTCTGACTTGCCACCTTTCATGTGGCATTCAGAGGGGAACACAAAAGGTGGGCAGTCACCGTTGGGTCATTGCTTTTTAGTTGACAAATACAGATAATCCCTTGTCCAGGCAACTTGGGCTGACGGAGTCAAGCCATACTTTTTTCAAAGGATGTGGTGGATTTACTTATTCCTGTTTCTGTGTTTGATTTACTACCACATGATTTCATTAAACAAGAACTTAAGATGGGGATTTCTGCCAAGCAACTTTAGGCAAGGCCTGTATTCCACAAATCCCTAAATTTGAGGGTGGTGGGTGGGGAAATAATAATTTTTTTCTAGCAGATGTCCATTCTGCCTGTGGACTGGAGTTTGGGGTGGTTTGTTATTACTGTTGTTGCTTTAAAAACCTTGTAAAATGATGTTTATTTTCTTCCCATAAGATAATGAACTTGAATTTTTCAGTTCCATGAAGTTGCTGATAATTGTAATGGCTTTTCATTCTCTAATTAATAACAGCATTGGAGGGAATAAAGAAGAAATCTTCAAACAGGCAGCATTTCAGGCTTGAACTGGTTTCAGATTCAGACAGGCTTTCTTGGAGCTCTCCCCTGCCCTCCTCCAATCTAAGGCCACACAGCCCATGTTTGTTGGTCTTTTTAAGGAGATAAAATATGTAAGAAAGTTCCTCCCTTTAATTACTGGATAGAAAATCCATATCCTGGTAGCTCAACTGTCCGGATCATGTTAAACTTCAGTGGGAGAAAATAAGTAAATGCAAAGAAGAAAATGCCAAAGAAAATGCAAGGAGGGAAGCAAAAGTGATGTAAGTTGGCCAAGAACTGAGTTCCGCTGGCTGGCGCAGCTCTCGTGGTATCAATCATCCCCACACAGCTTCAGTGCAGCCATTCCACTTCTCCAGTGGCTTCAGCCTGACTCTTGTCAGCTTTCAGCTGAAAAGACAACAGTCAAAGCTACGCCACTCCCAAGGCAAGTTGGCTCACTTCTGAATGCTGAACTTTGCCCTCTGAGCTGTTTTTGTCCCAGTGCCTGGCACTAGGGTGGCCATGGATGCAAACTGAGGATGGGATGCCATTGTTGAAAGTTGGGCTGGACAGAAAGGCACACCTGGGAAGGTCTTGTCTCCAGTTCTGAGCTGGGTCTCCACTCCTGTGCCCAGAAGGATTTCCAGGTAACACCTGGCCAGGAGAGGTTCAAGGCATTTTGGTGGTCCTGGTCCACTGCCCACTAAACATCCTCAGCAGACTGCTATTGTTGCTTTAAACCATTCCAGATGAGGCTCTGGAGATGTTTTGGGAAGCCACTCCTTGGAGCTTGTGCAGCACCCCTGAGCTCGGGGTCCAGGCTGGCACATGCAGCCCCTCAGGCTGGTGAGACAACCTCCTATGGCTCAGCCTCAAGGATTCCTTTTGGTTAATTTTGCTCTTTCTTGGCCATTTTGGGTTTGGCTTCATGTGACAAAGACCATCAGCCATCTCCCACCCAGCACCTCATGCTGCTGCTGGCCTTTCAAACATCTGAAGCATTCTGGCCAGTGGCACAAGGAATTGTGTTTACATCTTCTCTGAGAGACATCCAGAGTTGAGAGAAAAAAAAATGGCCAAGACAGCTTAGTGCTTTTGGCTTATTGTTTGAATATTTAAAGACGTTGCATCTGGAAAGTATTCCATTCATTTGTGGCTAGCACCCATATATCAAATTCATGAGCTTCCAAGTAAACAGCTGTCACTGGAGCTGCCACGGAGGGAAATTGGCACTGCTGGCTTGTGGTGAGCAGAGAGGGAACACGCTGGTACAGCCTAATCCAAGGAGGAAACACTAACCCAGATGTGTAGAGGACAATGAATGAATTGTTCCTTAGAGCTCCTCAGCTTCTCTGCTGTAGTAACACGAGACACAATTAAGGCCTCAGATGATTCTGTTCCCTCACACACATGCACAGAACTGCACACACCATGGCAGCCTGGAAGCTGGGCCTGCATCCTACGCCACAGCCACAAAGCAGCCACCTCTGAGCTGTGTCTGAGGGACAGCTGCCATCCGTGCTGCAGATCTGTCTGCTCAGGCTGCTGTTGTTTGGTACTCACACAGCCTGGAGCACCAACATCCATGGCTTCCTCAAGGCACAGGCCTCGGTGCAGCAGGGGTGGCAGTGGCTGCTTGTCCCAGAACTTTGGGACAAGTTCTGTGGGGCTGTAGGCAGTGCCAGGGCCTCAGCTGGAGCTGGGACTTCCCGTAGGAGCAGCTCAGAATGACCCAAGGAGTTGTACCTGCAAATGCTGAGGTAAGGGCTCAGCTCTGGGTCTCAAGAGCTGCTGGGGTTGGCAGAGCTGTTTGTGGTGCAGCCCAGGCCAGCAGGGGCAGGGCCTGGTAGTTCCAGCTCCTGTTTGATCTGTCTGCTTTCCGTGAGGTGTTCAAGGAAACGAACCCTTGATGAAGGGGAATTGTGGAAGTGGAACAGAGATGATTCTGTGATTGCTGCTTTCTTGGGAAGGGCATTACAGAAGTGTTGGAAAGCCCCATGGCAGTTCCAGGGTCTCTGGGGTAGGAGCACTGGGGCACCTGGGGTGATTCCAGCTGAAATGGAGGAAAAGGAGCAAGAAGGGTTCCCCATCCCCCTTCCAGAAGGGAGGGTCTGAGGCCTGGCGAGACAGGATGAGCCCTCCAAGGAGGAGGGTGCATCAATCCCAGGGAAATCATGGATGACATGGGAAAACTCTTCCCAGCTCCTGCCCCAAAGCTGCTCTGGCATCTCCTCTGGATGCTCTGGCACTTCACAGGGCTCAGGATTTGCCTCCTGTTTACTACCCGACCCAAAGTGGGTTTGAACTGGTGACCTAAAGGTGAAAGGCTCTGCATCTTATTAGAATTACTGTGAGCTGCTGAACGAGTCCCCCATGGCAGTTAAGATTTGATTATGGTTCTAGAAAATGTTCAGCTTTTACAATTAGTGTCAAAGCAGTGGTAAGCCCCTCTTTGATTCCTGGGTGTAGGCTCGTGCTTTTCTTAACCTCACACATATGCTGGCATATTTACAGTAAGTGCTTAGGGATTTGTTTTTTTAATTATTTTTTTTTTATTTTTGAATTAAAAATGAAAGTTCCCCAGGGAAATTATGCAATGGGAAATAGCCACTTCAATAAACTCGACTCACACATTTTATTGATTATGGTAAATTTAATTATTCTATTTAAACCTTGCTTATACACACACAAAAAAACCTTTTCCTTTTCTTCCTACATGTTTTTTCCTGTTTTTGTATCCGTCTCTACAGACCAAAACTGTGCTATGTGTTACTTTAAATTTTTTAGAGAAGAAATACTCAAGGCTAAGTTTCTTCCTCGTAATTAGAAATTAAAAATTAGAGAACATACCATAAATCTTACTCAAAACATCTTCAAATAGAACTACTAATTGTGAAACAGCAGTAATTATGGCTTTTAATGTAGCTCTTTTGCCTCCACCTTATATTACGTGACTGCTTTCGCTAAGGGAAACAATTATCAAGTGCAAAGGATGTTAAAAACCCCAAAATAACAACAAAACATAGAACAAAATCAGTATTTCTCTTACTCAGGACTTCATTAGGTAACACTGTTTGTTTTCTTGATGTTCAGATATTACCTGGAGGTTTCAGTCTATTTGGAGACCATTGCACTGAGGTTTTTAGAGGCTACTGCCAAAAGACAGTGAAAGAGTTGCTGATCCCTGGGTCTGAAAACTTATTTCCCTTTTCCTTCTCTTTCAGGAGCTGCTGCTACTTCTTCCAACCTGATGAACTACATTCAATCCAGGTAATCACCCTTTTTCTTCTTAAAGTTATGAACAGTCTCCCCTTCCTGGGGAAATGCATTTATTCATTACATTGTGACTGTTCCCGTGACTGGGGAATGTTCCTGTGGATACAGGGCTGTGGGGCTGAGGTCAGAGCAGTCCTCCATGGCTGGAAATTAGGGTGTGGGAAGTGGAATTGTCCCTAGAGATAAAGAATCATAATTCCCAATCTGTGCTCACTCTTAAATGAGGGGCCTATTCAGACCCAGCCCATCAGAGCAGTGAGACAAATCATGGTTGGTCCTCTTCCCTGACACTGCAAAATTGTCTGGGGTTCTGGAAGCTGAGCTGAGCTGACCAGTTCTGCAATGTGAGGAAGGAGCCAGTGTTTGTTCAAGGTTTTCTTCCTTCCAGATACAACTTTCATCTGAGTTCTTTCATGAGACTGTCAGACCAGGGCTTGTCTGAATCCCACGGCCAAATCCTCATCTGTAAAATCTGAAAGGGCCCTGTTTATTTCAAGGGATCTGCACCCCTCAGTCTGTGGGGTTCCTTGGAAGGGGCCAGTGGGAATGCAGGGATGGTGAGGGTGGAGCAGCGGGCTGGGATGTGGAAGGTTCTAGAGGCTGCAGGTGAGCAGGGTCTCCTTTGCTCCCCTAGAGTTTCTCTCCAGGTGGCACATTGGACTGCCACCATTGTAAGCACAGTGACCAATCTTCTGGATATCCCTTCCTGGCAAAAGATGGACTGGGGGCACCTTGATGCCATTTGATGGCTTTCCTGCATCACAGTGTGATTCATTAATCATACTTGTACCTTCTTCAAAGAAGAAAATATTAACTGGGATACTCTTTGTTCTGGTAGCTTTCAGATTGATTTGTTTTATTCATAAAGTATTCATAAAGCTGCAAATAAGTACCTGCATATTTCTAAATGACTTACACTTAAATATAGCCACAATCTGATGTAAACTGGCAAAATTCCCTTAGTTAAATGGATTCACTCCAGCTTGCACCAGGAGAATTAGGCCCTGTGATTCAAGCAAGCCCTATTGTGATGACCATGAAAAGAACTTAGATTAAAGATGAGTTTGGAAGCAACCAAACCAAATCATAAGCCTGTCTGATTTCATTTGTTTTTCTGGCAAGCCATGGATTTCTGAGAATACAACCATGTTGCAATGTGTATTACACCAAGTCCTTCAGCTGATGAGCCCATTGCCACAGGTGTCACTCTCTGTGCCACAACTCCCCAGACCATTTCCATTTCCTTCCCTGGAACTGTCACCATGCTTGCTCTGGCCACCATGGTGAGGGGACTTAGCCCTGTCTGATCCCAGACCCAGCTTTTGTCCTGGCTGACACTCAGAATTATTTTGCAGATGGGCCAGCCTAGGACATGTGTTCCTGCTGGGACGGGCACTGTGCCCCACCTTGCTGCCTCCTTAATGACAGTGTGAGGGCTTGGACCAACAGCCAGCTCCTCAAATGGCAACAAAAGACTCCTTGTCATTAGCCAGGCTGGCTCAAAGTGCAGTCGAAAAGGGGATTTTTTTGGCAGAGCTGCAGATTGCAGTCACAATATACAGCTCATCACCTACTGCTGCCAGTGATGCTCTCTGCTAAGTTATAAAAGTCACCTCCTTGCTCCTTGCCTCCCTTTCCTTGCCTTCCCTTTCCTGTGGTTGTGGGCTCTGTGAGAATTGGCACACCAGGAGATTTCTTGGGTGGCTACTGTGGTGACAGAGAGACACATATGAGCAATACTCCAAATGGAATCCCTGAGAAGAAGGAATTTTGAAGCCTGACTTGAGTTCAAGAATAACCCCAGAAGAAAAATTCTTCTTCTACCTTCCCTCGTGAAAAGTGAGCTGAGGTCAGTTGTCTCCACTCCTGCTTTCCATGGTCTTGTATAAAACAATCTGCATGAAAACTTGAGGGTGAAAAAGCCAAAAGCTTCATGCTGTAAATTTTGAAATGGCACAATTGCAGCGCTCTTGGCATTTTTGTTTTTCTTCTGGATGTTTTCCTTCCAAAGCAAAGTGCAGTCAAAAAACCCAATCTTTTTTTTGCTAAGTGATTTCCTTCTGGCATATTTCAAAGAAAGAGATGTGTATTCCTTTTATTTAGCCTGTTAACCACATACATATATGGTTATTCTGAAGCTTCACCAACCATTTCTATTTACTACTGCTTCAGACAAAGCAGGATTCAGGTGCCTTTTGGGATCCTAACTATCCTAACACACTCAGAGCTCAAGGTTGGAAGGAAGCTTCAGTATTATTTCTTCTCTGCCCTTTGTTATTATCATCATTATTAGTGGCAGTAGCAAGTGCTGTCCAATGGTGCTGCACATCTTCAGCTCCCATGGCAGTCCCTGACTATGAAGGACTCATGTCTGGGATGTGCAGGCACTGTGGTCAGTCCTGGCCACCCTGCAGCCCTTCTCCAGGTGCAGCAGGAAGAGGGGCATTGCCACACAGGAGGATTCTGGGGTCAAGGTGCTCCTCGTGGGCAGGGGGTCCCAGGTGCTTTGGGAACATTTTCTGCAGTGCCCTAATCCTGGTCAGTGCTGAAGATGCCCAGGCACAGTGCGCTGACCACCTGCTTCATTTCACAGCAGCACTGTTGCATTTCTTGGGGAATAAATATTTCCTCTCCTGCGCTTCACAGGAACCCCTTGGTTTCATGGGGGTAAAAAAGTCTTGATTTTTCTTTATCTTTCTTATTCCTTTAGCCTGTTTGATTCACTTGATTCATTGCATACACCGAAAGTTGCATTCAATTTTTGAGCTTAATTTGTTTCCCTTTTCTGTTTCTTTTGTTGTTATTGGTTAGCTCCAGAAGGAGCAGTCTGGATGCTTTATCTGCCCAAAATGTGGGTTTCTTACTTTGCCATCCCTCCCCAGGATTTTGTTACATTCACCTAGAATTTATCTGTAACATGCACCGCAGAGCTGCTCCCCAGGAGCAAAGGCTGAGTCCTGCATCAGCAGCTGAGCTAAAGCAAAGCTGGTGGGACAGCCCTGTACCCCAGAGCCCTCACCCAGCCCCCTGGGCCATGTCATGACTGATGTTTCTGCTGGCCAGAAGCCCTGTCTGTGTCACTGCAGAGCCCAGGCGTGCCCAGGACAAGAGCAGCTGGTCATGCCCATCTCTCCTCTCTTTTCTCCTTCCAGACTTTACTAGGTTTATCCTCTTAGCACCTCTGTAATTATCTGTCTGTAGCAGATGAGAAACAGAAGAACATGCAGGTTTGCAATTTGAGCTGGGCCACGCAGGAGCTCTTTGCAGAGGAGGCGGCCTCCTGAGGGGTGAGTAATGTCCTTTTGTCAATCCCATTAACTCCTGCTTGTATCCTCACACACCTAGAGACAAGCCCAAATCACTGGGCCTGACTCTCCTGGCACTGAGGGCAGCCTTTCACCCCAGTCCCCAGCACAACTCCCAAAAACTGCAGAGCAGTTCCACTCTGATTCACTTTGAAGGCTCAGGTCTTACTTATGCCACCAGCGTAAACATCACTTTAGTGTGACAAATACACAGAAAGTTCACAACAGCTGCAGTTGTGTGCAGTGCCCTGCAGAATAATCTTGCCCTCACAGCTAGATTTTAACCAGTGTGACTGGAAAAGGGAATCAGATGGTGCTTGGCTTTGAATGTAGGTGTATGGCCAGCTCTATGAGCAGTTAAACCCAGAACTACACCAGGAACCTGATTATAGCTTTAGACCCTGAGTCAGCAGCAGGAGTCGAGTAGAGGCAGCCAGGGCAGCTTGAGGGAGGCTGAGCAGAGCAGAGACTCTGTAAAACAGCAGTGAGACCAGGTCTGCTGAACATCCTTCCTGCTGAGTGAGTCAGCAGCAGTTTAATTAGGCATAGCTGGGCAGGGAGCACCAGTTATGACAGAAGAGGCTTTGGTTGATAGGATCGTTTTCAGCACAATAATATTAATTAGCAATTGCGATAGGGAACATGAGGCAGGTGGAGCACTTTCTGTCAAGGTATTTTTGTAAGGAATTAGCCTGTATAAACACCCATTGTAAATACATTGTCCTTGTCAGGTGTAATAACTGCCTGGGCACATGGCATCCTTCCTCACAATGGAAAGATAATTAAAGACGCAGTTCCACACTCCGGTGCTTCTTCCAGCTGCTAATTGTGTCAGCCGAGAGATCCAAACAATTGCAGCAGGAAAACACTGGGGGACTGTTAACAGTCATTTCCAAAGTGTGGACAATAAATAGATTGAGAAAATGCTGTGAGCGTTGAGCCAGCCTTGGAAAAAGCTAGAGGAAAAACTGTATTTCTGACGCAAACATGGAAATTTGAAATGGGAGTGAGGTGTCTAAACATCTTGGAGGAACTTAGACCCTGAGCTTTCTGGAGCCAAATCCCACCCTAGCCTAGAAATAATTTCATATTTCACAGCCTTCACATTTTCCTCAGAAGAATGTTGTTCTTAGAAGCTTATACAAGGAGGGCGAATCCTGAAGACATTACTTAAAGGAAATTTCTATTCACGTCGCTGAATATTCACCACTGATAATCCTGGTAATAATTCTCATGAAAAACTGTGTTACATTGCATGTTGTAGTTAGTGATGTACAGCAAATATAATATATTGTATAACTCAGTATTACAGGTCTGCATTACATACCTGCAATATTATGCTCTGGTAATTAAACCAATTAAAGTGCAGTTATGAGCTCATTAACCCAAGAAATATGAGATGTCAATCAGTTCTGTGTTCATCAAGATAAAATCTTATCAAAGTCAAATGGTTCAGGCCTTCAAACCAAGTGTTCATTCATGTCTCCATTTAACACACCTGGAGAACATGCTCCAGAAATGCCTGTACAGACAGATGGGAGCTGCACACACAGTCCCACTGCACAGGGAACTGCTGCTGGATATTTTTACCTCTTTGCTTCCCATGATTCATCCAACTGGGATATTCTGTTGCAATCACAAGGTTTTAAATATTTAAAACCATCACATGATTCTTTAGAGATCTGATAGAAGCAAAGCACAGCTGCCAGCCAGGTATGTGAGTTTTGCACATTGTCCCTCAGCAAATGCCAGAAAGACTTAGGCTGAGTTCTCCTGCTGTGGTCAGATGCCTTTTCCCAGGTGCTGCAGTTCCTAAACTGGTCTTGCAGAATTGGCAGGTCCAGCTCTCCCTCTGGGCTCAGAGGTGATCCTGAATTAGTTCTTTTGAAGTCACCTGGGACTGGTGCCTTCCTGCCTGGAGCAGAACCTTATACTCGGGAATAAACATACTTGGGGCAGAAATCTCCTTCCCACTCCAGTTCTCCCATGGCTTTTATGGTGGGGATAAGATTTTGGGCATAACCTCACTGCCATCCCGGTCATTTGCTGGGAGTGTTTGGTGGAGCTGAGTGATGGCAATTCTGGGCTTTTGCTGGGTGTTGAGAAGAAAAATTTGGTACAGCTGAGCTGGTGATCACAGGAGCTGCAAAAGGAAGAATTCAGATCTACAGAGAGGCAGCAGAGGAATGGCAGTGACAGGGGGTTCATTGAGCTGGGTCCTGAGAGTGTGGAGGGCACAGGCTGCCCTCAAGTTGTGTTTGTACAGCATCTGAACCCTCATCAGGCCTTGGCCTCGGCTCTCATCTCTGAGGGGGGCTCTAACATAGGCAATAATAACACTAATGGTGATGATGATGCTAATGAGAGTCTGGTAACTGTGATTTTTTCATATGGTCCAGAAAAGCTCCATGCCTCAGGTTCAGCTCCTCCAGAGCAGAGGAGATGTTTATGTTTATACTGATTTCTGGTGGGAGGAGAGTGTTCCTGCCCAGAGATCAAGTCTGCAGGGAGAGAGTTGTGGAATGATTTTGCTGTTGTAACAAAATTATGATCAGAAAAAAGAGGAGGGAGAGAGGAAAATGTGGGTGATGTTGTTATTACCAAAATGCAAGAATTTAGATATAACCATAGCAGTTAGGGAAATGTGTTTTTAAAGACCTTGAGAGAGGTCATAATGAGAGTTTACTTTGTAGATCTAATCACACTTTACAAGACCATATGCCAGTTCCCAGTGGTGTCCACAGTGAACAGCAGGACATCAGTAATTTTCCAGATGTGGCTTCCCCCCCAGAAGGACAACAAAACCAGTGAGAAGAACTGGAGTGACCCAGCACTGGGGGAGCCTCTGAACTCCTTTAGACTGGGATGCTCTCATGAATAGTTTGGTTGTTGCCTGCTAACACTGGCATTAATTCTTCTCCAGTGTGACTGAGCCCACAAGAGAGAAGGAGAAACTGGGAGAGGGATCATAGGTTCTAATTTTATGGAAATGTCCTCATAAAACAGAGCTGAAGCGTGCCATGCCATAACATCTGTCCCAGATACCCAGTGAGCATTTGGAGACACATCAGTGGTGGGGGACAAGGGAGGGGTGTTTGGTGCCAACAGGGCACCTTGGTAAAGGTGCCAGTGCAGAGATCACCGTCTCAGCTTCTGCCCTGAGCTTTCTCTAACTCCAGCAAACATGTGCTTGTTTGCCCCCCTTTGGTCAGATCCTTCCCTCCCCCAGCCTTGGGGCTTGCCCCTGTCCCACTGCAGCACAAGCACCTTCCAGGTCAGAGCACACAGCAGCAGAGAGGTCACAAGGGACTCTGGAATCACCAGATCTTCTGGTTTTGCTTCGACAGAGTAGTGTCTCCCACAAACTTGAACTGTGGTTGAGAGTGCAACCTTTTGGAGGAGAGCACTTGGAAAAGTTACCCCAGTGAAGGAGGAAAAATGACATTCCCCAGGGAAGGAATGTGCAATCATTTGTTGTCTTCTGGAGGTTTTGCTGGCAGCCTGGCACTCTTGCTCCAGGTTGCTCTTTCCTTCCATCTTGTGTGTTTTGTGCCTGTTTTGTGACTGACATCAGCTCAGGGGAAGGAGCAGTCACAGTCTGGTGACAAGACAGCAGTTCCTGGTGTCACCCTGATGCAGCTGACTCACAGCTTGCTCTGGAGGAGCAGGGAACAGTCTGAGATCCACCAGAAGCAACCAAGTGCCTGCATGGTGCCTTCAGATAGACGCTAGCTCAGAACTGGGCTCTGCTTGCACCTCTGGATGTGGCCAGCATATTGTCATTTCCCCTGAAGGAACAGAGGGATGGTGACAGTCACAGCTTTCCATGGGAGCAAGGAGTGGAGTTTCCTAATGAGCTGGAGAGGGAAGGAAGACGTTTCAGTCAGGGACTGTTCTCTCAGGGCAGTGGCACATCAGGAGCTGCTCGGCCAAGGGAGCCCTGCCTGCCCAGGGCTGCTGAGCCGAGCAGGAGAGCGGCTGCAGCCAGGGCTGTGCCAAGGAGCAACGTGCTGCTCTGCATGTTACTGAGCACTGGGCCAGGGGCTCAGAGGAGAAAAGGAAAAAGCCCTCGTGGGAGATGGCCTATTTTTAATGAGCCCAAACCTCTTCCACAAATTAAGTGAAATATTTTAAAAGGAAACAATATTACTTTGGTTTTATTTGTTTCAGCTACTTAGTTACAGCTCCACGTGGACACAATTAATGGAGGAAATAGAGTATTTTATAAGCCCAGGACTCTGAGATAGATATTTTGTGACCATGTGAAATTCTTTGCCCTAATCACCAGACATTCCTAGGCAGAAGGTTGTATATTGCTGAAGATTATTAACCTTGATTCCAAAAATGTGTCTAGTCATTGAAAGGCAAAGGTCAAAAATTGTCATGGCATTATTGTGACAGTTTGCCCTCCACTTTCCACTAAATTCCATGCTGGATGTCCATCTCTGGCTCAGGTTTGCCCTAATAAAGTATTCCTCAGCAAGAAAGAGAGAAATGTCTTTTCCACTGGAGCAAGTGTGATTTCCTAGATCCTTCAGACTCCCTGTGACTTCATGTAAATCACTTTGACCTTCAGCACCTAATTTCTTGATTATTTGGGGGTTTCTTTTAATAGAATATGATTTCCCCTTTATTTGCTTGTTTGCAGGATGATTTTTTTCAAGGCAATGAATCATCTTATTTTGGTGGTATCTAACACCAACCTCTCTGATCTTTGCTCATCAGAAAATAAAAATAGATTGAGGTAAAAACCTGGGGGTGAATGTTGTTTAGATGAAGAGTTTCATTTGTGCCCTGTCCTGCTTTCTTGATGATAGGTAACAACAAAGAAGTCATCCTTAGAATAAAAAAAAATAGGGTTTTTTCAGTCTTCTGGGACTACCTCAAATATTAGAGATGGGACCCACAAAATACCAGGAGAGGGGGTTGTGGCAGGAGCAAGTGGGGCAGCAGGGTGTGATTTCTGGATGGAGAGAGCTGACCATTTGCTCAGGTCTATGAGCCTCCTGAATCCATGCCCTTCTCCCAGGCAGACACAGATATCCCCCCTTGCAGCTCTCAGGGCAGTGCTGGGCAGGCTGCATTGCCCAGGAGGAGCTAAACAACACCTCCTGATGCACAAATCTCTGCAAATGTCCCCAGAGCGAACCCAGCAGAGGAGTAAATAAACAAACACCCCCTCTGCCTTCCCCTCGGCCCGATGATAAATTTGGGTTACTGTACACGTCACTGCTCGGGCGTGCAGGGCTGCTGGGAATCCATTAGTAGGGCAAGGGTGAGTGACTTCTGACTTCAGCGACCCTTAAAGTTAATCCAGCATTGTAGGGGCAGAATTAAATGTGATGAGCTCAGAAAGTGTGATAAAACCAGATTTAAGTGCACAGCTGGACAGCAACCTATAAAGGCAGAATTTAAAACCGTAATAAAAACTTTGTAATCTAATTACGACGGCAGAGTTAAAGGTGAGGTATTTGCAGCATGATTCACATGCACCATGGCTAACCTCTGACATCTTGAATATATTATGTGGTTTCTTCACTACAGGCGTAATTTTTGAGTTACTCTCTCACACTACATGGTTGCCTGTGTTTTATTCTCATGCACTGTCTCTGGAGGTTGCAGGGCAGGGCAAAAGCCTCTGCTTTCCTGTACTCCTGCCTCCAGGGGTCTCTGGGCTGCTCCTCCCCACGCTCTGGGCACCGGGGCAGGGGCTGCAGCAGGTGCAGGACACCTCCAAAACACTGCAGCTGCTGAGAGAGTTTGAGGAGAAATTGCAGCAAGAGTGGCCATGTCTGGAGCTGGTTTGAGCCCAGCTAGACTTAATACCAGGGGAGGGAGGATGCAAAGGAAGTTAGAGCTTGGATACAGGATACAATCCCAAGCAGTGTCCTTGTCATCCTGTCTTCCTTGCAATTGGCACCCAATTAACACCACCACTGATAGCAGCCACGTCTCTGATTTCAATGTTGGCTTGTCCAAACACCGGAGGGAGGGGAAAAACCAACTTGTGAACCCTGCCTGGCTCCTCTGGACTGCTGCCAGTGACAGGGCTTGCTCTGCCCGTCTGGTGCAGAGGGCTCTCAGCAGGGTGGGCACTGCCGAGTGAGACAACAGCCTCACATCCAAGTGTGGCATCTGCCAGCAGAGGGGTTCCACACTACAGCACAGCTCTGCCCCTGGCTCTCATGAAGCACTGCCCAGCATCCCGAGAGCCTTCATGGGTGCACAGGTGTAGTGGTGGGATTTAAACGCGTTTGCTCAAGTTGGCAACAGCTCTGCAGTAACACCTGAAGAGGTCTCACTTTCTTCAGCCAGCCTATGTCAAGACAGAAGTTTCAAATTAGAAATCTACCCCATGTGATAGTTCTGATTTTTTTTCTGTATCCCAAACAGCAATTCAAAAATGGAGCAAAAATGCCAGAAGAAAATCTTTCTATAAAAAGTCTGTAAAGCTCCACATTGGGGGTTTTCTTGAGCTAAAATTACTTGGTGGCATTTCTGAAAAGGAGTTTCATTCTTTTCAGTCTGATTGGCACAAGCTATATGCCTATAGCATAATGCTCATGGGAGGGGCTGAGGACAGCCTTGTCTGTAGAATCAGCATCCCAAAATAAACTTCAGCTCCCTCAAGGCAGTGTGAACCCAGCTGATCAATCTCCACAAATGTTGTTCTTAAACTGATGAAATATTTCCCATGTTTATGAAACCAAACTGAAACAGATCTGTTGCTTAGGTTTTCCCAGTGAATAATCCAGTAGTGTTTTTCTTCAAGGAAATTGATATTTTTTCAGGATACTGTGTTTCAGAACATGTCTCTCTTTTTCCTCTTTTAAGAAGCTCAGGGGGGAAGAGAAGAGCCCTCAAGGACCCCCTGTGAAGGGTTCAGGGTGATGCTCTCCCAAAGGAAGAGGGGGTTGTGTGAGCCATTGGCTAAAATAGGTAATTGATGTCGGCAGTGGGTGGGAAAGAGGAGTGGGGTGCTCTTGGAAAGGGACTGCTCAAAATTCCAAGTACACCTTACCTTTGTGATCAGGGGCCTATCTCAGTGTTGATATTTAAGAGACAGAGACCTGCTTTTTGTTTTAGAGAGAAAAAGATGTTATGTGCATTACTGAGGTGCCATATACGCTTCTGCTGTTCCTGAGACAACTTTATCCCAAACTCTCCTTCTCTTCCTACAGCTGTACAGCAGCTACACCAGGAGAGTCCTGCAAAGGACAAAACAGCTTCTAAAATGTCATTGGGGACTACCAGGAAACACCACAATAAATGCCCCAAACACAGGAAGGAGCCACCAGCTGAAGCTCAACAGAGCCTGAGGATCAACAGAGACACATCCTAGGTACAAAGAGGGTGAGATCCCACAGAGCCCAGGCCAGCAGCCACACAGCCAGCCCTGCTCTGGTGGGGTTAGAAATCCCATCCTGATGGCAGCTCCAGCTCCTACATGCTCCAGCTCCCCGCACAGGGAGAGAATAAGGGAGCATTTAACACCCTCAGTCTGCAAGACACAGACAGGAGGTGGTAAATACCTTGATAAGGAAACTGGAGTGAAAATACCAGCTTTAGGCAATCCAGATTTTATCAGGGAAGTATGCAGGAATGAGTAACTGCCTGACATGCAGATGTGCCTCTGCATAGTGCCAGCAGCCTGCCAGTCCCCACATCTGGCCTCAGGCAACACGCTCCCATTTCCAAACCCATGTGATTTCGGGGGTATGCTGGGGAGGGATTTTTGTGTGGGGTTCTCACTTGGGCAATGGCAGTGCCCAGAATGAATCCACAGCTCCATGCCTGGAAGACTCTCTAGACTCAGCACTGGAGACTTGTTTTCCTGCTGTAAGAAGCAGCTTGGCTCGTGAGCAAAGGCTGTGGCTCTGCTTAGCAATGACAAGCATGTCACAGCATGGGAATCCATGTGTGCTGGTTGAAAACAAGATCCTGGAATCCGAGGGCTCGGCAAAGTCATAAAAATGACTCCTGTATAGTGCTCAGTGAATGGATGGTGTCTTGTGGACTGTGTCTGTCACTGTCACTGTGGGCCCAAGAGGAGACTTGTGCCCAGTCCCATAATTACCTCTGCAGTGTGAGTCACAAATTTGGTGGGAACAGACGGAAACAGAAGTGCTGTGAACTGGCACAACACACATTCACACTTGAGGAGATATGGGGATGATGAGGAAAGAACCCCAGGGAAGTTGTAACCACACCAAGCCTGTCAGAGTTCAAGGAGTATCTGGATGATGCTTGTAGTTGTATGGTTTCATTTTAAATAGCCCTGTGAGGAGGTGGGACTTGGACTCAATGCAATTTATGGGCCCTGCCCAACATAAGATATTTTGTGGTCTGATACAGCCAGCTTGAGTAATTGTTGCTTGGTCTCTTACTGTAGCCCTGAACTCCAATGCATGACAAAAGGACCTGAGTGTTGGCTGTTCTCCCTCACACTGCAGATCTCTAGGGAACCCATTGCCTGGGCTGTTATCAGCCAAGGTGGAAATGTCTGTTCAGAGAGCCTGTCCCTGCCTGGCAATGCTCTTCAGGGGTCTTACAGGCATTTGGACCTTGTTGTTTGGTTTCAGCACTGATTCTTGATCAGGTTTTTGATAGAAGAGAAGGCACAACCAGCCCATTACTTGATGGGAAGGTGAGGGTAAGAAGAGCTTGGCAGCTCAAAGGGATGTGCTGGAAACCTGAACAAGGAGAGAGGAGAGCCTTGCTGAAATGGTGAGGGCTTGGGGCAGCACTCACCGCTGTGCCACACCAGGGGATTGGCTGCCAAAGGGGCACAGGCAGTCTCCTTCTTGCGGTGGTGCTTTGTGGGGCTAATGACAACCATAAGTAGGAAAAATATGGATGCTATTGGAGAAAGAGGCCCAGGAATGGATAAAGAATAAATTGGCTGTGCTGTGTACAGAGAGGGCCAAACAGATGTTGGGCCTGATCCAGAGCCCATTGAGTTAATGGAAAGGCTCCCTTTGGTTTCATTGGACGCTGCCTCAGACCCATTCCAGCTTCACAGGAAGCAGTGGAGACCAAGAGCAATAACTCGTGGTGGCTGGAGTGCTGTGAGCTGCAGAGGTGTGGCCAGGGGGGTTCATGCTGAAAACAGATGGGTCTGACAGACCAGTCCCTTCGGGCTGGGTCACCCCTCTGCTGCTCCCCCCACCTGGCCATGAGCAGCCTCAGGTGGGTTTGGTCCTCTGGCCAACACTTTGGCAGAATTCTGAGCAGAGCTGGCCTTTCTGCCTTCTGGTGCACCCTCCTACTGAAGCAGGTTCCTGAGTGATCTTGTGGTGGCCCAGGATTTAGAAATCAGTGATTTGAGCCATCCACAGAGAAGGAGGAAAGGAGGTCTGCTGAAAACTGTTGACCAGGGAGGAATTTTGTTGTGGACCAGCAAAAAAAAAATAATGTAAAGCAGGTGTTTCTGCAATTGTGAGGCATTTGTAAAGCCAATGTGTCCAACAAGTCTCCCACTCACATTCTGGTCCACGTGACATGGCAAGGTCTGACACAGAGGACCGCAAATAGAAAACATCTCTCTGTACTAGTTGGCATGCACCAGGGCCTCCCTCCCCTTCTGCTCTCTGCTTTTCTGTTTATTTAGGTGTGTGTCTTTGTTTCTGTTTTTACATTTAGCACGAGTGGAGAGGAAGTGGGATTTCATAGGGCTTAGGAGGCTGGAGCTCACCACACTTTGGAGCATGGGCCTTTGTTTGTCCTCACCCTGCAGGTGTGAGTGTTTGCAGGCCAGACCCTCACTGGTATGAGCTGCCCTGGGCTCCAGGAGAGCTCCCTCCTGTGAGCCAGCCCATCTGAGCAGGCTCGTGGTATCCAGAGGTGCAGGCACAGGCCATGCTGAGGCCAAGCTGGTCTCATGGTCAGGAGTGGGAACTGGAAGCTGAGCAGAATCCTTTTTCTCCAGGTGATGGAGCCAGGAGGAATGGATCAACCATGGCATGTGAAGATGCTTCAACAAACAGCAGGTGCTGTTTTGTTCAGGGTTGGGAATTTACTGGAAATGTAATTTGGGGAGTACTTCCTTGCCAGCTTGGAGAGGGGCAAGGAAGAAGTTTTAAGGGTAAGTGCAGGGCTCTTTTCAGGACTCCCTTCCCCTCTGCAGCTATTTCCCTGCCCACACATGTACACACAACACCAGGACCAGCCATGGCTTGGGCTGAGCTGTATTTTAGGTACTTAACAGGTTTAAATCATGACCCTGCAACACCCAATCTCCAAAATAGAATCTCTTGCTCTTATTGACAGTAGTGCATTTCTAGCTCTGTTTAAAAAGAAGCTGATTCTGAGAGAAGCCACTGAACTTCCTGAGTGAGGTAAGGTCAGTTTAGGGCTGGATGAATTGGCTGGCAGAAAGGTTGTGTGGAAGTTTGGCTATCCCACCATAACACAGCAGAAGGAGAACGCCCCAGCCCTGACTTTCAGTCCTCTTTTTAACCATGCTGGCTTGTTTACATTTGGGTGGTAGGTGGGTGGAGCCATTACTCCAATTTTTTGGCTTATATCTGTCCATTTGGATGTCAGTGTAAACTGATGCAATTAATAATTGTGGCCTGCTATTGGAAATGATTTGTCTGCTCATTTTCCATAAATATTGGCTGGCTGGCTGGCTTCACCTGGCAGAAGCTGGGAATTGTCATGGCAGAGATGAAAGCCCAGAGAATATGGGGATTCGTAACTCCATGAGAGCTGTGGTGTTTTCCAGTCTAACAAGACTATTGGATTTATTCATAAGCAGGGTGCAGGACTGAGATTCAGGGAGTAATAGAGAAAGTGCAGGTATTTCAAAGCAACTGCTGGTTTGATCAGAAAGTGAATTTCTCATTAAAATAAGCTTCAAACTAATGGGGAGACTTTTAAATGTCAGGGAAAAGTTGAAAAATATCCAGGCTTTCTAATTAAGTCGCACTTCCCATTCCTACATCTCCAGCATGGCAGCCTTTGCTCTTTTACCAGCTCCAGTGGGCAGAACCACATGTAAAATGTAGCCGTGTTTGAACTTCGGGGCTATTTATTCTACAAATCGGCTCCAATTCCAAATAACACTGATGCCAACCAGGTTTTTTCTCCCCAGGATTCAGGCATACAACACACTTTCCACTTTTGGAGCTCATCATTCCATAACTCCAGAAATTGCAATATAAACCTTGGCTACTATGCACACTTCAACTTGAAAACACAGCAGTGATCTGGGATTTTAATTCAAGCAAATTTGAGAGTGGATTAGAAATAGGATCCAGATGCATCTCTAATAGTGAAAAGAAAAATTAGCAGAACATTGGAGCTGAAATGAACTCTGTCTCTCTTTCAGCTTTTTTCCTCCCTTTTGCTTTGTTAGAGGAATTACATAGACCTAAAGCACCATAATTAAATTGTCATTTGTTCCTTGCCTTGGTAGAAGCTCTGCCCAGCTGAGCACATCTCAATTTCCACCCTGGGCATTTACCTACAGCACGGGGCTGGGAGTGGGGGGCAGTTTCTTACTTGTTTTAAGAAATTAGGAATCAGAGGTATGCAGAGCCTGTCTGGTAGAGTCTTCAGCGAGCGAGTTGCCAGGCTCTGCAGGTTATACATCATTAGCACACAGAGTGTCCAGGAGAGCCCAAAGCTTGTGCAGGTGTGCTGGCAAAGCTCTCACCACTTCCCTCCCTCCCTCCTCCCTCTCTGCCGCACTTCCAGCAAGCTGATACTTGAAACCCGATGTGGCAAAATCACAGAGAGCTCCTCTCGAGGCTGTCAGCTCCCAGCTCACCCAGCAGACGTGACGGTGAGAGGGCGCGTGGAGCCTGGAAGGGACTCGCTGGAAAAACAAAACCAGCGAGTCAAAAGCTTAGTGTGTTTTTCCATGAGTGTATGAAAAAAGTGTGAGTGGTTTTTTAAGCACTTTCAGATATTAGAAGTTTAGTGAATACAGAGACAGCTTCCTTTTTTTTTCTTCTCTTTTTTCCCCTGCCCTTGAACTTTCAGAATGACTATAGGGAATATATCCCAGGCTGTTTTCAATGACCCATTCACGTGTGGGTTTCTTTCAATTTTCCCAAAAGAGAGTGAGCTTCACTTGACCTCTGATCTGGCATTAGCTGCCATTATTTGTGCATCCTATTCAGATAATCAATAAAAGTGGATGGCATCTGAAAATAATTATACACACAACTCTTCCCCAGCTTCCAAGATGAAGACAGAAGCTGGGAAAGGAGCCTTTGCATATTCAGCACTTGTTAAAAGAATGAAATATAGTGCTGTGTGTTATTGTTGTATCCCAAACTGCAGCAGTTTCTTTTGACATTGCATAGCACTCTGGCCACATGCACCTGAACACAAAGCTCATCAGCTTTCCCATCCTTCCTAACTTTGCTGGAAAAGTTGTGTTGTCTGCTCGTGTGGCATGCCAAAGGGCAAGAACTCCTGTTGGAAGAAGGATCTGGCTGGGTCAGTGCCCTCTTTTTTTTAAGGGGCACCAACAGAGCTGCAGTTTTACAGCCAAATATCCAGGCCCCAGGCCAGCGTGTGGTGACAAGTGGGTGGCCTGTGCAAGGCATGGTGTCTCTCTGTACCAGGGGATGAGCTTTGCCAGCCAGAATCCATGTTCAGCCCCCCAGCTAAAATGGTTCTGTCTCTACATGGCTCATGGCAAAGTCACCTTGAGATGTCGTCATTGTCATCACCTTGGCCTGTCGTCACCTCAGGCCGTCACTGCCTACTGAAGAACCTGATTCAGGTTCTCCATCACCCGAGAGAGTCCTCCCAGCCAGGAAAGTAGTGAGTCATGTTGTATTAGAAGATATTTAATGTCTATTTTAGGAGGTTTGCAGCCTCAGCCTCCCTTCAGGCAGTGGCCAAGATGAACCATTGCTGTGAACATGAACATTCCCACTGCAGCCTCCCTGAACAGCAGCAGCACTGGATGCCAACATGGGGCCACTGAGCCGAGCAGGTGGTAGGAAAAGGAGAGGCAGAGATTTTGCCAGGACAGGCTGTAACTGCAGGGTAAGGCTGTGTCCTTTTCCTCCTGCAGCCCTGGAGAAGCTTTGTGTAGCACTGTCACAGTGGGGGCTAGATCCTGGCTGTGATCCTGTTCAGGTTTAATGGTCTTTCCATAGAGCCTGTTCATGGCCCTGTTAAAGACAGGAGGAGAGGTGGGGTGGAGCAAGGATCTGTCCCAGTGTGGCTGTTCCCACATGTTTCATTTAGACCTTTCTCTCCCGATCTGCAGAAGGAATGCCATGAAAAATTTTACAGCCTGGAGAATCCTGTGATGCCTGCAAGAGCTGACCACTGGGGACATCCAGGGTCTGGCAGCTGCTTCCCCGGAAGGAGCTGAGGACATCAGGCAACCAGCTGCTCCCAGCGGGTTTCCCAGGGCTGTTTGTGATATCTGGACAGCAGCAATTACAGGGGAGCAATTATTTTTTGGCCATTACTCTGGGATCTCTGCTATCTCCTCATCTAGGCAGCAAGCAGAAGTGTTTGCTGATGGGCTGCTCCATTGTCCATCCCCAGCTTTTCTCCATGGTGGTACATTGTTTGTGGTGCTGTCTAAATCCTCCTGCCAGCCCCAACAATACCTCACACAACCCCGGCGTGTCGGGAGCTTCCAGGCTGGGAGAAACCGACCCCGCTCAGCCCGGCTCCGTTTGTGGCAAAGTGTTTGTGCAGTGATTAACTCCTGCACGGACACAGACAGCCACAAATCTCCAGGTTGTCTCACAGCCTTTTCATTCAATTAAGTCTGTTGACTTAGTCTCATTTTGAGCAGTAACTGGATTTAGATAAGGCAGTGGAAAGCAAAACATCAATTGTGTGATTCCTGGCCCAACCGGTATGTTGATCCGAAGGGAATGTTTGTGCGGGGCGATAACGGAGGCAGTGCTGTGATTAGGACAAAGTCATTTGTGCAAAGACTTCCACAGAGTAAAAACGCTCTCTGTTAAGTGCAGGCACTGCCCTGCCTTCCACAAACTCCCTCTTTGCCTCCCTTGATGCATCTGCTGTGAGCACACAGTGATGGAGAGGTCCTGGTCAGTCTGAAAGGGGAATCATGTTGAGGTCAGAACTGAGAGATCCCACTGGATGAATGGGCTGTGCTGGAGCCCAGCTCCCAGAGCCATAACTGCTGCAAGGTTCTATAGGGATGTAACCATTTGGGATCCAGCCAGTTACTCTTTGTCAGAAACAGACCAAAGTTATTCTGGGATAATTCCTCCCCACAAACTGTAAGGCATGAGTTCACAGGCAGTTCCCAGGGGCTCGATTTGCCCAACATCCCTGGGAAGAGGAGATGCAGGTGACACAGCCTCAGCACCCAGTGCTTTGTATACAGGTGGTCCAGGTGGAAAGACCCTCTGTATACAATAACTGCTGTCTCACTGTATAAGCAAGAGGTAAGAAAGCTCTCCTATTTGCAAGCAAACATTTTTGTGATACACTCCTGTGTCTGAAAAGCTACTGCTTTGAGGCTGTAATCAGAAAATATGTCAGGGAGACATCCATTGTTGTATGTTTGTCAAAAGCACATTTCTATGCGTGGCTTTTTTGGTCACTTTGTTTTCTGGGTAACTGTTAAGCTAATGGGAAGCATAGGGCATTCCTGACATCCTGCAAATCTTCAGCAAGGACCACAGAAGAGTGCAGAAAAAGACAGTGAGAAGACACTCCTTCCTATCTTAGCTGAGGATAAGGTATGCCCTTGGAACATGGCAAATGTATCTCTGACTTTCTTGTTTTCTCATGCTGGAGAGGATTTCTTCCTTTGATTCTCATTTGTGTCCTTCTGTGGCATAAAATCCATGATGTAAAGAGATTGTTCTAGCTGGTTGGACTGAGAACTGGCCACTGAGAACTCCTGGTGGCCATTGAAAGTGGACAATAGATTTTTGGTGGTTCACAAACAATGGGCTGTGTGCAGCCTCACTCAACCTGTTCCTCTGAACAGCATGGCTCACCACTGCAGGAACAGGGGAATGTGTTACTTGGGAAAAAAAGGATTTTTTCCCATTCCTCCCACCTGCTCACTTTCCTTTTGGGCCATGCAGCACTTCTCATGAGGTGAGGCTGGCAGCAATGTAAACCCAGTGGTTTAGAGAGAAGTTCTGTGCCATGGGGCAGTGATGCTTCACATCCTTACTCCTGTGTGTTGTAGTGCCCTCAGACACTCAGTATTCCCATCAGTGACTCAGACCACGGAGTGCTCATGGCTCCCTTGCAGCAAGACACTGCAGGAGTGGTGGAGGGACCCCAGGCACTGTGGACTCTGTGCCCAGCACGTGGCTCTGCCCTGGCACAGTGTGCATCTCCTGGACTGTGTGTACACACACACACAAACACTTAATTGTTGGCAACTTAACATACATTAAACATCTTCTGGTAACGATGAAAGATGGCATCCTCCCAGAGTTTTGCATGAGCTAATCGGCCCTTTGTGTGAAAGTGTAGGTGGGGACTCTTCTAACAATACAGAGTTGGTTAGCTCATCATCTTGGCTTTAGGGGCATTCTGATGTGCCCATCCTGCCTTCAGAGCCATGAATAATCCAGCTTTGCTGCTGTGAAAAAAGAGAGAGAGTGTAGTTTCAGGGCTTGGTGCTCAAGCCTGTTTCTCACTACCGGGGATGAACAGGGATTCACCTGTTATTCACTGGTATCACTCTTGGCTTCAGTCTTCAGCAGAAATACTGCTCTTGGTATCAGAAATGATACCTATCAGCATAATTGCTATTTTTCAGCCATCAGTTGGAATAACACCCTTGAGGATTGGGCAAGCATGATTCACTATCAAAATGAGAGGACCATCCACAGAAGTCTGTGCTGCTCACAGTTCATTTAAACCTCTGTTAACTGTCTGGATGGTGGAGTAGTAGGTGAAACCAACAAAACAGGCTGGAAGACTTGGGAGGAAGATTGATCTTAAATGTTCTTAAATGTTTATGAATACACTTCAGAAATAACCCGAGGTGAAGAAAAGGAAGTGCATAATAAGAATACACATAAGGAATCAGGTCAAGGTCATGGCACTCTGCCAGGGAAGCTGGTAGATGACAAGCTCCAGTCTATATCTACCATGTGATGCTGTGGCCAGAAAGATACTTGGTGTTGGAAGGGATATTAAGAGCACCCTGTGTGTGGAGGTCCTCGTGGTGCTGGAGAGGCCCAGGCTCAGACCCACACTTCAGACTTCAAATAAAGACGCTAAACTTCAGAGGAAGTCTGGAGTCGGGCAACAGGACTGATAAGAGGTTTCACAAAACACCACCTATAAAGAATTATTCTTTAAATTGGATTTGTTTAGTCTAGAAAAGACTGAGAACAGCTGTGAGAGGCTTCACTTGAGAAGACAGTAGCTGAAAGGGGTCTGGTAAAAGAGTGCAGTGGTCATAGGTCTATTTGCATGGGGGAGGACAAGAGCAGGTGCAAGTTTAGGAAAGCTGTTTCCTTAAAGAGCTGGTGATGCAGAGATCTCCATCTCTGGGAGTTTCTAAGAGTTTAAACTGATGTGTCCCATGAGTGGCATAGGCACAGAATGACACAGAAGGGTCTTCCCACACCTACATGATTTGTTTAAATCCTTTCTGTGGGATTTGTTGCTTTCTTGGCTGTAGTAGAAGGAATGTTGGACTCAAGTTTGGTTGCTGACATGGAAAACAGGCTGATAGGTGGGTATGTTTGCACAGAAAATGTTGATAAGACAGGAAAAATGATATCGTCGTCAGGAACAACAGCCAAAAGTTTTAGAAGTTCTGCTTCAAAGAATTATACTTAAGGAAAACTGCCCCTGTGGCAAAACATCTTTCATTAAACAAAAGATTTAGCTGGAAAAATTTGCAATGAGCTCTGCAGATTAGCAGCCCAGCACAATCCCAAGATATCTGAAGTGTAGTTACTGATCCTAGAAATGGTTCTTTTCACCATTTGGGATTAGGCAGAGATAACACAACACCTCTGCTTGCAATGGGAAGGTGAGGACAGAGATTTTCAGGGCAGCCAGAGAGGAGCTTCACCTGTGAAAAAGGCCATGAAAGAGTAAGGATTAAGAAAGACTCTGTGCAAGAAGCACCAGGTTAGGAAGGCAGTGGTATCTCTCAGAGAGCCAAGGAAAGATTGTGGTTCAGGGAAGAGAGACAGAAACCCAGGGCTCAGCAACTGCTGGTCTCACAAAGCCTGCGCTTCTGTGTGTTCAGCCCAGGAAACTGCTGAGTGGGATATGAAGCTGCCATATGTTCCTGCAGATGCTCCAAGTGTGTGTGCTCCCCTCATGGATATATGCTTTATACCCAGTCTTGAAATTGGGTCAAAGTATTCCAGAGCTCCAGGAGGAAACTCCTGAGAATTTACAGACCTGAGATGCTGTGATAATGGACAGCAATTTTACTTTCCCCTGTTGAGGGGAGTGCAACAGGAGATCCACACCAAAGACAAGCAGACACCTCTGCCTGGCTGTCAGATTTCATGCCAGCAAATTGGAAGAAAATTAAAGAATTGAAAGTCAGATCTGGTCCTTACTCTGGGAATGCAAAGAGGCCTGAAAGGCTCCTATGTAGATATTTGTGCCTGGCATAAAACCACCAAAGAAACTTCTGTGTTTCACTGGTTTTGCCATGCTTTTAATAGGAATATGTCAACTGAATATGAAGGAATGAGAGGTTATTGTTAGAACAGTCTTGATTTGGTGTAACTTCCCTTAAGAGGAGGGTGTAGTGTTCAGCTCTGCCCACTGCAGCTCAACAGCTGCCCTCCTAAACACCTCAGGCTGCAGGCTCACAATTGAAAAGATCAACAGTTCTGCAGGTGTGGGAGACAGGCGAACTTCAGTTCTCAAAATGGTGGGTTTTATTCCTCCAAAGCAGATTTTCCTCCAAAGCCACAGGGAGATTTGTATCCTGAGATACCATCCCTCTGTCAGGCATGGAGGATGAGCTGCCACCATCATCATTGCTCTTAGCTTTAATTTCCAGCACAAATAGTCCCAAACCCCTCTGGAGTAGGGGCATTGTGAGACAGACACATCGCCCCTTAATGCAAAGCTAACTGTGTTTACTCTATTACTCAGTTCCCAATTGCAAACCTTATCTCACAGGAGCTTGGGATGGCTCTATAGTTTCAGGAACTTCATGGTAAAAGGGGCATTTTTTAAATCCTGTGTTTTCCAGAAAGACTGTCTTTAAAATATAGTGCAGTTCAAATCCTCTGCTTCCTTTAATTCTATTTTCAGATTGGGTTGGTTTTTTTTTTTCGAATTAGGTTTAGCAACATGCATGAGATGTTAGATTAAAGGGACAAGGCTTGGGTTTTCTGTGTCTGTACAGAAATAGCTGTTCCCTGGGTGGGCCAGGTGAAGCTGAGCAGAGTTATTGTCCCTTGACTTCCCCAGCCTTCTGGGTGGAGGAGGCAGGGATGGGACTGGCTGCCTGCAGGAAAGTCTGGCCAAAGGCACTGGGCCACATCCTTTGTGGAGGTAAATCAACATTGTCTGGGTGGTGCTTCTGGAACCATGACTATTTCCATCAGGATCAGGCCTTTTCCATATGGTGAGGAAGTGGTAAAGATCACAAAGGGGCAATAATTGCAAGAATCTATGGGGTTTTCCTATGTAGGTCTAAAGAATGAAAGTATGGCTCTTTCCCTTTAAGGAGACTTGCTGAGTTGATAAGACAAGGAGCACAGATGCCCAGAGGAAGAGCGGTGTTGGTGTAAAGACACAGCCCCAAAAGGCAAAATGTCTGGATTTTATTTGCAGCTCTGCCAGCAGCTTCCTGGATGATTGTGGCCAAGTGAACCAGGTCTGTTGTTCCAGCAGCCCCTGTGCCCTCTCTACACAGGCACAAGTTGTGTGTTCACTCAGGGCTTTGCACAAAAGTCCAGCAAATGCAAAGCTGCAGAGAGCCACGTGCTGTCCCTGCTTTACCCAGGAGAATGGATGAGTTAGTGCAGCCACTGGATCCCTGAGAGCAGGGACTGGATCCAGAAACAGGGGAGAGTGTCAGAGCAAAGCCCAGCTTGCCCAGTGGCCCATTGCTGGCAGACAGTGCCCAAGGAAGAAAACAAAGTCAAGGTGAGCAGAGCTGGACTTCCAGAGCTGGGAGTGGTTCGTGTGAACTCAGCAACCCTCAAAGGATTTCTAAACCCAGGAGCATGAGTAGTCCAGGATGAGCTCTCAGGGCACCTTGGGATTTTTAGCTTCCTTGGAGCAGGACTCATTTCTTCAGCTCTACGTCAGACCTGCTGGGTCACACAGGGCTTTTGTAGCTGCTGCAAAGAACAGCCTTCCCATGGCTGTGTCAGCTCTCACAAGGAAGTGATGCTGCCTGCCAGGGAATTGAGGCTAAATGCACTGGTGTTTCCTCATGCTTTGGAAGGGAATAGAAGTCTGGAGAGAGTTATTGTTGTGGTGTACAGGAACTTTGCCAGTATAATGTCCTGTAATAACACCTAGTCTTCCTTCAGGTCATTAAGTTACCTATTTTTTAGTACTCTTGCTCATGACAAATAGATCTTGAGTTTAGAGATGCCCTCCTTTCTCTTTCCTTTTTCCTGACTTGCTACATATATTTGGGGTGTTTTCTTCTTTTCTTATGGCGGTGCATCCAAATATCCTTATTTAGGTGTCATCTTCCAAATCTGTCTTCCAATGAGCCACGACCAGATAACCAACACATTTGTGCCCTGTCTCCATGTCTCAGTGGGAACTAAAGCATGAGGAAATATTCTGAAGGGCACTGCAGATGATGAAACTAGATTTAGAATAAGGAAATATCTGTCTGCTCTCAGAGATAGTCTCGCATCTGCATTGTCTGTGTCCCATACCCGAGCTGCACCCTGGAAGCCACAGAGCCGAGTTAGGTGGGGGTGCCTTGTGGTGGGGTTTGTACATCCGGGCTCAGGATGGTGGGAATGTGGCTACATTCCACCTGGAGATGGCTGCTGTCCAGCTGGCTGGGAAGGGGGCTGGATGGACAGGCAGCTGTTCACCTCGGCCAGCATGGACATGCCCAAATTCTCTTCATGTGCTACTGGAGGGTACTCAGATATTCCAGTGATGAGGGCAGTCTGAGAACCTGTTTAGACCAGAACATGGGTTTCAGTGGCAGTTTTCTGGCTGATTAATTGGGTGACTTTGTGCAAGTCTCAGCTTGCCATTGCCCTATCCAATAAATGGGAATAGCAGCATTTGTCTCCCTTTGTAAAACACTTTGAGGTCTACGGATAATCCTCCTCCTTTTTCCCACCCATCATTATGGGACCAAGTGGAATCTTACGACACATTGAGTTTCTGTGGTCTGGCGTTTGCCAAGCAGCTGAGAATGACTCTTTGGCTGGAGTTTGCAACGTCTGTGACTGCCACGTGACGTGTCATGGCAGCTCCTCCTGGAAACCAGGTCACCACTCACCTGAGAGTGCTTGAGATGGGCAGAGGAGCTGAAGTGGGCACGAGGAGGATGCAGACCCCGGGGCATCCTGTAGCCACACACATCAGCAATCCATCAATAACCCACAGCACTTTGCGGTTCAAAGCTCTGCAAATACTTAAGAGTGGAAAACTCCAAACAAGAGAAGATTCCTCTTGACCACCACACTGCTCTGTTACCCTGGTGAGCAGTAGGCAGAGCTGGACAAAGATCTTCACTGGGCATGTGCAGATGTTCTCTTAACATGATGTTCAACAGTTGGAATTCAAAGACCTTGTGCTGTTGTGCACTACTGATATTTTAGGACACAATTACTTCTTTCGCTGATTGTCCTTGGAATCATAGAATAGAATGCGTTGGGTCGGAAGGAACCTTAAAGATCATCTAGTTCCAACACCACCCCTGCCATGAGCAGGGATGTCACCCACTAGATCAGGTTGCTCAGGACCCCATCAAACCTGGCCTTGTCCAGGGAATTTCTCCTATGTTGGGATGCAAATCCATTCTTAAATCTCATCCCAAGCAGGTACCAACAGGATGTGCTACTGAAGTTACACTATTTCTTGCAATGGCACGAAAGAAAACCTAAATGATTGCAAGTAAACCTTGAAAAAGGGAGGGAATAGCTAAGAAATCAGGTTGCTGCTACACAGAGATCTTCCCAAAGAACATTGCAAGGCTGGAGGAGCCTTGAAGAGCCAGGAAACCAGCAGAGATCAGTATCAAGTGTCAATGAGCTTACAGGAGAGAGGCTTGAAGAGAGGCTTGATCACAATCTCACAAGAGGAAGGGAAATGAGGCAGATGTATCCAGACATCTTCTGGCTGAAACTTGAAGGTGAAGGTTTTTTATTTTTTGTGGTGGTGGGGAACAGTAGCAGTAGCTTCCTGCAGAGTAATGCCCCAAGGCTCCTGTAGTCAGTCCCTGAGTGGCTAGGGGCAAGCGTTTGAAAAAATAAGCTGTAGTTGTAAGAGGAATGAGCTGGAGGTGTGTGGTGGTCTTTGCCATGTACAGGAGCAGATCAGGGGATCCTCCTGAGTCCTGCAGTTCAGGATCCAGTGATTTGGATTTCTTCTGCCACAGCAGCATTAAAGCCAACTTCATCTTCTCATCTCATCAAGCGCTGAGCCCCACCAGTAGGGGTAAAGCTTTTGAGAGGGAATAGTGCTTCAAGGCTCAACTCCAAACACCATCAGTTACCTGGGCCAGCTTGAGCTGCCTCTTCTCTTGTGCTTTGCTTCCACTGTATCATTACAGGATGACAGCATCAGAATTACCTGGTGCTCTCATCTCTCCCTTAAATCAGAAAGAAACCCAAACAAACAGGTAACATAGCAAGAGCCTGTGAGTGAGTAAGTGAGTGCACATGAAAGGCTGCAATTTCCCAGAGCAGCACCCAGGGTCTGCTCCCTGGACCAGGGCTGTGAGGGACTCAGCACCTAGCTGGGCTGGACCCAATGGCTCTGTGTTTCATGAGTCCTATCAGGTATCATCTGTCCATACACAAGCTGTGCTTTACTTATAAAGTAAATTACATTACATGGGCTATAATGTACAATTTCAAAGCAGACCCACCTTAAAAACATTTTGTTTAATAAAATAACTTAATTAGAAGAGAGCTTCTGGCTGATGTGGTTGAGGCTGTGATAATTTTTCCTTCTCAAATAATTTTCTCTGTTTATTATACTTAATTATAGTGTAATTATGTATCCATCCTCTAGGCAAATTATGCAATCAGAAAATGTGAGTGGTTCATTTGCCACTGCTGTTGGGACCAGTGTTTACATCCCTAGTACAAAATATGAGCATAATTCCTATTATTTATAATATTACATATATACATATATATAAAAGAAGTTTCACACAGGATGAAGAATTGGTGTAAATATTTTATTGGCACTCATTTTTGCATCATCCACTCAATTCGTTTGTGGCCTACTAATAGTGGAGACACCCAAAGCTCAGGTAAGTAAAATCTTTACCATGAATTTTCTCAAACACAAGTACATGGCTGAGGAATGTGAAAGTTGCACAGCTGAGCTCTAATTTTGATAGGAGGGTTATTATTACTTTTAAGAGCTGTTTTTGCATTTCACTTCCTAATGTTCCAGGATTTAGCACAGCAAGAGAGGAAGGAACCCCACAATATCCAGTTGTGGAGTGTAGAGTTGTGTTCACATTATGGATTCAGACTAACCTATTTTTAGCCATGTGCTTCATAAACTTTCTAACCAAGGCAGCCCTGACTTTAGGAGACTGAGTTGTTTGTTCTTCCTCTTGTTTCCCCTGATGAGAGTTGACAGGTCATGTTTGAACATACCAAAACGTGAAGCCAAGTGTCCAAATCTTGAAAACCCTCCTGAGATGGATGTTTTCTCCTTCTTTGGCCAGCTCTCAGAGTTAATACAAACTGAATTCCCACTTGGCAATTTCAGCTTCTCTGTCTCTGCTTATTTTGCAGGATGAAGCCATTCTCACCAGCAGAGCAGATGGGGGAGGTGACATATCTACTGCTGGAGCTCAGCTCCCCATGTTTGTTACAGCTGGCAGAGGTGAGACATTCACCTCACCATCCCACCCAGAGAAAGAAAAAGGTAATTCCTGATCACCCTCGCCAGCTCTGCAGCTGCCCCATGGCCTCAAACAGCCTTTCCCTCTCCCCCAAAATGCAACCACTGCCCCATTCCTCCCTCTCCCTGAGAGGAGAACTGTCAGTTGTGGTCTCTGAGGGAAAGGCACTGCCCCAGCCAGCCTGGAATAAAGCTACAGAGAGGAGAATCAAAGCCCAGATCCAGGCAGATACTTTGTGGTAACCTAAGATGCCATGAACATCTGGGGAGATTTTTCAAAGGAGCCAGTGAATACTCCTGGGCAGGGGCTGTTGCTCCATCCTGACCCACTGGGGAGCTGCATTCACACCCACACAGGGGCCAAACCAGCCCAAACAGGGTGCAAACAGCCTCTGCTCCCAGTGCTGCCCGTGGCAGCAGATAGGACACAGCACGTGGGATGCCACATGCCAGGAGCCCCGAGCCTGGAGCAGCAGCAGCTCCATGGAGAGCTGAGGACCACAGGACAGGCGCTGACTCAGTCCATGGCAAGGAGGATCTCCCAGCACAGGGTGAGATGGAGCAGCAGCTACGTAAGGTGTTGTTGTTTTTTCCTGATGTTATCCCCATTTTCCCAGGTCCCAGGTTCAGACAGCCGTCTGCCATGGGCAGACAGCGAGACTGTGAGCTGGCACTGCTGCCATGAGCAAAGGGACAGGGCCATGAGCGCTGGGCCCTGCCAGCCTCTTCCCACAGGCATCTTGCATGGGCTGGACTAGGCTGAGACTGGGCAAAGGGTGTTCTGGCTCTGCCCTCTGCCAGAGGAGGATTTGTCCATTATAGTCTCACTTGCTTTTGGGGTGTGGCCTGAAAAAGGGAGTGTTGGAATATTTGTAGGGGGTTTTCCACATTTTGTTATGAAACCCTTGGGTTTTCCATGCCTTGAATTTGGGAGCACATACCTTAGCAAGCAATTTTACAGGTGCCTGGCTCCAAGGTGATGCTTCCCACCTGTAGGTTTGTAAATGCTCTGGAATGAGTGGTGTATTTAACTATTTCTAGGCAACGGGGAAGCTGTGGTGCAGTTTACCTGAGGTCAGGCAGAACTCTGAAGGAAGGGCTTGGAGCAGGAGTTAGACTGCCAAGTTCCCAGCTGCCAGGCACAAGTGGGGCTCCTCCATCCTTTCTGTCCTTTTCTGGTTTTGTTTCCCCTTGTATTCCTAGGGGGGGAAATGAAAGAGGGGGAAATTAAATGCAGATTATAAACTCCAGCATCTGTGCTAGGGGAACCTGCAACCAAATGCAAGTGGATGAATTTCATCCAGTATTGGCCACTGATTCTTAAAGAACTTCTTGTCTCAGAGGGAACTGGTTCAGAAACCAGCCAGGAGCTGAGACCCCAGAGCTGTGAGTGAGGATAAGGGCCACCCTTCCTAACTGAGATTTGATCAGTTCAATGTCAGTTATTGGGAAGACATAAGGGAAGCCTGGCCTATTTTTATACCTAGGAGCCCCCCTGGAAGCTCAGCCCCAGAAATGTGTTCCAGCACATGCTGAGCCTCACAGTGTCCAGGGGAGCATTGCACCCATATCTGAGCTGTCGTGAGCTAAAGCCAGCAGAAGGAGCTTTCCATTCACACCTTCTGCTTTCATGTCAGCATGCCATAATGACATGAGGCAGCAGATGGATGCAGAGCAGGAAGAATATTTGGACATATTAGGCAATGGGGATTGGTCCATCCAGCTCACACATCTCCAGCTCAGAGATCACAAGGCTGCAAAGGACCAAACTGAAAGCTTCTCATAAATAGAAGCAAAATGGGCTCTGCACAGGTTTATTGAACATTTTATTTAAACCACCAGCTCCTGTCCCAGTCTGCATAACCCCACACCATGCCCTTTAAATTGCTAACAGAATGACCCCATTTTCATTGGGTTCAGAGTCTTTCTCAGAGTTTCCACCTTTCCCCTCTGGGGAAGGACTAACAGCAGACATCCAGCTAAAATCCTGTGTCAACAGATGAAGGTAAAACACACTTTTCAGTCAGCTATGGGATGTGTTTCCCAAAAGCTCTGGTATCTCTGGTCCTCTCTACTTTGTCTGTGAAGCTATTACTTTGTCTGATAGAAGGGAACTGTGCTCGACCATCTGGTAGCAGCACCACCATAATTTAGGTGGCTTCACTCACTCTGCCATCAGCAACAGGAATGGAACTTCCTTCATTTCCCTTGATCTCTCAGCCCTGTGCTAGAAAGAAAAAGCCAGAAGGACTGTGGGGGAGTGAACTGTACCCTGAACTGGCTTTTGGAGTTTTGAGGGACATCTCTGATTGTGAGTGAGATTCCTTCACAATTAGGACATTTCCCATGGGCACGGGGATGAAGAACTCAGTAACCCCAGTTGGGAGAAGACATTGGGTGTCATCCTATGTGCAAATGCCACTTTCACCTCCAGCAAAGCCTGGGGACTGGGATCACATCACCTGGGCATCATGCCTGGGGAATCACCACTGAGGTCAATGTCACCAAACAGCACCAACACGCACACACACACACACACACACACACACACACACACACACACACACACACACAAACACACATCCAGCATGATTGTGAGGAAGGTGCTGAGCTCACTCATGTCCAGCATGGAGAGACCTCCATCAGGGACCAAGCCACTTCTTCATCCCATTGCTCGTTCTCTTAGAAACCTGAACCAAGGAAACTTCTACTTGCTGCCATTCCTCTACATCAAGAGGAATATCCAGACCTGTACTCCTGTTTATCCACTCCTGGTGAGCGTAGTCAGACAGTGAAGGCCTGGATGCTGGAGTTTATGGCTTAAATCAGTGGGATTATTCATGAGCTGAGAGATAACCATGTGCTTTTATGCTTGGCTGGAGCAGCGTCTCAAGCTGACAGCTGGGAGTCAAAAGCTCTGAGTCACCGGGTCCCTCCTCTCTCTCCTTCCTGTGGGACCAGTCTGCCCGTGTCTGCTTCCCTGCCTGCCGCATAAGGAGGGTGCCAATCGCTTTTATCTGATGGCTGCTTTCACATGGCCCTGAAGGCCTCTTCTGGCCTGATGAAAATTCAGTAGAAGCTGGACTAGCGTGGAAAGATGGGAGGACATTTAACTAATGAAAGCACTGGGGCTCAGGAAGGCAATTACATCCTTTCTTCCTCCTGCCATTCCCACACAGGCTACTGGTGATTGCTGCAAAATCTTCTTGGGGCAGTGAGGAGTGGGAGGCCATGGAAAGGGTGAGACAAGGCCCTCGGAGCTCGGGGGAGGCTCTGTGGTGTGGTGGTTGGGGTGACCAGCACAGCAGGTTCCCAGCAGTAGTTACACCTTAAAAGAGGCTCCTTTCAACTAAAAACTTGATCCTTCAAGCCTCTGCTTCACCTATCTGCTTTGTAAAACAAAAACAGGCACAAAAACTAGAGACATAGAGAGATACATAGGCCAAATGCACGTATTTTATGCCCCAATTTACAGTAAGTCCCCAGACGGGTTTTCACATTTATCATGTACCTCTCTAAATAAAAGATGATTTTAAATATAGACCCCATCCCTTGCCCTGCTGTTCCTGTGCAGTGTTGGTCAGTACTGCAGGGGGTCTCTCTCCCTGTGGACCTGTGCAGGACCCACTCAGTGCTGAGCTTCAGGAGAGACAAGCAGTGTGAGCTGCCCGGGGTGCAAAGGGCTGATTGGATCGAGGGCTCATGGTGCCTTTTCCTGGTCCAGTTGTCCCCTTGCCACCATTCCTGGGAGGAGAAGTTGTTCCTGCAGCCCTGCTTCAGTGCACCCCTGGTTTTGGGGGAAACTGCCTTTGGCATATGCCTGTAAGATGGGCTGTTCTGCACCTCCCTGTTGGTTAGCAAGTCAAATAGGAGAGTGTGAGAAACCCTGCATAGCTACAGCTGCTGTGCCCAGGAGAGAGAGCAGGCAGAGGAGCTGTGGGCATCCTTCCAGCTGCCCCAGCATCAGTAAATACAATTGCTCTCACTTTCCATTGATAGACATCAAAAAGCAATTAAGAATCAAGCTCTTCAAATTGATAGGTCTCCTGAATTTGAAACATTTTTCATTATTTAGCTGGTATCACTGCCTAGATTAGATTATTTTTTTAAAGGGAAGATTAAAATAAACAGTATTTATGGTTTAATTATTTGAATGACTAAGAAGCTACAGCTTTATTTTTACTTCACAGAGGAGCAGGAGATGTTTTTAATGATATGTTTTACTCACATAGGACCTTTCATCCAAGAATCTCACCCTGCTTTTCAAATAATTAATTAATCCTCGTACCTCTCCATGAGACAGTTATTATCTCTGATGTTACTGATGGGTAAGCAAAGGCACAAAGACGTCAAGGCACAAACTGTTTTCCAAATATTAATTAACTAATTCTCTCAGCACTCTGTGAGACTGTTACTATCTCTGCCACTACCACTGGGTAAACTAAGGCACAAATCTGGAGTAACTCACCCGAGGCCATGCAGGTGAGTCAGGAGCAGCACTGAGAATAGCAATGCGCGGGCTCTGAGCTCATTGTTTCCAGCAAGTCCTACCCCGTATTCCTGACAATAGGCAGCACATTCCCCGGTGTGAAGCACAGCTGAAACCAGCTGCTTTGTGAAAATGTCTCCTCTGCTCTGTCTCCATCCATTGGAGACTGTGTTTGCCCACATCAATCTGCAGTTCCTTTTGAACTTGTTGTGGCTGGTGGAAGCCGGAGGAGCAATGTTTGTTTTAAAGGCCCCGGGGAGCTCTGAGATGGTGGTGGGGCTGTCCAGCAGCACGCAGTGCTTCTAGAGCTCATCCCTGTGCCAGCCTGTGTGCCATCCTTGGGCCAGCACAGCCTCGGGCTCAGCCAGGCACAGGGTGCCACGTGCAGGGCCCCAGGTGCAATAAGCTGAGCTGCTGAACCTGTGTGTGTGTCCTGCCCCATTTACCCACCTGCTCCTTTGGCACACAGCAGCGGGGTATCTGTAAGGGAATGTGCCAGGGAATGTGGAGGAACTCAGCAGGCAAACCCACCTTGTCCCTTGCACAGTCCATCAGCTCAGGCTTGGTGGGTGTTTATCCCACAGAGCAAGAGCTTTAGTCCTCCCCAGGAGGGAAAGGAAAGGGCAGGAAGCTGGAGGCACTCTCTGCCCCCATGAAGGGTCCAGCTGTAGGATTCTCTGCACAGGCACCTGAACCCTCACCACGAGCACATCCCAGCTGAGCTATTTCAAACATGGGCTTGGCCCCATCAAATGCAGCCTCATTTCCACATGAAAGGGCTGGAGAAATATGAAGCCAGCTCATCTGTATTGATAAAAATTTGGCATTACTTTCCCCCAGTTATCTAAGCTTTCTGTGTACATTAATCACAAGGCAAAAACCTGGAAGATGGGGTGCATCTCAGCTGTCTTTCTGGGGGTGGGGTTTTTTTTGGTTGGTTGTCCCTTTTTTCCCCTAAACTTCCTTTGTCCAGTTGCACTCTGCTGGAGTCTGAATGCTCTCTCCCCTCTGCAGTTTGGATGCCTCACTGTCAGTGCTCCAGCTCTGATGCAAGCGCTGGGTGCCGAGTTTGCCAAAGCTGGCACGAGCAGCCCGTGCCCGTCTAGACACAGTCTAACTGTGGCACTAATGCCAGGCTTCCAGAGGCTGAGCTCCGCGTTCCTCAGAGCTCTGCCCACGGTCAGCACTTTGATCTTTATCCTTGAAAACCACAGCCATTGACAAAGGTAAAATGAATTTCTGACTTTGAAAGACTTTGATGGCATTCCCCTGTTTTGGTTTGCATTTTGGTTGTTTTTTTTTTTTTGCTTCTCCTTTGCTCTCCCAGCTGAACTTCATCATAAAGCTTCTGATTACAGCTGCAGCTCCAGGACCAGAGAGAGGTCATGCTGTCTTGCTTTCTGCTGTTTTAAAATCTGAAGGGGAAACCCTGGGACACTTCTGAGACAGTCTGCCAGTGAGTGAAATGTAAACCGTAATGGGAATCGGAGATAGAGGCCCCTCAGGATCTGCTCTTGTACCTTCTTTAGAAAAACAAACCAAAACAAAACAGTCCTAAATAAGGCCAAGTGTCAAGAGCAGGAGAGAATGAGAACTATTTGGTGTTAGATTTCTAGCTGGAAATCTGCAGCCTGCCAAGCACTGCTATTTGCCTCCATGTATCACTGGCTGAGCCGAGGCAAGGCCTTCTGTCAGACTTTGTACAGCAGTGCTGTAAGGGTGCCCTGCCTGGAGGTGCTCCTCATGACATAAACAGGGTGAGCAAATCCTGTGTTGCTGCTCCTTCTTCTCAGTGGGAAAGGTCACACCTGAATTCACTGAAGGGCGCCAGGTGCCTTCATGGCAGTGATCCCATCAAGGCTGTCAAAGAAGACAAAGATGGCATCTCTGCTGGCAAGCTGTTGGGCCCAAACGTGGTGGCTGTGCTGTCACATACAGCTGGACAGTGACTGTGGTGCCTCGTGTGTGCAGCCATTTCTGACACTTTTCCCTGCTCTGAGTTGCAGGGTTTGGCTCTCTGAGGGGAAGTGCTGCACATCCCTCAGCAGTTCTCTCTGCTAGAGAAAAAGTCAGCAGCTTTGAGCCAGACTTTTCTCTTTATGAGGTTATAAAAGCCAGTTGTGAGATGTCTTATCCATTTGAATTTACTGGGGGAAGCACTTTGTATGAGGGACCTTCAGTGTGTGCTTCCACCAGCCTGGAGGAATTTCAGTGGAAGCAAAGGAGGGGGGTTCTTCCACTGGGCCTGGAATGAGAGCAGGGATTGAAAGAACTGCAGGTTAATACCATGGACAGTGCAAAAGGGGGAGGCTTTAATTAAGGGAGATGGACAGTGTTTATTTGCATATCTGTAACAATCTTCCAGGGACTGGCAGTGAAACCCAGGTTTGCTGAGGTCAATGGGATTTTTTCCACAGATGGCCAGGTGGGCCCAGCTCTCTCCCTAAACACCTGCATGGGAAAGTCCAGAGACCTTAAGGGATGGCAGTGACTGGAAGCACCTACAGGGATGGCCAATCCCAAAGGCAGAACATCCCAGAGCAGATTTTGGGAGTCCAGCTCCTGGTGAGGAGAGCCCATTTGCTAAAATGCGCTTTGTTAAACAAACAAGTGAAAACCAGCTTTTCCTTCAAGGTGACTGGCTCCCAGCTGGAACTGGCTACAAACTTTCTTCTTATCATATATAAATATCACATATACACACACATAGTTGGCAAGGAAAAACCTTATCTAGGTGGTATGTCTGTCTGAGATAGAAGGATGTTTACATTTTATGTGTATAAACTCACATAGATATATTCCTAATATCTAAAAAAAATTATTTTCCTGAACCCTTCACCAGTTGATTCACAAATGCCAAATGTTGAGACAATATATTAAATAGAAATGTTGACCGTTTCCCATGGAGATTTTTCTGCAGCCTTGAAGAAGCTCTACTCAACATTTGTTTTGAGATTCAAAGGAATTTGATTAACATTTTGCTGTTGCCCATTGCTGAGTACTCTGAGTTGAGCTGGGACCAGAGGAGCACTGGATGAGTAAAGCTCTTCTCTTATTTACAGCCTTGTTGAAACAATGAAGTAGCAGGAACCCCCTTGGAGAGCAATGGATCACAGCACTTGTCAAGATCATTTCCAAATCAAAGATGACTTCCAAGGAGCAGCAAGAGTATAATTTTGGAGCCAATCGAGCCAATGGCAAAAATCCCAATTTCTGCACAGTACTGTTAATGGAGCCTCTGAAATTTTGGAGCTTCATGTATTATATATTATATACTATAGATTATATTGTGGCTAAAAGGTCCTGCCCAAATTCAGCATCTGTGAGCCTGACAGAGGTATGGCCCTAAAAAGGAGTGATGAAAAAGGTCAGCCTAGTTTAAAAACAAATACCACAATTATAATGAGGCCAAAGGGAGAATGAAGAATTCAGTACTTAATATACTGACACCTGCCACTTGCAAAATATCTCCACCACTAGAAACAAATATCTGGGAGAGTTTGGAAAAGTTTGGTCACTCATTTGTTCCTCCTTTGTTTCCATTTCAGTCACTGCTCCATCTGTTCAGTGACAGCACTGACATTGCTAAATGTCACAAAGTGAAGCTGCCACAGTTGCTCCATGTGCTGCTCCCAGGTGAGAAGGCAACAGGAACAGCTATAATTCTTACCAAAACAAAACAAGGCAAAAGAATATTTGCTAATGTTTTTGGATATAGTTGTTAGGTCCCAGGCACAGAGATTAGTCAGAGTACCCATAAATATCACTGTCACTGAAACCCTGATTTCCAAGTTCTTTGCTCCCAACACTCGCCAGCTTTGAAAACCCAGCTGAGCTCTGGCTGCTGCACTGGGAAAACCAATCCCAAGAACTGGGATTTGCTCAATTCTTGGTCCCCACCAGACCATTTCAGGAGGGGAAGCAGAGGCACATCCATGTGGTGCATCTCCCAGTAGGAAAATGTCCCCATTGTAAATCCTGCAGGTGACCCCTCGAGCTTCAGTCCTGATGTCACAGCTTCCAGTGGCATCATTGGAAGGGATCAGCCCCAGGGTGACAGAGCAGATGTGGAGCCTGGCAAAACACCCAGGCCAAGTGTCACAAGTGCTCAGGTCAGTTTTCTCTCTTCTCTGCACGTCTCTGCCGGGAACCAGAGTCCTGGTCCTAATAAATATGGCAGTTGTGACTGTCATTTAAGAAAATTCAGTTTCCTAGAGAAACCTCAGACAAAAGAACGAACCCAAGATATTTATCACTTCACACTACGTTAATGCAAACAAAAACATTGCACACTGCAATAAATCCATTACAGAGTCTTACCAGAACAAACTGATATTCCCATGGGGCCAATTTCAAGCTGGAAGGGTTTGGGTTGGTTTTTGCTATTAATATTCTTTCGTAATGGAGAAGGCATTTTTCAATTGAGTGAAAAACTTTGCCTCCAAAAATGTCCCATTTCATTGAAAGATTTAGAGGTTTCAACAAGAAAAAACAAACACCAGCAATTCAATGATTGCCTGAGTGAGAGATTTCTTCAGTGTTCCCCCTCTCCCCATCACCTCAAAAAAGTCAAAAAGTAAAATATTAACTGAAAGAACCAAATCCATCCATGTCATCAACGTTTTTCATGAGGGAGAGCCACAGTCCCTGGCTACCTCCATCATTTACTTTGCAATAATGATATGCTTATGTGTTAACCCCAGAATTAGCTTGGCTGAGCCAGGAATGCCCACAACAAGTCTCTGAGGGACATATTTGTACCTGCAGAGCAGGACTGGGTGCAGTCACACACAGGCAGGGCCAGCCCAGGAGAGAGAGTCCCCTAGATTTGCAGAAGCAGAGCTCAGCAAAGCCTGGCTGAATGGCACCATTTAAGGCTGAAAGGAGAGCCCAAGTGCCAGCCAGCACAAGGAGATAAGCAGCACCCTGGAGAAGGGCACAAAGGTGGCACTGATGAGCAGCGCTTGGCTTTGCTCCCACAGGGGTCACAGCTGGGTCCTCTATTAAATTTTGCTCAACACAGCAGTATTGAGAATTATACCAAGTTACTCATTAGTATTTGACAGTCCTGGCATCAGCAAAGACAGTCAAAGGCTCTGTTATCTTTTTTTATAAGCTGGAGAATTTGGCTCTGAGGAGACAAAGGTCCAGCAGAGCATGTGGGGAGTATCACTCATGTAAGTAAAGTGGTGCTTTGTCCCTCTGAAGGTGCATCCTGGGTTTAGCTACAAGAGCCTCCATCTGGAAATACCAGTGACTGGTAAAAATGTGTCTGTTCTGGATTTTTTAAAAATTATCTATTATACTAGATGGAGAAACTATTTCCATTTCATTACCAGTATCCTTTTGGAGCTGAGGTTCCTGAGTGCACATGCAGCATTCAGGTTGGTCACACTAAATCATCAGTGTGGCAAAGCTGTTCCCAGTCATTGCTCTGTTTATTTTCAGTGTCCCATCCTATCAGCTCAAGTTGAGTTGGGAAGAGGTAAAGCAAAGACAACAGGCAGTTTTTACGGTTGCATCAAGTAGAAGGTAAGAAAATATAATAAATTTTATTTCATGCCTTCTTGCCAATTGCTAGAAATGTGCAGTCCATATGAATGCATATAACAAGGAGGGAATGTTGGGAAAACCAATAAAGATTTTGTGGTCTTAACTATAATGAATGTAGTTTGATATAGAGTCTGTTTTTCACTGCATGGCAAAATGAATCATAAAATACTGGACCTTGAAACTCCTGCATTTTTTAACAATAGCCTGGGGACAGTTTACAGTGTAATGAATTGTAATTAACCCACCTTCAAAATCTTTTATGAGTATTTTGCCAATTAGCTTCGCATGCTTGCTAATGACTCATGGCCAGCGCATGTCTTTGCAGAGCAGGGTTTACAGCACACGCAGCCCGGGAAGGCAGCAGAGGGACACGGGATGGGGAGGGACAGGCAGGTAAGACCCAACCAGTCCTAGCAACCTACACATGTCTGCATTCAAAGAGCCTCTGCTGCTCTCCCAGCCCCAGAATAACTGCAATAATGTATAGCGACGTCAAAAGGCTTTGGTTTCTGTAGGATTGTGAGGAATGCAAAGGGCTCAAGTCCTGACATCTGTTGTTACTTAGTACTAACATATATAATGCTGCTAATTGCTGAGCCATCTTTGTTTTCCTTACTTAGCACTAGGGTTAGAATTATTTTATTTTTGTGGTTCATGGCTTCCTGCCACTTGCAACACAAAGTCCACTCTAAAGAAAATAAAACAACTACCAGGCTGCCTACTAACAGTGTGTGGAGGGCTGGGGCTGCCTCTTCCCCCTCTTCTGTTTCAGGTTGTGTTTTGGTTGCTTTTTGGGGCTTTTTTTTTAGATAAGAAGAGACAGCAGAGCTGGGACCTGACCAATGTCACAGCCAAAGGCCACATAGGCCAGTATCCATCTCCCAGTATCCATCTCCCAGTATCCATCTCCCAGCATAGCCAGGAGGTGATGCAGGCAGTGCAGAATCCATCCCTCCCCTGCTGTACCCTCCTCGCTCCAGGCAATCCGTGGTTTATGGACTTCCCGAGGCAGAGGCTGCCTCCAGACCAGTGTGTTTTAACAGCCACCCATGGATCCATCCTCCTCAAATGTTTTTGATCCCTTTCTCAAGCCATTTATAACTTTTGGCCTCCGCAACATCCTGTGGCAATGAGTTCCACAATTTAATTATGCTTTGTATGAAAAAGTACTTCCTTCTGTTGGTTTAAACCTTCTTGTGTGACAGCACCGCCAGGTCCCTCTAATTCTTAGGAGAACCAGTGAACAGCCAGTTCCTATTTGCTTTTTTCTGTGTCAGTCATGATGTGACAGACCTTTACTGAACCTTCTGCTTCTGTCACCCCTTCCCAGCCTGAAGGCTCCTCATCTGCTTATTTTTCCATCTTTGTGGAAGCTGTTGCCCATCTCTCCTCATCCTGAATGCTTTCCTTCCCGTGCTTTCCAGTTCAGCCCAACTCTTCTGGAGTTCCCTGGCCAGAAAACTCTAGCATGGAGATGCAGTTTCACTGAGGAGTGCTGTAAGGATGTTTTCTGATTTGTTCCTGCCTCTTTGCCAGGTCATTCCTAACATGATTGTTGTCTCTTCTGATGGACTTTAAATGATATTTGCAGAGCTCTCTTTGCTCAATGTTATTTTTAGGGCTCATCTGTGTGGACGTACAGTGAGGGTGAGTGTTGTGCACGTGCTCTGCCTGTGTTGACCCTGCCCTGCATCAGCCATTTCACTGCCCAGCCACTCAGCACCATGGACCCTTTCAGCCATGCTTTGTGGCCACATTTGCATCATCTGCAAAATTTCTCTTCTCTCTGTTCACCTTTTTTTCCAGACTGTTTATTGCTTATGAATATGTATGAACACTATCAAATTAGTATTTCAACAACAGCTCAGTTCTAAGTAATGCATGAACCTCTCTCACACAAAGACGTGTGGCAGACACCAGCCAAGGCCTTGAGGGGACCCACCAGTGACCTCCAGTGACTGTGAAGGTTCAGAGATTTATACCCATCCTCCAAAAAGGAGCTTTTAACCCCTTATAGCTGCAGGAAAGGACTTTCTTTTGTCATCTCCTATCATGAAGCCTTGTTTCAGACAGTTTTTAGGCATTTATGTTTATTGGCACAACTCTCTGAACTCCTCTGCGCATGTTATCAGAGAATATGATAAAATGTTATATGTTATATGTTATATTGAGTGGGTAAGCAGGAGAAATCAATGATAAGAAGGCACATCTGGTGTGTCAAGTATTTCATTCCCCAAACAGGGATATGCCATTTGTTGGTTTATTATGTTTAATAACTGGCAGTCTGTCCCTGTTGGTTGTGCAGACCATGGACACAGGTGGGTAAGAAAGACTCAGCTCCACTGGTGCCTTCTGTTGCCAGGTACAGAATCACTCCTGTCTACAGGTGAACTGCACACCTTTGGCACTGAATCCCTCAAGTTCACCAGCCAAACCCACAGAATGTGTCCTGAATGCCCAATTGCAGGAGAGCTGAGAGCTGGGCTTGGCTTGATGTGCCTGGAAAATGCCCAGTGCTGCTCTCAGCTCCCTCCTGTCATGGAATTCTCAGCTACACTGGAAGTGAGTTCACCTGAAACTGCCCTGCTTGCACACTCTGTCTGAAGAGATTTTTCCCTTTGCCAGTTCTCCTGGAGGCTTATCCCTCATGGCAGCGTGAAACCCCACAGGGCAGTTAGCATTGCCAGGCCATTTCCTTGTGTCACTAAATGTCACCTCTGCTCTGTTACCCCATGTCATTCTCACTTCCCCGTCAGTCTGCTGCCCCAGGGTTTGGCAGGAAGGGCCAAACTTGTGATAAACTTCACCTGAGGCTCAGCTTGTGCCTCATCCTTGAAAGCCCTGTGTTTGGGAAGCATCCCTGGGCACTGTGACCCTGCCCTGGCTCTGTTGTGGTGCCACGTGGAGCTATCAGGAGTTTCTGAGTGTTACCTCTCTGAGTGTTGCTCCGTGCACCACTCTGCACCTGGAGAACCTGTTTGCTGGACATGCAGATAATCCACTGCAGAATTGTATCACAAACATGACCCTGGTGCTTGCAGAGAGCCTCAGTGGAAGGGAAGCCAAGATTTACTGCAGGAATTGTACAGTTCTTGCTGTGACTCTTCAGAGTTGAGCACCATGTTTGGACCACAACTTTTTCCAAAGAAAAACTACCATATCTGCATATTTCCAACCACACTGATCCTGCTGTAGTGACCTCAATTGCAATCCCAAATCTTCAACCTGATTTTCCTCTTCTTAGTTCAGCGGGACCTTTGCCTGTACTGTGCAGGACTGGACCATCTGTGTACATCCAGGTCATGGAAAAATATTATTTCTGTACTAAATGAGATCAGTGTGTCCCCAGTGTGGAGGGACTGCATTTACAGTCCCAACCACTTCCATACACTTCCACTTTTCCTCACAGGGACCTAATCCTGAATCAGGGAATGGTGGCATTAAATTCAATCAGGGCAGGGTTATTGTATGTGTTATTTTAGCTGATCTAACATGTCACAAAAATGTGTTGAATCTCTTTTTTTTTTTAAAGAGCAAAATAAAACATCTGGTTGTGTAATCAGTGGGAATCACTAGACACCTACACAGGAGAGCTGCAAGCATGGAAATACTCAGATACATATTTGAAGTAACACCACAGGTTTTTTGGGTGGGATTCTTTGCCCTGCTGCACTATGTCTGGACAAATCATTTGGATGTTGACCACTCAGGTAATGTAATCCAAAATCCTGTTGCCCGTGTTGCAAACAGAAGAGGAGGAGAGAACATTTCATTCCTGTCTCAGGCGGAGCAGAGCACAGCTGTGGTGTTTCATGGCAGGCAACAGCACTGCTGTAACCCAGCAGAGCACTGGTGGGGGGTGTGAACTGAAATTATTGCTCTTCTGCCAAAGAGCTGAGGCAGAATGAGTTCTTTTTTACTTTTTTTTTTTTCTTCTTCTCATTGACTCCAAAGCATAAAAGCAATCAGTGTTCCTGCAGTGCAGTAGGAACTGCACATGTGACATCAGCACCCTGCCATGCTGGAGCTGTTATTTCTGTGCACAGAAAGGGAGGTCTAACGTGGCTGGGTGGGAAGGGATGGAGGTGCAGGGACTTCCAGACTGTCCAGCTGAATCTCCCCATCCTGCTGCAGGACAGTGATCTCAGCACTGAAGCCAGTCCAGGTGTGCTGGAGATAGGATAATGCATCAATTATCACACATCCTATCACAGAGTCACTGAGGTTCAAAAAGACCTCTGAGATCATTGAGCCAACCTTGATCACCACCCTGTCAACCAGACACCAAGTGCCACATTCAGTCATTTCTTCAACAATTCCAAGGACTCTGACTCCACCACCTCCCTGGGCAGCCCATTGCAATGTTTACCAACCTTACCACTGAAGGAATTCCTCCTGATGTCCAGCGTGAACCTATCAAAACTCTCAGGACAGATCCAATCCCATCACTGATTAGCATCTCCCTTTTTTATCTTCTTTAGCACTTAGCCTCTAACACCTGGTGGAGATTTGAAAGGCTGGAAGTGTCTACTGCACCCTTGAGTAAAATGCCATCCATTTTACAACAGACCAATTCATGCATTTGTCTGTAAATTCCACAGTGCCTCTTTGTTTAAATGCTTGCTCTTTATTCAGGATTATTCACTAAAGTCTTTTATTCTTGACATCCCCCACAGTTTAGAAAAGAACTTTTCTCCATGTTGACAAGCTGTATGTGAAGCAGCTCCTCAGGCTGGGGTGGCTCAGTGGCTTCCCTTGGATCTGTGACACTCAACTAAGGACAGGTTTTTTGGGAGGGTCTTTGTGGTTACCTGCATTCTTTTGGGCTAAGCATTCATTTCTTAGGCAGCAACATAATTTTTATATAATCTTTTTTTCCCTGAAAAACAGATTTTCTGATGTCCTTTCCAAACAGTAGCTGGGAACCTGGCTCTCATTCCAGCCTAAGCCCATCTATGGCATCTATTACCAGCCCTGCACCACTGCACGCCTTTGCCTAAAGAGTTCCTCTTTCATTCTTTAGACAGAGACACAGAGCTACATCACACTCTAAGTTATAGCACTGAGCGACCCAGGGACTTCTGCCAACCTGGAAACAAGATATGAACGAAAGAGTTTCTATTTTTGCATTAAAATGGAAACAGGTGGGAAGGACGCGTGGAACTTACCAAGCCACATAAATACTTTTTTTTCATGTTAAAATTTGAATGGAATGGAAATTACAATCTTCCAGTGTTGCTGCAGAGCAGCAATATTGAGTTTCTCCTTACTCAGCCTTTAGCAGTAAGGAACCAGGTGCAGTGGAGCTGGAGTTCTGGAATTTGCTTCCTTACTCCATCTAACTCTCTCCTAGGTCTGCCCTATTTTGAATTATTGCTCCACCTGGCACAGGGGATGTTGCTGGCTCTGGAGAGAAGAGTCAAGTCTTGCAATAGTTTTTTTATGGATGGCTAGCTAGAGAATAAGAACAGGAATGAGCTGCTGGATGGCAGAAATCAGTGGTTTTCCCTTTTCCTACCTGATTTATGGCAGTGAACCTCTGCTCCCACACCGAGTTAGGTGCTTTGGCTCAGCCCAGGTATTTGCTGTGTGGTGGAGAGGCCAAAGCTCTGCCTTTTGAACCAGACCTCTCCCACCCCCTTCCTCCCTCCATGGCAGAACAAAACCTGAGGGAAGTGCCCCAGCTGAAGTGGAGCATGTTCCTAGGAGGACTTACTAAAGTAAAACCCACATCCAAAATAATTTTTTAAATTATGACGTAGTACAAATGAGACAGACTCTACCAAAACACTTGGTTGTCCATTGCCCAGGGGGTAGGAGCAGCTGCAGCACTGGCTGGACAAATAAGTAACCAAATGGATGGACAGACAATCTAACAGACTCCTGACTGCCTTCACTCACCCTTAATTACCAGTTTCCAGTAAACAGCCCTGGCTCTGCCATTGTTTTAGAGCAGGTAGGTATTGATCCAGTACTGCAAATATTGCCATCAGCCAGCCACAGACTTAACCCATGTGAAATCCTACTGGAATCAAATGGATTTGTCAAACTGCATCTGTCCAGCTCAGCAAAGAGCCTGGGACCATGACCATGAGCTTTTCCAGTAAAATGTCCTGCATGGCCCATTCCATGGGAATATGCAATGTCTGCAGTGCTCTGTGCCACAGGCACCAGGCAGGCTGCTACTGGCAGTAAGCTCCAAGTCTAAATGAGCTTTAAAGAGGATTCAAACACCTCTCCTGCTATCAAGCTGCATTTTTAATTCTAACTAAGAACAGCTTTCTGTTATGTTAAGGTTTGGAGGGTTGGCCAGTAATATACATATGTATTTAATTTTTTACCATTTTGTGCTTACTGGTTGTTTCTTGGTTTGCAACAGAATCTGGAATCCAAAGAGCAAAGTATTTGCAAAAGCTCTATGGCTTCAAGGTCTTTGAACTCCCAACACCAGGAGGAGATGAAAAGCTCCCAAGGCAGGCTGTTCTCTTGAGGCTCCCAGCCCAATTTCCAGGAACTGGGGTGCATCCAGTGCATTCAAGGGGATGGATTTTCCTCCAGAGGGAGGAAATATTCAGGTACGATTCAACTATGCAACCAAACCATTGATGTTTGCCTGTCACTTGTCTAGACACATGTTTCAAAAGGGAATGAAATAAAAGGAAGAAAAATACCCTGTCTGGGAATTCTTACCCAGAGACTTGCACAGCCCAAGAGCAGGGTAATTCTCCTCAACTGAATAAACATTAGAGGCAGTCTGAGAGCAATTTGGCTCCAGAACAAATATTGTTACTGAATTCTTTGCACCTGCAGTGGCCAGGGAAATGATAATACAGCCTCTCCACATCTTCCTGAGCCAGGCTTTGGAAAGCAGCTGGGAAGCATCTCCCATCTGCCACGGCACAGAGGGCTGTGTGGGCAGGGCTTCGGTGAGACCCTGCTGGAACCATCACATCCCAAAGGGAAGTGTGGGTGTCAGCCTCTCAGGGACCAGTTACTGGTGGCCTCCTTGAGGGATTCAAGAACCAAGCAACTGGGGAGAAGAAATGAGCTGTGGGTAAAGGTCTCACCTGGTACCACCTCAGGCTCATGAACACAGCAATGGCCGATGCCCCTGTGAGCACATAAATTTGAGTTCATCAGCACCACAGCTCCTCAGCTAACAGGGCCTCAAGACAGATAAAAATAGGGGGTAAATTGTATTTTAAACTGTTTCTCCTGTAAAAGAACTTTTTCCCTGGATGAATCCTAGGCAGAAATAGATTTGTCTAATAAATAGATCTTGTGTCTCACTTGGAATGTAATTCAGTCTCGAGTCACAAGTTACTGGGTTTATGCTACTCTTTGAGGATATTTGACTGTATTTCCCTTAATTCTTAGTAAATTTAGTGAAATTGGTTCTGTCTTGTATCAAGAACTTTTCAAGTTATTTGCATTTATCAAAAGCAGAGGAAAAATGGGCAAACTCTGTGTTCCACTGGAATGGTTTGTGCACAGTACATGAACTGTTGCATCCCAATTTACCACCCTGCATTGCACTAGCTGTAGAATTCAGTCATTTAGTCCTGTGCAAACACCAATAACTTGCCTTTTAAATATATAATAAATAAAGATGCATTTATTTGTTACATGAAGCACATGTAGTGCAACAGGCTGATGTTGAGGTGGCTTTGCTCACTCACAGCCCCAAATTCCTGCAGAGTAGCAACAAGGGTAGGAATTTTATACTATGAGGAACTCACTGCCATAGGGGGGTATTTTTGAATTTTGTTTTTAAATTATACCTACAAATACACACACAGGGTCCTTGTTTTCAGTCATCTCAACATTCTCAATCTCTGTATCATCTGGCAGATTTAAGAACAGGTGATGACAAAACAATTTGAGCTAAGAAAAAAATGGGTAAAAGGAGAAAAGATCTGAAGACAGGGATCAGATTGTTAGAAGAGAACAAAAAAAGAGACAACATTGAATTACAGAGCCTAAATTCAAAAGAATTATGCCAATTTCAGTTAGCTAAGTAGCTGTAAAGACTACCAAATATTCCTTATGATTCTTAAGCATATTAACAGATAATTATTCATATCTGTCCATGAAAATTAACCCTCACAAGAATGCAATTTAATCACTGCAAATTCAGATTGGCAGAAAAAGCACTCTGGGCTTTGTATCACTTGACTGAGCTTAGCAAATGAAAACACAGGAGATTTGGTTGATCCTCCACAAAGCTTTGGGGATGTGACATGATCAGAAAGGAGCAGGATGGTCTCGTGATGAGGTTTGGATTGTGAGATGGTGCTGAGTGCTGACTGCACTGGTGAGCTGTGCTGCTTCTGAGCCCTGCTGGGGCATGAGCCCTGCGATGGGCAGGATCCCCCTGGCCTGATTTGTCCATTTGGACAAGGAGCAGCACGTGCCCTGGCAATGGATGGATGGTCCTGCAGCAGCACACAGCTGACTCAGGAATGAGCCTGAACAAAACCTGCTGGTTTCTGCCCAAACAAGGGAAGGCCTGCAAAAGCCAGCGTGTCAGAAAGTGTTCTGCTCCCCTCACCACACTGACAGAGCCCCAGTCACCTCACCCACCTGGCACCCCCAATCTTTCATTCCTGCTGAAGGCATTCCACTGGGAATAGCTGGAACATCCCAAGCTCCCTGAAGGAGCAGCCCTCTTAGCAGAGCCTCTGTTAGATCCAGCCCAGACTTCCCCACAGTACCACATCACAAAACCATTGTGCATCTGGCCCAAATTTAAGGCACAGTTAGCGGAATTGATACAAGAAAGAAACCAAGGACTGAATTAGTATCCCACAAGGTTGGTTGGGCTTTTTTTCCACGTCCCAGATGAAGTGAGGAGCCATGTGGAGAAGTCCTGTGTCCGCCTCCCAACCCTTCCCAAACACTCTCTAGGTTTTGCACTCTTTCAAACAACTTCATTACCTGCCCTTTTTTTTGTTGCCAGGAGAGGTTAACAAAATTACCGAGGGATGAAACATTCTTGAAACATTCTTTCTGGCTCATCAACCAGGATTAGCGGATGAATTGCACTGGGTGGTGCACACCTAAAGCAGAGGGGCGGTGGGGCTGCACCATCACCTGGTTCTCTGCAAGGAGCCACCACAGAATGCAGGGTGTGCACACACGTGGGTTTGGAGGGCAGGCAGAGGGAGAAAGCCCCGAGTGCTGCTGCTGAGGGCTGCCCGAGTGCTGGAATTCTCTGTGTTTGACCAGGGCTGCCATGAGCATGGCACACACTGGGAAATCCTCCCCAGCACCTGTCCCCATGGGCCTGCCTGGCTGCAGCAGGGCCAGGTGAGCCAGCAGGGCAGAGCTCCATGCCTTGGGAAAGCTCAGCTCTCCCTCAGCCCTCCCCTCCTTGCTGGGGAAGGCTGTGCTCCTTGGCAGCACCAAGATGTGCCAAGCAGGTGGTTCTAACCCCCAGCAGGGCATGGCCTGCTCTGCCTTTCCCTCTGAAAAGCAGTGTTTCCAGCTTCCTACCAAACACTCTTCCTACCAAAATTTTTTTCAATAAACTGCACAGGTTACCAGGACCTGTGACTTTGCACAGCATCTTTGCTCTTCCAGGAACCTGCCCTGCATCACTGACAGGTACCAGTGTTCCCAGGGTGTAAGTTTGTTCTCTCCTTTTGTCTTTGCTTTTGATCTGTCACAGCCAGTGGGTTATAAAATAAAGCTCTGCACATCCCTTGACAATTATACTTATTAAGGTGGCCCTGGCAACCCAAAACGTTTGTGGTCACTGCAATTTAAAACTTTTTGTTGCAGCCTTGAGTATCAGAAATTAAAACTATTGGGAAACACAAATGTTTTATAGATTATATGTGTGTCTTCTAGAGGTAGTAGCCAGCTAAGCAGAAGGTAAGGGGAAAAAAGCAGAGATTAAAATCTAGGTCAGAACAAATGTTGGACAAGAGCCCATGCTGTCAAGTCCCAGGCGTCCCACAAGAGAAAGAATGAAAGGGAGCAAAAAGGAATTCTTCTTCTCTTAGAGGTGGAATAGTGGCCTTTGCAAGCATCCCATATTGTGGAAAAAAAGATACTTCAGAAATGCTATTGCTCCATTCCATCATCTGCTTCTAGGACAGCCATTACTGGCCGTTAATATTACAGATGCTTTGTTACTTGTGCTGCTGGCTTGTGCTTGTCTTGCCCTGCCCCTCCTTCAATCCCAGCCTCACCTCTGATTTGCTGCTCCCCAGTCTCACAAAACACCCAGCCCTTTGGTCTGCTCAGTCCCCACAGAAGCAAAACCACCCCCTGCCTTTCCTCCAGAGCAGCCGGACTCGGGTGCTCCCATGCACGGGTGGGCACCAGCAGCAGGACCTGTTTGCACTCCCTGTGCTCCCATGCACGGGTGGGCACCAGCAGCAGGACCTGTTTGCACTCTCTGTGCTCCCATGCACGGGTGGGCACCAGCAGCAGGACCTGTTTGCACTCCCTGTGCTCCCATGCACGGGTGGGCACCAGCAGCAGGACCTGTTTGCACTCTCTGTGCTCCCATGCACGGGTGGGCACCAGCAGCAGGACCTGTTTGCACTCCCTGTGCTCCCATGCACGGGTGGGCACCAGCAGCAGGACCTGTTTGCACTCCCTGTGCTCCTCTCTCAATCTGTAATAAGCCATGGGCACTAGAGCCAGTCTTCCCCAGATCCCAAGCACTTGGGTGCTGCAGATTTCACACCAGTTAACCCCACCAAAGAGGGAAAGTGAGCCCTGTGGCTACTGCAGGAGGCAGGACCCCGAGCCGGCCCTGGCAAGGTGCAGGGATCAGAGCAAGCCGAGGCACAGCCTCTGCCGTGCCCACACCTCTGCCTGCAGCTGGAGCATGCCCAGGTACCAGGGCTGGCTGTCCCGGTGAGCAGGCAGCAGCCACAGCCACTGAGCACTGAGCTTCATGCTTCGATGGAGTCACGGCCTTAGGCTACGTTTCTTTCAAAAGCAGCAGCATTATTTTAAAAGCTTCACTTTCAGAAGTAACTTAAGCACTTCAATAGTAAGTCTTGCTGGCTCACAGTGAGGTTTACACCCTTAACTGCCTTAAGTTACCCCTGGGATAGGCTCCAGGCTCCCACCATTTCTCTGCTTCTCTGACTGAGCTACCAGATCTTCAGGACAGGGACTCTCCATAAGATTGGGTTTTAATATCCGTGCCTAAATCACTGGCTTGTTTGGGTGCCAAGATGTCCCAAATAATGGTTGGTCTTTTTGTTGTGGGGCTGACCCTGCATTCCTCATGGAGCCAAAGCTCCCCTCACTTCTGAAAGGTGCAAAGAAAAGCAGCCCACCATCTTGTTGCCAAATCATTCTCCATGGGAGATTTGATTTGAAACTCACAAAATACCGGGATTTATGAGGAACTGGCCGCAGTGTGATCATAAGAACATACCAACATTGTAGCTCCCCATCCTTTGATCTTGGCACTTTAATGATTAATTAGTGCTAAAGCACTGGAAAAATACCTCACTTGAGGCAGTTTAAAGCTTCTCTTTGTATAGATACAAACTATGACTCACATGAAAGGATAACCCAGAACTGCAAGAGGGTGAGATTAACGCAGAAGCCTCTGGTCACATGCAGGTGTTTGCCCAACTGGACAAGTGGCACAATCTGCTCAGCTTTAGGGACTGTTCCCATTGAAGTGCCTACATTTTCCATCATGCGCTGCAAGAAACTCTCTCACCATGGAGGGAAATCCATCCCTGAGAAAGAGACACATGTTCAGGGAGGTATGAGCCTTAAAGAAGCATCACATGTTATGGCAATTTGCAGAAAATATTCCCCACCTAGGGTGGTTGGAGAGGAGCCATTTTCCCCTTCCTCTGTCACAACTATGCATTTAAATACTTCCAAATATGCTCCAAGGTATAAGTCCCACTGCCACCAGTGCTCAGGACAAAGTATGACATGGGAGAGAAGGCTTTTCTTGCATAATCCTGCAGAGTTTACGTGTACTGCACCAAAAACTGGATGCTGACCTTACATGTTCACAGCCCTGCCTCTCACCCTTCTCCAGCCATCTGTCCCTGTGCATGCAGGCACTCAGGGACACGGGACAGGACGAGAGCACTCAGCCTAATCAGAAATGGCTGAAGTGTCCCAAAACCCACTGCAGACCCCAGAACTGAAGCTGTCTGCAACCTTTCTTCTCCCAGAGACCTGTGGGCCAAGCCCCCCAGCACTGGGGTCCCTCCAGGCTGGATTTCACCTCTGCCTGCTGGTGGGAGCAGCCACAGCTTCCTGCAGAGGGACCTGTGTGCAGGGGCTGCACATGGCCCGGCAAGCCATGAGATCCTGCCAAAATAAAGTGAGTACAGCCCTTTTCTTTACCCCCCTTCCAGCTGAGTGCTGCAAACACCTTCTGATTTATGTCAGGTTTGCAGCACTGCACATGGAGCCTGCTGCTCACAGCCTGCAAGGGGAGCTGACTTTGTTCTGGGACAAATTTCAGGAAAAGTTTGCTTGGGGTCTCTTTTCTATATGGGAACTCTAAAGTGAAGTGTTTGACTTGGACTCACCAGAGCAACAAAGATGGTTTGCTGAAGATGCCATAACACCACTTTTAGTTTGGATCTCTCACACCTCCGTCACTGCCAGGCTCTGGGCCCTCAGGACAGGGCACCATCCATTAGGGCACAGTGAAGTTAGGATTTATTTCTGCATGCATTCAGTGTTTCCATCCATAGCGTGGGATAACCCTGAATGGATTTGCTTTGAGATCATCACATCAAAGGTACCCTTGAAGCACAGATCCTCAGTGCTTTATTGGCAGTAAGTAGGTTTTAGTATTTGCTAGCAGAGCTACTGGAAGTGCTCTTGGTGGAACCTGAAAGGCAGAAGCATTGGCTGGACTTTGTGTTCCTTACAGGAACTGAGGCTGAGCTCAAGTCCAGTGGAAGTGCAGCTGAGGTGGAGCACAGGTAACAGAGGGGCAAGGCCAAAGGGATTGTGACACACCCACATCACACAAAACAGGGAAATTGTTTTCTGGATTTGACATCCAAACTCACTTGGCCTCAGAGGAATTCCACACAATCCTCAAACTGAATTGAAGTCTGAGGTGGGAATACAGAATTCCTAGCCTGTGTAATGACAGCTCTCTGCTCCCAGTGCTTTGATCCTGTCTCAGTTAAAGCAGAAGGGAAAAGTTGATATAAATAGCATTAGCTAGGAAACTCCAGCTAGGAGGATTTCTGAGCATTCAACATGAGTTGTGCTTTGAATTTTGGAGGCTGCAAGGAGCTCCTCTTCCCTCAAAACAGGGCATTGGCCTAAAAGAGGTGGAAACCCAAAGACAAGCGACTGATCTCAGCCATGCACGGTCATTGCTTGGACCCTGGATTCCCACATTAGCAGGAATGTCAGAAACTAGGCTGGTGCACAGAAATACACAGATAAGAAAGGGAGAAGACATCTGCTTCTGTCTGTCTTGTATCCTTTCTCTTCTCCTCCCTCAATTCCATCTAGGACTAAAGACCTTATCCCTTCAAACAACCTGTCAGAAACGAGTCTATTTCAAGGTAAAAATTTTCAGCCTAAATGATGAGAAAGATTCTTAAAAAGCATAGGAATAAATATTTGAAGATCCTTATTATTATGTACACAACAGCAGCTGCTTTCATCCTAAGCTTGAATGAAAATTGCAGGATGGAAAATACAATTCACAGATGGATAAGCAGCAGTTGTCCTGCAAGGCAAATGAACCAAAGGAGGGAGGGCAGGGAATCATGGAGTTGTGCACAACTTTGGCTGGTGGCTTTGGTATCTCCCTCCTCACAAACAGCCCAAAGAAGGTACAGAAGAAAGCACCTCCACGCCTGATTGCCAAGTAACAGAGGATTCGTGTGCAGAGCAGGGCGAGGGACACCAGGAAAGGTGCGTGGAACACAGGGAGGTGCAGGGTGTGCTCACCTTGTCCTGGCAGGTCACAGCTGCTTGCCATCCTCAGGAGAGGCCATCACCTTGATCTGCTTCCATTGCTTCTGGCTACAAGGAGCTGAGGGGCCAGGAGCTGGCCTTTGCAGCAGGGCTGTGCATGGAGCCCAGCATCAGCCCTACTGCTTGCCTTGTGCTCTTCCAAGCATCCATTCCCATCTCCCTGTGGCAGCTCCCTCAGGCAATGTGACCTGAGCTTTGGGTCTGGAGTGAAACTCTAAGTCTTGGCAGATTCCTCATGCCTCTGGATTTCAGAGAGGACACCTCTGCAGGTCTGGGATCCATACTGGAAACTGGCCACTGCTTGTAGGACATGAGTGCTTTGCCCTAAAAATAGTTTAGCAGTGCATTCAGAGCTGGAGAGAACAGAAACAACACTTCTGAACTCAGCTCTGAGCACTGTTTACCCCTTAGGATATCCAGTAATGTTTCCTTCCAGGAGTAAGTGCTGGGAGATATCCACACATCTGCCTGGCTTGCAAGGATGTCAGGAGAAAAGCTCTCAACAAAGAGCGGTATCTTACATCACACCCTGCATGCAGGGAGCCCCAGGGCTTTGGCATACCTTTGTGAGGAGCACATTCCTAAGTCGAGGGCTCTCTCTTCACAGGAACACCCTATCCTCCAGCACCAACACACTTAATCCACAGCCCCATGGGCAGAACTCCCCACCACCCACAATTCCTGGGTGATGCAGTGAATTCTCTTTGTAGCCAGATACACCACTGGCAACCAACTGATCACCCAGCAGCAAAAAAAAAGCAGTGGAATGAGAGTCCAAGAGCCATTTCCCAGTGCCAAGTTCCCCAGCTCTTCCTCCATCTCCCTCTGTCTCCAGAAAAAGAAAACCAAAAAGAGGTGGCATGCTCAGCACATTGAAGTGCTTTGAGACTCAACTGAGTCATCCACTCATTGTTTTTCTTTTCAGAACTCAATAAACCGGGATCTGCCAGTATTTCAAGACACAAAATGCAACAGGGAGTCTTTAGCTCCTGAGGTTCCATATTCTCTAGGTGTTCTTGTGCATTTCTCTGTACCAATTTCAATTGAATAGTCCCCCTTTTTTTGTCCTGGTTCTCTTTGAGAGGTTTATCAGAACAATCCAGACTGGTTTTGTAAATTTGAGTGCTACTGGTGATGCAGATAGTTTTCAGTTGGACACAGTTTTTGGAAGGAGGAGATTCTGTTTTCATGTATTTTTCTTAGGCTCATTCCAAAAAAAGAAAGCCAATCCCTGCCCTATTTTGGACAGGTGGAAGAGAAAAATGGATGTAATAGACATGTACCAAAACACATGCTGCAGAACCAGGCTCAGTTTTGTCCGGCAGGAGGCCCGGATGTGTGTGAAAAAAGAGAAAACCCCCAGCCCCAGCAAGAAGAGGCAGGAAATCCCAACCCCCAGCGTGAAGGGCAAGAGGTGAATTGGAGCCCTGCTGGCCTGTCCTGCTCTGTGCTGAACTCCCCGTGGGCTGGTGCTGGCTGGGAGGAGCTGTTCCCTGGGCTGTGGCAGCCAGACTGGTTTGGTGGCTGCTGCATTTGCTTTTCCCTGGCCCCCCTGCACTCCAGGTGCTGCCCCTCATAATCCTAATCCATCCCCGTGGTGCAGTGCCCTGTCCTGCCTTCCTGCACAGCACAGCAAGCAGCTCTTGGGTTTTCTGTAGGATCAAGAGGAGGAAGATGATCCTATGGCTGCAGGGAAGGATTAGAGGCTGGAATCTGTGCCCTATTTCGGGCTATGCTCTTGGGCAAATTGAATTATCCATGCTTTCCATAGTTCCTTGTAAAGAAACTTTACACTTGGAGATGAGGATATTATCCCACTTCCTTCCCTCTCTGAATTAAATATCTGTCAATTCCTTGCGAGATGCAAAGGGACCAAAATCCCACACAAACACGCCTGCAGATACTTTTCAATGGATTTTATACCTAGAGGGTCCCATTGAAATGCAAATATCGGGCCCTTCCCAATGAAACAAGTTTCTGTACCACAGATAACCTAAGCTAAAGGAAGTGGAATAGTCCATATGGAAATAACCTTGCCATTTAAAACATCATTAAAACGAGTACCTTCCAGTGCACCTGGAGAGGGATTGTAGATGGCAAGGCACCAGTGGACAACAAAGCCAGAGGGAAGTGCCTCTTGGAGCCCCCTTTCTGTGCTGTCTCCAGGTCTTGGGAGCACTGGAGAGACACCAGCAGGGCCATCACCTGCCCTGAGCTGGCAGAGGAGACTGGGGGCCCGAGGACCAGAGGTGAGAGGATCCATCCCAGCTGCCACAGCCCTGTCAGAGGTAAAAGCCAATCCTGCTGGAACTGCTTCATCCAGGCTGCTGCTGGATGTGGCAGAGGCACCTCAACAGGAAAGTCTCAGAAAAGAATCTGCTGCACCATCTCCTGCCATCAAAGCTGAGTCAGAAAACTGGATTTGTGTGTGTGTGTTTTCCCCAAGACACAAAGCCCCTGCATGCTGAGGAGTCCAGCCAACAAAATTACTTTTGGTTCAACTTATTCCTGGGAGCATGTGGAGCACTGACCCCAATACCTCAAAGCAAAGTCACAGCCCTTCTGCAAAACCTGTGATCATTTTTTTCCAGCCAGTGTCCCATTTCAGCAATGGAAAATCTCTGTCTAAAGGTGCACATACCATTTTTCATCAGTGTAACAACAGACATGGTAGCAGCTCATTTAATTAAGGAGCCTAATTTCCCTCAATTGTCTGTTAAGGGATAACACAGGTGTTTCATTTCAGAGTGCATTAGTATATGAGGCTCTAAGCCTAAAAGCTAATTTTAAACTTAACCTAATAATGTTAGTAATAACGACCTGTGATTATTGTCTTGTGAATCAGAACCTATGATACTTAAAATAATTAGCATCAAAGCCTAACTAGTACCTTGCTAAATTCATTATTAGACCTAAACCCTCAGCACTGAATTGAACTTTAAAATGAATGTTGGTGTGGGCTTCCCCCACACACACTGGAGGGAGCATTTTAACAAATTTAATTTGGAAATGTAGTTAAAGTTTTGATCACCAATCTTTTCTTCTGTGGTATTAGCACAAAGTACAATTTGATTAAAGAACAGTGATCTATTTTATGTGGTCCCTACTACGTTTGGAGCACACGTTTCCCTCCAGCTAGGGAATTGCTCCAGGAATTACTACACTGGCCAAACCTGTGGCCAGTGAAGCCCAATAAACTCTCAGGGGACATCTCTGGGGGGCTTCTCAGGGTGACAGAAACCAGCTGGCTTAGGGAAATGAGGCTTGGGTAAACCTTGGCACAGGAGATTCCTCAGTGCCTTTCCACCCCAATTTTTGACAGTCAGCCTTTCTTCTGAGGTCACACAGAGACTCAGCTGTCCTCTGTGTCTGGAAAGGACAGAGGAGGTGGCTGTCACTCCTGCTAAGTGAAGGAGTGACAAGGGAGGCTCAGAGCCCAGGGACTGGCTCCCCTCTAACAGCTGCAGGAGAAACAAAAACCTTTTCCAAAACACAGTCCACAGCAAAGAAGGGGACAGAAGGGCTTTGAAGTGTAGCTCTCCTCCTGGATCCAGTGGGAAGAGGTGGGATCACAGCAAGGGCCTGTGAGCAGCAGTTACTATGGCCAGGAAAGTGGGATGGCTTGGAGGAGGTCAGCAGCCCTCAGCAGAGTGTGGCTTCCCCCAGGACCCTGCAGCCCATCTGTGTCCATCTCATTTTGTGCCTCCCGTGCCTGTTGCTGGCAGGAGCAGCTCCCAGCTGATGCCCCCCACTAAGGGAGGGCTTTGGAGGCCACACCTGGCAGGCAGAGCTGACCCAGGCTGGTGGCTGCAGCATCCAGGGCACCAGCCCCAGCTGGGAACAGAGACAAAGCAGAGGTGAAGCTGCTGAAGTGGCAGGAATCACTGAGCCTGTACGTGTGCCACAGAGAGGAACAGCCAGAAGAGCAGACCCTGAGCAATAAACAATATTTCAGGCATTACGAACACAGGAGAGCTCTGCTGATGAAAGATTTGTAGTTGTTATTAATATCTGTTGAGTCCAAGCTCAGACCTGAGCTCAGTCTGCACTTGAACCTTCTCCAGGTGCTCAGGTTTCCTGATGCAGATCTGCCTGACAAAACAACAACAACAACAAAGGCCTGAAAACATGCTGTTGATTTGGAGAAGAATTTCCTCCACGCATCCAGGAAAGTTCAGAGAAGAAATTGCTCACCTGGGATGCATAGCTGTTAATACCTTCTCACAAGCTTTCCCACCCACAGAACGAAAAGCAAAAACCAGTTGGCTTTCGGGTATAAACCAAATTAGAAACAGGGAAGGGAAACCTACCAAGTACCCACAAGGAGTTTGGCTGAAGAACTGTGATGCTTCTGAACATTTGACTTGATATTCTCCCACAGAAAATGAGAGGGAGGCCAAAGCCTAAACATTCAATTACTTTTAAAAATGCTACTGTAAGCCTTTAAGCCAGTTTGGGAGATTGTGCAAATTTTGTCCTGATGTGATAAAAATAAATAAAAAATTCCCAGTACTAATCACGTTGGAAGTCAGATATCCTAAATGTCCTGTTTCTTTTATTTATCCCAGCTGCTGCATTATCACAGCCTAACTTGAGCAAGCCTAAGAGCAGTCATGGTCAGTATCTGTGAAAAGGATCCTTAAGAAAACAAAATCTCCTGGGTGTAAAAAGCTAAAGGTGCTGCAGATCATTCCCACTTTGTTAGGACACAGCATTGCTATGGGAGATCCTCACTGTGAAAACCTCTCTGAGCTCACTTGTGTTCACAGAAAGTCCTAGAGGAGGTTTTATATGATTATGAGCATCTTAGTCAATATTCACCCTGGGCAATTAGAATTTGATTTTGTTTCTTTTATTAATTACGTTAATTACTGACAGGGTCCAAGGCTTTCGGCCCAAGCCCCTGCACAGCCCTGACTGCTCTGAGGTTTCCTTCCCTCCAGAACTGCAAAGCCTCTTGGTCAAGCAGACCCTGCACCCTCCTCACTACCAGGTGGAATTTGGAGCAGTTCTCCTGCCCTTACAAGTCAGACAGCAGAGTCGGCAGCTCCCTGCAGGGCTCCGAAACCTCCTGCGAGAGTGGAGCAGGAAGAGGCTCCCGCAGTTCCCCTGCCGGCTGTCAGGAGGGATGTGCAGCCCCAGGAACGGCAGAGTCGGGCAGCCATGAGCCGAGTGGATGCTCGGAGGTGAAAGGGAAGGGAGGGGAGGGAAAGGAAAGGAAAGGAAGGAATAGAAAGAGATGCAGGAAAACTGGGCTAAAAAAAATTAGGTGTTATTGAACTACTGGAATGTGCTTCTGCCCAGTTTCCTAGGGATGGTACATGTAGAACAGGAGTGAATATGCTGTGAAAATAACAGCAGCAGAAGAGCAGGTCTCTGGTTCACCTGGAAGGAGGGAGGTGCACAGGCATTTACGTAGCCTGCGTGAAAGAAAAAATTCGGCCCTGAAGTGTTTGGCATCAGCTCCTCAGTACCTCCACAAGTGGATTTCCAGTCTTCATGCAGAAATCTTTGCATCCTTCCCATACAAAGCCACACCTGAGTTACATGCAGGAATCCTTGACAGTCACAGTTCATAACCCCACTCCTTTTCCTGCCAACAAACGAAATGTCATTCACTGCCGCTTCACAGGACTTGATTTAGAATGGAATGAATATAATTCAATGTAAATACAACAGTTTTCAGCACTTGGAGAAACTGCCCATGGGGACCACTCTGCTACAGGCTTTTGCATTCTGGGCACCATGAGAAACGGGCTGGGGGCTGGCCACGAGTCACTTTCCACGGGAGTTTGTGTGATGGTGCTAATCTTCATCTTCCAGCTCATCTTTGGACAGCAGTGTGGGAGGAACTGAAACGTAGGCAAAGACTCACTCACATCTGAGTAAACAACATCAACAGCTGAGGTTTAACACCCTGTCTGGCATTGGCCAGCGATGAAGGATTTCACTGCAGCCACAAACCTGTTCCACCTCTCTCCATACCCAGACCAGTGCACAGATACCCACACAGAGTCTGGGGGCCCGTTCTTACAGGTCAGCCCCTGCTTTCCCCCATCACCTGTGTCCTGTGGCATTGCTGCACTGGCCCCAGTGCTTGGTGACCCTCAGCCACTCCTTCCAGGAGGAGGAAGACGAGGCTGCAGCTCCCTGGGCTCTTGCTCCCTTCCCAAGCCTGCCTTGCAGCATTCAGGCATCCCTGTTGATTTAACCTGCCAGCTCTGGGTCGGCCTCTGCCCCGCCCGGGGCGCAGACCCTCAGGGAGCGTGAGCCCTTGGACCTGGCTGCAGAACGGCTGTGGTGGCTCCGTGCCATCCTGCTGCTGCAAACAATCCTTCCAGAATCCTTTCAGGTGTGTTACTGATTCACAGGGAAAACTGGGGGGAGATTTTCATTGCATAACACAGCCAACCTCAGGACCAAAACAGAATGGAGGTGTTTAATCAGAGCAGTCCCCTCCAGTTCCCATGGCAGGGAGCTGAGCCAGATCTACATCTGAGCTCTGCTGCTCGCGAGCCCAAGGGACCTGGGGGTTCTCCATGCTGCTTCAAGCATCCATCAAAACAACTGTAAATGAGTTATGTTTCAAGTATGCAAGAACTTGCTTCTCCATGCCAAAAAACTATTAGTGTTCTCAGGCTTCCAGCAATGCAAAGCAGAGTCTGCAATGTCCTGATGAGAGATAGATGCATTTCCTCTTAGACAATTAATATTAGGGGTGGGTTTTATTGCCATTCTTTTTTATGTTGTTAACATCCTGCCCTCTTTCCTGGTTCCTCCCAAAGAGCTACAATGCAATTTGCAAAACTCCCCTTTGTAAGACGTAAACATTTACTAAACATTGTCTTTCCACTTTGTATTATGACAAAAGAATAGAAGTCAAGATGTTAAATATACTTCTGTATTTGCATCTGAAAGCCCCAGGCCTTCCTGAACATACTTGCAGATAACTTCTATTGTTTCCAGCACGTTGTTACCTTTTTCTGTGGATCATCAGCTCCGTGAAAATCCAAGGGCAGGGTCTTTGCTGGAAGCCTGTCCAGGAGCCTCCCACCACCAGTGCCTCAGCAGTGTGCCCATGCCATATGATGATCATCTGTGTTATTCCACCTGATTGGTTCATCCTGGGACAAACCCAGCCTGGCCTCCAAACACGTCGCTGGGATTTGGGAACCAGACCTTTTCTGCAGGGCAATCCAGCTAAACCAGAGGCTGAAGCAGTGACTGCAGAGGGCGTTCCTAGAGCCACCAGGCAGCAAAGCCTCTGGTGATGGGAGTGATCCTTCTGTCCCTGAGGGGTGGCCAGGCTGTCCCAGCCGTCCCAGGGCTGTGGTGCTGCAGGACAGACCCCGAGTGCAGAGCACAAACCACCAGCACACCAGAAACCCTCCTGAGCGTTCTCTGGAGCCAGGAACACCTGGAAACACTTCAATCACCTCCCTCACATCTCCACTAGATAGAAGAAATCCAGGGGCTTCATCAACAGTGCCTCTGCCAGAAGCAATGAAAACAGGACCTTCAGCCCAGTTTGGATGGAGCCTGGAGTGCCCAAAGCCCCTCCCTGTTCCCCCAGCAGAGCGTGGCCACCTCAGCCCCTGCAGCAGCGCACCCACCCTGGACCTGCGCTCTCTCCTTTTCTCTTTGCCCCTCTCTGCTTGCCATAAACACCATCCTGTATTTCACAGAGGGTAAGGGATGGCACCACATTCATTGATGTTGTAACGTTCTCCAAGGGTGCAAAATAAAACCAGTTTTGCATTCCATATCTCTAAGCAAATGCCTTTCCTTTCCCTTTCTTCCTTGTTATTTTGTGCATGTGTGTGCACATATATTTTTTCAGGAGTAAAGAGCATAGTTTACCCCATTACACACACACATTCTTTAAGCGCAATTATTTGGAAAATTTCCTGTTAAAATTCCCGCTTAATAAGTAAACATCATTTAAAGAAATGCTCAGCATCACCTGGGTGGGTTTTTTTTAAATAATAAGAAAATCCAAGACACGAGGGTATAAGAAGAGATGTCCAGCCTGACTCTGTAATGCAGATGTGACTTCAGGATATGAGTTTACAAAACTGATTGAAGCAAAAGAGGGAAGACTGATTTTTTCTAGAGCTACAGGAACAGTTTCAGAGTTTAAATCCTTCTTAAAATCACACCACAACCACAGGGGCTGAAATCTTCCTGAAATTTTTGGAGGGAGGTGGGGCTGTTTGTTTTAAATAGCCTGCTAACCTCATCTGCTACTGCAGACAAAGCCTTAGGCCAATGCTGCAAACACCTCTGGTATTGTTCAGAGCAGTCGCTTTTGCACCTGCCAGGAAATTTGTAAGATCAGAGATGCAGATCCACCTCCTGCAACCTCTCTGCCTTCCTGGAAACTCCCCCAGCATAGCTGACTGGGTAGGATTAGGCTCTTGCTGCGGAGGTTGATTATGTGATCTCTGTTTCTTCCAGCCCTGCCAGCCAGGGCTTACCTCCAGATGAGTATTTCAGCACATGCTTAACCTTCAGCAATGAGATACTCATGCTTATAGTTAAGTGTAGGCTTAAAAATTTAGTTGGAAGCAAATCACAAGCACATTCTTACATACTTCTCTGGGCTGGGCCTAACCAGAGCTCTCCTTTAAAACAGACTTTTTTTTTTTTTCCTCCCAACATTTATCCCATCACTGTAATTTCCCTCCTCAACTTCCCACTCCAAGTGCTTCATTCCAGTGAAACCAAGGGGAAATGACATTTTCTCCTACAGCAGTAGATCATAAATGACAACAAGCATCAGATTGGGGATGAATTTCGAGGTGACATCTTCTATTTAGCTCAGCTATCCCAGGCTAACTGTACACATGGGTCTGTCCAAGGCCTGGCTTTCCCTAAAACATCTCCTCTCACACCTCTTGCACTGCCACAGCTCTGCAGGACTCCAGGCACACACCGGGGCTTTATGGGGCTGGGGGGAAGCTGCCTCCTCTGTTAAGCATCCAAGAAAACAGAAGGAATGCAGCACATTGCTCCTGCCTAGCAGAGAGTTAATATCCTTGCACATGAGCCATTTCACCTACAGCAAGAAGTGAAAGCATGCGACTACACCCAGCAAATGATCACAGAGCACCCTGCAGGGAATCTGCTTCCATTTCAAAGGGAGAGATCAAAACCCACAAAGAAGAGAAGGGGGGGAAAAAAAAGGAAAGAAAGAAATAAAGATGCTCCCAGCCTGTGCATGAGATCAATGTTGGGCCCAGCCTCAGAAGTTTTCAGAGAGGAAGGGAGAGACATGGACAGGAGAATCATAGAGCAGCTTCAGTGCCGGATTATTTATGTGCTGGGGGTTTGATCCTACACACCAAAATAAATGGGAGGTTTGCCACCAACTTCAATGGAAGCAGAAACAAGTCCTATCACCTTCAGGATTATTGGCTGTCTGCAGAAAGTTTTAAATTTTATATAGAAATTAAACAGAGGATAATTTGACAGTTTAATGGTGACGTCGTGGTTTTTACATTAAAAGAGACACAAATTTATCCTTTGGGTTTTGCAATTATTTTTTCCCTGCCTGTTGGTTTTTTAAAAGAAGAAATCTCATGTTTCAAGGGAAGACTGATAAAAATGGGACATTCTTGTGCATAGGAAAAAAAAAGCTTAAAGTTAGTTGGGTCCTACATGCCTCACTCAAGGCTCAGTAGTTTGAAGCAGTTGGCATTAGTGGCAGCAGCAAATTAGCCATCCTGCAAGTGCTCCACTCCTCTGCCAAAAACAGAGACTGTCCTAATTTGAACTATGCCAAATAGGGCATTTGACCATGAAAAATGACTTTAAGAGATGGAAATAAAAAATCAAATCCTGTATTTAGCACCCGTCGGCCGGTCCAAAAAGTGAGGAATCTGCTGAGTGACAGACCAAGGCTCAGGACTCCCTGCAGCTCCAGCTCCTCGGGAAGTCCAGCCCTAAACTGATGTGGAAAAGCCCAAGTAAATAACTTCCCTACCCTTTGCTCATTTAATCATTGATTATTAAATTAATCCACTCATGGAAGCCACTTAGTGCCAGTGCAATGAGCTGGCCCAGTAAGACTGAGTTTGGGCTCAGCAGCCTGGTGGCAGATAGTTAAAGTTAGAACAATCACACTTCCATCAATATGCAGCTTAATAAAATGATCTGTCTCTGCCTGGTTTGGTTCCTTTGGAAATCCAAGGTAGTCTGAGTGGCAGCTGCTGATCTCCAAGCAGACTGGGACAGGACCCAGAGTCTGTTCAGATCTGACATCCAGCAGCTGCACAGGATGGACACCGCAGGTGGGAAATGACAGAACTGGGGAGAAACAGGAGAAATGCAGGAGCAGGGCAGCAACCCAGCATCACCTGCCACCTTAAAGGAAGGGAGGCCTTTTCCAGCCATCCTGTGGGACCCTGGAACAAGGGGTCATGCCCTGCTCCCTGTCCAGCACTTGCAGGAAGGTGGCTGTGCCCACAGCTCTCCTCCCCTGCCCTCCACAGGGACATCTCCCTGTGTCCCCTCATGGGACAGCTCCGGCCTGGGGACAACCCTCACCCACAAGCTCCAGGAGAGGGAGCAGCCCCTGGAGCAGGGGCAGATGGGAGAGGGGAGGAAACATTCGGGGTTCACACAGGAATGAAACAACTCTGGTTCTTCCTTCTCCCACTGAAACATTCCACCACCTAGGACTGTATTATTTCTTATGAAAATACAGGAGGATCCTTGTTCAACAACAACAACAACAACACGTCTTAAAATCAACTGTGAAAAATACAGCATGACCAAAACTATTTGAATTTGTGCCATGTTCTGTAATGAGTTTTTTTGGGTTTCTGTTTTTTTTTTTTTTGATTGCTGGTTTGGGGAATGAGGAAAGAAGAAGAACAGCAAAAACATTTCAAATCAACCTAAGAGGATTTTTCTTTTCCCTCTCCTGAGATTTTCCCACTTCAGTCAGTGCACCAGAGAAGATCTCACTCCCCCAGCCCCGGCAGCAGCACTGAGGCATTTCTAACACCAAATGGCCGGAGCAGGAACCTGTCCTGAGGCAGGGGGTGGGGCTGCCCTCCCTGGGCCACAAGGACACCGCGTTTGGGCCCGGATTTCCCTGGCAGAGCCCGGGGCAACCCGGGCAGCGCGCTCAGGCCGTGGCTGCCCCCAGAGCAGACAAGCTCTGCTGCTGGATGCATCATCCCCCATCTATACAGAGCTTTGAAAGGCATCCAACGGCCTAATTGGGAGGCCCTTAAATTAAAGTGGGGATGGGATTTGGAATCCACTTTAGAGCCTGTGGTTTGGAGGGAAGTATGGGGATCCATTTCATCTGTGTTGATATCAAGGAGCCCAACATAAATGTTTTCTGGCACTTTTATTCCTCCAGCCCTGGGGTTTACACAAGGCTTGGCTTTTTGTTCAGGCTTTTTTTCCTCTCTCTGTTGTTTTTTTGCACTCTGAAGCCTCTTCCCAGCGTAATTTTGGAAGAGAGGTGTTACTGCAGTGTCTGGGGCACCACCATTTCTCTCAGGTCTGGCTGCTGGACTGTGGCACTGCCCCATGCCTGTCCCCTCACTGGTGGCAGCTGCTCTGCCCAGGTGGGACATCAGCAAAGTTGGGTTCTGGATGTGCTGCAAGGGAGTGGAGGGCAAGGGGAGCTGTGCCCATTGCAGCAGCCTCAGGGCTGCTCTCAGGGATGGCTCTCTCTCCCCAAGCCTCAGCCCTGCATTCCCACAGCTCCCCTCTAGACTGGGGCTTGGGAGAATGGAATGGCTTTATTGGCCAACCTCAGGAAAGCTCTGCTGCCCTAAGCCACTGCATCAGAGCTGAGGCAGAGGATGAAGGGGTGGGCAGGAGATGATCTTCATTTGCACATCTGCTTTTAATTGGACTCTGATGGAATATTGAGCCATTTTGCATCACTCCAAACCTGGCCCACTGACAAGGACCCTGTGACTGAACATGTCCCACCACCCTTCACTCCCAGGGTAAGCCAGCACTTTTTATTCAGTAGGCAAAGAAATGCCCATATTCCTATTTCCCAGCATCCCAAAGCCTAAGCAGACACTTATTTCCAACTTGTCCCACTGTGGCATGTGAACCCCACCTAAAGCTGAGAGACTTCAAGGCCCACACTCCCCTTCCCAATGTGCTTTTTGCTGTTAGGTCTGACAGAAAACCTGCAGTGCATTGGGAAAGGAGAGCTCCACGTGGGCTGTCCCCAAGCCCCTCCCCAGCTCGGCCAGGCTGATTTACAGAGCTGGGAGCAACCTCAGCATCCTGAGAGAGCCAGAGCGAGGCAGCCACGGCTAAATGCGGCCACTTCTCCTAATCTTCAAATAAAATATTCATCAAGCAGCCAGAGGGAAAATGATTTGAGGGAGTGGGAGTTTTCCCAACTTTGTGTTTTTGCTGCCAGAATGGAGCATTGTTCCTCTTGCTGCTTGAAGTGGTTTGTGCTCACAAAACCCTGTAACAATAATGCCGTGCGTGCGCAGGAAATTCCCCTCACATCTCAGTGACACGAGGAGGAGCAACGGGGATTGTACAATGCATGCAGAAATATAAACATGAGAAATGACCTCATTTGTGCCAGTGTTCCCAATGACTGTATGGGTTCATGGCCAGAATTGCTCCTGTGGCCTGATTTCTGCTCTCCTCTCCCGTGTGCTGAGTGCTCTGCTCAAACACCAGGACAGGACCTTAAATGAGATTGGGCCTCATGTCGTGTGCTCTCCCTCCAACTCCTAAACCTCCTCCCAGCCAAGCTCCACAGGCATTCCCATCCTCCCAGAGCTGGGAGGGCAGGTTGCCTTGGCCCTGTCCCCACAGGGAGTGACTCTGCTGGTTGGATGCTCTGGTAGAAATTCCCTGGTGGGAATTACACACATGTATGAAAATAAGGGATAACCTTGAGGCTAAAGTCCTGGCATGAGAGGCAGAAAAACTCGCCCCCACCTGCCAGCCCTCTCTCGGTGACACCTGGCTCATGCTGGGAGCACACACCTTACCTCCATCCCCAGTGCAGCAGGGTGAAGGTTCCAGGTGCTTCTCACCTCTCCAGAAAAGCCAGCTGGGACACTCCACCCCTTTGTGTGAGTGACCCCAGTGCTGTGCTTCGCTCGGGGTGACCCACGGCTGAACACACCATAGCTCTGCACCAGCTCTGTCTGGCCAGTGAGTCACAAATCCATGGATATCTTAACCAGAGCAGAGGTGGCTGATCTGCCATGCTTCTCTCTTGCAAGAAGCTGTGACATTTCACGAGTGTCTGTGTGTGAGATCAGCTTCAGAAAGTCAATTCCCCACAGACAGGAAATTAGTTAGAATTTTTTCATTTCATTTTAAGGGGAGAAAATGTGAAACCCTTCCACAGGATTTCTTTCCTTGTGAAAAAAATATCTGGCTCTTTTGGCACCTGAGGACCTGCTACTTTACCCTGCCCTGGGGTCACAACAAGTATTAGGGACCCTGAGAGCAGATTGGGAAGACTCAAGGCTCCAGGCCCTGGAGCAGAGCCCAGAGCAGGAGCATGGCCACCACTCAATTGGGTTTCTGGGTTCCTCCCCGGGGGCAGCAAAGGGGAAGCTGCCCCTGCAGATACATCCCATCAATCTTTGTGCCCGAGAAAAAAGTGCCCATAAGGTTACCTTGAAGCCATTGCCTTGAGGGGACCGTGTTGCTCAGCTGAGACTCGCGGCTCTGGGGAGCTCCAGGCGCACCCAGCTCCCAGCACAGGGCCGGTCCTGCCCGTGAGGGAAACCCGGCCCTGCCTTGTGAGGGGAGCCCAGCCCTGGCCGTGTGGGCACAGCTCGACCCTGCCCATGAGGGCACAGCTTGGCCCTGGCCGTGTGGGCACAGCCCAGCCCAGCCCTGGCCGTGAGGGGACAGCTCGACCCTGCCCATGAGGGGAGCCCGTACAGGCTGGCTGTGAGGGGAACCCGGCCCTGCCTGTGAGGGGAGCCCAGCCCTGGCCGTGTGGGCACAGCTCGACCCTGCCCATGAGGGGGAGCCCCCGGTCCTGCCCATGAGGGCACAGCCCAGCCCTGCCCATGAGGGGAGCTCGGCCCTGCCCGTGTGGGCACGGCACAGCCCAGCCCTGCCCATGAGGGGAGCCCGGTCCTGCCCGTGTGGGCACGGCACAGCCCAGCCCTGCCCATGAGGGCACAGCCCGGCCCTGGCCGTGTGGGGACAGCCCGGCTCTCACTTCCCGCCACCGCCCCGCAGAGCAGACGGCACAGCCGCCCCCTCCTCCAGGAAAAGGTGCCTGTCGCTCGTAGCTGCCTCCTGCTCCTCTGCCAGTCCCCTCCTTCATTAAATTAACACCTCGTTAGAAAATGCAAGCTGCTTTGTTCCTACAAATGGTGCTGGAGGGTGTTTACTTTCCTAATGAATATCCTGTGTAGAATGGAAATCTATCCCTGGCAGTCCTTAACAAGTGCTTCATTAAGCTGTTTGAAAAAATGCTCCTTTCTGTTCTCCTTTGAACAGGTTACGCTTTGCTCTTTTAAGCTGGGTTTTGGCTGCCTCCCCATACCTGAGAGGATGGGTGGAGAGGTGGCCATCTGCTCCCAGAGCAAGCAGCTTTTCCAATCCCCAGCAACAGGAACGGAGCTGAGAGACAGCGCAGCCTCCGCACCCTGACAGCATCGCCCTGCTGCCAGGCACAGTCTGGCACCCCGGCAGAGCAGCACTCACCTGCCAGGGGCTTCACACTCTGACAGCCCTGACACGAAACGAGGAGAACTCAACAGCAAACCAGAAATGTGGAAAAAAGGAGGGGCGTGGTGGATGTAGGGGCCAGGCGACCCAAGTGATGTTAGGCTTAAAAAAGTTTTGAAACTTAACAACAGGTCCTCGGGTTTAAATATGATTTTGTCTGTGTTGGTGGTGACACTTAAAATTGCTTATAATGCGGTTTAATAAAGCTCGGGTTGAAAACTGAAAGCTTGGGGAAAAAAGTGTGTTTGATGAAGCTTGTTCCCCAGTCACTTCTGAAATAGGTAGCACAGAGGTTGTCTTTCACCCAAAACCTAAGGAAAGGTCACAGAAGCACAAAAAACACAGGGCAGGACCCTCCTTTAAGAGACCTGATCCTCTCTCACTGCAGAGATGCCAATACAATGCAGGTATGATAAAAGCCCAGAAAAACCACATTTCAGTAAAATCCTGTGTTGTTCCTGTCACAGGTGGGATTTTAAACCCACAGCTTGGCACCAGTCACACAGCCCTGACTTTGGCTGGCAGGGCCTGCACTCTGCCCTGGGGATGTTTGCTTTGCCCAGAACACAGCTTAGAAAGCTGAGAGGAAATGTTTGCTGGCAATCAGCCCAAATGTTCTAATGGAGATGGGGGGTTGTGTGTGTGTGTTTCAGGGTGTTTTAGTGGGTTAAGGAGGATTTTCTCCTTCCTTTTATTTCTTTTTGTTTTACTACTGCATGGTGAGATGCTGCCATCCAGGTCACCAGGCAATCCCTACATACCTGAGAGATGCACACGAAGCACATGAGAGCAGCAGTGAAATCAGCGTGCACATACCAAAATCTGAACCAAACATGCAGCTGGCAACATCAAACGAGCATTTGCAGACTGAGGAAAGCAGCCAGCTTCCTAGCAGTCACCCCATTAGGACAAGCTCCCTTGTCACAGCTATACTGATAGAGGAGTGGATAATTAACCACCCAATGTCTGTTCTGTACCACTGATTGTCCAGTGTTATCTGACAATGGTTTCAGAGATAACACTGCACAATGGCCTGGCTGGAAAAGTGGGTAAAGTGGAAAGAAGTACTGGAAAGTTGCATGAAAAAAATATAATGGCACTATTCAGACACTGAGCTACTAAATTCAACTGTTCCACATAAATTCTCATTGGACTTGGAAGCTGTTCTAACAGAGGATACATAACTTTGATGGAAACACTTGTGTTCCAGTGGCTGCACTTTCCCTTTGCTCCATCTCTTAGTTCATAAGAGAGAAAAAGGAATTTATCTGCCACATTAAAAGGAAGAGTATTTAGAAACCACAGTGTTGAAAGCAGAGGGAAGATAGCTGAAGCACCCCAAAATAGCAGACACAGAGCAAGGTGGATCATGTCAAGCAGTTCTCTCAGCAAAATCTGAATCCAAATTCTGGTCACCCAATCTGAGAGACAAATTGTTTCAAACCGAGGGGAAAAAATATGTTCTTTGCTAACCAAGAATAAATAATTTAAATAAACATGTATGTCCAGTCTAACAGCCTGCAAACCTGCCTTAAATCTGAGAATCTCTGCTTTTCCTGTGGCCACATGATTCCAGCTGGTACATCCATAGGTCACCTCCAGCACTCACACCAAATTAGCATTGCCATTATCTGCTAATAATGAACCAGGATTAAATACTAATAAACCAAGGTGGGCTACATCCTGCTCTAAGTGACCCATTAGCCATTGGGAATTGCCTTCCCAAAACTTCTGGAGTCACTCATCTCTTGTAACTGAGATGAGAGTCTAATGTGATAACTTGGAGGAATTTTTTTTTGCTGCTCTCAAGTTCATATGAGCTAATGAGTAACTTTGCCTCTATCAGGAAATTGGACAAATGTGCAACCCCACAAATTGTGTCTGCATCTCTGTCTGTTGTACAGGTAAAAGATGCCCTGTGGATTCAAAAGCTTGTGTTTCACACACATTGCTCCTACCCTGCAGGGCAAGGTTACACAGGGACGAGGACAGGGCAGAGGTGGGACTGTCTTCCTTACCACCAGGCCTGCAAAACCATCAACATCAGAGTATCTGCACTGCTTAATAGACTAAAAAACATCTTCAAAGGCAGGCAGGAAACAAAACTTAGCAGTCCTGTTCCTGGAGAGGAAGGGAAGGTATGACATGGTAAAGGACCTCTTGCTCCCTATTCCTGCACGCCTTCCAAAACAAGATCTTGAATAGGTTTTATTGGACTTCTACACCTCCTCAAGGTTGGGTTCATGAGTCATATCTAATGCTGAAGACATTGGCAGAAAGCTTTTCAACCTGCTTTATATTTGATTCACACGCCAAATTTGGGGGAAAAGAAAAGGAATAGGACATGCAAAGAGAGAGGGAAGAGGAGTTTGTTCTTCAGCCAAGTAAAAAAAAACAGTACAAGAAGGGAAAGAAATCAAGCAATAATCTCATCAATAAACAGAACTGACAAAAGAAACCCATGAAAGACTGAGCCAGAGTTGTCCTCACTGACAGCAGAGGAATCCAAACATCATCCCTACATGTTTACAACAGCAGAGAAAAATGGCCAGGAATGGCTCCTTGAGCCACCTTTCCTGAACTGAATTCCTACTGACTTCCTGCACCTGTGGAAAAGGCACAGTGAAAAGTACCACCTTCTAGCTAAGGGGCAGCCCAGCATCCCCTACAGAGAATGGCAACTACTTCAGGTGCTCAGGAACCTGGAAAAGCAGGATACTGTGTGGTCAGGGAGAAAAAGCGACTCCTTGGAGCTACACGATAGCTCCTTGTGGCCCTTCCTAAGCCATAACTACCCCATCCCCTTTCCTTCTTTCAGCTTCTTAAAAACATTGATCAGAAATTCCACCTGTTACAGCCTCCTACAGAATTCTGTAGAAAACCAGGACAAAACCCAGCAGGTTTTCCTGCACAGCTCCAGGAACAGCCCCACTATTGCAAGACAGCTTTCACAAGGCTCACACTGTGGGATGAACTTGTGCCTTGGCTCACACCACTGCAGCTCTTCCCCTGCCCAGCACTGCCACCAGCTTTGCAGGATGGCTTTTGGGGCCTCTCCCAGGGCTCTGGATTTTACCTGGGGACTGGAGCAGCACAGGGCCAGGGAGTGGGGAACTGTGCTGCCACCCCCAGAACAGGAGGTTACTGGCAGGGCAAGGACACCTGCCCAGAAAATCCCAATCATTTCCCTTTCTTCCCTTACTGTGGAATTTGTTTCAGTCACATTATTCCAAGGAACTCTTATTTTTGCAAGAACTCTGGTGTCATCCCTATTAGATGATAAACATTTACAAGCCAAAGCATAAGTCCAAATCCTTAGCCCTTGGTTAAACACTAGAAAGTAAAGGTCAAACTGTAAACATGGGTATTTTTGTAAAGATTGCTCGCATTCATGTTTTGAATTCTTGTTTTCCTTAAGTAAACCCCAGGCAAGAGATAACAGATGCCTAATTTCAAAGAGCCTGAAACTTCTCATTTGGCACGCAATGGCATGCGCTGCAGTGACGTCTACAGACGGGCTCTCTGAAGCCTTCACACATGAAAAATTCAAGTGGAGAGAGTTTGTTTTATTTAAATCAAACCTATTTTCAGAAACCTTTTATCCAGCCATAAACTGCTGTGCAGCAGAAGATCAACATTTGTGCCTCCAAGTTTTCTTCCTAATAACAAGCCAGTAAGGCAGCGTTCTCCCTCAAAGGACCATTAGGAAAGTATTTTTTTTGCTGGGGGGTGTATGGGGATGTTTGCTACTCAGTCAGAAGCTCTCCTGAGCTTCTCCTACAACTGCCCAGGTTTTCACGTCAGTACCCGGAGTCTCAAGTCAGATACCCAGAATATGAGGAACATTTAAATTAGTGACCACCCATGAAGAGTTTGGTTTCAGTAACTTGCCTGGAATCACTCTGGCAGAAGCACTGGAAGTGCTAATTCCCTAGTGAACATCTGAGCAGCCTTTAATATTTTTTCCTCTTTCCACAAACCCCCACCTCACTCACCATTCATCTTTCCATTCCTGCCAGAACTGGGGTAGAGATCCTTGGACAATGGTGTCTTTTACCACACAACCCTGATTCATTCCCAAGCAGGTCTGTAATTGTAGTGGTCTAATTAAAGACTGTATCACATCGCAGAAAATGGGAGTAGAGCTGGGAAGAGAATTAAAGTTGCAAGATAATTTTGGTATATCCTAAACATTTTTAAATACAGTTTGCACACATGTGTGTGATGTCCTTGACTTCAAAAAAAAAAAAGTATCAAAATAAAACTACAAAAAAATTCCACTGAACAGCTGGAAGCAAATTCCACGAGGGCTGTGACCCTTGGAGTTGCTGAAGAGACTCCAGTAGTAGAAGCAAACGTAGGACCTGACCTGTGTGAAGGACAGCACGGTGCCTTTTGCTTTGCAGCCAAGAAGGAGGCTGAGGAGCTCTGTCTGCGGCCTTTGGAAGGGGAAAGTGCCAGCTCCACATCAGGATTCTGGATGGAAACATGCTGAATCTAAACTTTTCTGTACCACCTCCCCAAAACACAGAAGTCTGGTGCTCCGTTCCCTAGGTATGTATGCATGGAGGGGCAGAGCACCCTGTGAGCCAGAGATCCTCCCCAGCCATGCAGGCGTTCCCGAGGTCGGTTCCTCCTGGAAATCCAGCTGCAATCACACAGCAATTCCTCCCTCCATCTCCCCGAGGGCCAGACCCATCCTGGCCGGGGGCTGTGGCACAGCAGAGCCCCAGAGCAGGGAGAAGCCCCAGGCGGCTCCGCAGAGCCCAGGGTTTCCAGGGCTCCCCTCAAACATCAGCCGAGCACTGCAAGGGGAGAGCTTTGAAATGTTCATTAAGTGGCCGAGTTTGGCAGCAAAGCAAAGTGAAAGTCACTCTGCTGCCAAATCTCAGCAGCACGGTGGTGCTAGAGCTGCTCAAACTGGAGATATCTCACTGTTTCAAGGCAAGAAAAACTGCTTTTTTCCTTTTCCCAAAAAGCTGGTGTCAGTCCCGCTTCAGCCACAAGCCACACACACACACAGAGAAGTTCTGCCACTGAAACTCCTACATTTTGAAAAGAAGAGTTTGTCCTGATTTACAGCAAATGCCTGGGAAGTTTTAGAATTCAGATCCACCTATCATAATAATAGAAAACCCCACTATGGCTGAAATTCCTTCCTATAATATTTACAAAGTATTTCTACTATATTTGTCTATATGCCACTAATAAAGGTGACTTTTGTACCAGTCTAGCCATGGGCATGGTTGCTTTTTTAATATTATACTTTTGATCAGCTGTCAGGCAAGAAGGTTTTTTATTCTTACTTTTCCCTCACCAGGCTGAGCAGCTCATCATCTGTCTACCTCAAGCTGAGAACTTTCATTTTAGACTCACAAAGTTGCCTACATTGTCTTTGCAGAGCCACTACACATAACATGCAAATAAGAAATGTGCTAAGAAAAGCTGCAAGTGAATTAATTGGGAATAGACCCAGCAGACAAGAGAAGACACCTCTGTGTTTAAGCTGTTAGGAACAAATATCCATCTCCTTACATACAAGGTGCCTCCAAAAGCAAATGAACTGTCCATATTTGGTTCTTCAAAAGGAAGCCACCACAGAGACTGGGTCTACCAGCAAAATCTGGTTTTACTGGTCTCAGTGTTGGACAGTCAAGCTGGCTGCAGCTGCCAAAGCTGGGACTTCAAAGAACAGAGCATTTGCTGGAAAAGATTCAACCAAGTCCATTCCAGAAGCTCTCTCCTGACCCTACACAGCACCAGCGACCATGAGAGGGAGGAAAAAAAAATACTAATCCTCCTGCCTATTATGTACACTTTTGGGGCTTTAGAGTGCAATTATTTTTGTGAATAATTATAAAATTAGTGACTATTATACACACTTTTGCTAATTTGGACTAATTGCTTTTCATTGCCATGTTTAAGCTTGGAGCAAAGACTGTCCACAGAAGTCTGTTTTCTCTTTGGGAAACAACTAAAGAACAAAGAAATTGAACCCAATATGATTAAATACTGGCTAAGGAGTATATTGTTTTACCAGACAGAAGCATTAATAAATCATGGTACTTCTCTCTCTCTTTTCTATCAAAGGAATTTTTTAGGACTAGACAGAAAACATCTTTTTCTCTGAAAGCTTTAAGAAAAAAACCTCAGGTCATTTGCACCTCAATTGCCATTCAACTATTACAGATATATTCTGAAAGTCACAAAACTTCTGCCTTTGGAGACTGCTTAAACAGAGCACTAGAGCAGCATAAAATGGAAATGGTTTTGGGAAATGGACATGAGAAAGAAAAAAAAAAAGGGGGTTACAGGAGGTTACTGAATAAAACAACCCCTATCAGTATGAGTAGAAATCATTGCAGGGGAAAATTCTCACTCAGTTCTGCATTCAGTTCTCCCAGCACCTTCCTCCTTGCTCAAAACAACTATTTCCACTCCAAGCAAAGGTAAAGCAGAAAACAAGGGGCAACAGAAATGAGCCTGATTTTCCAGACGATCCAAATCAGGGCCAGCCAAAGGAACAACTCTTGGAGCTGTGTCCATGCAGAGACCCAACCCCTGAGACACCCAGGGCTGCTGCTCAGATCTCAAGTGCTGGCCAAGGTTTTCATTTCACTCTGTGATTATTATTCTGAGGCAGCAAAACGTGCTTGTCCAAGCATCTGGAATTCCACAGATCCCTGCTGGCTCGAGAGCCCAGCAGGGAGAGAGAAGCAACCAAGCTTTGCAATAAACACATTTTCGAGTTTGCAAACCTTCCACAAACTCTGAGGGAAACGTTTGGCTGTTTGCTCAAGCACACACTGCTTCAAGATGGGCTTGCAGCACAAGCCATGAACGCTGCCCATGCCAGAGGTCTCACAGGCTGTGCTGTGACCTTCCAGAGCCCAGTTTCACATTCACAGTGCTGAGGTGGTTCGGATTCACCAGTTTTGGCTGGGATGAACCAAAAGGCAGTACCAAAGCCGTGCTGGTGTGAGCCAGTCCCAGGCAGACGGAGCACTTGTGCAGCTGACACTTCCCTCCAGCACCACTGGAGGTTGGGAGGGTTGCTTTGGTGACCTGTGGCCTTTCTTTCTTCCCACCCGCCTCATTCTTTCTTTCTTTGCTATGTATGTTAATTTGGGGAAAATCGTAGCCTGGGGCAGCACACCTGACTGCTTCCCACCCCAAAATCATTTACCATGTAATGCACGGTTACATTCATTCTTCTGCCTTTATAGTTCCCTAATGAGCTTGAACTGCAATTAACAAAATGATTGTGTTCGCTTTAGTACAATGCACCTGCAAATACCAGGATGGGAAGTCATATTTAAAACACAAAAATACACTCAGTACATATTTCAGCAGAAGCCTGATATTCCAGCATGGGCTTGTGTTTTCAGCAGGTGCCAGTGGCTGCCAAATACCTTGCTTTCTAAAATACTTGAACTGGTCAGAGATGCCCTTGTATTCTCTTCCTGTCCATGCTACAATAATTTTGTGAGGAAAATAATATTAAATATTTTATTTTTCTACAGAAATTATTTCCTATTTTGCACTGAATGATTTTTGTTGGGAAAGTTCAGGTTGTACACACTGAGATCCTTTTCAACCCATTGCTAGGACTCATTTAAAACTGCTATTGATGAGAAAAAACACCTGCCAAAAGTAAATTATCAGTTATAACTTACATTATTTCATTGATATTAGAGAGCAATTTCAACAAGTATGTGACACCCGGATCTGCATACTTCAGCACATCTGCCTACACCTTTTTGATGATTTTGGGGAGAAGAAAAAAAAAAAAAGAAAAGAAGAAAACAATGTTTTGTCTTTCTCTGCTTGTTAAATAGAGCACAAAGCAAAAGTGATGTGGTGTACACAGAAACAAGAACTCACCATATTCTCATTGCTTCATCTATTGCTCTTGCTCAGTGTTTTTCTCTCTGTCAGAAAACCAGAAATACTAATGAGCCTCTGAAGCTCTTCTCCTTCAGCCTCCTGCTCACAGAGCCAGTCCAACGTCAGGTTCCATCAGGCTGTTCAGGACCTTTGCTGGCCAAGTTCAGGAAGTGAAAATTCCAAATTTTCCACTTTCCAAAGTGGAAATTTTACAAAATCTCATGGTTTAAGTGCTAAAATATTAGTGCTGTGAAGGATTTTGTCCTTCTATTCAGTCAGATTTCTCTTGCTCTAATCCATGGCAGCAGCCTCCTCTCCTCCTGCTGTGCACACCTGGGAAGAGCCTGGCTCCATCTCCTCTCCAGCCCTTGGGTCATGGCAGAGTGCTAAATCAGTCAGGGCTCTCCCTGCTGTCCCCAGCCCAGCTGCTGGCCCAGCACATCTTCCTAAGGCCTCCCCAGCTTGTCTGTGCTTCCCAAACTGGATGCAGTGCTCCAGTGGCATCCTGGTGAGTTACAGCACAGGGGAATGGCCAGGCCAGGCAATCCAGCAAGAATTGGCTTTTACTGCTGCAGAAGCCAAGCCAATGACACACTGCATGTGGGGTCCAGCAGGAGCCCCAGCTCCCCAGGTGAAGAGATGTTACCCCCACACCTGCATAAGGTGTTTCTGTGCCAGGTGGATGACCTGGCATTCATCTCCCAGCTCACTCCTCTGATGGCTCCTCTGGCCAGCTCACCAGCCACTTGTCCTGCCCTGGTGTCCCCTGTAGACTCCCTAAGGATGCTCTGTGTCTCATCAGGGCCCACCAAAGAAGATGTTGAACAGTCTCAGTCCCTCAGCAGCCTCTGATCATCCTGACTGACCCCATGAGCTCATGGTGCATTTACCTATGAGGTCTTTAATTCCTTAATGTGTGCACCACCTCCTTCCTCAAGCTCTGCTACTGTGTGTAGAGAATGAAAGTAGATCTTGCTCATGAAAACCAAGACAAAATATTGAACACTTGAACCTTTGTCCATGATTTCCATCAGCTGCCTCATTTAGCAGAGGGCCCACATCATCCTTGGTCTCCCTTGTGTTGCATGTAGAAATAACCTGCTTGCACTCCAAAAGCCTCATCAGTTTCAGCTCCAGCTGAGCTTCAACTTTCCCAAGTCTGTTCCTACATGCCCAGGCAATATTTCTGTGCTCCCCTTTGGTTGCTTGTCTCTGCTTTCACCTCCATAGTGCTCCTTTTTGCATTTGAAATCAGTCAGGAGTTCCCCGTTCAGTCAGGCTGGCCTCCTGCTATACCTGCTCAGCATCCTGAACATCAGGATGGGCTGTTCTGCTGCTTTGAGGAGGCTGTCCTTGAAGATCAAGCAACTTTCATGGGTCTCTCTGCCCTCCAGGGCAGACTCCCAGGAGATTCTGCTTACCAGTTCCTTGAACAAGCCAAAGTCCACATGCTTGAAATTTTGAGTGATTATTGTGTTACTTGCTCTTCTCACTTCCCTCAGGTTCTTAACCGGCCACTCATGACACTGCAGCCAAGTATTCCCAAAACAGTCCTTCCTTATTCAGGAGCAGCAGGTCCAGCTTCCACCAGTCAGCTTTGTCCAGCACCAGCACCAAAATGTTGTCCCTCATGTATTCCATCCATCTCCCAAATTCCTTATCCCCACCACATGCCCCTTCCAGCAGGTGTGGGGAGTTTCATGTTCTGGAAGTGTTTAGCCTATGGTCAGATAACCAGCCTTATGCATGAGTTAACAGCAGAATACTCCTACTGGGACTTCACAGGCCATATTCCTAATATTCCAATTGGGACTATTTTATACATATATCCCAATATTCCTATTGGGACTTCATAGCCAAAGTGCCTGTCATCAGAGCACGCTGTAGGATCACAGCTGGAATCCACACTGTATAAATGCAACAATCACAGCCTCTTTGAACAAGGTCCATTTTGGCAAATCCACCAGTGGAGGATCCCTGGAGTACTTGAAACAGTGTAGAAATACCAGCAATGCAACACAGAAGCGTTCACTGACAGCCAGCTCAGGTGAGCAACACTGCCTCATTTCAGGACCTGGTAAGAAGAGGCTTAACATGACCTACCTGAGTGATGAAAGCTCCAAAGCCAGACAGTCCAGAGGGCAAGGCCAGGAAATGAGTAAAAGAAGAAATATTTCTGTACCTTGTGGGCTCAGTCCCCAGCATCAGTCAGTTCCAATGACTGCCAGGGACTTCAATTCTTTTACAAATGACAGGATCTGCCAAGCTGCAGATGCATAACTTTAGGAACCTGATGCTGTGTTTTAATGAACCTGGATACTGCTGCACCTTTGTGGTTTATAAATCAGGGCACAAGTAGGTTTTCTGACCTTTAGCTGAATTCCCCCTCGTCATCATCCAGCCTCAGTCAAAGGAGAGTAAGTATGAGGCAAACCTGGCCTTCAGCATGAGCTGGAGCATGCAGTTTGCACAGGCCCTGAAAAAGGCTGGTGATGTAAAGGAGTGTGATTTGACTGTGACTCACTCCCCCTGTCAGACAGCCCTAATGACTGGCCTGGCCTGGCTCCTCAGCAGGAAGGAGCTCAGGACTTGGCCTATCCATGCACTGACTCCTGAGCCATTCTCTGGGTCACTGACCTGGGCTCTGAGCATCCTGCTCCAGGTCACCATCCTGCTCCAGGTCACCATCCCGCTCCAGGTCACCATCCCGCTCCACTGGCACCATCCCGCTCCACTGGCACCATCCTGCACCACTGGCACCATCCTGCTCCAGGTCACCATCCTGCTCCAGGTCACCATCCCGCTCCACTGGCACCATCCCGCTCCACTGGCACCATCCTGCACCACTGGCACCATCCTGCTCCAGGTCACCATCCTGCTCCAGGTCACCATCCCGCTCCACTGGCACCATCCCGCTCCACTGGCACCATCCCGCTCCACTGGCACCATCCCGCTCCAGGTCACCATCCCGCTCCAGGTCACCATCCTGCACCACTGGCACCATCCCGCTCCAGGTCACCATCCTGCTCCAGGTCACCATCCCGCTCCAGGTCACCATCCCGCTCCAGGTCACCATCCCGCTCCAGGTCACCATCCTGCTCCAGGTCACCATCCTGCTCCAGGTCACCATCCCGCTCCACTGGCACCATCCTGCACCACTGGCACCATCCTGCTCCAGGTCACCATCCTGCTCCAGGTCACCATCCTGCTCCAGGTCACCATCCCGCTCCAGGTCACCATCCCGCTCCACTGGCACCATCCTGCACCACTGGCACCATCCTGCTCCAGGTCACCATCCCGCTCCAGGTCACCATCCCGCTCCAGGTCACCATCCCGCACCACTGGCACCATCCTGCACCACTGGCACCATCCTGCTCCAGGTCACCATCCCGCTCCACTGGCACCATCCTGCACCACTGGCACCATCCTGCACCACTGGCACCATCCCGCACCACTGGCACCATCCTGCTCCAGGTCACCATCCCGCACCACTGGCACCATCCTGCACCACTGGCACCATCCTGCACCACTGGCACCATCCTGGCTCCAGGTCACCATCCCGCTCCACTGGCACCATCCTCACTGGATGATAAATGCTGGTAAATGCTCCTGAGTTTATCTCACAGCAGCCATGCAGGATGGATTTCCACCATGTCAGTGATAAGGCAATGACAGGACATTAAGAACCAGATTTTGTAAAATGGAATTTGGTCCAAGTTCCAGAGAGTTTCAATAAAGCTTTACTTTGCCTCTTGAGCTGGTTTGAGCTCACTTAGAGCTCCTGGAGTTCAGGCCATGTGAAAGTGCCAAGTTTCACACTCTTTTGCACATGAAACCATAAATCCCTCTCCAGAACCCTAGGGGCATGAGGGGGGTCGCTGCTCAAAAGGTTCATGAACTTTGATAAAATCAGGCAGATATCAGAGTTTGTAACAATGTACTAAACTAAGTTCTGTCCAAAAGTTTTTCATGGGCCAAGAGTACAAAATAGGTAATAAGAACATGAAAGTTTTGCTGAATCAGGCCACTAGAAGAAAAGTCATTGCCATATTTAGTTCTTTCTCTTTTTCAGTCAATCCATTGCATTATTTCTCCCTGGAAAATACAAATGCAGTTTTCTTTATCTAAGGTAATTTTACCTTCTGGTACAGTTCTAGCCCTAATCTTTTCCTGTTTTGTTTACTTTTGTTTCTAAACTGTGCACCTACTAAACAGAGATAAATAACCATGTTCTAGGAGGTGAGGCTACCTGAAAATGTTTAGTTGACTAATCCTAAAGCAGTTGTTATTCTGCAAAATACTCAGAGGTGATATTTGCCTGCACATACATAAAGTAATAATTTGATAGTATTTCTCACCAGCTCACTTTCAGTAAAAAAATAAATCCAAGAAATAGGAAAATCTTTGGAAATAGCAGTTACCACCCCAAATCCTTTACAACTCTTGGTTATCAATTTTCAGTGACAATTACAACCAGAATTTTCACTATCTTCTTGCAGCAAAGTTTAGAGCAAAATTTGCCATTCAATGTCCAGGATGCTCAGAACACAGAATCCAGAATAAAACAGAGAAGTAGTTACTCACCTACTCCACAAGCACATTAAAGAAACTCTGGTTTCATGGCTGCTTTGAACCCCAAATTTCAAGGGGAAAAACATATCCTGCCAGGCAGATTTGAGGGTTAGCTATGATAAGTAACAAGTTGCTCCCTTGCCAGCCTAGCATGGCTCTAACACAAAGTGGGAGTCAGATTTTCCTGCCCACAGAGCAGTGATAAAGGGCCAATGGACACAGGAGTGAAAAGGTCTCTGGTTTGATTCACACCAAAGTCACCCATGCAGCTGATTCAGGGGAAGCTGTTTAGAGCATCAGCTGTCTCCTTCTTTCATATTTAAATATGAAACCTTATTTCAACATCTATTTACCACTGACATATTGATTCATTTCCTAATGAGCAGGATCAGGTGGTCTGACAGCACGTAACACCTCAGGGTTTTGCAAGCAGTTTACACAGCCCTTTACTCACTGGGTAATGGTCAGTGAGGAACCCAAGATCCAGGGGCTTGGAAATATTTCCCTACCCTGGTAGCCATTCTTTAGGGACCAGCAGTCCCCTATGGACTCCAGGACATCCAGCACTGGGCTCTGGGAGCAGCACCAATGGTCACTGAGGACAGATTTTCACCTCCTGCCTAGCACACAAAACTGACACGACTAAAGAATAGCGAAAAAATGCAAAATCTGAAGGAACATTTAATCTCTTTGGTTAAAAAGAAAAAAATGCAACCACTTACTAATGGAATGTTAAGATTGCGTATTAAACCCACAAAAGTCAGAAAATGAAGGAATTAAAGACTCCCTTGGCTCTTTTAACCCTTCCCTCTGCCTGTGTGCATTGCAGGCTTTTCATTACACAGCACATAACAGTGGGCAAAGAGACAGAACCAAAGGTGATGGAAAGGGGGAGCAGGGCTTGTTATGGGGGCCAGAAATGGAAATGTTAATAACTACTCATTTTGTCTTGTAAAAGTTTAATGTTCAGCATTAAAGAACAACAGCATACTAAAGAAACAGCAAGATGTTGTTATGGAGCAGAATGAAATCCTGAAGAAATGAGCTGTTGCTCTCCATGAACATTTTGGTTGCAGTGGTATTTATCCCCCATGAACCAAGACAAAGGTAATGTATAACTGGTAACTGTCCCCCAGTTCCTGCCCACGTGGAATGGGCTGTTTGTCCTGCACAAAGCACCCACACCTGGATTTAAACCCCTCAACATGCTCCCCCCTCACCAGGCCTGCAAGCTCCAGAGCAGCTGCACACTTCCCAGTCCCTGCTGCACACTTCCTCCTCAGGAGCAGGGAAATATTATTATCCTGGCTTTCCAAATGAGAATCCTAGGCACAGAGAGATTAAAGCCGAGCATTTCAAAGCATCCCAGTTAATTAAAATGACTGGAAAATGGGTGTCCAAATTGTTTAGATACCTTTGAAGTCTCAGAATAATTATATTGCTCAAGGTCACACAGGGAGTTTATGACTGACCCACAACTTGAACCCAGATTTCCAGCGTCCCACTCCAGCACCTTAATCACAAAGCCATCTTTGCTTTCCAATTTAATACTGGCCAGACCTGGTCCTCATGCAAACTGGTTACCAAGGGATGAAACCTGTCATTATGCCATATAATGGAGCTATCTATCTCTACCCTATAGGATATACAGCAGTGCATTTAGGCATCTCCAAATTCTTTAAGGTACATATCATTACAAAACACTTAGGGAGGCAGGAAGAGCTATTGGGGAATTAGCACACAGGGACAGCAAGGGACTTTTCCAGCTCCAGCTCCACAGCTGAGTAGTTTGCTGCCTCTCCTGTCCTTGGTCTGGAGGCCCCACTACTACACTCCTCTTTTTCTTGATGTTGTATTTGACTAGCAGCATTTCCTGTTAAGTTTTACCCCCAAAAGCCTTTCCTCATTGCTGTCAGCCTGCCTCTAAATTCCACTACTTTTCATGACCTGGTCCACTTGACACTGCAGCACCAGTGATGCTGTTTCTTGCCATCAGACTGCAGCACGAAATAAACCCCCAAAGTTATTCAGAGCAGCACAGAGTCTTCAGCAAAAGAGGATAATGGTGGAGGAGTCTTGTCCCAAAGGAAAAACTCACAAAGGACCTGTGGGAGAGAGTTCCACAGCGTAGAGTTTCTGTGCAGCACTGCCAGACATTGCACTGAATGACACCACACTCTTGCTCTGGGGTCCTTGGTGAGGGCTGTACTTCACAAACCAGTTTTGACATCCATTAAAAACCTTGATCCCAATTTCACCTGAGCATCCACTCCAATTGCATTAGGAGCTGCAAGCCAGAAAGCTGCATTTTCCAAATGCTGATTCCCATCCTTGCTATGAACAGATGCAGACACAAAGCAAAACCTCCCAGATAGGATTTGGTCTGGGCTTCTCCCTAGACACACCAACACCCTCCAGGATGTGGAATGCAGTGGAAAACAGACCAACATAAAACAGTACACACACACATCCCTACCATGCTGACTTGTTAGCAGGGAGGTTGCTAATTCCCCATGCTAAGAACAACCTTAGGAGAGAACATGAATTATGCGTCTCATTCTGAGTGCATCAAAGAGCAGACAGCCTTTTTAAAGGAGTCAAGATCACCTCAGCTGTGCTTTTGTTATCTAGACCAAGGTTAAGGATTTGGCCTTGGGCTAACAATTGGCTCAGAAAACCAGGATCATGTAATGAGAGTTCCAGGAAGAGAGAAAAGCCAAAGCTTGGTAAAGGCACACTCTTCAAAGTGTCCCAGTACTTGACCTTCTTTTTTTCCCTTCCCTTCCCCCTGAGATGCATGAGGTAAAGAAGAGAGGAATGGAGCCTGACACCCTGAAGGAAGTACTCCCATTGAGAGGAGCTGCAAGGACCTTCCCAGATTCTCCCCAGACACTCAGGCTCACAGGGGAAGGCCTGACAGACTTTGCTCAGCACTGAGATGGCAAAGCAGGCAGTAACCCCTGAGCGGCTCAGGGCTCAAGAAGAGACAGCTCTTCAAAAGGGCAACACTGTGATTATTTTCTTTGCTATGAAACAAAAATTAAGCTGCTTCTATTTGAAAATTAAATGCAACCCTCAAAAACAGGCTCAGACCCTCCAGCAGGCCTGAGCTGCAATAGCCATCTGCCAGCAGCATGGCCTGCTGGGTTATAGGGGGCTCCCTGCAAAATACTCCATTTTTAAAAAATGTATTTTTGTTGGCTGGGGTTTTTTTCTCAGAACCTGCACACAGCAGAGTCACAGGCCATTTTCTCCATTTTTGCTGCTCACAAAAGGCAGAAGGCTCCACCCAGCACCATTTTCCCAGAGCTTGGTCCCTCTCTGCAAGGAGCTGGCCGTGGGCACGCACCAGTAACCCAGCAGGTGTGCAGGAGCTCTCTCTAAATGACTCTGCCCTCTAGGGTACATTTAGGTTATATTTTCAAAGATGAAAATCTTTTCATCTACAAACCTGGGAGACTTCTTTGCCCAACACGACAAGAAGCAGTTAACCATTAACTATTTCTAAAACAAAAAATAACACAAAAGGGGGAAAAAAAAATCACCAGACCAGGAAATATGAATCAGTTAGTCTTTGATCCTCCCCTCAGTAATAACATCTAGAGAACTTGGGTTGCTGCTAATCCTAAACAACTGAAATGTTGATGGACTTTAAAAGTACTAGTGGTTAAGCAAAGGAGAATTTCAATTCCATTCCCTTCTGATCTTTGAGTCTCAAGGTGCCATTCTGAGGCCTCTCCCCAGAGAATGTGGGGAAATTTTCTTTTTAAGAATCTCAGGCTCCATGGTGTCCTCATGAGATGGCAGCAAGGGAAGAGTCAAAGTAATCCTGCTGTAAGTCTGGACACTGAGAGCAGTAAAATGACAACATATTTGTCATTTGAACAACAGGAATAAAAGAGTAACAATACCAGGGTTTGCAGAACAAAACCACTCATTTTTTTCACTTAAAGCTATTAGGTCCACCTTTCATTAACAGTGCCAGGGCTAGGAAAAAAATATTTCATGTGCATTAGGACTTGGTCCAATAGCAATAGACTGTGACATCAAAAGTGCCTTCATTCTACCATTATGATGTCAACTAGAAAATTAGGATTCTTCATGAAAATGGCTAAAAAAATCTGGACTCAAAGTGAGGGATTGCTTTTCAGTAAAAGGTTTTTTCATTCAAAGGAAGAGAGAAAATACAAGCAGGAGAAAAAGTTGTGTTAGAACCACCCTTAAAATAGAACCATTTAACACAACAAGCCAGAGTGATGCTTATAGGAAATAATACAAACCCTGTCTCTCTTCCTAACTCCTAAGGAGTCAATAACTCCCTTGGTCTATGAAGTCCCTCATGAAGTTATCAACAAATCCTGAGAAAAAATGCAAAGTTCAAGTTTATCAAGGATTGAATCATTGTTTGTGGCTGTAAAGCAGAGGCAGCCACAGGCAGATAGCCCTTCTCCCTTCCTCCTCCCATCTCCACTGGCCTTGCAATTAAGCTTCAATATGCCTGGGAGTAGATTATTGATGTGGAAACAGCCATTTCCATCAGCCGCAGACATTCTATACTTTTGAAGTCTGTGGTTACAGAGTCATTATTCCATACAACGCTTTCCCATCACTAGGGTGTGCAGGATGCCATAAAAAGTGGTTTGTGCAAGTTCCAAGCTACAGCAGTTATGTCAATGGTTACCTTAAATACATTCTTTTTTTTACATGGTCACCCTGCCTCCTGAGGAGTTGCTCTCATAAAAACAACTGGATTGTCTGAGAACCAGCTCAGTAGAGCTCTGCTGATTTGCAGATCTGGTTGATAATTCCATCTTTTAATCTGCGTACTGTTTCCAGGAAGATGATGATGATAGTAATAATAGCAGTAGTAGTAGCAATAAAAAATAATAATTTGCTTCTGTTTGCAGTGAAACACTGCTGGAGCTGAAGGCTTTGTTTTAATGAGACACACTGAATGAAACAGTGTCCTGCAGTGCAAGAAGTACATGTCAGCCCTGGCATTAGGAGCCAAGCTACAATACCCATAATTTTCTTGGTGATCTCCCAGAAAAACCTTCTTAATTTAATCTCTAATGGGATTATCAGCCTCATTAAATTGTAAACCTTCCTCAGTCCAGCTGTTGTGGGAACCTGAACTTTCATAACATTATCAATTTGCTGCTCTGCTCTCTCTACCTGAAGTCTCCTTTGAAGCTTTTAACACTTCCCTACCTCCCCAAAGAAATTTTTCAAACTAACCCTACTGATCTACTCCCTTCCACTGCAGACCTTGCCCAGGGGCTCTGGACTAATTTCTGTGGAGGCAGCCAAGCATATTTTGCAGAAGGCCCTGCAAGAACCAGCTGTGAAGAGCAAAGCCACCTCTCCTGAGCCAAGAACCAGGCTGCCAGGTACTGACAGGAGGTACTCCTAAAGTCAGATTCCTGCTGAAGGCTGGGACAAAGTCCTCTCTGCAAAGGACACAGAACCAGGACAAAGGCAGTGTAGCTGCTTTTCTAAGTGACCATTCCACAGGGCTCATGGACAGAAGGCTGCTAAATCCTGGAGGGCACTGACAGGTGACAGGATTCCGAAAAAAGGAAACTCCACCTTAGGAAGCCATTAAATGTTTGCTGCAGGCAAGGCTCTCAGGAATACAGGTAATGAAGGATTGGAGAGACAGGAGAGTAATAATCTTAAAATACTTTTGGAACTCTTTTTGTGCCTAAGCAAGGCAAAAGCAGTAACCATATGTGTGCCTGCTTTCTCACACACCTGTAAAACCTCTTTGGAGAAATAAACAAAAAAAAAAAAAATTGGAGTACAGCAAAGTCATATTCTGACGGAGCTGGGATTCTTTTCCTTGTACACAGTAGTCTAACAAAACAAACCACTGTTGCTTGTATCCAACACCCTCCCTACTGCACTAACATGTACAATCCAAGTGTCCTTCTGAACCCAGCTTCTTGCTCCCTTCCTATGTAACTAAAAAACAAAGTGGTCTGTGCCTGTAGCAATCTTTAAAAAAGCATTTCATGCCTTTGGCTTTTTTGTTATTATTTTCAGCAGCTTAAGTCAACTGGAAACAAGATTTGTGGTTCTCCTGTTTTAAGATCACATATCGAGTTCTCATAGCAGCAGTCTGCCCTCCCAAAAGGGCTTGCCTTGATATAAAGGAGAAACTAAACATTCCATATCCATAATTAGATAAATAATACTTCAGGCAAGATATGGCACCTTTAAAAGTGCCTTTTCAGGCTTGGATTTTACTCTGCTTGTTACTATAGAAACCATCTAGCAACCAGAATCTAACACAGACTCCACCCAAAACAGAGAAAAACAATATAGACAGAGTAGGTTTTTCTGCCCCCTTTTTTTTCTCCCTTTTACCCACCCCCCCCCTCCACTTTTTTCTATTTTTGAAAGGTAGGTGAATGCTAAGGAAAAGTATCTTACTGTGCAAAGGATAGGAGCATTTTGCATGCAGCTGAAACAGTAAAGCTCTGATTACAGATGGCAGCAATGAAAGCAGCAATGAGTAATGAGCAATGAGAAATGCGTAATGCGGGATGAGGATATAATTTCCACACATCGGCTAAAGAAAGGTTTACACTCTTAAGCAATAAAAACAAACCATTAAGCCAGACCTGCACTGTCAGGAAGTATAAAACAGTTCTTGAAACTCTGCAGTTACTATACAAAAGCTTTTGTTTCATAAACTTTTGTTTCCTGATCTTCATAAAACATTAACATCAAGCTGCCATATGGCAATTAGCTGCCTCCTGAAATCAATAAACCCCCCCAAAAATCAACAACTGAGGAATAACCATTCAATGAAATAGCTCAATAATTATCCTCTCCTAATAGCGTAGCAAAGTGGGTCTGATACAAAGCCAGTGTGGATGAGCTCCTCCTCCACAGCTGAGAGTACAACAAATCACGTTCCTGTCTGAGCCTCAGGGGTGGGGTGTGAGCCTCACCTGCCTGGCGGGGAGCAGGGATGTGGCCCCCCAAACCCTGCAGGGGCAGGGAAGGGGTCCCCAGCTGGCTGTGGTGAGCCCAGGGGAGCCAGCAGAGCAGCCCCTGCTCGCTGGCCATGGCCAATGCTCTCGGGAGAGCTTACCTCCACTGAAGATCCTCCTCTACATCCTGCTGACCTCAGAAGTCCAACTGAATTTTGCGCAAAAATTATCAAGCCACTCGACAAAGCTGCTACTGAGTCTCAAAAGGACAAGGAGACATGCTGATCACATTTGTGTTTAGAGAGATGCTTATCTGAAATGCACAAAGGGTGACATTATCTATCACAATCTCTGCCTATATAGATCATATAAGTGCCTAGAAGCAAAATGTTTAGGAGCTATAGGGTAACAAAGGCAGTTTTGCCTTCAAAATATTTTGCTTTTTCTCCTCTTAAGAGGAAAAAAAGCTCTTTTCTCCTTGTAGAGCACTATAATACTAATAAGTACTAAAGAACTAAAGTAAGCACTAGTGTGCTGTGCTAACAGCATACCTTTGGTATTTAGCATTATTTAGCAGTCATTACCACTTTCAAAAGATGCCAGAAAGCCCAAACCTTTCAGAAAGGCTGTCTGATCATCAACTCTATCTAAAAGACTTCAGGCACCCAACTGATCTCTAGGAGAGCTTCCTACTACGCATTTGTGAAAGTTTGTTCTGTTCCTTTTACATTAAGTCCTAGACAAAGCCTTTAGTACAGCACTCTCACGCCTCCAACCTAGAGAGTGAGGTGAAGGTTAAGGCTTTAAAGGTACATTACAAAACCACTTCTGCAGAAATTTATTGACGTGCTGGGCTTGACACCTGCATATTTCCTCCTCAAAATCAGTATGGAACTGATGATTCTGTGGCTAACACTAAGCAGTTACAGAAATGCTTACAAGAGTGGGTCTTAGCAAGTTTGCAGCGATCCACTGGGCTCCCAGTGCATTTGACTGAGGATGCAATTCCTTGTCGAGCACCAGGAGGTTTGCCTGTGCAAGGAATGTGGCACCGTGCCACGAGCCAGCTCCTGCTCATGCAGAGACAAGTGCTGTAGCCAATTTTTTGGCAACAAAATGAGCATCAATGAGTTCTCGTGCCTTACAGGAGAAGTAAAGCAGTCACCACTTTGTAAAGAGCCTCCCTCAGTCTGGTCACACGTGAAAGAGCTGTGAGACTTCAGCTTTACAGCACTGGAGCTGAGGGTCTGGTTAGAAGTGCTGTGGGTTCTTTACAATTTCACAGGGTTGGGATCACACCTTTCATGCTCATCATTAAATTTTCAGCACTTGTCAGCTTCCTCAAGCTTAGGTTTTACAGTACAGTAACACAGCTCTGACTTGACTGCACAACCACACATCACAAACACCACATCCTTGCTGAACCTCCACTGCAGCCCTGACAACCTTGCCAAAGCAACACCACAAACTCGTCCGGCACCGGGAGAGCTGGCAAGAAGCGAAAGGCAAACCAAACTCCTGCACATGTGATACTCCATCCCTAAAAACATCAGCCACCAAAACAGCACCAGTGTTTTGAAAAAGCACCTGGAGATGCCCACCCAGCCAGCCCACAGCTGCTATGTAGTATCAGCACGACCAACATCAGGCTACCTCTCAAAATTAAGCAGAGCCCAACTGCAGAGTGGTGGATTGTTCTCTGACAGCTGCTAAAACCACTGCTGGTACAAAGAAATACATCAGCTTTATCTCACCACAGAGCCTTACAGCCCAAGAGATTTTTAAGCTCACAAGAAAAACACCAGAAGTAGCCAACAGGTAATTAGTTCTTCTCTCCTATCATCTGCTTTTTGTGATGAACAGCAGTAAAGGATTGCTCTACAAGAGGACCTGTAAGACATCACCAGGTTGGCCTTTCTCATCAACCCATCTAGTCAGTACCATTGCTGCAATCCAGATGATTTTGGTAACAAAAGGAGGACAGGGCCAGGACAAAAAAAGAGGAGTTCATTAACAAAACATCAGGAGGCCCAAATCAGAGATTCCCACAGCTGACTTAGAGAGATCCCTACAGGGCCCGTGGCACACATGGCTTCAGGAAGTGTAGCCACAGTTCACCAAGTGCAGAACTGGACCCACAACAGAGCTCGAGGGGACGACCCAGAAGCTGATTTAAGCTCCTTTCTGCTCTCCTGTTCCAGCACAACTTTCACACAACACCCCCAGGCTCTGCCTGCCACACCAGGTGTGGGACATGCAACAGGCACAATCAGGATCAGCTTTAATGCTCTGTTTGCCTACTGCAAATCCCGCTTTGCCCCTTACATTTAAAAACCAGTACGATGATGCAAGCACAAGTTGTGATGACTGCACAAGTGAACCACTTTTTCTTACAGACTGGACTTCTCAGAAAGAAATATCAGAATTCTATGGTTTATTATCCGAAATAGATTTAAACATTTGGGAAGAAAAAAAAAAATGGTTTCCAACACAAAACCCTGGAAATGAAGAGAGGCTAATCTGCCAAACAGCAAAACCATCAGCTGAGGTTAGAGAGGAGGCTGCATATGACAACAGCTTGCTGCATGTAGGGCAAAAATTGCAGATTAATTTCACTGTAACACTCCACAGAAGTGAGCTCTCATCTGAGGTGAGGAAGTGAGGAAGTATGCAAGGCTTTTCCAACTGTTAAAGACAAGGGCCGGTACAAATTAGGTAAGTATTCCTCTTTAGCATAGATAATCACAAAAAAAAAAGGTGACATTTTAGTTTTTATTATTTCATATTTGGCCAGGACTTTTAAAGGAAGGACTTTTAAAGGAAACATCAAACATTCACTTTTCTGTAGGTCTAGAAAGGATTTAGTCTTCCCCCACCCCCACCTCCCATAGGATTTCTATTGGCCCTTATATTCACACTGCAAATTAGTTGGGAATAGCAGTATTTATACTAGATCAGCAATGTCTGGTTCTTATCCAAATGTTCCACCTAAAGAGGATGCCAGTTCTCATGGATTGGACAGCCCACCCTGCAGCATTCCTGAGAATTGTACAATATAATCTTGAAAGTCAGCAGAGTGGATTATCCACTTTTTTCTGGACTTGAACTTGTGACCTTAACAGTAGCACAGCAGAAAGCAAATGTGCTATGCACTTTGCCATAGTAACCTTCCATGTATTCTTTTCAACTTAAATACACACAATTGAAACAGCTACAATTTTGGAAAATTATGTACAAACCCTATATTTTTTTCTTTTTTGATTACATATAAATACAAATTAGCTATTCTTCTAAAAAGTGGTTATAATAGTAAATAAATACAAAATAAGAATCTGACCATTATACTTCATGTGCTGGGGTTAAACCCATATAAAATGTACAACTAAAATACATTTAAAATCTTTAAAGGAATATTTCTCTGATTAAAATATTTGTTTTCCCAACTTTTTCGTAGACATAAATATATTTTCAAAATAGTTGTGTTTTTTTTCTTTCCATTTCATTACATAAATAAAGTCTTCATTGGGAAATATTAAAGTGTCAGCTATTTTTTTTTTTTTTGCATTTGTCTAATATATTTGCTGTGTTAGCGGCACCCACAACCCTCCACAACCATATCTTGATAGTTCTTTAATACAACTTTTTCATTTTCATCAAGGTAGAGCATGGAAATAGCACTCAGTTCTGTCGGCACACAGCAAGCCTTGGGGATTTTGGAATTCACTGAATTGACCAAAGTCTGAACAATGGCATGGTTTGTTGAGTTTAGGTGATCTGCCAGTGGGAAGGGACATTCCCCGTGGCAGTAAAAGGCACTATACCCCGGCGGGGCCACAATCCAGTCATTCCACCCCACATCATTGAAGTCCACATACAACGGGTGCCTTTTGCAACTGTATTTGTGGCGTTTACGCTGTTTGTGTTTCGCTTGACGCTTTTCTCTTTTATGGAGCGGGTGTCCCTTGCCATCATGCCCAAACGTCACTAACAATGGCCTGAGCTGAGACCAGCTATCTTCGTCCTGATGTAAAGACCTGCTAATCCTAACGTGCCTCTTGGAGGCACTGTTCTCTTTGTCCAAGTGAACCACCTCTACCACAAACCCATGATTAGGTTGTCCATGTGCAATCCACCTCAAAACAGCTGGCGTTACATCAAAACTTTCCCATTTACTTGCATTATGATGCACCAACCTGGTGTCCAAAAGTCTTGTGACAGGGTCCTTAGAGGTGGCTGTGGCTGGCTTTATAATTTCATAAATATTAATACGGTGATGGTAGCTGCTGTTGTTCTCAAAGGCTCCGTGCACCTGTTTCCGAAAAATCTGGAGTTCAGCGGAGGTGATAGATTCCTCACTAGGGATGGAAGTTAAATTAAAGAAGAAACGCCGTGCTGTTTTCCCACTCGTTTCCGGCAGTTCTTCCAAAACTTCTAATTTGATTAAACAGGGAAAATAAAAAAAGAAAAAAAGGAAAAAATCAGAAACTGAGACAAACAATCAAATCCCTTAGGACTGTCTGCTGATGGGAGCTTTCAAATGACAGCTATCATATGTGACACACAAGACCTGAAAGACTTTCAGGCAGAAAATACTGTGTCCCCTGTTTGGTTGTTTGTGCAAGCATGTATAGCATGAAGTTAAAAATGCTTCATTCATTGTTACACATTGGATTGGATCTTGGTGGCCTTTGCCTTCCAGGTAGTTATCATTAGAAGCAAGAAGTATACAGAATTAATTTGGACTTCGAAGACACGAATGAAAAACTCAAGCGCCAGGGAATTATTAAAACTGATGGAGGACTTTGGATAACTGTTGCATTTCTATTTTTTTTCTAAGAATACAGCTCTAACAGCAAACCCTTAAACTCCATTCTGAAAAACATTACTCTGCAATTTAGGTGACCTAAAAATCTTAATGTATGAATTCTTGTGTGTTTAATCACACACAAATCACGTATCAGCATCCATAATGGTACTTTACATAGCACGCCCCAGTATTTACCCAAAAGGGCCATAAAGAGCAGCAGAAAGATTCAACTGCTGAAATAGGGTTGGATGGAAAATGGATAATGAAACAAAGTCACCTCCAAACAAGAAGTTTATAAAACCACCGAAACCAAACATTCAAGGAGTCACTAAACTCTGGGCCATTCCCACCTTTGAGTAACAAGAGAATGGAGCTTCAGAAGGAGTACAATATACCTACCTACAATATACCTAGCTAAGTACATTATTGCTACAGACATTAAGAAGTTAAGTATTTCCCAAAATAAAACTCTCTTATGGTTTTTAACTTTGGTGCTAAACACACTGAAGGGAAAAAAAATACCTTCTAAGGGGGAGCCAAACCTGCTATTAGCAAGTCTTAGTGGTGTAACCATTCCCCTTTGAATCCAGTACAAATTTTTGTATAAGGTAAATCTCAGCCTTTTGGTATTTCAGGACCAGACCAGTATTTGCTAATATGCAAATATTTTTGAATGGTCACAAGACAAACTTCTGCTCTCAAGAAATCACTAATGCAGTGAGAAGTCAGTGAAAAAATGGGAGTCACACTGATTTTCTAACAAAATTTTTAAAAATTACAACGCTGATTTTCTAACAGAATCTGCTTTTGCTGTAATTGTATGATGACTTCAAACTACAGATTTTTACATTTGCCTAAAGCTTATCAACTTTGCCCTTTTAACTCCTCTCTCACTCAGCCCCTTGCCGACAGTCCTTGGGTTTAACATGAATGACCCACGTGCTGGCTTTTCCCCATTAGCTGCCAGGTTTTTACTTCCCATGTAGGGAAAGGTGGATGAGGAGAGGTTAGATTGCACCATTCATCTTCCTCACGATAAGGCTTTCCGCTAAACAGCACGTCCACCTCTCAGAGGCCGCCGCCTTTGAGAAACTTAAAAACTAATTAATATCTTTTCTTGACACAGCTTCACTGTAAAAGCAGCGGGAAAATGAATTTTCATTACTTTAGCAGCGGGGCCACTGCATGGCAGCACCGGAGAGCCGCAGCCAGGAGCAATTACAACCTGGGGAAACCTTCCCAAAACAAGCACGTGAGCGACACGCGCCCTACGGGCCCGGGAAATGCCACAGCCGCTGCCTCGGCCACGGGGGCCGGGAAACGCCCCCGGCTGCGGAGCGAGGGTCTGCCCCCGAGAACCGCTGCCTCGGGGGGCTGCCAGCGGGGAGGTGCCGCAAGGAGTTGCTGGAGGCCTCGCAGGTGAGAGCCAAGCGCGGCCACGGGGCTTCGGTGAGCCCGGGCGGGTCGGGCTGCAGCGCTCCTCGACGGCAGCCCCCAGGATGTCGCGGCTGATTGTTTCACTGATCTCTCACGGGGATTAGACAGGGATTAGAAACCTCCGCAGCGGCCCGGCTCAGCCGCGCGTTAGGGAGCCTTCCCCGCTTGCTAGCCTCGCAGGACAGCAGCGACCTGTGTGAACGCTTAACGCGGAGTCGCGCTGGTTTAGCGGGAAAATTCAATAAACCGGGAGCGGCCCGGCGGACGGAGAGCGGGAAGAAGGGAGCTGGCAGAGCAAGAGCTCCGCGGCAGAGCCCGTCGGGCAGCGCACCCGGCCGGGAGATGCGCTGCGCGAACCCCGCGGTACCGGCGGCAGGAATCCGCCCCCCGCTCCTCCTCCGGCCCTGCCCTCCCCTCCGCTCCCGCAGCCCGCGGAGCCCCCGCCCGCCCGTACCTTCGTGGTGGAAGCTGCGGACGGTGTTGGCGCGGCTGGCCGCCCGCTCCAGCGGGAAGCCCAGCGCCGCCGGCTGCCCCAGCTGCTGCCCCGCGTGCAGGCGGTAGAGGTCCAGCATGTAGGGCGGGATGACGACGTCCTTGCCGGGGCTGGGCCGCCGCTTCAGCCCGAACATGTGGAGCAGGCGCAGCTCGAACTCGCTGAGCAGGTCCTCGGGGCGCTGCGCGGCCGAGGCGGCGCGGCCCGGCTCGCTGAAGCGCCGCCGACCCACCTCCGGCATGAGCCCGGCCGCGCCGCCCAGCAGCGCCTGGCAGAGCAGCAGCGCCAGGAGCGAGCGGGTCACGGCAACCATGATCAACCTGCGCGGAGGAGGAGGCGATGGGAGCCAGTCAGCGCGGACACCGCGCCGGGGGAGTGGGGGGGGGACGGGCGGGGACGGTCCGCAGGTGGGACCCACCCCAGCACCGGGCCATGGCCGGCGGAGCCCCCGCCGCGGACCGGCCGGCGGAGCCCCCCGAGGGGCCGCTTCAGGTGCGCAGCGGCACCGAAATCCCCGTGGCAGGAGATCAAAGGGAGCGAGGCGGGACGGGGGAGCGGAGCGGGGCGCTCCGCAACAAAGGAGCGCGGAGGTGAAGGGGAGGAGGGGACGCGGCCGGGGGCACCGCCGGGGCCGGGGCGCAGGTGTGCGCCGGGCCGGGCCTCCCGCCGCCGCGGCCGGCACCGCTCCCCGGGAAGGGAAAGGGAGGTGCTGCTTTTGCCCAGCAAAGCCAGCTCCCCTCTGCGCTCCCGTCCCGACCCCCGGGCTTCCCCCCACACGCCCCGCTGAGCCGAGCCGCGGGGGCTCGGGGCCGGCTCCGCTTCCCCCGCGGCGGGGCAGCCGCTTCCCTCAGCGGAGGGAAAAGGAGAGTTGCTTTCCCTTAGCGGAGTGGAAGAAGGGGAAGGAGGAAAGTACATATCCTGCTACGTCCTTAGCCAAACCCACAGGATGACATTCTCCCCCGTGAAACTTTGGGCTGGATTATTATAGCAGTAATAATCGTTATGATTAGTGTCCCGTCCCCCCTCTCTCTTCCAGAGCGCTAGCACCTCCGCCGTGGCCCACGGAGTCATCCTGCAGAGAAGGCTTTCAGCGGATCTGCGACCGCCGGAGCTATACCTGTGTGCAGCAGCAGGGGTTGTGTCTGCAGGAGGGTGTTCTGCTCTCGGGGTGTTTTTCCCGCATCACTTGGTGTTACTCCAAACTTCGCTGCTGCTCCTCTACAGCTGCCGAGCAGAAAATAGAAGTTCCCTGAAGTGCAGTCCGCCTCGGAAACATACTTTTAGCAGCTGGTTGAGGAGGCAGAAGGCAAGTCCCAGCCAGGGAAAAAGCTTCTCCCTTTTAAAAGCAGCGATCGTGAAGTTGCTTCTTCTTCTTCCTCCTCCTCGCGTGTGTGTGCCTGCCCGTGAATGGGTCCCTACGTGTCTACGGAGTTAAAAGGCTCCTTTTCAAAAATGTCCTTTGCATCACGCTCATCAGACAGATGGACATTTACCGAGACTCCAGCAGCAACATCAAGATGAAGCTTGACTTGTCTCCGCTCCCTTAAAAAAGAAAGGAAAAAGGAGGGAGGAGGGTAAATAAAAGAGGAAAAAAAAAAAAAAAAGGGGTGGGGAGCCGCCCGCCGCCGTCCCGCGTGGAGCGGCCGCGCTAGGGCACCGCGCCGGGCTCCCCGCCGGCCCCGCACCGCACCATGGCCGGGGGTGGCCGCCCGCCGCCGCCGCCGGGGCTTTTTGTTGCGCGGCGATGTCACGACCCCGGAGGCTCGGGGGCCCGCGCCAATCACAGCCGCCCTGTGGGAGCGGGCTGCGGCCCCGCACGGCTTTTAAAGGAGACGCCGCCTCCCTCCCTCGCTCCTTCCCTCCCTCCTCCCTCGCCCGCTCCCTCCCTCGCCGCGGCTGCCGCCCGCGCCCGGGTCGCAGTGCCGCCGGGGCGAGGGATGGGGCGGGCGGCTGTCCCGTTAAACTCTGCTACCGGCGGCTGATCCGATGCGGGGAGACCCTTGGCCCGCCCGGTCCCGCTCCGGGCGGCAGTGGCGGAGCGGGACCGGGCCGGGTCGAACAATGACCCATTGTACAGCCCGAGCGCTCCGCCGCCGCAAATCGGATTAACGCCGTGCCCCGGACTGGCGGGGTGGTAAGGTGCGAAGGTCACGTAAGGTACCGGGAGAATCCCGGTGCTTTAGAACTACTTAAAAAATACATATGTGTACTTAGTTACTTTCCTCCCCCCACCAGAGCGTGGAGCTCGCTGCCCGAGCCGGGGGAGAGGGCTGGAAATCTGGGGGTTTCCTCGCTCTCCTCTCCGAAAGAGAAGCGCCCGGACTCGGGAGATGTCTCCTCCCGCAGCGCTGCCGCGGCGCATCCGATGCGGGCTCAGCCCCGTGCGGGCGGCGGAGGGGTTGGGCCGGGTGGTTTTTTTTAAGATGTGGCTGCCCTCCAGTGGTGGAACGGCGGCGGATCGCCCGGCCCCGAACGGCGGCCCCGCACCTGCCCCGGGGCTGAGCCGCGCTCCCCGCGGGGCCGGGGCTCCCCGGGCTGCAGCCTCGACCGCTGTGACATCGCCCAGGGAGCAGGACAGCGGTGGCACGGGTGGAGAAGGCGGGTCCGTGCTCAGCGCCATTGTGCTCCCAGTCCCAACTGCATCCCTCGATCCCTTTCCTGACGCTGGCAAATCTCCTGATACAACGAGTAACTCGCGAGCAGGGCTGTGTCCTTTGCCCCATCTCTTGTTTGTCTGCCTGGGCTCTGCGGTAGGGCCAGGCCCTTGCATAGGTATGTGACACCTAGCAATTTAGGGTCCTCATCAAAGCCAAAGCCATCGGCACACCATCATTAGCCGGGGTCCTGCTGCCTTCCCGGCAAGGCAAGTGCTCTGTGCTCCACCTCCTCTTCCCAATATCTCTCAGGGGCTTCATTTGCAAAAGGCACAGCCAGCCTGTGACACCTTGAATTACTGTGGAGGAGGACTGAAAGCAATAACAACTGAGACAGCTCCATTACCAGCTCCTCCTTTGGGAGCGGCCTTTCCCCTCCATCTCACTACTTAGTGTAGCAAGAACACCGATTTGAGACAGGAATTCAGCACATTTGGGCTGGAATAATTCCTCCTGCGGACCCTCTTCCCTTGGCTTCCCTATCACGACTCCAGCCATTCCCTTGAAACGTCCCTGCAGGATGAGGAGCTCACCCAGGGAGGTACACAGCAGCAAAACAAACCACCCCAGAACTGCAGCAGAGTAATTAAAGAGCTGCTAAAGCTCCTCCATGCCAGCAGCTCCCCACACTCGCTAACCTGATTCTCACTCACTACCGTGCACACAGTGGGAGAGGGGACACCGAGCAAGGTGCAATCCCTCAAAAGTTGAGTCCTTTTTCCCTTGCATTCCAGTGCAGATAATGTTTAATTTTATGACTTCCTGCAAGTCTTTAGCATGAACTGAAAGTTCGTGCAGTGTGACTTCAGGGTATGCCAATTATGTAAATCAGCACTAAAATAACAATGGCATCGTAGTTTACACATCACTGACATTAAATGAGCACTTCAACTTCTAATTGCCATTCCAGTTCAATCTTAGTGGGTCATGCCAGGAAAAAGTCATTTCTTGCCTCAACACTTACTGCCTGTGCCTGGAGCAGAGGCTCTACTGTATGCCCAGCACAGTGTTATCTCCAGGAGCTCTCTGTATTAGGATAATGAGCCTTAGAAGGGAGAAATGCCTTTGTGGCTGCTCTGAAGGCCTGCATGCACTCTGATCTGATATCAACAGGGTCTTGTAAGTTTGCCCCTCTCTGATTTTAAGTATGAAAAGCTCTCAGACACTTCTCTTGGCCATAAAACACCTTGCCTTTATACTTTATCATGTCTCAATCTATCTTAATCTGGAGCTACTGGGCAGCAACTCTGCCTTCCTATCCATTTCCTTGAGGGCACAAAAAACAGCACTGAAACACCTATAGCACATTCCCTGAGTGCATTGGCACCCACCCACAGCAGAACCTCAGCCATGCCCCTCCCCCCACCTTCTCCACAGAAAGATTTCTCACCAAGACAGATCCAGCTCCGTTGAGGCAGTATCCTGGAATAGAGAGGAAAAGGTTAAAAAGTGTTATCTCTGAAGGTTTGGTTGTAGTCCATGTCTCCTCATCACAAAAACTGCCTAAATTCTGCTGGGGCTGTGGGTTGCCTGCTCCACCCCAAGCCAGCACACCTGAGCTCACCAGCTGAGAAGCATCTCCATGATTACAGAGAGAATTGGAGACAGGTGCATTTAGGTATCATGAATTGGAGGCAAACACACCTGGATGTGCCCACCCAGACTCCCAGCTCCACAAACCAGCCCTTGTCCCCTTCCCACTCCTAGAGCTGTGCAGCAGCTCACTTGAGATAAAGAAACTAAAGCTCAACCCCTGCATTTCCTGCAGCTGAAATTCCTCACAAGCTCTGTGAAAATCAGGAGTTCAGTAGTACATCAGCTAAATATCCAGCCCCATCGAAGTGGGCTCCCACAATGTCATTGCATTTTACAGAGTTATTTCAAGAGCAATCCTGCTCTTCAGCCCAAGCCCTGCCAGAGAGAGAAGCCACCACTTACACTGAAAAAGACCCGTGTTAGTAAAGCTGACTGTGCATATTTGTTAATCTCCTTTGTGGAATTTCACTTCTGCCCCCCAAACTACACTGATTCATTTTTCCTTCTTTACCACATGCACTCCTTTTTTTGTCTTTTTTTTTGGGGGGGGGGGGGGGCAGGTGTTTAGCCAGTAAGTACTCAATTAGTGGCACCTGCTGCTAATGTGTCAGATCCAGGTGTTCCTTGCTAAGACCCAAACACAGCTGATAGCTATCAACTTCAGGTGTTGTTGGGTTTTCTTAGTAAAAGGGTGAAAAGTATCCAAATAAGGACATCTTTTACAACAAGGAGTGAGTCCTTTTTTCAGGGGAGAGAGGAAAGAAGAAAATATTTTCTCCCCTCAGAATTTTCTCTTACAAATCCTGTACAAAATCACATTTATACACTGCCACAATGTGGTGTCTTTTTTTCCAGCTTGGTTACACTACAACTAGCACTGCTGGTGGCTGTGGGCAGGAGGACCTGGATGAGAAAGGCTGCCTGGGGTCTGTGATCACAGCTTGCAATCCTTAACAAAATGGCCTAAATTCTGGTCTAGTTAGAGACACAAGCCTGCAGAAACACTTGCATCACTCCGTGCACGGTGATACTCAACATTTACTACTGGCAGCAGCAGCCCCATGTGACCAACGCGGAGCATTTCTGAGATTCCCACTTTAGACCACTGTCCCCTGGATATGATAAGTATGTGAGATATGAAATATTAATGGTAGTGAGCTTTTTTAAAATGGATTTTGCACGTTCCAGTGAATAAAGCTCTTGATAAAAGTCTGTGCTGAAGTCTGAAACATATACACGGTGCAGCATCAAATGTAAGCAGGGCGACGGCCAAAAATGAGTTAAGATGTGTTAGTGATGTTGAGGTTTTACCTTCATAATGGGTAGAGATTATCTGAAAGCTTTTCTTTTCCTGAGCTGTGCTTCCTGCTGGCATTTCTGTGAATATGATGTGTGGCCATTCCTTAAAATATTACTTAATACTGTTTTCCAAAGACACATTTGCCTTTTGATGGTTTGTCTTTTAACATCTATCAACTGGCTCTGCTGCACAGCCTGTCTCCTGTTCTGTGAAGGATGGATTCTCACCTGAGAAGATAATTTACAAGAAAGTGATTTGTTTTTGAAGAGAGGAAAGGCAGAAATGTCTATTTCTTTTTTATTCACCTTTGCTGAAATCTGGCAGCTCTTCAAAGCTGTTGCTCTGTTTCACAGTGAGTCTCAATTTCATCAAATCTCAGCTTGCTTTCCATCATAGTGGCAGGGAAATTGGAATTTATCAGGAAATACAATGCAGACCCAGGATTTTCTCAATTTCCAGTATGTCTCCACTGCTAGTGAACGATAGCAGTTGCTCCCAGCTCTGTTACATCTGCAAATACAGGCTGCAGAAATCAGTTCACGTGGCTGTGCAGCTTTGAAACTGCAAGACAAATTCCTACAATCTGTAGTAAAATTACTGGTGAAAGAGGAAAAGGGGAGGCTAAGATAATAACCTCTTTTTTTTAAGTGTTTTTTCCTTTGATGCTGCAAAGTTCCAGATTTCAAAATCCAGCATTTGACCTGTGGCTTTTATCATGAAGAGGTGAAAATGCCACAACACGTCGGTACAGCCTGGAGAACAACCAAACCATCACTGGACTGATTCCGAGGCACTGCCACCACCGATGCATGTTTAATTCCATGCAGTGGGAATAATCACAGACTAGGGCAATTCAGTAGGCCCTGAGCTGATTCAGAAGATGCCAGTTGTCTTCCCAGTAACAGGAGTGTCCTTTTACTTTCCACAGTGCCTTGGTTTTCTCACCATGGAAATGAGATGATCATGCTGACCCTCACTTGTAAGTTCCTGCAAGACCTTCAAGTAAAGGCACTAAGGGTTAGTCACTGCAATTGTCTGGGGTTAAATATTAGGTTAATAATCATCTCAAATATCTGGGATCCTACGGCTCAATCTTGTCTCAAAGACAGTGGCAAAGTTCCTACTTGTTTTGGTGGTACAGGCTTACATGTTTAAGCAATGAAGAGACAGGGATGCCAACGCTTCTGGTCAGAAGATTTGGAACAAAGTGGGATTTTTTAATTATATAAGTCTTGTTAGGAAGACAATGAGGTGAGGGTGTTCTCCCACAAGAAAGGGAAATGGCTGCGTCACAGATGGTCCACTTCAAGAGCTTATAATTTCATCACTGCAGAGATGACGTCAAGCAAAATGGAGGATAAAATAAAGTTACGCATATTGTCTTAAGAAGTGCATATTTTAGCAGTGAAACTGGATAATGTTTTGCAATTAAAATAAAATAAAGGCAAGCGTGACGTTCTGTGTAAGCAGATTGTGTGTATGAAGGCTTTATTGTAGCTGCAGATTTAGGGCATATGAAAAGGTTTTCTGTGCTCAGTTGCAGGATGAAAACCATTGCATCATCAGGCATTCTGGTTCTCTAACACTTCTTTGCCTTCGGTAGTGAATGCTTGCAATTTTATTTTCTTCTGTAAAGTCATGTTTGCTCAGGTCATTATCATTCCAATGTTTAAATATCCTCTTAGGAGCAGGCGGAACTACAGAGAGCAATAGTGAAGATTTGTGCCTGCTCCGGGGCATGTGCTGGGCACAAGTGATCAGCAGCTGCACCTGCTTTGTGCTGGCAGCAAAGCCCTTTGCCAGTTGCTTTCAATCCCATCCCTTGTTCCCAGCCTCCAGAGGGGCTCTGATGGGCACAGGTCTCCATTCACACATCACCATGGAACTTTATTTGGGAGCCTGTTTGCTTGTGTGCTACAGAATCTACTGGCTGGGAGGGGCTCAGGAGAACAGCATCCTTTGACTGCTCCCAGGCTCTTGTCTGCTCCAGCACATTCCAGATTGCAGGGACTAATTATTAGCAGCACACATTCAACTGCTTCAAGGCACTGTTTATCCTCAGAACATCTGTAACCTTAAAGTTATGGAGTCATAGTCAGAGTCATCTCCCTGTATCCAGCCTCCACAGTGCTCTCCAAGGGGAGGAATATCCACTGTCTCCATTTTATAGAGGGAAAGAAGGGACAGAGAGCAGAAAAAGGCTATTTTCACTGAGAGGTACACAGAGGCCCAAAGACTGAGGAGGTCACACTCAGATTTTCAACAATGCATAAGCAGGTTAGATACAGTCTTTGGGTTAAAATTCCTAAATTTCAAGTGAGATGTTCAGTTCTCAGCTCGTGGAGACATTTTTTAAGAGCCTGATACCAAACCTATTATCCAATAGTTTCCTGACAAATTCCTGCAATGCCTTGTCCACAGTTCTTACTGCAACCCACAAATCCTAGCAGGAATATGATAATCCCATTCAACCACAGAGAAAAGCTCTGATGTGGTAAGAGTCTATTTACACAGAAGAGAGAGGGCTTTGACAGCCTTGGTCATGATAATAAAAGTACCAGTCAGGGTACCCATGTACAGATTGGCTCCCTGGGAGAGGGACACCCCGAATTCCCCCATTTGCTGTGCCATCACCTCCTCCCTTTGCTTTTTTCCAGCCCCCACTGCAGGATGGGCATTGTGCAGCCAGTCTGCTCAGCACTTTGGGAAAGCCTGGGCCAACCTTTATATTCCTTAATACCTTTAACTGCCTTCCCTCACCCAAACTCAGGTTTTTCTGATATTTGCAGTGACCCATCTACCCTCACTTTATGTGCTTGTTTAAAGTAAGCACATCCATCAGTCTGTTCAGGATTAGCCTGGAAAAGCAGTGCCATAAAACATCCATGATGTGCAGCATTGTCCAATTACTAATTCCATTATTCCCATCAATTCTGCTTTCTCTCCCTGGACTTAGGCCTTGGTGTTGTGTTACTGTAGGAGATTTGTCCTTCCTTACATTTTCTGTTTCCTCTCCAGTATTCATGTGTAGAGGCTCAGCAAACATTCACATCCACTTCAGGTGGGTGCACTAAATATTGCATACATTCCTTTAGTCAGCTGTGGAATAAACTCCTTTCAAATAAACCAAAATACTAAACAAACAAACGAGCTGGGGAAGCATGGAATAAACTTCATTTACTTTGTACCTCAGACTGTCTTCCTTGCTTTCTGCTTCCCTTTGTACATCCCAAACCTCTGCATAAGCCCTGACAGCCAATGGGTTTCAAAAAAGGAACTGCCCTGAAATTCCTCCTGCCCCTCTTTGCCAGAAAGGGCAGCCAGCACTTGAATCAGGAAAGATGTAAGATCAACATAAGTCCCAAACTAATACCTTAAATAATTTTAAACAAACTGTAAGTCCTGGTTCAGATGCTCACACAGCCTAGGAAGATCCTGAGGACCTGAAACTCAAGTTTGTGAATAAATCCTTGGAAAATCAGGGCTGCTCTCTCCATACCAGTGGAAAATTGAAAATCCAAGTTGTGCAATTGAATGTGACATTCATTTCTGCAGCTGGTGGGAAAATAGTTTCCTTACAAAATAAACTTAATAAAAAGTAGAGTGTTTTGTATATCCTTTTTTCCCTAAGCAACTTCTAAAATGTCAGACATTAATTTTGAGGAACTCTGATAGATTAAAAAAATACACCACTGAAATAATATGTCAATATTATTTTTTCCTTTCTTCCCTTCATTCATTTCCAATATTGGACACGTTCTGATAAAACAAGCTCAATTTTCCAGGTCTAAAACTATGAAAAAGCTTTTCTATGAACTCTCCAAAAGAACATCTACTTATATGATAAAACAAAGATTTATTCCTCTTCAGATGAAGTGAAATCACTGCTATCCCAACTGAATGCCATTTGCTCTGCGGCTTTCCCAAAACCCCATGTGGAAAGGAGGCTCCTGAGCTGCCACACAGACATCACTTTAATTTTTAAGTTTTTGAACTTTTAACAGTTTTAAGCAGAGCAGCAGGTTAGCAGGACTATCACCATTGTGTTCAGAGAAATAGTATTTTCCAGTGTTCTCCAAGAGGGGAATAACTGCTCCTGGCAACCTCTCCATTAGTCCTGCTGCTGATAAAAGCATTTCTAATACCACTACTTTGAGATAAACAATGTAATCAAACCAGAAAAAGATACATAATTCCCCTGAATGAGGAGTCTTTAAAGCTTTTCTCTTATTTTAATATTTCCCATCCTAAAAGTGGAAGAAACCGCAGCAAAAAATCCCATTTTAAGGGGGAAAAGCAACCCCCAAGTTAACTGTGGGGAAGAGTTCAAGGCTAGGCTGGGTGGATCAGCCTGGTTGAGTGGGACGTGTCCCTGTCCAGGGACAGGGAGCTGGATGATCTTTAAGGTCCCTTCCAAGCCAGCTCTGTGAGCCTCTGGAGGGAATCTCTGTCTCACCCTTGGGAAGCCAGGGGGCAATTGGAGCTTGGCACCTGCAGCCACCCAGCTGTGCTGAAGGAAGGCAAGGATTTCCAGCCAGAAATGGGCATTCAGGGGCACAGTGCCTCCAGGTTCTTCCCAGGTTACTGAAACTGCAACTTTTCCTTCACTTGTGGGGAGAACACTAATTATACCCACCTTGGGGTGTTAAACAGAAATGCAGGTGCATAAATGCCCAAGTGATCTGTCATGTCACTGCCTGACCTCAGAGCCCCGGCAGGAGTGCACTTTGTTCCCTGCTTCCTTCTCTTCCCACAGCTCCATGCTCCTCCTGAGCCCACTGCATTTTCAGAGAAGGAAAACCCTCTTCTTCCAAAGCCCAGGGCCAAATTCCATGGGAGCAAACTAAACCCACAGCTCAGTTTGTATGTCTGCCTCTGAGGCTACACCTCTCCCAGTAAATCCAGAGTGCCTGGGAACATTCCTGGGCATGGGGGCCAGCTGGCATGGAAAAGCCTGCTTCACTGCTGGCTTCCTCAGCAGGATGGCTGCATGCAAACTGCTGCTTGGGGATGGTCCCAGGGAGGGCAGACAGTAAGAAACCACCTGGGAAGAGTTCCTGGCCTGGCCCAAAGGCACACTGGGGTGTCTGACAGCCCCAGGATTGCTGGCTTTGGATGTGCTCCCAGGCACTGCAGTGCAGGTGCTCCCAAGGCCATCCCACCTCTGCCTGCCCAGAGGATGCAGGACCTGGGTTAAGGCTGTCACCACTCCAGTCAGCTGCTGGGGATCTCACCAGTGCTGAGCACACTTTTATCTGCACAGGAGCTGTTGATAAAAGGTGCCCAGAGGGGAAACCACTTGAAAGCAGAGCTGCGGTGATGCAGAGAGCAGCTCTGGGGCAGGCTGAGGTGGGATCCCAGGCAGCCACAGCTGTGGGGAGCTCAGAGGGCTCCTGAACACCCAGAGGGGCTGAGAGGTGAGAGGATTCCCAAAGCCCCAGTGCTCAGCCTCTCCCACAGAGGGGTGAGGGTGTTTGCCACACACCGTGCACGGGTTTGCCAGGATCAGGGGAGCTCTGCACCGGCACACCCATGGTAGCAGCACAACAGAGTTCTGTGTGGTGCTTGATCCACGAGCTGCTCCAAACTGGCACCCAGCTGTGATTGGCATTCTCTTCATTGGAGTGACACTCTACAGCCATGAACCCTGTCTTGGTTGCAGGGAGCAGGGAAAGGGATCCCCTTTTCCTCCCACATCCCCACCGAGGGCCTCCTCCACTTCTCACACCCAACCATTCCCTACCTCAAGCCTCTCCAGCTTAGGATGAAACTTCTCCGGACATTTAAGATGACTCTGACTATTTTCTCTGGGCTAGGGAGCAATTGTACATGCTTCTCTGCTGGCAGGTGAAAGGGAGGAAGCAGCTCCAGTGAGAGGAGCGGGGATGTTTGGCAGAAAGTGCTGCTGCCAGCTGAGGATGAGTGACCAATACCTCTTTGGGCAGGTTTTTATCTCAGTTTTGTTTCCCTTTTAAGAAAAGCTCAGTGGTGGATGTGAAGATGTTCTTATTCAGTTCGCCAGATGAGCATATGATCCCGAAAGCAATCTGTCCTAGAGACAATTATTCAATCAAACCTCAATCAAGTTTTATTCCTTCACTATTGAGCCATGAATTGGGCTGGAGGGATCAGGGTTTCTGCACAACCACAGCAAAGCCACTTCTCCCATCCTACTGCAGTTTGATAAGCCCTTGTTTGGATTCAGGCTTGGCATTTCCCATGGCTAATTTATTCCAGAGGTGAAGGACCCTTCCCTCCTTGCTGCATCTGCCCTCTGTTCAGCACAGGAACTTTCTGAAGCCAGCCTGGCTGCCATGAACAGAGTCCCAAACAACACAGCTGATCAACACTCAGGCTGCCACCATCCCACCCAGCACACAGCTCCTCCCCACCATCCCTCTCAGCACACAGCTCCTCCCCAGCCCTGCTCCATCTCTGCTGCCACAAACAGGTTCAAGGAGCTGGTTTGTCTGAACAGTAAAACCTTCCTGGTGCACAGAGCTTCGCTCAGTGGGGTCCTGATCAAGGCTGGAACTTCTACATTACAAATATATCCTTTCCTTTATATTTAAATGCAATGTAAATTCATTTAAGAGGTAAATCTCAGTTAAAATCTTTACCTTGAAAACTAGGATTTAAAAATCTCTAGGAGCCACGTTCCCTTCCCTGCCATAGCTGAAGGTACAGTAGCTAATGTTTCAGCTAACCTTTTGTTCCAAATCAAATGAGGTTCACATTAGGCCCACAAAAGGAAATCATGACTGATGATCTGGCCTGCACAACTACAATTCTTTTAGTAACAAAAATATTTTGTAAGTTCATTTATTATTGAGATCAAGCAATGAGTTTGGAGCTACATAAATTGGTTCCAATTAGATCCAAGTAATTGCCATTTTGAGTGAACATAAGCTTTTCTGGATAAAAACAAAGGGCAATGAAAGCTCCAGTATATTTAAACCTTCAAAGCTTTTTTACCTTTTTTTCATCCTCTTTTTCTTTTTAGTGTAAGAGAGATATACACACAGGAATGGGGGGAGGAGCAACAAGGATGTATGAAAAAAGAGGAGTGATTTTCCCAAGCTGATTTCCTGGTGACCCTGGGAATGCTGCCCATGTGTGATCTGCACCAACTGGATCAGCAACAGCACAAGAATCCAGAGCTTCCACCCCACCAAAAGTGGCAAAGGGAGGAAAAACCAGCAAAGCACAAATTTCAGAATCACACCACAGAAATTCTCAGGAGGACCATGAGTGATCAAGGAGTTAGTAGTGAGGAAGAGAAGATGAATTATTTCTGATATTTTTTCCCAAATGTCATCATTAGATATTTAATCTCCCATGCCCACTCAAAGGTCTAAAAAAAAGAAAAAAAAGTTCTCTACAGCCTCTACCAGTGATTTAATCTCTAGAGTGCAATTTGCTCCTAATTACATAACTACAGATTCACATTTTTGTATAGCTTCTTTTGGGTCTCAATATGAACAATGTGACACAGAATGGTTTTTGCTTCAGCTCAGCTTTGGTTTGCAGCTTTTAGTGTTCCTGTTTGAAGTCTTGGAGAGGAATAGGAAGCTTAAATCCAGGGAACTTGTAAAGCTCAGCTGAAACTGTGACCACTCAATCTAGCTGGAGACCTGCTCCTTCCTAAAACCAGTTGTTACAGTATCTGGTATTTCTGGGACTCATCCCAGATTGAACATGACAAAACACCAGGATCTTTTCCTCAAAGACAGTCTCCCATGATCCCCATGTGGGCTCTAGCTTTAAACGGTCTCCTAACTTTGTAAATATTTTTCCTTAACAATGGTTCAAGAACAAAAGGTTTAGCAGGCAGGAAATGTCAATATTTGGTTTTGATGAGAAACAAGTGTCTCCTTTCTCTTACTTATAGAAGTTTGTCTTTTATAAGCAGTTCTGCCAAGAAAGCAGAGAAGCACTGGAGTGCCAAGGCAGGTAAGCACAGCCACCCAAAGCACTGCTCTGGAAACTTCTACTTCTTTAAAGAAGTACAGAATTTTTCACTAGAGAAACCCATTTAGCAAATATTTCCCTGAACTTGGGAATGACAAATTCAGACTGCTCTGCAGTAAAGCCTCGCTTACCTTCAATAACAAACAGAGACCTCCTCTGAAAGAACAGGACAAATGCACATCTTTTGACCATGTCTGATGACTCCTCTTCTTTTTTTTGAGATTGATTCAAATAAGTAAACAAACAAAGGCAAACCATGCCTTTCCCTTTTGTCTGCTTAGAAGAAGTCAGTACCCTAAATAGTGGATGGCAAGGGAGAACTCAGTGCCCCTGATTAGTGGGAATTGAGGCACAGGGAGGTTTAAATCACATTTTCCCATGGATTCATGTCTTTTTGTTGTCCCTTTTATCCAGGAAAAAAGGAGGCTCTAAATGCAGCTGGCTGTCTGCTCCACCACAGTTCAAGTCAATTGACTGTGCTGGGGAGTCTCAAATGTTTTCTTTCCTCATAAATTACCTTCATTAGCTATGTAAATAGAACCCTAATGAGATACTAATTAGCTGTTAAGATTTCGATCTCAAATAACACAAACAGTTGTGCTGTAACCATCTGTTTGTGTTTGCCAACTTGCAAGCACGTGCCACCAACCTGCCAACCCCAGGGGCTGCTGCCCTGCCTTGTGCTGCCCCTGCCAAGCACAGTCTGAGATGGGTGCTGGAGGTCAGGGGCCTGGATCAATACCCCCAGCTTGCTCCTCAAGCTCCTGTGGCTGCTCCTCAAGTATTTGTGAGGCTGCACCCTCAGGTCAGCTCATTTGTCCTTGCTTCTCAGGCTACAGGAAGTTTTCCTTACTGTCATTTTATTAGGAGAGCTGAAGGAGTCCATAGGGAGTTGGTGGACTGCCTAAAGGAGGATTTCACAGAATCACAGCACAGTTTGGGTTGGAAGGGACCTTTGAAGGTTGTTCAGTCCAGCCCCTCTGCAATGAGCAGGGACATCTTCAATTGGATCAGGCTGCTCAGAGCCTCAGCAGCCTCACCCTTCAATGTGTCCAAGGATGGAGCACCTACCACCCCTCTGGGCAATCTCTGCCAGTGTTTCACCCTCTCATCATAAAAAAATTCTTCCTTACATCTAATCTAAATCTACCATCCTTTAGTTTAAAACCATTACCTTATCACATATGGGTCCTACTAAAAACATCTGTCCCCATGTGTCTTCTAAGCCCACTTCAAGTATGAAAGGCTACAACAGGCTGAACAACCCCAACTCTGCCCAGCCCTCTGACTGCCTTTGTAGCCCTAAATTTTTCACTGGTACCAACAGAAGCAAAATTAGAGAGCCCAGCAGGAGCTGACATGGATGTGTATCTCACTAAAATGAAGTATCAATAACCTAGCTCACACTCGATGAAAGAGCCAGTCTGAATTATTTACTGTATGTCATACTTCAGGTTTTCATTTCAATATATGGTGAGATGGAGGATAAATTATTCAGCAGCATGACAAATTAAAATGCAGTTTCAAACCCCATTGTATTTTCTACTCTTAGGTTAACAGTCCAGTTCACAGTGATGGCTTGCTAATCTATTTTTGCAAAGGCAGAGAGGCACAGAGGCACACAAGTTTTCCATTGCAGCAAATCTTATCCAGCTTGAATCATTTAACAGCCCATCCTCCTTGAGATACACTAATGAAATACAGCTTGGGCAAGAGGGTCAAATGTACCTGCAGCAGCTTGGTCCAGGAGGCAGCAGTTTGTTTGCTCCAGCTTTTCCCAGGGCACTTGCAAGGGTGTGAGGGCTCTTGTCCTCTCACTTATGTTATTCTTCTGTGTGCCAAATAGCTTCTTAGAATTATTTATTTTTACTTTCTAACTTCTTCTCTCTGTGCATGATGAGTTTTGTAGGAAGGGCTGGGAAACAGAGCTGGTGTTTTAACCTGTCCAGGCCCCGTTCTTTTGTGTTGGGATGACAGGGAAGAAATTTCTTCTGCTGCTCTGAACAGTCATGGCTTCAATACAGGGATTGTTTCTTGGTCTTGCAACTCATTTTTAGAGCAGTCTTGCAAAGTTATTCACGTCTACTTGTCAAGATATTTTCCATCCTCTTTTTGGCAAACAAAGGAAGAAAACACTTGTCAATATTCCTCCTTGGGACCTCCTTGGGGACATCTCTTCAGACAGAAGTCCAGATGACAGTGATTCAAGTTTTGTTCCTCAATTGGTAACACCTCTGCAAAATCACAACCTCCTGAGCAACAGAATGTGCAATATTCAGCCTTGCAAGAGTGATAAGTCTAAGATGCAATATTTCCTGACTCATCGGAGCTCACAAAGGAAATCTTTGTACTGTCTGAGGGAAGACATTCCAAGTTTCTGTCCATAAAAGAGCCTAAGTTCTTTAAAAATCATGACATGTTTATGCAGAGTAAAACAATTTTAGGTCAGTTTAGGACATTCTGTCCCTCTAAAGTCTGTTCTGCTGAACTTGTGTCCAGATGATAGGAAGTCTATATGCCGTAACAAGAACATTTGACAAAACTCAATTTAAAACAAAACCTTCAAAGCCTTTGACCCATACCCAGGGCTTTGTACAATGGTCTGCAAACAAAATCTTGTTTGCTGTTTTGTTTGTAACTGGCTCATGGCTCATCTGTTCTGAAATCTGGGCCTACCCCAGAGGTTTGATGATGAAAACTGCTCCCAGTCAAAAGGCTCTCCATGAAAACAAAGTTCCACCAGACACAATGGTTCGAGGAGCCTCGGAGAAGTTTCATTTGAAATATCCTGCATCTGATTGACTTATGGCCTTCCAAAGGCAAAGCAGAGATTTGGAAAGAGCTCTGCCTGTGTTGCTGCAATACCTGGAAGCAGCAGATGATGGGTGTGACTCCCAAGTGGGCATCCTCTGCCCTGTGCCCCAGCAGGGCAAGAGTGGAAGTTCCCTGAGCTCCGTGGTGTGCTGGGATCAGCAGTGAGTTCATCCCCCAGCCCGTGGTGTAGCCCCAAACCCCCAGGGGCAATGCTGGTGAAAGGCTGTCCCTGCTGTGCAGGGATGGGGCAAGGAGCCAAGGGCAGCAGGGCACCAGGGGTGCATTGGCCTTTCCCCCAGAGGCAGAAAGGCTCTGAAGTGCAGCCTCCGTGGGATTGCTACAGAAGGGAAACTCAGCAAATGCAAGAGCTGCTGCTTTACCTGAAGTTAAAAAGGAAAGAAAGTTTCTTTATGTTTCTGGAGAATCAGAAACCCTGGATTTCTGCCAGCCCTTAGAGAAACCCCTACACAGACCCCTATGTCCAGATAATGTATCTGTATGGACAGCTTATCTCTGAGAACTCTCCAGCTGAAAAAGCTGGGCTGAAAGGTGCCATATCCACTTCAACATTGATCCCTGAGGTGAGATGAACAGAAATCTGCTTGTTTCTTCCTTAGCAAAGGTAAGGCTGCAGTAAAGGGGAGTATGAGGTGGTTGGACTTCTCCCACTTCAGACCCATCCCATCAGGCTGGGATCCAGTTACATATTTGGTGCACAACATGTTTCATTAAGAACAATGGGCAAATCATTCTGTGCAATGGGCCTCAGTTTCTGCACCAGAAATACTCAGAAAATAGCTACCAGGCATTGCATAACCCAGTTTATACATTTTAGGATGTGCTGACATGCCATATTGCCTGAGCACTTGGTCAGAAAAAATAACAAACATTATTGATATTACAATAATACTTGCAAATTATAGACGTCTGCAATTACATTAAATTAAAACCTGGTGTGGTTCACAATACTCAGATGGGGCAGCATGAAACAGGAACTCTACTACAATCAAACTGTTCCAGCTTAAATATTTGGACGTTTTGGATGTAAAAATAAAAAGCTCAGATTTATATAGATACTTCAGATAGTTCAGCAGAAACAAACTTCACTTTGCACAAGAAAATAGCTGCAATAGCAGATTATGCCAGTCCACCCTGTGGTACCATGACACAATTTGTCAAGCTGATCTCCCTGTGACTTCTGGTGTTACTGGAGCACAGTTCCAAATTGGAACCTGGCTCTTTGCTGTCCAGCAATCATTTTTTAGAATATGTACCTTTCTTGAAACCACACTGGGATTGCCCCATGAACCAGTGGTGTTGGCTGGAGCACTGTACATGCAAGAAATAAAGGCAGAGCATCTGCCTGAAGTTACTGCTCAGAGCTTAATTAATACCAGGGTTTTCATCCTCATACTGACGCTTTCCTCTTGAACTGAATGAGACTTGACCTTGTCACAACAAGATCAGGGCAAGTCTGTGAAAACAATGTTGTGACATCAAAGCCAAAACAAAGGAATGTCATCACATATGTCAGAGGAGGACACGAAGGGGTCCTCTTACAGTAGCAAAATAATGTCACTGTGAATCCTGGGACACCTTCTTGGCTACCAAGGCTCTCCCTGAAAAGTGCAATGGGAGAACCTGGAAGGTGGCAATTTCTTTAGAAACCAGGAGATGTGCATGCAGTCCCTAGCTGGAATAAAGGGGCTCTACTAACTCTAATGGGGTTGGACAGATTCACATCTGTAGATCTGGTCCACTGCAAGCAAACAGTGGAAGGATGAAGAAATTAAAACACTGCCTCACTGCAGGGCACGTAAATTCATCACTGGTGTGCTCGGGCATTGCTCCCCATCCCTCACAGTGTAAATAAGGCCACAGCATTTTCATTTGTGGGTAAGAGCTCTCAGTTCCTCGTGCCCCTCTCCAAGGTGAAAACCCCACTTAGGGCTGGTTGCTTTTCCACTTGATGCTTTGCTGGAAGAGCTGCACTGTGAAATCCCTGTTCCCAGCAGCTACTGCCTGAGGGGGGAAGTTCCCTGCGCCCCCTCCCCTGCAAGACTTAACAGTACAGCCTTAGAAAGGGGATTTTCCAGTATAAACAGAGCTAAGCCAAACTCTTCTCCTGGCCTCTCCGTGCCCCAGCCCATATTTGCCCCATATATAATTACCTGTGGATTTCACCTAGAAGACAGAGGATTTCACTTATAGCCCCAAATAAGCAGGCTCTGACGTAATGGCAGTCTGAGGAATATAGGTCAGGGAGGTGGCCTGGCCACTGGAAATGAATTTTGGAAGCAGAATAAGCAACCTTGTTAGAGGAGAAGATAGTAATCAGCAGTGGTCCTTGGATCTAAACATTTCACCTCCAGCACTCTTGCAGCTACAGCCCTCATCTGTTTCGCTTTCCTATTTTAAGTACCTGACTCACATTCTAAATATTGACTTCTATTTTTCTATTAGCACTAGATTTTCAGCCTCCATATTGACTTTGACTGTACCTATGGTTGATACTAAACCTCTCAGGTCAACAAACTTTTATAGCTGTTAGCTGCTCAAACCACAGTGGGCAGGAACTGGCACTATAGAGCAGTAGCTAGAAGCAATATTATTGGGAATTACAAATTATTCCTCTGCCTGAACTTTTCCTCTTATTCACATAGCTACATTCATTTTTAAACATGTGGCAAACGAATTGCACAGTGAGGACAATTGGGACTCTGTGATTGGGGAGCACCACTGGTAGGGATGGATTCTCCCCTGGGAACAGAGGAGTAATGCTGGATCACAGCTGGGCTACAGCAGCATAGGCTGGGCCAGTAATGCCTGTGAGGACAGACAACACCCAGCCAGAGGATCAGAAGCCCCAAATCCATCTTAGCTGCACACACAGACCCCTAATGTCTCCTTTGGCTGACGTTTTAGCAGCACACGGAACTGAGCTGTTGCAACCAAACATCAGAGAGACTTGGCCATCCATCATTTGTAAAACACTTCATGTATGTAAGAAACAATAACAACATTAAAAGAACATTATGGCAGCGACAAAGCCAAGCCTAAAAAGTGAGGAAACACAGCAATTAAGATTAACTTATGCCTCACAGTATAATATTTTTCTGCAGACCACATACTATTTTTTGGAATTAGGACCCATGATAGGGAGCAGGGACAGGGAAGGTCCAGCTTGCAACAAGTTATGGCAACAATCCTACATCAAGGACTTTACTGACACAGGATGAGTGCAGCATTTGGATGTGAGAGGAATTGTATGAAGCTGCATCCCTTAAAAGATGCTCCTATGGGCGCTGCTGCCCCGGGGGACTTGCCCAGCACGTGTCCCTGCACAAAGAGCTCACAGAAAAGGTTGGTTTCCTGCCATCCCCCCTCTGCCACTCCACCTCACAGACAGCCAAAATGTCACCCGGATTTATCTTAAATTTTAAGTCCGTGCCATGTTCAGTTTAATGCTTTCTAAAAAGTTGTTATCACTGAGGAAATGATTACTGGGATGATAAGCTATGAATGACTTATTCATGCACTATTTTCAGTCCTTCATCAGTCTACTAGATCTTGTGCTTATGTTCCAATCCTTCACATACTGATTAATTTTTCATGTGCTACCAGGTCTTTTTTCAAGCAAGGACTGCCAAACTAATGCAATCAGGCCATTTGTAAGCTGTTCCTTTCCTTTTTTGTTTTTCTTACCCCATGCCTGGAGTACAAGCCCGTGGAAGGAAGGAAGGGTCTGTCAGAGAACTTGTACGATACTCGTGATTTATTATTAATTGCTGGCACAGCAGTCCCTGCAGGTCACAGGACCCTGCCTGTGCTAAGCAATGTCTGGATGCTGTGCTGGGCACTGCACTGACTAGGAAAAGGGCTTTTCCCAGCCTTTCCAGGCAGGCAGGCAGGCAGAGGTGTCTCCCTCCTGTGTAATGGCAATAAAGCTCTGGCTGACCAAGTGCGCGGGGGGCCGTGCTGCAGCAGAAACTGGGCAAGTGTCTGGAGAGGAACCCTCCACAGCAAACCGAGGAAACAGGCTTTTCCCTGGCCTGAAGTCTGCAGAATTATGGTTTTCAAGGATTTACCACTTAATGGCAAAATTCTGGCCCACAATTACGCTGTGTTCTCTCTGCCAAAGCACATACATGAGCTGTAATCAGAGCAGCTTTTTTCCCATCCTCCCTCCAGCTTTGCCATGAGGTGGAAGAAACTGTGATGGGTTGAGCTTGCTTTTCCCTGCTGTGCCAGGAATGGCACGTGCCTCATCCCAGAGAGCTGCAGCTCAAATCCTGTTGCTAAAAGCCCCAGGCTTGCAGCACACAGTCCATGCCCCCACCAAAACCAATGGACATCCTTCCATCTGCACCTTGTGGCAGGATCAGGGCCACAAACACAGGCCATGAGAAGTGGGCAGAACATTAAATAAGTTGTGCCCTAAGGGAAGTGGCCAGCACCAGTGCTCAGAGTGAGAACTAACTCTGCTTTGGCAGAGACTCCCTGCACAGCTGTAGCCAAGTCTCTCAGGCATTTGATAGTTTGGTTCCTCACCTGTACAATTACAAAAGGTAATCCTGCCTTCAGCAGAGCACTCTGAGATGACTGCCCTGGGTTCTGGAAGGGACTCTGATGTACAGCATGTATAATGACCCTCAGATACCTAAACTTGATCCTTCTGGTGGAAACATTTATAGCCCTTTAGTTCCTAATTCCAGCTATACATTACCACAGCAGCAAGATGGAGCAAGATAAGCCTGTTGTCTTACCCAGATCTCTCAAGCTGAACCGTGAACATTTTGGCTCTGCCAAGCCAGCACGATCACTTCCATGCTGCCCCCCTATTCTGCAAGCAAAGCAATTATCAGGCATTTCAAAAAAAAAAAATAAAAACCACAGGCACACAAAAAGCAGAGCTTTGTGAGCTACCTGCTGCCATCAGGGTCCCAGGTGACCCGGGCTGGCTCTGCTGTGTGCCTGCAATCAGCATGGCCTGTGTGCTCTGAGCAGCTTGAGCTTACCCCATCACTCCACACATGGGACACTATCCCCTTATTGCCCTCACCCAGGGCCTGACCTCAATTATTAACTGTGTTTAGCAAGGACATTATTAAACCTGACTCTCTGCTCCCAGATGAGCTATCAGGTGTCTCTCTTTAACCCAGCAAGAACCTTTTTGTCACCCCATGCCCTTCTTATTACCCTTTAATGTGCCCTGAAGCCTCTGGAGCAGCTCTGTCCGTCTCAGACAGGGTCATTTTTAGAAGGATGGGAAGAAAAAAAAAAACAAACCAAAAAATGGATAAGTCCATTCCTGAAGATTTTTTCCTAACTGGCTCTAAAACATCTTTCCATTTCCTTTCTATTTTAATCATCCATCTCTAATAACAAATTCTAAAAACCAACAGGTCTATCCAGTCACAGCAAACTGCTCAGCTGTGGATTAAAGCACGTTACAGTTTTTAGCAGGACACTACTCTTTATACCTGTGAAAACTGATCGCATCTGTCTATGACGATTAAAAATCAAGGAGATATTAGAAGGTAGCTACTAATTAGCTTGCATTTTAATCGTGGCTTTTATGCCAAACAAACACAGGAGTGCCACTGAAACATAATATAAAATGTCAGCAAAGTCTCCACTTTAGAGCTTGGCAAGTGCAGCTTGCAATGTGCTGATGCCACCAGGGCATGGAAGGGCATTAGGCAATGCTCCCTGCTCCTCCTGGGCTCTGGCACAGCAGTGCACCAGCCTGTGGCTGGGGCATAACCCTGGAGTGAGTGAGAGCAGTCTGAGGCAGCTTGGCTCCATGAGCAGCACCAAAAGCCCATGGGAGGCTGTTCCAGGGGCTGAAGCAAGGAGACCTCAGAGACCTAACCTGGTTTTTTACCTCCTCACTTCTCTTCTGCAGGTTTTTACAAGAGGGATGTGTCAGGGTTCATCTCATGTTGGCAAGGAAGCACCCCTGTGCCACCCTCAAAAGGCACAAGGTGTGGGTAACAGGGTTAACTGGGAACCTCAGTCAGATAGCAGCAGTGTCCCTGCATCTCCTGCAGCCTCTGCATCACCCATCCAGCAGCAGTGACAGCTCCCAGTCAGCAGTGCAGCTCTCCCATTGCCATCATTTGCAGCACCAGGCACAGGCACTGTGCCAGCAGTGCCCCTTGCAGTGCCCCATGGCTGCACAGGGCCTGCCCTCACTCCCTGCTCCATCTGGGCAATCTCCCATCCCTCCCAAAACCACCTCGTGTGAGAAGAGCTGCTCTGGGGCTGCACTTCAGAAAAAAAACAGCCAACTTTTCATTCCCAGTACTGTCCTTCACTACATGTCCATACAGTGCCCAGCATCCCAAAGCCCTCATCTCCTCCAGAGCCCCTAGGGGCTGCTAGATTGCAAAAAATACACACCAAAGACCAGCTGGAGAGCAAAACGTTCCTCAAACCTATCCTTCCACTCATGGCAAGCAGCTGAAAAACGCAGCACCCTTCAAATAAAAGGCTAGGACTGAATATTGCAAGTGCAATGAATGCTTTATGGATGAGAATGCTCCTGCCCCTCAAAATATTTGTTTTCAATACCCACAAAGTAGTATAATGTCATTTAGCGAGGAGAATTCTGGCAGTCGATGCACAATCTGGCAGAGCTACAAGTACTGTAGGTGTTATGATACACACACAACATGTTTTACAAATAGAAAGTGGTTTCCAGAGTTCTTTAATATATTCTAATTTCCCCCACCTCTACCCAAAAAAGCTGCAGTTATGAAAATACTGTTGCATACTGAAATATTAAACTAGAAATCTGAAGAGAGTTGTTTTTTTAAAAAGCTCTCTTTTCAGCGATTCCTTCTTCTCTCTTTTTTTTTTTTTTTTAAAGTCAGGTATGTTTTTAGCAACTTAAACAGGTTGGGTTACCCACAAGAAGTAGTAATTTTTCCACCTAGCAGATTGAGGCATTCATACCCTCTTCAAACATTTCTAAATTTATTCTCCAGTATTATTCAAATAGAAATATTTGCATGTACACCCTGAATCGGATAAAACCCTTTTAGTACTAACTCATGGGTAGAAACCACACAAATGAAGAAGATTAAAAAATGCACCTTCTTTGAATCCAAGGAGCCTTTGCAAGAAGTCCTTCCAAAAAGCCATCGTGTCTCAATTGGTTGCTATTTCTTCTTTTAGGAGGAGAATCCTGCTTAAGAGCAAATCTGGTACCTGTACAACATGCAGTGAGATACACCCTTACCTGGCCAGCAGCCACACAGGCAAGAGGTTATTAGCCCAATTTACAGGTGGGAGACCAAAGGAAAAAGAGACCAAGTGAACTTTGCAAGGCCACCTGAGACACCTGTGGCAAGCAGGTTTTTTTTTGCTCGAGTCCCATGCCTCAGTCACAACACAAGGCTTCCTTCCGAAGAAATCGCATCAGCTGCTTCTTGTGGATTTTCCAGGAGCAGGAATGCTGGGTTTTAACTTTTACAAGTCCCTGAGGTCACCAGCTTCACTCTTCACTTAGGTGAAGTGACCAGACTCAGCTTCAGGAACAAAGCCCCTCACAGAGCACTCAGTAGTGAGCAGGATGAACCCTGCCCCATCCAACCTCCCACCCAAAGGAGGGCACGTCAGCTCCCTGTGTTTGGGCACTTCCACACAAAATCACAGTGGAAACCCCTCCTGATTCACAAGAGTGTGCCAAGGAGGAATCATGCAGCAACATTAGCACTGTAGTGTCATCCTGTACTGAGCCATGGGGGCCTTTCCTCATCTGGGCAGTGCCACAGGACCGTGGGCACATCATTGAGCAGCTCAGCACAGAGCTGAGCCTTGCTGCTTCAGTCAGCACTGAAAATGACACAATGCACATCCACACTGTGAGGATACATGGGAAGTTTCTTCTGGCAATGTGTCTGCTGATGACATCCCAAACCAGTGGCATAGATATTTCATAATCCAAATGAAGATGCTTCTAGTTTGTTTTAGAGGATAATCTGGAGGAAATGCAGTGTTTTCAATTCACTCACTTGGGATGGGGGATTAACAACCAGGGAATGAGTTGCCCTATAGGGAGAAGAGCAAGGTGGAGGAAAACTGCAGCCAACGATCGGGTTTGGCAGGCTGTGCTACCCCAGGAACAGGACAACCTAAGGGAGCAGGACCTGGAACCTACTGGGGCTCCTCAGGCTTTGTGACCTGCTTCTTCCCACAGCCTACTGTGTTCAATCCAATACATCTGCTCTGCAAAGAAGAGCAGCCTTCCAATTGTGAGCTTCTATCCACACTCTCAGCCTGGAACATCTCCCAGACATCTTTTAATTGGTACACATGAGGCAACCATGAGGGTCCATGTAGGTTGTGATGAGGGAAAGCTCTTATGCTGCACTGCTAAAGAGGGGATGATGTGATGCTGAGAACAGGGCAAGAGCAGGGTGGCACCTGTATATCAGCTGCAGATCACGGCTACAAGGTCTGTCTGTAGCCTCAGGACAAAAACTGAGAGAATAAATTGGTACAAATTACATGAATTACCTAAATAATGCTTGTTATAAAATTACATCTCCATGCTGCCATCCGTTAGCCTGCAAGCAGCTCCACAGACAGCAGAGGAACTACATGAAAATAAAATATTACCCAGTACAAGGTGGGACTGAATGATTGTGCCTTTAGCATTTCCTACCTGCTTGCAAACAGACTCCCACCTCTACAACTCTAATCATTGGCTGGATTCTCACCTGAACTCAACAATGCTGATTTTTGGCTAGCTCTGAATCCGTGATTTACAAGCATTTGCTGATAGTCACTGTGGTCTGCAGTCTGTCTCTGGGTTGTTTGCTAAGTTCCATAGAATGGCCTGTGGTGTTTCCCCCTCCTGCTGCTGCCCAGCTGCCCCAAGGTGAGGAATGGTGAGCGCACAGTTCCAGCTCCATCCACCCACTTGTGACAGGCTCTTTCACCTTGCTCTTCCCCTTGCAAATCCAACCTGGGAGACACAACCCTGACCATCAGTCCAGTCTCCAGTGGAGGTGAGTCCCAACCCAGCAGATCATGTGGATAAGTCCTGAGGGACTTAAGCATGTGCTTAAGTTCTCTGCTGGATCAGTGCCTTTGCAACCAGTCTGACTGCTTTGTTAGCAGTGCTGAGCACCAGGGCTGAGCTCCAACAGGAAATAGCAGCTTCCCTTTGAAGTCCTGCCACTGATGTTCACGTAGGTGGGACTTCAAAGAGGAGCCACCGCTTCCCCTCCCAGTATCGGAGGCCCCAGTGTTGGAGAAGCAGTCCTGCTGGTTTTAATTGCATGAAGGGATGCTTTAGGGCGGACGATTCAGCCCTTCTCAGGAAAGGGACAACTTGAAAAAGTTCCCACCTGCTGGCAAGAGACCCAAGGAGAGGTGAACCCATACCCCAAAATACCCTTTAAAACAAAGGTATGTGGAAAGAGATCTCATTGCCTTCTATTCCCTGTTTTCCATTGTGCCACTGCAAAGCACCTTGTGAGCACCTAGTTTACTCTGGAGCTGCACTCCTGAGCAGCATAACTGGATGTGGATGAGGAATGGCCAACCTCAACTCCCATAATAGAGATCACTGGAAAAACTGACTTCAACAACAGCCAGACTGAGCCAACATGAGGAAATACCCCCACAGGCAACCTACATGGCTGATTCTGCTGCTGACTGACAGTGCAATCACACACCAGAGCTCCTCTAATTTCTCTGTATCTCTTTTCCTTGAGGGAAAACAAAGCAGAGAAGTCCACACTCTAAAGGGTGTCAGTGAACTCAAATGACATCAAAACGTGGCTCCACCTCTTCTCTTGCAGATTACCAATATCCATCTCTTCTCTCAATCTTCAGCCAGAGCCAAGACCCAGTCAGAGGGGAGAGGGATCAGCCTCTTAACACAGAAAACCCTGGGCACCATGGAATGCACTAGAGAAGCAGCCAGCACTCCCAGGAGCAAGATAAACAGGGCAGGATTTACATGAATCTGCAGAGCTCTTCCATGTTCATATTGCTTGGTTTCTCCTCCCTGAATTCCCTTCATGTATCCAGATTCCATACATTTCTCCATTCAAGAGCCAGCTACATGAGCAGGCATGGATTTTGAAGGAAGATGAGTAATTCTGTGTTCTTCAAAGAGCGAGTCCTTTGTGACCCCACGATACAGAATTCAGCTGAGCTCTGCTGTTCTTGTCACCAGCTTCCCATAACCTGGTCATCTGCCCTGGTCACTTCATGTTTTGTGCCTCCTCACACAACACTTGCACACTGCTTTTGGAACAAACTCGAGTCAGCAGGAAAGCAGTGTATGCCAGTGGGGATTAATAAGAGCAGGAATTTTAACCCCAGTAAAACCAGCTAAGCAAAGATGTGCCCCAAAAATGCAGAGAGCTCTCAGTGCCAGACCCTGAGGGGCTGACAGCAGCAGTGCAGTGTGACAAGACTGGACTTGACCACTCATGATCCCAGCCCAAACCCTGGTGTCTGCTCTGGTGTGAAGAATGACCAGAAACTCAACTGAAACAATTCCTGGATCAGGATGAAAAAATGAGTATGTAAAGTCCCCCATGTGCCTTTCAGTGACACAGCCATGGTTTGCTCAACCAGCTCATCAGCAGAACAACTTGCATAAAAACGTTTGATAAAAGATCTCTTTCTATCAATAGAAAAGTGGTTTTTTTCAAGACAATTCTCTTAGAGTTTTGAACTTCTAACAAAAAAAAGCCAATATGCATTCTCAGCCAAAACGATGCAACTATTCTATAATCACCAGTTTCCCATTAAAGATTTGTGAGATTTAGGAGTCTGGGGGTTTTAATGGCTATTTATTTCTGAGTATTTAATCAACATTTTCCACCGAGGGAGGAAAAATATCCTGGTCAAGTGCTGGTTTCCTTGGAAGGTTGAGAAGGGCAAGGAGGAGGAGGGATTGCTGTATTTTTCCTTAAAGACACAAACATTCTCTTATAACTGAAGTCACGCTGCACTTGTGAGCCTGACAAATTTAGAGGACTTAAAATCAATCAATAAAAAAAGAGCTTGACCACAAGGGAAGTTCTGGTCAGCCCTTCAGCTTTACATCATAGACAACATTAATTTTATCACAGCCTTAAAAAATTAAAATAGAAAAATGCATCTTCTTGGAAAACAGCAGTTATTTTCTTCCCCTGCTCAGATATTTTTATAAGCCTGGTTCCACCAGCCTCACTCCTGTTGAGAATCACCTTTCCCTGCAGGGCAGAGCATTTATTTAGAGGTGAGATATTATGTCCCAAGCAGGACACTGAGATGCCTCCACCCAACAAAAACTCTACTGTGCAGCTGAGCTGGACCAGCTACATCCCAGGTCCAAGTCTGGTTTGCAGCATTCCCCATAGTGTCTGGATACTGGCCACTATAAATAAACAGGCCAGAAGGTCTGGAGAAGAGGTGAAGCCTTTCTCATTAGCTGTGAGCAAGGAAGGAAGTTGTACCTCACCAACAACAGCGGGAATTCACAACTCCCTCCTTCCCTTAATAGCAGTGCTGGAGGCACAGAGGAGCAGGGCAGAGCAGCCTGACAGGGATGGTCCAGCAAAACTCTTGAGACAACCAGTGAAATGAAATCTGCACATGAGTAAGGGTGGCAGAACTTGCCTGACAGATACCTTTCTTGCTGGCTAATCAGAACCACAATTTATAGCTCTTTCCATGAAATCTCAGCAAAAGAACACAATGGCACACAGGCTGATTTGGTTTGCTGGCAAACACGTCTGAACCCTTACTTGTTCAGAGAGTTGGTTTTGATAGCTTGTTGTCACCCCCAACATGTTTTTCTGGTTACTTACACACATTAGCTTAGCAAAACTTCCACTGGGAAAAGGTTTCTCTGGTCCAGGAGGAATCTCCTGGGCAAAACAAACCTGGCCAGAGCAGCCAATGATTTTGACAGCCAGAAGATGAACTTCTGAAGGCCTGATACAGATCAGGGAGTTGAACTTGGATTTCCTAAATCCAAGAGGGATATCTTAACCCCCAGGCAAGAGGCCATTCTTCAGTGTTGCTTTCCTGTAGGAGTCACTTCACACTGCATATAAGTCATGCAACATCTGCAGGTAACAGCCAGAGCAGCTCTGCAGAACAGTGACCCAAAAGAGCAGGAACATGACCCTGGGTCTCCATGTGCCAGAGCAGTGACTTGGCTGTCCACTGGGTTATTGCAGTAATCAGGAAAAACAAATCCCTTCACAGATCCTGTGTCTTCCAGGAAGAATGGAATAAACTGGAAATGTCCCAGCATCCTGAGCAAGAGGAGAAGCGTTTCCTGCCCGCTGCTGCGGGGGGCAGATCCGCGTGTTTATCACCTCTTGTCGCCAGAGTGGGATCTGGCCTGCTGCCCTCCACCCTCATTCAGAATGCACTTTCATCTCTACTATAAACACTGAGGAATATCAAAAGCCCTGTTGACAGTACTGCTCTCATTTTCTGCTTTAAGAAGTTGCCAAAATGTACAAAACTAAACTCCCCGAGTCACAGTAGGCTGTTTTGTCAGTTTATCCAATTGGTAACATAATACTATCACAGCCTCTATCATTCCCTTGCTTTTCCTTTTTTCATCCCCTTCTTTCTTTTCCTTCCTTCCTTCCTTCCTTCCTTCCTTCCTTCCTTCCTTCCTTCCTTCCTTCCTTCCTTCCTTCCTTCCTTCCTTCCTTCCTTCCTTCCTTCCTTCCTTCCTTCCTTCCTTCCTTCCTTCCTTCCTTCCTTCCTTCCTTCCTTCCTTCCTTCCTTCCTTCCTTCCTTCCTTCCTTCCTTCCTTCCTTCCCTCCCTCCCTCCCTCCCTCCCTCCATATTTCCCTGGAAGGGAACACAGTTCCTCCAAAAATCCAATCAGAGCATCATATTTCAAACCAGCAATATAAATCAAGTATCCTTGTGATGACTCTGAGGAATATTCCTGTGCACATCAAGTACACATCAAGTACACAGGGTGTACACTATGATATTATTGTGCTAAAGGAGCTTCTCTGGGAATTTTCTCTGGAATTGCAGGAGTCAGAAAGAGGAAGGCTCTGTTGTCCCTCACCCACCATCTCAAAGAGCATCTTTGAGGATGGGCCCTGTATTTCTCATTATATTCCTAGTTGCTTTCAAAACTAATGGGAAAGTGTGGGCCTCAAAAACACAGAATTGGGTTCTTTCTTATTTCATTAACAAAAACAAGAGTAAAATGAGCAGCACCATTTTACAAACAGCAACTCTGTGGAAAACTTCTAGGAAAATAGGAGCAATGCCAAATGTTTCTGTAGCTCTGGAGTTCCTAAGCAGGGAAATACAGCCCCTTAGCCAGGCATGCATGACATTTGCAAATGACCTTCACTCGAAATCAAGTATAACATCCATTACCTCAGTACATAATTCATTCTTAATCTATTAACATAAGACTCATTAACATATTAGTAGCAGTAGCGGTGTTAATAGGAGTAATACTAATAATCCTGTCATTGTGGTGCTAACAGGCCCCAGCATGCCAGGTCTTCTACAGGCCTTCAACAAAAGGATTTGTGACTCAGCATCCCAAAGGTGGTGAGCCAGAGGTTTGATAGCCCTACCAGTTACTTCATGGGATGTGTGCTATTATCTCTCCTTATCTCCCCAAGGAACCACAGGAGACCTAAATGTGCAATCATAAGGATGGTTCAGGTGGAAGATCCCTGATGGTATCTTTGCTGGACATGGGATGAAACCCTAAAGAATGTTTGGGTGCTTTTTTAATATTCCTTAAATATTTCTGTTAGTACTCCATCAGGTATGAAATGCCTACTGAGCTCTTGCAGAGATTCCTGCTTCTCCAGGGTGCAAGAATACTCTCACCTCAGGGAAAGGTTTTATGAAGTAGTTTTGCAGAATTTGTCAAGAACTGCTGGGGAGGAATAACACACAGCCTAAGAAACGCTGCTGTAGTTCCTTTTTCCACCCTTGATTTCCCTGCTTGGAAATCTCACCTGACAGGAGTTGAGGAATGACTTAGTTAGTTTGGGATTTCCAGGAACACAGTTCCTGTCATGCTGAAGGAAGGTCCCCACATGGCTGAGCCCTCCCAGCACTGCCACCCAGCCAGCAAAACCCCAGAGCCCAAGAGAAGCACACTGACCTCCAGCTCTTCCAGAGAGGAGTCACACTCACAGTGCTTGTGTTCTGCAGGGGGCAGGAGCTTGCACAGGACAGTTGGAATTTATTGAGTGATTTCTGATGCTATAACTAAGATCTCATTTACCATAAGTGCAAACACTGCTCAAGAGTTTTGGGGAGAAATCAAAGTTCAGATTTCAAGTATCCTTGAAAATCTGATGGTTCTAAGAATCCATTGTTTGGGTCTTGGCTCTAGAAAACTGGTTAAAAGACTGAGGAGTGTCCCCAGCTTCATGTGCAGACAAAATCTGCAGGCACAGGTGTGCCTCTGCAGAAAATGAACAGATATTCTGTGGTATCTTGCCACGTATCCCTGAATCTGTGGGATCCAAAATCCACACCACAATGCAAGGTAAGACTGGGCAGGCTGGGAGCCACAGCTGGGGTGGAAAATATCCACAGCAGCATTATATAAGGACAATAAAAAGCAAGGCTCTAATTACCTTCCTGCTCACCCTCACCACGCTGCAATGAAGTCTCTGCCATTAACATCTCATCTACATACAAAGGTAGAGCATTGCAGAGTGTATTAGAACAGGGAAAGCACTACAGCTCTTTTTGGAAAGAAGAGTTGTATGGTACAAAGCACTTTGACACCAAAATAACTGCATTTACATGAGGTCTTGTCCCAGTATAACCAGTGATAATAAAACTCCAAGAACATTTTCCTAACAAAAAAATTGTATCAAGGTAATTTTTACCGTAAACCAGGCCTAAAAACAGTTCTTCAGACTAGGTTCCAGGAAAATTGCCAAATATTCCAACTCTTCCCCAAGTGCTGTGATCCCAAGTACAACCTTTAAAACTCCTGACATTGCGACAGCCCCAGCCAGCCTTGGGGTCTGCCCAGAGGTGCAAAACCAGGGGATTGATGTGGGCTCCAAATCCAGAAACTCCAAAGAAGGAAAGCCCTGCAATCACAGCCTATCCACCACTCAGGTGGGTGCCCAAGGACCCCCTTGGAGGCTGATGATGGCACTGATGGCTGGTGCTAACTCAAGGGAGCTCTCCAGCCCCTGAGCAGCTGTAGACAGGACTCCAAGTCCTCAGCCCTGCCAGGGATGGCTGGAGTCACCTGAGGAGTTGGCAAGGTTGACCTTCACAGCTGGTTTATCTGGCTCTCACCTGCTGGCTTTTCAGAGCCCCCAAACTATTATTATCAAGAATCTTGTATTAACTACTACATGCCCAAGTGAGGGAGTAGACAGGCTCATCAGCTGGGAATGGCAAAACAGATTCTCAAAGGCAGCACTTTCCTCCTCCCTTTCCTTAAGCTTATCTTTATTTTTAAACACAGAATCAAAATCAGCCCAGCTCACCCCACTCCAAGTAGGAGGGAAAAGGCACCAGGATCATCCTTGCCTGTTTTTAGTCTCTTTCAGAGCTCCACACAGATCTTCCAGCTGATGGGCAGAAGCCTGTTAATTGTGCACTTGCTGGAACAGCCATAGCTCTGCCTTCCTCCTCCAAGTTAAACATCCCTCTGCAATCTCCACTGGGCTGAAAGACAGAGAGTGACATCCCATTCCTCACCATCCAAGAAAGGAGGAAAAGCTCCCTGAGGCCTCTCTCCAACTGTATTTCTGAACATATGAACAGTCCATGTCTTGGCAGGGGAAGTACATGACTTGGATCACACAGTGACTCCAACAACTTTGTGACATCTGCAGAGATGTGAACTTTACCTCTGCAGGGCTTCTATGAAGGTTCTTTTGCTGAATCATACTCCTCTCCAGAGGTGGGGACAATCTTCCCAAGACTTCTGCACTGCAAGAATATGGACTTTGATATTCAGACTGCCTTTATGGAGGCTTTGAGAGGAGAGTTCCTAAATTGAAACCACATTGTCCAACCTAAGCCAGAGCCTGCTGCATGAGCCCTGTCTACTCCCTGAGTCTTTCCAGTGCTGATTGCTTCCCAGCCAGAGCACAAAACAGGAGGGCTTACAGCTGCCAGCATGGAAACTGTACTTGACTAACAGTTTGCAAAGCTCCACTAGAGCTCTGGGACGGGCTTCTGTCTTTCCAGGGTCTTGGTGGGCGCAGCGTGGTCTGAACAGCTCTTTGTGTCTGTAGCTGCTACAAGAGAAACACTTTTCCTCTTTTTTTTTTTTTTTTTTTTTTTTTAAGGAGAAGCTGTTGGGACGTGCTCAGCATCTCGCTCTCTTTTGATAACCCTTTCGGCATCCTTCCGTTTTCTGGTTATTCATTTGTTACCCCTGAAATCTGATTCCTGATCTCAGCCCTCTCTTATCAGCCCCTTTCGCTGAGGAGTTCCAAAGCAACGGGTTAGTTTTAATCTTTGTGCTCTTTCTCTGTCCCGAGGCCTCCTTGTGCTGGGGAGGAGGTGAGTGATAGGACTGACGTTTGGAGGGGGAAGGGGCTGCCATCCATTAACTCCCTCTTATCTCTCTATTCATCTGCCCACAAAACAAAGGTATGATTGTTGCTCCAGCTCCCAGACCCGTGCTGGCTTCACTCCAGCTCCCGTGGGTCAGAGGAGCCACGGAGGCATGGCCGAGCACAGCCCAGCAGCCCAGGGTAAGGATCCCACAGGAGCTCTGTGCCCAGCTCCTAGAGCCACGTCCTGCCCTGCCCTGGTCCCGGCGAGTGGCAGCTGTGCCCGGCCTGGCCGGAGCCGGCCTCCCTTTGGGTGCCTGAACCTGCCCGTGAAACACGGCTTGGACTCTGCACCACCCCGGCATCTGGCAAACCCGTTCTGGGCTGTGCTCTCATTGAAGCAATTATATAGGATATAGGGTGCTAGAACACGAGTTCCTTTATCTCTGTTTCCCACATTACACCCTTTCCTAAGGCGAATTGATGCCGCCCCATTGAAGCCGAGGCACTGATTGACACCAGCTGAAGATCTGGCCCCGATTCTGCCGTGCCTTGCCTCTGGGGAGTCATTTACACCTGTTCAGAGTGCAAAAGGCAACCAGCAGCAACCACTGGAGCTGCAAAGCAGCAAAGTCCCATCCCATCACCTTCAAAGCCTGACATGCCACGCACTGATCAGTGGCACAGGGCCCAGCTCCCTTTACATCTCAGTTGGTTTTGGCGTTGCACATAGACATCCTCTCTTCAGCTTCTAGTAAACCTTGAAATCCCTGCCAAGATTCATGAAAGAAAAAGAGTTGTGACCCAGTTCCTGGAGGGTGACTTGGTGTAAATAACTTTCAGTGGCATGATGACACCCTCATGAAATCTAGCACCACACTGGTCGGTCTATAAAACGTGGAGCCAAGAACCAGTCCCGACCCAATGCTACACACTGAATATCTTTTCCTTTCCTTGCACACACAAATTCCCTGGCAATTTCCGGAAGAACTGCAGTTGTGCAAGCCAAACAGGGCTTGGTTTACGTTCTGAATCATCCAAAGAGCGCGAGTTTGCATGGACAACATCAGCCTTTGAGCAAAGCTTGCCAGCACTGTAAAAACCCTGATGTCTGAATGAGACCCCAGTTGACTGCAGCTGGCTGGCTTGCCTGGGCTGTCCCTCCTGCCAGCTTTAACCGTGTGGCCAAAGAGTCTTGCAGGGACTAGGCAGAGCAGTCTCCAGTCACTGCTTGCAATAACCTGCAGGAACCCAGGCTGGGGCTTTCTTTGTCATTTTACTGCTCTCAGTGACACCCTGTCCAGCTTGGCACTATTTGGTGGCTTCTGCAAACAATGGTAAAGCTGGACAGCCATGAGCACACATCTTCACAACCTCTGTTATCCTTGGAGAATTCCAGGCATGACAGTCTCTTCTGGTTTTTGACATTGCCATCCAAAATCCAGTGAAATTACTGTAAGGCCTCCAGAACTGATTTCAAACAAAATGGACCCAGCATTTAAATCCAAGGTACCATGTTTAGATCTGTGGGTTGCTTTGGGCTTCTAATTTCCATGTGGATTTGCATAATAAAATACAGTAATAGGCTGGGCGAGTACATTGAGCAGTGGCTGTCAGCCAGGAGCTAATGAGCTCCATCCATTGCAGACTGTTTAGCTCTGGACAAGTCACTTGACCTTCCAAAGTCACATCATCCCCACCTGTGAAATGGGATGGTAATACTTGCCTCACAGGGGTGTTATGAGGATTAATTAGTTGCTGCTTGTACATCACTTTGATGATGTTAAGAACTACATGCCTGCTAAGTATTGTTATTGTATCATGGCTGGGAAGATATTGCAGCTAGGGCTAAATCCTGCCCTTGGAAAATGATGCATCTTTCCCCACATCTTGTAAAATCAGTTGCTGGGCTTGTGCAAGCAGCTTTTATATAACATTGGTACCAAACATCAACATGCACCTTGTATTTCTGAGGCTGCCAAATCCCTGCTGGGAACAATGGCCTGCTGGGAGCCATGGGATGCCCCATCCTGCCACAAACAGCTCTAGGCAGGAGCCCTGCTGCAAACTTCCTCTCCTTTCCCCCACAAATTGAGATTGGGAGGTGTTTCCATTGGGAACTTGAGTGGTGAACTCAGGTCTAGGGCTCAGTGCCGTGCAGTGCCCAGGCAGCACACGCTGCTCGCTGCCAACAGGACAGACCCCTGGCATGGGACACTGGGGACAACCGAGCACACTGCCAACGGGACAGACCCCTGGCATGGGACACTGGGGACAACCGAGCACACTGCCAACGGGACAGACCCCTGGCATGGGACACTGGGGACAACCGAGCACACTGCCAACGGGACAGACCCCTGGCATGGGACACTGGGGACAACCGAGCACACTGCCAACGGGACAGACCCCTGGCATGGGACACTGGGGACAACCGAGCACACTGCCAACGGGACAGACCCCTGGCATGGGACACTGGGGACAACCGAGCACACTGCCAACAGGACAGACCCCTGGCATGGGACACTGGGGACAGCCAGGCACACTGCGGCACCTGGGACATCCATGCCAGCTGCAGTGCGGAGGGAGGGCTGCAGGGACACGTGGATACACGCACAGGCACAGATGGATACAGGCAAGCTCCCCTTGCTGAAACTCCAAGCCTTGGGTGGATGCTTCCTCCCCTGTACCTCCCCTGAGAGGTGACACCTTCCATCTTAGCATTTGGGCCTAGATGCCACCAAAGAGTGCATAAAGAAAAGAATTCCTTTCCTGCAACAGACTACAGCTCAGGATCACTAATAGGCTAAAACCAGAGTACCCAGCCTACTCAAGGAGTTATGCATCCAAATCTTGGTGACATTTAGTGGAAGTCAGCCAAATGGCTCCCTTTGATTCCTTTGAAATCTGAAACATAACTGTCACTGTATCTCAGACGTGTGAACTGCTCTGAGAAGTCTCCCATATAGATTAGGCTGCGATCAAAGTGTTCCATTAAACAGAATTTTATGAAGACAGGGGGTTGAGGCCAGGCTGATTAGCAGCAATATTATCTGAGAAAACACAAACCCCCAAAGGCAGCAAGTCTGAAAGGGTTAAACAAGAAGGCTGTTTGGGTAGCCGGTGTACATTAACTATCATTTTCAGGCAGCATGCAATGACTAGTTAGCAGAGCTTATCATCCCCAGCTATGTGAGGAATTACAATAAATGCCTGAAATGCAAGCAGGTTTCCGGCTTAGGTAGGTAAATAATGGAAGTCACTATTTTTGTCTGGGTTGCAAGAATTCCCCGGGCATGGAGGCTCCCCACCCCCTCCCCACTGTAACACAGCTAACTCCACTCCCTGCTGCTCAGCAAAATGAAGTCCTTTCCTGCATCCTTGGCACTTTTGCTTTGTCTGTAGAAGGAGCCGACTCACTAATTCCTTTTTGGTGGAAAACAAGAAGTTACATTTTCTGCACTCATTTTAAATACTTCCAGAATGTAATGACCTAATGATGAGAGGAAGGAGATACTAGCTGCTCTGAGATGGGGACTGTGTGATTTGTAGGGGAAAAGTAACAAAAGAAGCAACCAGAGCATAATTCTGGTGTTCCCAAAGCCTCCTAGTAATCTTCCCATTGCCTTCAGTGGCATGAAGCACCATCCCCTGCTGAAAATACTCTGAAACCGTTTGGTGATTATTTGAACAGACACTGGAGAAAACTTCTGGCTGCCTCTGCAGGATAGAAACAGGATAAACTTTGGATAGCACTGAGTAGTAAATAGGGAATAAAGTCATTACAGTCAGGGAGTTGATTCTCATTTAGCCCAAGGCCCTTCTCCCTGCCCTGGCATCCCCAGGCACGTGCCTGACCTGGCCTCTCTCAGAGGCCCCTTTGAGGTGTGTGTGTTGGAGCCTTTGCTGAAGGAAACACCGGGCTCCCGCCAGGGGAGGGGAATCTGGGTGGGATCCTGAGCCTTGAGAAGTCCCTGTTGACCTGGCCAGGCTCCAGGCAATTCCAGGAGAGCCTCAGCCCTGGTGAATGCTCCCAGTGTTTGTGCAGCCCTGCTGGGGGAAGCCCAGTGCAGGCTTGGAGAGGGGGCCCAGGGAAGAGTTAAGCAGCTGGAAGTGTCCTCCCTCCATGCTCCACACAGCCCCATTCCTCAGCAAAGTGAACGTATCAACACTGGCACGCTCCCACACACCGCCCTGGCTCTCCTCCAGGAAACCATAGCCCAGCTATTTGGCACACAAGGCCACAATTTTATTTACACAATCAACTTCTTGATAAACACAAAACTTACAAAATATACCACACCCTTAAAATAAAAAAGGAAGAAGTGTGGGGGAGAATTGCAGCAACTTGACCTTCTTGGCCAGAAGGGTCACCATGCTTTGATTTGATAGCCCCATCCACACGGAAGCTGCCTGTGGGTCCATGAGGATTTGCCCTGGCCTTTAGGCAGGGGGCACACAGGGTACTCAGTGGAGCTGGGAGCTGCCAGAGGGGTCAGGACTGAGTCAGGCAGGTTTCCCTCTGGGCAGAGGGGTCTCTGTCTCTATCTCTATCTCTATGAATATTATAATTTTCAACTCTATGTCCCCCCAATCTAACCAAATGCAAGTAGAAGTTGTAGGCTTTATTTTGGGAGGAATAAAAATTCTGATTTAATGTAGCAACCAGACTTTTTTTGTGACATATTCCACTTGGCCAGAGAACCAGTGAATTCAACAGGAAAACTGGGAAGTCTTAAACCTTCAGCAGTCTTAAACCCACTGCCTTAGGTGAAGCTCTACCTAAACATCAGACAAAGCTGCCCCAGCCTTGCAGTGACCTGAGGAGCACATGGATGCGTGATGCTGGCATCTGGGGTCACTTGAACTCAGCTCCACCACCTTCTCCTTCACCTTTTGAGCTCACATTTCTCCATTGACCCTTCAAAGAAATTGTCTTGCTTGGCAAATGAGTCACATCCTTCCTCCTCCAATCTGCAGGCCCTGGAGACCTGGGCGGCATTGGATGCAAGCCCTCCAAAAGCCAGGCCTAATGGTAGCTCTGTTAAGCCTTACACCAGACACAAGAAAACAAGAAGATGCTTAAACATTGCCTAAATCCCTCTTGAGAGATATTGCATGAGAAAAAATAATGGGCAAAGGGCATTAAACTAATTTATACTGGCTGAGGGTCTGGACATATCTGCTTTATTCCTTGCAGATAAAAAGATCTGCTGGAGGCTAATAAGCTTTTGATAGTTTGGGAAACAAAGATTGATTATTTTAATTTTTTCCCCCCACAAATAGGAAGAACCACCTTCAAATACCTGAGACACGCTGCAATCATTTAGACAGATAAACATCTTGATTCCTAGAGATAACAGGAGCTGAATGATTGGCCTCAAAACCAAGCATTCGTTACAATTCTCAAAAGGAGAGTGTTATTACTCTCCATTTCCACAACAACTTACATACAACTGCAAAGGAAACCCCTCTCCCTCTGCAGCTGGGAAACACACCACAAACAAAGCCTTGCCACAGCTCCTGAACACGCAGGGGTGGATGGGTGAGCAGGGATCCCAGGCCACTTCCCAGGTGCAGCTCAGGCTCTGCAGCAGGGCCTGAGACATGGATTTCGGTAGATGAACACCTGGCTGACCTTGGTGTCACCATGAGAGGTGGGAAAGAAGGACCCCTCCCATGGAAGGATGGGAGCATCCGAGATTAGGGCCAAGGCCAAGGGAGGGAAGTCTGCAGGATGGGGTAGTCAAGCACCATGGTGAAAAGCACATGGAGAGAGTTTCTGAAATAATCTATTTGGTGTCTGCCAGACATTTTGTCTCCCTTCACAGGCTGGGAAAGGAGAACACAGGTCCACCTGAGCAGATGGGAACCGTGATGGAAATTTCTCAGGCTACCCATCACAAAACAACTGCTGAGCATTCACTCCTGTCCCTTCCTCCCCAGAAAGTAGCAGCTGAAATGAGAGACACCCAGATCTGTCAGAGACCTTATTTTTGTCTCACCCACCCCGTCAGGGTCCTGCACACAGCACTGTAGCAAAACATTCACAAATTGTCATTTAGATCTGCCTGTTACATATTCAGCTGCACAGGAGCAAAAGGCTCTCCTTGTATTGTGAGTAATTCCTTCAAATACCAGATGTTGTCTGATTTCTCCAGAATGGCCAACTCCTACAACTTTATAGCAAGTAGTACTACACACAGTGACTTTCCACTAAAATAATTTTCATACCTAAGGACCTCATCTCTGATTTAAAGTCAGTTTTTATCCTCTGTGAATAAGAGCTGAGTGCCTCTAATGCAAAAACCAGAAGGCAACATTCACCCAGCTCTGTGTATTAAAATCTGAAGCCAATCTCAAGATTACACTTTTTTGGATGCAACTTGACTACTGCCATGTAAAAAGGAAACCAGGGAGAGCCAGGGCCCAAACCAGAAGTATCCCAGCTCTGCAAGTGAGGACAGGGACCTTCAAGCTGAGGAACCTTTCCAACAGCAGCACCGATGATTTCTCAGGAACGGGCTCCAAATGAGCCTCACCAAGCCTATTTCAGAGCCACAGGAGGGCAAGATGTGGAGGAGGACTTCAAGGGTGCTTTCAAACGAACTGAATCAGAGGTTTACCCAACCCCGCTCTTTCAGAAGTTTCTGAATAACGCACCAGCTTGAACCACTGGAAAGAAACAAATAAATGAGCTGGCAACTTTCACAGGGAGGAGCCTTGAAGCCCAGTTCCCAAGACCACGCCAACCAGCTCCGTGTGACAGCACACAGGAATGAAAATAGGTAGGTAACATTAACAGAAATACACTGAAACTTAATAACAGCAGCTTGTCAGGACATGCACCAAAGAGAAATGGCTCATAATAGCTACAGCTTGTATTATGAATGTTTCATAGCCATCTGGCTACAGAGCTGCCTGAACTCAGCCCATGTGTTGTGTGCGCTGTGCTGACCCACCAGGCATGCTCTGGAAGGAGATTGTCAAGCTCAAGTCAGACATCTGCATTAAAAAGAGACACCATTTCTCTTGTCAGATGAAAATGCCTTGGAATAACAAGGCAGCAATGAACAGAGCTAAAGAGCTAAGGCTGTGTCCTCCTTTGGTGTAAATCAGGAAGTTTTGCTCAGGATAAATGGAGGCATCCCAATTTACACTGACTCTAATCCAGCCCCATTGTATCAACCCCTTGTTTCAGTCATAACTTCCATGTGTCTATCAGTAGCTTGAAGCAAAGGCACAGTTTAAAAGGAAAAGTAATCCCCCTGCCTTTCCTCTCCTGATCTGATTCACATACAAAATGGGCATATGAACTCAAAAATTATGGGAGGGATTCAAGGAGGAGGAAAGGGAGACACAAGAGCCCTTTTATTTTGCGTCTTATTCACAATGAAAATTGGCACAGAAGCCAACCACATACATTAACATAGTTTGGGCAAGTTTAACTCTCATGAATACATTTCTGTGGAAAAACTATGTGACTATGGAAAAATCCCCTCTTTTTTGCCATTTGAAAAGATAACAGGCTTCTATGTGGAATATACCCAGAACCTGCCTGATTCAGAGACATGGAAATACAAAGATGAATAAGGCTGTTTCCCATGCTAGGGGCCCATGGAAACTGAGAGGGGAGGAAGAAGTAAGGAGGCCCATTGACTCAGGAGAAGGACTTTCATCCTACAGGTGAAGGAAGTATTTGAAGGCACTGGTAACATTGCAGGCCTGTTCCAGAGCCATTTTAGTCACTGTCAACATCACATTGACTTCACTGCAATGTGGGTCAGGGCTAAATAGTTTTAAAATATAATCCAAGGCTATTTCCACATCACTGTGTAGCGAGTGAGATCCAGTTGGTTTGCCCAGCCCTGTGACTTACCCGCCTTTTGTCCATATTTCTGGCTGCTAGCCTGGCTGCTGCTTGGGCCCTAAGTCTCAACATTGCCCTGAGGAAGAGCTGAGCACAGGACCTTTTTGGAGGTCTGTCTCCAACTGCAATACACACCAGATTGCACCCATAACTAAGTCAGGCAACCTGGAGGAAGGAAAGCTTTGACCACATGTACTGGGGGAATCAACTGCACCTCTCTTCTTCCCTCCCCTCCTGTATATTCATTGTCCCTCTCCAAACTCAGGCTCAGGAGGGCTCTTAGTGGGAGTGTTCACCAAGAGCAGAGGGTATTTCCACTGAACAACATGTGCATTCCTTTGTGTGATGGTATAACTGCACCTGGCACCCAAAATCTGGAATTTAAAGCCAACTTGGCTGCAGTGATGAGCTCTGGGATCCTCTGGCCCAACTGCAGTCCAGATACAGCCTTAAGACTTCTCAAGATTTCACAGGTACACAAAAAATGGGACCTCGACTCCTAGATCTCTAATTGCAACCTACAAGTTATTGCCATTCCCATAAAAAACCCCTTCTCCTTTGCTTCTCCTGTGCAGTGCTAGTCCTGCTCCAGTGCCACATTCTTGGGAGCAGATGGTAACCTCAGAATATGAATATTTTCTTTTGAATGAATCAGTTTGCTTTATTATTATCAGATACAATAGTTTGCATTGCAAGTCCTTCATCAGATCACTTCAGAAGTACATCACTGTATCAGGCCTTAAATATCACACTAATTTGTTCCATAAGTTACTAATTGAACTCCCTAAATGACTCATATTGGTATGGCAAGTATCGCCACAGAGAGAACTCAGTGATCTCAGAGGAGGATAAATCACAGAACCATCCTCTCCTGCTATGTAACACAAAATTAAACAGTGGGCTAGGAGCAGGATGGGGAATTTTCCTCCACAATTAGTCCAGAGCCCTTATCTCAGTGATGCATCTCATTACCACGTGTATTGCTCCTGTCCCGGTGTGGAGTTTCAGTGATGTCAGCATGTGGAAGAAGTGAGGTGCACAGACCCACACATCCAGGGCAAAGGATTTGTGCATCAGATAGAAAGGGAACATTCTTTTTCAAGGCCAAGTCCATCCAAAGTGCTCAGCTGTTTTGCTGACATCTAATGCACATCATCACTGATGTCATCGCTGAGTTTGCCTCCACTGGAGAGACTGGGCTTGGCCAGGCTCAGAAAACAGGACTTTTCACAAATTGTCCAGTGCTGGCCACTTCCTGCCACACAAAATGCTGTCTTTGCTTTTTCCAACACAACTGTCTCCAAAGACAACCTAGAAACAAAGTCACACCTTGGCTTGGCAGCTGGTGAAAGATAACTGATTATTCCAGGGCCAGTTTTCCAAAGGCACCACTCTGTTTCTTGCTGGGCTGGAAGGAGGTCAGAGGCCTTCAGGCAGGTTTGTCTGACTGACCCTTTGCTCACTGACCTGCTGTTGCTCCCCAGCAGCCAGCCTCACCACCACTTGCCTTGCAGCAAAGGATGGGGTATTTTTCTAACCCAAATCCCAACAATCTGGTATCTACACCTGCTCAGCCACATTCACCTCCCACCAGAGTTAATGGAGTGAGTAGGCACTTCTGGGAAGAAAATCACCTGGCCTACAGCAGATGCCTCCCTTAGGATGAGATCAGTATCACTCCCAGGCAGCTGCAAAGGCCACTTAGCTTCTCATCAGCTGTCCCTGTCCACCTACATCCCGAGGAATTCCATTCCAGGTGAGTGCTCAGATGCTGAGTGGCTGCAACAAAGGAAAAGTGCAGTTGTTTTGCACACACAGTTGGCCTTGTGTGCATCCTTTAGTTCCCGCCCTCCTGTTTTGCCTTGTTCTGAGCTGCATTTTATGACTGTGCCTAGGACAGGGAACCTGCTGCTGTTCCTGCACCTCCAAAAGCAATGAGAGCATGAAGGCCACCACATGCACAGGAGGTGCTGCTCCAGCACGAAGGCTTGGCACAGAACTGTCAGCCAGGCTCCTGCAGGGAGAGACACAAAGCCCAACAGGGATCTTTGCAAATAGCTCTGCTGGTCTCCTGCAGTCCTGCTCAGTGGTTCACCCAGCAGATCTCTGAAATTAGAAAGCTGCACAGTTCTAATGCATGACCAAACATCCTTCATTAGCTCCTGAGAGAAACATGGTATTTATTTTACCCACACAAGGCTTACCTTGCAGGAGCCACCAACTTTCCATGGAAAGATCACACTCTACCTACTATACATCAGTCATTACAGGCAGCTTCTAAACTTTAATATCTCCAAAGGAACAATAATTGTGACCCTTTCCATATTTTCTATTTACAGACCGGCAGAATGAGCTGGGATCAGCAGGTGCTGTATGTTCAGCTGCTCCTGGCAATACTCAGCTCACCTGTTCCCAGCGAGGGCAGCTGCCATCAGGGAGGCAGGGCCCTGTGAATGTGCCATTCCCAGGGTAGGAGAGCCCAGATTTGTAAGGCAGACATCAAAGTGTTCTGTAACATGCAGATGTTTTCCATGCAGAGGCTGAGAAAAGAGATGGCCAAGACTTTGTAAATTCCGTGCTGTGTTTTTTTCCTTCATTTTTTCCGTTACATCCCCCATTTCCTTGCCTTCTCTTATGTAGAAGAACAAAACTATTAAAAATGATGGGCTGTATCCTCAGCTAGTATAATTTCTTGTGACTCCACAGAGCCATGCCTGTTTACACAAGCTGCAAATTTCTCCCATTAATTTAAATCTCTACAGATTTACATCATGGGGAACAGCTCTACATTTTTTTCCCATAGCTAATAAGCTTCTTCAAAAAAGAAAAGACAAACAAGCACCCTTGACATCTATTAAACTTATATTGGGAGATAAAGATTTCAGAGAATGCCTTCTCCCACTCTATCTCACATCCTTCTTCCTGCTCCTCTGTTCATTAGAGGGTCTTCCCAGTGTCACGTGGGCCAGAGCTGAGTTGCCAAGGATGGTGCCCATGGATGAAGCCATGGCTGGATCTGCTTCCTGCCACGTAGCTCTGCTCCCTTTTCATCTCCCCAGGTAGTGCTGCAACCCATCCCAGAAATCCCTGAGTCCTGCTGAGGACAGAGCTCTCTTCACGACCACCCAGGCTCACTCACAAGACATCAGGAAAAATTCCTGCTCTCTTTGATCAAGGGCAGCAAGTTCAGTGCTCAGGTCCCTCTGCCTGGGCGAATTCTCTAACCAACAAACAAAAGGCTGTTTTTTAAAATGTTCTCCATCCATGTAATTTCATTTCAATAAACATTTCATATTCCTATCAAATAAAAGCACATTTGAAACCTCACCATTTTCTACAGAATGAAATTCTTGTGTTCCCACTTGCCCTAACCAGAAGCCCTGTAGGGCCATGTCTGCAGAGCACATTGTACTGTGCTGATTTGTGCCGTCCTGCAGAGAAAGACAAGGAGGTTTCACAGGACATTACCAACCCACCTTCCACAAAATCTCCCTCCTGTGGATGAGTAGCAATCTGAGCACTCAGCACACATGAAGACAAACACTTCCCATTGGGAAGCAGTTTACTGAGCCATTTGCAAATCCTAAAAACTTCTGAACACTCAACAGCAACAACTTTTCTGCTGGACAATACTCCGACTGAGGCTGCTTTTGGGATACACTGAATTATCCTGAAGAGCCAGGTGAGATAAGTGCCAAATTCCTTCCTACATTCACTGATTTAATTTGACCACTGAAGCTCTCCAGGCTTTTTTAGAAGCCCCAGTTGGATTCCAGGAACCAGTATGTCCAAGATGATCCCACGCTGTCATTAAAACATGACCTGTTCCTGCTGGAGGCAAAGGATGGAGTCCCTGCAGGAGTGCTGGGAGTGAGGAGGCTGGATCACCCATCTCAGCAGTGCATTTCTGTGCTATGGAGCAACGCCAATCCCCAGCAATGTGGGGATCTCTGAGGCCACAGTAAAATCCTTACATTTCTTCCAACAAAAGCTGAGTCTAGTGACCTGCAAATCATGTTGCAGATATGTTTTCTTGATGGGTTAAAGAGAAAGCAACCAAGGTGATCGGGACTTGGAGCTCACGGTGACAAAGGAGGGGCTGAGAGAATTAGACTGGTTCAGCCTCTAGAAGAAAAGATGAATGGGAGACCTTATTCCTGAGGGAGCACCAAGGAGGCAGAGCCAGGCTCTTCTGGAAGGTGCACAGCTCTGCTGGTCATTGCACTGAGCCCCTGTGTCTCCTGGAAGGCTCTCCCATAACCCACCTTCTCCAGCATAATGTTTGCTGCCTTCTGCAGGATCTCCTGATCCAAGAGCAACGTTTCCATGTTGCTCCCCTTTCCCTGAGGCTGCTGACTTGCCAGGAGCTAAGCTGTCTCTCGAACAGCCCCCATCCCATTTAGCCTGTATCCCGGGATTTTCTTCCATGAAAAAGGCACTGTGAAGGCTCTGCACGCTGTGCTATGATTTACACTTTTTCATCTCCTGCAGAAAGCCTGCCGTGTATGTGATGATACCATTCAGCTCCGTTTACCTGAGAACTTAAAAAAATACCATCGGAGGTTGTTTTTTCCATCTGGGTAAATAGCAGGGGTGGGAGTATTCCTTATGGGAAATCTGGAACAGTCGCACTCTGTGGGCCTGACATTTCCTGCTGTAATTGAAACGTTTGAAGTTAAAAATTCCATTTACACAGTGTGTCTCCAAGGCAGGCGGGGAGAAGGGCAGAGGTGGGCTCGGCGTTGGCACACGGTTTCCCCACCTCCCCACTGCAGCCAGTAAAATCCAGCAGGTGAGTGCAGAGATGTAAGGGCAGGAATATGAGGAAGGAAATTCCAGATGAGTTAGGTAATTTGGGTCAGAGGAAGCCAGGTGTAGTTAGGGAGGCAGGTACAGATCAAATCAACTCGAGGCTCTGGGTCTCTGCAGCTGCCCATACCCCTGCCCAGCTCAGGGAGCAGTGCATCCACGTGGTGCTGTGCTCACGGGGGAGGTGTGACCCAAACCTCCAGGCTCTGCCTCCAGAGGATGGAAAAATGGCTCCCTCAGAAGTGATGGGCACCAATGGGGAGAAACAACTTTGCCCTCGTGCAGGTTAAAGGACTTTGCTGCATATCTTTGAAATTCCTATCCAATGCTACACAACCTAATCCTCAACAAAAGCAGCCAAATTCAATCTGCAGTCCCAAATGGCCTTAGGTGAAAACCCAAGCAGAGGGTCCCACTGCTGCCAAATGTAGACTTATTCCCCCACCAGTTCCAGACCCTGCCACGACTTTATTCCTGGGGACCGAGGACCTGCACAAAGCTACAAAAGCCAGACCCCCAGTGTAAGTCAGTGTTGACTCAGTTCATCCCCAGGGATCCTTCCAGCTGGAAATACAGCTCATGGGCCCACAGGGGATCCATCCAGCATGATTCACCCAGCCTCTGCCTCAGGTCTGCAGCAGCCACCAGCCCAAATCCTCCCTCTACCTCTAGCTCTACCAGGAACTCCTGTCATTCCCAACCCTTGAGCAAGCCACATTCTTGTCCTCCTTCCCCATGAAACCTCTGGCAGGCTCTCCAGGGGTGAGCAGCAGCAGCAAGAAACACCAGAACTCTGGTATCAACCCCATCTCCTCCTAGCAGTAAATATGGGAATAAGACAAAGTCCAGGACAAGACAGAATCCCTGTGAGTAATGGACATAATTACATTAGCTAGGCAAAGTACCTTTATGTTAAGAAATTTTTTTGGCATGCCATGAAAAGTTTGAATCCTGTCACACCCCAGCAGTTACAAAAGTCAAAGACAACATAACATGAGCTTTATTTTAACTGTTACATGCATTTGCATAAAAATGCTTCTTCAGAATGATAATAAAACTGTGCTTCCCTGTTTTGGTTTGGGTTTTTTTTTTCCCTGCTTTCCTTTTGATGCAACTTTCTTGCACCCTCAAAGGCACAAAGTAGAACAGGAAGCAGTTCTGCCTGAGACTCTTTTCTCAGGCACCTTCAAAAATTAAGACTCAATCCTTTAAGATTTTCTCACATATCCAAAGACAAGACAGTAAAAAAAAAAAAAAACCTAGACTCAGCAATTACTTAAAATCTGGCTCTTCACTGTCAAATGGGACTCTGACCCTCCAGCCATGACAATGACAGCCACAATAACAAGCAAATTACATTCTTCATTATTCTTCCCAGCAATCCTTGGGAGCAATGGGCAGTATGGGGTGAGAAAACTGGGCTGGGTCTGCAGAAACAGCCACTTCAGAAAGGAAACAAATGAGTTATTTGAGCAGACACTCGGATTGATTCTCATTTCTAACCCTGTAACTTAAATGACAACTGACTATATACTCAACTGACTCCTTGGGGTTCCACAAAGAAGTTCACTCAGGAACAGAAGTAGGGAGAACTTTTGGGTCTCAAAATACTAATGTACATTTTATCCCTCTGACTCTATCACCTAAGCAGGCAAAACTAAAACCCAAAGTTAACAGCTGTTATGTTTTATTGTTAGATCTAATACACAGATGCTCATTTTAATTGAAATACTTGAGATATCACTGGAGAAAATCCGATTTTTTTCATCTAAGGAGCTTCTAAACAGTTTTGAAGAATAATAAATTAAATATTCTGGTTTAGATAGCACAATACATTTTATTTGATACAAAAATAATCTTTTTAAAGTTTTTGACGGAATTTGTACCGTGGGGATAAATTACTTAGAAAGATCTAAAACCCAGAATTGCCAGTGATCCCAGTGCCTACCAGTTCTTCCTATATCTCCCACCAAGGAATCTTTCATATAAAAGAAAAAAACTTACAATAAGCATTCCAGTTTTCCCATGCAGAGTTGGGATGATAAATTGCACAAAAATAATTTTTTCTGCTACAGTGAAAGAAGTCTCCTAAGACTGTGGGTGCCCCAATATGTGAAGAACCGGCCCTTACTCAAGGGGTTCACAACTGAAAGAAAAGCAAGGATGGGAAACCAAAACTAATGTGACTTGTCCAGTGCCCCAGCACAGACTGACAGCAGTGGTGCAGAAAGTCTGGTTCACTCTTCCCTTAGTGACCTGCCTGATAGGAGACTGTGGTCAGACTCACTGATAAAACCTTTATTTTGGTTTCTCCTGCCTTATTTTGGCTTCATGGGCTGGCAGAGCGTCACTGAACTTCAGTAAGCACAAATGTAATGGTCTTCAGCAAATAGCCAGAGGGAACCAGGGAAGATCTTTATCTTGATCTTATATTGATCTTGATTTTTTTCCAGCTGGAACAACTGAGAATTCCCAGTGTGCCACTAGCAGAAGCAAATACCTGAAAGTATCAACTTTGAGATAAAGAAAAAAATCAGAGGAGGAAAAAGAGATAGCAGGTAAATAAGAAGCAGGAAAATGCTGTCAGGGACCGATGGCAATACTTAGCTAAGAGTTGTTGGAGTCTCTGGTCTAACACTATGGATAAACACTTGTCCAAATGACAGTACACGATGGAAGATCATGTGAGATGGGCCAGAACTAAGTCATGATTGATGAGCCTTGGAAGAGCAGGACCTGGCTCTCCAAGGTTGGTTTTGCAACCTTTGATCTTTATAGCCACGCATTATAAAGCGGTTTCAACTTGTAACTAAATTCCTGACATACTCAGCTGTAAAATCCAGACATATCCTGAGCAATAAAACAAATACATAAACTGGAACTTAGGTGAGAGTCATCTTTTACTGTCACTTAATGCTGGAAAACACCTAGAGCTTGTTCTGCCACATTCAGTAGGAAAAGGCTGCTTTGAGAGCAGTGTCAGGGATTTGGGCTGGAAGGAGGTTAATTGGGCCAGACAGCCTGTTTGATTAATCCTATCTGCATCCCCAATTTCCAGTGCCTCTAAAGAGCACCCTGACAGGCACCTTTCTGACCGTAACTGTACCACACAATGTTCATGAAATCCATCTTCTATCACTCTGTGTTATCAGAGCCACGAGCCCTCTGCAAAAACATCACTCTGCCAACTGTGGATATCACCAATAAATCAAAGCAGTTGCACAAGCCACAACTTAGGTGGCATTAATTAGATCAGTGGAAGTTATGATCCAACATAATTATCATTGCTACCCCACCTACATTTAATTTCAGTGTTTCTTCCTATCTTTGCCCTAGAGGGTCCATAGGGAAGCACTGCATGCTTCAACAGTGCCAGCCTCCAGAGGCAGCACAAAGGAGCAGGGGCTGGTAATTATGAGAGTGCAAGTAATGGGAAGGGGACTATCATGAGATGTGATCAGATACTACACAAGGGGAGAGAAGGAAATTCACCCTTTGCCCCTTACACACCCCATAGCTTTGCAGCTGCCTTATCCCACCTGCCAGTCCCTCTTCACCAAGGTGTGTGCATAAAGAAATCACTGCAAGCATGTGGAGAGTCTCACCAAAGGAAACCCAATTTCCAAAAGTCTTACATACATGTCAGAAATGAACAGCAAGGGGAGGGGAAGGAAGGTCAGTGTGCTTGGGTGGGACTTGCAGCATCTCTGACCACATCTGTAACAGCAAGCAGTGCAAAACAAGAGGAACATGGATACACGGAGTCAGTGCCAAGAGCCTGACATCCACACAGGGCACTTCCATTCCCTGCTGTCCTTTACAGAGCTGAAGCCTAATGGCAGTAGCAACCAGCATGAGCTGGTCCAGGCTGGCTGCAGCCCTGAAGCCATCCCAGAGGAATCCTGCTGATGTCTTCCATGAGTGCTCTGTGACATAAATGTGCAGTTCAGGGGGGTCAGTGGGAGACATTTCAGAAGCTCAGTGTTATCTCAAATGAAATGCTAATGCCAATGTCCCCCTTAGAGGCATCTCCATATAGGGCATGCTCACATGTCTGTCCTGCTGAAATAGCCCAGCACACCAGGACCCTGCTGCAGCTCTCAGGGTGGACAGTGTCCCCAGCCAGTGGCACACGGTGTGGCTGCACCCCCATGCAGGGCAGCCAGCTCCCCTGTGTGGCCCGGGGAGCTCTCTGACTCTGTGCCAGCAGGGAAAATCTGACAATCCTGCAGCTCTGAGGACTGTGTCTCGGAAGAGGGAGTCATACAAGAACAAACACAAAAGGGAAACCAAGTGTTTGCAGGGCTGAGCCCTGAATCACAGCCCAGGACACAGCTGTAATGACAGAACATGGCTGGAGAACTACTGCCTTTGAGCTGGCTGGAAGGACTTGATACAAAAGGTACCACATCTTTCAGGTCACAGCAGTCCTTTCTGACTGAAGGTTGCACCATCACAGTGGGTGGAAGACAAAGAGGTTTTCTGCTAAGGATCCCCAAAGATGCTCTGTTTTAGCCAGTCAATTGGTTCTCTTCTTCCTTGACCTTTCTTCTCTGCATCTGCTCTTCCCTACACTTACAATAAAACATTTTCCTTTGACACTGTGCAGGGCTCTGCTTAAAAAGAGCTTGGTGTAGTCAGGTGTGTTCCTGGTGAGCTGCAGGCTGTGCTACAAAGACCCCACTGTTTCTCAGAAGGCCATTCACTAATGTTCACTCAACAGAGGAGACCAACAGTACGGCAATATCCATCAACCCCTGCATTTGCCTGTAATTAAAGAAAGGTCAGGAGCTGTGCCTTTCTGAGAATCGCGCTTACCTTTGCATGCTCAAAACCCAAACATGGACAAATTTTACAGTGGAGACATCCAGAAACGTGAAACCTGGGACATGAAAAATATTAAACAGCCAGCCATGTATGTTTTACAAGGTTTGTGAAATGGACTTGCCCCTGTGCTTGGGTACAGAACTGTTGAGATTGTGTTTGGTACCTAACAGCAAAAGCTATTGTGTTCCAGTTTTTTCATGCCTCACTGCTACAGAAAGGCCCTGATTCACACCACTTCATTATCTTTCCTCATTTTTATAGGCAGCCAGAGGGCATGCTGGATCCTCAGTTTGTTTGTCTGGATCCACTCATTAGTAAATTACGTGTAGTGAGCAATGACGTGCACCTGGACATTTAGTCTGAGTAGATTCTTTAACACTCAAATTAGTTGTGCTACTCCAGCAAGAAAAGCAACAGATCTTTCTGAAATGTGACTTTCTTCTCTATGCTTTTGCATTTCTAGGAGCTATAGCATCAGTGGAGAGGAAATAGTGAAGAGCAAAAATGAAAGAGAAGAAAGAAAAGCACAGGACTTCTCCCTGTGAAGTGCTGTTAACAATCCCTTTGCTGTGAATACAAGGATCCTGCAGCCAAGACCGTGGCCACATCATGGTGACAATCTGAGTGACAGCATTTACAATATTTTCTGTACAGCTAGATAGGAAATGCCAAAGAGATTTAGCTGGGAAATTTGCAGCAATGTTGAGTGCAAGCCTAGTGTGCTACTCTGGAAATCTGGAAACAGAAACTACCTACAAATCTGCTTTTAGGGACCAAGGCTTTAATTCCAACCTGGTTCTCTTATGGTAACATTACATATAATTTGCTTTTGTAATGGAGGGAACTGAACAGAAAGGGTCAGATACAGGAGACAAACAAGGCACAAAGTATTCCATAGCCTTCTGGCAGACACCCCTTGGAGACCACGGGCAACTGGTGCAAGAATCAGAGAGACACAATCCAACACAAGCCCTTGCTCTACTTTTACCATCATTAGCTGGGAACCACAGAGATGGTGGTTAAAAATGTCTTCTAAAATAGCTTTAAGGATTGGAAATCTGATAAGGCAAACACAAGTGGCAAAGCTCCACTGACGTCAGTGAGACTTATATAAGGGAAGATTTTGTAATGGTAAAAGTAATTCTGGAGCTGAAAAGTCCTGCACACTGAACAAGGAAGTTTTTCAGGTTAACCTCAACACAAGCCACAGATTTGTCCTCAAAACAATTTCCCCACTGCCCTGCAAATAAAAACTGAACTTGGACTACTTCTGCAAAAAACGTCACTTTGTGTGTGCAGTCACACAAGTATAACTCACTGCAAAGCTACTCACTAATAGGCAACTGAGATATTCATACAAAATGATATTTTCAAATGTGAATTTTGAATTTATACATATGAGAATGTTAATGAAAAGATGTGACTGTGAAATGCAGTACATTTAGCCAGCCCTGGGACAATATGGTGTGGGAGTCATTCTTCCTTCATACAATTCTTCTTTTCAGGGCCTTCAAGTAAGTTGGTGTGAATTAACACTGCTCATTTGAAATCAATGGAAAAAAAAATGGAGCTATGCCAAATTACATCAGTGAGGGATCCAGCCTTTTGACTTCAAGTTATCCTCAGTTAACACTGGCGTAATCATAAAAAGGCGACATTTACTTCCCTGTCCAATGAAAATAGCCTGGGTATTGGCTACTTTCAGAGAACTGCCTGAAAACATTACACAAACCATGAATTATTCACAGTATTAAACAAATAATTGTGACTAGTAAATAAATATTTGAAAGTAATGGCTGGTTCATACACCATTCACACATAGTGTAAGGGGGAGATATTCATCATATGAATTACCCATTAAGAATTACTGGCTCAGCTCTAGTTATAACTGATAAACAGTCATGTGGATAACAAGGCAAGTGTTTGGCACATCTCCTGCTTTCATTCCCAGCAATATGGCTTCCTTTTCAACAGACACATAAGCTCAATTATTTATAGCCCTTCTTCCAGAGAAACTGACTGCCTTCCACGCACCTGAAAGGTGGGAGCTGGTGCGCAGTTCCCCCAGTCCCTACTTGTCTGGTTAAATTCCAGGTCAGGCAACAGCCCTCTGACAGAACCACATTCCTGCTGTAGTTTCAATTACCTAAATTATTCTTCACCTCCTGTCCTAAGCATGGGCATATTTTTGATGGCCTGAGCTGGGAAATGTGAATGCAAACTGCTACCAGATGTAGAGAGGAAGAATGATTTCATATCGGAGACACTGGCCTCTGAGTCAAAATCTCTGAGCCTCTGCTGTGCCACAGGCTTTCTGTAAGCCACTTAGGCCCAAATCCCCAAAGGTATTTAGGCTTTTAACTCCTGCTCATTTCAGTGAGAGTTAAAAGCCTAAATACCTCCATGGATCTGGGCTTCAGCCTCTGTGGTTATGTCTACACAGCACAGGGATATCCACAGTGCCAAGCAGGCACGTCCGAGATGACTCCCAACACCCTGGCTCTGAGAGAGGAGCAATATCCTGGTGTTGGACAGTGGAATATAATCTGATTGTGGATAGCCCTCAGCACAGCATTCCCAGGAGCTAGCCTGGGTCCCTCCACACAGCACTCCATTCTGCTGGGCGGGAGCAACCCACATGCCCCAAAATCACACTGCAATTTGGGTCACAGCCTGACTCACTGGGACACAGGGATCATCCATAGGATTGGTGTGGTGCATGGGCATTCTGCTGGTGGGCAACATGTAAAGCACAGGAAGCCAACAGTTCTGTTCAGAAGTTTAGAACAGAAGTTCAACAGGTTCAGCTGAACAGTCCCACAAATTCCATTTTAATTCAGCTTCCACTGGCCACAGAAAAGCAGCAAGGGGCTGTGCAACATGGATAAAATATCCAGCACTTTTCACTTATAACACCAGCACAATATCTGACTGCATCTGCAAAGAGAATCAGAGCAAATGGCTAACAAACAGTTATGGCAGTTAAAAAAAGAAATGCTTTGCTGCTATTCTATTGTCAGTTTTGGCAAGCAGCTCGGGGGAAGCGAAGCACTGATAACATTGCTTTATTGTTCGTGTAGGTCCCAACCTTAACATGCTACATCTGTATCTTCTGTCTCAAGAAGTTGCTTTCTTTTCATCAAACACATTCCAGAAGTCAACAGTAAAAGCACTGACAAGAGACAGCAGATTGATCCATTAACTCTCACTCACTGCTAACAGTTCCTTGGCTGAAACCGGACCCTGCATTCCACTTGGGAAGATTTGGTAAGTTCAAAATGTAAACACACTCACAGGATTTGGTTACAGCTCTCATGCAGTGCAGCCCCTGCCTCAGCATAGCAGGAGGTGCTGGGAATCTCCACAGGTGCTGTACCTCTTATTTTATACATGCGTAATTAAGGAACAACCAGGACAGGCCAAACGAGTCCTGTGTGCCTCGTGTTGCTATTATACTACATTCGCAGTTAGTGCTAATCAATGTGGTTGCAGTGAAGGATATTACAGCACACAGCTCTTTCTAATATGTCTAACAATAATAATAATAATAAATAGTAATAATAATGAACTCTCCCTTCACCAGAAAAGATGCAATTAAATGAGGATGTATTTTCCCTTTGGAGACAGGCCCTTAAGCATCTTCCTTTTAGCAGCAGATAAAATGAAGTCTTGCCTGTCATGGCTTTGAATTTGCTTTGCAAAACCAGCCTTCATTTTAAGTGAGATTTATCCAACAATGCTCCTTTGTTGAACTATTATTCTCCATCCATCCATCCAAGCACGCAGGGTCTCTGCTCACTGACCAACACTGCAGTGCACTGTAAAAGCACGGCACAAAACGCCGCTTCTCACGCATTTGCTCCCAAAGCTGCAAAGCCCGGCACAGGCTCCGTTCCATGTGCGGCTCTCTGCCCCCCTCTACTGACTGCCACAGTCGGTCCCGGTCCAATTCCTGCATCCAGGGACTCAGCCCGAGATGCTGTTACCCTTGGAGAGGTGACAATACACCTTCTGAGAGGTGGTAAGATGCTGGCTTACCCTGGGAAGAAGCTGATTTTTCCTATGCAGTGGCTGGACAAACAGGGTTTTGTCCAAAGAGGTCTCTGAGTTCAGCTTCTGCCCTGCTCACAAAACAGAACAAGGGTTTGTGCTGTGAAATTTGACATGGAGGTAGAACATCACTGCAGTAGTATTTCAGCCAGTCCCTGAATACTGGGGCTCAAGATGGTGTCTTTGGTGTCCCATCAGGTTCTTGGGATGAATGACACTTTCCAGGATGGACACCTTCTTCAGCTGAAAAGTTACTGTTCTTCAAGATTTGACATATTTTGATGTGACAGTGGCACTTCCCAAAGATGACTTTTCAAAGAAACATGCCTAATCAAAGAGCCATATTTCTGAAAAAGTGCTTTTGGTGCATATCTACCAAATAAGTGTCCTTTGCTCTCCATGCAGACGTGGCACCATATACAGTCCTGGAGCTCAGGAGCAGAAGCAGCAGAGATTGTTATGGGGAAATGCCAGGAGGTGCTGCACTGACATCACTGGGATTTTTGCCACTGATTTCAGTAGAATCATGATTTCATGCAGGACTCTGCTGCCATTGGACTCGGGGTTTAATTACACAATTTCTCACTAACTGGCTCCCTAGGTCTCTACAAGGCTGATTTCCCTCCAGTCTCACTCCAGGGGTTAGTTCTGACTTGTTGCAGGGGGCTGTTTGAAAGCTTTGTCTCCTTATACTTCCCTCCTTCCTCTGGTACTGCACAGTCCCAGACACAGCTCCTGTGCCAGGCATACCTGAGGATGTGTCACCCATGTTTACATCTTAACAGCTTCAGTTTTCTCTCCTTTCTTGTCTCAAGTTTCCAGGCCTTTTTTGCCTTTCCCCTGCTTTTCTCTCCTCTGTGATCGGGCCTTATGTATTTAATATCCTTTTGTTACACAAATCCATAAACAGATCCTGATCTAGGGAAAATGACTTCTTGTTGTTATTATGGATCTGGATTGGCAATTTGGTCTGTTTCCAGATCATTCTGGCCTTCTGGCATGACCATTAAGAAGTCACTCCCCTGTCAGATCCAGCCCTGCCTGTACAGAGAGATGCCCTGCGCATTCCAACTGCAAGTCCTCCAGGACTCACAGCAGTGAGAGCAATGGGACTTGAGATTTGGACAGCAATGGGAGCATCTCTGCAGTAATTCAGGACAGAGAACTTCCAACACCTCAATTTGCAGCAGCCTTGCAGTCAAAGGCGTGTCAGCGACACACTGACCAGCTTCAGCCCTGCTCCTTTGGGTACCTTAAGCAGTGGAGAACACCCTGTTCAGGAGCAGCTGTTGAATATGCACATGGCATCCCAGGCAGGCTTGTCCAGCCTGCCCCAAACCCAGGGAAGATTAAAGCTGGCTGTGTTTTGGCTATCTGCTCTGCAATCACACCTCCTGTTGCACTGTAGGGGCACGGTGGGTGAGCAGGGGACTGTGCCCCTCTCTGTGCTCTGTGCTGCACTCCCAGGGGGGCTGGAAGGCTGGACTGAGGGGTCCTGCCTGCCTGCAGCCTGCCTGGTTTGTCCCACAGCAGCTGGGGGATTCACAGCAGCTCACACACAGAGTGATAATTCAGTGTACCCCTTTCCTCTTTACACTCTGGAAAAGGCAGACTTAGGACCGGAACAGCCTGGATTTATTTCAGCTGTTTTCTCAACAAGTGATCTGTTAAAGGGAGAAACATACTTCTGTATGAAGTTGCTGTTTGCACTACATATTTTAAATCCTGGGATGAGCATGAGAGGAACTATCATGGAGATTTAAAGAAAATTAATTACCACCTTTCCCTTTTATAGCAGTTCAGAGTTTACAATAATATTTTACTTGTCTTGGATCCTGCAGAGGATTTTGGGATCCTGGAATCAGATGCTGAACATCACTGCATTGCACTGCTACCTGATGTGAAGACAAATGCCACCAGCAGCAGCTGAGTTACGTAGAGCACAACTAACGTGAAATTAAGAATAAATCTGGTAAGTCCCTAAGTACACAGCTCTGCAAATTCGGATCCTTAGATATGGTTATGTACCTTTTCTGCACACAGAAGTACAACAGTAACTAAGAGAAAGGTAAGAACAATTTGGACTCCTCAGTTTTACAGGCTACACTAAGAGGGCCTCTGAAAGGTGGAGACTTTGAGGAAGTCTCAAGTTCCAGACAGAGAACTTAAAATCACAAACAGCTTCTTATTATCTTTCCCCAAATTTTGCAAAAGTCAAGACAGGGCTACAGCTGACAGAAAACCAGATTTCATAATGTCTGACATGGTTGTTCAGAGGCATTTTCAACATGAGAACTATGAAAAAAAATCCAACGAATCCCTGCTGACCTGCTACATAGCTGCTTGGTGTCACACATTCAAAATGGTCCAACGACGACTGTTAGCAGGGCTGCCTCAAAAGCTTCAGTGTCTCACTCTGGCTAAAGCAATTTTAATTTTGGATACTTATTTAAAAGTTGTTTGTATCCCTTAGTTCATGAGGCCAGGGTGAAAATTTTGTTGGAATAATCCTTCTCATGAGGTCTCCAATAATACCTGCATCCAGCTGGGCTAGAAAAACACTGGGAGCAACCTTTGAGAGACTTTCCTCATTTTGCCTTCCAGTTCCAGCTGAGACTCGGAAGAGCAATATTTTGTAAGCAGGACCAGCAGTGGGAGAAGGAAAAGTTTGCTAAGTCTTGGTAAACATATCCCTATGAGCCAGCTCTGAGTGCCTGCCTCTGCACATACCCAGAGTCCAGGGAACCACAAACAAGTGTAACTGGCTGCACAAATCATATATTCTCTTGATAGAAAAATACAGCTGCCTATGTGCCTGAGCCTCTGCACTTAAGTAATTGAGGAAAATAAGTCACTTTTAATTTCAAAAAGCTCTCAGCTGTGTCCTTAGTAATTAAGATAGCATGGATGCAATAAATCAGTACATGTGCCAACCCACAGAGGTCAAATATAATCAGGCAGCAAATTATAGTAAACATTTATGAATCCCTTGTATACGGCACATGACCCCACCCACTCGTTCTGGCACAGAGGTTTGCTGTTGATTGCACTGGTCCTTCTGGCATTTCATGTCCTCAATGCAAGTCACACCAAGTAGCCACCCTGAAATATTGTACTAGAACATGATCAGACTCATTTTAATCATTGTGTGTATTTTAAATGATGACTAACACACCGAGAGGATGAGAGAAACCAAAATGGTCAGGAAGCTTTTTTTAAAAGAGGAACAAGGAACATGTAAATTGAGGATTCTATTTAAGCAACAAGAAACTTGTTGCATCCTTCTGCAGGGGAGGGTTGGGCTTGTGGCTGAAGCACAGAGCTGGGCTGTTAGACCCTGCTGACCAGAGCAATTCTCCAGGATAGCACAGCACAGGAAACCCACGGCACAGTCCCTGGGACACCAGAGCTCCTCAGCTCCCTGTCTGTGGAACAGGGCTGATTATGCTCCCACCCTTTATCTGTCTTGCCCATCTACACCAAAAAACACTTCTTTGAAAGGGACTGTCTTTAATTAGGTGTCTGTGTGTGCTTAGCACAATAAGGTGCCAATTTTAGCTGAGGTCCCTGAGTGCTCCTGCCTGGCAAATGAAACATGCATTTAGTGCAGGGTTAATGACCAGCTGAGATTACCTGATCTTATTATTTCATTTGTACTGCTGTCACACCTAAGAGCAGCAGCCACAGAGCTGAACCTGTTCTGTGTTTGCATTTAATGCATACAGCACATAATGACAGTGCCTCTCCCAAACAGCTTAAAATTCAGTTTTACTTTCCCTTCCCCCACTGCCAACTTGCACGGAGTTTGTTCAGGGAATGCTTTTCAGATATATCTGCCATTGTGACAGCTTCAAGCATCTCCTTATGCCTGCTCTGATTAGATCTAGATAACACCAGACAAGTGCAGATAAGACACTGATCACAACTAGAAGGAAAGTGAGAAATATCTTCTACCAAAAGGTTTCAAGAAAAAAAATAAATTTCCAGTGTTTTTAAATGCAGTAATGTCCTGCTGATATTTTTTTTATAAAAGGAAAAAGTAAAACCCAAATAAGAAGGACCAAAGAAACAATTTGATGTTTTGTCTTTAGACATGCAGTTAATGTTGGTGGAATTGCAGAGTTTTTATCAGGGTTAACTTGAGAAAAAGCAATTCTACTGTATTTTCCTCTAGAAAACTTTGATATCAAAATGTCAGGGACTCTTGCACACAAGCACAGAGGGTTTGGGGTATGAAATCCACCCCAACTGTAATCTTGAATTCAGCCTACAGACCTTGAAGCTTCTCTTACATGTTACAGTATCTAGGGAAGCCTTGTACAAGACACTACACGCTGCATTAGAGGATACTTTGGGTGCTGAAGTGGAGCTTCTGGTAGGGGATGAAAGAGATGGAGATGTGAGATCTCCCATGTTATGAGCCATTTCCTTCCCCTGTGGTGGCACTGATCCTTGAGAAAGACTTACTTTCTGCTAGTAAAAAACTTTTCAAAGGAGGTTCCTTACCAGCTGCAGATGAAAGGACAGGAGCTGGCAGGAATATCTCGTCAGCATCAGTGCCTGTTTTATACTTTGCACACACCTGGAGAGTCCTGGAATACAAGAGAAACCACCTCTACATCTTTGGTTACCAGAGGAGTTCCCAGAGCAAGTCTGGGACTCTTCAAAAACTGGCATTTTACCAAGAAGTCACAGACAACAGGAATAAAGCACTTTCTCCTTTGCCTTCCTCAAACTGGAAAGAGACCCTGCAGCTTCATTGGGTTTGTGCAGGGGTGTCCAATGGGGAGAGCAAAGACCGAAGAGGAGACTCGTCCCAGCACTATTCAGCTTTTCATAACTATCAAACAATGATAATTTCTGAAAAGGAAATTCCTTTTATTTAAATAGCCAGCAACAAAAAGAGAAAATAATGACATGGCCTTCCATTCCACCCTGCATTAGTACCTCCCTACTCTAAAACCTGCCTTTCATGCAGAACACCTTCTGGAATATCTAAGTGGATAAAAGCTGGGGAAAAGACCCTGTGAGGAAAGCAAAAATCCCTTTAAGAAGGGACACGGTAGTGCCTATTATACCACAGGATGTTCTCTCCTATGAATGTCACCACATGCTACTCCATCACCCAGCGCCCACCAAAACACAAATTCCAAGAGTTTGGAATATTACATGAGAGCAGGACGAACCAGACATCCTTTTGGAAATGTCATCTCATGCCATGAACCTAAGAATGATAATGAATTGGCAGTCCCATAACCTGGAAATGGCTGGATCAAGTATCTTCCAAATTACCCTGTATGCTTGTCTTTAAAATTTTCAGGAAGTTCTGCTCAAGTTTGGGAGTTAAATTTGATAAGCCAGGAGGCAGAAAGCTCTCTGCCAATTTTATTTTTAAGACCTTCTACAAAGGCCCTTCAATACTGGTACGTGTGACCTGTATTCAATAACAATTGTATATCAGTATATAATATCAGGGGCAATGATCAGAGCTGCTATTAGAAAACAACTCAAAACAGTCAAATGCTAATTCCCTCAGCTGCAGATAATGAAGTACAGAAATATGAACAATCCCCAGTCAAATAAACCCCCCCAGAAGGTGTTACATACAAAATCTCATCATTTTCAACCAGTGGTGTGATTTGAGAAGCTTGACTCATGGCTTCTCAATGCTTTGGGTTAGCAAGACTAGTTGGCAGTGCTAGTGGCAGAAGTGAGCTGTACTTTACACTGTAAACCAAGGGTCTACCTGGCAATTAGCCAGGAATCCTAAAATTACCAGCCCATTAGAAACATGTTATTATTTCCATGGACAACCCCTGTGAAGCCAGGGCTGAGAACAAGGGAGAGCACCAGTGTCCATCACACGTGTCTCCCCAGTGGGGTCAGCTGGCTCCAGCAGAGAGGAGAGCAGCATTTCAGTGGGCAAACAGCTTAGAAATGGGTCCTACCACACTACAGCTCCCTCCTGCAAAGAACTGCATCTAGGGTTAGTGAAATGTTGCTCAGTTGGCCTTTGACATTTCTCTGGAAATGAACCCCAAGCCTGCAGATGTTGCTGGTACAAACACATTATAATGCACTGCCAATTTCAGCCCCACATTGAGGAGGGCTTGGTGTCAGCAGCAACGTGGGCCAGGGTTACATGGAGGGAACTAAGTCCAAAGCTCAATATGTCTTTTCAATGATTGCAGGGGACTTCTGCAGGATCAGAGAGTTTCTTCCAGCACTGCTGATTAGAACTGGGCAAGACTTCTGTTGAAGGAATTTGGCATCTTCAACTAACAGAATTCAACTGTCGGCAAAATTCAGGAGTTTTCATTCAAAACTCAGTTTCAATGAAAATCCCAAACTAAACACTGTGATTGTGGATCAAAAAGTATCTTTGAATTAAAAAATGAAACAGCATTTCAGATGTTGAAATTCCCCTTTATAGTAGTTCTTGCTTTTGATTCTTATTGCAACCTCCGCACAAAAGAAATTTGGATAAAACATACATAAAATAGTAGAGGAAGGGATTTTTGAGTAGTGTTTTTCTGCATGGAAAAGGCATCTCTAAGGCAGTCCTGTTAATACATGTGGAGACAAAGCAGCATTAGTAACTTTGCTAACATTTAGGAGACATGGATATCATTCATCTCAGGATCTTGGAGAACAGACTTTTTTATTCAAAGATTTTCAGATGTGGGACAGCAATCTTTGGAATATATCCATAAAAAAGAGATCAAAATTAAAGAAGAGAAGTACTGAAAAAATAATAATGAATCAAAATCCATTGGACTTCACTCTGGAGCTCAGATCAAATATTCTTCTCTTAGGAAGAGGAAAGGCATTACAGCCTGGCCAACTGTTATTTGGAAATAGAATTATAATTGTGTATTGAGTTCTTATCTCCAGATGAGGTAATCCACAGCATGCTGATGAACATTTATCAACCAGGCTGGTTAAGCCCCAGGGAATGACAAAGGAGAGAAAGAATGGGAAGGAGACACATTGGCTATGAAACACTCCTTGCTAGAACAAGAAACAATAGGGTGCTGCAACTGAAAAAGAAGAGAGCCACTTCCTGGGACAAGATGCCTTGCTGGGGTACATCACTGCCAGAGATAAGGGGATTCTCAGTGACAGGCTGGGCACCCAAAGCGCAGCAGCTCCTGCAGCGACACTCGAGCTCTTTCTCAGGCTTGTGTTTAAGGTTTCGAAGGTCAAGTGACTCTTGCTTTAGATCTGCAGAGTATTTGTTTCTCAGGTAAAACTGTTTAAAACAACTTCTTGTAGGAAGCAAGTTCTAAGCAACTCTTGAATACCAGAGACCTGCAAAATCTTTTAAAAGAGACACCCAACCCAGCACACTGCTTCAGACTTCTCCAGGGGCTTCCCTATAATGAATCAATCATTTTCCAGCTTAAGCAAAGCTTCACGCTTCAACATTTTAGTTCTTATTTTCTGGCTACTCTTAACTAGTTATACTCTCCATATTAAACAGCAAATTTGTTTTAGATCTGCCACTGGAGTAGAGCTCTTCATAGGAAGGGAGTTCAAATTCCAAGCTCAGAGAAAGAATAAATGCTATTCCCACTCACCCCAGAAGAGACTTGGGATGGAAAGACCACAAAGGAGAACTACAGAGGGATGTTACAAGCAAGGCAAGGAAAGTTTTTCACTCAAAGCATTTCTTTTTCTAAAAAAGCTTTGGTCAGTGCTGGTTAGATCTTACAGGAAGCATCACAGAGCAGAAAAAGAACTGACAGCACACGTGCTGCTTGTACTGCTGCCCATCCTTTTTCAGAAGGAATTTTGCACTCTACACCCACCCCCAAATTTGAAAATCCTTGCTTTAATCCTTAACAGAATTTCTATCCAATTTCTGTAACTTCTTGCAGCCTCCCATTTACACAAGTAAGCACCAGGGTCCTGATATGAAAACAATTTCCAAGGAGGAATATAGACATCACATGAATTAATAAAACAGATGCAGGTGTGGAGGAGCACCCACAGCTTCCCCTGCAGAGCAGTGAGCTCTCATATTGGAATAAGGCTCTGCCCTGGTGGCATCACACTGGGTGCAAAGCAGGCACAGTCCCATTCAACCTTCCACGATGAGGAAAACCCTCAGCCAACCTTCTGCAGCAAATCCAGCCCCTAAGCAGAGGTGAGGCTTGCTGAAAACTCACCTGCTGAGGTAACATGAACTTCAATTCTTTGGTGCCTGACACAAGAGAGTTTAAAGGGGTCTATAAGAGGTTTTATAATCCACCTATCCTCTCTTGGGCATCCAGACCCAAGACCTGCAACCAGTGATAATCTTATCCAGAAATCAGTTCCCTCATTCTCTGAGCTGCATCCAAAGCAGCCTGAGCAACAGCCAAGGGAGGGGATTCTGCCCCTCTGCTCTGACAAGACCCCACCTGCAGTGCTGCATCCAGCTCTGGAGTCCTCAGCACAGGAAGGACATGGAGCTGTTGGAGCAAGCCCAGAGCAGGCTCCAAGATGATTAGAGAGACGGAGCATCTCTCCTATCAGGAAAAGCTGACAGAAGTGGGCTTGTTCCACCTGGAAAAGAGAAGGCTTAGGGGTGACCTAATTGTGGCCTTCCAGCGCCTGAAGGGAGCCTACAAAAAACATGGAGAGAGACTTTTTACAAGGACCTGGAGTGACAAGACAAGGGTGAATGGCTTACAGATGAAAGAGGGTAGGTCTAGATTAGATATTAGGGAGAAATGTTTCCCTGTGTGAGGAAGTGAGGCTCTGGCCCAGGTTGACCAGAGAAGCTGTGGATGCCCCATCCCTGGAAGTGTTCAAGGCCAGATTGGATGGAGCTCTGAGCAAACTGGGACAGCAGAAGGGGTTGATCCTAGATGATCTTTGAGGTCCCTTCCAACCCAAGCCATTCTCTGATTTCCAGCCCTATTTTTTTGTCAAACAGCAGGCTACAAAACCAACACAGCCTCTGCCAGCTGGGTGAGTAACCCCACAGAAATGTGTACACAAACTTCTCCCAAATCCCATACATCACAACAAATAATTGATGACCCTGGTGACATTTATGACTCTTTGTCAATCTGACAGCTCTTTCACTGACTTAACAAGCAGGAAAATAAAGAGCAATTTAGCAGAACTTGTGCTTCTTGTTCACGCGGGTCACCGCTGTGACAGTCACCCAGGCACAGACAAACCCTGGCACACGAGCAGCTCTCCCTGCTGCCGAGCTGCACGGACAGCAGTGACAAAGGGAGCGACACTGGCACTCCTAGAACTTGCTGAATACCACCATCTACTGGCACAAACTGTGGAGGAAGGGAACGAAACGAGCGGGGACAGCAGGGAAGCAAGGAGGGGAAAGTGAAAGAGGCTGAAGAAAAATAATGGTATGAGGAAGACAAAACCAAAGTCACCTATGACAAAACAAAAAGCCATTTAGATGAGCAACAGAGGAGCAAGAGACAACAGGGAAAAGGAAAAAAAAATATGGTGGAGGCTGTTTTCCTCACAAATTGTCCCCCACACCATGCAGCTGGGCAGGAGCCTGTGGACACAGCACGGGAGCCCAGCTGCTGGGAACCAGCACAGCTCTTCTACAGTAGGTACAGGCAGGTCAGCCCATCCCAGGCAGGCTGCCCACAGCCCTCAGATCACTCTGGCTGGTCCTCTGCACCACAGGCCATTGCATCTCAAAATAATTCTTTATTTTAGGCCAAAATCTTCTGTTTGCCCCAGGTATTTAAAAGGGCACACCTGGCCTTAGGTGAATGCAACCAAGAGATCTCAGGAGCTGGTTGGAATGGGTGGTCACCTCCTGCTCACTGCAGCTCTCATCCACACCAGTATCCCTGCAGGAACCTTCAGCCCAAGGACTCCAATTGCTCAGGCCTGGCCTCCTGCCTTGGGCTGCTCCTGGACCTGGCAGATGTGTGCCTGACAGACCCCAGCCTCTGGATGTCCCTGTGTGGCAGAGCTTCTCCACAGGCAGTGATGCCCACCCCACTATTGATGGGAGCTCAGCTGGAATTTGTCTCCAAGGTAGGGAAGGCTCCACAGTCATTACCATAGTGCTCAGGTCATCCACCCACTTGGAGCTGCAAGGCTGCTATCACACTGATTGCTCTATGTACACCTTCCAGGAGTGACTTTGCAGTCATTTACTCACCCAAAGCCATAATTAGAAGCAGGAATGTACTATTGCAAAAGACATTTAATATTCATTTGAATCCTTAACATTAATTTGCTTCAGCTCTGTGCCATCCCCAGCTTTCAACAAATATTTTACCAAATTAATTTTCTGTCAGGAATATTGGTAGAAATGGTACATTTTAAATCAGTACTGAGGAATGCTCCTGGGAAAGAAGCTCAGTGTTCATAACTGTGCATATTCTCAACAGAAACTCAATATTAAATCTGTGCTTATCCAATCCCATGAGCTGGACTATAGTTAAAGAGACCTCTGATCCCTGTCTGTGTAAAATTTCTTGTCTGATGCTGGAAAACTTCAGCAATGTCTCCAATTCCCTCTGCTCCTGGAGCAGCACAGCCAGGCACAAGAGTTCAGAGCTGCCAGCACAGCCAAACCTCCCATGGTGACTGCACAGAGGTTCTTACCAGAGCCAACATGGTCACAGCTACAGCTGCCTAGCACAGGGCAAGGCTACAAACCTGTGCTCTTAATTGAGTTGGACAATTCCAGTTAAAATAACAGTGATGGCTCTCAGATTGTGCTAGTTTATCTGGTTTAATCTGAATTATCTAGCTAAGGTTAAAAAAATCCAAATCAAGAACAAATCTGATTTTTTTTCTATGGAAATACATATCAGTCCTATTTTTGTTCAGGTGACAAAAACCATAGGAAAGCCTTTACCTTTTCTTCTTGTCCCTAACTATGCCACAATTTACTCCCCTTCTAGACCACAAGCAACTCTGAAAATCTACTCCTTCTCCTTAAAAAAGACCCTAAAGTACCAAATTTAAAAACATTGGTATCTCAAGTCCCTGTATTACAGCTCCCTTTGCAAGGAAAGGGTTCAGCCACAAAATCAGGGATTCCATCACTTCTCTCTGCAAATGCTGGGGTTTTCCTCCATATGGGAAAGGCTGGAATATCAAGGAAATTACATTCCACTTAAACTTCCTGCTGTTGTGACACTTCCCTCTACCTTTCTGTTTGTTTTACCTCTCTCCTTGTTCAGCCTAGCAGCATATCCTTTCTTCTTTTCCCACATTTGCCTATTCCTTTTTTCCTATGTTCCCCTTCACTAATTTCCACTTCCTTGCAAAGTCAGCCTCATAACAATGCAAGAAGAGAGGGTAGAACATTACTGAGTTATTTCTTGGCAGGGATGTGTCAGACCTCACCAGAACCTGTGGCCTAATATGCTCTGGCTTTTCCTTCTCCTCCACCAAATCCCACGACAGAACACAACCTCCAGCCTGTGCCATCACACCCTCTGTATATTGTCATTACTCCTCCACCTCCACAGCAGCCAACTTTCTGTCCTTTGCCTCATCATTCTCTCAGGTTTTCTCACCTCACTCAGACTCCTCCCCTCTCCTCCCTATTTCTCTTTATTCACCCCAGGCTGTGAGCCAAATGCCTCAGGTCTGATAGAAAAAAAAAACAGAGAGAGGGAAAAAAAGAGGGAATAAAACTCCCCAGCTCCAAAGGTCTGCATAGGATTAAACCCCATTTGCCCCAGCTGGCTTGGAGACAAGAATAAAAGAGAATTCAGACACAGAGGGGTGAGATAGTCAAACTTTCCAAGTCAGCAAGTAACACCAGAAAACATACTGGGCTAATTTCATTCACTTGATACCAATGCAAATTTCTGGTGGTGGGGATCAAGGCTGGGATTTTCAAAAGGGTTAAAGCTCATGTTTTTAAAAGCTCTTTACTCACTTAGGAGTCAAAGTCCCATTTTCAAGAGGAAGTTAAGAGCAAAAACCCCCTTCTGGAGTCAGTCCTAATTCTACTAGTCAGACAGGCATTCCCAGATCCTGACTTTGCCAGCCCCTCATTTTCACTGGCAAAGTCCCCGGGATGTCTCTCAATGTGGGCAGGCACAGGCTATGCCTTGGCAGGGTCATCACCCACTGGGCTGGGTGGCACAAGGGACACACAGCAGCCTCCCCAGCTATCCTGTGCTTGGAGCTGCCCTCCACGACAGGGCTCACAGGTACTGATCCCTGGAACCCTCATCCCAACCCCATCATCAGCTGAACGTGGAGCAAGATCTAACTGAGGGCATCCCATGGCCAGAGGTAAACACCTGCCTGGTTCTGGCCATGAAGGTGCTGGGGGAAAGCCCTGTCCTTTCCTCTCCCCATGCACGTGTTGGCCTGGGCATGCCCAAGAGAGTTCCAGAACCCTGCATGTTCTCTTCCATAAATGCCAACCAAAATCAGTGGCACTTACTCTCTCCAAGTAATTCAGGGTACAAATTTCAGTGATATCTTAGGGCCAGAAGTTTACAGATGTTGACATCTCCAAACTGCACTCACATAAAGTGTTCTTTGGTGAATTAGGAACACGGGCTATCCATTTTCAATTGAATTTGCATCTTTGAGCTCTAGAGGTGCTTTTTAAAAATCCCAGTCCTGTAAACACAGCCAGCAATGAGCAGCAAAAGACTGGTTTGAAACAGTTCACCATCCCCACTAGAGGACACATTCTTGCATGCACCCCAGTCCCTGGCTGGTACGTCAGCAGAATGCCCAGATGTTCAAACAGGCCAAGCACACCCAACCATTCTTCACCACCCAGTATTCTCACCAGGGAGGGGACAACTCAGCACTGCTTTTCTGAAATGAGCTTGCTGTTGAGATCTCTTGAAAGCCAGGCCCTACTATTTACTACTGCTCTGAACAGCTCCAGTCTTTTAATATTTGCTGGCAGAAATGGTACCTTTGTCTCCAAGGCAGCCTCATCTTCCTTTCCAGACATAATTTCTGACTTCAGTAGCAATAAAGGTAGATTAACCAGCTATTTTGAAAATCCCACCATCTATATCATGTCACAGCATCTCAACACCAATTTAATTTTGGATCTTGAATCTTTTCAACAAACTGGCAGTTAATGATCTATAGGCAAAGACTGTTTGACAAGCATAGCTGAAATGTAAAGCCATATGTGAAAATCACCATCTTTTCACACACAACTCGTGAAGAGAAAGAGGAAAATATGAATCAAATTAGCTATCATTATAAATAGTGGTCTGGAAATGAATCACAGATGTTTTGATGGAGAATGGGTTTTTTCGTAACACAATTCTTCTGAAAAGTGCCCATTCTGCATGAAAAGGATCCTTTTTTTCCCTGAAGAAACTGATTGTTCAAAATGTTTAAGTATTCCAGCCATGCACAAAGACATTTTTGCATGCCTTTGCAATGTTCTATGGGAGCTGGATTTTGTTCTTTGGTGTTCATCTAAGCCAAACTCCTTAAGTGAATTACATTTCAAATGTCATATATCTATCATCTTGTAGGGAGGAGACCACAGAGGATCAATCCAAATAGAAGCCAGGTTTAAAGAAGCTTAGAGAAAGAAGTCTAAAGCCAGGTCCTATGGCAGCTTTTCCAAACAGAAATATTCTGGTCTTTCACCTTACATTTTCTGGTTATTAATCTTTTTTTCGTTTCTCCACTCTGGTTACAGTTCCTTTCCTCACTCCACGTTTATGCTAGACATGATCAGTAACAGCCATGTGATAAGCAGAAGAGCAAGTGGATAAAGGTCACTGTATCATGTACCCTTGGGCAGCAGCACCTGGAGTCATGTCCATCTCTGGGGCATAACTAAATGCAAATTAAAAGAAAAAATGCCTGAAGTTTAATTGAACATGTACTCAGTGTGGCCATCTGTTTAAGAGACAGTAATTAGTATTTGTGGGGGATGTTGGCAACATGAAATTAAGAGAACAAGGTGATACTCTTCACAGGATTGGGCAGTAGGAATTATTTATAGCCAGTGGAATATGAAGGTACTATAAGAGGGGTAGGAAACTCAATTTCAATTGTACCATAAAACCTTTGATGGTGAATGCTTACAGATTTTAGTTCCCAGGCATGGCAGTGGAAAGTGTGGGGGTTTTTCAGTACAAAACCACTTTGATGACTGAGCTGGGAAAGCTCTACAAGATAAATGACCAGACTGGGCCAGTGCATTTGCATGTCTCACTTTTGGAGGACGCACAGAAGGACTCTGAACCCCAGGCAACAGTAAAATCAACAGCAAAGCACAGGCTGGTCCAGATTCCCTTGCTGACCTGTGGAAGAAGATGCCTGCTCTCCTCTGATGCACTGTGTGGGCTAGAGCATTAAAAATCCTGATTCCTTCAAAAGAGGAACACTGTCTGTGCACCCTCTCCAAAGGGAGAAGCAGAACAGTGCATTATGTGGCATGATTCCTTCCAAAGATTTTTTAATCAAGTAAAACAGAAAAGGGGTAAGGTCCAGAATAGAGCTCGGCTTTATATGTTTTAATAAGAAACAAAGAAGGCCCTGTTTTGCACTGTATTGTTCAGGCTTGCCTTTAGGCACGTGTGGAAAAATGTTTACTAAATAACTCAAATGCTTCACAGTGAGATGCATTTTATTTCAAACTGAATTTTCTGCAAGCGTACACACGCCAAAAGGGAAGCAAGAGGTCATCAAATGATTGCAGGTACCAATCTGTCAGTGCTATTCTGCAGGCACAAACCCCTCCTCTGCACCAAGAATGAGCCACAGAAAAACCCAAACCAAACTGAGTCCTCCCTCCAAAAACAAAACCAAACACAAACCAAAGAAAATGAAATTAACAAAAAGAAAAAACCAAAACAAACACAAAACCAGGAAAAAAATCAGAAAAAAACCCCCAACAAACAAACAAAAAACCCCAACAAAAAAAAAGAAAAAAAAAAAAAAACAAAAACACAACAAAAAACCAAACCTGAAAGGAAAAAAGTGTCCCAGCAGCCATGCATTGGATGATTGTCTTTTTAACAGTAGGGCCATGATCCAAGCTCAGTCCTCACTCTGCCAGGTGAATAAAGGCATTTGAGAAGTGCCTGACCAGAAGAACCAGATGAAGAATAGCTCCCTCAGGCCTAGATTAATTTTCTTGATATTCTTCAAACACCTTCAGCACACTCAGCTGTTAAGCCAGTCCCAAAACCAAATGAAAAATAGGACTCAAATGCCCTCCCATCTCCTCCCCCATCCTCAACAAATCAATTGTAATGTTTGTGGCTGGCATAACTGAGTTTTCTCTAAAAAAATTTTAAAAGCCCCAACATCCAAACCAATTCATTATTCCAAAAGATTTTAACTTCAAGTAAATGTCTCACTCTTTTGAAAAAACACCTCTTAAAAAAAAGTCTGATCTCCTTTGCATAGGACTCTACATCTTGCCAATCAGACTGAAATACTTGCATCTCTAAGTCAATTTAAAAAATAAAAGGAAGGTGCCTTTTTAAACATTGTTCTTGCATATCAGATCCCCCACCATGACATGGTTGGAGTTTGAAACTAATGCCAGGTGGACCTCGGGCAGGGCTGAAAACACCTATAAGGTACAACATGTACCTGCCAATGGCACCATTTCCAACTAAAGTCTGCAGCCTTTTTAAGTTATCTGCTGCCTTAGTCATCTCCTGCTTGTACTTTCCCTTTTTCCTAGCAGCCACAGTGAAATCTCAAAGGCTGTATTAAAAAGTGTGGTACACTCGACCTTTGAACCACATGTTGCTGAACAATTCGCTGCTGTTTTAAGTAGAATGATCAAACATACTATTTCCTGAGATAAACACAGCATGCTGAAGAGACATTTCAAAATCTTCTGTTGTTTGGAATAATCACTTTCTGAGAAGAAAGCAGTGATCCAAATCCCTGCTAGTAATGAGCAGGAATGCTGCCTGAGTATTATCAGTGATCCTGCAGTTACCATCCTAAGATGTCTGTAACTACTGCCAAAAACAACATCACTTACCCATTCACAGAATATTCCCAACAACTGCAAGTTTGTTCCTGACTTCAATATCCCTTTTAGTCTGAAAAGAAATTACCACACTGATTTATTCTATAGATCTAGTGCTTCCTGTGGGTAATCAAAGTCTTCATAAGCATCTGCAGCTTCAATTGCTTAATTCCTACCACTCTGGAGAACACACGTGTGTAAAGGAGCCAGCTGGATTCTGCTGGTTGTTTGTGCATCCTCACCCAGAATCATTCCCATCAGTTACAGCTAAAGTGATTTACACCGTGGTGGGCCCTAGGGGGACTAGGCAGGATCAGGGCACTGTACCCCTGCCTGCTGAGCTCAGTCTGTGTGCACAAGGAGCAGCACATGCAGCAAGGGACTCATGAAACATCTGGCAGCAGCGAGCCCAGAGCAAAGATCTTCTCACGAGGGAGTTCTGTGAGTTTTGTCAGCTTTAAACACCCTCTTGCCCGGGAAAACGTGGGTGGCAAGTTGAAAGCACTGTTCTAGATCCTAGGATTTCTCCTTTTGTGGAAATCATTGCTAACCACGCTGACTCTCGGGGAATACTGCAGGAGAACACCCAAAGTCACATTAGTGGCTACTGGCAGAGCGAGGACATCCAGCTGACAGCAGCTCCTGTGGGACTCCCCCTGCTAGCTGGGGCCAGACAACCTGATGGCTCAGCCCTTTGCAAAATGCAAAGCAGAAGGACTCATTTTGCATATGCCATTTGTACAGCCAGGACACTCTTGCACAATAAAGCTGCCCTCATTCATGCAGACTAGATTCAAAGAAAAATGTCAGCAACAGCCACTCCATTTCTTCAGTGGATTTGAATGAAAAGAATAATTTAGAAAGATCAGTTGCTTTTCTCCACTCACAAGACCACATAATGTCCTTTAAGGCCACTTCCCTTAATTGTGTTTAAAGGCTGCTATCTTTCCTGAGCTAACAGGGGCTGTGCACTCAGCAGCTTTTCTGTATGTGAAACTCTCCCTAAATCAAACGGGAATGCATTTGCATATGAGCTCCTGGGAGGCAGCATTTGTCATCCTCATTTTCTGTCTTTTGACATGAAGAAAAATGGATTTATCAGCAAACTAGAGAAAACAGCCTTTTGCATGTTTTTGTACAAAACAATTCAAACACTGAGGAAAGGGGAGGAGCTTCTTCACAATCTAAAGGCAGAATTAACGTCCTCGTGATACAATGACATCTGAGGGAGAACATCAACTGCTCCGTGTTTAATGTGGGACTCTGGTAGCTGCTTATGGCTTCTAATGCTCAGGCATCTTTGATTGCAATCAAAGACATCACTGATCTCAAACAGTAAAAATCCCTCTGTTTTTAATTAAAGTATCTATGGAAGGTTTTTCCCATCTATTGACTTAATGAAATGAGATGGATTTTTCTCAAATATGAGATACCTCTGTATTTCCAGGAGCACAGACTCCAGCTGAAGATGAGAGTTTGGGATATATCCTCACTATCTGGTGAGCAGGACCTGAGTTATTTGGGTCTAGAGGTGAGCAGCCTCAGTACAAAGCTAGTGTATCCCAATGATCCTGTGTCACCACACAGCTCCCACCCAGGGAGTCCCCGGGGAACTGGCCTTTCTTTTAAATGAAGAGTTGTAAAAAGTCAGAGAAGGACAAGACAGGCTGGAATGACTTAGCTTCCACCCAAAGTGGGACTATCCCAAATCAACCTAAAGCCCATGTTCTAATCTTGCTCCCAGGTCTGCTGCTGTCATCTGTGTTGATGAAAGTGCCAAGCTCACTGCAGGGTTTTGCATGGGGCATAGAAAATATAAAGTACAAGTACTGAATGCACAACCTGACTGTGTGCTGAAGGCACAAGCTGCAGATCAAAGGTGCCATGATAAAAGAGAGTTTGAACATTGCAGAGCTTGCAAAGTGACACTTGAATTTTTCAGAAAGTTGAATCTCACAAAAGCCTATCAGCTTCCCAACAGCACCATTGCTGAGAACACAGCTGAAAATGGATGTCCTACAAGCAATCAGCAGTGGATCTCCACAAAAAGGAAGCTCCGTCTTCAGATCTCTCTTCAACTTCTAATCAACTATAAAGAACAACAAAATTACAGAAGCAGGAAACCATGCTTCCTACTCTTTCATGACAATCCTTTGAAACTCCTCCACTAAAGCAAAGATTTAAATACTTTCCTAGTCATAAAATAATCTTCCTTGTTTTCATCAGTGTGCCAGTTTCAGACACTTGGAAAACTCTCCTCTCACCTCAAGCAAATAATACCCACATGCAGCTACTGAGTTTCATTAGCTTTTGTTTGCCACAGGAAGCCCTCCTAGCACTGCCCAGATGGGTAGAAAAGGAAGGGCACCTCAGGACAGCCGAGTCAATGAGTGAAACAGGAGTTGGGACATGCAAATGTTGGGTTTGATTCTGTCTCAGGGTACCTGAGTAATCCTGAACAGGTCATGGAGAACCTTGCTCTGCCTTAACTCTCCAGCTACAAAATGCAGTGCTAATCGCCTGCTAAGAGGAATACCACGGTGCTGCAATCATGAAGGCTCAGCTACTGTGGGGCTGCAGCACTCATAAATATTGAAAGAGAATGAAATCAGAAGGGAGCAAAAGACAGGGGGTTTTAAACCACTTCACATTCACTTTTTCCACTATGAATACAAGCATGGAATTGGTAAAACCAAGTAATCTAATCTTACTGCAGTGATGCCACAACAGGCAATGTTAATCATAACATTAAGGCAGCATAGTGTAGAAATGTGTTCCTTTTTGGCACTGTCCATTCTGCTGGTTGTCACACGCCCCCAGGAGTTGAATGAGTCAAGATATGGGGAAAAAAGTCCATCATCATGGCAACATCCAGTTTGCCTGCTACTTTCATGAACTGTTCAGCTAAGCCCCAGGTTTTCCAACTCTCCAAGGTGTGGAAATAACATGTTTGCAGATGCTTCATCTTTGCTCACACTGAAGTTGGAACTTGGCACCTGGTGGCACAAGTAATAGGGCTCCAGAAAGGTCTGAAATGAAGCCTGATACTCACATGTACCAGCACTGACTACATGGCACACCTTGTCCTATAATGAATCCCAGTAAGGTCCACACCTTCCATTGTTCACATTGAAAGTAGCAGCAAAGCCTGTCCCCAGCACGATCCAGATGTTTTGGAAAGCCAATTGAAGGTGTGGACAGTTCCCTTGTATCACATCCTCAGGTGATGTGAACTAATGCTGAACTTCCAGGAGGTTACAGCCCTGAGCTCTTGGAAGATGGCAGCATTCAATCATGTGATACACAAGACTTCCAATAGTTAAACTGAGACCTAATAGCAACACTGCACCTGTGTTTTTAAGGACATCAAAATATTCCAAAACTTAAGGAGCCATATTCTGATGACTCCAGCTTCTGCATTTCCCTTGACTGACTGGCTCTTCCAAGCAAAATCTCTTTAGGAGTGCTCCAGGAAGAGAAAAATTCATTAGCCTGATGTTCTATACAGTGCCTTTGTGGCAGTCCAGCATGGCAAGATCCTGCCACTTCAGCAGCAGGTACTGAGTACTCACGTAGGTCTGCTCAGCAGTTACTAAACACACATGATTTTGCAGAAAGCATAAAACTAACAAACATAATGGATATTGGGGTGAGACATGCCGTGACTGCTTTTCCACCCAATGCCATATGTGCAGAGCTTTTCTTTTGGCAGTACAATACCCAGCGGTTCGAGCCCACAGAGACCCAAAGTTTATTGTCTGCCAGATGGGCTGTGAAATGTATACTGCTCATAATGGGATTATGCAAGCTGTGCATTGTTTCAAAAATAATCTGAGCATTATCCTTTCTACCCTTTTAATGGGTTTCCCTTTTATACAAATTAGGAAATCCAATTTTTCTTTTTAAATACTTGCTGTAGATATCTGCTTTCAGCTTTACAAATGACATCTTATTCCGGCACATACTTCAACAGTGTTAAGAAAAACCAAGATTTTTTTTTTTCCATAAATGAAAGTACAAAGAACATATTATTGTATGGAACTATACATATTCACTCTGATGACATACCTGTACTTCTCGGGGTCCCAGAAATAATGAACAATACATAATGACACAGTTGCTACAATTCATAGCTGTTAGCTCCAGTAGAAGAAACAACTATTTTTGGATATATTCTTGCAGTTCCTAAAGGCAATGAAATTGTGCTTAAATGATTACCTGAACTAGAAATTGTGCAGTTCACCTAAACTTCACATGGTGATTTTCTTGTAGTCGTTGACACTCCCAAGGATTTCACAGAATTTAAATACAGACATATTCAAAATTAGGTGACTCCCCACCATCAGATTTTCATATTCCTCTAACCAACCATTCTGCCCATCACCAAGAAAGTGTGGCCTCACAAATGAAACTGTGTGCCTTTAAAAGGAAGGCTCAGAATGACCAGTGCTGTTCCTTGAGCTCTATACACTCATGTCTCCTGTCTATCAAAGCTCTGCCTGTTTCACACTCATCCCTTGCTCATCCTCCTCTCTGAATCCTGATAGGAAGAGCCTTTGAAATCCACTCACACTTCATCCAGCAGTGAACATGGACCATGCTCTGGGATGTGTCTTCAGCACGACCAGTGCCAAGCAGGGCAGGTCTGCATCTTACACCACAATCCCAGACTACTTGTGGGATCAAATGGTTTATTTGATTAAGCTCTGGGGCTGGTTTGAACTCCGGAAATTTAGTGTTATTTGGGAGTCAGGGCTTGGGAGAACTTCCAGATCTCACCAAAGAAAAGATTCCAGGTTCTGTTGAATGCCATTGGGTCTGGATCAAGTGCTCAGGAACAATTTCTCTTCTTACCAGCACTGCAGAAATCACCTGGAGCTCTTGAGACAAGGTCCCAGATCCAAGCTCTGTCTGCTGCAAGGCACCACCAGGAACACGTGTCATGTTCCCTGTCCCTACGACAAGGTCCTCGAGCTCTGACCTTCAAGGCCACTGGTGGCACCTTCCATCTAGGCAGTCTGCAACACTACTCCTTCATCAGCTACAGCCTGAACTAATCTTCTTAGCACTAATGCAGCATCAGCCTGAGGGCCAAAGGGTTGAAATGTCCCTTTTGCACACAAAACTAATGTGACACTCTCAAGTAAGAATGACTGAGTTTTGAAATGGTGCAGAACAGACATTTTTATCACTGTCTCAGAATCTTCCCCTCCCGCTCCCCCTGCCGTGGGGAATCAGGGATGGGATTCACCCACAGGTGGCAGTGCTTCAGTGGCAAACACAACCACGCTGGGATCCTGCAGAGCCAAACTGGCTGCAAAAGAACAGAGGTACACATGCCCTGGTGTTAATATGGTTCCATAGTCAAAGCAGCTGGAAAACGAGTGAAAAAAAGAGATTGACTTTCTCTGGGTTAAAGATATTACAAGGGAGAACAAGAATGAATAGTGGCCTGTAGCCACTTTGAACAAAGCAAAATGTGGAATATTACCTGATTTAAAATCATGAAATTGAAGAGAATTAACTGATAGACATTTTTCAGTTCCCCTCCAACTAAGAGGAACGAAAGGATTCGATAAGCTATGGAAACTCACTTAGTAAAACCACAGCATTAATTCTTGTGATAAGGAAGCAGTTATTTTTCTTGAAAGAGTTCATTGTTCATAAGTAATTTAAGGACAAATTCCAATTCAGGAAAATACATTTCATACCAAAATTTAATACAACATCCAAGAGTGACAGGAAATTTGGGGCAGCAGGATTAATTTTTTTTTAAATCCAATTCTTGAGGTCTATTTTTAATATTGATTCATAAAACTGTTGCATTAGTCAAACATTTTTGAAACTGTGATTTGCTAGTGGTTTGGCTCCTTTGGGGACGGGAGAGCTTGAAAACATTCTTGTCTTAGCCAGAAGGTATGAACTTGTTCTTGCTTTTAACCTCCTCTGTGCTTCATGAATTCAAATATTGGTGTTGCAGTAGAAAAGTGAAGCAAAAATGTGAAAAAAACACTTGAGCAAGGCTCTGCTGTGTTAGATGTTGCATAACGGCATCAAGTACTTTGTGTTGGCAATAATCTGAACATCTCCATCTTTTTTCCTCTCCAACATTCCTCAAATAGTGCTTAGGACTTTTTAAGACATTGACTTTGTGTCTTTATATTTCGTTCTGAGTAAGTTTTAAAACATCTGGTGGTTTCCAGGTTTTCTCTACATTCATTTAAAACTGGAAAGTTAAATTCTCCTTTAAGTCCTGGATTTCATGTGTTAATAAAGTCCATGACAACTGACAAAACATGAAAAAAGAAACGTATGGCAGGTGCAGGCTTGGTTTATTCTGTTGTAATCAGAACACTGAGGAACTGTTTGTGTCCCAGGCAGTGGGAGGCAGCTGACTGAGGGAACCTGGGCCACGGCAGAACCACAGTGTTGGCTGCAGAGCAGGACTGGCACAGCAGGAGCAGGAAACTCCCTGTGCATAAAGCACCTTCCTTACACACAGGCCCCAAGAAAGGGCTGTCACCAGCTCGGGTTCTTCCCCTGGCACTGCACATTGGCAGGGCCCTCTTGCAGCTACATAATCAATCCCTTCTTTTCCTGCTGGCTTCATGACTACTGTGTTTCTCCCTGACCACTCCTTCACTTTCTCATTTTGCCTCTCCATTTTCAACCATTCCTTTAGTAAAGGTTAAGCCAATTTAAAGCTTTCAGCAGAAGCATTCAGTCACCCAGGAGCCTCGTGGTGCCTGTTTGTCCTTGGAACGAGCATAGAGCAGACAACAGCAAAGGAAGCTTTTCCATGCACTGTCCCACTCGGGATGCTGAGTACCCTGACCTACAGCTCTTCTCCCATAAGGACACGAGGGTACTTCATTATCTTCTAGCACCTTTAGGTTCCTCAGTGAGAGCTACAACATCAAACAAGGGTGGGGCTGTCAAATGCTGCTAGTTGGGATGAGATCATCTGGCTGAGGACACAGACCAGAGACCATTGCTTTTACCTGGGCTTGAAAGGCCACTTTGCTTCCAGCCAATAACCAAAGCCTACTTGATTCACACAAATGACCTGCTGATGAGGTACTCCACATTTCATTACTGAACCTCTGACCAACCCTTGTCCAGAGCCTAATTTTCCCCTCAACAGTCCAACTGGATACCCTAATAAGTCAAAGCACAGTGCCCAGCAGTTGCAGGGTGCTGACTTTCCACTGCTCTGAAAGGCAAATCCTGCACTGCTATAAATATTTCTGAGCTCCATGTCAATAAACAGGCCCATCATGGAAGCGTAAAAATAACTGAATCATGCTCCAAGACCTTTCACATTGCTGGAGAGGTGAAAAGAGTCTGCAGTGTAAATAAGAATCAGGTTGGTAATTTCTATGCACGTTCTTGTTTTCAATTACATTTAGATTTGTTTCAGTTGAAAATGAAGCTTGAACTGATGCCAGATTTCTTTTTTTTTTTTAAATCCCAACACATTTCAGATTAGCTGCGAACAACAGTTATTCTTTCCCCTTCTCAGCCTACCACTTTAAAAGGACACAGAAGAGTAGCTCAGATTTAGGATCTGCTCCAGTGGAGAGGACCTGATCTCTTGCCATGAGCACAGGTGCTTCTGTATTGAAGCATTAATCAACCCAAGTCCCATCTGACCACTTTATTCTGTCGGTATGGCAGGCAGGCAGCTGTGGGCTTTCTTCAGAAGCTCATGAGGTCACTCCATCTCTTTAAAGCAGAAATAATGACTCTCCAGCAAAGAGTGAGAGTTGGCAGCTCTGATGTTGAGATGATGTAACTGTACACAGTGGTGATGTGAGATTTTTCTTGGTTCCTAGAAGCCAATACTGCAGAGGCAATCATACTAACAACAGTATTTGCTTAAAATTTTTGGACAAGAAAGGAGACCGAGTTTCTTGCACAAACCAGCAGTGATCATAAGAGAGTGAAAGGTCAGGAATTGGCTGTCAGAATTGGAGGCAGTCAGGGCCAAGCTGAGGTGCTGAAAACACAAGGTAAGCGAGCAGTGCAAAGAGCTGGCTGCTCCCCTGCACTAACACACACATCTCTATACCCTGGGCTACCTCCCTCTCCATGGCTCCTCTGCTACCAGCAGGTTATCTTCTGAGCCTCGCCATGGCTAAAATGAGGGGATGGAATTATTTGCTGTTAGCAGGCTCCCCCACAGTAAATACATGGCACTGTGTACCTTGGCAAAATGGGGAGGACACCTGACACTGAATTGGCTTTCTTGGGTTTACTGGTGTGGGTGAATTTACTGAAAAATAACTACTTTAAAACAGAGTCATGTTTCTTTTTTCTACAGCTAAAGAGAGAAGCCTGGAAGGACTAGGCAGGTTGAGCAATTGGATAATGAAAATACCTGGTCACCTTAACTCTGGGAGATTTCAGGAGCTGAGCATCTTGTAGTACCCCAGTCCTTTACTTCTTGGGTTTGAAACACCAGAGTGGTATTTAACAGAAACAGGTAATGCCTGTAAGAAAATGCTGGGCCACACTTGTCTGACCAAACTTTCACAATAGTATATTCCCTGCCTGTGTTTCAGTATTGGACTATATAAGGATTCAATACTTGTAGTGTAAAAAAAAAGAAGCATAATCTTTGCATAATCCTAATTATTTTAGTCTAATTGGTCTAAACAATTTTACCATTGATACAGGTACTTATCCCAAAAATGGAGCAAAATCAATGAACGTGGCAGGTGAATCAGCTAATAAAATATAGCAATGTTTAGGAGAGAAAGATCAGCTGCTCAGGGTTGAGAACCTCCAACTGATTCTCTAGCAACTGATTCCCAATGCCCACTGCAGTCTGTCATGGAGATGGGGCATAGCAGCACCTCTCCCTTCAGAACAGGAAAATTCAGAGGTCACATAGCTGCTCTCTTACTACAGGAAGAGAACTGGGAACACCCAATCCAATCTAATACATTGGTATTCCATATTAGAGCTCAGGACACTAAACTACACTGCTGCACCACACACACAGACAGAAGAGTTACATGGGTCATTGACTGCTCTATACTTTCCTAATAAATCATAATTAGAGATTCTCCTTTACTCCTTTATTTCTCCTTTACTCCATCACTACTCAGTAATTCTGTGATGAATCTGATTCACTGTGCAAACACAGCACTCACCAGACCTGAGAGTGTCATGTCTAAAAGGGAAGCACCATTTCACATCCATTCTTTTATCAAAAGGCCACTAAAACACCTTATTCCCCGTAGGCTCCTGCCTCCCAATGCCCATGGAAGGAGGCATTTTGCAAAAGGCCAGGCTGGGCACCTCCTCTGCCCAGCTCCCAGGGCACTCCCAGTGAGCCCATGCTCCCAGCCAGAGGCTGTGGGCACTCAAGTCCTTTTCTGGACTCAAGTTGCTCAAGAAAATACTCCATTACTTCCTAAGCTAAATCAAATGAACAAACACAACTCACAGCTGCTTTTCTCCAGTTTCTCTGCCCATCACAGAGAGGTGAGCTGGCAGAGACCAGTGTCACTGCACTGAAGTCATTGGAATGATGCCCATTTATACCAGCTGATGATTTAAACCTCTAGACTTTCTCTCTGGCACACATTTCTTTTCCACCAAGCCTGGATGTAAACCAGAGCTTAGAACAGAGGTGAAAACACTCACAGCTGGTTTAAACTCACACTTCCTCCCTTGCAGCTGCATGACAACAGCAGGAATTTTGCAGAAATCGCTTCAGCGTAGCCATGTGTCTCAAGGGAAGAAGGAAAACCCAACATGTCCATGGCAAATAGATACCAGCACACAGCCACAGCACAGCTGGCATCAACGTGAGGTTCTGACTAAGCCTCAGCTTTTCCACCTTTACTTTTGTGCACAAGTAAGCACGAGAAGAGCTACATGGAAGATGCAGGGTGCAGAAATGGGGAGCAGACTGTGTGAGGGGCCCCTCCTTGCACAGAGAAGGTGCTCTATGGGACACTCACAAGCACTGCTGACTGAGGTAGCTGTGTACTGCTGGAGCACATCTGGGGAGGGGCTCCAGCTTGACTTCTGCAATGACTGTCTAATGCCCTCAAGCGTGAGATTTTATTACCCTTGTCTTGGCAAGCATGACATTACTTATTGGCCACAGCCTGACTGCAGAGAGGGAGGACTGGCCTGCTACCATTCCCCACCAGGTGGCTGCTAAGCAACTGTCCCAAAAGTTGGAGGGAAAGGAGAGAATGTCACTGAGATCATTCCTCAGCCCATCCACTTCCAGCTGAAGCCTGGGGAGCACAGCCTGAAAGGAAATAATGACCCAGGGGACCCAAGTGATCAGGCATCTCCTGCATTTGGAAATCAGAGTCACCTGGCTGGTAAATAACAGAGAGAGAGACGTTCCCAACAAAAAGGAGCCATGCAAGGACAATTCTGACTTCTCGTTTCTGGGAGGCTGAAGTCCATAACAAACTGGAAAGTGCACCCTAGCCTGCTGCTAAATTAATGCTGCTTCAGACATGTTTTGTACGTGGAGCAAGAGTGACATAAAGTGGCCTGGTGGGTAGAAGGTGGAAGCATTTCCAAGACACCAGGCAGTGTCATAGAGTCACAGAATGGTTTGGGTTGGAAGGGGACATCAAAGATCATCTTGTTCCAAGACCCCTGCCATGGGCAGGGACACTTCCCACCAGACCAGGCTGCTCCAAGGCACATCAGCCTGGCCTTGAACACTTCCAGGGATGGGGCAGCCACAGCTTCTCTGGTTCCAGTGCCTCCCCACCCTCACAGATTTTTTCCCTAATATCCAATTGAAATCTATTCTCTTGAATCCATTCCTTCTTGTCCTGTCACTCTAGGCCCTTCTAAATAGTCTTGCCCCTAGTGAAAGAAAACATAAAGATCTGTCTGGTCTTCCTGACAGGACCATCTGATCAGTTCAAATTGTCTGCAAATATTGATCAATAGCTCATTATCAAATGACACAATGAAATGTCAGCACAGACAAACCAATTTTCCCCAGAGTCCTTTGCTGCCTATTGCATTCCCATATGCTTATTGTTTGTGGGGGTTTTATTCCAGTTCTTACAGGAATAGATGTGTCTCCAGGCACCACACAGTGACAGAAATTAGGGTTTCTTCAGGATTATTTGACATACTTTTTTTTTTTGTTAACATCATAGACATTAGATGTAATTACTGGGAAAGACATGTACATTATAAAATATAAATTAAGGTTTGTTTCATAGATTAAAAGAAAATCACTATTTTAGCAACAACATTCTTGAATATATTTTCTATAATTACAATATGACACTGATTAGTAATTCAGGCTGGAATTATGGCTCTTGGATTTATTATCCAATAAACTGACAGGGAAATGCCTTCCCTATGAAACCACAGTTCTCTGGGTGAAAAAAGAAAAGATCACAGCTGGGCCTTTGATGGCTTCAGGAGCATCATTTGTGTGCTAACAGCAATACCAGAGCTCCCTGGTGATACTGTCCATGGTCACAACTATATAATTGCTGGCAATTTCAAAGATTTGGAGAAGATGGTTTAAAAAAAATAAAATATTTTAATATGCTTTGCTTCTCACTGCCAAACTTGGTTTAGCACTTTAAAATTTGTACTATATTGTATATTTAGGTTTTGGTAGCACACAGTGCAACTGTGAGCATACAGAAAAGGCAGCAAATCTTATATCAAATAATCAGAAATTAATTTCAGCTCATCACAAGTATGCAAGTTATAGATGCACATTAAAGTGCTCCCTATTTCATCTGGCTACCTCTAGATTTAGAAAATAAAGAAAAATGTCAGAAATAGAAATCAACAATTAATAAACTTCTAATTGCAACAATCAGAAGAGGAACGTAAAGAGAGAACCACTGAGAGAAGCTGCTTTATAAAGAGTTTTGAGGGGTTTTCTTCTCTTGAAATTTTAAATTTCCAAAATGGTAGTGGATAAAACAACACAGAAAAACAAGCCAAACTTTTTAGATTTTTTTTCCTTATTTCCTTTTTTTTTTCCCTTTTCCTGGAGAAGAAAGGCTCTATCTCTTTGCTACACAAAGACTATTTCATTGCTTGGATCCTGAAGTGTTAAGCTAGTTGCTTATGCTGCTACCTATTCACACTGTCAAGAATGCCCTAAAATAAACCCAGTGTAAACAGGTTCCACAGATTGTCATGGCTGGACTTGCTACTCGTGTAGGACAGAGCCTTGAGGTGGATCTGCCTCCACCTTCTCTTCTCAGCAGCTCTCCAAGATTCAAAAAGTCAAGTCTGACTTCAACTAATGGAAAAATGATTATGTCATAGCAAAAGGGAAAAATCCACAAGGCAGCACATCTCACTAACCCAAACCCCATCCATTCTTTCCCGTTTCCTCAGCAGAACATCCAAAAGACCTTGTTCTACATTGCAACAAGCCCAGCTCCAAAGGGTTTGGACAGCAGAAATAATGACACAGGTTTAAGAAGGTAAAAAATCCTTCCTGCTCTTTGATTAACTGGGCTTCTTGATGGAGTTAAGTGCAAACAGCTGCCTGGACTTCAACTGAAAAGCCTAAATCTAAACACTCCGTGTTTACATAACCCAAACTTCTAATCAGGCAGCTGGATAATCCACCCATTTAAAGTATCCCTAAGAGTTTCAGGGAAATGTGATTTTCTTACAGCTAAGCCAATCAACAACCACTTTAAAAAACTCCAGCTACCAAGTTACTACTTTGGAACAGAAGTCTCAGCGGGACGGGGTCATGACCCCACAGTGAATCACAAAGCAATTTTGGTGGGATCCTTTCCCCTTTCTTTTTCTTGTTTCTTTCACTATTTTTCCCCCCCTTTTTTTTTTCCTTTGAGAAGTACAAATCTGAATCTCTAATTTCCTCTGTATTCAGATGCTGCAAGGTAATAAATGAGAGGAGGAGAAAAGCATACAGCAGTGCTTACACACATGCTGGCATCTGCTCACAGGCCCTTAATCAAAAATCTCGTGAAATCCACATTACATCCATCCAGAAACATGGGACTTGGGAAAGGCAAAGTACAATCAACAACCAAGAGCCCATCATTTTTCTAGGGGAAAAGGGAAGGAGAAGCAGGACTTAGGAATGAGAAGTTTTCACAGAAGAAAACAGTAAGGTATTTACAGGACCATTTACAGGATTCAATTTTCCCTAAACTGACAGACACTTCAGTCAGGACTCTGAGTTTAGGGCCTCATCTCATCTCACCTCACAGTAGTATTTTGCCACCATAACTCATTCTAAGGTCAGGCTCTCAGTTGTGTTTTTATGTTTGAATGAAATATTTTCACCTTATTGCAGTTTACTTACCAGATACCACATGGTTTGTCTTTCTTTTCCTAACTCAGTAAAGACCCTGTGCTAAATTACATCCAGTCACACCTATTAGATAATGAGAGTCTGAACACAAATATTTTCCTTGGCCAATTCAATGAAATTTTAAGTGTCCCCAATAGAGGTGATGCTTCTTGGGTTATGCAGAGAACCTGGGGTTTGCATCCTGATCTACAGGATGGTCCTGGGGTTTTCTTGATACTTCTGCACCTCCACATCCCCACCTGTGAAAGGTAGATGGTGTTGGTGTTTTTACAGCCAAGACCGCAAGCAAAGCTGTATTTTAAAGTTGCATTTTAAAACTAGTGAAATACATTGAAAACAAGAAAAACATGTAACTATTTCCAAGCAGGAAGGGATCCTTTAAGAACATATGGTAATAAAATAAAAGGACATGCTTTTACATTGATAAAATCTGGCCACAGAGGAAATAAATTTTATTCAGCATTTCTTCATTTTGCCAAGACCCCAAGTAGAGCAACAGATGCAGCACTGGAGATCCAACACTGGAGAAACAACATAACCCCCTTTCAGATAACATGCTAAATATTTTAATTCCTAGCCAAAGAGGTTGAAATACAGGATTTGATACAAAAATTATGTCCTTTACTTTCCTCATCAGAAGCCAGATGTCCTACCTGCTCTGGTTCTTATCTCTGCCTGGTTCCTTTGGGGAATAAATGGCAAATTAGCCTTCCCCCAGCTGAACTGCACACCCTGCTCCTACCTGCATCCCTAGAAATTTCCTATGCCTTCTTCAGGAGTCTGTAGCTCCTTTCATCTTTCCAGTTTCTTTTCCACTCCTGTGGCTGATCACCACAGACAGCAGAAAGTCTGGAAAAAAAAGAGTAGCAGAATCCAGCAGTAAACCCCACAAGAGATGAAGAGGCAAGTGATAGGAAATTGGAAGATTATTTATAAAACACCAAAATAACTTCAGTTTCCTCCAGTTCTAATCCTCTTTTTCATCTTAAAGATGAGACCACCTCTATTTGGATTTTTTTTTGAGCCGTGTTTGAGTTTAAGGTTCCCTTTAATTAATCTTAAAATGTGGGAGGGGGATGGTTGGAGAGCTCTGAGCTGCAGAAACAGAGGCAGTTTATATTCTCTTCTGTGTGGACAGCCAAAATAATAGAAGTGTTCAATTCAAATAACTGTGTCATAAAAAACAGATAGATGTGCAGTATTTGCTATTGAAGAATCAGCCATGCCCATAATTCTCTCATAATTTTGAGAATTAAAATAAAATGCAACAAGTTTCATGTGAACTATCTCTTTTACACACGCGTTTACACAGTCTCCATTTTCTGTGTCTTGTTGATAAGATGCAAATAATTTTTTCAGCAACAAATCTATCACATCAGATTCCTGTAGCCCCATACTCAGATCATAAGGCACTCTTGGAAGTAAAAATCCTTTTTCAGTGTCTTGACATAGTTGGACTCACTCACAAGCTGAACCAACCACTCAGTGAGAACCTGTATTTGAGATTCTGTCTCCCAAAGGCCATTAAAAATGGATTTTAGCTGTGCCAACCTTGGATAATGCAAGTCCAAGTCCCTCTTCCCTTGGCTGGTCACCTTGTTACAAAAAAAGACTGCAATATCTGGTGCAATATTGCTGCAATATCTGACCCACACACAGGCTTGCTGTAGACTGCAAATGGAAATACCAGTGTGGGAGGTCACAGCAATGGCTCTGTCTGCAGAAAACCAGAGGCAGAATATCTGGGTGTTTTAAGGCAGAAGTTTTCCAGCTCAGCCCTGTGAGCTCACACAGAGCCCTGCTGTGTGCTCCCAGCTGCCTCAGCCCCAGCTAAACCCAGTTGTTCCTCCACAGTCCTAAATCCTATTTAAGTTGCCCGCCTGTCCTGCATTCACACCAGCGTGCAAAGAGCCCCCAGGCAGGGGCAGGGTGCAGAAGCAGATCCTATCTGCTCACTGACTCTCTGTGGCACCATCCACAGGGGAAATGCAAATGCCTTCATTCCATAGGGGTTTCTAAGTGAATTTATTTGAAGCCTGAAAGTCATAAAGGGTAGTTATTTTGCAGAGTTTATGATTTTCCATTGTAAACAACTACATATTCAACATCTGCTTATCTTGTTCAAAAATGAGCTTTTGAAAAATAAAAACAGGAGGAACCACAATTAAATATTCAAAACTCAGAATTTTTTTTTAAACAAGGTCTGCTTATAGAAATCAGAAGGCCATTTTTTAAGAGAATACATAATTTTATAGAATTGCAAGCATCTGTACTAAATGTTTGCCTGAGCTTCTGTGTAGCTGAAAATGGTTACGAAGAACAACCTCACAAACACAGAACCACATTACCAAGATTAGGCACATCTTGCTGATAGTTTCAGTGGGTGTCCCATAGTACTTCTGGGGGCTACATAATGTATTCTGACCCAGGCCCTCTAAAAACAATTAAGTGTGTCAAGCCACAGCTACTGAAAAACAAACCCAACAACCAACAACTAAAACAAAAAATCTAAAGTAGAATTTTTTACATTAATCAAAAATACCACCAAAATATTTCACTCACACACATCCACAATGGAGCATCCCAAGCAAATGGTAACAACAGGAAAATAAAATAAATCCAGAAGCTATTTGATGTGCATAAAACAGGTTTTCACAAAAGAGGAGAAAATAGGTTTCTCACAGGGATTCCAAGTTTAGCTATCTACTATCCCAAAGGAGAACTAGCTACCGTCTGTCATCAGTGCACTACTAACAGTTTATTACTCTGCTGACATCTCCATCTAGAAAATACTGGTAAATTGTCTCAGCCTGAGAGGCAACAGCCAGTGAGAAGGACTTGCTGTGATGTGGTGGTGGCAAGCAGGATTTTTTAGACATCTCCACTTACTCTGTGATAAAATGCTTCCAAGATGGTGTCACCTCCCTCCCAGACGGCCCTGCTTTTCTTAGCGCCTGATACGGGATCAGTGACTTCTGTGAGTCGGAGCTAATCTCAGGATATGTCACATCTGTAGCAGCAGGAACAGCTGAGCAACACTTGTCCAGGCATAATTGAGCCTCAAGATTGCAGAGCAGTGTGTGATTAATTGGCTGAAGGATTCCTGATAAAGGAAAGAGGATAATGACCTGCCTGGGTCAATGGGAGGTGCTCTGCTTATCTGGAAGCATAACAGGCATTAAGAGAAATGCTCCTGATCAAGGTCACAGGGAACGGTGACAGATTCTGTGTGAGTGTGAATTTGAGGCATTTCAAAATCACATTCCACAGATGTGCACAGGGGAAGTGCCCTTAGGAGGAGTATTTTAATGCCTTTTATGGTTCTGATTCCACAATCATTATTCCCAAAAGTATTGCCAGGAAAAGATTCACTGAAGAGCTTTGCAAGTACCTCCACATCAGCTTGGAAAAGGTAAGACTAAACTAAGAGGATTCTCGCTTGATTTTTCATGTGGATATTCCAGCTTGTTCCAAGGTCCTCTGGAACAACTTCTCTGGGCAGCAGCTGAGGTAGCACACATGTGACTCTTGGTTTAGGAACTACTTCAGCTCTCTAGGCCTGCTCAGCTAAGCTGAAAAGAGCAGGCATCACTTCTAATCCCCACTCCTGGCTTTCCAGCAACCACAACAACCTCCCTGGTGCACTGTCAGGGAAGGGAAGGCTTGGACATTTCTCAGGATGGACTTGTAGAACAAGTGCTGAGTGTCCCTCAAAGTCCTGTGCTTCAGCCCATCAGGATGTTTTATACAGAACAATTACATCTTGTCCAGCAAGTTTGCAGCAAAAAGCTACTTTAAATATCAGCTGAGTAAGTTCAGGTACCAAAACAATACCAAACACTCATTTGAAATGATAAAGGCTGCATGAAACAAAAGATATCCTTTTATGACACACCAGCAGCCTTTTCTGCCATGTGGAGGACTCCCTGTGTCTTATAGACTCTGCGTTTTCTGGGACCCATCATCCTCAATAACCTAAACAAATTTGGCCGCACAGATGGAATTGCAGGGGACCCACACTTGGCTGATCTAGCAGCCCTTCTCAACATTTGTTTCCTCAAACAGCTCTCCCTCTTTCTTGGGTTGATAAAAATTTCACCTCCATCAAACAGGGTTTTTTTTGTCCTAAACTCTAAATATCCATGAAAGAGATTCTACGGGAGCCAAGCTCTTTACACTCCATGACTGCACTCCAGCTGCCTCTGGTCTAATGATGTTTTTTTCATCTGCCACACAGATTTTCATACACTGAGGTTACTGCTCAATTACATGTTGCTTGTGGAAAATTGAGAGGATGGCAGTTTATTGGAAATAAGTGTGAGGTAGAGTCTTACAGGGAGGGAAGTCACTCTTTGAAGCTTCGGTCGGCACTGGTTTATATAGGCCACACAAGAGAAGGTGTGGTGGGTCACCAGCTGACAGATGCTCAGAAGAAATCAAAAGTCGTGCTGGTTTTGGCACAAATATAAATGGGCAAAGCATCAACTAGAACAGGATTTTAGCCTTAATGGAAAGTTTTCCACTTCAAACAACCACAACAAGTAGGAAAAAGATCTTAAAAGTTATTCAGGACCAAAATAGTCATGAACAGCAACCATGTTGAGTTTGCAACCTACAGCATTTTCACACTTTTTCGATGCCCTCTCTGGGCAAAAGCACCCATTCCAATGAGTGGTGCTTCACTGCTTCAGCCTAGGCAAATGAGAGTTCCCAGTTCCACACAGTTATCCCACCCCTTTCCAGGCCCATTTGCAGCACGTATCTTCTGTGTCAACTGGAAATGCCCAGGTTGCCATGAGCAATCCACAGCCTCATCCCAAGAGAAAAAGCAGAATTCAAAGTGGGCAGCCCTTGAACAAGGGCACGAGCACTGCCCATATGCAGGGAAAAAGGATTTGGCTACTTCCCGTTTTGCTCAAAGAAGATTTATGGCTGATCATCATACAATAATGCTGGGTAAGGGTTATTAATCTTTCCAAACCCACTTCACATTGGTGACTAATTCAAACTTATTTGGTGCATAAATCACACACTACTAAAGCATTATGTTTTCCCTCCTCTTTGGCTGTAATTCTGAATCCTTGAGGGTGTTCTTTTATAAACCCCTAAGCTATTTACGTGACCCCAAACGTGCTGAGCTGAACTCTAATTTATAATCTCACTTCTTGCTCATGCAGCACTTTGCCCTTCCCCAGCACCTGGCTTTCAAGTGTCCTGCTTTGCAGTGCCCAGCCCTGCAAGGGGTTCTCAATAATAGAGCTCAAATCCAGCTCTAAAAGCAGCTCCCGTTAGTGCTACCTAGCACTCCAGAGCCCCCATGTCCTGCTGAACACAGAGATGAGATTAACTGCATGGTGGGACACACACAGGAAAACTCAGCAATATTTCTGAGCTTCGTCCTCGTGCAAAGAGTTTGGTTGTATTAAAAATGCAGTTATGGAGGGCATTTTTCTTCATGCTCTGGAGAGTGAAGTGTCCTCTGACAAACAGTGTACTGAAATGGAATTCTCCTCCTTCCCCCTTAGACGTGGCTGTTCCCTTTAACCCTGAAACAATCACAAAAGGAGAATGCTGCTCCCTGCATGTGTAGAACAAGAGTTTCATGTTTTCAGAATTAAGCTTTCCCATGAAGCCATGCAGATTGCTATTTTAACTCAGATCAACCTATGCTTAAACACTGCTGCCATGAGTGTGGTTGTTCTTCCAGCAGCAGTCAACTGCCACGCTCACAAACTCATAAGACTCAACATTTGGCTCCCTGTTAGGAGGCTGGCATTTATCATAAATACACAAGCTCTTCAGCTTCCTCTAGATCAGTGCTTGGGGTCCTTACCTCTGAGAGTACTGTTACAGTTCATCACTCTGATCTACACATAGGCTACAGTCATTGATCAATTCAGCCTATGACAAATTAATTCAAGGATTTTATATCACAGAAAATTACTCCACAGGCCCTGTCTACTATTAAAAAACCTGTATGCTTGACTTTCTTTTATGGTATTTGTCACGCCTTTGGTTCTATCTGAGCTTTGCCATTAGACCAAAAGGACACAAACATAAAATACTTTCTCCATACATTACAATCTTTCCAAGTTGTCCTAGACAAATCTAAGTGAGTTAAAACACATTCACAAAAGCAACTCCTGTGTGTAACACAGAGGGAAAAACCAGAAGGACAGCTATTTCCAGCAATTTCCATCCAGACAATGGCATCTACAGTTCTCTTTTTTCTACAGTAAAAAGACAAAGCCTGCCCAGCGTTTGAGAACTGGGAAGCCACCTGTAATGGGACAAGGGACATGTTGGTGTTCTGAACACTTCGAATGAGGAGCATTCAGGGAAGGTCTGGCTTTGGAGGCTCACTGTTATCTGTGGATAAGTATCTCCCAAAGCAAATCAATGCAATCATTCCTACTTCAATTGTCCAAGGTCATCTAGCACAGAATGAATGTTAATCCTCTGAAAGATCATTTGCACTCACACAAGATGTGCTCTCTACCCTAAAGAGAGTAATGTTCTCTTCAGAAAGATGTAAATTTGCGATTCACAGTATGAATCTAAATCTAACTTTCTAAGATACAGGAAAATAAAATAAAACCAATCATAAGTGTAAATTAAATAAGTTGCAACTTATCTGGACTGGCTTTTAAGGCATGTACCTAGAGATTTGCAGTGCAGAAATAACATTGCTCTGACATCACAAGTATGCACTTCTGTGCATTGAGAAAATCCTGCTGTTTATTTGGAACTTTTGAAGTCTAGTATCAATATAGCTTCTTAGTCCCCAGAGTGTCCTCAAGGTCTGAGAAGTGTATTTTTAACTTCCATGCTTACTGACATTCCATTCAGGCTGTTTGGCTGTTCTCCCCATCGGGGCTCCATCAGCCATCGCTCCGATTTCGGCACCACGGTGCTTATTTGCTTTACCCTTTCCTACATGCCTGCGTGAAGAGGGGTGGCCGGCTCTGGTGATGAATCCACCCTCACAGAACAGGGACAACTTAGGAGCTGAAGCTCTTTGAGGGCACGGTTCTAGTGCTCGGTTCAGGCAGCACTGCTGCTGGGGGTGGCTGTACCCACTGTGTTTACATCCCTCACTGCCCGCTCCATAACAGCCACAGGCTGCCCCTGATCCCCTTCCCCCTCACCTCCAGGATTCTGCCACGCTCAGGGCTCACCCTGAAGCACACCCATCACCACGGAAGTGGCACAAAGGAAAAAGCCCATGGGGGGACAGCATGAAGCAGTAGCTCAGTGCCAGCTGAACGCTGGCATCCACACATTGAATCCCCCTCAGAGATGTGATCCCACATAGCCCCAAGTGCACAAAGGCTGTTTGATTCCACTCCAAACAATTTTAGCTGTGTTCAGACAACAGACTTACTTAAAAGCTTCAATAATTCCTTTTAAAAAACCCTTTGCATCTGTGACATTCTTGCTGTATTTTTCAAATGATGTTACCAAAAAAGGGAACAAAAAAATTAATCAAGGAGTTTGTTGGTTGGAAAAGCCAGTAATTTTTAGCCTGAATTCAGAATATTTTAGAAAGCTTGTTATAAAACAGGGTGATGCAGGAAGAGGACATAAGTCTCTTCTCACTCCTGATTTACACTAATGATGGATTTCCAGGGTGCCATTAGGGAAGTGCAGGTTGTGTATGTCTAAGAAAATGTCACCATTTGTGTTAATAAGGCAAAGAAGATTCAGGGTTTGCAGGGCCTGGCATTTTATGCCACCATCAGAACCAGGAATGCAAGCAAGAAACAGCAGTCCTCAGAGATGGCACTGCTCAAGGTATGGAAAAGTACCAGACACAAGTAGGACCTGGTCTTGGGATGGGTGGCTAAACAAGGATAGACATGGTTTGGAGTTCAGCGCTGTCCAAGTCACTGCACATTGTCCTTACAGAGCAAAATGGAAAGGAGAAAAGTGAGCTGGACACACCAACCTAGTTGGCAAGAGCACAGGAATTCTATTTTTTTAGCTGCCATAAAGACCTACTGAAACAAGAGCTTCCCAAATCTCTGCAGGTATGTCTGTGACTTTTCCATCATCAGTAGCCTGCTGCTTAGGGAAGCAGAGCATTAGGCTTTCTTTAAAGGAGCCTTAAAAGCCCCTCTGTTCACTTTCAACTATTCATCACAGTCATTTGAAGTTCTCTTTTGCACCCCTCCTTCTTCTTACTCACATCTGGTGCTGCACGTACTACACTGCAACTATAAATAATGAAGGAATGATATGGAGATACTGGATGCTCTGTTCCAGAGTCCTCATAGCCAACCTACCAATAAAGTCCTTACATTTCACTACAATAAACACAGAAGAGAAGGGGTGGAGAGACAATGTTCCCCATTCTAGAATGCAGCTTTTAAATTGCACTTCATTAGCAGGGTCAGCAAACATGTAGGCTGAAAAATAAACTGCATGTTTGAAAAAGAGGATTTTCTCCCTCAGTGAGTACATGCACATTGAAAACTCCAGATAGAATAGACAAGAACTAGCAGAAGCATTTTAGGAAGGGCTGATCTCTGTCAATAGCTGGGCCTCCTGGCAAAATCTGGCATTTGCACCTCCTACATGCCAGAGACTGAAGTGAGAGAAGGCTGCTTTTAATGGCCTTTGTTTCAGATGTATGGTATGACAGAATGTTGTCCCAACACACAGCTTGTTAGGAGTTACACGGATCATGTCAGATCTCTGCACTGGGTGAGCATTTCCATGGCCATGTGACATTCTCTCTCTGTGTAAGCAGATCCTATTCCATGACTGATTCAAATACATGTAACTCCAAAAAAAGGCAGCAGTAGTGTAAGGCAGTAAAACATTTGGAGTGACTCCTGGCAGCAAGGCACTCAGAGGTTAAACTGGACTGCAGTGAAAGAAATCCCTGTTGAAGGGTTCATTTATTTACACTCCCATTAGAGGAGCCTACAACAACAGACATCAACAGAAACAAACCATTTTAGTACGTCCATTGAGCGAACATCCATCAGTGAACACGATCTGTGCCAGCATGTCTTAAGAGTGACAAGACATTATTATTGCAGTGCCAGAGGAGGAGGGGGCAGGGCACAGAACAAAAGGGAGTGCTGATCCCTGCCTTAACAATGAGCCCCTATTCTCTTGCACTGCACCCGAGCTCCGAGGCTTCAAACCCAACAATCTTTTTGCATTGGCCACTAGCAGCTCCTCTGTGGTTTGCCTCACAACTCCCGTTTCCTTCAAAGGAGCCTTGCCTTCCCCTCATGGCATCTCTGACTACTGTATCACCTCTGCTAAATAAATGACATCACCTCGCTCATCAGCCACACGCAGCTTTGCTCCTTCCCACTGTTTGAACTCACTGTTTATTTTTTTAAGCACCTAACCCTCTATTAATCCTCCAGACAGCACAAAGGATCCATTTGCCAGAGACAGCGATTAGAGCTGTGAGCACTGGGGCTTCCTGGGAAACACCTGTTTCCCTCAAATAACCTGAAGGAAAAAGCTCAGCAAGCAGGACAAACTGCTGGTGGAAATGGAGAAAAATGGGAGCACAGTCCTGGTGTGGTGAGAGCTGGAAAACTCCAGATGGTGGATGTCTTGCCTTCAGTGACCAGTGCAGAAACACACTCAGCATCTACAGTACCAAACTCATGTGCCTTTGACACTTGGTTGCTCCTGATCCACTGTGCCTCCCCTCTTCAAATCTGATGAGTGCAGAAATGTGTAAACTACTTAATGGAAATATTTTTTGCAATTATTTCCTTTATTACTTTTTTTCTTTGCTAGAATTTATATTTGAAGAGACCAACAGCATCTTAAAATTTGAAATATTTCAACCAGCTCTATTTCAGAAACATCATCAGTACCTTACCATCAACCTTACCGTTGTTCCAGGCTTTGCAGGTTTTTCTTCCAACAGCACCAAACATCTGAATTTTGAAATTTGAGCATTTTGAAAAATGAACATTTTGAGAGAGTATGAACAAGGACTTGAACTTTCATAATTATTTTGGTTAGTCATGTAAAGGTAACAGGCAGCCTTTGGAGACACAAACTCATATAGAAAGGGTCAGTAACTGGATAGCTGTTGGATTTACCTCCTTTGAAAACAAAGATAAGTGACAATATACAAGCAATACTGAGTGGCATAGCATGGCTGAGTCATTCTCTGGTTTATGAAATGAGAGAAAATTAGGTACCAAACAGGTTGTATAAGCACCACAGGCAGTAACTACAGCTGGAGGAAGGCCAGGCTACATTAGTAGCTGCCATTTGGTCTCCTTCAAGATCCCTGAAGAGCCAGTGCCTGATGAAGTCAGCAGAAAGGCTCCTGCCCATCCCAAGAGGTGCTGCACTAACCCAGCACAGCTGGTGAACAACAGCCCACAGAACAGGAGCAGGGCTGCTGTTGCAGCACACTGGGAGGCAGGCTGTGCTGACGCTCCCCAGAACCACAGCCAAGGCTAATCAATGGAATTGGTCCTCTTGAGTGCTTCTCAGCCTCTGAAATTAATGGGATTGTTCAAGGAATAATGCACCACGGAACCTGAATATTTATGGCAAATCCACCACAGTGATTTCTAATATACTGTGATCCAAGAATTCTGAATAAAACATCAAGAACTCCAAGAGAGATTTTCAACTGATATAAATCAGCTGTTCCCCCTTTCAAAGCTATGGAGCTGCAGCAATTTACAACTAACAAAACCACAGCTTACCATTTTCAAAATTAAAATAATTTTTGCAGTATTTACAGCTAAGAGCAGACCCAGACCCTTGCTTTTATTTTCTTATTGTAAAATAGTTCATTTCTTGTAAAATAATAGATAATTTCTGAGCCACAAAGTGCAAGGGTTTTTAACTTATCACCAAAATTAGGCATTGCAAGACATTATTTAGATGCCCATTGGTTTCTTGTAAGTTGCACTGCTTATACATTAGCAACTTCTTTAAGAAGGCCCCAGAGGAAATGAAGAATGTATTAGGTATGAAAATGTATACACAGGAATAATATGAAACACACATTTTATTTTCTAAACCCTTTTGGAACTGATGCTCTTAATACCACATAGAAACAAATACATATACATTCGTGTGTGTGTGTGTGTGATATATATGTAGGTGCACAGTTTTATCTATCCATATGTATTGTTCTAGTAACAGTCACCCTTTCATGGGGCTCATCAGTCACAGGTTTTACTCACCTGATGGGCAATTTGCCATCGGGCTGTCCCATCTGTCAGCACACCTTATCTGCCTTTCTTCAGATCCATACTTACAAGTAAGGGAAGGCTGGATATCTGTCTCCTCCTAAGCACAATAAAATTAAAGCTGTAATTAGCAGCCTGCCCTGGACACCAGGTTACATTCCACACTGCACAGAGGGCCTTGGGCAGGAGTGGCAGGTCCCCTGGGACAATGTAGGAGCCCAAAGGAGAAAGTCAGACCTGATGTGTGCAAACAAACGACAGCTGAACTTGTCCTTCCTTCAGGAACCTGAATTATAGACAGGAGCTCCTGCTTCGATGGCACTGAGATTCCCACAAGACATCTGGGTGGAAGAAATTAGGTTTCAGAAAAAGAACTCACAGTGATGATCTGACTATTGAGGCCTGTTTAAGTAAAAATTATCAATAGACATAAACCAATCAAAATACCATTACCTTTTTGAAAGAGAGGAGTTCAATAATTTGCAAAAACAATGCACGTATTAATTACAAATTCTTCAGATATTGTTAGCTCAGTGCGGCACTCAGGCGCGCCCTGGGGTGGGGCTGCTGGAGCCGGCTGTGGTCAGTGGGAGCAGCCCCTGCCTCCCCTCACAGCTTCGGAGAGCCCCCTCCGCTCCTCAGAGCTTCGGAGAGGAGCTCCCAGCCTCTCCTCACACTCTTCAGAGGGCTCCCTCTTCTTTTCACAGCTTCAGAGAACCCCGTCCTCCCCTCACGGCCGCGACCCTGCCCCGTCCCCCCTCCTCAGGCCGGGACCCTGCCCCGTCCCCCCCCCCTCAGGCCGGGACCCTGCCCCGTCCCCCCCCTCAGGCCGGGACCCTGCCCCGTCCTCCCCTCACGGCCGGGACCCTGCCCCGTCCCCCCCTCACGGCCGGGACCCTGCCCCGTCCCCCCCCTCAGGCCGGGACCCTGCCCCGTCCCCCCCCTCAGGCCGGGACCCTGCCCCGTCCCCCCCCTCAGGCCGGGACCCTGCCCCGTCCCCCCCTCACGGCCGGGACCCTGCCCCGTCCCCCCTCACGGCCGGGACCCTGCCCCGTCCCCCCCCTCAGGCCGGGACCCTGCCCCGTCCTCCTCTCACGGCCGGGACCCTGCCCCGTCCCCCCCCTCACGGCCGGGACCCTGCCCCGTCCTCCCCTCACGGCCGGGACCCTGCCCCGTCCTCCCCTCACGGCCGGGACCCTGCCCCGTCCCCCCCCTCACGGCCGGGACCCTGCCCCGTCCCCCCCTCACGGCCGCGGCCCTGCCCCGTCCTCCCCTCACGGCCTCAGGGAGGATCCCACTCCTCTCCTCGCAGCCTCTGAAGGATCCCACTTCCCTCCTCACAGTCCAGGGCAGCCCCTTCCTCCCCTCACAGCCTCAGGGAGGAGCCCCCCATCTCGCCTCACAGCCTCAGAGAAGACCTCCTCTCTTCACAAGGAGACCGATTCCCAAGCACCCAGATGGAGGTGCAGCAGCTCTGCTGTTCCAAAACACTGAGAAATAGGTCCTGAAGGTTTTCACGCAGCAGAGCTGACAAACCACCCCGTTCTATGTTAGCAGTGACAACCTGCACCTTGCCGCCCACCCTTCCCTCACAGACCCCGGCCAGGGGTTCTGAGGTGACTCCTGGCACCCAGCAGCCCAGGAACCACAACATCTTACACTTCTAGCTGACATTTGGGTTCAGTGGTGCCACTTCCCAGCCAAAGGGATCATCCATCTTAATTAACCAAACTCAAGTGAGCAGCTATGTCAATGAATTAGCAACATGCACATAATCCCATCACATGTATTCTTGGAGTATCTGCACCTTGGCTGACGGATTTCTCATTAACACAAATGTACTTTAGCCCTGCTTATAATTGAAACCTCGCTTCTGGCCAGCCACATGTCTGGCAGAGCCAGGAGAACTACTTTTTCCATGTTCATAAGCATCCCTGCCAGTCCTTGGTGTCACCACCTGATTAGATCTCTGGCACCGCGGGCTCTGCTTTGGCACGGAGGAGAGCATCGTCTCACTGTGCCTGCCTCAAAACGTGGCCTTGAGGGTGAAGGCAGAAGAGGGAGAACAGCAGATGTTCCATGTATCAAACTGACTTTTCTGCAGATCAGCTGGTTTTCCCTTGGTAGAAAGGCACCATTACCTAATTAGATCAATCAAGAACACAAAGTACTTGAAGCTACTGTTCCTTTCAAACCTTGCCTACATATTTGAGCAGCGAATGTGAAATGAAAAACCAGACACAAGTCCCTGGTTCCACCAATCCCTCCTTGAGCCAACAGAGCTCCTGAGATACACAGAGAATGTGTGAACATGACATGAGTTCACACCTTGGCCAAACCAGGACAAATGCTTGGGAGGCAAAAAAACCACCCCAGTACCCTTTTTAATGCTTTACTCTGAAACAGCTGTAGTGTTTTAATGTAAGCAAAATTATATATTCTTCCCTGTGCTCAGCCTCAGAAGCTGCCAAAGCATTTCTGCCAATCATTTCCAGGGGAGCCCAGCCTGCAGCAGCCCTCAGTGTGGATGATTTCAGCACGCATGGTAAAAGTTTAACAGCATTAGAGGCTGCCACAATGGAAATCGTTGGGCATCCCTGGTTTCACTTATAATAATGAAACTTGCTTGAAAGCTAGGAGCGTTTTGATGTAGTAGTTTTTACATAATAAAGACTGTTTTTTGTGAAACCAAATTGTTTTACAGCTGAATGTTTTAACTTTCCAAGTTAATCTTGACTCGTATGTTTTATTCTCACCATATCACTGTATTTCATTGTTTCAACTCATACATACGTTACACAAAAACAAATGTTAATACATACCATGTGTGCAGACTGTTACACCCCAGAGAGCTTACACTGTTACACTTCACAATATGATAATAGAAAATCACTGCTATCAAACATTGTATTTTCAAATTTCAGAATCAAAATGTTTTGACGCTTCCAAAGTAAAACTTCTCAGAATATTCCCTACACGGCGAGTGCCCAACACACGCCAACTTCATTGAGTGCCTGATCTCCTGATGGGGTGTGCAAACTCATTTTGAAACTTCAACTTTTGTTTTAATAGAGAAAGTTCTACTTTCCAACCAATTTTACCAATAGCATATAACACCTAAACAATAACTTTGAGACTCCAAAGTGCTTGAGTGAATAGGTCAGTGCCTGAGAAAATGGGGTATCCGCTCAATGAGAAAAAACTGGGATTTCTTCATCTAACATTCAAAATTCTGAGAGTTTTGCTCATTTTTCTTTAATACTGGACAGTTCTGGCCAGGAAAAAAAAAATTAGCAATGCTGCCATCATTTGCACCTGTGGTCCTGTCATTCATGCATACATTTTGCAGAGCTTAAGTCATTGAAGCTTTGCAACCTATGTAACTTGCTCATATGTAAAATCAGAGCAATCACAGCAGTAAACTGGAAAGATTTTGATGTTCTCTTGTTAAACACTAGCAAATCCCTCCCCATATATCTGTGGCCTTCCCCAAGGTTCACATCACTGACTCTATCCGAGTCTCCATTATCTAAGAAATAAGATTCATGGAACACAAACCATGACCACAAAACAGACCTGGAGCTTGTTATAGACATGCAGGGTTCAACTGAAAATCAAACATCCTCAGAGGAATAGCCAGAAACCTGCTTTTGAGAACCATGTCTGGAGGTCATATTGGCATGGAGGGAGACTGCTGGAGCTGACTGAGAGTGCCTTGGGGCAGAAATTCTCCTGGCTTTATCTTGTCATTCAGTTCCAAGGAGTTCTTAGATCCCTTCTACATGTACTCCTTTAATATTTTACAGACATCTCCCTTATGTAAATGTTCTCTGGACATTATGTGCCATTTATTTACAGCAGGTTATTCCATACACAGCTCCAACAGTGCCTGCTGGTAACATTCACTGCTGCTGCCAACAATTCTTGAACCAAGCCACTATCTGCATATTCTCCTTTGGGCTACTAGCAAGGTCCTTCAGTGCTCATTCTTCTGTTACTGCCACCCAGACAGTTCCTTTAGACTTTAAAACAAAATTAATAATCTGGGGGAAAATAAAAGCCATGTGGGACTGTTGTGCTGCTGGCAAGTATCATCCTAAATCCACTGCAGTCAGTGGGACAGATTTTGACATCCCGTAAATGGTCACAACAGTGCCAAGGAAACCAAAGCTCTTCTCCAGGCTCCAACCTACCAACACTCTACTTCCCTGCTCAATATCCTTATTTTTTAATCTAGTATCAAGAACTTGAGTTTATCAAATCCTCTGGGCTGGCAGCTATGGTTAACATGAGACTGTGGTCACCTTGGAACACAATCCCATGTGTTTGTACACACTTCCCTGGAGCTGCAGCTCCTCTCTCCTGCTTTTTAGCTGGACAAGAATTGTTTATTCTCAGCTGCATATGCTCCAACAACAGAGACAGAGATCTGCAGCTCTCCTGGACACCTGTGTCACATGGTTTCTCCCTTCCAGGCCAATAGCTCAATACTCAAACCTCAATTTCCAACATGATTGCTGCATATCCCCTTCTTTGTGTTTAAGGCTTTTCCATGGGCAGACTGTTATCCATTTCTGCTGGAGGACAGTTTATATCAGTGACTCCCTATGTATTGGGGTGGCAGGTGATGTCTTAACTTGCCATAAAGCTGCTGTTTCAGAAGGTTTAATAAACTCAACTGAACAACAACCTAAGAAAGGAAGTAAGAGATTAAACAGACTGGTATTTCTACCCCCTTCTGCTTCCTAAGAAAGACAAAATAAAAACCAAACAAGCAGTGGCCCAAACTAGAGTGTACACACAGCCCTCCCCATTAACTCGGTGTTTGTCTGTGTTACCTATGAACCAGCATGGTTTCAATTTAGAAATGCACGAGATTAATAAGAAGCTTTCAACTGCTATTTTAAAAATAGAAACTTCATGTTGAACATTTTAATAGCATTACATTTCAAAGCCAACAAGCTGCTGTACTGATTTTTTTTTCCAAAAACTTTATTGCCAGATGTAAGTATGTGTGATTAGTGATATTCTTTTTAAGTATGTGCAATTATTGATATTCTTTGTTTTCCCACAGATTTCTCTTTTCCTTATTAAACAACATATCTGTAGTTAAGCAGCTCTGTGAAAGTCTAGTGAGGTCTATGAGAAATCACTTGTCACCAGCACACAGATCCACCTTATCCAACTTCAGGCACTTGGCTAAACTGCTTAAACTAGGAGTTTCCCCATCCTGAATTCCCTTTATATTCAGTAGAAATTACTGAAGACATCTAGGGACAGGCTTCATGTAAAGCCTGTTTGGAGCAGGATTGCAGGAGTGCAGCCCTCAGCAGACACAGCTGCATGGCTCTGACCCAGCCAAGCACACAAGCATTTATCTGACTGCAGTGTGTGAGCAGACCTATCAAAGCCAAGGTAGCACACAGAGAATCACACTCCTGGACTGGAGGTTTGGGAGAGGTAAGCTGTGTTTTCATGCAGTTTCAAGGAAGCCTGACAGTCTCAACATTATTTACACACTAGTGCAGAATATCCTCCTACCAACAGCTGGGGCTTCTGGTAGCCAAAGGCAAACCATCTATTGTAATACTATTCTTCTGTTATAGGAAACAAACTCTTCCAGGCAGAATATTTTTTTTAAAAAAACAACCCAAGCAAAGGCACAAATTAAGCCCCAGAAATTAAATACTGAAATAATTTTTACAGCATAGAAAGATCAAACTGCAAACAAGCTGCAAAAGCCATTAGTAATTTAACATTCTATTATTCCTTTTTTTTTTCCAAAGTGTGATTCTTTTCTTCAAGCCAAGCATACTTTGCTGGGACCAAACCTTCACATTAGATTTCCTGTGCTGTGGACTTGATGAGATAAAGCAGTTTCTTAGGATCAACAAATCACTTCATTAAATAAGCCCATTGGTAAATATTCTCAACAGCAATTAACATCCTGGAGTCAGGAACTCATTTGGGGCTGCATTCCTCACTCAGGCAAGACCTCCCCTCTAACACCAGGACTGCAGGAGAAGGTCCTAACTTTGAAGGACAGAGAGAAACCATCCTGGCTCTCACCATTCCCTCCACATCAGCTAATTTGGTTCTTCTTATCAGGAAAAAGAAGCCAAAGGTTGGACAGAGATGCTTCCCCTCAGTTCTCAAGCCCTGTGAAGAATGGACTATGCAGTGGTTTTCCAGCTGTCTCCCAAGACCCTGGGGAAGCAGGAGACTTTTCAGTATTTCTTCTCAGCAGAGAGAACAGAATTGCTGCTGTCACCCAGAACCTGGGGTGCCCTGATTTGTGCAGGACCAGCAGTTTATGACAAAGGTATTGTCACTCCTGGGAGGTGGAGGAGGTAGAAATTCTATATTGGAAAAATTGGAATGGAAAAGGGTTTTTTCACACCCTCTCACCCCATGTAAGGCTCTGCCTGGAAGTGAAGCAGTGCATTGACTGGTAGGCTTTTAGTATTAAACCCCAGAGTCAGGCTGGTCCCTGATGAACAAAGATATAAAGCAGAAACTCGAGATGCATTAGAGAGGGTTACTTTGGGTTTTTCTCAGCAGATATTAAACAAGTACATCCCATTAAGATGCATTATAATTCTCTGTGTTTTGACAAGAATACACAGGCACCATTTTGAAATTAGAACAATAAAAGACAATGTGCAATATTCTTCAAAAAAACCAGCTTTAGTCCTGCTCTTGTTGAAATGAGCATTCTCATCTTGAGTAACCCGATACTACAATGCACTAAAAAGCACAATATGCTAGAACAGAAAATGAACAAAGTATCAGGAGGCAGCAATTTATGTTGAGTCAGCTTCAACTTACCCACTAAACTACTTCTGAATACTTTATGGGGCTCTAACCTTATAAACAAATCTGGGAATAACCATAAAGGTGCAGTTCTTTAAGGTATTTCCACCTTTGAAAAGACCCTCCATTTTTGTGGGGAAAATCTTCTCCTTGCCATTCAGAAAGAGCTAAATAAATGTGAGTATAAGAACTGATTATAAAAGGCCTACTGAACTGGAGTAACAATAATGCCTCAGTCTTGAAAACATAGAAAGTAAATGCAATTTTACATTAAAGATCTGAAAAAAAACTCAAGGCTAATATTTTCAGGGAAAAAAAACCCCTAACTTTGATCTCTCTTTCTTTCCAGGGGGGAGCCAATATCAACATGAGTGATTTTGTACTATATTCAGGAGTCTTTATGTGGGTTAATAATGTTAAAGTTATTCCACTGCTTTTTTCAAACTTTTCTGGAATCAGCTCCTTGGTGAAACAGGGCCCTATTGAAGACTCTTGAATTTGCATAGCATGTGCAAGACATTTAGATTTATATTCCATGTTAGGCTTGTGTGTTTAGAGTTTACTCAGGCATATGCAATTCATTGGCTGTATTGTTATCTTCACAATGAACAAGCACACTCACTTCATCTGCAAGAAATACAACTTCAAATGGAGAAAATTAAATTTCCATGAGAAAACGTGTTCCATGAAAATTTCCATCAATAAAGGCTTAGCTCAAATGCACTAAGGTCGAAATACTTTGATTTGGGCCTACCTGGGTACCGTGAGACTTATGTAGCAAAACTGTAAAGTCATTTGGAAATTATTATTTTGGAAGTGCTGCTGCAATGACAATTATTCACATTACAGTTCTCCCTAAAACCCTTTGGTGCTTGCTTATGATCCTGTTGTGTTTGGTGACGAATTTGCCCACAGAAAAGGACAGATTCTGCCTTGAAGAAATGCTGATGCTGAATCCAAAAAGCCATCTACAGAAATACACAGCCAGTGTTTGGTTTGAGATTTGTGAGACACCACAGCTCATGTCCCGTTTGCTGTGACCACCAGAGCGTGCTGGGGTGGTCTCCAAAGTGGGACCAGCATTGGGGTTACCCTGTGTGCCTGCCAGTGCCAAGCAGGAATTCTGGAACAGGGCTGCACAAAGAGGTGACAGAGGGAAGGGTTTGGCTGTGATGGCTGACAGGGAGAGGCACAGGGAGTGCTGCTCTCCCACCATGTAGGGCAGAGGGAGGCACAGCAGGGAGAAGATCCAGGAGAGCGAAGAACAACTTAGACTCAAGAAAAGCAGCATCTACAGTGAATCAATTTGGGCAAAAAAGAAGTTGAGCTATTAGAAAAGCTGGCCAAGGGGGGCTGTGAGGACAAAGAAATCCATCAGAGATGGAGGTTTGAAAAGTTGCAAGTGATTTTATGTGCAGATAGCTGGATCTAGACTTTCTTCTTGTATTCCCAGTTTCCTTCCCAAATCCCTGATCCTGCACCAGTACATTGAATGAAAGAGGATCAACCCAGCTACCGCAGAACACATGTGCTTTCTGCAGGGCAAGAGAAAGGAGCTCATGGATCACGAAGAACTGACTACTGTGTGCTTTTCATTTTCATTTCTTTCATTAAGAACTTAGTATTTGGTTTTTTACTGTTTCATTAAACCCTGAAACTTTCCTTTGGGCCATTGGTCTTTTCTCCTCATAGAGGTGGCCAATCTGGCTGTGGAGCTGATGGCCCAGAGGAGAATAAAGTGCATCTCTTCAGGCCATACAAGAGATGTGCATCACAGCATGCTCTGAAACTGCTGCTGTCTTTACTGAGGAACTGCATCCACCAAATCAGAAAACTGGATCAAAATGGGCATATTTAGGTATCTATGATAGATAGAACATCTGAATTTAAAAGAAGGTCAGTGCAACAGTTCTGAACTACTGCCACTTTGGATCCAAGTGAAACTTGCTCAGGAGCAATCACAGATTTTAATACCATGAGCATTTCAAATATTCAGCTCCCAGGGAGAAATCAGGCAGCAGCCTCGCCTCCAAAGCCACAGCCTCTTATCATTTATATAAATAGCAGTATTAAAGACCATGGAGGGCTTCCTGCTTCTTTATTTCCTGCAAAATCACCCCAGGTCTGTTATTTGCACATCAGTCACCTGCACCAAGCTGAGCAGTTCTTCAGAGAACACATGACCTGGTGATTATTTCCAAGTACCCAAAATAACCCACCACGTTTGAGGTAAGAAGCTGCCCCAACATTATCTGCAGGTGACATCACTGTGTAGGTGATAAAAAATCAAGTCCAACAAAAAAATTAATCCATACAAAAATGGAAAATTAAATCCAACAACTGTACCACAATAAGCCAAAATGTCTGGTTTGCCTTGGCTTAGTGACAGGTCAACAGTAAGGGGTAATTACAGACACCTAATAAAGAATATATAAAATATCAGCATCACTCCCACATCACAAAATGGTGACTGTCTCAGCTATGACTAACAGCTTACTGAAAATCATGTCTTTGAAGCATCCTTAGGGTCTTGGAATAGAAGACAGATGACAATCCCAAAATACATTCTATTTTCCTCCAAATCACTAAGAAGAAATCACACCCATCTAGACCCCCTGGCATATGACTCACCGCTATTGATCCAAAAGGAGATGCTGTCATGCAAAAATTCTATTTTTCCACTAGACCTGTTTTTTTTTTTTTTGTGATCTCTGCTGCCCTAAACTTCTGCAAATACAGCTACAGCAAAAAAAGTTCAAAGATTTTTTACAGAAAGAGATGGACTAGGCATGAGGAGAGGAAAACAGCAAAGGAGGAGAAAAATCATACAGTGGGACTCAGAAGGACAGGAGATATTGGAAGAAAATAACTAGAAAGACTACAAGAAGTGCATCTAAAATAAAATAACCAGGAACACAAGGAGTTAGTTGATGGTTATCACCTCTGTTGGAAAGAGTTCTGAGGAGGCCACCAAGATGAATAGTGGGATGGAGCCACTCTCCTATGAGGAAAGCCTGAGAGAATTGGGATTGCTCAGCCTGGAGAGAAGGCTGTGGGTCACCTAATTGTGGCCTTCAGCTCCTGAAGGGAGCCTACAGAAAAGATGGAGAAGGATTTTTTACAAGGACCTGAAGCTACAGGAAAAGGGGAATAGCCTGAAACTGAAAAAGAGTAGAGTTAGATTGGATATTAGGACTTGACTGTGAGATGGGGAGGCTCTGGCACAGGTTGCCCAGAGGAGCTGTGGCTCCCCCATGCCCAGAAATGTTCAAGGCCAGGCTGGATGGGGCTCTGAGCAACCTGGGACAGTGGAAGTTGTCCCTGCCCATGGCAATGGAGTTGGAATTAGATGATTTTAATGTCCCTTAGAAACCAAACCATTTTGTGATTCTGTGACAGGAAATTACAGGAAAATCCTATCCATATAGAATCAGTGTGAATTTTCCACTCAGTTCATTGGGGTTGGGATTCCTGCTTTTGAAAGCACCAATCCCAAAGTAAACTTAATGTTAATGAGAAGTAAATAAGAACATGCAGCAATGCAACCTGAACTGCTAATGAACTCAAAGTCATGCCCATAAAGGGTGGGTTCACTGCTCAAGTCCCAACAGCAGCTTTGCTTGGAGCCCTTACAGCAGAAAGGTCTGGGACAAAGCTGCTGGTGGTGTTGGGGCTCTCAGAGAAGACAACCTGACCCGGTTCCAAACATGCACAACACCAGCCATAAACACCCCATGCAGCAGAAGGCACTGCTGCAAAAGCTTTGTGTGCAGCACCACCAGTCCAGCCCCGTGCTGAGATCCAGGGACAGATGATAGCTGGTAACATTAGCTCCTATCTATCCAAGTAAATGAAGTGTGCCTGGGAACATTCCTGGGCATGGAGGCCAGCTGGCAGGAAACAGGGTGAGTCTCTGCCAGTGAACACCCTGACCCTCCACAACAGGCAGCCTGCACGCAATCTCTGCCATAAACACCCTGACCCTCCACAACAGGCAGCCTGCACGCAATCTCTGCCATAAACACCCTGACCCTCCACAACAGGCAGCCTGCAGGCAATCTCTGCCATAAACACCCTGACCCTCCACAACAGGCAGCCTGCACGCAATCTCTGCCATAAACACCCTGACCCTCCACAACAGGCAGCCTGCACGCAATCTCTGCCAGTGAACACCCTGACCCTCCACAACAGGCAGCCTGCACGCAATCTCTGCCAGTGAACACCCTGACCCTCCACAACAGGCAGCCTGCACAATCTCTGCCAGTGAACACCCTGACCCTCCACAACAGGCAGCCTGCACGCAATCTCTGCCATAAACACCCTGACCCTCCACAACAGGCAGCCTGCACAATCTCTGCCAGTGAACACCCTGACCCTCCACAACAGGCAGCCTGCACAATCTCTGCCAGTGAACACCCTGACCCTCCACAACAGGCAGCCTGCACGCAATCTCTGCCAGTGAACACCCTGACCCTCCACAACAGGCAGCCTGCACAATCTCTGCCATAAACACCCTGACCCTCCACAACAGGCAGCCTGCACAATCTCTGCCAGTGAACACCCCGACCCTCCACAACAGGCACCCTGCACAATCTCTGCCATAAACACCCTGACCCTCCACAACAGGCAGCCTGCAGGCAATCTCTGCCATAAACACCCTGACCCTCCACAACAGGCAGCCTGCAGGCAATCTCTGCCAGTGAACACCCTGACCCTCCACAACAGGCAGCCTGCACGCAATCTCTGCCATAAACACCCCGACCCTCCACAACAGGCAGCCTGCACAATCTCTGCCAGTGAACACCCTGACCCTCCACAACAGGCAGCCTGCACAATCTCTGCCAGTGAACACCCTGACCCTCCACAACAGGCAGCCTGCACACAATCTCTGCCATAAACACCCTGACCCTCCACAACAGGCAGCCTGCACGCAATCTCTGCCAGTGAACACCCTGACCCTCCACAACAGGCAGCCTGCACGCAATCTCTGCCATAAACACCCCGACCCTCCACAACAGGCAGCCTGCACGCAATCTCTGCCATAAACACCCTGACCCTCCACAACAGGCAGCCTGCACACAATCTCTGCCATAAACACCCTGACCCTCCACAACAGGCAGCCTGCACAATCTCTGCCAGTGAACACCCTGACCCTCCACAACAGGCAGCCTGCACAATCTCTGCCAGTGAACACCCTGACCCTCCACAACAGGCAGCCTGCACGCAATCTCTGCCATAAACACCCTGACCCTCCACAACAGGCAGCCTGCATGCAAACAGCCCCTGGGGACAGCCCTGGGACGGCGGCTGCTGCCAGGCCCGGCTCCAGAACCGCCCGGGGCAGCGCTGGGCGGTGCTGCAGCCTAAGCCTGCCCAGGGACTGTTCCAGCAGTCACCGGCACGGGCAGGGATGCTCCCGGTGTAGGAACAGTCCTGTTAGCAGAGGGACAGCGACTCCTTCCCTCCCCCCCTCCCCCGTGCTTAGGAGAAGCATTTCTCGTGTGCAGAACACATGTGAGCAGCCATTCTCACTGACCCACCCCTTCTCCCATCCCAAACCATCTACCCTGCTGCTCCCCCATGCAGAAGAGCCATGGCAAGGGCTGCTAAAGCAATGGGAATGGTCCAGCTCGCTGGTTCACCAAGTGCTGAAGGGCAAATCCACCTCACAAGTCAGGAATGGATGCAGAATGGTAAGAGCATGGAATGCTTCCCAACCTGTCCCCACCTCCTGTGAACACAGAGACCTCACTGCACAAACATGTCCAGGGATACCTCATTATTTTTTAAAGTCATTTAGGTGGCACTAATGTCAGGAGTGCTTGAAAACACAGCCCTGTGCTCCTGCTCCAGCAGCCTCACAACCTTGTTATCATCTCATTGCAGGGGTTCCATGCTGTTGTCTCCTTATCACAAAAGTTCCAGACCTTCCTGGTGTTTCTCATGGGCAGCTCCTCAGAGCACTGACACTTTCTTCTTCACAAAGCAGCAACTGACTCCACTTCCCTCCTCACCCACCCACCCCACTGGTTTATAGCACTCTTCTGCTCACTGGTTACACCTGTGGCCTGTTAAAGTCAGGCCTGTTCCTAATCTTTGATAATTGGCCCAGCTGCAACTCCTTAGGGGTGAGATTACTTTCTACACTATCTTTATTTTCTTATATTCTATCCCCCTACACCACCTCAGCAGTTCTTCACAAGACTAAGAAATGGCCCACAAAGCATATCTTGAGGCTTTGGCTGCAGAGAGAATGCCTGGTTTTCTAACAGCCACTATTTTGATACTCATAACCTGTGACACTCCAATCAATTTGACTGGAAATATATTTTAATTAATAAAAAGAAAAATAATCCATTCCTTTGTCTGATTCACTAGAAAAAATATTCATATTGGCTTCTACAGCAAGAGCTTGGGTAACAATCTTATACAAACCTCTGTGAGTGCACGTGTGTGTTTATACAAAACCCTCATCAGTTTAAATTGTATTTGCTGTTAAGAAGATCATTTACCTTCTAATAAATCCTAATTAGATCATAGGCCCAAGTGTACTGAGAATAAATGTGTATTGACAAGCATATTGAGTACTGGGAATTCACAGGGCTCCTCGTTCCAGCTGGGATCTGTCACTACACGTTGTGTGTGTAGGTGCAGAGCACGAGCAGCGCCTGACCTTTCCCCAGCTTGTGCACAACTCAGCAGGTTGCTAGAGCTCCCTACCAGGAAACTTTTGGGGATAGGAGAGGAACCCAAGCTGCCATGTGCCAGTGACTCAGAGATGAAAACTGCCCATTTCAGAGTTGTTCTTGTGCCTGGAATTTGAAGGAGCCCGCTCCTTTGCTGGAGGAGTTTGAACAATTCATGCTGGGGATTGCAGTCCACCCACAGCCAGAGGCAGGCAGTGTGTTTTGTACAGGTTCCCCAGGGTGCTGCAGGGGAGCCTGCTCAATTCCCTGACAGAATAACCTCTGCTCCCTCCACCCCAGAGATGACTGACATAGGCCTGACTTTGGGGCACTGGGCACTCACCTGTTTGTGAAAGGCAGGCTCAGATGACCCTCGTTCTGGGCAAGGGTGGCAGGCTCAGGGGACAGGTGACCTCCCTAAAGCTGCTGCCCTCTCAAGGACAGAGGAACCTGCCAGCCTGAAATGGTGCCTGTGGTCAAGGCAATGCTTTGATGTGCTATCCCTGAGGAAAAGCCTCCCTGGCAGCAGCTGAGGTTCCCCTGGCCCTGCAGGAACGTGCCTGTTGTACACCCCAAGCCTGGGGCAGGTGCTACCACTGCAGTTTGGTAACCTGAGAGCCACCATGGATGTGCTGCTGTGAAATACCACACATGGTGCAAGAGAGGGGAGGGCTGAATCCACTCCTTCTGAGTCACTCAGGTCTGTATCCCGATTTAGCAAGGAGAATTTGGAACTTCTTGATTTTTATCTCCTTACTATCTAATTTTGTGAAGATTTCTTGCAGTTTATGACAGGCACCATTGCTTTGCAGTACATCTGAAAACAGACCCTGTTTTAAAAAAACCTTAAGCTTTATGGATTACTGCAGCCCAAAGCCATCCTTAAGACCGGCCTAAGCCTACAGTGACATCAGCAGATACTGTGGAGTGATACAAGAGGATCTAGGAAAAGAAAGTGTTGAGATCTGCTCCAGCCCCAAGCCTAATCCATGAACCTGATGCCTGCCAAGGTTTAGAGCTTTGTGTGCAGAGGTTATGGCAGGACTGCTCTGTGACATGAACTGTTGTGTGGTAGTAAAAAGATTCCCTTTGAAAGCTCAAGCACAATTCAAACCAAAGCACAGATGCAGATTCCTGCTTGGCACCTGTGCAGAAGGGCCATGTGGATGAGCTCTGTCTGTCCATCCAGGCATGCTGAACACACCACCTGCACGGCACCTGCATGGCCCACATGCAAGGGAATTTCTGGACTCTAGAACTATAGCTTGGCCATACCTTGGAGGTGCAAGAATCCATTCCCTGGCTCCCTGGTGATTGCACAGAAGGGAGAGGGATCCAAGGGCCTCCCACAGAGCCCCAGTGGGATCCAGATGTGTTGCCATTCCCATCAGTCAGGATGATCAACAGGCCAGCACTGCCATGGGGACACTGCTATGTGACAATCCCCAATGTCCCACAGACAAGCAAGGGGATGAGTGTGGGGCTCAGACAGAAGCTGGCAGAGAGCAAAGGTACCATGACCCTCGACTGTCATGCTGACACATAAAAATAAGCCAAGACAGCAGACTACAGGTAAACTTAAACATGTCAGGCTGGGAAAAGTGGCAATTCCAAGTAGGTCAGGTCCTGCTGTCTCAGGACAACAATGTCCATCAGAGGAGCAAGGGCAGTGATATCAAAATCTCAGTCAGAACCTAGAGTCTCTCAAATGATGCTGATGCTCTTAAAAGACTTTACCCCCAGTAAATGGCAGCACAGTGTGCAAAGGAGTCCTGCCCTGTGGGAAAACAGAGCTTTCCACAGCAGAGGAGCCCCAGGCTTTGAATACGTTGTACCTTGTTTTCACATCTGTCCAGAACTGGACACCTTTGGATTAAAACATTCCCAGGACACAGCTTGGGGTCAAACTGTGAAGCCTGCACTTCCTGTGCTGTGCAGGCTCTTTCACAGTGCTCCCATGGGCTGCTGTACTCCCCAGGGGATCACTCAGTGGCCAGGAGCAGAGGCTGGGCTCACTCTCCCGAGGGAGGGCAGCGCTCAGATGTAGGTCTGGGGGAGCAGCTCTTTGAACCTTTAAGTCATTCACACAAGAAAGCAACTCTGACAAAAGCTGTGGAATCTTCTGAACACCTCTTCAGACAGCAGAACTGAAAGACAGACTTCCTCTCCTGTGTCATTACACACACACCCTGCCCCAGAATCAGAGTTTAAATCAAGTTCTTTGACACACATCAGAAACCTTGAGTGTAGAATTTCTGAGACACCAAAATCCTTAAAGACAGACCTAACACAGACAGCCACTGTCAAATCATTTAATTGCTTTCATCAATTGAAAGTATCTTTTGATTCAAGAACAAATGCTTAGCAAGACCTTGGTGAGAAGAGACATAACCTTAGGGCTGAAAAGCAGAGCAACATGTATAATTTTCCCCTTTACAGATAAACAGCCCTGCTTTTTAAGTAGCTCCTGAGAAGGACATCTAAGCATTGCTGCTGTGAATAAAGCAGACAGTTCACAAGACAACCAGTTCCTGCCTGCATGCATAAGCCTCACGCCAGCAAACCTAATTGAAAATAATCTGTGATCGACGCTCTGCATTCTTCAGGAAAAGTGCTTTTATCCCATCTTTTCCCATCTCTCCTCCTCCCCTCCAACCTTAAATGAATCACATATTGAATCACTGCAGCATGGCTGTATTTGATCATGATTTATAGGGCACTGTCTGCCTCACTCAGTGCGCAGCCTTTGGAGAGAGGAGGTATGTTGGGCAGGGAAGAACAGGCTGTCAGCACCCAATAAATTATTAGTAGCAGCCACTTCCTGAAGTAAAGACCAATATAAGATCAGCCTTCTAAGTGGACAGGTGTACAGGGGTGTCTTGCATCAACAGCTTGCCTGGCACGTAATCCAAATTCTTAGTAACTGCAATCCAATGTGGCACAAAGAAGAGAAGAGAAGAGAAGAGAAGAGAAGAGAAGAGAAGAGAAGAGAAGAGAAGAGAAGAGAAGAGAAGAGAAGAGAAGAGAAGAGAAGAGAAGAGAAGAGAAGAGAAGAGAAGAGAAGAGAAGAGAAGAGAGGTTTTACTGATAGCTGTTAATAAATCAGGGAGGAGCTCTGGGCACTGCAGAGAATGAGCAGGGACTGGACCCCACTGCTTGCTGCCCTGGGTACCAAAGCAAAGATTAAGATAAATCTCCTGCCCTTGTTTGACAGGAGGGTGCAATATTTTGATCAGCAAAACTTCCAAATCTGCAAACTCAACATAAAGTTGCATGCAAGAAACATTGATGTAAGTTTTAATAATCTCTTCTCCATCATCAGCATTCCCCAGCCTATTGTTTCCCTGCTTCCAACTTCCTTCTTTCCAGTTTTCTCCATGGCAAACAAGTCTAGCAGCAGCAGCATGTTCAGACTTCATTGCAGCTCACACATTGATAGTGGTACATACTGATCTGTAGCAGTCATGCTGAAGCTGGTCCTGCACCACAAGAAAGGCATAGGAAACTATCCCCAGATAGCACCACATAAGGATTTTTTAGCTCTATCCTACCAAAAAGAGGGACAGTTAGCCTGCTTTTGTCCTCCACACTCTGACAGTGAAGCAGTGACAGCAGATGGAATACTAAGGGCTAAGAAGGAACTTCAGAGCAGCTCCATGACAGCTGTGTGGTAACTGCAAAGCTCTTCAAAGATGTTTTCAAAATGAACCAAACAAGGGAGATGAAGAGAAGGGGAGCAATGGGTCTGCCTCCTCTCCCTCAGCACAGCTTCCCTGTGCCCAAGGTGTTGTTTGAGTCAGACAGAAGAGCACACCCAGGTGCTTCCAGGCACACAAGAGGGCTGGTTACTCACTTCTGTCAGAGAGAGACAATTCATTCCTGCAGCATCCTGAACAGCCCCAAGGCCATGACGCCAGCCAGGGGTTTGGCTGATTCCTACAGCCTCTGCACCGTGGGGTGTTTTGCTGAGCACCACCAGAGGGCTCAGCACAGTACAATATACCAGAACAAAGGTGCTGACCCCAAAATCCCACACCTAGACACAGTGATTGGTCGGCAAACCCTCTGATTAGATCTTTACAAATCCCAGTTCTTTTTAAAATATGCTCACTTTTCAAGAGGAGTCACTGCTTTCATCCCACAATCACCTGGGGAGAATGATTCCCTGTTGCTGTTTAGAGGGTCAAAGCTCAGTATCCAATGACCTTCAACTCTTCATGAATTAATAAAAATACATGTTGCAGTCTTCTAAATACACTTAAGACCAGGACTCAATGACTGAGAGCCGGTAACTCTTACAAACCCCTGATAAATGTACATTTTGTCTACTTTATATATGGCAACATAAAGTATATTCCTCCCTGGAGCTCCACATCCTACTTACCTATGCTAAATGTCTCCAATCCCATCTATTCAATTGCATCAACGATTTCTGAGAAATCTCTCTTACAAGTGAATTTTTCATCCTGACTTCTGAGTTCTGTGTGATGTCTCTGACACTAAAAAGACAAAAGTTGGGCCCTTGGGGTCTTGTCAAGAGCTAATGTAAGACAAAATGCTTGTAAGCTTTGATTGAAATACTTCCTCTCTCCCAGCACCAGCTAATGATTCTGAACCGCCTTGTTAAGTGTATACTTCCCTACCTTGAAATAGATACTGTGTCAAGTAGGATTTATAGGTGATTTAACTCAATCATGCCTTCAAAGAAGCTTCAGCAGCTCCAAATGCTGTTAAAAAGAGCAGGGAACATTCAGAGGCTGAGCCAGGGTTAAAGAGAGCATCTCTGATCACCAAAGTGATGAAAAGTGGTCAAGAATGGGAATCACTGTAACTACTTGTCCCAAGCTATTGTCTTTCATATTGGAACTGCCAGAACATGCAGGATTTGGGGATGGAAATGACAGCTTACTATTCTGAGTCATCACCTGGTGCTTGGAGAGAAACAGTATTTGAATTAAAGCTTTTAAATCATTTGGTTTTACAAGAGCATTTCCCTAAAAGGACAGTGGTAGAGTGAAGGAAATGTCCACTGCACAGGAGAAAGGCTAAAAAATCCCCTGAATCCCATGCTTGGCTGTGCCAAGAGCTGCTTTGTGACAGCAGGCAAATCCCTTCACTCCTCTTTTCATTTGTTTTCCTTTCCCACTGTACATCTGCCTTGTCTATTGGGAAAGAGAGATTTATGAGTGTCTTAGGGATTTGGTGATGCAAGCACTTCTCCTCTCCAATCTTGAGAGGAAGGTGAAAACCCCACCCTTTGGCTCCAAGGCTGCTGTTGCAGAGACTTGTACAGCACCTGCAGGGACCTCAGTGAGGACTGCAAGGGGAGATCATGAATGTCTGTAAGCCCATCAGCACTCCCTGGGCTGAGGCATTCACAGGGAAACAGAGCACCATGGCTGGACCCTCAAAGTGAATGGGGAGGTGGGAGCAGAGACCAACAGGGGAACAGAGCAGCAAGTGCCACCACAGGTCCCTCCAACCCCTGATTCTGTCTGTGAGAGCACTCACACAGCCAGGGATGCTCACCCAGGAGACTCCCCCAGCTGTGCATTCCCGAGTGGTGAATTTTGTGAGCCTCAGATGGTGCCTTTGCATTAAACACTCTCAGAGGGATTTTATTCTTGAATTTTCCAGTCTCTTGAGGCAAGTTAAAATGACCTCTTCTAAAGGAAGCAGTGAAATATAATCCAGCAAGGCAATATAATGCAAGACAAACTGGGATTTATAGGTGATTCTGATAGGGCAGAAAAACAAATGATATTTGCTGATCACTGACTATTCAAGGTGGTGTTTCAACATCTTTGCAGGAGACACAAGCAGCAGAACTTCCTGAAAGCTGAAAGCTGAAGGCACTGAACTGCTTTAGGAAGAGCTCAGAAGTTCACAGCTCTGGCAGCCCACGAGTGTCACCTGTTTGTAACCCCTGGAACAGTTCTGTTCCCAATGGGATTTCTCTGAAGCCAGTTTGGAGCTTGCCTCAGCTGAACAGAAGGGAAAACCAAAGCCTCTCCTTTCCTGACATGATGCATTTATTCACATGGATTTTAGTGTGATCCCCTCTCCTTAGTGAAAGCCACAAGCACAAAGAGCTGTAAGGGACAGGTCCCCTGAGAGTCCCTCTCTTTGTACTCTCACCTTTTAGGCACTGCACACGTGGTGGGAGATATCTCCTCTGGCCAAACCAGGTACCAGTATCCAGAGATGTGACAGCCAATTTCTCCTGAATTTTAACAGGGTTTGGCCAGGATTAACATCTCTTATTTCATGCAGGAAGCTTGTGACAGAAAGAGAATTTAAACCTGAAACATCAATATAAAAACCTTAAATCACTCAAGCTATGCCTTCAAACACTAATTCCATGCTGGAGCAAATCTGCAGTTGATTCCAAAGGTGCAGACCATGCAGTGCCAGGATTTTTCCCCACCCTGTGCCACTCTCCCTTTGCCATGCTTCCATCCCTAATTTAACAAGGGTGCTCCCAGCAGTAGATTTCTTTCTCTAAAAAGATTCACACATGAAGTAGCACCAACAACTGGTGTGGTCCAAACTGTGCTCAGGAACACATTGTATTTACCTCTCCAGCATTCCTGGAGAATGAAGACAACATTCTATCAGCGTTCATCCTCCTAATCATAAGCCAAGATGAAATGTTAAGCCCTGAAGTAATAAATTTCATCCAAACTGAGAGGGATCCAATTTAATGTATTCTGCATTTAGTGTAAGAGTCATCTGGAGATAAAGGACAGAGCTCTCATCATCAGAAAGAGATGAGGAAACAGCTTTGGTGTGGAGATTCTGGAAGGCACAAGCAGGAGTATCATGACCACAGACTTGTCTACACGGGGGCAACTTGAGGACACTGATTGAAAGTTTAATTTGAATTTAGGGAGGGGTTCTTTTAAACTGTGTTAAATCCAAACAACTGTTTTCAAGTTGTGGCCACAAATGGATTTCTCTGCTTTCTCTTCCAAAATTGTCCTTTATTTCTGAAGTGCTTGTTCACCGATGTATAAAGCAGGCTAACAACATCATTTTGAATTCATACCTACAGCTAATACCAATAATTCTTTTTTCATTCTTACATATGGAGACGAAATTTCACTTTCCAAATTTATTACAGCGTATTTCTGTTATTAATAATTACTATACCACCAAGTTGCAGCTGAGGTCAAGAACTAATTGTGCCAGGATTTATGTAAAAACACAGTAGGATTTCATGGCCAGATTAGGGGTCAGAAGTGATGATTCAGAATGTTTAGTGCTGATCTCATGTTTAACATAGGTCAAGTTTTCTATGTGTATGCCACTAACTTACTTTTGGCTTGAATTTATTTTCTGAAAAAATGTAATTCATTTCTGAAGAAACACTTCACATGGAGAACCCACTCTTCCCTTTGACAGTTTGTTTTATCTCCCTCTAACCAACATTATATTTCACAATATTCTGCCTCTCATTTGAATTTGCTGAGGTCAGTTCCAAATCCCAGTGCTTCCCTGTTACACTTTCTTGTCAGGAATTAAAGCCCTTTTAACATGGGTATTTTCTGCCTAAGTAGTTCTCTCTGCTGAACAACTTCAACATTTTCCCCCACTGTAATTTATTTTTGGTTCTTATCAAAACATAAAACACAGCAGGGCTTGTGCTGTAAATAGAAACAGTCCAGTCTCAGCTCATATCCATCACTGAATTTAATGGCTATCACTGATTTACATCACAGGGAACTCTGGCCCATGTAAACATATGGAGCTAGAGATGGACAGGGTCTGTCTATTCAGCTTCTTTCTGTAAACTAAAGCTGCTGCTACCAGGAAAAGAGGGTTATGGGCCTACATAAGTGTGTCTGTGTATTAAAATACGGATGTGTGTGCATGGCATTCAACTGCAGCTCTGCAAAAGTGGGATATTGTCACATACATTGATTCACAACCATTCAACAGGGGTCTCAGCATGATCCAATCTGGTTCCCATTGCAGTTGATAGATCTGTCATTCCCTTTGAGTTTTGGAACATAAATCCTGTCTCTGTGCTCCTTCTCTGGCAGCCATGAGGATTGCATCCACCAGTGCAGAAGCTCTCCAGCCTCTGGCACACTATGAACATCAGCCTTACTGGTAGGTAACTGGGAATGAGGCTTGGACACACGAGGAGACCCTGCTGAGGGGAGCTGCCTCCCATGGGACATCACCTCTCTCCCCCACAGGGAAGTGAGTAGGAGAATCTCAGCAGATCATCGAGCTGCTTCTCCCCCACATACACCCACAAACAGAAACCAAATAAATCCCATGCAGATCAACTCAAACTCAATTTCCACTGAATATTGAAAAACACATAGTGGACAAAATGAGAGTAGGTTTAGATTAGCTACTAGGAAGAAATTCTTCCCTGTGAGAGTGGTGAGTCCCTGGCACAGGTTGCCCAGAGAAGCTGTGGATTCCTTATCGCTCTAAGTGTTCAAGACCAGGGGGGATGGGGCTTGGAGCAGCTGGGACAGTGGAAGGTGTCCCTGCCCATATCAGGCAGTGGAATGAGATGATCTTTAAGGTGCCTTCCAACCCAAACCACTCTGTGATTCCATGAGAATCACCAGGGCTGATGCTGCTGGCTTTGGCTCATGGCATTCTCCAGTGCCTGCCTGATCATTCCCAATGGCAAAGGGATCCTTCAGAGAGCAGCAAGTCCTACTCAGCTGCAAGCTGAAAATGGCTCCTGAACCTGGCATTCATAGAAGGCCATTAGGAATGGTGGCAAACTACACCCCTAGATTAGGCTGAGATTTTTAAAACCTACTCACACAGTGAGCGGGGAATTTTGGTTGGCAGAATTCCCAGAACAAGCTGAAAGGCTGCATGAGGCCAAAGCAGCTCTGAGCTCGACCCAAAGGTCTCCCTTGTGTGCCCAACATCATCCCAGGTTCCTGCTCTTGCTGCAGTAATCAGAGAGTGTTTGACTTTTAACCTCAAGGACCCTGGAACTGGACTCCTTCCTTCTGACCTGGCTGAAGCTAACAATGTGTTGCACACCACTTCTCTTTTCATGTGGACCTCAGCCCCTGACACAGTATTCCAGGCATGCCCCATCTCCAGTGGAGAAGTGGAGAGGCTGAAAATACCACCAGATGTTAAATTGTAAGGCTTGCTCCCAGGAGCCCCTGAAGCAAGTTCTGGTGCAAGGAGTTGGAAAGTGTTGTGTAGTGAACAAAACATGGCTTTTTCAGAAAATCTCTACTCTTGCCATGGGCTGTGTCCTCACCATCTTCCCTAGTGCCTAACCATCACTAGCACTGGACTCAGCTTGAAACACTGGGTATGGTGGGCACTTTCACCCAAATTTCCCTTTTTTTGAAGTACGCCTTGCCTCGTTATGGTTTTAGTTGCTGTGGTGATTGATTTGTGTTTAATGAGCTCATGTTATTGGTTGAGATTTTTCTGGGGTGAGTCATGCAGGTTTCATTTGGTAAAATTCACATGGAGATATTGCCATCTAGATCAGCACCAGATTAGCCGAGAACTCCAGCTTCAACTCACCCATTTTAACATTCCCAGGTGAAGTCAACTTTCTGATGGGGCAGATAAATGTCTGCAAAGTAAATATTGAGTTAATAAGGTACCCATTGTACTGCTGATTGTGATGAGGCAGCAGCAGCCGCCAGTTTTAATTGAACATGATTTAACTACGCAGCGATTCCAACGATATCACAGGAGCTGTTAAATGAAAATAACGCCGCTCACATTTGCATGTACATGTGCAAGGGAAAAAAACAACAATAAGAAAGCAGCTCCTGGGCTGACAGCGCTTGGAATGATGTCATTTGAATCAGTGGCATTTAATTGCACAAGGTGAGCCACCATATCTGTGAAATGCCAAGGCTACACAGAGCACAGCGCAGACGTTCTGCTCCAAAGGACAGAACACTGGACTGGGAGAGCAAGACACCCATCTCTGAATCTAAACTTTACCACTTCTCTGGCAAAGTACTTCACCTCTTCATGCTTCAATCAGTCCATCTGTTGGAAGGGCATAACAATACTGAACTGTTTTCCCCAGTGCTTTGAAAACTGGGAAATACATGAGCCAGATTTTGTTGTACTTTTGTTCAGGGCTTTTTGTTGCTTCAGATTTACTCCCAGCGTCTGGGCCAGATTAGCTGCTTGTCCTGTTTCTATGGGCTAGGGATCGTTTTAAGGACACAAAATAGCTCAAACTGCAGGGGAGGCAGGACATGGTTCCACATTAAAATGTCATTAAGCTGATTGACCAAGCTGATTTCTGCAGGGAACAAACCACATCATTAAAGGACACCTGTCACTAAAGGCAGTTAGTCCGTTCTGAGATCCCAGATTTTACACTGCGGCCTGAAACAGGCCTTCCTAAATCCATTTTCTGAGTTTGGAATGTTACAGCTTCCATCCTGAAGATCTGACATGTACAGGAGGAAGAATGAAAGAAGTGACATTTGCCACACTTAGAGGATGAAAAGTCTGCCCAGGGAGTTTGAAGAATCTCTGCAGAGTGCCCTGCTCTCTACTGTGCTCGTGTTTCCACCAGATCCCAGCAGAGATGCAACAAACTTAGAAAATAAAATAGTTTTTCTACTAGATTAACATTTCATTAGTTACTTAAATAAGAAACCATCCTAGCTGGCTTGACTGAGGCACTCGAGGAAGCTGGTGGCAGAGCAAGGCCATAAACCCAGGGTGTCCTTCCCTGGCAGGCTCCCTCTGAGCTGGGGAGCAGGGCTCTGGGGGCACAGCAGAGGCTCCTGTGATTGCTGAAGCAGCTTGTTTCTACTTACATTTTTCAGTATTTTTTTTAATCACATTGCGAGCCGAACCATAGATTAGTGCCAAAGAGCCTCTAATTACATAGTAACAGGAGCAATTGCATAACCCCCTTCCAGCTCCCTGCAAGGGCTCAGTTCCACACTCACCAATGGAATGTCACATTTTTCCATGCTTTAAGTATCTCTTTTCACTAATGCTGCAGCCAATTGTTTCTAATACTGCAGAAAAGAATGAAAAATGCCGGGATTAAACCTGTACAAATCCTAACAGTGTGTTTACAATAGTCTTCAGGTTCACTCCTAACCACTGGGTCTGTGACCTTCTAGTAAATTATACTATCCTGGAAGGTTTTAGCTGCTGTTCCAGCTCCACTGTAAACATGTAAACTTGAGCCATCTGTGCTTTTTTAATATTTCCTGTAAAGCCTATCACTACTCCAATCTGCTGTTTCAATTGGCGGCACAAGAAGTCATTGTGTGCTAATTTTTCCCAAGGGCACTTGATGCACTTTATTAAATAGGGTTTTTTTCTTCCTCATTAAGGCCTTTCCACAACAATAAAACTATATTTTGGATACCCAGGCCAGCAGGCATTGGGCTGGTTTGTATGAAAAAACCATCCCAGCCACGCTACACTTTTCCCACAGAACAATATGGAGGGAAAGAAAGTTTTTTAAGATGTTGCAACCTCTCCTTTTGGGGGCCTGCAGAGGAAGCATCTTGAAGACAAAATAGCAGAGAATGGGAAGAATTTGGCTGAACATCCCAAAAAAAAAAAAAAAAAGGCTGGGATTCTTCCAGGGGCATCAAAAACTTGCTGGGTCATACACTTCTCACACACCTCCAGTTGCTGTTGGCTGCTGAGTTTGGGTTGTACAAGGGGGAACGGCAATGCCAAACAGGATCAGCCCCGTGGTTCAGTGAGTTTGGGATCCTGTTTCTGGGACCCACACACCAGATGTTTCACAGGAAAGCACAAAAAACCCAACTGCAGAAGCACCAAGGTTTCAGGCCTTCATAAAGATCTCCTTTTATTTCATCCCCTACTATATCTTTAATAAACCTATTTTCTCCTCCTGTCCATTGTCATAAAACCTGTTAAAATATTGCTCACACTGTAGAATCTGTTTCAAATGAGCAAGGCACTGATTATGGAGGGAGGGAAAAAGTGGGACTTTTTTTGGTAGTTTTATACTAATTTTAAACAATACCATGCCAGAATAAGTAACTTTGAGAAGTCACTCTCAAGACCCCATATAGGATAAATTGGAAGCATACATAGGATAATTTTTGTCAGGCATTTCCTATTTAATTTTAAAATCTTTGCCTATATTTAAAATATGCAGAGTATAACCTTTTCTTTGCTTTTTAGTGATTTGACCTGTAATCATGGTACAACAGTTTGCACTAAACGTGAGGGATTTTTTGCTCATGTTTGTTTAAGCAGCATTTAAGGTCAGAAAGGACAATTGTGACCCAGGAGCATGACCAGCTCCCTGATACAAAATAACTGTTTATCATTTTCTTTCCCCAAAGCCCTCTTTATTTTCCTTAAAAAAAAATTAGTGACCCACATTCCACACGGGCTATTGGTGACTTTGACATACCTCTGCTCAAAGCTGTGCCAGCAGAGGAGGCTGAAGCAGGTGTTCAAACACTAAGCACTGCCCATAAATTTAATCTGACATCCTGCTCAGAGAATGCTGGGCAAAACAATTGAACCAAGTCCACACACTTTGAAGCTGCAGCTCCAAAAAATCACAGCTGAAAGGGGAGGGAGCCTCCTAGCAACAAAAATGCACCCGAGCCTCCCAGCTGAAGTGTGTGTGTCTCACAACACCTCGTGGGTCCACAGGGTGGGTTTTGGGGAAGGGGGGGAGGCTTAAAGCTTTGAATTTGTCATTTCTTTCTCAACTGGCTTTTAGTTCTGATCCTGAGCGAGAAGAAAGGGGTCCTTGTTTGATAAGAAGGGATGATAACCTGCACCCAAGCCAATAAAAAGGATTAACCCGAGACTGAAGGCTCAATACTGGGTTCTGGCCGATGCATGGTTCAATTAGACTAAAAGCTGTCCTACAGCATTAAGGCAAGTTACCTTCATTTTCAGCTTCAGTGAAACAGACCCCAGATGACAGGATAGGCAAACAAGGACTTTTTCACTTTTCACAATTGCTTTCATCCTGCATCACCAGTATTATTAGACTTTAAAGAAACTGGAAAATCAGAGGAGTGTTCCAAGTAGGTGGTCTCAGTGTATTCATTGCATCCGGGCACATCAGGCTGGGTAACGTGTTTTGTAAGCCCAGCAATGTGGCTCGCAGTTCATTTCTTCAGTTCATTTTCATTTTCACCTAATAAAATCAATTTTCAACCCAAAGTGATGGCCTACAGATATTACTTTAGAAGCCCAGGATGTAAACACTTCAGACAGTCATGCACCTCCAGCAACAGCGTGCTCTCCAAAGAAGGGAGCCTGTTCCTCCCAGGCAGCCTGCTTTTATCCCATGCACCTGGGGAAATCATGGAGAGCAGTGTCTGGCTCTTTTCAGCAGCAGGGGTCAAAATACTTTGAAGAGAAGAAACGAAAAACCAACAGGATGGTGACAGACTGACTTTTCACACACGTGGAAATGGAGGCACAGCTCAGCCAAGGTCATCCCTGGCTGGACAGCAGAGCTGGGACGAGCCAGGCACGGGTCCAAAGCACTGCTCTGTGCTCTCCCATCCAGCTGCCCAGGCCTGAACGGAGCAAGAGGGATGTAAATCTGTGGATTTACATCTCAGACTTTCATTTCTTTTCTCCATGATGTAAATAGAATGAGCAAACATCCATCTGGAGCACTGGAAAGCTGTTTACAGGAAACATGAACAACTCCTTTCCTATTTCCCTGGTAAGTAAAGCTTGGAGATGATTCCTGGAAATAAAATATCTCCATATATGATACCACAGAGTGCCTGTTGACATACTCCAACATTCAAAAAACAATTAACATGTTTTCTCCCACATCTCCCATGGCTGCCATCGTGCTATAGAGCCTTGTTCTTGCTGTCTATTTGTACAGGGGGCAAGGATTAAATTAACACAACAGTGTTGCAAGCACTAAAAATGTGTTTGTAGAGAATTAAATCAAGAAAGGACAAATTTAGAGGTATTTATTTGATAGGAGGCTGTGCTGACCATTCCTGGAAAAGCAGGAGTTGGAGAGCTTAGGAAGCAGACTGACCACAACTGGAGTGCTTTCCACTCACGGCTCTGCAAAATGACTACAAGGCAAAGATCCAAACTTTTGATACACAGGAAAAATATGTTGGAAACTTAAGGCATCCTGATAGCCCAGGGCAGCCTGTTTGCTTGGATTTTCCTGCTGTAAATAGAACCACCACACAACAGCTCAAGGACTGTCCAAGCAAGACTGCCAAAAGAAACAGTTATTTTTTATCCAGATCATTCCAGAAATTCCCTTTTCCTTGGCCTGCAAGTGGAACAAACATCCTATTTGCTGGAGCATCCCCACCACTACAGGCAGGACTTGGGTATTCCTGTTAATCAATGGTCATCCCACCCTGGGCAAAGGTTGCTGACTGCAATGTGTGGGAAACAGGAAAAGCAGCTTAAAATAAATTTGTGGGATTGATTGTTTCATTCAGGCAGACCTGTCTGTGAGAAAAAGAATTTATGAAATGTTGATTTATTTTTTTCTAACTCTAAAACAAATGGAAGTGTGAAAATTCACTGGAGCAACACTGTTTTTATAGCCTCTGGTGTAAACATCCCTGAGATTCTGTCAGTGCAGTTGAACTTTCAGCTGGGGGTGGTCAGAGCAGAAAGGTCACCACACCCAGGGCTGACCCTGACTGAAACTGGGCTAACTTTGACTTTCTCCTTCCAAAGCTCCACAACAAACTGCAGCTTAACCCCTTGAGGATGGTTTGATTTCACTTAGCCATCACCACAGCAGAAGAAGTTGCTAATCCAGAGAGGCATTTGGCTACAGGAGTGCCACAGGACTAAGAGACACTGGAATTTCAGGTTGTCCAGACAAGCTGTGTGTTCCCCATCCCTGGAAGGGTTCAAGACCAGTTTGGATGGGGCTTGAAGCAAGCTGGGATGATGGGAGGTATCCCTGCTCATGGCAGGGGGTTGGAACAAGATGATCTTTGAGGTCCCTTCCAAACCAAACCATTCTAAGATTCTATTCTGTCATTGTCCACTGCACCATTCACCACCACCTCTCTCTTCCTTAGTTCCTTCCTGAACTAACTTTTTTTATTAAATATCTAACATATCTCACACTATGCAGCCTTTGATCACAAATTTGGGTCTTGAGTCATTACTAATTTTAGCAAAATAGGTTTTATTGCATTTTTCTAGCTGATCCCAATATAACTCTGATGGTTATATGAGGCACCCCTCTAAACTGGGGATAAATGGCTGCTTTTTACATGACATACACAAGGATTAATCTTTCAGAGAGGCAAAGCAGGCAGAGGAACCAGTGGAGGGTGCTGCAATAACAATGGACTTGCAGAAATACTGCAGAGTGCTGCAGAGCTCCTCATTGCACAGACACTCAGGGCTGGGACACAAAGGGATCAGCTGATTCCTGCCACCACCAAATGGAATTGGATCAGGAGAAGCTGCTTCTTGAACATCTACCTAGCAGCCAAAAGCCCCACACACCTGGTGGTGAGCAGGAAAAGTCCAAGCTTTGTTATTAATTTGACAGACTGACCTGTGCCCACAGCAATGTGTTCCCACAGGATTTTAATGCAATAATAGTCTGACCTCCTTCATGTTGACAGCTCTCTGGCTGAGCACAGACCCTGAAGCAGAGGTACAAAGGTGAAGTACAGCAGTGCTGCAAACAGGTGATCTTGGCTCTCAGTGGACACCCACAGAAACACTCCAGTCCTTTGTGCTCTCCCATGTCTCCCACCCAGCAGATTGAAACTCCCTCAGTAGTTTTAATTTGTGTCACTATCAAAAATTATAACTTTTTCCTCCAACAAGAAAGTGCTAAATGAGCTTGGGCTCTTAAAAAAGTTACTCTGGCCTCAGGTCTTGGGGTTTTTTTTCTAGCCTGTTCAGGGCTAGATTTGTACTGCAGCTACATCTCAGAATACATCTAAGCTACATCTAGGAATAAGCATGCCTGGCTCTGGGACCGCAAATCTGTTTTCTCCTTTTGATTTGAAATTAACAGCAGCAGCAGCAATGTGCTTTAGCACTGTCACTGCCTGGCCTTCTGTCATGCAGCCCAATTCTTCAATCCCCCCAGGGGCTGAGCTCACCCATGCTATAAATACTGTACTGAAGTGCAAACACTGGAGTGACCTTTAATACAAGAGTCAGAACTGACCCCTGCATTTCTTCACGCTGTCAAACATGCAGAAGATGCAGGACTAATAGGCACATTAATGCCCAAGGAAGAGAGTGAGGACTTCAAACTCTTCTTAATGGAGTTAAAACACATTCTTTAAAAAGGAAAAAAAAAGGCTCTGAGAATGTGGCCTTTCACTAACATAAACAGTTTCAAAGAATGGTTGTGGCACAGAAGCAGTGACTGGAAAATCAGAAAATCTGTATAAGAACTGTTGTCATAGTGGATTTCCCATAGGGATTATTTTAATCTAGGGAAGCCATTAAAGACATTGGTTTGACTGGAGGGTCTCAACTTTTCTTTTTCTTCCCCCTCTCCAGACACATACATCAAACTCTATGGGGCTGCCAAGTTATCTCCAGCACTGGCTGAAAAATCTGTGACAGTATTAAAAAGAAAACATTTGATGGTCTTGTGAACTGCTGAGAGTTATCAGTATTAAGGTGTTAATAATGCCATAATCCAAGGCTGATAATTATTCCCCCAATTCTTAATGCAGTTTAGCTGCTTAGCACATGGCACTTATGATACAGACCAGATTCATTGCAAAGCTACTGGGGGAAATTGTTATAAGAATATTTAAAACCCCCTGGATTTCCAAGCCAAAGAGGACATACAGAAATGTATGACAGAAATGCAAGGAAAGGAAGGTGCTCTGTATTAAAATTTTTACAGGAAAAAAACATGCCTCTTTCCACAGGCATTACTTAATTGTAATGTCTATTTATTTGGTATTTCTTTCTGTTTTCCTGCATTGTTGTAAAAGAGTAAATCCTACTTGAAAAATCTCCTTTTACAAGTTAAAAATCTCCAAAGGCTTATAAGCTGATGTGAAAGATTGACTTAATTGAGCAGTATATTTTTGATTTACTAAAGAAACCTTAATCCTTTGACTAAACTGATGTATAGATTTTTAAGAGATTAGCAAATCTAAAATGCATTAAATTCCAGGGCAATAAAACCATCTGACTGTATGAAAAGGCACAAATGTAAAGCACAGCTTGTGTTGCCAGTTACTGTGGGGTCTCTCCTCGTTGGGTTATCAATTAAATTCCTGATGTGGTTGTTGCAGAAATGGCCATAAACCTGTATTGCCATCTGCAGAGGAAACCCATTGGCATGGACCCACACTGAGAGTGCCCTTGCCTGCAAAATTTCCATCAGGAGTTACAAGTGAGCAAAGGACAGAAGCAGCAACTCATTAAAATTATCACAGGGTACATTAACAGCACCAAATTTTGCCTGTGCCACTACCAAACCACCAAGAGCTTTAATGAAAAGTTCTGCTAATGTGGGGATGGAAATGGCAGCAAGGCCCAGGAAAATTGGAGGGCTGCCAGCTTTCCAGAGGTCAGGAACATGTGGGGAAACTGTGCCTTAGGTTCCAGAGAAAATCACAAGAGCAACTGGGGGCTCTCTGAAGGTGGGAGAGGGAGCCCTGTGAGAGGAGCAGCCCTGTGAGCAGGACCATGGGTGAGCACACTGGGAGCACAGGAATGGAAGCCACACAAATACCTCAGACGGGTGCTGGCCAAGAGCCAGATAAGATTTCCAACCATGATCCCTCCCCAAAACACCAGTGACTGTGCCTGTGGTTATTTTTAAAGGGATTTTTTGCATCTGGAGCTGTCTGCTGACTGATTTAATCATTATTGCCTGCTGTGGCTATGGCTCGGAAAAAAGGGCTCAAGGACCAAAAACTGGCTGCCAGTTCAAAACCAGGCATAGATATGACACATAAAGTACAATATTCAGTAGATCCACCATGTTACCTTCAGCAAAAAAAATAAATCAGTGAAGAGGAAGCTTTGCAGAAGAAAGCTCTGGCAGGTGGAGCTGCATTCCCAGTGCTGGGTGGCTGATGCCAGGACCCTTATGTTGGGCAGCAGTGCTGCCTGCAGGGTAAAGCTCAGGCCAGCACTCCTCCACTTTCTCTGCGTCTGTGGGACTTCCAAGCCTTTTTCCTCCTCTCCTGTCTCGTGGTCACTTGATTTCTCCAAAGCAGGAGCTGTCACTGCACAGATGCCCAGCGCTGTGAATTCCTAATGCCAGCAGGGCCCCTCCATTCCACTGGAATGCAAATAAACCCCAGCACTTCTCCTGGAGCTCTGCAAGTTAAATAAAGCACTCCCACAGCCCTAGCACCAAAGCACGTGGAAAGGCAGTAAGGGATTGATTCCGGTTTGTCTTGGAGCCTCCTGGACCCTCCTCATAACCTTCCAATCCCTTATTTATTTATTTGTTTAATCTTTTCACCAAAACCCACGTTAGAACACAGAGGAACCAGAAATGGGGCACCAAAGAAAAGCAAATGATTAAACTAAAAATATCCTTGCCAAACATGCAGAAAAATAAATAGGTGGGAAATAAGCCCAGCTCTCCTGAGGGCAGAGTGAGGCAGTGAACACTGAGGGGTCACAGGGATAGCTGCAGTAATTACATTTTACATTGCTTTTGGTTTCATTTATGCTGTCAAAACTGTTTTGTCACACTGGATTTTTTTTAAATGCATTTCAGATTTTGCTAATCTCTAGAAAATCTATATCAGTCTAATCAGAGGATTGGGAGGCTCTTTGCTGTATCAAAAATATACTGCTCCATTAAGTCAATCTTTCATACTGGCTTATAAGTCTTTGGAGATTTCCAATTTGTCAAAGGAAGGGATTGGGGTTTTTTCCTGTCCATGTAGTTAAGTTTTTCTAATGATGAATCTTTGAGAAAAAAGAAAAGAAAGAAGGAAGGAAAGAAAATAAGTAGACTAAAAGTGATGATCATTGAAAAAGTCTGCATTGACCACAATTTGGCTCATGGTGCCCAAAATCCCAAATATTTGCATGAAGGTCAGCAAATAATAAGGAAACTATTATCATGGACAAACTCTTACATTGCATGAGACTCTCTCCATTTCCAGGCTCCTCTTGGCCTGTTCCTCCCTGCACTGCCATCTGCCACAGACCGGCACCCAGCTTCCTGCACTGCCACCTACCACAGACTGGCACCCAGCTTTCTCCCTGCACTGCCACCTACCACAGACTGGCACCCAGCTTCCTCCCTGCACTGCCATCTACCACAGACTGGCACCCAGCTTCCTGCACTGCCACCTACCACAGACTGGCACCCAGCTTCCTGCACTGCCACCTACCACAGACTGGCACCCAGCTTCCTGCACTGCCATCTACCACAGACTGGCACCCAGCTTCCTCCCTGCACTGCCACCTACCACAGACTGGCACCCAGCTTCCTCCCTGCACTGCCATCTACCACAGACTGGCACCCAGCTTCCTCCCTGCACTGCCACCTACCACAGACTGGCACCCAGCTTCCTGCACTGCCATCTGCCACAGACTGGCACCCAGCTTCCAGCTTCCTGCACTGCCACCGACCACAGACTGGCACCCAGCTTCCTCCCTGCACTGCCACCTACCACAGACTGGCACCCAGCTTCCAGCTTCCTGCACTGCCACCTACCACAGACTGGCACCCAGCTTCCTCCCTGCACTGCCACCTACCACAGACTGGCACCCAGCTTCCTGCACTGCCATCTACCACAGACTGGCACCCAGCTTCCTCCCTGCACTGCCACCTACCACAGACTGGCACCCAGCTTCCTGCACTGCCATCTGCCACAGACTGGCACCCAGCTTCCTCCCTGCACTGCCATCTGCCACAGACTGGCACCCAGCTTCCTCCCTGCACTGCCACCTACCACAGACTGGCACCCAGCTTCCTGCACTGCCACCTACCACAGACTGGCACCCAGCTTCCTGCACTGCCATCTACCACAGACTGGCACCCAGCTTCCTCCCTGCACTGCCATCTGCCACAGACTGGCACCCAGCTTCCTCCCTGCACTGCCACCTACCACAGACTGGCACCCAGCTTCCTCCCTGCACTGCCATCTGCCACAGACTGGCACCCAGCTTCCTGCACTGCCATCTGCCACAGACTGGCACCCAGCTTCCTGCACTGCCACCTACCACAGACTGGCACCCAGCTTCCTGCACTGCCATCTACCACAGACTGGCACCCAGCTTCCAGCTTCCTGCACTGCCACCTACCACAGACTGGCACCCAGCTTCCTCCCTGCACTGCCACCTACCACAGACTGGCACCCAGCTTCCAGCTTCCTCTGGCTGGTGGAACAGCCCCACTGTGCCCATCTGTGACTGCTCCAAATGAACCCTTTCAGGCCTTCCTGCAAAGTGCTCCCCAGGTATGGATGGGAGTCACTGTAAACAAGAGGAATCCATTCCACTCTCGGTTTTCAAATCCCTCCCTTCAAGCTCCCTCCTGCTGCAGTGGCTATGGAACACCTGATGCCACTGATGTTTGTGGCCCAAGCTGTGGGAGGGAGCACCTGTGGAGGGAGGAGATGTGGGTTTGGAGAGCAGCAGAGGATGGGCATTGTCTCTGCAGTGTCCACCAGCATCTCCCCAAGGGCACAGCCCACAGGAGCAATTCCTAATCCACTACACTCAAATGAACCAGATTAACAAAACCAGCCTGAGCTGGGTCATGTGGATTGAGGCAGATTTGGCACTGCTCACATGAGCTGCTGTCCCCTCTGCAGTGGGATCAGCAGCTCAGCAGAGAGGAGGATCAGAAGCTGGGAGCAGCAATTTCTGGGCTGCCTGGGGACCAGGGATGCAGTGCCAGCTCTGGAGGAGCACGGACGCAGACACAGAGTGTGTGCCACTCCTGGAGAAAGCCTCAGGACCAAAGGAGGTGCACCTCTGCTCACACAGAGGGACTCACACTGCCTTTTCTTGCCACAGCTGGTGACTTGCTCTCTCTTTGGGGAGCAGCCAAAAACAACTCAGGGTTTTCCTGCTTTAGACATTATCAAAATTAGACAGCATCATTCCTCTTCCAGGGAAGTTGCAAGGACTGGAGGGCAGTAGGTAAAAGACTGGGCCTGGGAGAGGAGAAGGGAGAAGCAGTAAAGAAATTCTTTTCCATAAGTTATATTAATAGCTCAGACAAATGAATCTTGAGATTAGTATAATTTTTTAAGATATTTCCAGCTTTTCACTACTATTTTCTGTATTCATTTTTCAGCATAATCCTGCACAGGGAACTGAAACTTCACTTTACAAATGTTTTATGTTAGTTTATTTCTTTCTAAATAACACCTATCATATGTACTTATTATTTACACAAATGGACTAGAATCTCTTTGGACCCACCTGGTAACATGCTTGTAAAGCACCAAGAAAAATGGAAGTCTGATCTAGGGTTGTCTAATTGAATGTGAGCACAGAAAATAAAAGGATAACCATACAATACTGGAGAATCATGCTCAGGCACAGACTTGGCTGGTCTGCCTTGAGGTCACTTCTCACAGACTCTTCTAAACAGAATTTCAACTACAAAGTGCTTCAAAATTCAGTGTTGGTCAAGAATTATAAAAGTCCAGTGAAAGCCAACAGGAGATTCCCCAGCTGTGTTACCAGGTCAAGTCCTCAAAGGCCAAACAAGGGAACAGCAGCCAAGCTGTACAGCCACAGGGACAGTCAGCATCACTGAGCACAAGTGAAACACTCCCAGCCACAGAGGGTGAAATATTAGCCTCTCAAACACTTCTTGCTAAGCAAATCCATTGAAAGCAAAATGATTAAAGTCCACCTGGTGGATTTACAGGGCTTTGTGCTGATATGAGACCATTCACTCACGAGAGGCAGCCTTTTGACATGATTCAGTTGACTGCCCTTGGCATTTGACACACACCTAAGGAGTCTAAGTGGTTACTGCTATTAGCAAAGACTTGAAAAAAGACACTTGTCACATTAGGTCAGCTATCTCTTAACTTCATCCTGTGAAATGTCACCAGTACCCCTGGGTTCTCATTCCTTATCAGTCTTTGAGATAGATGTAGTTATTGTTCTAAAGCAGCAAGAAACAGAGACAGGGAAACAAAGGAAAGTGTGAGTTATTGACTCTTCCATAGATGACAAAAAAGTTCTTGAACTTTTAAGAAAAGGACAGACCTGATTGCTTTGTGCTTTATGTTTTCATAGGGATTTTTAGGCATGGCAGTTCCCCTCCTGCAGGAAAGTTCCTGTTCTGCCTCTGTAAATGGGGAGCTGAAGACTCCTCTGCACTGAAACCAAGGGGACAAGGTCCACAGACCTGCACCAGTGCCACTGTGCCTAAACAGGCACAGGGGACACATTGGCCACTCTCCCCTTGGTGGCAGAAGTGGCATTTGTCGGGCACGAGGAGTGAGCTGGGTGTAGGAAACGTTGCTGGACTGGAGATGTGCTTCACACAGGTACAAACCAGTACTCTGGAAACAGCCACCAAGTTGCCCTGACTCTGTTTCCCCCAGTCTGGGGGAAATCCTGACCAAATTCACTTCCTTTGAGCCTGTGAAGATTTGTTTTTGTACAAGGTTATACACAGCATAGGCCACACTTTAAACTAATCCAGAGCCAAGGTGTTCAGCCCCTCTCAGAACCAAACTCAGAGATGATTACAACCCCTGTGCTGAAGCCTCCCCAGAGCAGTCACTACAGCAGTGCTTATCCAACAGATCTGTGTGAGACACTGATATCCTGTTCACTGACATGGCTACACTGAAAGGATGCTGTGGGAATTGGGAATTATTTAAGATGTTGCAGAATCTCCCTTTTCTACTTCATTTAAGGCCTAGAAAACCTAAAGCCTTGCAATCCTGCCTTGCCATAGGCTAAACTTCTAAATTGCAATGGAAGAAGGATGGAACTGTGCAAAAAAGAAAGAAATACAGAGAAGGGAGACATGGATTTCATAATATCTCAGCTGGACAAGTTAGTGTTTGACAGCTTGAATTTATGTGAACATTAACAGAATTGATAAGTCAGGGTCTTGCTGACCTTGGTACTATTCCAGAAGTAATATTTTCACTAAGGTGAACTATTTCTGGACATTTCTCCAATGTACTGAACACACACTTTTTTTTTCCTGACATTGGAGTGAGCAGAGCTCCTTGTTTCTGTTCCCTGTTGAATGGGAACAATATATTCTCACTGCAGCCAAGGTCATCCAAATTCTTGCCCCTTGGCAGGGATTCACATTTTTCCTCCAAATGCTTTAACAAACAGATCTTGCTTTTCTCTCCTTAAACAGGTTGCACCCACTCCACAGAGCTCAGCCAGCAAAGCCAGGCTTCTCCAAGGTGTGGTCCTGCCAGCAGGAGCCTTGAGTTTCTGATAGAACGCCCCTTTCTCTGCTTTACTCTGCTGTTTTCTTCAAGGAGCACAGCTTTGGTGTCACCATTTATCAGCACTCCTGACCAACTTAAGCATTCCAAATGCAACTCCATTTGCTTGGGCTGTGAATGAGCTGCTCAACCAGGGCAATAAAATAATAATAAATAATAAAAGGGAGGTGTTGGAACCAGGATCTCCTGAGGCATAGACTCTCTGTTTGGCTTTGGAGTGTTTGAATGAGGAAATGTTATTTGTCAGCAGTGTGAGTGGCACTGGAAAGCACCTGGGACTGGGACCCCAGGGGAAATAAGTGTCTTTTCCTTTCTGGGGAAGGGACACAGTCTTGGCCTGACCACACTCCAGCAGTGACAGCAAAAGCCCACGAGATCCAGGGAACCCCAGTGAAGGCAGCTTGCCCTGGGTGAATCAGCACAGCTCCCTGGGCCTGCACTGACACTGATTTATAGCAACTGAGGATTGCAGGCAGCTAAATTCATTTCATGAACCACAAAACACATTGTATGCAATCATCTTAATCTATAACAACAAAACCTGTGTGCTCAAGAAAATTCCTTGATGATACCGCAGATATATACATTTATCCAAGCTAATTAACAGTTACTGAGCATATCTTTAATTACTGGCAATACTCTGAATGGCCCATGGCCCACAAATGTATCTCTAGCATAATCACAGTCAACCCTTCTCCTCTTCAAAGTCTATCATAATTGTTTACTAATTAATCTTTAAGCTCTTGTACCACACAGCACGTTTAGCCTTCTATAAACACAGACTCCACAGTTCTGGAGAAGAAAAGGAGAGGATGATGTGTGAGGGAATTTACTACATTCACTGAAAGACTCACTGCTTGGCATTCATTTTTGTTAACTTCTTAGAATCCTGAGAGTCATCAGAGGCCTGTCTTTGTTCTATGATTCAGACAAACATCCTGATTTGGTTCTAGGCAGCACTTTAACCTGCAGTTGCAGTCACTGTCTGCCTTGCTAGATTGCACTCGGGGCTCATGCATCACCAAATCTTGCCTGTACTCAAAATAAATTGTCCTGAAGTTCTCTTTCTTGAGCAAAGACCTCAAACTCTACTTGCTTGCATGACAAACAGTGAGATCTTTACTGCAGACGTTAATAGGAAGTGGAGCAAGTCTTTAACTTGAAAGGTAACATTAGGTAACATTACCTGGCACATCCTTGCTTAGGGTATGGCTGAAAGAGCTGTGACTGTTAAGGCCGATCATTTCCAAGTTTTACATTGGCCTCTGGCTGAATTTTTCAGAGGTAGCACCAAGTCATTTCTCTAAATAAGGATAGAGGATGGGCTGCCAGGTCAAATAACTCCAACATGGGCATGGTCAGAAATAACTCGAAATTGTGCAAAGAAAGCGATGCTCTTCCTGGGGAAGTTTTAGTGTGGCTGAGTTACAAAAAACAGCTATAGTCTGAAACTAAATTTTAGGGTGTTTAAGTTACACCCAGCATATACTCCATCTTAAGTCAACATGGGGGATGGCAACATCAACAACTGAAGTTAGGAAATGCTGGGATTCATGGCATTTGGGCAAGTTCTGCTCAGCTGCATTGATGGTTTTCACTAGGATGCATTCTATGGGAAGGTCACTCACTCCCCTGACCCCACACTGCTGCAGCAGGTACAGGCAGAAGGAAGGTTGAAGGCCCTGAAGCCCCTTCCTAATTCCTTCTCTTTCTCCCTTATTCTGAGATTAGACACAAAAATCCTTTCTTTTACATGAAACTCAGCAAATTGTAGGGGAAAAAAGTCACAGTCCTCATTGTTCTTGTCTTTGTTGGAGACAGAAACAAGGCAAAAGGACTGAAACCACATCAGACAGAACAAGCTCTGGGCCTTGCAGGAGTTCCTCTACACAAATCAGGTCACAGTGTTGTGCAGTGACCGATGGAGTGAGGCTTTATGAGAAAAAAATAGACTCTGACAGGGGGAGAATTTGGCTCCTATGAATAGCACATTTCAAGGGCACTCAGCTGCTTGGGCAGGTATGTGTCTCCTCGCAGGCAAAGACACAAGAAAAGAGAGGGGAAAGCTTTCAGTAACCCCAGTGGAGCTTTGGGGCTACATTGTGTTCATGTGCTGCTGAAGCTGATGATGTGCCAGTATGAACCAGCTCATCAGATGGGCACAGGCTCTCTCTGTTCTTTCCTAGGAAGGTGGCAGATAAAAGACAAGGCATTCAAGTAGCTGACAGGGTAACCTGTAAGTGCCTGTCCTGAGCAATCTACTTGTCAGCTTTGCTGGCTAAGAGAGGAGACGTGTGCCACAGCTGTCAGCTTTGTGTCATCTTTCCTCTCTGCCTTTCATCGTCCTTCATCCCATGAATGGAGGGTTTCTTTTACTTTCTTTTTTTGGCCCAGCTCGCAGGAGCTCCTTTGTCCCACTGCCTTAATGGATCTTGGGAGTGTGCAAATCCAGCCAGTTCCAGGAATGGCTAAATGGGGAACAGGACCAGAGGCATAAGGAAACCATCATCATCATCATCATCATCATCATCCAACAGGCACACTGAGGCCTAGAGGTGTAAATGCTCAGCCCACCCTGGAGGTGACTGAACCCAGAGCCTGCCCTTTGGGCTACCATAACACGCTGGCAGTTGGCCACAAGCACAGCACAAAGGACAGGGCTTTCCTTTTTCCCTGTGAGTGATTCCACAAGCACTTCATCACAAGGGCAAATGCCTGTGAAAACAGGAATTTCAAAGCTGCTTTTCTCTATCAGTGCATCAATGCCATCACTAATATAAGTAGCTTCCAAGTCTGACCAGGAAAATCCCTGCACCTGATGCATTCCCCTACTTCTCCCTGGCAGGAGCTGTTTAAGCCAGGCACTCCCAGCTGTTGGAGATGTGGGTAAAGAGCATTTAAACATCCACCTTCTCATGGAGATAAAGGGCTCACTCCTCAGCCTTCTTCCCCTCCACCACAATTATCTAACAGAAGGTAGGGATGGATCATAAAAATCTCTGGCTTTGAGCAGAAACATCCATCTAAAACAATAATGATGTCTTCAGGCAAATCTCCTCGATTCCTCAGAATTGCCAGAACACACACAGGAAGGAGGCTGTGGAGCTCCTGTGCAAATTCAGAAGAGTTGTGACAGAAAGAGCTGTCAAAGTAGCACTAGAGACTGGCAAGAGCACATATTTAATTTTAGAAAAATAGCATAGCTATGATTGCAAGCCATGGGAGGGGAAGGAACACCTTCAGAAGCATAACTCAGAAGAATGGCACACAGGGAAAAATGAAGCATCAGCAGCTGGCACTGCAGCTCTGATAAGGGGCCGGGGGATTGCAGGCAGATGCATTTTATTGTCAAACAGATTCTAATGAAGTGTCTCAATTTAAGAATGTCAACAATATTGTACTTTGATCAAGAATATTTCATCATTCCTGGATCAAAGGGGTTTTTGTCTGACCTTTTTATTCCCTTTCCTTTCAGAAACATAAACCATCAGATTTAAAGGTATATGAACTTTGACTCTCTTCTCTGACTAGAAGTAAAAAAGCCTAATGGTGAAAGTTGCCCTCCTGAGCACAGGGGTGGACCTGGTGGGATGCAGAGGCTGCTCCCAGCTGGCATTAGTCTTTGATTCTGTGAAAGTAAATGTCAAAGTAATTACTGAGATGCAGCTCTGAGTGAAAATTCCAATTTCTGCTCATCTCTCCTGCTGCTTTCTGGGAGGCAGAAGGTAAAAGCTCACTAATGTTTCCTTTCCTTTTCAGATACCCACTTGCTAGATGACATTTACTTCAGAGTTTGGGTATTAAGCAAGGAATTCTGAGCCTGTTCTGCTTCCAAATGTGGACTGACTGCCAAACAGAAAAAGGAGAAGGGAGTGAAAGAAAACATTTGCAATACCTTTGGAAAGACAAGCGTTCAGGTGGCGAGCAGCTCTCAGTTTTCAAGGGTTTCTTGTCAAAGATGCAAGTTCCTGCATGCTCAGCTCTGGGCTTTTTTAACCTATCCATTAGGGAGATGAATTTTTAGATAACTACATGACACTTGCTGTGTTCATGCTGGTCATTCTGCCTGGGTGTTCCAGCCCTGCTCTCAGCATGCCCCAGGATGTGCTGCTGCTGTGGCCAGGCCAGCTCTGCCACATTTGTCACAGCAACCTGCACAATGAGCATCACCCTCAGTACCTTCCAAACACCTCTGCAGCCATCCCTGCCATTGGGAGAGTTTGGAAACAACAAGGAGGTGAAGTTAAAAGAGAATTTTGCCTATCTTAGATATAACTATGATTTCTATCTGTAAAACTTACAGTGCCTGATCACCTCACAAGCTTATCCACTCAGGGGAGTTAGGCACTGAGTCTGACCAGCAGATCCCAAAGGTATTTATAGAATTCCCTGTGGAACTGACTGACACAGATCCATCCAGTGTCTTAGAGCAAGCCTGTTGTCAAACAGGTAAAGAAGTTCCTGAGGACAAACATTTTCTGAACTTCCCAAGTTTATAGGGGAAAATATTTGTGGGACCCTGCAGCAAGGGTTGTTTTGGCTCTGGCTGGAGAGAAAGATTGCAACTGAATGAAAAGTATATTGCAGTTGAGGGCTTTTTTACAGATAAAATACTGCTTGACAAAGTATAAATTATTGCTTTATTTATCAGAGTGAGATAATTCAAAGTCAAGAGAAATGAAACTGGAATATTTTAACTTCACTGTTTTTCACAGCTACCTGCTCACTGTTTTAAACAATAAAGGCCACAGTTAGCCCATTACTGATAAATAAAACACATTCTTAAAAGACAATATAATCCTACTTCATACATCATCATTACTTGGCAAGAAAACAAACAAATGCAGTGGGTTTTATCACAGACTCGCATTTGATCAGGAGCACAATAATCTCATTCAAATCAACACCATAACTAGAAAGTAATTGCTGTATAATCAGACATCAAACAGACAAAATCACCCTGGGTGTTTCTAACAAAATCACTTGGTGTCAGTTGAATTCTACTCCCTTTGGATGGTTTATTCACAAAGTGACTGTACTGAGACTTCCTGAAGCCCCTTCCTAATTCCTTCCCCACTGTAGGAGGGGAGGTGCAGAAATGCAGCACCAGAGAGCTCTGTGCCAGGAGCTGGCCTCAGTGCAGGGGATCATGGACACAGCACATCCCTGCTGTCTGCTCCAGCACCAAACCCAGGCAAACACCATTTCCAGCACCAAACCCAGGCAAACACCATTCCCAGTACCAAGTCCTGGCAAACACCATTCCCAGCCTTTACTTCTGGAGCCACAGCCCAGATTTAGCGACTGGCAGACAGCAGCATCAGGCTGAGAGGCAGGAAACGGGGGGTAATGAGAGGAAAAAATATCTAAGCCTTTTCCCAGCTGGATGAGGGATATTCTCCTGCATTCCCAGTAAGGAAGCTCAGGTTTCAACACTGTGCCCTCAGTGCAGGAGTCAGTGCAAGGAAGTTTTTTCATACACATGGCATGAAAAGCTGAAAAGCTTTCCCACTCACAACCTGGAAGCCCTTTCCTCAGTTTCCATCAGGCTGCTCTGGAAGGCAGGAATCCCTGGAGGTGCCAGTAGGAGCTCCAGTTGATTGTTAACACAAAGGGACAGTTCTAGGAGGAAATCCTTTTGTACTGTGCATCAAATAGTGGTGTAATAATTGTATCATTTTCTCTGAAGAGCCTCAAAGCAAATGATTTCAAAGGCAGGAAGAAGTGAATACCTGGAGCTGTCTAATTACAGACTCTGAGATATGCACAGCAAAGAATTAAAATAAATGATATAGATGGATTATCAGAGAAGAGAGTGGGGCTGATAAGCCATATTTAGTATACTAATCCTGACTGTTTGTTTTGCATTCTTTGAGCCTTTTAAGATGACAGGTTCTGATCAACTGCTTCCCTTAGAGGTTGGCAGCTTTCCTGCTCTAGCAGTTAATTTCTGTTTGATGTTCTCAACTTTGTGTCAATGTACAAACTACTGTTAAGATATATAGCAGCGATTAAAATAATTCATCCATCTGCTTATAATTAAAGACCTAGTTAAATGTAATGACAACTTGATGTAGCAAAGCCAGCTCTCATCTTTTAAAAGGGCTGTGTACATTCAGAAACTAATGCTGTAAATGGGTGACAGACTACTGCAATGTGGCCATTAAATTCAGGGGAATTAATTAAACCTGTTTCATAAAAAAGCCTTAATGACATTTACTGGCAAGACAAGTAAGGCAGAAATTGCAAGAATCCATGATTGCTCCCTCTGGAATCTCACTGCTTCCAGGAGACCTCAGCAGACCCTCCAAGCACCACTGCACTGAGGCAAAAGGGGGTTATGAATTTGCTCTCCCATAAGGGTTGTAACTGCAAATTGAAGTCTCTGCTGGCTGGTCCCCAGCCAAGAACATAAACAGAGGGAAGGGACAAACACAATCCTGACACTTTGGGCATTGAGAGCAGTGAGCTCTGTGAATAGGAAATGTTTGTGAGGATCAGAAAATACAGCAGGAACCATGGGGACAGGGAAAGCTTCATTAATCCTGGGAAATAAAACAAAGACATCCCCAATGTCTTCTTTCTACTTTCTGGCTTTGCTTGTTGGCAAGAGGAAAGATGTGCCACTTACTCAAAATATTGTATGTTGTGGCAGAAAAATCTCAGGGACTTCCATCACCTTACGTCAGATCCAGGATTTCCATTGTCTTGAACAAGACCAGGATCAGCATCAGAAGCTGATCTGTGGAATGACTGATGCTGACTTTGCATTGGTTTGGATCTATTCAAGTGTCTTTCAAAAACTTCCAATAATGTAGAGCCTTGTAATGAATTAATTTGGGTCCAAAGAAACATTAACTCAGTCTGAAGGGATTACTTTATTTCAATATTGAAGTGTTTTAACGAGGCAATTTTGAAACACAAGCCCCCTTGAATTGTTAGATTACAAGATCTACCTGACTGGAACATTTTTTTTAAATAGGAGAACAATTTTGCAAAAGTGTCATATATTTGTGAAACTATTATCATAACTAAATCTCTTTATTTTTTCTGAAAAATCCTATTTCAACTGAAATCTGTCACCCAAGCCAGAGGCTGGGAATATTCTTCAGGTTTTTGCAGTCACAAAGAAATTCTTGCCTGATTCCATTATTCCCTTTTCAATGAACTCTGGAAGTATAAAACAGTGGAGTCTCCACAGAAAACCAAGGGGACAGAAGAATAAAAATAGAATCAAAATATAAAATAGAATATAAAATAGAATCAAAATCTTCTTTATCTTTGCAATGTTATTTGAACAGGTGTATGCAGTGAAGCCTCCCCTAATTCCCACCTTCCCTTCCCATTCTGGGTGTAAAACAAGATATTGCTGAAAATTTCATTGGTTTAAGGCTTTTTCCTCTTTTGCCCTCCTTGCAATTAAAAAAGAGAAATCCACACATAAAGCTCAACTTTATGTTCCAGCCTGTGCCTTGACTTTCTGCCCTTCAAATATTCCATGTTACATTCCTGATTGATTAATCCACAATACCTATTTGATAAAGCCCCAGTGCAGAGTGGAAATTATATTTCCACATCACAACCATAAGCTGCTGGATTTCCCCTCCATTTGATTTGAAGTCTTTTGCCAGCTGATTTTATTGTAGGACAAAACTCTCAAGCAGGTCTGAGGTTTGAGTTTGGGGTATTTTCTTTGCTTTACTCACATATTTTAACTATTTTCTCTTTGCCCAGCAGACTGTGAACAACTTTTTGCTGTGTTAATTAATAGATCAACCTTGGTTAATAGATATTGAAGATTTCTTGCTTTGAAGCACCTTTTGCAGCTCCTAGCAAAGTGCCTGGTACTTGATGATAAAACTGGCAAACTCCAATGTTTTCCTCACTGAACTCCCCTGTGGATCAGACAGCACAGTGACAGTTCTGCAGTGCACACACCTCCGCTTCTACATCTGGTGCAGCTCCAGAATTAGTGAAACAAGGGCAGCTGTTAACAGTTCCAACCGGCCAAGGGAAAACCCAGAGGATAAGAAATCTCCTGAGAAGACCCAGAGCCATGAGATTTGCAGTCAGATAGCCAGCCCAACTCTCAGTGACCTCTCTGAGAGAACTGAAAACGTCTGGCTGCTTGTCAAAACTGAACATCCAGCCCTGCTGCTGAAGGAAACCCTCGGTAAGAGATAGCCAAAGCAATATCAAAGGCACAAAATCCATGAGATACAAGTAATGGGGTTGTTTTGGGAATAGCCCTTTCTGGACTGCACGCTCTGTACTGTTCCATAATTATATGCAGACACACCAGTTCCTGCTCTGCCCTAATCAGGATAACACAATCCTTACTGCCTTGAACACACAACCTTGGCGTCCCCTTCTGGACATTTCTCCATGGGCTGAAACTGAGCCAAAATGGCAAAATATTACAGGAGAGACCAAAGGGAGAGTTGCCAATATTCAGACAGAGCAGTTCTTCCATCAGTCACACTCTTGCCTCTCTCTAGTTATAGTCACAACCTCCATCACCACAGGCACCATGGCTCCATCACTGGGTGCACCATGGCTCCATCACTGGGTGCACCATGGCTCCATCCCTGTGTGCACCATGGCTCCATCACCACGGGCACCATGGCTCCATCACCACAGGCACCATGGCTCCATCACTGGGTGCACCATGGCTCCATCACTGGGTGCACCATGGCTCCATCACTGTGGGCACCATGGCTCCATCACCATGTGCACCATCACTCCATCACTGTGTGCACCACGACTCCATCACTGTGTGCACCATCACTCCATCCCTGTGTGCACCATGGCTCCATCACTGGGTGCACCATGGCTCCATCACTGTGTGCACCATGGCTCCATCACTGTGGGCACCATGGCTCCATCACCATGTGCACCATCACTCCATCACTGTGGGCACCATGGCTCCATCACCATGTGCACCATCACTCCATCACTGTGGGCACCATGGCTCCATCACTGTGGGCACCATTCCTCCATCACCACAGGCACCATGGCTCCATCACTGTGTGCCCCATGGCTCCATCACTGTGTGCACCATGGCTCCATCACTGTGGGCACCATGGCTCCATCACCATGTGCACCATCACTCCATCACTGTGTGCACCACGGCTCCATCACTGTGTGCACCATCACTCCATCCCTGTGTGCACCATGGCTCCATCCCTGTGTGCACCATCACTCCATCCCTGTGTGCACCATGGCTCCATCACTGTGGGCACCATTCCTCCATCACCACGGGCACCATGGCTCCATCACTGTGGGCACCATGGCTCCATCACTGTGGGCACCATGGCTCCATCACTGTGGGCACCATGGCTCCATCACCATGTGCACCACGGCTCCATCACTGTGGGCACCATGGCTCCATCACTGTGTGCACCACGGCTCCATCACTGTGTGCACCATCACTCCATCCCTGTGTGCACCATGGCTCCATCACTGTGGGCACCATGGCTCCATCACTGTGTGCACCATGGCTCCATCACTGTGGGCACCATGGCTCCATCACTGTGTGCACCATGACTCCATCCCTGTGTGCACCATGGCTCCATCACTGTGGGCACCATGGCTCCATCACTGTGTGCACCATCACTTCATCCCTGTGTGCACCATGGCTCCATCCCTGTGTGCACCATGACTCCATCCCTGTGTGCACCATGGCTCCATCACTGTGTGCACCGTGGCTCCATCACTGCAGGCACCATGGCTCCATCACCGCAGGATCCATCACTTCATCCCTGTGTGCACCATGGCTCCATCTCTGTGTGCACCATTCCTCCATCACTGTGTGCACCATGGCTCCATCTCTGTGTGCACCATTCTTCCACCACTGTGTGCCCCATGGCTCCATCTCTGTGTGCACCATGGCTCCATCACTGTGGGCACCATGGGTCCATCAGTGTGTGCACCATTCCTCCATCACTGTGTGCACTGTGGCTCCATCACTGTGTGCACCATTCCTCCATCACTGTGTGCACCATGGCTCCATCTCTGTGTGCACCATTCCTCCATCACTGTGTGCACCATGGCTCCATCTCTGTGTGCACCATTCTTCCACCACTGTGTGCCCCATGGCTTCATCTCTGTGTGCACCATGGCTCCATCACTGTGGGCACCATGGCTCCATCACTGTGGGCACCATGGCTCCATCACTGTGGGCACCATGGCTCCATCACTGTGGGCACCATGGCTCCATCACTGTGTGCACCATTCCTCCATCACTGTGTGCACCGTGGCTCCATCACTGTGTGCACCATTCCTCCATCCCTGTGTGCACCATGGCTCCATCCCTGTGTGCACCATGGCTCCATCCCTGTGGGCACCATGGCTCCATCACTGTGTGCTCCATCTGGCCACCCTGCCCTGGACTGCTTTACAGAGCCTGGGACGCTGTCCAGAGCACTCTGCTCAGTGTCCCTGTCAAGATGGCCATCAAAGCCTGGTTAGGGGTCAGGCACCCCAAGCCATTAGCACTCCAGAGTGATTGATTGCCATCATGTGTGGTCTCAATCAAGAGCCGGTAACGAGCTGCATTCATTAATCCCATTTATATGTTTCCATAGTCCAGTCTTGAATTTCAGAGAATAAAAAGGCTTCATACTGAGATTGCACTACCTGGCAAGGAGAAGGAAGTCTCAGAGGGCATAAAGGATTTGCACATGGTTCTGCATTTTGGGAATTTCAGCCCAGGTATTTCTAAATGCCAAGCAGAGTGCACAGCATGGCCTGCACACCTCCCAGCAGCACCAAGTCACAAGATGGTGTTCCCCACCTCTGTGCTATAGTTTCATCTGTACTTATAGGATGCTTTCCTGGCACTTCTAAAATAACTCTCCATGACCACAGCTCTATTCAGTGTTACAGCCACTCCAAGTTTCTGTTCCTGTTTAGACCATTATGGGTTCTCTGCCACTTTGTGTTTGATAACCCCTTATTTTCTTCTTATCACCTCCACCAAAAACCTCATGTTCTGAATATGCCCCCACCACCTTTGGCTGTCCTGTGTTCCTCAAGCCATGCCCCTGTGATAACCTTCAGCAGAGAGCCCATCAGAAGTAACTTGACCCCGTGCCCGACCCTCACATCCCATTTTGAGCAGGCCAGGCTTCCACCCTGTGCTGAGCCCTACACATCAGCCCAGGTTCCTTTCACTAGCATTAAAGCCATGTTTTCCTGCTTCTCCTCCCCAAAGAAACCCTAAAGGAATTATAAAACTAAAGGGTGAAATTCTGTCTCACTTGAAGCCAATGGGAATTCAAATAATAGGCTGCCAAACTTAAAAAAGTTTTCTGGACTTTCTTTCATCCTTTGCGACTTTTTAACACACTTGTTCTTTTGCATCTATAAAGATCAATAAAGGATAAATAGGCATAACAAAAATATCTGAAGTCCAAAAGATTAACATCTCTATTTTTAATGAAAAAGCAAGAAAAGTGATGTTTATGATCTAGTAAGAAAGTTGTCTTTCATCAGAACCATTTTCAATGAGAGATGTGAACAAGATATACTGCCAACATTTAAATTTATCTAACTTTATTGAACTAGTTCTAACTTTAGTCAACATAATGCTTAATATGAGAAGAAAATAGTTTGTTCAAGAATTACTGCTATCACTGGAATCAAATTAGAGATGATAATGATAAGGATAATGATGATGATGATGATAATAATAATAATGTTTATGTAAGGTGTTTCTACAGCCATTTTTACCAGTTAAATATTTCACAGGCCTAAAAAATGTAGATTAAATTAAGCTTTTTTTACTCTTTGATGACACATATCCCTGAAGAAACATCTAAAGTGAACTGCTAAGAATTTGGAGAAGAAAGTTGTAGCAGGGCATTGACCTCATATGAAAACAGAGAAGCAAAACATAAGGATCATGTTTACTCTGTATGAGTTTCCTGTCGACACTGTTTATTATTGGGCAATAAACACACTTGGGCTGTAGAGATATATCTTTAGAAGAGGTATTAAGAATCAAACAGTTTCTGTAAATCTTCTGAGTGGTATTAACATTCAGATTTAAACAAGGTTCCACACATAACACGCATTTGATCATTTAACAGGTCCACTTCCAAAATATTTCTGGCTGCAGATGTCCAGTCAGTATCTGATTCTTCCACTTGGCTTGGCCAAAATCCTGAGATTTATTCTTATTTTAACTAAACATATCCTAAGTTATTTTTATATGTCTCTCTTGGGCCTCAATTTCACTGCAGCAAATTTCTGCAGTGGTGATGGGCTGTAAATGTTCCTTTTTTCCATTTCCCCTCATTTATCCCACTTTGTAGCATTATCTGATAAAAATGCTGAGGACACACTCCCTCCCTCATGCAAAATACAAACAAATGGGACATGAAGAAAAGGCAGCCCCACATCACTGTCCCAGCACTGCCTGGAGTGTGAGGGTGATTTACAGCACCAGGCTGGTGACACTGAGCTGGTTCTGATGACACAAATTTGCTTCTTCAGCACAAAGTAAAATCCCCTCCAAACCTCCTCAGTTAGCATCAGCACATATCCATGATGTCCCAGAGCCTGGAGCAGGGATGATCTAAGGAGTATTTCTCCAGGTTACTCATTCTAATTACTTAGGATCACTTGAAAACCAAAATGTTTCTGTTTGCTTGTCAAAAGGTAAACATGGGAGAAAATGCATTTCAGACTGAAAGAAATGTTTCATTACATTTACAAATGGCAAGTGGGGTTTTTTTGGTTTTTTTTTTTTTTTCCATTTGAGGGCACTTCTTTACTTTTAGATTTTTTTTTTAGTAAGTTTTACTGAACTGATTTTGGAACTCTCTTTCAAAACAAAGCCTAAACCTTTCATGCAAAATGCACTGAAGCGACAGCTCTCACTTCACTCGTTTTTTTCCAGGGTGTGAAAGTTGGGCCAAAATGGTTTGCCAAGTTTTACTGCAAACAGTTTCTGTTGAACTGAGTCTGATTTTTCAGCAAATAAACCAGAGGAGTGACTATTTGTTTTACCTATCTGTGACAGTAACATTGGCAATTCCACCATTAACTTTTCGTCAATGACTAATGCAAAGACACGAGAGACCAACCCTGTTTTACCAAGGGCCTTGGCAGTGTGGATGGGTGTTAATGAGAGGCCTAAACTGAGTTAATGAGAGGGCTAATTAAGCCCTCCATGGTGGTGTGCTTGTGTTTGAACCCACAGCACGTGCCCCAGCCCAAGGCTGGGCAGCCCATCCTGCCCAGCTCTGATTTCCAGCCTGGCTCTGGCTCTCAGTGTCTGACAACTCTCTTACAGTGCCCAAATACCCCCAAAGTGGCCCTTCAAAGCAGCTACACATGTAAGAATAGTAGCCAGCAAGTGTGTGAATACAGGCAACCTTCTCCCACTCCTCAGAAAGTCAATGTCCAGAGCACAGCCCTCCTCTGGCCTGTCAACACGCGCTGCCTCACTGCTCAGCCTCTGGAGATTGCGGCCTGGAGGGAAGGTGATGGGAACTGAACTTTGGCTCTCAAGAGCACCTGGCTTTGTTATCTCTAAGGGCCCAGGAAGATTTCAGGCACTATCAGTCCATGCCATGTCCTGACACTTGACTCACAAAGTGGCACTGGTGTTGGCTTACCTCCAGGCTGCAGATAGCGACTGTCAGCAGCGAGGTGAAAATAAATGGAGTGGAACAGAAGCAGAGATCCTGCTGCTTCTTCTGGGAAAATACAGCATCCCACATTGCTGAGGAGCCCTCTCTCTCCTGACTCTCTCTGAACATCAAGATCTTCACTACAGAGTCCAGGAGGCTGAGTTCACACAGCACACAGATAATGAATTCTTTTTAGTGCATTATCTCCATCTCTGCAGTGGCCACAGGGAAATGCTAAAAATCCTGCCAAATGTCAGGCCAAGACTGTGTGGATCCTAGAAACGCAGCTATGACACAGATTCCAAGCATCACTGAAAGCAAGGAAGTTCCTCATTTTCCCCATGCAATTTGCTCTTCTTCCAGAAGATGAGTATATTGTTATGTGCAGATACATGCTGTATTTCCTACTCAGAATGAAGACACTGGAAGCCCATAGCCCCAGACAGCACACCAAATCACAGCCCACAGTTTGATGTGAATGCACTTCAGCCAGAAGCTGGAGGCTGATGATAATAACCTGACATCTCTCTGGGAGCAGATACCAGGCTGCAAAACTGATCTTCTGCCACTGCTGAGCCTGCCTGTGTTACGTGCATAAGACAGATGCAGGAATGCCCCAGGAAGGAGCAGACACTGCTTTCAATGAGAAACCAGATAACAGTGAGGAAAGCAGCTGCTTCAGAGAAACTTGGGTGCTTCTCAAGCATTCAGAACTGCAGAGGCATTTAGTGTTTGCTCTTTTATCAGTGCAGCTGCAAGTGATAATTCAACCTCCAAGTGGTCTGTGCTTTTGTTCTGTTTGAATTGAAAAATGCCCAAACAAAAATCCCTGCATTGTATCAGGATTATATGCTTGAAAGGAACTGAACAAATTGCATTTAGAATGATCAAAATGATCCATTTTCCTTACCGTGTTGCTGGTAGACAAAGGTTGGTGTTTGAAAATCAAATTTTACCACTATCAATGTTACTGCCTGATGTGAGTGCAGTGATATAACTTTATCAGGCAAATTCCAAGACAGATTTACCCAAAAGAAAGTTATCTTTATCATCCTCCTCTTGCAAACAGCAGTTGCCAGTGTGACACACTGACACTTCACTAGACATCCTAAGCATCTTTATCATCTCAATATCCCAAAATAGAAGCCTTCTGTATGCTGATGTCTCCACAGGAATACACTTGCAAATGCTGTTCATCCTTCTATAAGAACGATATAAAATAATAATAAACACTCTTACAAATTACTGCACTATGAATATTGCTTCTCTTACAGCCTCCCATGTTTGAGACAGAGAATAAGGCCCAGCTTCTTGTATATTTAGAAACCTCATTCCCACTAAAAATCGAGCCTAAATCCTGGTTTGAATTAAGCCTCACCTTTTGTGAATGAGGTACCAGACAAGAGCTCTGCTGCTGCTGCTGCAGGAATCTCCAGCACGACACGAGGCTGCTGCTGCACCCCAAGATGCAGTGACCTGAGCTCACTGCCCACCCCAACAAAACAGCACTGCCAGTGTTAGGGACCTGTATTTAGACTGGTATCTGAATCCATGGAGAACTCAGCAGGAAAAACATCCCAACAGAAACACCTCCTGGATGCTCCCTGCTTCCCAAACAACAATTTCCCCCAGCAGAAATGTTGATTTAAGCTGTTCATGTTAACGTGAGTGCAGGATAAGGTTATGTGATTCTTGGAGCCACCAGGCCAGGTCGTGAATGATGCAGTAATGAAAAGAAAATTCCATGCTCATTGCCCAGCAAATAAAGACAGGATTGTGAAACCTGCTCTGTTGAGTGCTGCTTGGTGCGGGCACAGATTTGCAGAAGAGCCCCTCACAGATGCTGGAGACTTTTGAACATCATCTCCCAGCCATTTCTCTAAAATTTCTTAGAGCTGAGCACTGTGAAATGTTGTTTATGAATGCAAGCTCTGATAGCTACACCCTGGTCCAAGATTCAGGCACGCTGCCTGTCCACAGAAAGTGAAGTCCCATTAAATTCTGTAGTGCCAACCATACTGTCCTGGGTCAGAAACTCCCAAATCCCATTGGGAATTGCCCTGGAGTGTAATGAAATCCCTTCCCCACAGCCTGGCAAGCTTAAACTCTCCTAACCTCTAGACTGACATGAATCCAAAGAGGTTAAGAGAGACCCTCATCATAACCCCAGGATTTCCCTGCTGAGTTTCTGTACTAAAACCTCTCCTGGGGAAGAAGCAGTGACCCCAGGGGAACAAACAAGGCTTTCTGAGCCTCAGTTCCAGGGTGCTGCACATGCACAGTTTCCACTGACTTGCTTAGAACTAAAGGTGCTCAATGGCTCCAGAAGTCATAATAAAGGGTTGCCTCCTATGGAGAGTTCTGATTATTTAGATTCTGCAATTGCTCATATTACCATGTCAAGAGGGGTTTTTTTCAGGACATCATTATCTCCAATTTCCTAGGCTTTCAATGTTTTTCCTAGGGATAATCCCCTACAATGTGGGGTTTTTTTCAATACATGCACTGAACAAAGTTCTCATACATGGAATGTAGAAGTTTTTATATAAACTTTCTAAAAAAGCCCAAAGCCTTCAGTTTCAATTTGGTTCTTTAGAGAGGTGCAAAAGCTTTGGTGTATTTTTAAAAGCAGAGCATTAGAAAGAATTTTTTTTTTCCCCTGGCTTAACTGACCCCAGAGTTCAACCTTAGCCAAGCTGATAGTTGAGAAAGTAAACTAATTACCACATTATGTCCAGAGCCTGCCCTGCCCCAGCATCACTGACCCAACATTGTCACACTGCACCTTCTTTTCCACACTTCTCAAAATTCATTTCAGTGAATCAGAGATGCTCCTGGATCATCCACTACCTCAGCATAGCAACCACCAGGACAAGGCAGCTGTGCAGTGGTTTTGGAGCATCCACTGCCTCTGCTAAATAAGCATTTTCATGACAAAAGTCAAGAAATAATTAACAATTTCAAGAAGTTCCTGAAACCTCTATTTAAAGTGCCTTAAGTTGTAAGTTCAAGGAAGGCAATGCCTTTGTGACAGCACAGCTGTCAATTAAAAAGATTCCCAGGGCCTCCTGGTTAGTCTGACTCTTGGTCTTTAGAATTATATGAATATAGGCTTAAGACCACCCAAATCCCCTTTTTTTTTTTTTTCTTTTTGAGAGGGGGAGAGAAAGAGAACATGCACACAAGAGGGTGAAAGAGACCATTAGCCTGGTGCTGGCCAAGTGTAGTTTTACAGTACCAAAGATGTGGCAGCAGCACTGACCTGTGCCAGCAGCTGTATTTACACTAGAGCCTAGCAGGAAAGGCACACTGGAGGGGATGGTACACACACTGCAGGATGCACTGGCCTTTGGAGGGCTGCTTTAACCCACGTGTGCAGGGTCCAGCTGCAGGAATTAATCCCCTGCCAAAGCACCACTGGGGGTAGCTGACTTTTGTCTCTTGCTTAGTGAGTACGTGGCTGATTTTGCACCTAAACCTCACCTCTCCACCAGGAATCACTCCCACACAGTGGGACGTGTTCTGCTGGAGAGCCAGAAACAATCCTGGTTATCCCCTATTTTATTAGCATCACCAGCATGACTGATGTGCTGAAGGAAAGAGGATGAGCAGCCTGTAGTCTGCAGGACAGGCTTAGAAAATAGGGGAAAATCAGAGCTTAAAATCTCCAATTCATTTTTAAAAAACCAATAAACTGAACTAAATTTAAAGTATCTGTTCTCAGCAGAGAGGAAAAAGATAGAAACATTTCAACTTGCACAGTTTAGCACCTTATTGGAGCTGATCTCCCCAGGCTCCTCCAGGGATGAGGCAGGGCTGGAGGCCTGGGTTCTCCACAGATGATACAGAGGGACAGGGAGCCAAGACAGGCCCTGGGAGGCAGGGGCTGTGCCCCTTGGAGATCTGGGCTCAAAGAAATCCATTTGCCCTGGGTCTCTTCAAACTGAAATTCATTACACAGCCTTTGGACAACATTTCTTTGTTTTCTAATTGATTCAGGCTTTCTTAGGCTGATCTCTCAAGACAGAGTTTAAACAAAAAAGAATCAAATACTTGCTTTTTCTGCAGGGAAAACTAAAAAAAATCATAAACATTGCTCTGTAGTTTTCCTGTGCTTCTCCCAGCTGTATCGTTCTTCCTTCACACCATGAGTTCTTGGATAGCAAAGAAAACAGTCTGTGTCTTCAAGAACAAAGGCTGGCAGGAAAATCAAATTAAAAATGACAATCACATTTGCAGCAGTATAGGCAGCTAAAGTGATCACCTTTGTTATTTACACCTCTTCAGGTACTGAGCAGTTCAGAACCCTGTTTTGGCAGCTCCCTGTGCAAGGAAAGGAAACAGCCATCACCAACACAGGGGAAGCATAACTGGCCAGAATCCTCAGGTGCTGAAGCTTTAAGCATGTTCACATGTCCCATTAATTCCTTTATTGCCAGCTGCTTTTAATCCCCTGCCAAAAGCAGGTGCTTTTACACTTCCCCAAATAACAGATGGAATATGGGGCTTGTGAATAGGGGTGCAAGAGTCAAGATATGAGGGGAAGGTGGGACAGGTTGGTGGGGAAGGGAGCAAGGAAGAGGGGACAAAGTTCAAAGTCATAGGAAGATTTCGCATGAACTTGTCATGTAAGAGGCTCCAGCAGACAGGAAATCCAAACCCTGACATGTTTGGACATAAGTTTTCAGCACAGGAAGTGTTCCAGTCTGCAGGACCTGAGCAAAGGCACTGGTGCAGGCAGAGCAGGAACGTGCAGTGACTTTGGTTCAAGTTTGTTCTCTGCCACAAGCAGGACATGGCTCATTCCTGAGCTTCAGCCCCACAGGAGCCAGACCAGGCTGACACCAAGCTCCTGCCCACAGCTTTGAGTCAGTGAGGGCAGCAGGGACACCCAGGAGGTGCTCATGGCACCTGAGATGTCACCAGCTACCCTCACAACTCTCTGAGAAAAGCATAATTACTCCAAAACATTGCTAAAACCACTTCATCAGCTTGGGAGCCCTTTATTGCTTCTACCTGAGGCACTTCAGGCCAGGCCTGCAGCAAGCTCTCATGTGTAGTACAAAGAATGATATAGAATTATAGAAGAGTTGGAGGTGGAAGGGATTTTAAAGATCATCTCGTTCCAACCCTCTGCCATGGGCAGGGACACCTCCCACATGGCCAGGCTGCTCCAAGATCCATCCAACCTGGCCTAAACTGCTTCATCTTCTGCATCATTCATCCTGCAGAAGCCATGGAAGTGCTTTCACTCATTCACTTGTCCTGGTTTAGGCACTTGTTGCATAACCAAACCTTGCACTTCTGGTAAAATAAAACAGAAATGCAGGTCAAGGTGGCAGCAATGGCACACGAGCTCAAGGGCCCAGCTCTGATTTCACACACACAGAATCAGCAAAATCCATTGATTCACAGCAGCCACTCCTCCCACCTACACTCTCCTCGTTGCTGAGGGGTTAGAAGGGAACAAGGCAACTTCAGCTGACCCAAGGACCCTCTGGAAAACAGGAAAAGCCTCTCCTCCCCTTCAGCTGGACAGGCAGTGCCACAGGCTGCAGCCCCAGGCAGGCTTGGAGAGGAGAAGGGAAACTGCTGCAGCTCAGTCCCTGACGTAGGCAGAGGCAGCACCCCTGCTGCCAGAAAGAGCCTTTCAGGGACTCCTTTCACAATATTGGGAATTCCTGCAAAACTCCCATTTCTGAGTGCTGCTCTTCTGTGAAACATCCCCAGTGTTTGCAAAGAAGTGATTATGAATGGCTAACCAGCCGTGCATATATTTCAGGAAAACTTGGAAACAGCCCTGTTATTTTTGGAAACACGGACACTTGCTCACGGCGAGCTGGCAAGGAGGAGTTACTGTGGAAAGTTCCCTGAAGAACAGAGAGTCTGTAGTGCCACCTACTGCCTTACTCCGGGCTGTAACTGCAGATTTGGAAAAACCTCGGAGACAAAAAGTGCCACCCTGGAAAAGCCCCAGGCTCGCCCAGACCTGGCAAGGACCCACAGCAGATTCCTCGTCAGAAGGTGCAGAACACTGCCATGGAGAGATGCAAGAGTGAATCCTGCCTAAGAACTTTGCCACAAAGCATGGTGGCCCTACAAAGAGCACTGAGTTTTAATTACAAGCATCCTTAGTTCTCTTTTTATGCACACAAGCAACAAAGCTAATATGAACTCAATGCCTCCTCAGCTTCACCACAGACCAGCAACAAAAAGTTCCAAAGATACTCCAAATACGTTGCAAAGATACACTATATAAAATTGTGGTTCATTACTTTTTTAACAATTTTAACTTTTTTTCATCATTTAACCTTTTAATGTAATTATAAGTCTCCCTGCTACACAAGACAGAGCACAATTTCCCAGTCTTCAGTCTGCTGATCACTCAGTATTATATAAACCTTCACTAGGCTCACAAAATTTATTCAAAAAATAAGAAGAAATCCAGTCCTTCCCTGTGTGCTTCTATTCAACTGCCCAGTCAAATATATGACTGTTCCCTGAGTACATCTCAATTTTCCTAACCACAAATTCACAAAACATAGATGATTCCACAAAGAAAAACAGATACTGCTTTTGGATTATGACTTATAAACCAGAAAACAAAACATGCAGAAATACAAGGGGAAGGTTGCTTTTCTCCCACAGCTACAGAGTATCAAAGAGCAGTAATTAGAATTTGCTACTCAGTACAACATACTATCAAAATCACCAAAAAGAACATAGCCATTTATTCATAAATGTGGTCTGGATTATACAGGCACTGTAGATGCTTGGTTGGATGTGTGTCTGGTCTGGTTTGTGTTTGGTTTGGAATCCATTCATTTAGTCCTTAATTTGCCATTAAGGAACTGATACAGCAAGTGTGCACATTAAACATTTAAATACGGGTGCCTGGAGGCACAGAGAGCTAAACAACTGCAAGTGGTTATGGCTGAAAGTTTAAACAAGTGATTTTCCTTCCTCCACAAAGATGAGGTTAAAGGTTGGACCAGACGACCTCCAGAGATCCCTCCAACCTAAACTCTTCTATCATTCAAGCACATGCAAGTGCAGGAGGAACCAGCCAATAAGGGAGGGCAAAGTGGAGCGTAATGCTCAGGAACATCACTCCCCATGTACAGCAGGACACAGCTCCTCCATCCAGCTCCTGGGACACTTCAGTCCACATCTTCAGAAGGATTCAGGTGAGACACTGCTGTGACATCAGCAGGACTTGAGCTCCTTCATACCCAGGGTCTTGCACAAGGTGTCAAGCTGCAGACTTTTGAGAAAGCTCAGAGACACCGAGTTCCCCAGGCTCAGTGACATGAGTTCTTCAGCTTACGTTGGTTCTTTTTAAAAAAGCTGATAGAGAATAAATTCTACTCCATTAGGTCATGCCAGAATCATTAAGTTGCAATAAAAATAAAAAAAAAATGCAAAACTGCAGATCAGGTGTAATACACACTGAAGTATGAGACTCTTTCTTCTACTTAAATTTTTCTTTTCTTGATCCATTAGTACACGTAGGAAAGATTTTAAGAGGGGGATTCAGACCAACTTATCCGAAACTAAAATTTTGTTACATTAACTGGACTTCACCTCCTTTAATATCAGGTAGCCACACAAATGGGTGTTGTGGACCAAAAAATATTGGGTTTAGCTCAGAAGGGATAAGACAACTCTTTTTTGCTTTTTGCTACTATTGAATTGTAAGGGTTGCCATCAGGTCTGGGCAAATACAAAGAATCTGAAAATGCTGACATGAACTCCCCAGTTGAATTCTGTTTGTATCATTCTTTTGTGCAAAATGCCTGAATTTCAGAGCAAAGCTTCCAGAAGAGATGACAAAATACACATCAAACTCTCTTCTTCCTACACAGGAACAAGATCTGCATCTATTTAAGGAACTGGCAGGATACATTAATTACCCAAGAACAAGGTTTGGCCAACTATCTTTAGTGGCTCTGTATAACCAAGCTTTAAATAAGTGCACAGAATGGAGGCAACAGTGTGCAGAGGCAGCAAGTGGCACTTAAAAAGCACAGCCTTGCTCCTGAGCAAACAGCCATGGTTTCCGTGGTGGTTATAAGGAATTTGCTTTGAATCTGCATTAAATAGCCAAATTTTCTACATCCTGTTTGATGCATTTTGAAAACATCTGTTTTGATTAACTTGAAATCAGTGCGGCACGTTAACATCTCAGAGGAAATTAGGTTCATTTAATTTGGATTTCAGGCTGTGGTCCCCTTCCTCTGGTGATATCAGGAAGGGATTTATATATGGAGGTTGTGCTTCTGCCATGCCTGGTGATGGTGGCAGCTGAGCACTCTGAGCATGGAGTAGGATACCTGGAGCCCAGGTGTGCTTCGATTGACTCCCCTGGCTGCTGGGGATTCATTCAGGGCAGGAATTGGCCAGATGAGAATTAAATCCTGTGGGATCCAAATTCTAGATGGAAAATCCTAAGAGGTGTGGTTCCCCTTGTCTGATTTCCCCTACAAAGATGGAAAACAGTAGGAGCTGTTTTCACAAGCTTGTCTTGGTTTCAAGCACTGAAGGTAAGGGGTGAGACCAGACAATTCTGAGAAATGGAAACCAATTGAAGCCGTGTCCCACCATTCCTGTGGGTAAGAATAATTTCCAGAGCAAAACACCTTTCCACATGCATCTGCTGGGGTACAGCAAGCTGAAAGATGGGCTTTCTCCACAGAAAAGGTAATTTTCTTCTGAATAAGGAAAAAAAGCCAAAGTCAGTAGTACACCCATTTGAAAAAGCCACTCCAGTATTACAGATGCTGTAATTCAGTTGCCTCACATTCCTGCACTCCTGTATCTGCAATCGCTTCTGGTTTGATGGAAGCTCTCAACTGGAAATGAAACAAGGAAAAGAACAGCACAGGTATCCTGGGAATCTTTAAGCATCATTCAGCATGGACACCTGGTCAGGCAAACCTGCCCAACAGGAACACAGGGACACTGAAACAGTAAAATCAAAATAATACAGAAGTACCAGGATTGCAATCTATGGAAAACCTTCCGAATGAGGTGACTGAAATATTTGAAATTACAGAATTAGGAGTACTGCAGGCACAGCTTGCAAGGGAGGAGCCAAAGAAAATGCCTCAGGTCTGTTTATAGATAAAGTCCATTTTAATCCCATATTTTCTCAACCACTCATTTTTAGATATCAGATGTTATCAGCTTCCCACAGCTAAGATTTTCAAAGCAGATTAAAGGTACAAAATATTTTCAATAAATTTGGGGTAACAAAGCACTTGAAAAATCTCCTCTGTGCCCATTCAGCCTTCCAAGACAAGGCCTGCTCCAATTGTGTATTTCTTCACATAGGATCTGGGAGGTTGCACATGTGGCTGCAGGAATAATGGCTGGTCTGAGTTCTCTGATGAGACTTAGCAGTTGGTGAAGTTTCCAGGCTTTGAGCTTCTTTCTGTAGCAATCAAAGAAAGGCAGCTTTGCAGACCTTAGTGTCATATTTCCCTGCTCCTTTCAAAAAACCATCCAGTTTTCAACACAGCTCTAATGATAACTTCACAAAATTCTGTGGTTTTGCTTTGTAGATCATTTAAGTATTTTCTCTCATGTTGCTCCACAGCTCTACTGTGTCAGCTCCAAGTGAATCAAAGAAAACTCAGAGCAAAAGCTGCTTGAAACTGGTAATGCTCTTCTGGATTCTCAGAGGAACCACCAATTTTGCCTGATGAGGTTCACTCGAAAGACTTCATTGACTTAAGCAAATCTTTCAACATGCATGGCAAGAGTTTAAAGTTTCTAATGAACCATGAAACCAGGCAAGTTTCTAGGGCTTTTTGAGAATGCTTTCCTCAATTCTAGCTCCACATCACAATTTTGCCACCAATCTCACAACGCACAGGACCCATGGGAGCATTGTACAAGCTGCTGAGGAAAGCTGTGACAGCCAGATTAGAACGTGCAGCAGGCCCAGAGGAGCAGAATTTACACCAGCTTGTAGCCAGAGCTCCAAGGGCCAGTCAGAGGGTGAGGTAAGGGCTGAGCAGAGCAACACTGATCTCCTGTAACAAACAGGGGCTAGTTTGGTTTTCTCTTTTTAAACAGGGTTTCATTGTAAAATGTCTCATCAATACTGACAACAATGCATTTGGATCCAGGATAAAACTTCTGGACACAGAGAGGGACTCCATTGCCAAGTATCCTCTGAAATGCTCCTGAGCAGCCTCTAAGGTTGCTGTTTAAAGGAAGATTAAAATCTACAGAAAACACTTGAGCTGCTGAAATCCAGGATCAGTCTTTTGCTCTGTCACAGTGTCCCTACTCAAGTTAGGGCACAGAGAAACTATCTCCCCATTTTCCAAGACTGAGACTTCCTACCTCATGGAAGTCATGGAAATACAGAAGCTTCAAAGACTCCCAGCACTTAGCTGTAGTGAGGATGGAAACGTGAACACTTCATGTAGCTCACCAAGAAGGGGGAAAATTCCCAAAGGTTCTCACCAGTGCTGTCCAAACATACAATGGGCCACTGGCCAAAGCAGGCCCTTGAAGTGAAGGTGGAGGCTTGACCACTGTGTCAGCTTTGGATCACAGCAGTGCTCCATCCTAGAGGGATGCTAAGCACAAGCAAAGCTCATTTGAAATCCAGAAAATGCATCAGCATTTGGCAGCTCTCTCTGGGCAATGAAAACAATTGGTTTTATTTCTAATTTCACTGAAGGATTCACATGTAGATTCACATGTAGCAGCAGGCCTCCTAAAGGTCTGATATTCAGAGTGCAAACACAAATCTGGTGCAGCTCCAAACAGTAATTCCATTTATCCCCTCAGTTACAGAAGCAGCAGAACCACCAAATCCCAGTTCCTCTTCACTAGTCAGCACTGGACTGACCTTAACTCCTTTACTTCAGTTTAAACATTGTCACTTGAATTTTCCTGTTTCTCAAAATCCTTCTGTATCCATATAAGAAAAGATACATGAAAGGGAGAAGCTTGTGTACTTTTTAACATGTTAACTTTGAGGACAAAGATTAGAAACCTCTCAGTGACACAGACTGGAGTTAATTAGACAAAATATTCCGTGTGCATACTCTCCTCAAGGCAGCATCTGCAGCTCATGTGTAATGCAAACCATGTTAAGCAGCTCTGTCCAGCCTGATTTCTGTCCAGCTACCAAGGATTCTGACTGAATTTCACCAGACAGAAATGTGCAATTTTTCTGTCATTAGAGAGCACCCAGGGAAGTAGCACAACAAAACGCTTCCTGCTGCTGTTAAAGGCAGGAGGCTGTGATTTCAGCTCAGTCATCTTCTCTCACATCGAGTAATCCACAAATATTTGAGCTTTTTGGCAGCATAACCCCCCCAACACCACAGTAGCAGAATCTTTTCCTCTAAATGTTCCAAGACATTTCCATGTTTGCCTTCTCAGGCTATTGATAGTAAACTGCTTAATAGGAGAGGGCATCTGTGATGCTTTTCCTGACTATTGATAACATCTAGAAGGCTTAAACATGGCCTTTCCTGCTTCAGATTTTAAAGGAGGTTAATTGAGATCAGATACTTAAAGCTGAACTTAACAGCAACAGAGTAAGTGCGCAGTCCAGACTATGGAAAGAAAACATGTTAAAAAATATTTGGAATAGTTAAATAGATCCAGATCAGGCACACATGATAACTTCAGAGCACTTACAAAGAGAATGAAGGACACTGAGGCATTCCTGACTATCTGTAGAGTGCTCACTGGAAACACAGATGGAACTCCAGGGGATCGGAGAGCTGATTTTTATGAGATAGGGAAGAGTTTGGGAACATTTAGTTCAGTCTGTAGACCTGAGTATAACCTCTGTGATACAAAAGAGAGGGTAAGAAATGGATACATGCAACAGAACAAACAGAAATTTCACCTTTACAAGATAACTGGCTCAAAAATAAAATCAGAAGATTTAGAAAGCAGAGAGAGGGAAAAGGAGACATGCTGCAGGATAGCAAACTGGGGGCCAGAGAGAAGTCAGTCATTTGTTCTCTTCCTCCCCCAAGGACAGGACAAGAGTGAAGGACTACATTATAAAAACAAAAGAAATTCAGCTGAGAAGTCAAAAAGATGTTTAAAAGTTGAGGAATAGTTGTAGAGACTGTGAGATTGTAGAGACTATGAAATGACCTGTCACAAATTTCTAGACCCTGTCAGAGTGGTTCCAGCTAATTATTTACTTGATTGCAGTTATGCCTTCCAGCATCTCCTCTTGCCCCTGACATCCCATTTCACTCCTCCTTGTCTCACAATCTCTTCCTAGCACCACTTCTTCCCCCAGCAATGTGGAAAGGCTTTAAAGAATTGTGCCTCAAGTGAGTGATGAATTAAGATGGAATTAGTGTCATTAATGAGAACATTTTTCAGCCTTTATTAGACCATGGCTATGGTGACTTCTTGTGCTCCAGTTACAGAGTTGCCTCTATTGCAGCACGGTCATGAACAACTTAAAAACACATCTTGAGATTTTCTAGGCATGAGGCAGAATTCCTGAGGACATCAATAGCTCCTGCATAGTGCAGCTTCCAAATTTTTTCCAGTTTGGAAAACACATTGTGTCAGTGCAGAAATAAGCTGTGGTCCTCTAGTTAAGGCCTGTATGACAATAATGCATGTGCAGAAGGCAGCAGAATTATGAAGAACTGCTGGACTCTGGCATTTCTTTCCTCTGAGAGCTTCATAACTTCAACGTTGTATTACCATCAGCTCCTTCCCTGGGATCTATTTTACAAGGAACTTACAAATGGCATGTGTAACAAATGCTATCTATTGCATTTTATTATTCATCTTTTTCCACATATTGACATTTGAGATGCACCCAGGGACTGTGCACAGAGTATGTCTGGCAGCAGTGGTGTGCACTGATGAATGTCCCCTCGGTGCTGATATGAAACACATGGGTTCTATTAGCAAAGCCATGGCTGAAATGATCCATTGGAAATTACTTACCTATTCCATGAACATGACTCACCAAAGCCAGGAATGTTCTACAGATTAACTCTTATGAATTCATGGGAATTAAACCCCTTATGCTGGGAAAAGGGGGAGTTATTTGCAACCACCCAAAGGCTGCAAGGGGTCAGCCCTAAAGTCTTTGGCAGATCTTTGACAGTACAGGAGCAGTTATATATTCAGACAATGAGTAAATGAAAAAAGAAGGGCTGTTGTTATTCCTGTTCACTTTGACAATTTGAAGGTATTTGTCCTTCAAGTTCAGGCTACAACTGAAAAAATAATCCCTATAGAAGTTCTTAGATATGTGCTTAATTCTATTAAAATCAACATTCCACCAAAATTGTTGAAGTACAGCATGTGCTTAAATATTTTTCTGACTAGTGGGTACTTACTTGCCAGGGTTTTATTTTCTTTATTGGTGCAACATTAACTCAAAAGTGCTGTGGACACATAAATATTAGCCAAAACTATTAACTTTTTTGGGATTTCTTGGCCTTTTAAAAAAAAATCTGGTCCAGCTAGAAGGCTGCCTTATCATTAAACCAACATATTAAATTTCTCTGACAGTAAAATCTATCTATAGACATACAGTAACAACAAATTAACCTCCATCTGACATGAATGAAAACAGTTTCTAAGTGGTTATAGTTCCTAAAACAGAATCTATATGCAATAAATATAATTATTTCACTGAAATTGTTAGCACATGTTTTTCTTTTGCAACAGACATGTTCGCTGTACCATCTTTGTTGTATTGATATGTTCTTTAGTAGCCCCTTCTGTGCCTTCATCCTTGATTTAAATTTATCGTGACACATTTTTAAACAATAGCAGGAAACCTCACTTATGACTTTAATTATAAAATGGTGTTATAAAATTATATCCACATTTTACTTTTGGCAGTTGGCAATCCTCATTTAACATAAATAACCCTTCTTGGCCTCAGCAGTTCTCTTTGGTTGATTTCAATGCTTACTGTATGTAATTGATATAAAAACACAAGGTTTAGGAAGCAGTTATTGGAACTTGTTAAAAGAAGTAGTCAAGTTCATAAATGCACTCATTTTGCTATGCTACATGCCAAGAGAATTAATAATGGACGTTTGGGAATTGGGGAGAAACTCTGGCTTTTTAAAGAAAGACTGATGTAACTACAGTATTCCACTCCTATGTTAATTGTTTGGCTCACAGACCCACGGCTTTGTTTCTCTTCCACCCACAGCTGCTTCCAATAATTTTCTAAAACCTGACACATCCATCCACACACATCCATGTTAGACACAGACATCCAGAACTCCACATATGCACTAATACCCGAACAATTCTGCTGTTCTATGCTAAAGAACAGGAGCAAATACCTTAACCTGGTGGCATAATTAAAAGGAAAAGACAATCACATCAGAAGAGGCTGTTCCAGAAGACTGGAATTTATCCATACTAGAAATGAAGCTACTTTGAGTCACTTCCCAAAGCAGGTCACATCAAGGGGCTGATCTTCATCTGAAGATCCCTGGATTTGCACAAAGGCACCTTGGTCTGTCTCACCTCTGCACACTGACAGTACAGGAACATGCAGAGTTCTTTATCTGCATGAGTGGTTAACCCCAGCACTGAATGCTCCAATGCACAGTGGTCACACAAGAGCAGGAAAGGTCACCTGTGCTTAACACAGGGCTGGGCCATCACCTGAACAACTGAAGCAACACCTCTTAACTTCTGCCTGACCATCACACAGCATCACTAACAGGATTAAAGTCAAACATGGGCTAGAAGCACTGGATGAACTAGAAACAAAACCCAGCTCAATTCTCAATTGATGGCTGGTCTGTAGCCTCCACTGAGCTGATGGTCCTTCCCTTCTGAGAACAAATGACTTGGGTTAGGGCCCGCTCAAAGTTTTTCCTTTTGGTATTTTCAGGACACAACTTCAAAATTTCTCTCTCATTAATGCTAATTTATGAGAAAGAATTCAAAACCACTGAGAATGTTTTTCTCAAACTTCCATTTGGCTGGTTTATCTCATACCACAAATAAAAATCAGGCTCAGAACAAGAAGGAGACTTCGTTCTTTCTGCATCAGGATGCATCACCTGAGATCTTGAGGGAGGTGTCCTACAAGCCAAGTGACACAACAGGACAAAGCCATAGCAGAGGTCTGCATTTGTGGATGGCTGGAGAGCTGTGATGCCATAAATTGCCACTAACAAATGCCAGATGTGGATGTTGGGAGCAGGGGCAGCTGGGGAGTTTGGAGGAAAGCTGAGATGCTTAAAATGTACACACTGTCTGTAGGGAGATGGGAGGGCAGGACAGAGGGGCCAGATGTGTGTCTCAGACAGAGACTAGGCAGACCTGCAAGACAAAGCTAAATAAAATTATTAAGCAAATTAATAGTTAAATGAGGGGTCAGGACCTTGGGATAAAACTTTAGGAACATGGAAGGGACAAATACTTTCCCTGCCTCCTCTTCCATCCCCACCCCAGCTGGTTTTATACATCCAAAGCTGATGTGGTTGGTATGTGCTCAGTGAAAGGCCTAAGTGCCCATCAGTCATATATAAGCCATTCTCCTAAGCACAGCCAAGTACCAATGTGTCTCCTATCCTTCTCCAGGGAACAGGGAGAACACACCAATCCCATCACAAAGAAAGGTCTCATCTGCAACTTGCCACTCCCAATTGGTGCTGGAAGCAAGAGCCCTTCTGTGGCTCTGGCCACTCATTAAAGCACTCAGCCAGGAAAACTCAAGGGCACTGGGATTTCAAAAACTTCTTGCATTTTCCCCTCTTCACCATGCAACGACCCAGTCTTTGTGAAACGAGAAAATTCACTAAGTAAATCAATCTTAGGGGTTTTAATTCTTCTCAACCACTGGACTATAACACCCATTTCAAACTCTCAAATCCCATCCCTGTCAGCTGAGACCTACTGACTTTAACCAGGGCTTTGCCCAAGACAGAGCCAGACCAGCCCTGCTGCCTGTCCCAGCGAGGTCCCAAAGCCAGTGGGACCCCTAAAAGCAGCAGGACAGCTGCCAGTTCTTTGGTGTCAGTAGTCCTGAGTGCCTTGTCCTTGCTTGGCCATGGGCAGGTTTGTGCAAGTGTTAAATGAAAGCTGAAAAGGCAGCGGTAGGGAAGACGTCGCCCTGCCCCGAGGTTCAGGAGGGGGCCACATGTGGGAGCTGCCTTTCTCTGGCCCACAGATGGTACAGGGCTGCTGAATAAATAGGAAGCTCACTACCCAGAAGTGGAAGAAATTACTTCAGAGGAGGCTGAGACTCTTGGGACTTCCACGTTTCCTACTATAAATTTGGAGTTTGCTATTTTTATTGAAAAGGGGGTAGAACTTCCTCCTCACACTTCCTATTACTGTAAGCAATATTAATCCTTTAACCTTATAATTAGGGAAAGTCATATTTTGTGGAATCTGAGGTTTTGCAGCCCTCTTGAACTTCTGCAGTAGAAAGTGGGAAAAGGAAGCTGCAAAGATGAAGCTCACCACATCTTTCCTTGTAAGCTGTGATTTTCTTTTCACCTGTGAAAGGAGATTCACATTTTTTCTTTTTAGCCATCATATTTTTCTCTTCCATCTCCAACACTCAGAGTCCATGTAAACAAATGAAAAAAAAAAAAAGCATCACAGTGGAGAAATTTGGGTTTCCTGACTCAGCCAACAACTGCAATCAGAACCCAAAGCCACATCCTCAGCTAACATAAATATGGTGCAACTGAAGCTGATAGAGCAAGGCCTGTCAAACACATCCCTGGCCTGCCTTTTAAACAGAGCTGAGGCAGAATAGCTTCCCTAACACAGGAGGGAAGGAAACAGCAGGGCTCTGTTTGCATGCCTGGCCTAGGAGAGCACAGTGAGGAGCTGGCAGTGGCACCAGGGCGTTTTCATTCAAGTGCTCATCAGAAACAGAGCCATGGCTGATGGCAGGCCCCAGAAGCACTGAAGGAGAAGCAGGACAAAAAGGATCTTCACTGGCTTGTTACCAAAGAGGTGAATCCTCCCTGTTGGCTCAACAGTCTCAGAAGCCAGAAAACATTTCTGCTGAAGTCAGTTTAAAATCTTCCCTCCCACTTTCATTTTAAAACTTAACAGTGAATGAAAGGATTTTCTGCTACAGTGAAGATTAGAAGGATTTATTAAGCAGCAACTATTAGCTTTCACACTATTTTTATTCTGCAAATTATTTTGCAAAACTAGGTGAAATTTCAGATGAAATAAGAAATTGTTAAATCTCTACTTTTATTGTCAAAGTAGGGGAGACAGAAGAGGATTTTTCAGGCTGGGTTGGTTGGTTTTGGCAAACAAGATATTTGTGCCCTTCAAGAGGCCTCTAAATTTTGGGACTGACCTCCTAGAGAAGACACCTGAGCAGATGTAAGCTCCTATTCTGAGTACAGCCATGGCACACAAGCAAGGACTCCTTTCCAGGTTCAGCATCACCTCTGAGCTCCTTCTCTCTTCTGCACATGACTTAAGGCTGCCCATGTCTGTGGAACTCCCATTTCTCTTGTTGGCCCTTTATATTAACAGCTTCACTCCCCAGCTCCCACCTCCACACCTGATATCAGGAAATGCCTGAACAAACCCAATTTTTTCCACTAAACCTTCTGCAGCAGCATCAGCCTCCTTAATTTCAAATTCTGCATGACACTTTCTTATACTTCATGTGCAGGTAAAACTCTCACTAATAACAGATCCATAATGTGTTCCTAGATTTCAATTCCTCCTGCTGATCGTTTATCCAAAACACACAATGTCTGCAGTGCTGGTGCAGTCAGCAGTGCTTCCATGAGCAGTGCATTCCTGGCTGAAAACTGCCATGACAAATGTTTTCTCCTTCCAGGACCTGGCTGATAGTAAAGTTGCAATTGTGTTCTAAAGTCTCCAAAGTTTTCAGTCCTCAACCAAAATAATCTTTGTAAGTGTAACAAATTGCCCAGGTATACCGAAACCCTACAAAACATCAGGCTGAAGAGCCACAGCAAATGCCAGAAGAGGATCTTGGAGACATTTCTTGAACAACAGTGTCCTCTGCTGGCAGGAACCAGCCTCAACCTGTAATGCTGAGCTGCAGCACCGTCCCGGGGATCCTGGGACAGGCATCGAACAGTCTGAGCAGCAAGCCAAGGACAGACCGAAATCAAGACTGAGACAAGATGGCTTTTGGATGGTTTTGTCTGGTTTACCTCCAATAAGGACAGAGGTCAGGGGATATTTGATGCAAAAACCTCTGACAACAAGAAATAAATTTGAATGCGATTCAGGACTGGCCTATGACTCCAAACCCAAGCAAACAGTGCAGCAGCTTGGAAAAGGGATCCAGATTGTTCTCCCAGCCTTACTGCTTTTTGTCAGGGTGTCTCCATGCAAATAAGGTCTCTTCCATCTATTTGGGTTTTGAAAGCATCAGAACAGGGAAGGAAGGCACCATTTTCCCAACTAGATCTTACCCTAAAAAAGGAGCCGAGACAATTCCAAGAGCACACAAATGACACAGTAGTCTGGATTTATTTCCAAGTGTTGCACATGTACTAAAGAGTATTCCTGTTCCAGGAGCATCTTAGGAACTCTGGTAACAACAGAACTCCTGCTAATCCTCTTTGAACACAGTGGAGCTGGGTACCTCCATGTCCCTGAGTGCTGATTCTGAAGAGCTTCTGTTTCAGTGACACTTCCCTGAATACCTGCCCTAATTCTTAAAATAAAAATCAGCAGTTGAAAACCAAGTTTATGTTTGGTGCCTGGCCTTGAACCCTTCCAGAGATGGGGAATCCAGTGCCTCACCACTCTCGCAGAAAAGAACCTTGTTAAAATATCCAACCTAAACCTACTCTGAGTTTCAAGCCATTCCCCCTTGTCCTGTCACTAAATATCCTTGTAAATGGTTTCTCTTCATGTTTCTTGTTGGCTCCCTTCAGGTACTGGAAGGCCACAGTTAGGGCACCCTGAAGCTTCTCTTCTCCAGCCTGAACAATCCCAATTATTTAAGTGCTTCCAGTAGTTAACATCCTTTAAGAACTTTAGGATGTAGTTAACATCCTTTAAGTTACATCACCAGTACAACAAGACTTCTTCCAGCTTTCTTTGGGAGTCAACAGGAGCCATCAGTGGAAGAAACCTCCAACATCTGCAAAAAAACTGCATTGTTGCTTATGGAAGCAGGGGCTGGGCTTGGGAAATGAGGATTGGCAATCAGTGCAATGGCTCAGAACTGGCAGAATTTGAGTGCCACAATGATGGTATTGTGACAAAGGATGGAGAAAAATGCACTGTAAGGTTGAATGAGACAAGGTGACCCAAAGAAGTGAGCAAACTTCATGCTGGGAAAACAGTGGAACTATTTCTAATGATCCTTTAGCTTAGTCTCCAATTCTATTTGTATGCTTTAAGGGACCATAAATATTTTTATCGGCACTCAGGACACAAAGAGAGCTTTCCAGTTTCTATATAAAGAAGTCATTTTGGACAGATCAAAACAATAAAGGCACAGGACTCCTGGATGACAGATGCCAGGATGTTAGTAACCATAAGTGGTTTTCAAATATGGCCCCATCACCATCCCCCACAGTAGCCCTTTCAAGTGGGAATTACAAATTGCTTACTTGGAGAGGAAATTTCAAACAGGCCACTTATCAAAAAGTGCCAAATAAACCTGTCATTGGGATAGAAGTTACAAACCATTCCTAAACTCTGCAGACATTTCCTGAGCCTGTGAACTCTGATCTTGGCTTCTAATAAACATGACATCAGCTCCCCACCACTGCAGACACAAGACACATGACCCACCACCATGTTATCGCTTCCTCTGCAGTTTCTTCAGGATCTGCTCTCAGGCACAACATCAATAGAGGACTTTCTGCTCATTTCAAAATTGGTTTTGGATCAGGTCCTTGAAGGGAGGGCAGCAAAAGCACAGCATGGAATCAGTGTGTGAGCTGCAAATATTATTGCAGGTATCCACTTCAAAGCAACCCTGGATCTGAGACTTTGAGGAGTTTTCCAGGTATTGAGGTAGTGAGTGGGTTAAGACAATACTCCTGTTCCTGTCAAAGACTTATTAACTGCTCACCTCACCTCCAAGAAATATAACAGAGCCTTTAAAAGCTCTGATAAAGCAGGTATGTACTGGATGGCCACTGAATAACATCTCAAAACAGGCTATGAATGACAATACACCAGAAAATTCCAAATACTGGAATGACAGCTTCATTTCCAGAGAAGTTCCAGGGGAGGATTAAGATAATTACAGCACTATGATTTACATTTTCTGTGTAGGCACTTCCTTTTAAGATTTGCTTCTGAAATCAACCTTGGAAAAATATATTTGAAATAAAAGTTCCCATTTATCTCTGCACTGGAAACCTAACTGAGACCCTTATCTGATACACCAAACTAAATAGGCCATCCACTCAATGAGCCAAAATCCCAATAAATACAGAACTTTGGCCCTTGCAGAAGTAACTCAAACATATTATCAAAATACAATTTTTACAAATAAGATATTTGTAAAGATTGTGTGATCTTTAGGGATAGATTGTGGGATTCTAGGGATAGTCACCTAGAAATGGAGCATCTCCTATACTCTCATCTAAAGGACAGGCATTGCCTTCATACTCTGGTATTTCCAAAAAATTTCCAGATCAAACATAAGTCAGAGCTGGCAGGGTATAATGTGCAACATTTAAAATTTTTGTTTATAAATCCTCATGACTAACTCATGAAACTTGCTAGAAAAGACATCTTCAAAAGCCACTAAGAATCCACACAGGTGGAAAATTACAGTGGATGCAGATCTCAAAAGCTTTCCAGGGCTCAGAGAATAACTGCCCACTTTTCCTTTCTGCATTTTCCCTCTTTCATCCTCATCAGTTCAGAACCTGCAATTCCTAAAACTGAAGTCCTGAAGCTCTGTGAGGATCAGAAAGGAGAGCTCCCTGCTCCAGGGTGTGACCTTACCATCAACTCCTCTAATCAAGTTTAGAGCCATTGCCCATAAAGAACATTCTAGCCCAGAGCTGCTCCACTATCCTCAAGTCACAGTGGCCTTGGCATGGGGCTCCTCTGCCAGGTCCAATGGAAATGTTTCACTGCTCTCATGGCAGGGACACGAGGAGGAGCTCACCCCAGGTAATGGATGAACAAGGAGGCACATCTGTGGCTATCACAGCATAGCAGGCCCTTGGGAACCTGCAAAGGTCAAAGCTCCTCTGGATCCTGCTGCAGGTAAGGGGAAGCTCTTCCCAACTCCTGAAATGGACATGAAACAGTTGAGTTTCAGGTTGGTGGATTTCACTCCAAGGACTTATCTCAGGAAAGAGATAAAAAAAATTAATCAGATGGCACAAGATCCCTGGGCCTGCATGCACTGACAATCAAAAAAGCAATTGTCCAGTTTATATTGTCTGGCTGTCTCACAGAATCACAGCATGGTTTGGGTTGGAAGGGACTCTAAAGATGATTGATTTCCAGCTCCCTGCCTGGGCAGGGACACCTCACTCTAGATGAGGTTGCATTTGCCCTTTTGGTTTCAGGGCAGTGGAAGTGCATGGATGTCCCCAGCACTAAGGAGGACCAGGTACTCTGTACCAACATCATGGATCTGCAGCACTTCAGCAGGAAAGCAAAGAGCACACGAGGAGCCCTGACTGCCAGCGGGAGGGAGGGAGCTGGAGTGGGGTTAGTCAGAAGGCAAGGCCGTGCTCTGACCAAGGCAGCCAAGTGATGTTTAATGAGCAGGAAAAATGCAGTGCTTTGGGTTTAATGACTCATGGAGCACGCAGCACCTCCTACCAACGTGCTGTGGCATTCCTGCCCAGGAGGAAGTGTGTCAGCTCCCGAGGCACAGCTCTGCAGCCAACCCAAACACAAACCATGCCCGGCCCTGCTCAGCCCTGACGTTACTGTAGCCCAGGGTTAAGCTCATCTCCCAAGAGCTTGCTAAAATAAAAACCTTTCTGGTTATAAACAAAACACAACTTCCAAACCCAGGCTACCAGGACCGTGCATGGAAGCCCAGCAATTTCCCTGCACACACATCCAGCCTTCCAACATCAAAGTGCCTGCAATCCAACCTGCTGAAGCTAACCTGATTTCCCACTAGGGAGCAAACTTGAACATAGGAATGGGATTTCTGTTTTTACACTACTGCCCTACATTTGCAAATCCCTGAAGGGAATTTTGTCCACAAAAAGGAGGGGCTACAAAGCCAACTATATTGAGCTGTGCAGCAGAGTACAGCTGCACTGAACAAAACCAGCCTGTGACACGAGGAGCAAACAAAAGCCATGAAGTTCCACATAGGAAAAACTAATACATCTCAGCCAACAAAAGAAGAGATTTTTAATTAACTTGTTCTCATCGAGTGCAGAGATAATTAAATTACAGAAACAACCACATCAGCGTAATCAGTTTAGAAGAACCCACATACAGAGACACAGGATTTTGCAAGATCTGTCTGTGCAAAAAAGCACCATTTAAACTGCATTACTCTTCCCTTATTAACTGCACTTATGTGCTTTCTTTTGGAGAAAAGATGACCATTACTCCAATCTAGTTTAATCAAATCCTTGAAAAACTACCACAACTCTTGATCCAATTCTCCAGATATTTTGTACTTTTATTTCATTCTTCTATTCACTCCTGAATGTCACCATCTACTTCATCAAGGTATAGCTCCCTTCCTCCCAGCTGCACAGTAAAGACTGACAATAGAACTTGATTGCATTGAAGGGCTTAAATTTCAAATAAAAAGCCCAAGTGACAAATAAAATAATGAAGCTAGACAGAAATCATTTGTAAGAATGAGCAGCTGTCTGTATCAAATCATGAGGGATCTGCACTACTTTAACTGCAGGACTCTAGGCAAAACAATAACCCACCTCTCCAGTGTCAGCCAAGGTAAAAATCACTCATGGTTTGATCCATGAAGGTCCAGCAAGAGTCACACCAGGCCAAGCACAAAGGAGCACCTTAAACAGGACCACTCATATCCAGGAGTTAAGCATCTGTTGAAGTGTTTTTCCAAAGTGATCCTGATGCCTCAGGTTTTAGCCTTTTTATTTTTCAGGTTCTGTGCTGCTTTAGTGTGTGGGTCAGGGCTCCATATTATGGGATGGTGAGCTCTCTGCAGAATGGAGAGACAAAACAATTCCTTCTCTAGCTGGGGACCAAGGACAAATGATCCAAATCTCAGGCCCAAGAGCACAAACAATGTGGGCTGAAGAGAGAAAAAGAAGAAGGATGGGACTGCATGGACTAAAGCTGTAATTGGACAATTAACTCAATATGCAAATGGAGCAGAACTTATAAAGGAGACAGACCCCATGACTGGTTGTACATTTTGTGACCATTTTGGTTCCCCTGGGGTGCAGCCCTGGTTGGGCTCTTGTGCTGCCCAAGGTGGATCCATTGAGGCCTCCCAATAAATCCCTGCTTTATTCTTCAGCTCTGTCCAGCCTCTGTTCCAGGGCAGCCTTCTCAAAGCATCAATCCAGAATATATAACCTTACCCTTGGGATCAAGGGCTCATGTTAAGGGGAATTCAGGCTGGGAAGGGAGACATCACTGGGGGTGCCCCTTGAGGTTACAGGTGCTCAGAGCAGGGCTCCTCCCACAGAAACCCTGCACACACCTGCCTGATAGAGATGGTGAGATGTGACAGGAAGGGGGAGACTTCCATGTGAGGGAAAGTGCCAGGAATAGCACCAGCAGGCTTGTAAAAGCCCAAAGAGAGATCAATACCACAGCCAACTTCTTTTGCTATTAACAAATTCCACACTAAATCTCAAATTACATAGACTTGACATCACCATATCCTCAAACTCTAATATCTGTGCAGCTCAGCTCCACCAGTTCTAATCCCAGAATCTTCTCCCAGCAAGGCCTCTGATGAGGTTAGGTTTTATAGGAGTAACAAGAAATACCTTTTCAATAGATAATGCTCCAGACAGACTTCAGTCAGGGGGTTAAAAATATTTTTTTTAAACTATTTAAAAGTTTGAACTACAGAAGAAACTGCATGTCTGCTGCTATTTGCTTTTCCTGGAAAAAACCCCAAACTAATAAACAAAAAAACTCCATATGTATATTAAAAAATATCATGACGTCAATTTCTTATTAAGTAATATTTCAATAGAAGATCTTTTCTCCCAGATGTCATCTACATACTAAAGAAAGTTGATTGCTCACACTACTTTGTGAACATGCAGTAGCCAGTGTTTATGAAATCCTGAAAATTATGCCAAGCACATGGTTGTGACAGAAACCTCCAGTGCTTGCTGGGCCCTGAACAGCAACCTGAGAGGAAATATTGATTACACACCTTCATGCAGGGGCAGAAGCACCAGGATGGATCTCACTTGATCACAAGGCAAGGGCAAGCAGGAAACTCAGACAGGAAGAACAACCATTTCAGAGAGTCCTAGGTGGGAAGGGCGCCCCCTGCCCTCAGAGTTAATGATGCAGATGTGTCTGTAAGGGGGCTGTACCCCGAGTGTGCCCTTCACACCCCCCAGGAGTAGCAGGAGGCACGGCACAAGCTCTCATCAGCGTGGCGATCCGAGAAGGCCACCAGGTGTCCCCCGTGCCGCTGCTCCCGGGGCTGCAGTGGCACCTGCTGGTCGCTCACAGGCAGGGATTGGTCCCAGCCTCGCTGTCTCACGGGACACCGGAGCTTCTCACGCTCTTGCACAAGTGTTTGCTCCCCGCTGCTCTTGCCGGGTATTACCATTGCTATTGCTGCCGTTGCGGTGCTTTGGAGATGTCACAGCAAGAGCAGCTCCAGGTGCCGGTCAGGCGAGGAGATGTAAAAGCTCGGAAGGTGAAAGCACCGCTGCGGACAGCCGGGCTGTGTCACCAGGCTGGTCCCAGCAGCAGCAGCAGAGCCCTTGGGATGCCTGGCACTGCTGGGCTTCTGGGCAGGCCCCGATGGCAATTACTGCCAGCCCCTCATCTGGGGCAGTCAGAGCTCCCTCGGTATTTCAGATGACCACATCTTGCAAAGTTTGATTTCTTCAGTCCTCAGACATCTGCACGAGTGAGTGACAGGATGTGATTCAGCCACAGGTAGAGAGGAAAAGGCTGAACCCAATGAGATTTGTGTACAGTGTGTCAGGACAAGGGAGAAGTTTGCCTTTAGGGAGTTTCTCTTTTATCAGTGCTCAGCTCTAACTGCAAAAAACACAGCTCAGCTTGGAAGAAAAGCAGTTAAAGGATCATATGCAAGTATCCAACTCTTGCTTGGTCTTACAAAGAAATCGGTTTTCTTCTGTCACAGCAAGTAAAATAATGACTGGTCCTTCAGCAAGCACGGGCAAGAAACACAACATTGTGTCAGGGCCAGAAAAGAAGAGATGAAGTAACACCACTATATAACAACTGCTGGTTTGGGCATCTTCAGAGACTGCTCCTTTGTAAAGAAATATTTAAAGCAGTACTTCAAGGATTGAAAACACCACCTGTTTTTAAGGATCTGCACACTGACAAGACTCTTCCTTAAATTAGTTTTTAAATAGTCAATAAAATACTTGCTAATGGTTTTGGAACACCCCTGAATCCATATTATGAGGTTTTCCTCACTGTTCTCAAAGCCCAGCCTGGCTTTCAGAGAGGAAGTTCTAAGAGACACGAATTAACACAAGGGTAACAATAAAACTGTAGGAGTTGGTAATCCAGCCAGAGACTGGAAGGGGTGGGGGAGAGAAAAAGAAAAAAACAGGGAAAAACCCTACCCTTAGGCACATGAATCTGCAACATGATTTTTCAGAGTGTTAATTACACTACAGCTTTCACAAGTCACATGCCTTAGGGGAACTCCAGGTGCTGCTCAGCCTCTGGAAAATGCTGATTTAGGTGCAGGAATAGACACAGGGAAGTCTTATTTAAAGCTTCTATTTTTAAAAGGCTGGGTCTAGCATTAAAAAAAAATAAAAAGTATATTTGCACAGTTGGATGGAAACCCAAGTTTAGCAACACAGCATTTGCATTGCTTTCATAGGCATTATTCACTCAGGAAAGTTGCACAACCCCCTTCCACAGCAGCATCCCAAGTTTGCTGATACATTGCACAACTCAGACAGTGCTGCCTTCTCCTCCACACCGAGTCAGTCGTAGGGAGCAGGGAAGAGCTCTTCCCTCAAACCCAATCCAGCCCCAGGAGTTTAATCCAGCCCCCAGGGCACACCTGTGTGGCCCAGCAGAGGGAGAACTGCGGCAGCAGCAGCTCAGCTCTCCCCAGGGCTGTGCCCAAAGGTCAGGAGAAGGCAGGAGCAGCTCAGTGGAAGCCGGCTCAGATCCCACCTGCACCAGAGTCCTGGGGATACTCAGGGCTGTGTTCCCAAGCTCTGCCCTGAGGGAGCAGCCCTTGGCTCCCAGCAGCCTGAGCCAGGGCTGAGGGCTGCAGTAGGGGACACCTGTGCAACTCTGCCTCTGCCACCTGTGGCTCAGAAAGAGCTGATTTACAACAGAGCCTCTCTGCAACCTCCTGCCATTGTGCTTTCCCTGGGAATGGAGTGAGACCACTTTTACATTCCACCCTGCCCCCTAGTTCAGTTTCAGCTCCTCAGGGCAAAACACTATCTTTAGTTCATCTGCACAGACACAGAACTTTCAGTTTCGTTTAGATCATGTAAATATAGCTGTTATATTTAAGCATCTGTAAAGGACAAAGAATGATTTAGGGTACTATTAATATGAGCAATTTCAAACTGAAGAGGTCAAACAAAGGTGAGTCTATTTATCTTAAAAGCTCCCATCCCAATAGCCTCAATCCAGCATCAGATAATATCTCAGAGTGTCACTCCAGCTGAGAGCCAGTACCCTAAAGAAAATAGTTATAATAACAGCACGCAATCAGACAATTATTCTGAACCCAGCCTTTCTCATTCCTGTTTTGGAAAGGATAGTACCAAATCCTGTGTTAGCTTTTGGGATTCTTTCTTTACTTGGTTCTACAGCTGAGATTAAAACTGCAAGACATTCCCATCAGCCATGACAGAATCCACAAGAAACACCCCACAGGGAATGCAAACTCAACCCACTGGCCACCATTTGATGTGATGCTGTCTCTTGTAGCCTTTAACTTTTATGTACACAGTCAGGCATTAACAACTTTTAACTCATAAATTTTACAGCCTCACAGCAGGTGCTTGGCCTCCAAGGGTGGAAAAGGAAAATGTATTTCCTTTAATTAACCATGCAGATACATATTTAGGAGGAAAATTTTCAATATTAGCTTGGTACCACCTCCCTGTAGCCCTGACTAACAGGAGCACAGAAAAGGTAACACCAAGAATTTCTGAAAGTCTTACACCACATAACAGATTTGACAACCAAGCTACACTTTTTTTAAAAGCCTAAAAGACAGTCTAAACCACCTTTTTTTTTGGCTCTGTTTTACAACCACCAGACTGAAGGAAGGCAAAAAAGCTGAATAGTAGGACGAGTTCATCCTTGGTCATGAAAAACAGTTCTGTTTGTAACTCTAGCTTTGCAAAGCCTTATTGCTTCAGCTGAAAGCAGCATGAGAGAGGTCTGTGTCACCAGTCAGCTGTCTGGGGAACATGCTCACAGACATGGTCCTTTTTGGGCAGTTCCCTCCTGGGTCTGCTCTGGTCCCTTCCTCTCACCCTTCTCAGTTCCCCCTAGGGAAGGGGGTTTTGGTAGCAGTGTTAAGTGACTCAGCCTCTGCACCAGGCAGGGAAGTGTTTCACTATGTGGTGCTTTTCAAGCATGAGCCAGCCAGAGACAGAAAAAACCCCCACAGCAGAGTTTAAAAACTCCCACAAGTCCCAACACCCAGAGGGTGGGGACAGAGACACCCTCTGTGAGCTTGACTCATTATGGGTCAGTGCTGCCTGTTCTGTACCAAGGGGCACCCCAATGCTTCAGCCTCAGACCCCAGTTCAGATCTGCAACAGCAACTTCAACGCTCCTAAACCAAGACACTGAGGGGGTTTTATTGTTCCTCTTAATCCAGGTACCACTTACAGGATTTAGATTTTTCTCTTACAGGAACTGAATTTTTCCAACGCTTCAGATATTCAGACCGTGGCTGTTGGTGCCACCAAGCAGCAGTACAGCCAAAGGATACCAAAAGATAAAGCATGGCCACCTCCCACCCGTGAATATTTATCAGAGGGCAGATTTTCAACACAAAGGCTCTGTGTGGTACAGATCAGCTTTTCTCACTACTTTGTCAGTAGTGCCTGGTGCTCATGCCAGGGTTTGCATTGATTAATTTCTCTGTCAGTAATGGGGGGGGGGACACAGAGATACACACTTCACTTCTTTGCCTACAGCAAGTGGAATATACTTACATTTAGCACAACAAAAATCATCTGCCTCCCAAGCACAGATTTCAGAAATCACATCACAAAATAACAAGTTTTCCATGGGGAGGGAGGGCACCACTCTTTCACATCTACCCTCTTTGGTTTTGATGCCAGTATGTGAAGAAAGATCTCCAGTGACCAGCTACAGGATATGAGAACATGGCACTGACATTCTCTGCTCAGCTTTAGCCCTCACCTGCAGTCTAAGCCCAGACACTCAGTACAACAACAGTCACTTCTTCAAGGCCTTAGGAAACTTACAAGTGTCAGCTACTGGCAGGGACATTTCAATATTTTACAAACTTCTTTCTGTAACTTTCCCTACACCGAGAACTCACCAACTGCTCTCCAAACTCTTGGCACTCCCACAAGTAATTCCTTGGAAAAGCTGAAGTTATTGAGTGCCTGAAGAGCCTTGGGGGAAATGCAGCACTTGCACAGGTGCTGCTGTTCCCCATCCCCCTGTGGCTGTGCTCTAGATCTGCTTTTGCCACAGCCTGGCAAACCCCCAGTGGGAAATGCTGCTCTGGGAGGAGGAGGAAGCATTACAGCTATTGCATGGAAAATGTAGAGAATCTAAGTAAGGCAAGCTGGAGAGGAATGGCAATTTGGAAAACATGCATCCACAAACTGGGGTGAGCCCAAGAGTACCCAAAATTAAATACTGAGCATTTTTTTTTCCTATAGTTAAGAAAAAATCATAATAGAAATGAAGAGGCCTATGAAAAAAGAGAAAACATTTCTCCAGACGTTGTGTTTTCTAACAAGAGCATTGACAAAACAATAGAGCCAGTCTTACATGATTAAATCATCACTTGGTGATAATTTATGACATTGGCCTAAGAAAAGCTATTAAAAATACATTGGAATAAGAAATACACATTTTACCAAAAATTCAGTATTTATTATTCTGCCTTTGTCATGTTACTGCCTATTCTCCCAAAACCATACATCTGTCTACTAAGAGACTCTCAGCTATAGATGTTTAGTAGACCCTTCGGAAAAGGAATCAAACTCTAAACAGATCCCATTCAGCCTTAGCTGAGTAACCCCAAGAATAAATTAACACTGCCTATATCCAGTAAACCTCATTCCTGACCAAAGGAAGCTTTGAGCATATAAACTGTAAAGAAGCTGCAAATGGAGGTTTCATTTCCCATCCTTCTCCATGGGAACTCTGGAAGAGAACAGTTATTCCTCAATTACAGTTTCCCCCACTCACCTCTCAAAGGATGAGATTATTACAAGTCTCCAAATCTGGTTTCCTCAGCCTCCTGAAAGATGACTGAAAATGAAAATGCTGCCTCCAAAACACTCCCTAATTTGCAGCTCCTCAGATGTATACCATCACTGCCTCAGATGCTGGAGATATGATCAGTGTTGACTGAAAACCCACCTATTTCCTTGCAACTCTTTATGTTAGATTCACAGAGAACTTACCCCAGCCTCCTTGTCTTCTGGCTTTTTCCACATCTTTTTTTCTTCATCCAGCAAGTGCATTTCCTCTCCAAGGGATCTGGCAGATAGGAGACAGAGGTTTTTTCAGCAGTCCCAGAGCAGTTCAGGTGGAACATGACCCCAGCCCTCCTGGCACAGTAGGACTAGGCTGACATCAAACTCTACAGCCTCTTCTCTCGAGTCAGCTGTTCACAGGTAACTGGGAAGGGAAATAGTACTTACACTTAGAAGAGGTCAGGACTGGGACCAGCCTGGAGATAAAAGTCAATGTTTATTGACTGGCCTGGCAACCATCTTCCCTTTTATTGATTATCTCCCAAGCACCATTTTTTTTCCAATTTGATCAAGAGCTTGTGATCTTGCTTTATTTGTTTAGAGAACAAAACCCAAGAATGTGTTTCTGAGCTGAGCAGCAGGCTTGGTTGTTCACCAACCAATTCACACCTGAATTTTATATTACCCCATAGTCCATACAAAATTATTTGCTCATCTGCAGAGGCACCTTTATTTAAATAATAATAAGCAGGTAGTTTACCAAACTGTCCTACAAAGATCTAAAAAGCCACTGAGTCAAGCCAGTGCCAAGGAGCAGCAAAAGCAGAGTTACTCCCCATGACCTCAAGGATAAACTACCCCTCAGCCTAAGCTTAAGTAGAATGCCTGAAATTGGCCCCAGCTGGGTCTGGCAGGGGTGATTAAAGGTCTCTGTGTGCCCTCAGGTGACAGAAGGCTCTGGAAGTCTTCATGAGCTCTCTAGTGCCTGTCTCCAAGGATGTCTGATATGACAAGTGCATGCATAGACAGTCTAAAGAGATGAGCATGATCAGGGAGCAAGCCTAGGGGAGCAAATATCCTGTGATATTATCTGTGGTTTGACAACTTCACAACTTCATAGTTCTCATAAGAGTAACCATTTGCTGCCCATGATGTGGGTGCCCTTTATACCTCTGCAGTCTTTTTCCGGGGTATGAGTTTAATCTGAAAGATTTTTTTCCTTTATTATCTCTGTTTCTCTTTTCTGTCATTGATATGTTTTTTCCCTTTACATCATCACTGTACCACCGTGTATAAGGCAAGAAAGACTTTTTGTGGAAATCTGCCTCATGGAGAAGCTTTTGCCCCTTTCCTGTCGGTTCAATCCACTTTTACACTGTGCCTCTTCTAGCACATCCTCACCTCACAAACACACCTTTCTGTTCTTTGCCATTGCACCCTCGGAACTGGTTTTCTCCGGTAGCCTCAAACCTGTAAAAGCAACCCCAGGAGCTGCTCGGTGGCCTGGGGCCATGGGTGAGGTGCTGTCTCTGGGCAGCGAGCGAGCGGGTGACCCTGAGCACCGCTGGGGCGGGCAGCGCTCCGAGCCGCCTTCTCCCACCGCTGGCGGGCGGGCAGAGGGAAGGAGAAGGAAGGAAGGGCCGCCTCCCCCCGCTCCTCCCTTGCCGCCTTTCAGAGGCCAGGTGGCGGCGAAGGGCGCGGGAGGAGAGGGGAGCGCTGCCGGCGGGGACGGCAGGTGAGGAGCGCGGGGCGCCCGTGGGGAGCGCGGGGCGATGCCAGAGCGAGCCCGGCACGGGCGGGCGGTGCGCGCTGCCCGCGGCACCTGCGGCGGGCGGGAGTGCCCGAGAGCCGGGGTTGCTGCTTTACAGCCCTGCCGCGGGGCCGCCCGGCACTTCACTTCCTCAAAGTGCGAGTGGCGCTGCCGAGGGTGCTGCGGGCCGGGCCCCCCGGCACCTCCGAGCTGCGCCAGGCACCGCCAGCCCGAGAGAGACTTCGGGACCCCTCTTGACCTTAACCCCGCGTCGGTAGCACCTGGCTCCAGCATGATTCCCATCTTTCTCCATTGAAGTTTGGGGCTGTGAGGGCTAAAATCTGCGGAGAGCTCGATCTGTAGAGCCACTGGTGCTTTTCGATAGCTGCGCTGGCCACGGTGCGCCACAGAAATCCCGAGTGGAGGCAGCAGTAGCCTGAGGACACGTTTCTGGCCTGTTTGATCCACCCGTGCCAGGCCTTGCAAGCTCCCACGTGAAGCCCGGGAGCCGGGGCACGTTCCCGAGCAGATCCAGGCTTGACCTGAAGGCTGTAAGATGTGGAGCCCTGACGGTTTGGGTTTGGTTGGGGTTTAATATTGAGGGGTTCGTTGTCCTCGTCGCTTTGCTTGCCCCGTTTTCAAGACCAGGCTTTGTTTGTGCTGCGTACTCCGGTAGATTTACAAGTGTTTGTGTTGCCTTATCTTCAAAATGAAACCTCCTGGCTGGAAGAGGAAGTGGGGAGGTAAAGAGCGGCTGTAGGGAATGATGGAGTGCCAGGATTAGTGCACTGAGGCCATGCTTTTCCAAGCCGGTGAAAGAAAGGGTTTCGCCCACCCCTTGGGCTGCTCATTTTCACCCGTGCCAGCACAGGCATTTGTGTGCAGAATTAGATTGGGAAGTGAAACCTTATTTATAGACGCCCAAAAAAATCCAGATCAGTTCCTAAGTGTTTTCGCTGGCCCAAGAGGGCAGATGAGACTGCTGCTTTTCTGTAACAATATTGGTTTATAGTGGAACAAGGGTGGGCAAAAGTAGAGTTCATCTGCCAGACTGCACCCCTGTGCTCCTGAAATAAAATCCCATAGCTCTCATCCTTTGGCCATGGATTACTTTTGAAGTTGTTTATTGATGCTTAGGAGCGCGACTAGGGGCATTTTGATTTTTCTATAGTCAGGACTTTTGCTTTGCTATCAATACATTGCAAGGACTGCTATGCTGTGTACCTTATACTGTACTCATGCTGAAAGCCTCCCCTGCCTGGGAGACCAGCTTGGGAGCTGGGCCTTGGATGCTTTAGGAGGGCCAGAGCCCTTCCCCTCCACAGGTACCCCCTGGTCTAGTGCATAGCTCAGCTCATAAATCCACGTGGCACAGGGCAGCACAAATTCAAAATCCTTTATCCCAGAGGCAGGAAAGGCAGAGTTCCCAGTGTCCAATACAATGCCTTTATTTACCAAGGCAAGCCAAGCAAACTTCTTGGATAAGTACCAACCCTTGTTGGTTTAGTAACTGTTTAGTGTAAAGGTGTAGGCTGGCACATGTAAGAACCAGTTAAAAACAGGGCCTGCTCCATAGTGTGGCTTGGCCTCTTGGACTCACACAGTTATGAAGCTGCAGCTCTCTGACTTCGGGCTCTCATGTGTGTCTGTAATTTTGGAACTTCAGGGTGGACTCCCAGCCCCATCCCAGTGAAACTCACTGGTAAGGTGATTTCCCTCTAAAATGATGGCTTTGAGCTGGTCAGATTATTCATTTGTAATGTCATTTGCTCAAGAGGAAATCCATCTAATCTTTAACACATACACTTTCATTGCCTTTATGTTTGGAATCACTTTCCTTGTTAGTCGATTTTGTCATTACCACCTCATCTCTGTTATCCCTTTGATGATAAATTTTGTATCAGTGGCATTGACATCAGGTTTTAAATTACTATGCACTCGTTTTTAAGAAGATCTACAACAGTCTGTAACGTTGTTACATCCTTTCTGGCTTAGTTATTTTCTATGTTGAAAGCAGTCTGAGTAGAGCCCCTTCAGCAAGAGTCTGTGACCTGGGGTCTCGTGTGTTGTTGAAAGTTTGCAATAAATGGAATTCATCCATTTTAGTGCCTATGCCTCAGCTGCAAAGGCCTTTTTCAGGACGGAGAGCTGTCTCACTGATTAAATATCACAAATCCTGCCTGCAGCATCAGTTACCTTATACCTACAAGCTCTTTCTTCAGCAGAACCCAGCAGATGATAACCAAAGCTTCTACTTGGAGCGTCTCCTCTAGTTTGGCTTGGCATGATTACTGTTCACCTGTCCTGGCAGGAGCCTGGTGGGATCTCAGACAATTCACCCTGCTGAGAAGGACACGTGCCTACATCCCTGTGCAAGTCAGCAGGAACTGCAGATCTGTGCCTGGATAATGCTGGCAGAGAGCCACTAAAGTTGTCTCCCCTTGTATGTACCCAAATAGGTAAAACTACTCTCTGGATTTGGTCCCATGGGAGCAAGCTGGCAGAACTGCAAAAGTAAACTTGGATTTGCAGTAAAAATTAGAGCCCTAAGTGTACAAGTTAACAAAATGCCCTTGTTCACTGGACAGATTGCCAAAGCAGATCCCACACCTGTAGGCTTTACAGTGTCCAGGCTGGTAGATTAGCATTGGGTGGTGGGCAAACCCAGCTAAAACTGAGCTATATCTACCCAAATGGAGGCATCTGGGTTGGGGGCGTGGCAAAATCAGAATGAAACCAAAAAATCCCACATTCCTATCTTGCAAGAGCAATTGCAGGAGCAGAGTCTAGTTCAGGGGTAACAAGATAACACTTCTGAAGTTCCATCCAAGGCTGCTGTGAAGTCCTGGCAGCATGGAATGATGTTGAGACTGTAGAGAAATGCATTTGTTTCAGAGTGGAGGAAAAACATCCTGTTTGTTTGGTTGGTTTGCTTTTGCAGAGCTTACACAGACCTTTCCCAAGATGGTTTCCTCAACTGAATATGGGTCGCACACCTGGGACCTCTTGCTGACAGTTGATCATCAACATGAAGGTGTAGAAAAGGAAATTCCACTACAGGTCACAGGGGACCTTCATGTTGGAGGACTGATGCTGAAATTAGTAGAAAAAATCAGTGAGTAAAGACCTGTTTCATTTACAGTGTTGCTAATAATATGCACATCTTTCCCTCTCTGAAGAAATGCTTCTGTGTGTTTTGAAATGGTCCTGCCTTACTTCAGTGTCACAGCACAGTGTATGAAGCTTTTTTTGTGGTCAGAAAACCAGAAACCCCTCCCTGTGTTTCACCCTCCGTGTTACCAAAGTGCCAACCAAATTTTGGGGCTGCCTTTCAGTTAGACAAAGATAATTAAACCAGGCTAATGACTCAAGGATGGAAGGTGTGTGGTTTGGGGAGAGGTAGGTGATGCTCTATTTATCCACCCGAGGCTGTCAGACAGGACCAGTTGTTAAAAGGCACTTCAGGAGTTCCTGTCTCCTGTGCTGTTGTGGCGTTCTAACCTAAGTCTGAGGCATGTTGTCCATTGCATGGATACAGTAGGGAAGAGCTGGGAAAAGCCAAGACTAACCAAGTCAAAGTTAGGAAGTGAAAAGTAAAATCCCCTGTGTGCAGGGGAGCACAGGAAGAGAATCTGACATCAGTTCTGTCACCCCCTCTGCACACTTAGAGACACGGTTCAGCCGGAAACTGATGGTAGCCAGAGTTTCCACTGAGTCAGAAGAAAAAATACTCCACAGTATTTTTTTAAATACTCAGCTGGTGTGAAAAGCTTTATGTATTAATACTTAAAGCAAATCTGTAACTGACTTGTGTCAGCAGCTCTCTTGAGACACAGCTCTTACCAGGGGACTCTGAAATAGGACAGGGCTCTGCTGTGTTATGGACATGCTGAGGAACAGCCTCTGCCTCATGGAGCTGATAAGGAACAAGGATTGGTGCAAAGACTGAAACAGCTTGGCCAAGATCACACAGAAGCTTTACCTGCTACTGCATATTGACATCTGGGAAGTTATTTAATCTTGGAATTCCCATGGAATTAAGAGCAGCAATACTTTTATCTCTTTCCTTGTGCATGGGCTGCTACTCAGCTGTGTGTCACCAAGACTTCCATGGACTGGAAGCTGGTTCTTAACGCTGAGATGAGCTGCTCAGTGCTGCTGCCAGGAGGCTGTGGAAGAGCTTGTGCCCATCTGGGTGACAGGAGATTTTGTAGGAGGATTTTTAGCTTGCACTGACAAGTTCTGAGCTGGAAACCTTTGTGGTTAGTCCTTATCCCAGCACAATCCCAGCAGCATTGCACCATATGTAGCACCAGAATCAGGAGCTGTTCTTTCCCCGTGGATATCCACAGACTAAGGCAGTGCCACAGTCGGCACCTAGGTTAGATCTTCAGGGAAAACAAAGTTGGGTCCCAGTGACTGCCACAAGAATTCAGCAAACAGGATCTAGGTTGGGACCTGTAGCTGCTGCTTTAATCTAAAATATCTGTGTTTGCAGAGACCTGTTTCCAAACTAAGTGTTTGGTATATTTGCTCCATAGTTTGTTAGTAACCATTTTGTATTTTCCCAGAAATAGCACAAGATTGGTCGGACTATGCTTTTTGGTGGGAACAAAAAAAATGTTGGCTTCTGAAAACCCACTGGACACTGGATAAATGCGGGGTGCAGGCAGATGCCAAGCTGATCTTTACTACTCAGCACAAAATGCTGCGGCTTCGCTTGCCAAACATGAAGACTGTGAGACTGAAAGTCAGCTTCTCTTCCATGGTGTTCAGAGCTGTCAGTGACATCTGCAAAATGCTCAGTAAGTAAAGATAAATCTCCTCTGGCAACTAAACTGGAGCATTTATTGGTGACTTTGTTTTGATGTGAAGTCCTTCCTCACAAAACTGTTTATCTCAAAGAGAAATTTGAGACAGGTTTTTGTGGTTTCAGTATGCAGCACATGTCAGTGGTTCTTTGTGATAATTGATGCAAGCACTGTCAGCAATGTGTCCCACGAGCTGCAGGAGTACTGGGTAATCAAAGCTGGCAGTTTTCTAGGAATCTTTGTCCTCCTGGAGCAGGACTTGGTCCTGATTATTCTGTGCCAGTGACTAAGAGCATAAGATTGTCCTACACCAGTCTTCACCACAGGCAATTTTACTGGTGCCAACTGATTTATCACCTATTCTCACTAACAATATGCTATCCAACTCTGCCTGTATGTGTTCACTTCAGATGTAGCATGCTTTAAATGTTCAAGACTTCTGTATGCCCAGATCTGTTCAGGTCAGGGCACATCTAAGAACCCCAGCCCAGCCCATGAATGTCTCACAGCACTGAGTCCCCCACTCTTCCCAAAAATGGAGCATTTCCAAGTAGAGGGTTTGGAGCATGCCAGACATGTGCCTGTGACCAATGGGAATCAGTTGAGTCTACAAGCAGTCTTCAAAATCCCTTTGATTTAGGGCAAAAATAGGGATTAAATTCTTCATCTTAATTTAGATCTTCAAAGCTTAGGCCATTAACACACTCATCTTCAGAAGGTATTTACTGCCTCATATTGATCCACTTTCAATTTCATCTCCTAGCAGTAGATTGTGAAAGGTGCAATGTCTTTATTATACCTAACAACTCTGATATAATGATGCCATAATTGTCCAACTGGCATTTGGCCAAATTAAATATTTCTACATTTTCCCTCCAGGTTGAGTCAGTACAGAAACACCATAACTTTGAATGAGTGAATATTGTCAAAAATGCCTTTGCTTACCCCAGGGTAAAAGTGTTTTTCAGAAATGAAGTGCCAGGTTTGTGACTGGAAATACCTGTCTGGATTAGTAGTGCATTAGAGAACAGTGAGAACCAAGATAGAATCTTGTATGAGAAATGCACTGAATAATAAAAGGCATGAACCTCAATTACAATGGTTCTTGCTTATTCATAATTTAGATATTTCACAGAGGTTATTACGACTGCAGAGCTGTTAGGGAGAAAGAGCTTTTTCCTGGCATTCAAAAATGCAGTTACACTTCCCACAAAAGGAGATTTAAATCTTGTCCAAACTCACAGCCCAAAGTCTTTGGCCTTATTATAGAATTAGTGGATTTTCCACAGCTTCTACTTTCAACCTGCTAAAAAGAAAGTCTAGATTGCAACATGAAGCTTCCTGAAATGCTGTTACCAACCATGGGTGCTCTTTTGGATGTAATCATCTTGCTTCACTTCCCGAACTGCCTTTGTAGACATCAGGCGGCCAGAAGAACTCTCTTTGTTGAAGCAATCAGAAGGCACACTCAAAAAGAAAAAGAAAAAAGACAAGAACAGCAAAGAACCAGCTACAGAAGATATCTTAAACCTGTGCAACTCTCCAGTGAGTTCTGGATTACCAGGTAATGAAAAATCAATATGATTTTATTGTTCTGACTGGAAGTCAAAAGGAGGAAGGAATTCTTTGTTACACAAAGGAGGCCAGTTTCATGTAGGATGGTCTTGAAATCAGTGGCTTCAGGAAGTCTCCAATATGTCAGTGTTTCCCTGTTGTCCCTAGAAATGTGTTCATTTCCATTGATATGAGAAAGGCCACTCTAGAAAACAGGTGTTGGCCCTGCACACAGGATGTGCTGCTGCCCTTTGAAAAAGAGGGACAACACTTAAAATATTCATGAAATTTGGCAACCTGCAAGGAAAATGAGGAATAAAGGCTTGAAAGCATGTGTTTCCTGTGTCCAACACAACTGAGATCTCACAGAGCAACAAAGAGCATTTCTGTCCCTGAGGTCACTCACCTGTGAAAGGACAAGGCCAGCTGGAAACAGCAGAGATAGGAGACTGTCTTGAAAGAAAAGGGGTTTTGTGATGGGAAGTAGTGGACAGGACCATTTTTCATGGCAGTAACATGATGCTCTCAACTTGCAGCCAATCCAGGTTTATACAGTAAGACCATGACACCCATTTATGATCCTGTCAGTGGCTCACCAGCCTCTTCCACCATGACTTGGTTCAGTGATGGTTCCACGGCTGAGCAGAGCTGCAGCATCCTGGCCCTCAGCCATCCCACCTGCTCCCCAGAGATGCTGGCAGAGATGTACCAGCCACGGACTTTGGCTGACAAAGCCAAGCTCAATGCAGGGTAAGGTGCCTCTCTGAGACCCTTTGGGTTTAAAATGAGGAGTGATGTCATTGTGCAGGCTCTGGGCTCAAGTCTCTTGTTAGATGAGGGTAAATTCAGGTGAGCACAGTGGGCACAGCTAAAGGACAGTTTGGGTGGCAAACTCCAAAGGCTTTAAGTAGACAGTGGAAAAAGATGTGGATAAGTTCAATAATTTTGCATTGAAAAGAGGTGACTGAGCTTTGCACAAGTAAACATTGCTTATTGTATATACACAGAAAATGGAAGTTGGAAGTCTATATGAATGCTCCCCCTTCTTGAGTTACATGAATTTCCCCTGGATTTAGAGGAATTAGAGCTGTTTGTTCCCACTTTTGTTTCACAATAGCACTGGAGCTGTGCAGGTGTGATGGTTTCTCCTGTACAGATGGATCTGTGGGTTGTTTTCTTCCACAGCTGGCTGGATTCATCTCGATCACTTATGGAACAAGATGTTCAGGAGGAAGATCAACTTCTTCTACGCTTTAAATATTACACTTTCTTTGATTTGAATCCCAAAGTAAGATCTTTGTTTTTATTGCTATTCATTGTTGGCCTGCTTTCATGTCAAGGAGCTATACAGCAATATAGAATATATATAGCTCCATGTAGAATTTTAGCTAGGATTTGTAACAAGCCCTTCAGAGAGATCAAATTCAGCTTCCCTCCCTCAGCTACGGCTGCACTTTTACCCTCTGGACCCTGAATTGCTGTTCCCCACATGAAATGAGATCTTAAATTTAAAGATGGGGTATGAAGAGCACCAGAAACAGTATCCTTATTTCCAGAGTGGCTGCTTTACTTTCTGCATCTCTTTTAATAGGAAAAATTAAAGGGAAGACTAGACTAGCAGTATCCTAAGTGATGTAGGGAGTCCTGGTTTTGAAATTTGGCTTTAAAATTACATTAATATTGCACTGTCCTCATTGAAATTCACAGCTTTTCTGGGCTGAAGCCCTCAGAAGAAATCAGGTCACTTTCCAGTTTATTTGGCATGTTTTTGGGTGAAATGGCACCCCCACTAAAATCCAAGTACATGTCTCAACTTCAGCAGCCCAAACATTTCTCTTCTCTGCCCCAGCCAGCCCTGGAGCCATAGGATGAAATGCCCAAAAGAGTTTCAGGTAACCAAACCATGTCTCACCTCTGCTGGGAGAGGTCACGCTCCAAGGTTTACCCTCCCATCAGATACATTTCAGCAGCTCTGGGCCTTGAACATTTCTGTGAGTCACTTCAGCTTATTAACCAAGTAGATAATAAGGAATAATCACTTTCCAAAAACCAGAGAGTGAATGAAAGCAGATCTGGCAAATCTCAAGCCAGTGCAAAGACAGACAGAACCAGAAGTGAAAAAGTCAAGAGAGGAAGAAAAGAAGTGAGGAACAAGGGAGTTTTTCAGGTCATATTTGAGTCAGCTGTGTCACGTGAGTGTGGTTTCACATCTTGGTTACCCCAGTCCACGGCTTCCTTCAAAAGGGGATGTTGGGCCTCACCTTCTGCCTCAGCCACGGGCTCCTGGCTGGTTTTGTGCAGGCTCAGGCAGCCGTGGGACCAGGCAGACAATCACAGGAGCTGGTGCAAGGCAAGGAGGGAGCAGAGGAAGGAAGCCATCACAAAGCAGAGTGGCTCAGGCAGCGTGGGTCAGCCAGCCCTGGCCCCGAGGCTGCGCCTAAGCCCCGTTTGCTGTTCCCGCAGTACGACGCCGTGCGCATCAACCAGATCTACGAGCAGGCGCGCTGGGCCATCCTGCTGGAGGAGATCGACTGCACCGAGGAGGAGATGCTCATCTTTGCAGCACTGCAGGCACGTACCCGAGCCCAGGGGCAAAACCTGCTCCTCCAACAGGCAGGCACAGGTTAGGACAAGGCTAGGACACAGCCCAGGAGCTCTGCTTGGACTGGGGGTCTGCTCTTGGGGTGAGAAACACTCAGCAGCATCCATCAGCTACAGCAACTGAATTCAGCAGCAGCACTAACAACCATTAGTCACACAATTATGGAAACAGTTACTAACATTATCTGCACCCAGAATGTAACTGTGATACCACTATTAGTATGAAGTGTGGCTTCCCATACCAGCTACCTTCCCTTCATCTCTTCTTCCTGAAAATTCCTGTAATTCACCATGTGTACACCATGTGAACATTTCCCAACAGCCAGGAAAATCTGAAGATAGGGACACTATGGAGTACTTGGGAATTTAACATGACTGAGCATGGCTTAGTCTCTGACCATAGGTAAAAAAGCACAAACTTGCTTAATAATAAATTCCTTCCTTCTAAATGTAAACAGAGCTGCCAAGAATTCACAGCCTGTCACTGCAGAGCACCAGAGCATTTTGCTTCCCAGTTTCCACCTTGTATGGATGGCAGGAGTAGGGATCCAAACGTAGCAGCCTCCCAGAGCAGGGGCAATTATTCAGCAAAGGAATACAAACACTGATCATTAAAACAGGAAACCATTATCAGCCATTGCACAGGAGCCACAGTGGACATGGCTGTTTCCTTGGGAAACCCCCTGGTTCCTGCAGAACTTCACACAGTTCTCCAAGACCCAGGAGACCCAATGATCTGTTTTCAAACACTGTGATTGTGTGCTGATAATTGATGCATTGACTATTGGATGCTGATGTTTTATTTTAGTACCATGTAAGCAAGTTATCACTATCATCAGAGACACAAGACTCCACCTGTGAATCAGAAGTGGATGAAGTAGAAGCTGCCCTTTCCAATCTGGAAGTGACATTGGAAGGTGGAAATAAAAGCAACTTTTTGGTATGTCCTTTGGGACCCCAGAATTTCTTTTGCTGTGCCAAATCTGTTGACTTGCATGAGCCTTCCTGTTCTTGATTTTTTTTTACAGTTTATTACAAAGTGCATTGTACTAAAATTATTCCTAATTATTCCTGATTAGGAGGACATCACAGACATCCCGAAACTTGCTGATAATCTCAAGCTAGTTAGGTGAGTTGTTAAAATTAACAATAAAACATACAAAACCAAAAGTTTAACCTTACAAGAGATCTCTTGAGTTTTTCATTCTAATCTTAACAGTACATCTGACAGTTATAAATTGACAAATACCCCAGATAGGTCTAACCAGCCTAGTATTCTCTTCCAATCTTTCTCTTCCTGCTTCTGGCAGTGTTGCTTGGCAAAATCTCTCCCACTCCTGGGATGCTGGGTAGCTGTATCTGTACTTATTAAACACCCTGCTGTCTGTATTTCCTTGTGCTCATCAGTCATCATCTCTAAACAAAAGAGTTTAAATTCTATTTTCAATCATATTTACTTTTTCTTTTTTTTTTGCCAGTAAGAAACCAGAAGAAACTTGCAGTTCTCCCTGAGAAGAATTTCTGAAAGTAACCCCAGGGAATGTATTTTTTAAACAAAAGGAACATCCAAATTACCCCTTTCTTACTGAACATGGAGTCTGCTTTTTCTAATATCAAAATGAGTTTCTGTGACCCCATTGTAGTCTCTTGTTTTATGGGTGATTTAATGACTGTAGAGACCTCAAGTCTGTAATGCCTTTTATCACAAAACAGTCTTTGTGTTTTATAGAGATAAAGTGTTCTGTTGTACAAGTATTTATCAGATTCATCCGTTGACAGATGGTATTTTTAATCTAGGAACTGAAAACTGCACCTGAAAAATTTTAACTGTTGTTAACTGCTAACAATTGTTAATTATTAATTTCCAATTTGGAATTTTATTTGACATTCTTATTATGAAGGTGGCTTAAGGTGAAAGGGAATTAAGGCTTTTAACAATGGTTTATTCATTTTTCCCCAGCAGTAGAACAGTTTGCTTTTATAAGCATTCAGCAGTTATTTATCATCATGAAACAGTTCCTATGTAAATTATAAAGCCTAAGGCATTGTAGAATCCAGGTAGGGTGTAAAACTTTTCTTTAAACAGCAACACTTTGTGGCTGTAATTATTTGATTAATTGTAAACCTGGATGCAAAGCTGTGCACGTCCCACTGCTTACCGTTCCTATGGTGAACTTTTATTTCTATTTATTCACAGTATGCACCACAGTAAATGCTACTTTCACATGGAGACAGTATTGTGGAGAATTGCAACTTTTTTTCAAAAACAACAAGAAAAAGCTTCCTAAAAAGTTTTCAGCAACTTTTTCAGGGATATGAAAATAATTGTATCTCTTTAAAAAAAATTATAGTCCCTTATTTTTTGAAGAATGTTGCTGTATTGGAAAACTAAAAACCAAATTATTTGGTAGTTTTGAAAATCCAAGGTTTTTAATTAAAACATTAAAATTGCCATTTTCTAGGAAGGATTCTAAATTAGGGTTTTTATAGAGGGTCTGAGGGTATATATAGTACATCACTATTTTCCAGCTAGTTCTATACTTTTTGAACCATCCTCTTAGATTTAAAGGGAAACTCTGGATTTTTTTTTTCTTTTTTCTTCTTTTTCACTTCATTGATGACCTTTGTCACTAGCTATGAAGTATTTCTCCATTCAAATTTTCTCAAATGCTAACACCTCTGGTTTTCTCTCCTGGAGGGCTACAAAGCTTCTGTAAACTTAGTGAAGAAATAGAATGTTGTTGTGTTAGATATGATTCAGATTAAACCAGAAAAGCTGATCTCTGCTTCCTTACAATGAATATGAGTTGGTTTTATGGATGCAGATATTCAAGATAAGGCCCTATGAAAAGCTGATGCAAATTCATGTTAATAAATCAGGAGTTACATTTGTGTTATTGAGTTCATGGGAAAGATTAGTCTGTTAGAAGGGAATGGCTTTGATTAGGAATGGAGGAAATAAATGAGAAAAAATCACAGATGGGATTCAGCTAAAATCTGGAGTAAAAACCACGTCCATACCTGGGATAACCTGGACTGGATCCAGGCATTTCCCACCCCCTCAGTGACACAGAGGTGTCATACCCAACCAAAGCCATGGGTATGGCCTTGAATTTCAGAGGCTCTGCAGTATTTGTGAGGGTTAGCAATTTTATGTGTTGAAATAAACAAAGGGGATTTCTTTTTTTCTGCTAGGCCCAAGAAACTGGCACTCAAAGCTATCAAGACATATTGGTTTGTCTTCAGAGACACTTCAATATCTTATTTTAAAAACAAGGAATCTGCACAGGGAGAACCTATTGAGAAACTAAACCTGAAAGGTAGGATTTCTCCTTTCTTTGATTTTTCTTTTGCATCTGTGAACTGAATAAAACAAATCCCTGCTAGAGTCAGGAAGGCAAGCACAGCAGCATTTGTCTGGGAGCTTTTTCAATTCCTGAGACTCCTAAGCAGGGAGATTGCACCTGCAGAAGAGGCTTACACAGAAAGGATTCAATAGTTTGACCCAAGCTGGGATTATCAGAGCCTGATTTGTAAAATCCCCTGTACTGCTGAATTCTTCAAGCTGAGTCAGGTAGGGAATGTGGCTTGTGGGATGCTTTACTTCCAAATACTTCTCTCTGCATTAGAGGGAGTGTTCCCCTGTGTCCTTGGCAAACACACAGTGGCAGCAGAGGATTAGGGATGGTGCCATGGGCAGGAATGCCAGAGGCTGCCCCTGCATTCTGCTGTGCAGGGACAGCTCCAGAGCCTTCCCTGGGCCTTGTTTGTGTGTGCCTGGGGATTCCCATGGCTACAGGCAGCTGCTGGAGGAGGAGCCCTGGCTGTGCACACAGACACAGCACCTCCATCTAGCTCTGTTCCATCAGCATCAGGGAACCAGCGATGGCCAGTACCCATCCCAGAAGAAGCCTTTGAAATACAAGATCGACTTCTATGAACAAACGGCTCTGCATCCCAACGTGCTTATCCTCAGTAGGTCAGAGAATGCCTGGAAAAACAGCCAGGGTGGCTGGAACCTCACCAAGCAGCCCCTCCCAGCAGTTCCTCTCCATTTCGAGTGCTGAGCCTTTCCTAAGATCAGGCTGAGGTTTTGGGAGCAATCCCATCCTTTCCCTTCCACGTGGGCTCACGTGCTCCCCGAGCTCAGAGCATTCATCACCCTGGCAAGGCAGACCAGGCAGTGAATGGAACAAAACCTTTCATTAGGGCCTAAGCTTCAAAGTCTTGGCCCTTAGTCTCAAAGAAAAACAACCACAAAGTACTGTTCCTTAGTGTTAAAGCAGTAATTAAAGTTACTGATATAGCAATGAAATAAATTAATTTCCTTCTGATTCCCTGTGATCTAGGATGTGAAGTTGTACCAGATGTAAATGTTGCAGCAAAGAAGTTTGGAATCAAATTACTAATTCCTGTTGCGGACGGCATGAATGAAGTATATTTAAGATGTGATAATGTGAGTAATAAGACAAGAGAAAATTTGAATTCAAGATTTATGGTAGATTGTCCTGCTCCAGAATTTGTATAGAAAAATGAGGATGCTGCAGAGAGTTTATTGTCTAAATCTTTAGAAAATTTAAGAATGATGTTGTGACCTAACAAATACATAAATTTTAAATACACAATAAGGACAGTAAGTCATCTTGTGCTTACCACCAGTTGCCAAGTAAAGCTGTTAGGAAAAAAGCCAGAACAAACTATGAAAAAAAAAAAAAAAGAAAAGAAAAAAAGTTAGAGTATTTTGTTTCAATGTTGTCAGTGAATTGAGGTTTGGATTTCTTTTTCTTTATTAGAACTCTCCCCATTCAGATGAGGAGAGCGTGATAAGGATCTTACATTAATTTTCAGTTTATTGAAACGTATCAGATCGAATTGTGTAAAAAGTGTTCAGTAGGTGAAAACCAGTCATGCTATAAAATTTCCAAGAGAATCTATTTCAAGGTACTGGATTTCTTAGAAAATTTAAAACCCAGGGGTAGCTGGAACCAGTCCAGTCAGGAAGGAAGAACAGAACAAACCATTGCCTTTGTTTCAGGAGGATCAGTACGCTCGGTGGATGGCTGCTTGTGTTTTGGCCTCCAAGGGCAGAACGATGGCCGACAGCTCCTACCAGCCCGAGGTCCAGAAGATCCTTTCCTTCCTGCAGATGAAGAACTGGACCATGTGTTCCCAGGCTGCCTCTGAGCCAGAGAATGTAGATATGAAACCCGAATGCTTCGTCTCTCCACGCTACACCAAAAAATTCAAGGCCAAGCAGGTATCCTGAGTGTGGCTGGGCGGGGGCCATCCAGGGGTTGCTTTGGGCTGAGGCTGGATCAAAGCAGCATTTGGAAGCCATGCAGTACAACTCCCTGCAGCAGTCCTTTGTCCCTTTACAAGAGGCCTTTTCTTCAAACTGAACACAGGGACAGGTGTTCTGGCACCTCCTCCAGGCACCTCTCCTACATCCATGCCCTGGCTTAAGTCGCCCAGGATGTTCTGCTCCTGATAACACTGTTCCTGAAAGTCTCTTCAGAGTAACAAAGGAACCATTTTAAGGACTGCAAGCCACTGTTTCCATCTGAATCAAGCAGGGTCCTTGGGTCCTCTTGCCCTTCAAGTCTTTCCTTGCTCTCCACCTAATTCCTTGTCCTGCTTTTGCTGTGCAAGAGCTCAGCCTGCCTGTCCTGAGGAGGGTCCCCAGAGCAGTGTATGGAGCCAGGGCAGTGCCTCACAAACCCAGACCTGAGACCTTGCTGTCCATTCTGCCCTTTGCACTTGGGATGTGTCCCCAGGTGCCCTCTGTGCTGCATCTGCACAAACAGTGACAACAAAGCTTTGAACACAGCACCAGACCTCATGATTTCTGATTTAGTGAAAGCAAGAGGATTTTTGTTCTCCAGTCAGGCTGAAAACTTTTTCTCTTCCTGTGTTTTTTCCCAGCTGACTGCCCGAATTCTGGAAGCCCACCAAAATGTGTCCCAGATGTCCCTGGTGGAGGCCAAGCTGCGTTTTATCCAAGCCTGGCAGTCCCTGCCTGAGTTTGGTTTATCCTACTACATTGTAAGGTAATTGCACTCTCACTCACATCAAGCTGCCATAACAAGCTCATGCTCAGTGATTTACAGGAAGTTCTTTGACACCCTGTTCCAAGAACAATTTCTATTTTTCCCCCACAGACTTCTTTTAATTTTAGTGATTTCCATACAGCTGTTTTTGCTATAGGAGTAGCACCCAGTATCTCCATTCCTGGAGTAGACTCTGCATCACATCTGCCTTGGTACAGACCTCTTGGGTTCAGCCTGAAGTAACTTCTCACTAGCTTTAAACCCTTAGTGTCATAAACTCTCCAAAATGTATAAAATGCATGTCTAATTGGTGTGCTGAGGTTTGCAGGATGTGTTCACTCTGACCCTTGTTCATTGCAATATGATAAAATGCTAATTTCTTTTGTATTTCATTAAGAGAACAGCAAATTATCCCTTTTTAAGGCTAATCTGGAAGAGCAGTGAGCACAAGAAAGGTCCAATTATGTTCACAGCAGCTTCCTTGGACACAGCAGAGGTCTGACCTGCAGCCTTTTCTTTTGACAAAACCCCAAAAAGCTGAAAATTACTGACACAACCATACTTGGAAGCACCTTCCTTAATCTATGTTTAACACCCCTTCCAGGGCTGGCTAGGAATCATCTGGGGTACAAATTGATCTGCACTATTGAACTGTGACTTCCCAAAATCCAGTAGCCTCATGTGAACTGTGAGATGATGCTGGTCCTTGGATGTCCCAGGTCCCAGACTGTGCCTGGCAGTCACTTGAGAGAGCACTGCTTGTTTGGAGCCAAAATTCTCCCTGAATTCCCTGCCCAAAAATAGCCCTGGTCCTGTTGAATTTACTGCCACAGGTACAGACTTTTTGCCCCATCTATCACCATTAATCCTGTTAAAGGCACAAACAAACCCAACACCTAAACTGCATTTTGTAGTGGTGAATTGCTGCAAACTGCTGGGCAGTATCTCAGTGGGGCATTAAGCAAAGCACAATTGTGTCACAAATTGTCTCCCTGAGGTCCAGCTGCATCCAAAGAGAGAAGGTTCACAAACAGGATCAGAAATACTGAAAGTACTCACAGCAGGCAGAGATTTCTTCCAGCTTTCAGCATGAAGGTAGAGGAAGGCTGTTTCTTTAGTAGAGTAATCTGTTCCTAGCTATTCCCAACTCAAAAAATTTTGTCGCCCAAAGATTTTGATGTTTTGAATTTATTTTTCATCACTAATCAGATGAAAGTTGAGATGTTAAAATGCCTCAGTAATTTTGTAATATGATATACTCCAAAACATGTATATATCAGTTGTTTTGATTGTATAATATAACTAGAGGAACATGTTTCAACATTAGAGAAATGAAGCAACAAAAATTATTGTTGGCATTTTTTCCAGTAAAAATATAATCCAGTTCATGCATTTGGGAAGAACAGTATTTTTTAGCAGGAAAGAATGAAATGGAAAGATTTCAGCCAGATCTACCTTCCTTATTTTCCATCTTATGCCATGGCTCACCAGCCTGCACTTTTGCTTTATAACAAATCCTGTTCTAAAGATGAGTCCAAGCTCTCCTCAATTCCAGGCTGTTGTGACTTTTCCCATGTTTTTTGCACTTCCAGAGGAGAGCAGCTGAAATGTTTCTCTAGCCAGAAATCATTGCAAAGCAGATCTGCTCAGAGGCTTTGGGTTCTTTTCAGGTTTAAAGGAAGCAAGAAGGATGATGTGCTTGGGGTGTCCTACAACAGGCTGATACGGATAGATATGGCCACAGGAGATCCCATCACAACGTGGAGGTTCTCCAACATGAAGCAGTGGAATGTGAACTGGGAAATCCGCCAGGTAAACCTGGAACAGCTTTGCCTTCAGCCCTTGCATTTCACACACTCAAGGAAGCTTTCAGAAAATATTTTCAAACCTCACTGAAAAGATTTTGAACGTGTTGTGACATGTTAGTAAATGAGCTGTCTGCAGTTTTCCTTAGTGGAGTCTGTAGTCAAAAATCAGAAACTAAAAGATAACCAGTTTTAAAGGTTCCTACCAAGCTTGTTCTTGACAAGTTGTCCTTGATTTTGATGGGATGAAATAGAGACTCCCAGGTGAATTCCAACGTGTTGTGTTTACTGCTCCGTCAGTAAAAATCTCATTTTAACTCTCACACATCGTCCTCTACATGGTGGTGGTTCAGTGTCTATTGCAGACTGAGGATATAGGAGCCCAGTTTGTCTTTCAAATCCCAAACTGAGATTGCAAGGCCTGCAACTCTGTGTCCGTGTGTGGCCCATTATTTGGGGCTTCAAAGCTTGAATCCAGCTCTATAAATTGTAGATTTCTGGGGTGGAACTGATGCAAATTGAAGCAGCCTGGAAACTGTTCCCACTTATGGAGCTTTGCAGTAACCAGGAGAGATCAGATACACTCTTTACTGCTCTCCTGCAGTACTCCCTGCACTTGGAACCCTGGGCCAGGTTGCTGGTTTTACATGAAATCCCTCTCAAAAAAGGCAGAATCCACAGTGATAAACTAAGCTCTGTTAGCTGCATTTTAGAGCTAATGGCAGCTGGAAACCAAAACCGGAACCCCAAAGGCAATTTAAGGTCAGCACAAAGCAAAATGGACAGATTAAACATTACTCATTAGACAAAGAGTCAGGGGTGCCATTCCTGCTCTTCCCAGTGTGAACTTCATATCCCATTGGGAAAAAGCTTAAAGATTTTCTTGCCTGCCTGAGGCAAAGTATTTCAAAGCAAAAGTATTTCACCACAAGAGGGCCCTGCTGTAGCAGCAAATCCAAAACCAAGCAGCCAAACACCCCGAGCATAACCCAGAACTCTTGGTTAGCAGGGGCAGGCAGTGCTTTACCACAGTGTTTGGGATCCAGCTGTGTTCTCACACTTCTCTTTCTTCCCTGATTTTGCCACATCTCTTGTCCTTAGGTTGCCATCGAGTTTGACCAGAATGTGTCCATTGCTTTCACGTGCCTGAGTGCAGACTGCAAAATCATCCATGAGTATATTGGGGGCTACATCTTCTTGTCAACACGTTCCAAGGACCATAATGAAACGCTGGATGAGGAACTCTTCCACAAATTAACTGGAGGTCAGGAATGAGATGGAGTAAGCTCTCTTCCCACTGCCTGCTTCTTCTTATAGCTAAGACTATCAGAGATTAAACAAAAATATCTCTGATTGTTAATTGCTGGCTACTAATTGGTGTATGTGTCAGTCTTGTACTATGACTGAGATGTTTACAGTTTTTGTAAAATACTGAAGTCTGTTTTGTTAAGTACTTAAGGTCACTGGATGCAGTATGGCAACTCCATCATCAATACTTGAGAAAATTGGATCATCTTTGCTTTCCTTTTGTACAGCCCAATGTTTTTAAACAAACTAGCCACTGGACAGTTTTTTAACCTAAGAGTTTTAATTGCAGCAATCTGTTTAGGTATCCAGAACAAGTAACTTGAGGATATGGTACAGTGAATTTTCTTCTCTGTTACAACCAGGCAACTTCCATTGTTAAACTGGTAATTATTAAAGAGCCCAGCATTTATCAGAACTAAGGCTGAATAAATATGTTTTTTAAAGCTCCACAGTTTGTCTAACATTTACCCTGAGAACACAAAACATTCCAAAGTCCTGCAGACGAAGCTATTGAAACTCCTCTAGTGGTTACTCAGTTGCTCAAAAATGTAGAACCTATGTCCACCTTCATCCACTGAAGTGGTTTCCTGAAAGCCAGAGAAGCTACAGAGCATTCATCTTGGCAACACTGGATCCAAAAGGTTCATCTTTCTTTTGAGGAACATTGTTAGTTACCTGGTTGAAACGTGTACTTTAGGAACTATCAAAACTATTAAAAAGGCCTCTGAGTGTGTTTCTATTTCTGTCCCTGTTACTCTGTGACAGCTCACTGAGCTAAGCTGTCCATGTGAGGCTCTGGAAAGCCTGTAGAAATGATTTCACATGTGAGCAAATACCAAGAGTGATGCTCAGTGACAGGACAAGGGGGAATGGCTTCCACTGACAGAGGGCAGGGCTGGATCGGACACTGGGGAGAAATTCATCCCCGTGAGGGTGCAAAGGCCTTGGCACAGCTTTCCCAGAGGAGCTGTGGATGTCTCTGAGGAACCAGATGGGAATCCAGCAGCCCTGCCTGCTGGAAGGAGCCCACACATCCACCGAAGTGAATGAAATTTGATACTACCCTGTAAAGCAAGGACAGAGTGAAACTGGGAGAATTCGTGAAACTACTGGACAAACCAAAACTGGTTTCACATACCTAAAGAAATACAATGGATAGGTGGTGTCATATCATAAAGGGATGCTGCAGAAATCCCTGCATAAATTCATGAACATCACTGGAAACTGAGAGCCCTGATTTTCGTGCCATGTGCTCTGCTTTTCCCCAGCCCCTGTCAATGGGCTTCAGGGGAATCACTTCCAGTTTGTGCAGTTTAAACTACAGCTTCACATTTTGCAAAAATAAAAAATTACAGCCTGCTTCCCATCCCTCTGTTCTTCCCTCTCCTCAGCACTTCTGGCACGGGCTGAGGGACCATCCAGTTTTCCTTCAGAAGAGAACCTACCCACTTGTCACCTGCTTGACACAAGCCAAGTATTTTCCTCACATTGTGATATCCACAAAAGCCCAAACACTGGCCGTATTTAAAGCCTGCTAAGGGTGCCCTGGGAGAGCTAAATGCCCATATTAGTGCCAGCACCTCTTCCACAGAGAGCTGCCTCCCACATCAGTGTCCAGTTGGGCTTTGCAGTGAGGATGCTGACCGTGGCTGCATGGAGCCCCTCGCTGGCAATGAGCAATGCCAGGCTGCTGTGGGTGGCTCCCTGGGAGGCACAGCCCATGCTGGCCACTCTCAGAGCAGAGCCTGTCCCACAGTGCTGCATGGAGGCCCTGGAGCTGCCACTTGCCTACGTGACCTGAGCACAGGAATGCAGAGACAGGAGAAATCTGAGCATAGCTCTCTCATTAGCACGCTGTGGCTCATCCCATTGCTAACAAGCACGTTCACTTGCAGTTCAAGCTGTCTCTGCTGGGATTTCAGAGAAACTAGCAAATATTTCCATTTTCTTTCCTGCCCCTCCTTCAATCTTACCCAATGTGTCACTGCCTTTCGAGTGAATCCTGCACTGCTGCTTTGCAAGGAGGAGTTCTGCCAGCTCATCCTGGCTGGCTGTAAGCCCTATCCTTTGCCATTTTAGGTTTGAGAGAGTGATCCCCTGGTGATGCCCCCTCTCTGTATTTCCTTGGGTCATTCAGCCATAGCTTTTCCTTGCCCCACTCACTTTGCAAGGCTTTTTCACAATAGGTAGGAAATAGATGGGAAAGGAAGCTGTTTTTATCCAGCTGCTTTGAGTGCTGCATGTGGCTGCAGCTCCTCTTCCTACAAAGAGGAGAGGTTTCAGTGGGAAGACTCCTTCCTGCAGAGGTTGGAGTGGGAAGGCAGGACCCAGGGCATTCCTGCACTTCCATAATTGCAGGCTGGATGTGGCGGGCAGCACCTGAGAGGAGCGTGCCCCAGCCTGCTGTGCCTGACACCTGCAGCAGCCACAGCCTGGAGTCATCTTTCATCCCAGCCGTGTCACCCAGCACGTCCCACCAGGCTCCGGACATTCCCTCGGTGCAGTGGAGTTCCACACCCTCCCTAATCTGTGCAATAACCCGATCACCCCTGGCTCCCATGAGCTCATCACACCTATTTATACACAGGGTTAAGACCAGGTGGGCTGCAGAAACCACGTTACTAATTGCACAGGGCCAGATGTGGGAGAGGTTTCCCAGAAGGAGTGAAAGAGTGAAGAAGTGAAAGCAGGACAAGGGCGTCTGCCCCGAAGTTTTGCAATACAGAGATGAAATGCTGGGCAGGAATGTTGTTAGATGAAAACAAACCTTTAGGAAACTTACACTTCCTCTCAGCTGCAGCCCTATTCTGTACGCGGTGCTTAATTAGACCCAAACCAGGCCAGGGTAAAGCACTGCCGATGTCAGATGGATCCTGCTGCTCTTACATCAAATTCCACAGGGGATTTCACCACTGCCTTAAAGCCTGGGTTAGGAGGCACACACCCCATCGCTTTCTGATACCTCAGGCTAAATAATCCTGTTCTTCCATTCTCTCCCCTTTCTCTGCAGGAAAATGTCTTGCTTGTGCTTACTCTGTGGACAGATCCGTGAAACATTTCTTTTGTTGCCTTTAAAAGCCTTTCTCCAGATTTTTTTTCAGGATATTTTCCTTCTTAACCATCACTTGGATCAGGGCCAGTAAGAAACATTCACCTCTTCAATTTTACAGCCTGGTACCATCCTCACCTTCTCCTGCTCTGCTTATCTTGGTGTCACTAAGGAATGCAGGGCTCAGCCCGAGAATTCCTGCGGGCAGAGGGGCTTTGTGCAGCCCTGAATCGCCCCGGGGAGGGGGCGTCTGCCTCAGCTCTCTTTGCATCGCCCGTGTGAAAAGGCTGACAGGAACGCCTGCCCTTGCTAAGCGCTCCCTCAGGTTGTCACCGAAACTCTCAAAAAAGCGGAAAAAAGAATAAAAGGCGACATGAGAACAAGCCAAAGTGAATCACAAAGGGGAAATCTCTGCCTGCTGTTAGCAGATATTTCAAAGAAACTGGTGAACGAGGGCTGCTGCCTGCCCTGGGAAACCTCCACCAGCACCTGGGCAGCTGCCTGAGATGTAGCACCATGGCAGAAATACTTCAGATGATGAGAGATTAGCTCTTTGCAGCTAAGCAAAAAGCTGGGAAAACACAATACCTGGCACAAAAACTGGCCAACGAAAAAAAGAACCAGAAACTAAGATGGAAAATAAAAATAACCAAAGCTCATTTTGCAAGGGTGCTCGGCCTCTTGCAACAGATTCTCTGTATCACTCAGAAATCAAGGGCCTCTGGGCAAAGAAAACCTCCACCACCCTTCCACCTTCACCAAAATGAGCATCCGCTGTCCCAGTCTGACAGTCTGCTCGACTCAGTCTCCAAAATGAAGTCAGTAAGGATGAACTCATTAAAACCAAGGCAGCTTTTGGCTCACCGAGTCTCCTGGAGTATTTTTTGAAAAATATTAAAATCAATAAGATAGCAAATAAGCCTAAAATAAGCAATGAAAATTCACTGTCTGTAAATACTGAGCTAAGGGCAGCAATCACAGGTATTTAATAATCCAGGGCAAAGCCAGGCCACCTCCCTGCTCCTGGGCTTCCCGAAGAGGAGTGCCGCAGGCAGCCGGCAGCTCTGCCAAGGCAGAGGGAAGGCAGGATTTCCAGCGGCCTGCCTGAAGCTGGGCTTTCCTCCCCTTACACCAAATTCTTCAGATTTTTGTAACCTGCTCCGCCTCGCCCTTTGAACCGCGGAGCTCTGGAGGTACCTGCGGGCGCGCACGTGCCGGGCCCCGGGGTCAGGGGTGGGATCAGCCCTTCGTTTAGGAACCATCCGCCTTGCCCCAGAGCCCTTCCGCGGGGGAACACCGTGTGCACCTCGCCTGGCCTCCAAGGGAACAGCCGCGGCTCCAGAGAGTCCTACTGGAAGCGCCTATCTCTGCTCTGTGGATGTTCTGGTGTTTTTCAAGGCTCTCTCCCCACGCTCACGATGACCCACTCGGTCAGTAGATAAGGTCTGCCTAATGTGTGCTCGCAGACTCAACGTTTTTGGGCAAGCAAGGCCTTTATCTGCACTTTAGCACCGAAGTTTACAGGTCGGTGCTGCCTTCATGTCAGGGATCTGTTTTGTTGCCCCGATAAAGGAAAAGCACTGACTACTGTTCTCCTTGGAAATTTTAACAATTAATTGTCCTACAGTAGCAACAGAACAACCACCCTTTAGCTTTTACTTTGGAACAGTCTCCATCAACTCATCCCTGTCTGGGATCATTTCCCTAACTTTACTCTCTGCTCTCGACCTAATTATTGTTTGAATTGTGGGAATGCTGAAAAACCCAGCTCGGGGCAGGTCCCTCAGTGGGAGATGGTTTATGTTGTCAGTTTTACTTATCCAGCAAAGGATGAGAGGAGTAGCGGGAAGGGAATTGTCCCAAGCCATGTGTTACACAGATGCAGGACAGAGAACACAGCCCACGCACAGCGGGACCAGGAGAGGCCTCCCAAAGGCCGTCACACGGGGACTGAGATGCCCTACGCCCTCTCCGTCGGCAGAGAGAATTCCTCTCTGCGGGAGGAGCAGGTGAGAGTTTCACTTCTGACATATCCTAAGGGCCTCCTTAGAAAGTAATTTGTCCTGCGTGAACTCCTGCAGAATTTACTCCCCAAGAGCAAGAGTCTTAGAAATTTAAACACTTGAAGCCCCTCATCGGCGCCTAAAGAGAGACCAAAGCTCATGTCAACAGGCAGAGCCTCAGCTTTACATCATCCTGACCTGCCAACAAAGGAACACAACAATTCCGCTCCCTCCCCCCGTCGGTGGAAGACGTGAGAGTCGGGACTATTGACACTGATCTTTTCCCTTTACCCCCCTCTGCTCAGACAAAGACAGACGGGAGCTGCCCTGCCTGAGCGTTGGGAAATAAGAGCCCTCCCACCCACCTCCTGCTAGGGCCAAGGCAGCGGGGAAAGCTGCCCGGAGCCGCCCCCTCTCAAAGCTGGATGCGGGGGAGCGAGCCTGGAACAAACCTCGCCTGAGCCTGTGGGCAGAGGAGGGAGCAGGGAAAGCTGGGACCGGGAGAGAGGCAGCTCACGCTGCCGGCTGAGTCACCCCGAGCCTATAAAATCAGGGCCGAGCAGCCGGAGCCGCTCGGAGCGGAGGCACGAGACACCGGGACTTTGGACAGGTACGTGCGAGCGGACGCGGTTTAGAGGCAAGGATTAAGACTAAATCTAAGATTGGAATACAGCAGCCCAATTCCTCCCATGCTCTCCCCGCCAATGTGCTGCGGAGCAGAAGATCCAGCGGCTCCGGTGACCGGGAAGCCCGGAGGCTGCTCGGATCTTGCACGGTGCCGTCTGACGAAAAGGACACAGGCAAACACAACACATTATTTGGTGCTCCGGTGTACACTATTTTGCTGGTCCCTACCTCAAACCTGGGATGGCAGCAAAGGATAACGGTCTGGGCAAGACCTGGCATCCTTCAGGGAACAGCGAGGAGCAATTAAACTTTGGAATAAGACTGAGATGTTTCATAATCCGTGGGGTTTCGGTTACCACCCTACACTGTAATATGTTTCTGGACGAGGAATCGTCATTTTGTTACCGGGAAGCACAAAAGACAGCTCAACAAGAAAAGCACGAGTTTGGGGCTGGGGTTAATTCCTTCCTCTCACACACATTACCTGTGGGTACGAGTCACTGTGGACTTTTTTTTTTTACAAAGACCAAAGCAGGGGTGGGAGGAGGAGGGAGCACGGAGGCAGCTGTAACACTCCATAACATGTTTCCTGGCGCTCAGGCCTTTGGGGCCCCGATCCAGGAGCATACTCGGTTTCTGACCACTTCCACTGAAATGTGGTTCGGGAGCTGCATTTTCAGTGCATCCTTTCCCAGCAGCTGGGCCATGCAGAGCCTGTCTGTGCCTCTCACCCACAGCAGGCCCAGCCCTGCCTGGCAGACAGGCTCGGGGGCACTGCCCGCTCCTCAGGAGCCCAGACACCCCTGTGGGGTCCCCGCTGGGACTGTGCTCACGATGGGGCAGAACTGCCCTGGCAGAGCCCACACAAGGCCCTGGTTTTTCTGTTCCAGCTTCTGCTAAGGAAAGGAAAGTCCTTCCTAACACAGGAAAGGTGCTTTTACCTGCCCACTCCAACACAACACAGCCCAGTTTGGGATCCTGGGCCTTAAAGTTTGGTAACTCTCCTCTGTCCTCGGATCCATTCATTTTACACAACCCCACAGGAAACAGTTCCCTGCCACAGGCACACTGGACCCGGTTGTTTGGGTATCACCCCACGGGAAACTCTTCCCACTGGGCTGGCCAAACTGGACGCAGTGCAGGACAACCTGCTGGCACTGAGGGGCCTGCTGTGGGACACAGCTTGGTTCATGCTCTCTGCATGAACAACTGTAGGCACACTTAGACTAAGATTGCATGGTACTTCTGTCCCTGAGGATTCATGTTTGCTTGGGCTTAATTACAGAAGAGCTATTAATTATCACTTATCACTGTCTGGATATAATAGCAAAGGGTTTATAAACTGTTTTTCTTTTAACTAGTTTGTAGATGGCTGGAAGGATTTTAGCTCTAAATGTCAATGTTTTGTTTTTCCCTCCCTGAAACACAAAGGAAACAGATCTTGCAAACTGCAAGCACCTTGGAGAAGGATGTTGTCACCCTTGCTCATCCTCCCTCTGCTGCTGGGGACCACAGCACATGGCCCAGTGAGCAGAGCAGCTGCCAGGGATGTCACCACCGTTTTCCAGCTGGCTCAGGAGGACACTTGGGAGAATGTTAATCTCACCAGTATGTCCTGTGAGGACCAAAAGAACAGGACCTGGATCACCCTGCAGCTGACCAACAGCAGCCTGACAGCTTTCCCAGTCTGCCTTCCAGAGGCCCTGCAGAGCCTGGATCTCAGCAATAACCTCTTGGAGGAGGTGAATGGCACAGAGATAGCAAACCTGCCACAGCTGCGTGTCCTCTCGCTGAGGCACAACCACCTCTGGGCAGTGAGGTGGGGATCTAAAGTCCTCAGCAATCTCCACAAGCTGGACTTGAGCTTTAATAAGCTGTCATCTGTGCCATCCTGCCACGGCTCTGTCCTGCCTAACCTGAAGTGGTTGTCCTTGGCTGGAAATCCCCTGATGGAAATCCAGCCACTGGCCTTTTCCTGCTACCCTCAGCTGCAGGTCCTGAACCTCTCTGTGACGCTGCTCGGGCAGGATGACAGCAGAGGAATTAGGGACTCTGCTTTTGCCATCAGCACAGATCCCCACGAGGCCATGGACAGGCCTGGAAACTCCATCAATGTGCTTGATCTGAGCAGGACCTTTCTTGAGAGAAGTAAGTCTCCTGGGTTTCCCACTGGAACCACAGGGCTTGGTCAGGCCAGGGGAGCAGAAGCCTTGCTGGGGACCATGGCTCCCATCCTGACTGAGCCTGGAGTACAGGGGGAACACCCCACACTGAAAGCTGCAAACAGTTGCTCCAGGCACTCTCAGGCAAAGCAGCCTCCCAAAGGAAGGGCAGAGACCAAAGACCATGAGACAGGAGGGTTTGTCCCAGTGTAGTCACCCACCTCCACGCTAATCCCACTGTCTGCTACTGACAGTCATCTCCCTGTCAGCCCCGGGATTAGCTTTGGGAAGCACAGGAGGAAATTAGTTTCTCTTTCCAGACAGGCTGTTGAAATCTTTCTTTGTCCCCACAGCTACACTGAGCTTTTAGAGCTGCACTGAAGTAGCACAGAAAGAGGCTTTTTGTGCCATCCACAGCCCGAATACTTCCACCCGCTGAGGGGGGAGACAATCCCTGCCCCGAGCAATCCACAGGATGTGTTCTCCCTTTGGCCCTGCCAGTCTCAGTTTATACCTGAGGTGCTGAGACACACAGGTGTGAGATGCCTTGCCCAGCTGCTCTCAGCCTGGGGCACAGCCTCCTCAAGGTTCACTTCAACTCACATTAAACAGCTGCACCACCAAATTTCCTCCATAAATGTGTCTTGTGGCAGTGAGTTACCCTTCTGAGTCATGGGACAGAAAGGCCCTTTCATACAAGACCCATCCTTTCAGTTTCATGCCTCCTGGCTATTTTCTCGTGCTAGGAGAATGATTTGCTTTTCTTGCACCAGTCAGGACCTTGTAGACCGCTTTCCTGAGCAGAGAAATCCTTGTTCATTTCATCTCACCCAACAAGAAATCTATTCCATATCTCTTATCAGCTTTGTTGTCCTATTTTCCCCTTTTCCTCTGCCCTACGACAGCCTGACCTGTGGGGACTATTACAGAAATGCAGCTGCATGAGTGTTTACACACTGGTGTATTGACTTTTGTTCTATCCCTTTCCCAAAGAGAATAGCTGCAGAAGGTGACAGACACTTCATATCTATGAATTCAAACCCTGTTTCTAGGCAGAAATCCACAGGAATGCTCTGTTCAGGCAACAGGTGTAAATATTTTTCTGTTTCAGTTCAACCAGAGTGGGCCAGAGGCTTGGCCAACCTCAGATTCCTTCACCTGACCAACATGCCACGGTTAAGAAGCCTCGACAGCGACTTCCTCAAGTCCCTGCCTGGTCTCCAAGAGCTGCACTGTCAGGACTCTCATTCCCTGGGTTTCGTGCAGACAGAGATGTTTGACAGTGCTCCTCACCTGAGCCATCTCTCATTTGAGAAGTGAGTTGGGTTTTTTTGTCCTTCCTCACATCCTGCTGCCTTTGCCTCACAGCCCTGTGGTGCCTGGGAGCTGAATTGAACAGTTTGTTATCAGATTTAGGAAGGAGGTGTGGACTTGCTGTCTTTGCCCGGTAAAATCTGTGATCTGGCCTGATAGAGCTGATACAGCCCAAAGAGGCAGCCTGGGGCTCATAGCACAATTAATTGTTTGCTTGAGGTTGCATCCATTGTGTTCCCACTCCTCTGCCTTATCTCCCTGTCCAACAGATAAACTCACCCAGCTGTTTGGATCAGCACAGATCCACTGAACCCTGCTTGTGATAAAGACCAGGCTTCCAAGGGCAAAATCCCATCAGAGGAGAAGCAGGTCACTGAGGGTTCCCTGCTCTGCAAGGATGAGTGCTGACAGTTCTCCAAAACCTGCATCTCAGAAGCAGACAAAAATCCTGTCCCACTTTTAGTGTGAGAGTTTAATATAGCTCCTTGTTCATCATTAGTAAAAGCAGTGTTTCAGTCTTCATTCTAGGGGAACCACCTCTTCATACATCACATACCTGAAATACTAAGAGGGGCAAAATCTGAAACTGATTTATCAAAATAAAAGCAGGTGAAGTGCACACAGAGCAGCCAGCATAAAGGAAAAAATCTGGAGAGCACTTTGAAACATTTTTATAATAGCGACCCAGATATAAGCATATCAGAAAACAAACACTAGAGCACTGGCTGTGCCTAGAAACCAGTTCCAGGAAAATAAACCCATACAAAGCAAAAATCCTATGGATTCCATCCCCCCTTGATTGCCCCACTGAATTTACACAGCACTTTCCAACCCTTGCAGGAATACCAGTTCAAAGTGCTAAAAATCATGCCCAAACTCTAAGGAATTAAAGTCCTAGAAAGAAGAGAGCATCTTCTGAGCATGCAGAATGCAGGGTGGTGGGTTTAATAACTGCTCACTGCCAGGGGAACTGGGAATATTGCTCTGTGCCTTACACACACTAAGGGTAAGGGACACCTAAGCACACTCCAGTCGTTGGGAGGTAGCTCAGCATTTCTTAATTATTGCATTTGTCTTCTCGTAGCTGTAACCTGAGTTCCTTTAATCCTTGGAACACCAATTCATCGGATGGCATCACCATCAACTTGTACGGGAATCCTCTGCTGTGCAGCTGCCAGCTCTCCTGGCTGCTGTCCAAGCCCGAGAAAGTTGTTCTGCAAAAGTAAGTGAGCCCAAGAGATCGAGTAATGCTCTGCAGACACAGCTCCAGCGTGCAAGTTGTCTGGGGACCAGACATTCACCGCCATTCACTGAGTTATTCAAATTCCTTGTGTGTTCTTCCCTCCCACAAGGGGTAGAAGTGCAAAGTAATGTTCCTTTCAGGGACACAGCATAAGGTGTTATTAGCTGTGGTTCTACTTTTAGGTGAGAATATTTTCTTTCTGTTTTGGACCATATTTCACATGTTTCCGTATTAGCTGAAGTTAGAAAATCAGCTGTCTCGATGTGCCAGCGCTGGGGAACAGAAACTGGGAAACTTTGGAAGATCGTTAATAAATTATTTTCTCCTCACCCTGCTACTAGCAAAGCTTACATCACCACCGGCAGTCAACAAAACCCCTTGCAAATAGCACCATTTCTCACCTATTGTTTTCACGCTCCCCTCAGTTTTACAGACTAATTACAGTAAGCTGCAGTTAAAGGAAATATTTGCATATAAATGGTCTCTCTTCCTTTTCAAAGGCCACCAAGAAGATTTGTCATCAAATCTCTCAGAGAGCAGGGGAGTAGATTGTTGAAATTAGACAGTGTTTCATCGAGATGGGTTTAGCAGTTGCATTCTTTACCAGAATTTCAGTGGCTGAGTAAATAAAGAATTCGATCTTAGTCATTTAAAAGTCCCACATCAGCCCACCTCCAGCTGCCTAAACCAGATGGATTAGGAATCCTGGGAATCCTGTTACAGCTCCCTGCATGTGTTCCCCTGTTACTGCTGCATTAAAGTCTGACCCTTAAGACAAGCTGAATGCCGATGCCCTTTGCTAAAGTTCACAGCCATTGTTGTACCAAAGGACACTTCCCCTCGGGCATAAGATGTCCCTGCACCTTACAAAGCCAGTTCCAGCTAAATTCCACACTCAGCGCTGTGCAAAGCTGCCTGGACTCTTGTTAAGGCAATCTAGCTGTGGTTTCACATTCTCACTAACAAAAAGATGGTTTTGACAGCAGGTCACCAATTCCAATCCAGGCAGCCTGAACAGAACAGAAACCTGTAGTGTTCTTCTGGATCTTGACTACTCTGGTTTCCCTCTGCAGGGCTGGGGAGACCTTTTGTACATCCCAGGAAGATTCGAGCAGACCTTCAACATCTTTTTCACTGCTGGAGCTCTACAACAAATGCCAGTCAGAGAGCAACGTTACACAGCCCAACTCAAACACAGCCCTTCCTGAGGGTGATGCTTTCAGCTTCACCAGTGATGATGCCTCTGCTCTAGTAACAACAGACTCGGCTCTGCTGACCACAGATTTGACTCACACCAGCTCCCTGATCCAGAGGGGTGTCATGAGCACGGCAGCATCCAACCCAATGCCAACCAAGGACACCCATACCAGCTCCCTGATCCAGAGGGATATCATGAGCACAGCAACATCCAACCCAATGCCAACCAAAGACACCCATACCAGCTCCCTGATCCAGAGGGATATCATGAGCACAGCAACATCCAACCCAATGCTAACCAAAGACACCCATACCAGCTCCCTGATCCAGAGAGATATCATGAGCACAGCAACATCCAACCCAATGCCAACCAAAGACACCCATACCAGCTCCCTGATCCAGAGGGATATCATGAGCACAGCAACATCCAACCCAATGCTAACCAAAGACACCCATACCAGCTCCCTGATCCAGAGGGATATCATGAGCACAGCAACATCCAACCCAATGCTAACCAAAGACACCTATACCAGCTCCCTGATCCAGAGAGATATCATGAGCACAGCAACATCCAACCCAATGCCAACCAAAGACACCCATACCAGCTCCCTGATCCAGAGGCATACAAGGAGCACAGCAGCATCCAATCCAACAGAGCCCATCCTAACAAAGGCCAACAGTTCCTCCCATGAGGAGGAGGCAGTTCCTGAGTCCACAACTAGTCCCCCTTCCTTGGCATCTGTAACCTCCTTCCCAGTTTTTCTCCAAGAGCTCTTTGCTCAATCCCTGGACCACAGCTCCCCAAGTCCAGCTGGAACAGAACAGCTACAGAGAGAGCCCAGAACGACAGACACGACACTCCCTCGAGCAGGGCCATTCAACCAGACCAGCAGTGACTATTCTGCTGGAGGAACAGGAGTCCCCCACACCACCCACCACCACAGTCAGCCCTCTGTCACCCAGGGCAGGCAAGGCGCCCCCCAGACGAGCCCCCCAGAGCTGAACCCCGCGAGGAGCAGTGCCCCCTCAGAGGCTGTGCCCAGCACCCCATCGCCACACTACACCGATGACTACGACTACGAAGAGCCACGGGAGGAAGGCCCGGCGCAGCCGGCCCAGGCCGCCTGTGACTACGACCCCTGCAGGCACCTGCAGAAGCCGTGCAGGGAGCTCCAGAACATATCCCAGTGCTCGTGTCCTGGCACCTCGAGGGAAGATGAGATTCCAGGCTCGCCCAGGCTCAGGGCAGTGGTTGAAATCACCGACAGCTCTGCACAGATCCGCTGGTGTGCCCCATATTCCGTCGTTCACAGCTATGAGCTGACGCTTCGTGCCCAAGACAGCGAGGACAGGCAGTTTGTCAGGGACAACATCTACCCCACGGCCAGGCAGTACACCCTGTACAACCTGCTGCCATTCACCACTTACCACATCTGTGTCACTGCCTCCAACAAAGCAGGGTCCAGCCAGACTACAACAGACCAGGAAATTCCAGGTAATTCGTGCACCAGCTTTAAAACAAAACCCAGCTACAAGTATGTTTTTGCTGGTCTGTCTGCAGCAAGTGGACTCTTTCTCATTACCACAATTATTTTGTCTGTATGTCTGTGCAAGGCGTGTAAAAAGCCTCAGAGTGAGCAGTATGGCACACACTTAGTCTCCTACAAGAACCCAGCATTTGATTATCCCTTAAAAGTACAAACCACTAATTAGCTCTGGATGATTTTTCTATGCAAAGTTCACTATCTCCATCACCTTGGTGTGTTTTTATGAGACTCTGAAAGTGTCCTTCAGCAAAACTATGAACCATCAGATTCCATAACCCTGACATTTCTAAGGGAAAGAAAACCACCAAAAAAAAAGAGAAAAACTAATAATGAAGTTACTCAAGCAGAAAAAAGTCTGTGGACTCCTGTTCCTGTGCTAAGCAGCAGCAAGCCTGGACACTAACCTTGAAAAGTTGTTTTTGTAATCACCTACAAATAGAGTAGCATAAATTTCACACAGTGAGAGGCTGCCTGGCCAGCTGTCTGCCTCCAGTATCTCTCATGAACACAGTCAGATGAGAGCTGCAATCCAAGGTGCATTAAGCTTAGCAAGACGTACTCTGCTTTTATTCACAGATCAAAGCTGGGGGTTCAGTTTTTTAAAGGTACTATCCATAGAGAGAGTACAGCTGAAAGGAGTGAGTGGGCTCAGTGACAAGGCCTTGTGCAGATCTGACTGCTCTAAGCAAATGCAATGGGTGCAGATGATCAATGTAACTTCAGTTCAGGAAAACGAAACATGAAATTTAATTGGAGTCACAGACTGTGCAGGATCCTTAGGACTGGGGCAATTGTTTTGTTCTGACTTTTTATGAGGTTGTGCACAAACGAGCCCCCAAGTGCTTCCCAAAACAAGCTCACAGGCAGTGGGGGGTTTGCAGTACAGCAGTGACCCACACAGGGGGGAGGGGAGCATGTTGACATTTGCTTCCCAGTGGGTTTTAAGCAGAGAGGATGTTCCATCCCAATCATCCGTCCCATCTACAGATTTAGCAGCTGATGATTTGCCTCATACAGAGGCAAAAAGCCAAGTAATGAAGCAATTGAATGTGTGTGCTGCTGAGGCTTGAAACACCCAAATCCCCTGCACTAGCAGCAGACAGGTCTGGCAACACCTTCCAAATGAATTCTTGGGTGCCAATTCCTGGACAATAACGGTAAGAAATGCTGACAATCCCAACTTTGAGCTTGCCACTGGAATCCAAAGAGGTGTCCCAGTCTGGTATTTCCCCAGGCCTCAGTTCCAGGAGCTGCCTCTCCTGCTGCTGTACAGACACAGTGCATAAACCCTCTGAACTCTGAGGGGAAGGTGCTGCACTGTGTAAAAGAGTCTCTGTTCCAGTCTTTTGGGGTTTTTAATGCTTTCAGTATTACTGAAATAAAAGCCACAGAGCTACGTTCTGGTTTTTTGTTAAAGACATGGATCTTGGTGTTGTCTTTACCATTTACAATGTTTGGCCTGAGAAATTAACTCCTTTTGTTGTTTTGGAATGAACTTTCAACGTGTAGTAAAGAAATGTTTTTATGATGTTAGATTTGTGTTCTCTGATGTCCCAAGAGCTTTCATTTTGTATGTGGCAGAAGGAGGCTTGCTCCTTTGTCACCACTATGGGCTTGCAGTCCTTTCCTGGGAATTTGTCCTCTGGGAATGACCATCACTGGACAGATACAGATTGCTGCCATGTGTACCCCAAGTCTGGCTGAGCCCCATGACTCAAACTCCTAATAGGAGTGAAATGCAAATGAAGAGGACAGGATGGTGTGACCTCTCACTTTGAAAATGTCTTATTTTCACACTCTGGTAGTTCAGAGTTTTCTCTGTTTGGACCTAGGTTTTTATATTTATTTCTGGCCTGGCTTTTCCTGCGTTTTCTCAAGGATTTAGTGATTGGGTACATATGATTGTCATTTGAAGTGAGCAAGTGAGCCAAAGAGTCACGATCCCAAACTGGGGCAGAGATCATCCATTCCCTTGTGTTTGTACAGCATAGCTCTAGGAGACCTTGGCTGGGCTCTTTGGTTTTACCAGAAACAAAGCAAAATAAGAGATTTGTGAATAGCAATTTATATTGTCTCAAAGATTAGTTCCAGAGAAGGGCAGGGAAAAAAGATACTGCAACTGGAAATAAAGATTGCTTCAACTTAAATATGAGTTAGTCCAAAACAAGGGGACATCATTTAAAGTGAGGTATTGGCAGGACATATCTCACTACCCTTTACCACACCACAGCTCATAATCACTGAACTAGGAAGTTCATCACAATTCATTTCTCCAACCAGTTCTCATGCCAGCCTCTCCTGAATTTCACAGCCAAGGGAACACATCAGACCCTGCCATTCTTTTAAAGTGCCCTTTCTGGAGCCACACAAATGTACAAGTCCTGCTTCCCACAATCCCCACTTGTTGCAGCTTAAACAGCCCAATCCCATCTGAGCTGATGAACCATCCTGAAGCACAGGTGCCCCAGCCAGGGGCAGTGCCTGGTAACACTCAACCCTTCCACAAGTGGAAAGGGGAATGTATGAGATGTAGCAGCAGGGTTAAAAACATGGGATTTGTATTTATCAACACCTATGAGAAGTATCAGTGCTTCAAATGCAGATTTTTTTTAAATTTTTTTTTTCCGGTACTACCACTTTGTATTTTCACCAGGATTCATTTTAGTAATGACCAACTCAATAAACTCATAATTCATTTTAGTAATGACCAACTCATAAACTCTTTCCAGAGCTCTCAGAGAGCTGCTCAGGACCGGGGCAGTGAGGGAAGCAAAGGAACCACGGAAACTTTCCCGATAAAGCCGTGCTGGGGAGCTGCCCGGCCTTGCTCCGCCCGCTTGTTCCTCCCCCTTTTCCTGATTGCACCCGACAGCAAATCCTGTTTGTACCTCCAGCTTCAAATCATCAACCTATGGCAGCATTGCTGGAATACCCAAACATCTCTGAAACAATTTTTAATAGCTATAAAAAGCAGACATATAAAAAATATAACTAAAACTTCACTTACTGTTGGGCAGTTCCCCTTGTTCTGTTTCTCTGAGAGGAAGATCACTTGGGGGAAGTGCAGAGAGCGTTGAAATTCAGTTTTTGAACGGCTTGTGTAGCTTTCTTCCTCTGTGTCTTTTCTTCCTCAGATCCTTCTCCATTCACTTCTTCCCAAAAACCAAGTCCAAGTCCAAGCAAAGAGAGTCCACAGCAGCCCACAGTGCCTGTGGGTGCATCCCCTGGTTGTTGTGGCAGAAGTGCACAATGCTCCATCTGGAACAGCAGCTGCCAATCAGTCACAGGCTCACAGTCTCTCCCAGCAGAAACACTCTGGGAAATGCAGCTGATGGCCTCCATACAGGAAAAAAAAAAGCTCTTTAAGGGCCAGAACTCTTGCTGGCTGTGAGGGAGCAGAGAGGCGCACCTTGCTTTTGGTGCAATCAATGCCATTAGAGGAGCAGTCCCCGAGAGCCCTGTCAGCAGGCATGTGGGAAAGCCCAGGGCAGCAGGACAAGGTGCTTCAGCCTGATCCATTCAGCACCAGAAGGGATCCCACTTGTCAGTTGTCCCAGGCCAGAGGGGTGACAGGCATTAAATGTGACACAGCCCAAGGCAGGGAGCTCACACCACATCCCAGGCTCCATCAGCCTCCTCCTGGAAGGATGCACAAGTTCAACCACGATGCTCCCTCAGCAAGCACGGCCCTGGACCAGCCATGCTCCTCCCCAGGGATCTCTGGAACAACACATTGTGTGGAGTTACAAACGAGGACGCTTCTGAGGGCTCAGCATGTTGCTTGCCAAGAAGCCTCTGGTTGGTTCTTTACCTGTGAAACACAGAGAGAGACATCACAGGTGAGAACATGTTTTGTATTTGTGGAAACAGATCCATCAAAGAACATGATTAAACTCCGGTGCTTTTTCTTTTCATCAGCTCTCCAAAGGATGCAGAGTTTGTTCTGAATAGGACAACCACTCAACCCCAATCTCTCTAAAAAGTAATCAAGCAGCATTACAAATTAACACTGCTCTGAAATACATCCAGGAGGCAACGCCTCACAGCAAGGCTTGTGCTCTGCTGGCACCTAGAGGGAGAGGGGGGAATCATCTCCCCAGGAATTCCTACAAAGGGAATGCTCATTCTTTCACCAAAGAGCTTCAGCCTCACCCTGCAGACTGACTTACACTACCCGTGTGCTCCTGTGTGAAGGGAAAGATTGCTGAGAATTAACAGCAGCAACAGTCCCAGTCCCACAAACTTACTCAGCAGCTTGTCTGTCCCTGCCTCTCATTCCTTTTGTAGCCTTATGACCAGCAACTTCACTGCCAGGTTGCCGCTGATAAGGAAAAATGTATTTTTTTTCTCTGTAAGAGCAAGGAGGGAATTACTGCCTAGAAAAACTGGAAAATCAGTCTATAAGTGCAGTAAGATTTTATCTACTGTAGATTTAGAAGCAGAGATCAGATCACATTCATTGCACTTAGAGGAAAAATAAATAGCAATGTTTGCAGTGATGCCTTAGCAGAACAAAATCACTGTTGATAGAGAGTTTTTCTTCCCTCCCAAACCACAGGGCAGCCCTGTATTTTGTGCTGCTGCAGAGCCCTCACCCTCCTCTGCTGGGTGACATTAGCTACAAGTACATGCAATAAGGTAATACTTGTATGGCACTGCATGCATTTCCTGACACAGTCCCACAGCATATGTCCTCGTTTTTCCTAGATCCCTCACTGGAAAAACTGTGTGAGCAGCCTTTTCATCTATGGATGGCAAATTAGATTTTTTAAAGGAACATAAGGGAGAAAAAACCCTCAGAAAATATTAACAAGAAATGGAGGGAATAGGATGAATGGGGCAAAAGCTCTTTACTATACATAGTCCAGAGCAGAAATGAAACAAAGAAAACCAGAAGAAATCAAGTAAAAGAATCTCAAGAAAATCCATAAAATCCAGAATCCCTCATTCATTGTCTTCTCCAGGAGGTGGAAGCAGCCATCCCAGGCAGGCAGGGCTGGCAGCTCCTGCAGGGCTCAGCCTCAGGCATCACGAGCCAAAACTTCTGGAATGAAACTCCAGATAGAAGGAAAAAAAAATATATTCTCTAGGTAGAGAGTTCTCTTAAAAACTAAAATTTACTTGTGCAAAAAACTTCATGCTGGGAAGACTTGAGTATTGCATTTATTCAATGTTTAGAAGCTACTCACTCTTATCAGAGCATGATTAAGGAATGGTCTTTAACAACTTATCTAAGGCCATGGGGTTAAATGATGTCACCCTGTTTGTGGCAATCACTCCTTCTGCTGTCATCACTGCTGCCTCGAGGACTCTTGGTGAGCTATCTCCAGGGAGAAGCAAAAAACACCCCCTGGAAGATTACCCTCCATTTCAGGAACATCATGTCAGCAACAAACATCCCCAGAGGACCGAGCTCTGTCCTCAGTGCAGCTCTAACTAAAAACCTCTCTTCTTCCTGAAGCTGCCTATTCACACCAAGCCAGAAAATGCAGAGTTTCTACAGTCAAAATTAGGTCCAGGTTCTATACTAAGTACACAATTTTATTTTTTTTTTCAAGAAACTAAGCTAAAAGACTCTGTTACAACCCCAGGATCTTGTGTGGGGGTGTTTATTGTGGGATTTGTATTGTCATTGCTTCTCGGAGATGCTGGAAAAGGTGAGAATAGCCAGAAATGATGATAAGAGGGTACTGAGAGCAACATAAAGTGCAGGCAACTCCAAATCTAAACTCAGCTCTTAAGACAAATCCAAAAGGCTTCAGGGAGTGCTGGCTTTAAATGTGACCTAATGACACATTTGTTCCTTGGGTGCCCTGGCTGAAAGCTCAGCCTTCACCCTGACATGGCAAGCCCTAAACCACAGAGCCTGCTCTGGGTCAGTCCCCAGCTGGTGCCACCTCCACACCTGCAAGGGCCTCAGATGGAACCAACCCATGGCCAGGGAGCTCACACTGAACACAGAATGAGGATGACAGGGGATAACAAAAGTGGAGAACAAAACCCCCTTAAATCAGCCAGACAACTCATCTCAAATCCAGCATAATCCAGTCTGTCCTGAGGGCTGATGAACCCTTTTGTCTGCCCTGAAGGAACCCTGCCAGACCAAAACTGTTTGTAAGGAACCCACTGACCTCAGCAGCTCCAAACTTAGCTCACAGCCACTCAAAATCCAGGCTGCACCCAGCAGTGGAACAAACAGACTCCAGATGATCCTTAGCCCTGGAGGAGCTGCTTTTGCCAAGCACAGAGCCATGTGTAACTGGGACAGCACCAGCTCTAACCTTCCAAATTTCCTTCCAAATCCTGGAACATCCTTGCTCCCAGCCCTAGGGCACCACTGACAGCACGTGGTAACTGCTGGTAGCAGTGCACAATCCCTCTGTGTTTTCCTCTCAGCTCTTTGTGGCCTGCTGAGGCAAAGCCAAGCCCAAAGGCCAGCTCAGCAGCAGAGAAATGACATCTGCCAGCACCCAAATTTACACAATGTCCTCGGATGCAGCCATGCCACTGACTATAGACACCCAGGAGAAACCAGGAACTGCCTGGGACACCACAACAAACCCTGAATGATCCCTAACCTGAGGTAACAGGGAGGGCACCAAGCACAGCCCAAACCTTCCTCAGCAGCTCCTTTGAAACCTTGGCTCTTTATTGATTCCAGCTGTAACATTGCAGTAGTGCTAAATATCCAGGATTTGGCACTGCTGCCATCCTTGCTGGGTGTAATTGAACCGCAGGGTCAGAGTTCACAGTGATTTTTAGAGTGTGTTTGGGTAATTTTAGAGGTGATATAAATGCAGATGTATCCAGACTATTACTAGGTAGACCTTTTCCCTGTATATGACCGAGGTGTGCATTTCTCTACCTTTATACAAAAACTGCTTTCCTCTCTGCCTGCTAAAAATTGAATATAAAAACGCAAAGATCATCCACTTCCAAACCCTCTTCTCAGTTATCTGTTTCAAAGGTGCATAAACCCAGCAAAGAAATAAAATCAAAAGCAACTGCTAGAAATGGTAGAAAGATGATCGAGTCATGATTTCCCTATTTCTCCATTTTGACAACTGCCCAAATGCTGGGTTTTGATGTCTCACCATACAGAGCTGCTGCAGGCACTGGAAAATTGTTCACCATGAGGTTGTGTTTCACTCGCAACAAGCTCCTGATATAGGTGCAGGTGCTAGAAAATGGAAAAGAACCTCAAGAGCTCCCATTCTCCACCTGTTTCTTACACCTTGCTGGTGCAGGGGAACATTTCTTGGATCATTTTCTTTACACAGGAGCACTTTTAACCCTGGCTTTTCACACTCAGCCAAAGATATGCCATAAAAATCACAGGGTTTAGGTATTATGTGGGCATTTTCCTTTCAGTCAGAGCTCTTTTTTGAGCTGTTGTGTTTTACTGTGAGCACAATACAAAATGAATTCACTTTGTGGGTTCGAGTATGTGCTTTGCATCTAAACTACATTACATTTGTATTCTGTTATAACTTAAATAGCTATCCAGAAATATAAAATTAAAAAAAAAAAAAAAAAAAAAAACAGGAGCTTCTTATAGCAATACAGTGGTTAAGCTCCTAATAAACCATTTTTCAAATCTAACCCTATTTTTAGTGAGGATAAAGGCTACTGCTCTACAATGGTGATACAAGCTGAGCCTCTCAGACACATGGGCAGTTCAGGCTGTTCCAAAAAATATACCTTGTACGTGTTGTTTTCCTGAAAGTCAATCCTGTCTGAGCTCACCTGTGACAAAGCTGCTCCTTCAATGGGTTCTGCAAAAAACAGACCTTCAAAACCCACCAAGGACAGGTGGGATGGCACACAGCAGGTCCTGAGCTAAGGAGGGAAAAGCTGCAAGGTGGCACATCGAGATTTATAAAAAGGAAAGGCTGGGGCTGCCTGGCGCTGGGTGAAACCATCCCTCCCTCAGTTCCCGGCTCCCTGAGGGATGAGAGCGGGATCCCTTGGGCTGTGAGCCCCATCCCTCCCTCAGCTCCGGCTCCCTCAGGGCTGAGGGCGGTACTCCCGGGGCTGTGAGCCCCATCCTGCTCCATTCCTCCCTCAGTTCCCGGCTCCCTCAGGGATGAGAGCGGCACTCCCTGGGCTGTGAGCCCACCCCACTCCATCCCTCCCTCAGCTCCGGCTCCCTCAGGGCTGAGGGCGGGACCATCCCCGGCCGCGCCCTGGCGCCCCCCTGCGGTCACGAGCGCAGCGCGAGACGAGCCCGGCCCAGCCAGGCGGGAAAACCTCCCCTAAGCCCCGAGAGAGCGCGCGGCTCCTCTCATAGGCGTCCGCGCCGTTCGCCGGCAGGCGGGTGGAAGGGGGCGTTTCGCTCGGCCGCGGCGCAGCGCGCAGGCGCGCGGCGGGCAGCCCGGCGTGACGCGCGGCGGAAGGCCCCGTTCTGGAAGCATCCCGGCCTGTTCCCGTCCCGCTCCGCTCCCGGCCCGGCCATGCCCGAGAGCGCGCCCGGCAGAGCCCCCGCCGGGGCCGGCGGCAGGGCCAAGGGCGCCTACCAGGACCGCGACAAGCCCGCCCAGATCCGCTTCAGCAACATCGCCGCCGGCAAAGGTGCGGCGGCCGCGGGGGGAGCCGCCCCGGGGCCGGGCCCGGGCCCCGCGTGGGCCGCAATTGGGGCGGGGGGCGATGGATCCCCGGGGCTGGCACCGGCCGGACCGTGCCCCGGGCTGCGAGCGGGAATTGCCTGGGTGCGGTGTCTGGGAGGTGCCCGGGATGCGGCCCTGGGCACTGACACGAGCCCCCGGCGCGCTGCGTTCTGCTCCTTTGTGCCTAAAATGGCTGCAGACAAGGGGTCCGATAATAATGGTTTAAAAACAAAGAACTGTGGAAATCAGGCCTGACACTGCAGCGTTTTACATCGTTCCGCTCGTTGGGATCCTTTACTCTGCCTGGGGGCTTTAAAGGGGCAGGAATTTTCTCTTTAGAAAAGACGTTTGAATGATGGAGTGTTTGCAGTTCTTTAGATCAGCTTGGAAACGTTTTCTTCTCTTCCCAGCTGTTGCCGATGCAATTAGAACGAGCCTTGGACCAAAGGGAATGGATAAAATGGTAAACTTTATGTTTTAAATTCTAAGAACATTAAGCTTACTAGAGATACTGTAATTCAACGTGTCTTTTAGAGGATGCCTCCTTTTGCCTCAATTCTTTCCCATGTTCCAAGTATTTAAGGGAAAGTGGGAACTGAAAGTGGGACATCTTGGTTTTGAAAACGATGTTAAAAAATATTTTGAGCCTCAAATGAGAGATTTGCAGCTGCTGATCAGAACTGTGTTCCTGCCCTTTATTCCCAGATTCAGGATGCTAAGGGAGATGTGACAATCACCAACGATGGTGCCACCATCCTGAAACAAATGCAGGTTCTGCACCCTGCAGCCAAAATGGTGAGTGCTTTCTTTTGCATTTTGTGTGGATTTGAGGAGCATTACCCAGGATAGCGACAGAGCAGGAGATTTTGTGCCTTGTGCTCCAGGAACATTTATTTTGTGGCATGTGCTTAAGAGTTGCAAACCATTATTTATTACCCATGTGCCTTATGCACAATCCCTCTGGATGTGTTTTAAAACATAAGAAAAATGAAATTTTGAGAAAGAGTTTTAAGAAAATGTAGCCCAAACCTGCATGCATCATTTGAGAAGGAAAATTTCCTGTTGCAAACCAGAAGGGAATGAGTGAAAGTATGACCAGGTGGTCTGAGGATACAGTAGCTGGTCCTTTGAGATGTTCAATGTTCATGGATTTGGTTGTGGTTGGAGATGGAAATGAGCTTCCTGTGACCCTCCTCCAGGGAAGGAAAAGGCAAACCTTTTAAATAGGTGTGATCAGTTTTAAATTTGGGGAAAAAAGCTCTGCTTCTGGAAGTGACTCACTGTCCCCTAGCTGTATTTTGGCCAGAAAAGTGTCTGGGTATGGGTAAACAGCTCTCTCATATTTATTTTTTTACCATAATTCCTCCCTTAGTTAGTAGAGCTGTCAAAAGCACAAGACATTGAAGCTGGTGATGGCACCACCTCTGTTGTGGTCATTGCTGGAGCTCTCTTGGATGCCTGTTCCAGACTCCTTCAGAAAGGTAAATAAATTCATGTAGCATGCAGAGAGTGTAGGTACTGCAGTCACTTTGTCCTCTTGCACGTGTGGGATGGAGCTGAAAGTAGCTGTAATCAGTTGGAAGGATAAAGGGTGGATCCCACGCTCCAGGGAAATTGGGGAGTTTCATACAGGACTGGAAAAGCAGTTTTTGGAAATCTGAAGTTTAATCAGTGTCAGCCTCCTCACAGGCATCAGTTGAACAGCAGCAGCTTTAGGGATGCCAAGAGAACTTGGAGAAAGCGCTCCTGGGATGTCAGGGATTGCAGGGGACTTATCTGTGAGGACAAATCACTTGGCAAATCACTTCCCTCAGGTTTAATGGCAGGAAATAATAAGGGAGGTCATACACTGGTGAAGAACATTCTGCTGAAATGCCTTCAATTTATTCTGACCTGGGCACCTTGAGTTTTAGAATGGAAAGAGATGGGGAAGAAAAGCCAAAAAGACATGTGTTTGAAAGGGTGGAGTGTGTAACAGGCATGTTTTATGCTCTGCACAGGAATTCACCCCACCATCATTTCGGAGTCATTCCAGAAGGCTCTGGACAAAGGGATTGAGGTGCTGACCAACATGGCCCAGCCTGTGGAGCTCAGTGACAGGGAGACCCTGCTGAACAGTGCAACCACCTCCCTCAACTCCAAGGTACAGCTGCACTCACTGGCAGCTCCAGCCCAGCCAGGCCCTGCAGTTCCATTTTCTGCACATCCCTGGGGTGGGTTTCCCCTGGAGTTGCTGCTCTGTCCTTGCCATGGAGCAGCCATGAAGAAGATGCCTTGTTAAGACATCTTTGCTGCAAAATTCTGGCATCAAATACTGAAAGACAATGACAATATTGTTGTGAAACTGCTGTTCATCAGTGTGAAGCCTCTCACCATGCTTTCTGTACTGTTGAATCCCTTAGGTCGTGTGTCAGTATTCCAGTTTACTTTCTCCAATGAGTGTGGATGCAGTGATGAAGGTGATTGACCCATCTACAGCCAATAGTGTGGACCTCAGAGATATTAAAATTGTTAAGAAGCTGGGGTAAGAAACAATTTGTAATTAGACAGATTTTGTCTCTGTGACCTCAGTTTCCCAGAGTGCTCCAGTGATGGGTTGTGTTTGTTTCCAGGGGCACCATTGATGATTGTGAACTGGTTGAGGGACTCGTCCTGACTCAGAAGGTGGCAAACACCGGCGTAACCAGAGTGGAAAAAGCCAAAATTGGCCTCATTCAGTTCTGCCTGTCTGCTCCAAAGACAGATGTAAGTCAGACTGTGGCTAGAGCAAGTCCTCATCCTCTAGGACTTGGGACAAGCAAACAGAATAACAAATGTTTTCTTAAGATACTGTGGTGTCAACTCTGGGCCATGGCTACAGTGAAGAGCTGCTGGGTCCTAAAAAAAATTACAGTTGGTATTAAAAAGTTGTTTAAATTATAAATTGAGTTTGAATTACGTTAAAAATGGCTTAAACTTAAATTCAGTGTTACCTGAACTGTCTCTAATAGCATTTTGCTGTTATGCTTATTTGTTTAGAATTACAGCATCTTCCAGTAAAGAATGTGGCACATTTTGACACTTGCTTTTCTCTTTTTTATTTGAGACAGATGGACAACCAGATTGTTGTTTCTGATTATGCTCAAATGGACAGAGTGCTGCGTGAGGAGAGAGCCTACATCCTGAACCTGGTGAAGCAGATCAAGAAGGCTGGCTGCAATGTGCTGCTCATTCAGAAGTCCATCCTGAGGTATGTTAATACCCAGGCACCGTTGGAATTGTGTGGAAAACTGAAGCCAAACACAGTCACACTTGGCAGAGTAACAGTGGCTTTGCCTTTAGAAAGCACCAGCACTGTCTGTATTTTGAGTTTGATGGCATCCTTACTTTGTACTCTGAAGAATTTGAGCACTGGGACTTGATTCCTTCCCTCTTGTTTTCAGGGATGCTCTCAGTGACCTGGCCCTCCATTTTCTGAACAAAGTCAAGATCATGGTGGTTAAAGACATTGAAAGAGAGGACATTGAGTTTATATGTAAGGTAAGGTGGCTCATATAAATGAGCAGCAGTGTTTTAAAATCTACCCCAAAACCAACTGCCCAGGCGGGGCCAGTTTATTGTGACACGTTCACAAGTTTCATGTTTTGACTATAATGCCAGAGCAGACACTGCCCTAAAAAACATTCCTGCTCTGCTGAGCAGTCACCCTTCTGTAGAAGGATTCAGGAGAGATGTAAAAGCTACAGTCCCTTCTGCATTTTACTGTCACGTGCAGAAGAACAACATGCAGTGTACTTGCTGACTCTGCAGTCAGCCTCTGGATTAATTTTTTTTCCCATTATTTTTTCAGACAATTGGAACTAAGCCTGTGGCTCACATTGACCAATTCACCCCTGACATGCTGGGCTCTGCTGAGCTGGCAGAGGAGGTCAACTTGAACGGTTCTGGGAAACTAATAAAGGTGAGTGAGGGACAAAATGTTAATCCTACTTAACATCTGTCTGCTATTTTAATAACTGGTGGCTTTGATGTATTTTACTGTAGAATTTATTACATTTAAGTACCTATTTCTAAGCTCTGAGTAGCCACCAGCTTCGGCGGTGCAGTGGTTTTGCTTGGCCAGACATCAGTGCTGTTACAGAATTTGAAAGTGCCAATGGCAGTGTCTTTTTGTCCCAAGCTTTTATTTCCTCCCCAGTGTCAGTATCTGGTTTTATGTTTCAGATCACAGGCTGCACAAACCCTGGGAAAACTGTGAGCATCGTGGTCCGCGGATCCAACAAACTGGTGCTGGAGGAAGCCGAGCGCTCCATTCACGATGCCCTGTGTGTCATAAGGTGCTTAGTGAAGAAAAGGTAATGTCTCACTTGGGTCATGAGTAACTCCTAGAGCCTGGTTGTGTGTGCACTGGTGTGAGGTGAGGTTAATGGCATCCCTGTGCCCCCAGGGCTCTGATTGCTGGCGGTGGAGCCCCGGAGATCGAGCTGGCGCTGCGGCTGAACGAGTACGCGCGGACGCTCAAGGGGATGGACTCCTACTGCGTCCGTGCCTATGGGGATGCACTCGAGGTCATTCCCTCCACCCTGGCTGAGAACGCGGGGCTCAACCCCATCTCCACGGTAACAGAGCTCCGAAACAGACATGCCCAAGGAGAGAAAACTGCTGGCATTAACGTCAGGAAGGTAATGAGGGGTTGGAATAGCTGGGTGTTACAGGGGGAATGCTTAACCTCCTAAGGGTTGGACTAGGGACAGGGCAAGGTGGTAGCCTCCCTTAAATTAGAGGGAAATGACAGCTTGTTCTCTCAGGAGCTCATCCTGAGCATTGATAATAGCAGATATTAAATGCTTTATGCACACGACAGGAAACATCTCACATCTCCACAAAAACGTTTCAGCTACAAACAAAACATCCATCAGTAGGATCTGCAGTGGAAGGTGGTCATAAGTTGGGAGTAGCACCACAGCTTTTTCTCAACTGGCACTGTTGACCTTTTTTGTTACCTAGTTTTGACTGGATATGTCAAGTGCTTGGGAAGAGAAGATGTGTGTTGTAATGCCCCTGTTGCAGGTGAAAGCCCTGTGATAGTCCAGGAGTTGATTGCCCTCAGGATTCTGCTAAAAGAAAAATTGCTGAATGTGCCTGTAGTGTGTCTTGCACAAAGTGAAGGCTCCTTGTTCCCCTAGGGTGGCATTTCCAACATCCTGGAGGAGCTGGTGGTGCAGCCTCTGCTGGTGTCCTTGAGTGCACTGACCCTCGCCACAGAGACCGTGCGCAGCATCCTCAAGATTGATGATGTGGTGAGTGATGTTGGCATCCTGCTCTGGGTTATCCTTCCTTCACAAGCACCAGCACGTTGTCATTCATTTGCTGTGCTTCAACATGCAGTTACTGTGCAGAGTATTCTCAGTTTGTGTGCTACTTAAGACCATTCAGCCTTTTAATAACTGCAGCTAATGAATTATAAATACTGCACCATAAAGCAAGGAATTAGTCACCAAAAGGCCAGGATCTTTGTCAAAGGAGGAATTGTGATACATCCTGTGCCTTCTTCTGTCTGACTGTGTGTCCTCCCTGCAGGTGAACACTCGAGGATAAGCTGAGCCCAGGTGGGGACCAAGGCCCTGAGCTCCTGCCCTGTAGCTGGAATATGGACTCGTCACCAAAAGCGCCTGTGTGAATTGTCTTAAACTCCACTGAGACTGATGTACTTCGATCAGGTTTAACTTAAGTAACAGTTGGTTTTCAGAAAGAAAATGCTGTTTTGTCAATAAACACGCAGTAGTCTACCTGACTCTTGGCTGGATAATTTTGTTGGGGTTTGTTACATTTGGTTACATTTGCTTTAGGGCTGAAACATTGAAGGTGACCAATCGCCTCGTGTGATATATTCTAAAAACACCCTTGAAGCGCACTCCAGTAACACTTGGCTGGCTTAGAGCTGCCTCTCCCAAAGCCTTCCCTGAGGGAGTGGTGGTGCTGCCCTCAGCGGTGCCTCTAGGAGGATCTTTGCAGTGGGAGCCCCTCCCGTTCCTTGCTCTCCCGAGCTCTGCAGCGATTCCTGCTGCCATTACATGATCCAGGGCCCTGCAGAGGGTGTTCTTCACAGGCCTTCCTCCCTCTGCTCCCAGAATAATTGCCTTTCCCAAAGCTGCTGAGAAGTCAAAAGTACACTGCTCTGTAATAATGCAAATTAGCTTCCCAACTTTTAATTCTTAGCCTGACATTTTAAATTAACCCTTTCATCTCCATTATTGCTATATTGAAACAACCTGATTCCTCTTAATGTTTTAAGCAGAGTGTTTCTTCCATTTCTTCTCACATTTCCATTCATGATTGGTTTGAGCTGGAGCTTTTGAGTAAATTTCCACCATGGTGTTGTCCTGCTGTTGTGACTTGCCAAGTAGAACAAACAGAATAACTCAACTGCTAATTAATAAATGAGACAATCGATTTAGGCATTAATGCTCTGCATTAATTATTCATTGCCTGTTAAAAATTGCAAATAGTGCCTTACCCCACAGGGTCACATCCAACAATGATCTTAGTTCAGGTACTATGATTAAAGCTGTCCTCCCTCATTACGAATCTTGACAAGAATTCCAGCAACAATTGTGCGTGATTTCATCACAAAAAGTATTTGTAATTTCACTACATTAAACAGGTCCATCCACAAATCATTCTTCTTTGTAGAGGAAGAATGTTCCTGCTTGTCCTGATAGAATATTCCTAGGGCAGAATGTTCCTGGTTTAGGATAGAGTATTCCTGCTTCTCCTGGTTTAGGATAGAATATCCCTAGGAGAGAATGCTCCTGCTTATCCTGGTTTAGGATAGAGTATTCCCAGGAGAGAATGTTCCTGGTTTAGGATGGAACATTCCTAGGACAGAATGTTCCTGTTTATCCTGGTTTAGGATAGAATATTCCTAGAATAGAATGCTCCTGCTTCTCCTGGTTTAGGGTAGAATATGCTAGGACAGAATATTCCTGTTTATCCTGGTTTAGGAGAGAATATTCCTAGGATAGAATTCTCCTGCTTCTCCTGGTTTAGGGTAGAATATTCCTAGGACAGAATGCTTCTGCTTCTCCTGGTTTAGCCTTACCCTGATATTGCTTACCTGAAGCACAAACACCAAGACGTAAAAAGCCTCTTTAATAACTCGAGGGCGCAAAACCCGCGGGCTCTGCAGCGAGAATTGGGTGTTCCCACTGAAATCCTGCGAGAAGTCGCCTAAAGCTCCGCCACACGGGCAGCGGCGGCGAGCGGAGCCCAGCCCAGCGCAGCGCAGCGCAGCGGCGCTCGGTGCGGGCGTTAACGCGCCCCGCCCGGGCCCGGGGCCGCCCCCGCGGGGCGGAGCGCACGGAGCCGCTGCCGGCATGGAGGACGCGCACCGGGCCGCCCGCCTGGCCGCCTCCTGCCTCCGCACGCCGCTCGACCCGCGCACACGGGCGCCCGCCGCGCTCTACGAGCGGGGACCGCCGCCCGCCGCCGCGCAGGTACCGCGGGTTCCCCCGATCCTGCTCTGCACAGGGGGCTCGGCGCTGCCCCGGCACCGCGCGGGGCTCCCGGCACAGGGGACACACGGGCGCAGACAGACAGACAGACAGACAGACAGACAGACACAGGCGGGGGATACCTGGCAGATGGCCCGGGCACCGCAGCACCGATCCCTTAATGCGCTTGCGGAGCAGATGGAGGCACTGCCTGCCCTGCCCGGGAAGGGCTGGGGCCGCTCCGCGGGGCGAGGAAACAAACGGGGTTGGTACACGCCGGTTCCGGGAGCTGCACGGTGCTGGATGCCAACGCTTCAGGATTTTTGCAGTGAAAACCTGACAAAACATAAGAAAGAAATTTTTTTTCGGTGTTTTTTTGCTTGTTTGGTTGGTTTTTTAAATTATTATTTGTTTGTTTTTGTTGGAATGTCAGAGCTTATTAAAATACCCCTGTGTGGAAAAGTAATATTCTCATTTTATTTATAAAGAAACTGGCCCATGATTTTTTTTTTTTTTTTTTGCTTAGAGCAAAATGAAGCTTTTGTCATGCTGACCAACCTGGCTTTAATAACTTCTCTGACTCGTGCAAGCTTTAAAAATGCTTAAAGAATATTAACTGCACACAGCTGCAAGCTGACAAACAGTATTGGAAATATAAACTGTGCAGAATCCCTGTCATTTCACAATAAGTTATGGAAATGGCATAAATATTTATGCACCACATCTCTAATGACTCATTTTTAGAGTGGTTATGGAACTAGGAGAAGGTTCTGTTTGCTTGTAAATAAAGGCATTTTTTAGAGCTGCATAGTAATCAAGGAAAAATTACACTTTACAAAGTAGTTAATTTTTTTCTTTTGGTAAGCCCTTTTGATCATATTTCCTGTTATAAACATATTGATTACAGGGCAGACTTGAGAATTTTTACAGGCTTTAAATAGGACCCTTAGGATAAAAATTAATATGCAATAAGATTATTCCATGTACTTCTACATTAACATTTGTATACAAGTATCTCTATTTGTGTTACTTTACCATTCCTTAGACTAAATTAGGAGAAAGCAATATTAAGAACCTTGTTCCCTTTGCTTCCAGCAGAAAAAAATTAAAAACATCTCTTCTAGGATGGCTTCAACTTAGATTCAAATACCAAGAGAGAGCAGGCCTCCCCTCCAAAGAGAGACTGTGACAAGTGGATAGACTTTTCCAAAATGTACAATTCAAATCAAGAGTATTACTTGAAGCTGGAAGAGTTGAAGAATGCCCACATGGAGACCATGGCAAAACTGGAAAGTATGTATCAGAACAAGCTGTATTTAAAAGGAGTACAAGCCCTGGATAAGAGAAATGACACCTCTCCAAAGTGCAGTAGGTAAGTTTGGGGGCACTTTTTAGCTGAAGAGTCCCAAATGCTTTGCAGGCAGCTGTAAAACCTTTGCTGGGTGTTTTTCTGGGTTGGAAAGTGTTCCACTCCCCACCTCTCATAACCAGGTAATCAGAGAAAAGTCAGTTTGGGTGACAGAAATGCTCATTACCTTGCTCATGGTCTGTGAGATTTAGAGGTGGGTGTGCAGCAGGGATTGGGCAGCACATTTAGGAAAGCACGGGGCCTTTCCCAAGTGTCAGGAAGTGCTGACTTGGTGATCAGCACTAGAACCAGGATCTGCCTTGAGTGCTGCTCTTTTCCCTTCTCTCCCCCTCAGGCACTCGTTTTTGTTTCTAGTGATGATTCCTTAGAGTGGAATTCACCAGCTTTGCATCAGTGTTGTACTGGCTCAAACCAAGGTTTTTTTTTTCCCCCCTTTATTTTCAAGGCCAACTTGGGACAAGAGTTCCTATCAGCCTCTTAACCTGCACAAATCCTTTTCAGACTCAGACTTGAGTGATCCCTTGGGCTCAAGCGCATCGGACGTGTCTGCTGAAGAATTAGTGTTTGAAGAGAACGCCAGCGAAGCTGGATCATCCTCATTTGCTAAACAGCAGATTGAAAAAATGTGGGATGGGTTCTGCCTGGAAGACTACATGTCCCATGCCAAGCACAGCCTGCCCAGCTCACCAGCCTGCAGGAAAGTGCACAAGAAAGAGAAAGCGTGGTCCCCCAGAGTCACCGTGCCCAAGCCCTTCCAGATGACCATCAGAGAAGCTCAGAAGAAAGAGCAGAACGTCAAATCCAAGTCACAGATTGAGCTGGAAAATCACCTGCTGAAGAAGCAGCTGGAGGAGGAAGCAGAGTGTCAGAAGAAGTTCCGAGCCAATCCCGTGCCCGCCGCCGTCTTCCTGCCGCTGTACCAGGACATCGTGCAGCGCAACGAGGAGCGCAGGAGGTCGGTGAGGGAGAGGAGCAGGCTCCAGCTCCTGGCTACACAAAAGCCCTTCAAGTTCATTGAGCGAGAGAGGCAAAGGCACGAAGCCAGGAAAATGCAGTTAAAAGACCTTTCCCCACCTGAAAATAAAATCAAAGCGTTCAGAGCGAAACCGGTCCCCAAATGTGTTTATAGTGCAGATTTCCGTGACAAGGTAAAGGAGGAGGAGCTCTGCAGGGAAATCAGGATCAGGATGAGAGCTGAGGAGCTGCTACGAAATTCATCTGTACCCAACAGCAGACTAGCCTTAAAAGAGACCAACAAAAAGAAGAAACACAGGAGCACTGAACCAAAGCAAATGGAACACAAGCTCAAGATCAAATCGAGCATCCCCGATTTTGAACTCCTACATGAGAAATTCCAGAAACGCCTCCTGCGACAAAAAAAAGTGAAACCCCTCACAGTCTGTGAGCCTTTTGACCTTTGTACTTCATACATTCCCTCAAAAAAGGACAAGATCTTGAAGGACATGCAAGAGGATGAGGAGAAATTGAAGGAAACACGGTGGCCATTTGCGTCTCCGAGACGGAAGCCTCAGTCAGGGGCAAAGCCACAGCTCCTGGGAGAGGGAAAATCCAAACCTCCCAAAACCACAGAATCCACCCAACGACGGCTGCAAGCCCTGAGGTGACTGCTTGGAGATGCTCTACTTCATATAAGTTTGAAAAGTAGACCTTTTTTTATTAGTAGTATATATTTGATATTTTATTTGGTGTTATTTTCGGTATTTCTACATATGTAGTTAATTGTTCCGTACAGTGAATATAGGATTTAATTTGTTAACATAAGAGCTTATAAATCTTAAAATATTTAAATATAGGACTTAATTAGTATTTATTATTGTTAAAGGAACACTAGTCATTTTTGTCAGCATGTCCATAAGAAGACAAATGCCACTGGTTTCCCAGGACATCCTGAATCCCTTGAAATGGCACATACATTGTGTCCTCTCATAGCAACCCTGTTTTCACCCTGTTGTTCTCTTTGGAATCACCTTTGCCAAAGCTTCCTTTGAAGCCTTGCTCTAGGTTTAAACTGAATTCAGCCTTAGTTTATTTTCCCCACCAGGAATTCCCTTGAGGAAAAGAGAAAGCTGGAAGAACAACAAAAAAGGAACAGAAACAAGCAGAAACAAAGAACGAAAAAATTCCAGAAAATTGTGATGGCTCGGGCTGAGGCCAATGACCCCCATCAGAGCCTAGCTCAGATGTCAAAACCCAGATTAAAAACATTCAGGTATTTTGTTGCATTCACCTGAATCCCAAACACCTCATTCAACAGTGAAAAAGAGAGGTTTGGGATTGCACTGTATGTTAAACATACAATGTGTAAAAAAAATAGCATGGTCTAAGTTTAGATACTTACATGGCGTAAATTAAACATGGTGCAAGCAGCTGATTAAAAAGTGGCCAAATTTAGCATTTCAACTGGGAAATTGATGCCAACCTATACTGAATTCAGAGTATAGAAATATAGAGCATATAGAAATATATATGTAATATATATAAGTACATTAGATTATTATAGACTCAGTAACAGGAGAGTCCTGTGTTTTCTCCATTGATGTATCAGCTAAAGAGGAAAAGGTTGTAAAAATCAGAAGGAAAGGGGACAGTGTGGATACAGAATATCCTTGCAGAGCTGGTGTTGGTACAACTTGGGTGCAGCAGCGAACGTTTCACAATTCACTTCTTTGTCCCAGCAGGTCCCCACTGAAGAGAGAAATAAAAGCGGGAATATTTTAACTTCCCAGTGTAACAGCAGTGAGTGAGGAAGCTGCTGGTGCTCAGGAGGAATGGGATCCCAGGTTCCCTGGAGTAGAGATGCAGTGCACAGACTCTTTGTGCATGACACAGAGAAGAACACGTGGGCCTTCCTGGAGTGCTGTAAGCTGCCACTCCAGATGGCTCCAGCTCTGACACAGCTCTAACCCCATGACTGCTGCTTGGCCTCGTGTTTGGGGCTAATTTAACCCTTTCTGCTTTTCTAATCCTAAGAAAAATAAATCCTGTCTGAACAAGTCTTTAGTGAGGTTTGTGATCTGGCCTGGCACGGTGGTACTGCTGCAGTATTGTCAATTTAAGGTGCCGTTATGTGGGGATGCTGAGAGGCACTGACTGCTCTGCCCCTGTTGCTTCATGCCTGGGCAGGATTCTGGGGCAGCAAGCACAAATCCCAATTTCCAGTAAGCTGGCACACTGTTAATAACAGGAGCTTTATAATCTGAGTGTCCTCATGATCTGCTGACTCTGGGACAGGGAGTTAAGAGGCACAGTGGGTGATTGTAGATGTGGTTTGGGTTTGTTCAACAGCAAATTTCACACTCCAGTGTTCAGCTTAATCAGATGTCAGGAGAGTAAAATGCTGGGTGTAAAATGCTGCTGTTGCAAAGCAAGATCACTCCCTGGTGCAGGTGTTGAACTTGATAACACTGATTGCAGCCCAGCTGGAATGACACTGTCTGTCAGAGGCAGACAGACAGACATTCAGAGCAAGGAATGGAAGTTCACTTCCCAGCATGGTGAGGAGTTCAGAGATGCTCAGAGGGAGAGGCTGGAGGGAGCAGAGGTGTAAAGGGCCCCCCTTGATCTCATGCTTGCCCTGAAGTGCCTGACCTGCAATGGCAGATGTGCCCGGGTCAGAGGCACTGTCCCATTCTGAGGAAGGGTTACAGCCCATTCCTCCTGGATTATCCAGTGCTCCCTGTGATCCTAGAGATCATTTCAGTTAGGAATCAACAGTTTCATTCTCCTGCTGTATTCACTGGGCCCTTGACAAACCAAGTCAGGTAAAAGGTGTTCCATCATCCAGGACGTGGCCACCTCTCTTGGGTGACCAGCTGCTAAAGTAGCAAGATTCTCACCTTCAGATTTGAAAAGTACTGATCTTTATTTAATGCTCTTAATTTCCTGTGGTGTATTCTGTTTAATTTTGCTTACAACAACGGGAAGATCTGTATGAAATCAGCATGTAAAAAACCCTAAATATCCAAATTTTTTTTTACCAAACAAGAATCCAAACTCATCCTCTGTTTAAGTGCAGCAGTCAGGGCCTGCCTCTGCTTAGTCAAAGTGACTCCTTCAGAGATGAATTGTTCAGTACCTCTAATACATCTTGAAGTATGACAACATTTAATTTGTTATGAGCAATTTAACTGCTGTAGAAAATGACTCCTTGTACTATAAATTAATAATGATTTCTCTTGTGCTCTGCTCCCCTTAGGAACAACGAGAAGCAGAGAAGGCAGGAATATTTGCAAGAATTGCAAGAAATGGAAGAAAGAGTAAAACAAATGCCATTGCTTTTTGAAAGAGTCACTCAGGTTGCCTTGTTTCTCAACTACTAATTAATCTTGACTGTTACTGATTAAGACATTTGTGGTCTGACATTTTTAGCAGATACTTCAAAAGCACTTTTCAGGGCAGTGTTTCTCCAGTTCAATCTCTGTTGCCCCATCTCCATGTAAATATCAGTCATTTTTGAGATGTGCTTGCACAGGGAACTGAGAACTGTGTCTGGTTCAGTTCCAGCATGAGTAACCCTGACCACCACACCAAGCATTGCTGGTACAGAAAAGTAAAATCTGGGATAAAATTTTCAAGTATTGTTTTGCCATTCTTACCTGCAGGGAATAATCATTTCCACTTGTCAGCAGCAATTAATGAATCAGAGGATTGATTTAATAAAAGTATCAAAAGCCAGGCACTTAATGCATTAGATAACATTTGACATTGTGGTTTTTCTACAGAAAAATGCCAGAATAGCTGCAGAAAAGTATTATTCTAACAGACTGAGAGCACTGGGGGTCTGCCCAGAGTTTGTTTCAAAGAAAGGAAGAGCAGCCAAATCTCTGCATTTCTCTCCTGCTGGAGATTTCACCTCCATGGCTGGCAGAGCAAGGTACAGATGACTGAAGGCTTTTTCTTTTTACCCACTATGTATCTAATAATTAGAACATTTTCCATGGGTAGATTTCGGGGTTTTTTAATGATTTTCTGTATTTTCTAGGGAACTATTTGACTATGTGGTATGTTAGCATTAGTATGTATTTTTGATTGGTTTTCCTGAATTAAATATTATTTCATACAACAGAGGAGAGCTGCTTAACCAAACTGGTTATGTTATGTAATGCATTTCAAAGGAAAAAGAAGAAAAACATTCCTTGTTTGTTCCTTTCATCCAAAATCCAAATGGCAGGTTGCTGTAAGTCACTACCTTTAAATTTTAAAATTTTTAAGTGAACCTTATTAAAAATAGTTTTTAGCATCTGTAGGGTGTTATGATTTAAAAGGAAGCAGAAATTTAAAAAAAAAGGAATATATAAGTAATACTATTTAATTACTTTCTAGCATAAAAAGAGACTCTTGTGTGCCCCCTTCTCTTTTCCTTCCCCAGTTCCACACCCTACCAGGCACAAAACCCCACATGCAATTTGTCTTTTCAGAATCACCAAGGTTAAAGCGAAAAAAATTCAATTCTTGGAGGAAGCAGCTGCTGACAGTCCCCAGTCTGAGCAGTCCTGGGAGGAGGAGGAGGAAGAGAAGGGAAAAGGTGTCAAAACCTCCACCCCAGATGAGCAGTGCAGTGACCTGGAGGATGGGGGTGTCCTTGAGCCTGAATCCAGCCAGCACAGTGACCAGGGGGAGGAGGAGGAGGAGGAGGAGGAGGAAGGCAAGGCAGATCCATCGCTTGGTCATTCCCAGGAGCAAGAGGAGGAGGAAGAAGCAAAAGCAGGCCCATCTCTGGACCATTCCCAGGAGGAAGAAGAGGAAGAGGAAGCAAAAGCAGGCCCATCTCTGGGCCATTCCCAGGAGGAAGAGGAGGAGGAAGAAGCAAAAGCAGGCCCATCTCTGGGCCATTCCCAGGAGGAAGAAGAGGAAGAGGAAGCAAAAGCAGGCCCATCTCTGGGCCATTCCCAGGAGGAAGAAGAGGAAGAGGAAGCAAAAGCAGGCCCATCTCTGGACCATTCCCAGGAGGAAGAAGAGGAAGAGGAAGCCAAGGCAGGTCCATCTCTGGGCCATTCCCAGGAGGAAGAGGAAGAGGAAGCCAAGGCAGGCCCATCCCGTGGCCATTCCCAGGAGGAGGAGGAAGAGGAGGATGAGTCCAGACCCAGGTCTGATGAGTCCCATGAAGAGGAAGCTCAGTCTGACCCTGAGGCTGAGGGTGCTTTCCAGTATGAGGATGAAGAGTATGAGAGTGATGATTCTGAGGAGCAGGCCAGTGATGAGGAAGGGCACTGAGGAAGGGCTGGGGCTCAGGAGCCTCTCACACTGCTGGCTGTGCTTTTTGAAGCACAATATTTCTGTATTTACAATATTGCTTCCTCTAGAAACCATCCCCTCCTGTCCATGGTTATCACACCAAGCAGGTTATGCTCTCTTTTCCTTTGAGGAAGACATCATTACATCATTACCTTTTACAGCTGCTCCAGATGAAGAGAATAACAAAAGAATTCAAATTCTTGACGCAAATGTTTAAAGCCACCCCTGCTTTGGAATGAATTCTGGTCTCATGTAGAATCCTCAGTGGCAGCAAGCAAAACATTTGCCTGAGTTTGGCAGATGACAGGCACTCTAAAGATCAAGATATATTATTAAAAATTGTATCAGACACCAGAGAAAAACTTGGTGCTTTGCTACACGTCCAAAATTCTGTGAATTTGTACCTTAGTTTAAGAGCCCTGCCAGTGCAGGAATTCTGTTTGTTTTCCAGTAAGAAAGCTCAAGTTGCTCTTTTTCACCAAGAAAATAATTGACTTTTGTATTACTCTTCTTTGTTGCACTCTTCAGTGACATTGGTGCACCTCTGTTCCCAAAGTGAGCTGCAGCCTCATTGTTTAATAATAAATTGCACAATAATTTAATAATAAATCACAGGGTGCTGTGTAACTGCTGAGGCTCCAGTCCAGCTCTTCCCAGGGGCTGGCAAAGGCAGGGCAGGTTTTGGAGCAGGAATTGCCATTTTATCCCTGGAAAAGGGGATTTTTTTACCTCAGGGAGCTCCAGTTGTATGAAGCTGTGCAAGGAAGTGCTTTAATAGCTCTTCTTACTCACTGGCTACTCAGGACTTCAGCTACTCCACAAAAAACTCTCCAGAAATGTTGGGGATTTGTTTTTTTCTTATATCAGTAGCACCTTCCCCTACTATTATTGACCTTCTTGCTAAAAAATCTGTCAGTATTTTGTCCTCCTTATTTTGTTACACACTTTCTCTGTGTTTGGGAGTTTTTTAAGCATTCTTTTATTTATTTTTCAAGTGTGAACATAACTAATGTGAATTTGAAACTTTTTTATCACTTGAATAAAGTATCTGTGCAATTATTAATCCTTGCTTCACAAGGAAGTTTGCTGTGGTTGTCAGTATTCTGTAACTGTGAGTTGTGCAATTACCAATCACAAATGATGGGACTTGTCCCTTTAGGAAATCAAATCCTTTTCTGAAAGAAGGCAGAAGAGCTCTAAATTATGTTATTTTTCTCAGGTTATTTGAAGTGATTTCAAAGGAAAAAAGTCAAATCTGTTTCTAAGATTTGACAGCACTCAGCTAAGTGTTCTAAAAGAACAAATATGCAATTATTGAAGTACTTACTAGGGATTAAAAATACCACTAAAATTCCTGTGAATGTACAGAAAGTAGCAAAGCCAACAATTTTTTAAGGTTTTAGAAGGGGTTGGGAACCTGTGTAAAATTTAGATTGAGTTTGTCCCTGAACTTCTAAATATTTTAAATATAAATCTTAATAACAGATTTAATGAACATGATAAATAAGATATAACCAGGAAGAGTTAGGACAGATTTTGGAGGTTATGCCTCAGGCTTTTTTAGCATTTCTGGAAAAGAAAAACAGAATTGTGTGGACTAAGGAGATCCAATTGATGATGGTTTCCCAAGATTTCCAGGAAGCATTTCTCGGATATAAAGTGCTAGCAAAATATCTGAAAGAAACCAACCTTTCTGTAGGAAAAGAAAGATCCTCATGAATGGGTGAACAAACCTCGAGGTATTAAAGGACCCACTTATGGAAATCACTTGGAGCAGCAGAGTTTTCAGACAGGGAGGATAATGAGATTAAAGTCAAAAAAGCTGTTCAGAAAGTGCATTACAAACATAAAGGGATAAACATTCCAATAAGGAATTAAAAAGCAAAGAAAAATCAGAGATGACAGAATAGAAATGGAGACACACTGGTCAGGGTGAATTAAACCTCATGAAGCAAAGTACAGCAGTAAAAAATATTTTAAACAAAGAAGAGCCATGTGCGCCTGTCAGGAGATGAAAAATAGTCTGGCCTAAAAACCAAGTCATGATTTGACCTCTTTTTTTCCTTTTTTTCTTTTTGCAAGGAGGATGATTTAAATGTAGAGAATCCAGAATAACTAATAGGATGAGAGCACTGGAAAAACCCCCAAAACTGTAAAGAAAAAAACCCAGTAAGTTCAACAGGAAAATCAAAATCCAAAGGTGATGTGATAGAAGCATTTTAAGGCTCATTAGAGGAGAAATGCTGATGAGTTATGCTTTCAGGGAAGCCACCTAGCAGGAGGGAGAGGAATAGGAAAGTTTCTCACAGATTATTGAATATTCCATCTTTAATATTTTAATTAATGGCCACAGCACAAAAGTAGGAACATGTTCAAAAATTTGCAAAGAAAATGAGGAAGGTGTATCTGAAAAAAAGGATTTGAAATACCACGTGGGAAGAAGGGGGTAACTTTGCATGTGAACTTTAGCATGAAATAATTTTGAAGTGCAAGAATAGTGTTTCTGTATAATAATTATATTTGTATTCTGAACTAGGAAGCCAGAAGTTTGGGATATTGTGCTTTTTGAAGCACAATATTTCTGTATTTACAATATTGCTTCCTCTAGAAACCATCCCCTCCTGTCCATGGTTATCACACCAAGCAGGTTATGCTCTCTTTTCCTTTGAGGAAGACATCATTACATCATTACCTTTTACAGCTGCTCCAGATGAAGAGAATAACAAAAGAATTCAAATTCTTGACGCAAATGTTTAAAGCCACCCCTGCTTTGGAATGAATTCTGGTCTCATGTAGAATCCTCAGTGGCAGCAAGCAAAACATTTGCCTGGGTTTGGCAGATGACAGGCACTCTAAAGATCAAGATATATTATTAAAAATTATTTCTAACAGTGTGTCTGCCCCATTGCCCACAAGCTGAAGTCAAACATGAGTTTTGTATGCAGAATACATTTGGTTTAGTCCATTATTACAAGATATGGCAGCTGCTGGCTTACAAACATTGAACAAAGGAAATCAGATAAATAAGATAAAAAGAGGTAAAATTTAAGAAAGTTTGGTATCTGTCCTCCTCATCCTTCAGTGGAATTATAGTTTTACTTCTCTTTTGGTAATTACTTGGCTTTAGGAAAACAAACGAGCAAACAAACAAACACCCTTGCATACTCCAGCAAAACTCCAAATTGCTTCTTTCTTCAATAGGAATTCCAGGAATTTGAGGAATGAACTAAGACTTACAAATAGTATCAGACAAATTCCTGTCTCTCCTGTCTGCTAAAATCACAGCAGAGCAATCAGGGGTCCCAGGGCCAAGGGGTGACAAAGAGAGTGACAGGGTGAAGGTCAGCGGTGACAGGGCCAGCAGGGTGTCCCCAGCCATGATCCGTGTCCCACCGAGCTGCAGCCCAGGATTAGCGCTGGGACAATCCCCACAGGTCCAGGGGCTGTGGCACAGAGGAGGCAGATGTTAACAGGCCAGAAATATTCTTATTTTCTGATCATTAACACCATGAGACCAGCTTGAATTGCATGAGCACAAACACCTTGATAGCCAGTTGTCAACAGGACTGAAAATAAAAATATTTGCACCTGCACAGCTCCAAACTTGCTACTAATAGCCAGGGCTCAGTGCCATAAGCAGATTACACAAGTTAGGCAGGTTACAAAAAGAAGGTTAGTGAGATTAGGCAGGTTGCTGATTAACTGTAGCAACCAGGCTACCAACACAGGCAGGAAATTCTGCTTGCCAGGATAATGAGCTGCTCCAAACCACGTTATTCAGATGATTTCAGACACAGCTTTCCACACTTGTAGCTGTACCTGCTTCTCAGGGTAACTTGCTGTGCTTTGCAATGTGTCTTCTGTGCCATCCCACATTTTTCTAGTTGGGTGAAAGACACACAAAGTACGTTTGTAATAAGTAGTAAAAGTAAAGAATCAAAAATCAACTTTTGGTGTGTGATATTCTGATTAACCTCTGCTCTGGGGAGCTCCATCCTGTGACACCTTTATCCCCAAGGGGCTGGAATTGCCAAGGGCACCATCCCAGCTTAGATAAAATGAGATAAATCTACTCCAGCAATGAGCTCTCACATCAGCCACACAAACAGCTGAGTGTGAGGCAGCAGCACTAGAAAAGGACCAGTCTGGGGTCCTGTTTACAGCTCTCAGGATCTGACCTGTTAGAGATTGGGGTTTTTTAATCAATCCATTCCCCTTAACCCCAGACCAGAATTGTGACCTGCAAACTGCCATCCCTGGGGAACATGGAAGCTTTGGGATATCTTTGAGTTTTCTAAGCAAAAATGAGACTGCAGCCATTGCTCAGCAGAATTGCAGCCCAAAGTGCTGCAGTTCATCTGTCTGACACACAGGGGCTGCTCATGGTGCCACTGCAAAATCTCCACTCCTAACACACACCTACCCACGGGTTCATAAAATCTGAGATACTGCAGAGCTGTGAGGCTTCCCAGGGCACTGAGAGCTCCTGTATCCCTTGCTTGTTAAGCAGACTCACAGTTTATCCCTGGGTGAAGCCTTCCTTCTCCTGGTGCTCTATAAATGCTGATTGAATTCAGGCCCAGCAGGCTGAGGCTGAACTGAACTCTGCTGGTGGAGCTGCCTGGGTACCTGTGTGCCTGCTCCAGCTTGTTCCTGACCCTGAGGACTGGCACAGAGCCCCTCCTGTTCCCACAGCTCCCTCTCCTCCCTTCCCACTGAAAGGCAGCTCAGTGTTGCCCAGAAAAAGCCCTCAGTTTCCAACCAGCCACAAAACTCCTGGGTAATATTCAACATTGTGTGAAGGGCAACTGGGAAAAAGCTGTTCAGGTTTATGCAACAGTCAATTCTCTCTCAGACACCTCACAGGCAGCAGCGCACCCAGCTCAGCTCTCTGCCCTCCCACCCTCACACAGAGCCAGCAATTCCAAATTGTGGAAAATCCCATTTGAGGGCACCCAGCTGAACTCTGCACTGCTTACCTGTGACTGCACTCGATTTAACCCTAAATGAAAATAAAATTCACCCTGGAGGATGGTTCTGTGGAATAGAACTCTTCTTTTTGGGTCAGAGTTGCCACATCCCAAAAGAATTTCCATTCCCTGCTGCTGTTGGCAGCCAAAGGGGCAGGGAAACCACGAGGGGAACATCCAGGACCTTGCAGCACTCTCCCTGCTTTCCACCACCTTCTCACAAGTCTTGTGTCTTGACAAAGAAAACTCTACAAAGTCTGCAAAACGCTTTGAACTCCTCAGGCAAAAGAAATTCTGGAAGGGCTAAATATTAGGATAGAAGAGCCAAGTCTGTAGGTGAGGTGCCTGAAGGTTTCTCAGATCAGAGCACAAAATCATCCAAAGAAGCTGCATTCCCAATTTGTCCACTTACACAAATCATTTTGCAATAACCAGCTGGTTTCCATGATGGGGTTAGATTTAGGGATTTTCCTTTAAATACCAGTTTTATCAAAACCTCAGTAAAACACATTGTCTAAACAATAGCACAGAGATGCTGAAAATCTGCTTCCCTTTCATTTGTGAGTTGTGCTCCATCCTTGCTCACTGCCCCTTTCATACATCACCCACTCACCACAAGCCTCCAGGTCTGCTCTTTCCTTCAGGCAGCATCCTGCAAAATCATGGAAAAGATCATAGCCTGATAAATTATTTGTAATTTGTCCATAGATGGCTGTGGATACATAAATGAGAGCAAAGGGCTGAGGCAGAAGAACATCTTGATAAAGTACCTGTGAATTGTTTTTATCTTTTACCAATATCTGGTTTCAAAGAACTGTTTGAAATGAATTAAAAGTTTGTTTCAGGTGACAGGGAGCAGTCCTCTCCTCTCTCCTGGCTACTTACTGTTGAACAGGGTCCAAGGTTTGTAAAGTCCAGACCTAAAAGTCCTTCTGAGCATCCAGTAACTCTACTGAGCTGGCTGAAGTAGTAGAAATAATCTCAGAAAAACACTGCAGAGCACAAGAGAAGCTCTTGCCAGCCATTTTGGTGAGGATCAGGGCATGCAGAAGGGGAGGGAAGATCAGATGACTGCTAATGAAGATGGGGAAGCAAATAATGAGAGGAGCTGCTCATTTGTCTCAGTGAGAACACACAAGCACAGCCCAAGTGTGTGTTTCTTATTTTCTGTTTCATGTACATAAATCAGCTCTCAAATGCACCCAGGCATCTGACAATCATTTCCCCCAGACTTCTGTTTTAAGCCTAGCACACATTTTTTGTGGTTATTTTGGAACTATGACAGTCTTTCAGGGTTTTTATTTGTTTGGGTTATGGCTTTTTGGAGGGAGTGAGTGGGGGATTGTGTAAGGGTTTGGGGTTTTTTTTTAGAACTTCCTGCAGCATAATCTCTTTGGACTCTGTATCCCAGACAGAGAATTTGCTGCAGAACATCTACTTATATCCCAGTCACACAAAGAACAATCACAACAAGAAGTATTGTGCTCTCTGCTATAAACACTGCTAGAACAAAATAGTAAGATTAAGGGGAAAATAGTTAAAAATAGAAGTCTTTTCTTTCCAAAGGAAATAACATGATTTTCACCCCAGCCTCTCTTGTCATCGTTACAACAATGGTTCATTTTAGGCCATATCTGACTGCACTTGGAATCAGGAAACCCTGGCACAAATGTGCTACAGCAGCTTGTGCTTTGTTTGCACTGAATGCCTGGGCCAGCACTGCAGGTTTCAAGTGACTTGCTAGAGGTTAACAGAGCAGTTCCAGGGTTAACATTTTCCTGGAGCACAATTCCAACCATACCCCAGAGCTCCAGAGCACTGCAAACTCTGCAGTCAGCAAAGTGAGGGTGACTTGTTGCAGCTTCTCAGCTCTCTGGATAAACTTGGCCATTTTGCACTGGGACAGGTGCTCAGTGACCAGGCCTGCTGATCAGGCCTGGGTTATGGCTTCATAAAGGAGGGATGTGTGGCAGGAAAGCACTGAACAGCCATTTCCAAGCATTTATTCCCAGGGAGATCCCTACCATTGCCTTTGCAGGAATTATCACTCAGTTCTCAGGATCTGACCTGTTAGAGATTGGGGATTTTTTCCTCTATCCATTCCCTTAGCCCCAGACCAGGATTGTGACCTGTAAACTGCCATCCCTGGAGAACATGGAAGCATTGGGATATCTTAGCTGCATCCCCAGAATTCATCTTCACTGCCACCACCAATACAGTGCTTCTCTTCACACCACAACAAACACAAAATTCATGTTGAGGCTGCTTGCTTCTTTCCTAACTAATATGATCCTTTGATATTCCTGCTATTTTTCCCAGGAAAAAGGCAAAAAGCCATTTCAGGCTGTTTTCAATATCAACAGACAGTAAGGGAATGTCTCTACTCTGCAATATTAGTGGTGCAAAATCTGCCCTGTCTTCCCATTCCATCTTTTCCAGTCCAGGAAACAAACAACAAGTCACCTTTCTTTAATATATTTCTAGAGTCAAACCACCTCAGAGGAAGCATAGGAACTGGAGAGAAAACTGCCCCAGCCTGGCATCACACATCCACATTTCCTCTGATTAGCAGCTTCTCCTTTTCCACAATCAAGATTTCTCCTTTTTTTCCCTTTCTTTGTCCTTTTGAGCCTGGATTTTTAACTCTTCCATTTCAGAAGAACATTTGGTTGTATTTCATGTTGGTCCTCGGGGTTTGCACCTCTTCTCCATCCAGAATCCCTTCCAGAAAGGCTCTTTAGTCCTCCAATTTAATTAATACTCTGCCCTGGGAAGGGAATGAAATAAATGTTCATTTTGAAAAACAGCTTAAATGTTTTCTGCTCAGCATCAGGAGTCTGAGCAATCATTTGAAAAAGTGAGGTGGGAAGTCTGGTCCTTGTCAGAGAAGTGGGTGCTTTGATGGAAACGGGGAACAGCATCTCACCCACATCTTCCTCAGGACTCATTTTAAACAGTGAAACTAAATGTTAGAGCTGGGCAGGCCCCAGCAGCAGCAGGAATTGGCTATATTAAAGCTGTGCATTATCTTGTCAGCATGCAGAGCTCTTCCTCAGCCAGTCCATTAATGTTAATGAAATCCCCTCTGTGTTCCCCCATGCCAAGTGCAGGGCTGGCTCCATCCTGAGGCAGCAGCTGCTGGCAGCCCCAGCACTCACCCTTCCCCAGCTGGGTGGGAGATGGAACACATCCATCTTTCTCCAGATCTGCAGCAAAGCTTCATGCTCAGGGCTCTCTGTACCCCTCAGCTGGAGACTGTAGCTCTTCACTTCTTGTCTCTGCATTAGGATTCCTTCCCAACCTCTCTCTTCCCCAGAGCTGTAGGGGAAAATTCTGGCCAAGAGAATGCTCTGAAGACTATGATGCTCAGTCTTCCTGCTGGGATGATTTACAAGCATCTTCAAACCTCTGGAATCCTTAAAAATAAAAAAATAAAATTAAACCATGTTTAAAAAACCCAAGACTGACTTCACACTCACTCCAACCACTCCCTTAAGGAATTCCAAAGGTTGGAATTCACCTGCACTGGAGTTCCTCCCAGCTGCTTAATCACATCAGCAGCTCTGGCAAATGCTACCCAGGGAGGGAGCCTGGAGCTCATTGCAGTGTGGGGATCCCCACAAAGACATAAAGCTCAGCAGCTTTTGAACAAATGACATTTCTGGTCAGAGACAAAAATAACATCAGGGAGTATCCAAGGCTGCTTTCATTCTCTTAATGTATTTGGGTGATGGAAGAAATGAGAATAGAGTGGTGTGCTGCTTAAGTGAGCACAAGTGAGGCACTTTGGGGATGGTCAGTTGTTGTCACAAGTGATGTTTCAAAGCACCAGTGAGCAGTGGCTGTGCATCGACAGCACTGGGAACAAGCACTTTTCTTCACGCCTTGCACCAAAGCAGTGCAGTTACAGGTCAGAGTCACCTTATCAGGACAGCAGCTGCATTAGCAGAGGAAGGAATCAATCCAGTCAATAAAGGAATTGATACCTGCCTATAGTTAGAAAGGCCTTTTACAGAACAGGCTGTTCTTCTGGATCATTGAGAAATGGCAGAGTTTTATTGAGTTTCTAAACACACAACTACATGTATAATTGATATTGCCTCACTGCCAGGCAGCTAGAGTGCTTTAGGATTTTAAATGTTCCTTTCTTTTGCTGTTTCCTTCTCAAGAATGGGTCTAACAGCCATGGGGGAAAGAGGAGACATGGAAAAGAGGTAGGAATTTCCTCTATAATGAGCAGGGGGCTGGTATACAAAGTTTAAAGTGGTGGATACAGTGACTACATAGAACCAATGAGCAGGAAAACGGGATTCAGGTTTCCCTTTCTGACCCTCTGTGGGGTAGCAGGACAGTGACTTTGACCTTCTGCTCCTCCATCCTAAAATAGAAATATCCATCCACATTCCCAATGCTCACTGAGGCTGCTGGGCAGACAGGCCTTGCACATGCAGGGTACCCTGGAAAAATGCAAACTGGATTTCTGTGGGATCAAGCCCACCAAGAGCTGCATCCCAACCACTAGGGGGAAGCTGGTCCCAAGACTAAAGGGCTGTTCCAAAGCAAATCCCTTGGAATTTGGAGAGACCAACCCTGAGCCTGTGGCACTGAGAGCTCCCCTCTCCTGACTGCCACACCTGAAGGAGGTGCAGGGACAGCCCTGGCACAGGCACAGCACAGAGCTAAAGAGGAACTCAGTGGGGAGAAAAATGTTAAAGCTTTATGCTGTTTATTATTCTCTTTTTGAGAAGTCCAAAGCTGGCATCAACTGTGCAGAGAGACTTACTTGGTGTGATGGAGAAAATGTTTTCTTAAGCATGTAAAAGCTCACAAACACTCCAAGAAGGAACATCTAACTTTCACTTCACCTATGCCTTGAACAGATATTTCATTAAGATGGGATTCACAGCACGAGACAAACTCAGTGGTATTATTCCAAGTAATCAGTTTTCTCAGCAGGTCAAATAAATAATGAACCATGAGCCTTTTGTTGGCACTGATGTCATCAAGAAGTAGAAACGTTGGCAAGCTGCCACGTTTAATTCTCTGAGAGTATCTATTCAAAAGCAAAAGATACCCAGCAGATATAATCAATACCATCAATACTATATTCTGTTAACCCTTCTCCACACCACCAATACTATATTCTGTTAACCCTTCACCTCATCTCAAAAATAATTTAAAATTGGGATTTTTGAAGTGGGTAACTAATTGGGGTTTTTTTTCCAGCTTCCTCTCTCTAATACTATCAAAAGTTAAACTTCTAAACACACAATTTTCCAGCTCTTCACTTATGCAGTAAACCTGTTTCTCTGAGAAGCATTCACAGAGTAACAGAAGAAACAATGATCTTTTTTCTCTTTTATGCATCAACAGATGGCAGGTATTAAAGCAGAAAAGGAAATATAACTCTTAATTTTGGAGGAGAAGATGAAAGAAACACCAGGATTTTTTTAACAGATGAACATGGGCCCCAGAAGCAAAACAAAATCAAATTAATGAGCACCAGAAGAATTGAGGTGAATTTTTATGCAGTCTTGTTCCTCATGAGTAACAAACTGCCTCAAAATTGCTTTGGTGTTACAGAGCTTTTATAAATCCCATTTTGCACCAGTTAAAGTCAGGAACAACAGTTTGAAATGAGCAGAATTTCACTCTTCAGATGCTGCCCAAGCTACGTGCCAGCACGTGCCCCTGCTTGCTATTTCTAGAAAGAACTAAAGGCAGATTTTCCAACCACAATTCAATTACAATTAGTGTAATGGCAAAAACTTTGGCTTTATTACCTTTCTTTCATTTGAATTTCCAAGTAATCCCTTTTTTTTCCTCTTGGATATTTCTGAGCATAAAGTGCACCGTTTTTCTTCAAGTTAGAACAGGAAAAGCAGAAGATCAATACGGGTTTTCATGAGAACAATAACAACAGAATCCAATGTGTGTCATGGAACCATAATTTATACTCTCCACAGAGGTGATTTTCTATTGGTAAAGTCAGTCAGACTTTCTTCATGAATAAGTTGCAGTCGGGAATTGGGTGAACCCACCTGGAAAAGCCATCTGTCCATCACAAACCCAGGAGTTTTCACAATTTGCCAGGAACACAGAAAAAAACCAACACATTCTGCCTGACAAGCACTATCTTGAAATAGGAAGGTCTCCATAGTCTGATTTTTGGTCCACCTCACTTTTCTGACACACCTTTGCACTCAGAAGTGATAAAAAGAAGGTTCCAGGGGAGCTGAAAAAACGGAGAGGTTTTGGTACTGACAAAGGCTGTTCCACATCATTTCAGGGAATACAGAGCAAGACACCTGCACTCTTTACATCCCTTCCAAGGGTCTGTCTCACATGAAACCACCCCAATGTCAGCAGTAACGCTCACATCAGAAATGCCAGGATTAGCACACAAGGAAAACCACCTGGAGCTGAGAATGCTGCAGTATTTGGAGAGGTAGAAGTGATTTTATTATTTCTACAGCACTTCCTAGAAAAGGAGAAAAAAGCACTTCCTTTAGGCAGCCCAAGGAATGGAGCACTTCAAGAAAGCAGAGTGTTTGGTCAGGATCATTTAGTGGATCATTAGCCAAGCATCAGTTCTGCTTCCTTAATTAAGAGATGACAAATGCTCTTGTATTTCCATGGGACTGCTGCTGACAGCACCCTGAGCAGGATGGGCTCCTGCTCACTTCTGTCCAGAAAAGACACCAAATTAAGTGGTTCTGGAACCTCAATCTAAGCCCTCCTTGCTGCATAAAGAGGTTTGCATGTGATAAAATCACCAGGATTAATCACAGCACAGAGCAGAAGCACCTCATGCCCACCGAGCCCCAGGCTGTGCTCAGAGTTACGGTGCAAAAATAGTTCCCAAGAGTTGATAATCTAAGTGGCTAAGGCAGAAAAAGTTACATTCTTAATAAAAATAGCCTTATAGGCACACCATCATATATTTAAATAATGACCTAGCCTTGATTCCAAACTGATTTTATCAGTGTTTTTACCTTCTACTTCAGAAAAATACTACAGTGTGACTAATTCCCCCAGGGAGAAAGAAAAGGAATTAAGAACAGTCCCTTTCAATAGAAACAGTACCTCTTAATCAATGCTTTAATGTTTTATTAAAACTGCTGCTATTAGGGAAATGGCAAAGCCCAGATTCACACCCTACCTGCAGGTCTCCTTATGGCTTTGAGTAAACAAAGAAGCATTTTCAATTTTCTTTTAATATAATTTAAAAAGACATCCTTTGGGCCAGCAATATCCTCTGTCAAACACTGAGGTGTTAAAATTGTATCACTAATTTTCTGTCTGGCTGCCAAGATCCAGGTGTAATTTAGGCCTATGTGAAATTAAGGAATCTGAAGAAATGAAATTAAGGATACATGAGCTACAGTTCCACAATTAAGAAGGAAATTAATGCACCTAATATTTATAATACAACATAAAGAATTCCTGCAGCCAGAAGTAGAAAGCTTGGAATTTCCTTGAATAAAAATTCCTAACTCTCTCAAGGTTGTACCCTCAAGAAAAACAGAACAAAAATGTAGGTAAGTGTCCCAGGCAAATGAATATTGAATCTTAATCCAATATAATATAACACTAATTTGTAAAAGGCCAGTTCTCAGCTAACCAGGCATGTGCCTTTGATTAGATTTATTTTATTACCTATATTTAGAAGAATCACTTTTCTTATCAGCCTGGACTTCAGGAAAGCACTTCAAACGAGGAGCTGGTTAAAATGGAGACAAGAATATCCCTGTAGGATGAGACACATGAGCCAGGGAAGAGAAAAATTGGAAAGCATTAGGCTAAGGGAAGGCTGAAATTGATTTCATTTAATAACCTTGGAAATGAACACTGGAGAGAGGGAGGAAAGGCAAAGGGAAGGAGGAGTGCTAACGGCACAGGTCTGGGAAGGCTCAGAGCTGGATGGAGCAGCTGCTCCTCACACTGCTGGCTGCTAATTTGTTGGATTTGATACAGTCATGACAAAATAAAATAAACCACAATTCCTTGCCCCTTCTGAGATGAACTGACAGAGTCCTTTAAAAGCATGTGGATGTCTCCCTAAACACCAAGCTTTACTTTCTATAAACTCCCACTTATTGAGTGGAAGCAGACATTTTAAAAAGTCACAAAAATGCTCCACAGGTCACCAGTTCTGAGGAGGTAGATGTGCTTCTTATCATTTTCATGGTGAACATGAACACATGGCAGCCTGAAGGCTGATGCTCCTGGACACTACAATGAAGTGAGTTGAGTACAAATCCTGCCCTAGACATGAAACAAAAGTCAGTGTTTCTGGAGTCCTACTCAGATCCAACTGTTAAGGCAGTTTTAAATGACATAATTGAGGAGCTCCCTTTGATAGCTGATATTCCTGATTGAACAGCACTACAGCCAAAGTGGGATTTCAGTGCTCAGAGCAATCACTGCTTTTCTGGAAGGATGAAGTGTTAAAACACAGACAAACCAAACTGGTGTTTAACAGAGGAGATGACATCACTCCAGCCCACCTGGGAGGAAGAACAGCTCCTGCCATAAAAAACTCCTGCCTGAGTTCCACTGACTTCAGGAAATTTATCCCAACGGTGCTGCATGTTGCAGATTAAAATGACACACTTCACAGTCTGGTAGAGCTGAAACAAGGCTAAAGCCACAAAAACTGATGGAACATATTCATTTAGGGCAATTTATTATTTTCACTACAAGTATGTTTGTAGATGCTAAAAATCAAGACTGTGGCAGCCACTCACATGGGTCACTATGCTAAAAAATGGCCATTTCTGCAGAGATAAGAAAGAACATATGGTCCTTATTGCCAGCTCAGGGTCTCTTTTCAAACAATTTTCCTCAATCTGATTTGCCTCACAATTACCCTAAATCCTGCCATGATTGCTCTCATGGAGCATTGACAGAATTTGGCTTCCCTTGAAGATGTATTTTCCCTTCCCCTGGTGACTGCCTTTACTATTGATTTTTGGCTAATCCCCACAGTTGCTAGAGAAAGGTTTTGGCAGGTTTCCCTGGAGGCTGCAGACCCCATTCCCTTATCAGCAGAGCATCCTTTCTGCCCTGAGCCCAGCCTGGGCCCTGCCTGTTTCCCTGGGCACACTCCATGGAGGGATCAGCAGGGAGAACATTCAATATCCTCTCCCTGACCAACAAGAAAAGCCACAGCTGCCAGCCCCAGCAAAGCTGGCCTGGAGAGGGGCCTGGCTGGATACAGAGAATGAAAAAATCCCCTTTCCCACAGCAAAATGTGCTGGCAGAAATCTGGCCCATTTCATCCTCTCCTCATTGGAAATCAGAGTTATTTGAAAGACCCTTTAAACCAATGCAGAACTGTAATCAGAAAAGTACTGCCATTAACATTACCACCTCTGACACAAGAGGTTGTGGCAGAGAATGGGGGGTTCTTTTGTCAGGGAAATAACAGACTGAATATTCTATTGACAAATCACTCCTCTGAGGACAGGGCTGCCAGCATGTAAGCTGCATTCTGAGATCTGAGTGGCTAAACTGAGAAGAAAAGCTTAAAGAACCTTCTTTGTGTTAATATAATAAAATTTAGAACTAATACCTGGCTTGAACTGCCTGTGTGAACAGCCACTATGGTTAAAGTATTTATTGGGGTTGTTTTTATTTTTGTTTGGTTGTTGTTTGGGTGTTTTTAATTGAGAAAAACAACAGCTGTGGATTTTTTTGTTCGCTTGGTTTTCTTAAGGCAGAGAAGGAAGAATTGGATTACTGATTTGGAGAGACAAATCACAGAAATATAATCATAAAATGCTTTGGGTTGGAAGGAACCTCAAAGATCACCTACTTCCAAGTCCTCAAACTTTCCTCCAAGTGAGTGCAAAATCTCAGAAGGCAGAAAGGAAATACAAGAATGCCAAGACCTAATAGAACTATTGAAATAGAACTATTTTTTTTTTAAGGTTTGGAATTGGCTACCCTGTTGAGAAGAGGGGTGAAGAGAGGGTGAAGGGGTACAGAGCTCTAAGGAGGAGGAGGAGCTGTGCCTTGTGCCCCTTTAAAAGGCGCTGTGCTGTCCTTGGTGTGCAGATGCCACTCAGGAGAGGGGACAGACACGCCCCAGAGGGACGGGGCTCTCTCCTGCCTTGCCTGCCTCTCTTGCTGCTCCGGCTGGCTCGGCTGCTGCGGAGCTGGAGCTGTTTCCGTGCCGAGCCTTATCCTCAGATGGGAACGCTGCTGGTCCGGCAGGTGGGGGCTGCTACCTGCAGAACAGGTGATGGGACAGAGGCAGGGGAGCGCTTCTGCTTTGGGGTAACCAAAGGGGTCATTGACAGCCCTTCAGTCGGGGCAGGATCCTGAGTGACAGCCAGTGACTCCCCTGAGCAGAGCCAGCCGGTCACCGGGACGCTGTCCCCAGGCACTGAGCCAGCCCGCAAGATCCCTGCGATCCCTACTGCTGCTTCTCCCTGGATTCACATGGAAAACGAGAAGGAAAAAGCTACACAAACAAACCAAAACCAGACCACAAACCGAAGGGGAAAAAAAAAAAAAAAAAAGGAAAAGAAAGCCAACCAGTCCATGAGATCAAATAGATATTCCCCCAGTAAAGTTCTCTGTTAAATTATTATAAATATGTAGGCATTTACAAAAAGATGGAAACAAAATAATCAGTGGTGCATGGAGATGTTTTTGACTAAGTGCAGCGGAGTTTTGCTTTCTAGAGAAGATACAAAGCTGTGGCACTCGGGGGTTAGGAGGAGACAGGCTGACAGATTTAACTCCTGCAGCACAAGCGCTTTCACCACCACGATAAGGCTGAAACCTGATGCCAGCGTGACTTTCACACATCAGAATGTGAATCCTGCCACTACCACATACTTCAGCTCTAAACACCAACAGTTAAAGTGGCAGCTCATTTCCATGGCATATCTGTGAAAAAAGCCTCGCTCGAGGAGAGGCTCTTGGTTTATTTATAGGCAAAACAGCTGCTTTGTGCATTCCAGGATCTGGGCTGAGGTCTGCTCCCAGTCCCGCATCTTCGAGTTACCTCGTGTGGAATTAAAACATGGAGACCCTCTCCAAAACCTTTTTCACTGGATGAGACCTCTCCTGTGGAACACAGCCCCACTGGGGATTTTCTTTACTCATAAGAAAAATGATAATTTTTGATGGTGGTGGCCGACTAACCCAAACTAAAACTTGGGTTAGTTCATATTAAAAAACAAAACAGTTTTCACAGCTGCCTTCCTCTCAACTTCCCTCCTGAGATGCTCGTTAAATGTACAACAAACAAAAGTAAATAACAGCCTCCAATCAAATTAATAGAGGAGATGAAGGTGTTTGTCACCTGCACATTGGAATGATTCCACTCCCAGCACCCACAACTTCCTTCCACTGCTCCTTTTCTCCTGCTCTGTTGCTGTGCATCAGCCACCCTGCAGCTGAGCTATCAAGTACTTTTATGGACTTCTGGTAGTTAACACTGGATACATGAACATGTCAGTACAAACAGGTATAAAACTCCCCCAGGTTATTACAAATACAAGTGGTGAGAACTTTTTCACATTCTCCACATTTGCTCTCACCTGATAATATTCATTGCCACTCCAAGTTTCCATCTCTCTCTAAGTATTTCATCTCCTATGGATTCTCACTCTTAAATCACACCACTGAAACAGCCCACACTTCTACACTCTTATATTTTTATGATCCTTTTAGAGGAGTTCTGTATCATTTATTTAGATTCATTATTGCTTTTCTCCCCTAAAAGCCACTTCATTTAATGCAGCTACCACTTCCATTTTTCAATACACGTAGAAATGGGGTGGGTGTGTGCTCTGACATCATGATCAGCATTTTGCCAAGCAGCAAGCTGCAGTTTTGCCAGTCTCATGCTGGAGGAGAAATCAATGACAGATTCTAGATCCTTCATATGCACACAGACTACAAAATGTCAGACAAAAGTAAGAAAGCAATTGCTTTTCCCTGGAATTTCAGTCCAGTATCCTTGTCCAGTTCCCAGAAGTCAACATAAATCAAGACAAGACTCAAAGATCAAGACACAAAAAGACTTCCTATGACTTACAGAGTTTCAGAATGAATCTCTGCAGCCATGAATAATCCCAAATGAACTGTCAGCACAACACACTTCCCAAAACAGAACATTTACACACACAAACTGAAAGAATGGGAAAAACTGGTTGCTTGTAATTTAGACACTCCAAATACATTTGGAAATATTCATCAAACAGGTTAAATCTGCTTTGTAGTTTACAGAGGTACACAAAACTCATACAAATTACTGAATGCTTGCACACACTCAGGTATTAACATCAATTTAAATGATCAGTTTAATTAAAGCAGGCAAGTTTAAGCACAGACAAGCCCTGCAGTGAGTTGTATTAAAAAAAGACTGGGGAGGGGGGAGGAAGCACTAAGCTGTAACTTTGCTTTTCCCCACTCCTTTCCCTAAACACACTCATCCCAATCACACACAGTTTGTCCAAACAGGAGCTCTGTGTGGCTCTCCCTCCTCGGTGTTTTCCCTGCCTTCCTGAAAGCTGTACCAACTCCCTGGCTGTTTTTCCAGGCAAGGCTTCTATAAAGGGACTCCAGAGCTGGCAGGCAGCAGGCACAAGGCTGGTTGCGCTCTCCCTGCCTTGCCATCTTTTTCTGCACACACTTATTCCAACCTTGCAAGCCAAGCCAGGCATTTTCCTCAGGTTTATCTGTTCCATCTTAAGCAGTAGGTAAGATAAATTCCTTCAGAGACATTCCAGCCCTCCCTCAGGTGATTCACAGCTACATGAAAGACTTAAAAAGAGTTTTTCCTCGGAGTTGCAAGTCAGTGTGGTGCACACAAAGCCCATGCTAATTTATTCAGCTCTCTTATCTGCCTCCTTTCACTCTCTCAGCTGATAGAATGCATGCCAAGTTCACTAATGCTGCCCTGCTGTTCCCTTCCCCTTCCAGAGGGAACATTCTCTGTACCTTTTTAGCAAGATGCCTTTTAAAAATAGGAACACAAAATCCAGTGCTGAGCTCAGGATAGCTATGGGAGACACAGCAGGTGCAAACATGCTCTTACACAGCATTTCCTGATGATATGACAAAGGAAAACTTTACTTGCAAAGGTCTTAGAAGGACTTTCCAGGGTAATTTTCATCCCAGTGTTTTCTAGATATGGTAACCAAAATCCCTTTCAGCCTACAAGCACCAGAAAAATGTTTCAAAAAGCCAAATTGTACCAGAGAAGACTGAGCTTCCTGGAGAGGGCCAGAAGGTGTCTGTGCCTCTTTAGTTGCAGGTTGTCCTCAAAACTTCCCACTTTCACCCACTTATTACTGTCACAGAATTCCCAGTTAAAGATACAGCAAAAAAATATAGTAATAATTATAAATATAAAGAAAAGAAATATTACAAAGCATACTATAATATTATAATTATTTATATACTATTTCTTTAAATACTATTTATAAATATTATATAAATAAAGATCCAGTAAAAATTTTGTAATTTAAAGGCAGCACAAGTTCAATATGTGGAAAAAACCTCAGAACAAACACCACCCAATTTAACATGGAGTTTCTGAAATTTGGAGCTTGGCCCAGACAGAGCCTTACATGCAGACTTAGCCCTGTAGTTGGTGTGATGATTCAAACAGTCAGTTTGTGGTGTTGTTAGACAAAATTTCTGGATGAGCAGCATGCTACTGTTTAATTTGGAGGTTTTTTTCCTCTCTTGCCTCATGCTGAACACATAGCAGTTAACTGGAGATCAGCTTTTCATTTTCTAGGTACTGCAATTTTTCTGTGCTATCGAATTCACCGTATTCAGGGGGCAGTTGCTTGATTCTGTTGAACCCATTTCAAACCCAGCCCAGGTCAGCCTAAAGATTTTCCTGCTCTGCAGGAATTTCCATCCATCCCTTGGCTTTTTCTGCTCAGTGGCAGGAGCAGTGGGAGCAGGTTTGTTCCCTGCAGGATCAGACAGAGCTTTGGACAGGATACCCAAGGAAGGGGAGGGCAGTTGAAGATCCACTCTCCATAAGGAGTGATCAAGTGAAATTTAATCTCTCTGGGAAGCACCGACACCTCAGCCCACCCCTCAGAAGGTCAGCCACCCCTTCAGAAGGCAGCACTCTGATTAAGTGACCTCATGCACTCCTGCATGAGCATCTTTTGTCCTGTCCTGGGGTGCCTCACAAAGAGCTGCGGTGCTGACAAGATTGGAGTGTGCTTTGAAGGTGCTTTGCAATCGGTTACAAAAGGCTCACAGAGAGCAACGAGCTGCTCCAGGCTCCTGGGTGAAAAAAGAAAGCTGGGAAAGGGAAAATGATCTCTCACTGAAGAGTGAAAGATTTTTACCATAAAACAACAAAATTGGCATTTTCAAATTACAAAGCAGTACCTTGGATTGGAGTAAAAATGCTATTAAAGACTACTAGAAAGAAAAAAAAATTGTTTTCCCAAGCACTGACAGTGATTATAAGTCATTCACACAAGTTTTGCTTCTAATTTCTCCCTACAGTTTTATTTTCAAAGACCTCAGACACCTTCTTGCTTCAACGTTTCAGGAAGAGGCATCTCATTTATTATAGCCCAATAAAGCACTGAACCTAAGTCAAGCTCAGCTCCATTTATTTTACTATCAGGTACAATAATGCTGCAAGCCAAAAATTTAAACGGAGATTTTGGAACTAAGACAGTGCCTATTTACAAATAATTATTAACTACAGCTTCATTATGCAATTGTTTCCACAATTTTCAGGACTGCAATCTGTCTTCCCAGGTTTTTTTTCCTCAAACTGTACCAAGGACTGAGAAGTTCTTAGTGGCATCTTCCGAGCCAAACACTCTACACCAAAATGCTCTCACAAACTACTCATCTTTTTTTAAAGACAAAATTATTTAGGCACATCAGTGTTTTTCAGATTCCTTGTGCTTAAAATATTCTGTTGAAGTACCCAGAATTCAAGAAGTTTCAGAGATGCTGATTTTACTAATGCTGACAAATATGGCCAAAAGCCAAATCTGCCTCCTCCCGGCTCCAGAAGGTCAAAGAGGAATAAATGGAGCCATGAATCAGCCCAGAAATGTGGGATTAGAAGATGTGCAATCAAACCTTAGCCTCATTAGAGTCATTGCAGCAAAACTCCCATTGCATGTCTTTAGTGGCGAGAGGGGGAACACTTTCCACCCAAAATATCCTGATTAAGGCATGAACCACTCCAATTGCCATGCTGTACAACACTGGATCTCAAATCCAGCAGGGCAAATGACTAAATCCCCTTTCAGGGCAGCTCTGCTTTCTGTTGGCAGGCAGCATGCCTGGAGTATCAGACATTTCTCCCTGCCTCCCATTCCCTTATTTGACTTTGCTGACCCCAAGTGAGTTATGGGGATCACATCTCATCCCCAGGCACGTTCCTGCCCAGCCCTCACTGTCCCAGGGATCCCTGCTCAGGTGAGGGATTTATTTACAGGCACAGGAGCTCAAAGAGGTTTTGCACTTTTTTATTAAAAACCAGATTCTCTCCAACCTGCAGGTGTCAAGACCATTCTCCTGCAGTTCCTGCTCTGCCTCACGGGCTACTTGTGCTGTGAATTTGATTCATAATTTTGTTGGCAACTAGAAAAGCTTGTGTAATCTGCAATTCTACTCAGGTGTGGACAGAACTGAGCCCAAGAACTTACCAAAACTCACATTTATCACTGCAAATTCATCAGCAACAAATATAGAATATGACCTTACCTGGCATGCTATTGAAATAACCTGCTAAGCATTAATATACAGGGAGCAATATACAGTGGCTTAAGGAATATTTTCTTCTTCTAACACATCCAGTAGAAGCTTAGAATCCTTTTGTTACCTAGCAGAGAGGCCTGTTTTGTGTTTAAAAATAGCACTAAGAGAAAAATACTTTGATTCCTCAGCACCAAGTGCTTAAGGCTGTTCACAAGCAATTGATAAAGCCCAAGAACCCTGTGCAACACCTTCCAAGCAGCTATAACCAGAAACTGGAGAAGAATCCTTTCCTGGTGCATTTTTAAACCAGCTTTTTACAATTCTTCTTACAGAACTTTGGTGTTACGTAAAGGGAGGTCTGGTTCCCACACAAAGCTTCATAGCTCCCCTAAAACTGGGATCAGAGATCCTGCTGGCCAAGCAGCCCCAGAGAGAGGAGCTTTGTCCAATGGGTGTCTCCAGAGTGATCCCAAACACGCTGTCACACCTGCCCTTGCTCAGGAAGGGAGGACACTGTGGGTGGCAATTTCTCCAGAATACACCAAGGCCATGGGAAGGGATCCCAAGGATTAGAGGGCTTTGGATCAGTTCTGTGAGGCTCTGAATTATGGAGGAGCCTAAAGTCAGTATGGAACCAAAACCACTTCAAGGCTTCCTCCTCCCAACTGTTGCTTTCAGACTGGTAGACAAACACCCATATTTAACCTGTATTACCAACAAACAGATTTTCTCTGGATGCCCTTCTTATTTTTGAATAACCTCTTGAAAACAAACAGAAAGAATTGTAGTTTAAGGATGAATAAACACGTTGTTGTTATTATTGCCATCATCGTACTGTGTTCTTATATCCCACTGATGAGGGTAATAGCTATGGAAAAGTGTCAGGAAAAATAAATCTCAATATCTCCAGAAAAAGTTCTTTAAAATCTGAAACAGATCTGTGCACAGGCACAATTCAAAAATTAAAGCAACTCTGGACTAGTTTCAAGTGTTCTTACCAAGGAATTTCTGTGGCAGATGTAGCAGTGATAGCTGCAAATGTTTGGAGAAAGCAAATTACAACTTTAATAACATTGCTGTGCATGGGTACTCACCAAGGAACAAGTAGAAGTACATTGATACAGAGCAGGGACAAATCTCTTCAAATAAGGAGACAGCAGACAATTAAAATACACATCCCCCACTGGAACAGGCACTGCACAGGGAAACAGGGCTCACTGTGGACAAGAAGAAACATGAAGATGAGTGAACATGCAGACTCTGGAAAAACTAAATCACCACCAAAGGAAATTGGTCTGAGAACAGAAGCTGCAAACATGGGGAGGGAATGCATTTGTTCAAATTTTACTGAAAGTCTGGTTTTCTACAATGACCTTGGCTGTTGGCTACTTTAGTTGCAGTAGCAAAACAAAAACAAAACAGGAAATTCCACAGTTGTCTGAATCAAAAAGTGCTCAGAAAAAAAAGGAAACGACAAAAATTTGAATGATTTTGGCAGAAATTCAAGCAGAAAAAGTGAGTTCAGTTGACATTTTTGTGATTTCTTTAAAAATAATTGTAAAGATATTTTTCTTATTGGTATTTATTTCAAAGCTTTGTTGAGCTTTTAAATCTTGCATTTACATACTTGAGCGTAACATTTTGGCTTTTAATCACTGAAAGAAGTTGCTGATAATATTTCAGCAGCTGTTTTTCAGTACTGGGTAACTTAAAACTGCAAAATCTCAGTGAACTCCATTCACACTGAATGTGTGACAGCATCTGTCAGCCTGAATTAGTTTTATTTTGGGATCATGCCTGTTTATCAGAATATGCCAACAAAGGCACTAAAAAGCATCAAAGCAAAAATAATCATCTCAGAATAAGGAGGCCTCTTCCCATCAGTGGCTGCTGCCATTTCCCTGAGGATGGGCAGGTGGAAGCCTCACTGGGCTGCATTTTTTGTGTGTACTAAGAGCACTCATTGACTTCAACCAGGAACAACAGAGCCTGAAACAGGGAGCAAGCACAGAGGGGTCAACACCTGTGCAAAACTCAAATTATTAGAACTAGAAATAAAATTGCACAATATCTAATGACTGCAAGAAAAAGTCCTGCATTCCTCCTTGGTGTGTAACTTAAGCACAACCCTGAAGAAAATTTTCAACATGTCTTTTATAAATGTCTTAACTCTGTTATCACATATAATGTGCCAAAAATAGGTGTTGCATGTGAGTTTCACAAGAAATAACTTTCATAACTATTATTTTTTCAGTTTCCATGATGAGCAGCCATGCAGCACTGGGGAATTGGGCCTTTTTTATCGTCTCAACAAGAGAAAAGATGTTTCTCTGTAAAATAAAAGCTGGCAGATAGATCTAAAATATGACAGAACAGCAAAAAAAAATCTTATCTGCAGCTAAAATACGAGATGGAGTTATACAGGGTGAGGGGAAAAGTAAAAGAAATCGAAATGGTTCTATTTGGACAAGCACTTGTGTGCCTGTGTTTCACCTGCCAGCTCCAGCTGTGCACAGCAGTTCCACACACTTTACTCACAGGCTGCTCCTATTGTCTTGGGGGACTTTTGTTTAGTCTGTGCTAGATGGCTGCATTTTAAAATCATAATAAAAGAGAACTCCGCATTATCAGAACTCATGCCAAGCAACTATAAAGAATTTTGATGGCTCTTTCATTTCACGGGAGGCTTTAATCTGCAACAATTACCTTCCTCCAGCATGTGTGTGTTCCCCCTTTGTGACTGACAGGGAATACAAAAGCCAGGATAAGTGATATTGGCTACCAGCCACGTGGATTTGACCTTTCCATGGAAATGTTTAAAGCATTGGCTGCTCCTGAGGTTTAATCCTCAGTTCCTCACTTGGGCAGAATGCTTACGGATCTGGAACTTTTCCTACAATGATTGATTGAGGCATTTCCTTCTGCTCCCTTGCTTTCCCAGGCAATGTGATCACGTGTGGCTGACTCGAGCACACACCTTCATGAGATCAACAGAAAAGAGGCAGAGTTGCAGTTATTTCTGTATTCCTTTCATGTCACAGCTTATTATTATCAGGTGGGATGGAAAACATCTGGAACGGAGTTAACACACTTCAAATAATGCAGGACTCTTTGCAAAAATATTCTTCCAGTAAAATAAGGAGTCCTTGTGTTTGTGTTCACCTCTAGGCCCACTGCTAAAATGATTATTTTAACAAGATGTAGCTATTGTGTTGTTATAGTAACTTCTCATGGGTTTAGGTTCTTACTGCTTTAAAATTGAATAAGCAAATTAGCATAAGAGGAAAAATATTTTACTGAGACAATTCAGTGCCCATTACCACAAATATTCAAGAATCAATTCTAAATGACCACTAGGTGCCATTTTCAGCTTATGGCAAAGTTTCACTTTGTAGTGTGGCAAGCTGCTAATTAGCAACTTTGACATGTAGCAAAATATTTGTGGGCTAATTGTTGAGCAATTATTAATTCAAAGCTGAATTCTGGAATTGCTCAAAACTTCTGATGTTTTCCTGTGGTTACTCTGCGAGAAGCCGAGCAATTCTCCAAAAGCCCCCCCACCAAAATGTCATGAAATCTTCATTACCTTGAACCAACCATTCCTGCCTGCACCTTTCAGCTGTGCTGACATAATCAGAGAAGAGAATTGGTGTCTATTGACCACACAAATCACACCCACAAATTAAGGATAGTGCTAACCAGACCATTTCGTAGGTAATTCTCAGCCTCATCTTCTAAACAAATCTGTGATCTACTGCCAAATTTATTCTAGCATTGATTTAAAAGAGTTGGAGGCTGAAAACCCTTAATGACTCATTTTTAGTGCACATTTTTGTATAGATGCATTATTGTTTATAAACATCGTCACTATAAAGGACAAGTAAATGCCAGACTAATGGTTTGGGAAAAAAAAAAGTCTAATCACCAAATTTCTGGAAAACTCATATGAACTCTCAGCTTTCATATGAACTCTTAGTGGTTTTAGCCTAACAATAATTAAAACCCTCACAAATTTGGTAATATTTCCCAACACTTACCATCTCTGGTCACACTACAATTCATCAAATCTCTGCAATTAATTATCTTGATGGAAATGGATCTGGTAAATGTGCAAATTGCCAGACACACCCACGGACAGGGTGATAGGAAGGTTCTGCCAGTACTTTATGTAATTCTACGAACAATCTTTCATTTAAAGTGTTTAACTTCTTGCTAAACACTTGTAAATGAAGGATACTGAAATAATGAGGCAGCAAACAAACTGTAAATCCAAACTTTCAGTTTTTCTCATCATCAATAAACTGCTCATGTAATGGGAAACAAAATGTTACATCCTAAAAGATCTGTCAAAAATTTCAATTATATAAACATGATCCCTACAGTGAATAAAGTAGGAAATCTTCAGATTCACATTTAACACAGACAAATTTCAGGGGTTTCCTGCAAATAATTTATTTTGGTGATCACAAACTTGAAGTGCTGTTAAATAAACACAGGGAGTGTCCCTGCACAGGAGCCTAAATGAATTTGAGAGCTCCTCTGTGATCTAAGGCAGTTTTCTTGTCAGAAAGAGCAGGACTAGAGAGTGGTACTCAAATTACACCCATGTTCTGAACTTCCTCCTCAGGATCCCAGGGAAGCAAACACTGAATTACTGAGCTGAAACTGAGAACAAGTTCTGACAGCCTCACGCTCCCAGCTAAACAGGGAGAAAGTCCCTGGAATTCAGCTGCTCTTTTCTCTCAACAGGGGTTGTTTTCTGCGCAGCAGAGAAGAGACTTGGACGTGGGAAAACATTCCAAATATTAAATGCTTCTGAAAACTCTCCAAGGTGCCTAAATAGATCTCAAAACGTGACCACTGAACACCACTTTTAACTGGGCCTTTGACAAAATCAAACAGGAGGAAAAATGGATTTTTTTAAAGAAGTTATATGAAAATTATTTATTGCAAAGTGATAATGAAAGTTGGTTTGTTGGGGGGTCAAGTGATCCTTGAAAGATCCTTCACACATAGAACACCAGAGGAACTTCTTGTGTGAGTATCTCCCTTGAACTGGTGTTTAAGAGAGATATGGGAAATCCTAAAAATCTTCAGTCCAAGTCTGGCCATATTAAAAGTACTGAAGCTGAAAATACCACACTGACTCCAAGTGTGTTCTCAAGAGCAGTGCCCTGTACATAATGATCACAAAAATGTAACACTGGGTGTGACTGCTCACATTTCTTTTGTTTTGATCTGTCCTTGACTGCTCAGAGAGAAAACCACTCCAGTATTCTGTGCCATTACTCATCTCAGAAGGGATTATCTGTTACAAGAAGACACTCCAGCCATGCAAAAACCAGTACCAGTAAAGTAAGCAGGAGGCAACCTACTGCTCATGCTATAAAATGTGTATATAAAATTTCTAAACTACATGTGCTCCAGTTCTCAATATGAGAAGAAATTCCCCATCAGGTTTGCAGGCTCAGAACCACAGAGAAAGTAAAGCATTAAGCAGGTAACACAGTCATATAATGTATAATGACCACCTGAAGCCATCAGTATTTTTCCCCCTGCACTGAACTTTTATTCTCTTGCATCCTTTTCTCTGTTGTCTGACAAGAACTAAAATAAAGGATTTAGAGTTGATGTGCAAATTTGCCCCATTCTCTCACCACAAACTTGTGTATAAATGAACAGCAAATAACAAACCCCATTTATTTTGTCAAATATACCAGCACTTGAGGACTGGGAGTTAAGATATGTATGAACCAATGTGGTGGTTGGAGACATCTGAAAATGCTTTTTTCTTACCCTGGCTGAGATTGTGCCAGAACTCTGCTGCAGTCCCAGTCAAGCAGAAGAGCCAAATGAAGGAATTGTAGGGTATGTGAACAAGCAGCAACATTTACAGCTGGGTGCCATCACCTGAGAACAGATAACTTACCAGAGGAGGAAGAGCCAAGGGGCTGATTGCAGATCCATTCCACAAGAAGTACCTGGAATCACACCATTGCCTCAAAACCCACTTTCACCTACGAGCTCACAACATTATTTTCATGTTTAAGCACCAGACAACCCCTTAACCTACTTTGAAAGTGCCCAGTGGAACACATGTTCCAGTTCTACAGGGAGGAGAAGGCAGAGAGAAATCACAGAACTCTGTTTCTCTGAGAGGATGGGTGTGGGCACAGAGAGCACAAGGCAAGAAAAACAAGGCCCAGCATCCCACATGCTCCAAGGGCATCCCTGGAAGGCCAGGATGACCCATGTGTCATCCTCACTGCTGCAGAAAGGAGCTTCTCCAAAGCTCCTGTGAGGCAGAGGAGGAGCCAGGAGATGCTCAGGACTCTGGATTCCTCTCCACTTGCCAGCCCCACCCCAAGGCCAGCCCTAGCAGCTGCTTCCTGAACAGGGAATGCAACATTATCACCCCATCATTCAGCAAAACCCAACCTTCTCACTGGAGCCTTGAGGGGAAGATGCTCAAAATTTCATTGTGCTCTGATTCTTTCTGTGTTGAGCAACAGGTCCCAGCCTTCCAGTGACTTTCCCTGAAGGGTGAATTCAGCAGCATGAAAGCTTTTACAAGGTTCAACACTTTCAGATCCCACACCAAATGCAAGCAGATTTCAACTCAATTGCTCAGCACTTTTAACAAGAAGTTTGCCTCATGCTAAAAACTAAGAAATCCTTTTTTTCTGAGTATTACAATAAATTATTCCCAGTAGGATCCATAGCATGCCAAGCACTTTCCAAACAGCCTGTTCTTGCCTAGAGAAGTTCACAGTGCCTGCAATAGAGGCCATGGGGTAAGGCACACCCACAGCACTGGCCTGGAGCAGAATCACACACAACACCTCTGTCTGGGTCTTGTGGGATTCCTTCTGCTGCATGGAGTGCTGCCACTATTGCATCTCATTCTCCTGAGCACAGGGATTCTCATCTCTCATGGATGCCCAGATAAGATTTGGGCAGTTCTGTTGTGATTAACTTTTACAAAGATCATAATTCTTTACAAGTTTCAGTCATGGTGAGTCAGGCCCATCACCTCCAGTAACTCCACTGAAATTTCTTCACTGTGTTCTATTGTCCAAAGAAATTCAGGGGGACAAAATAGGTTAATAAAAAATTAAGTTTTACTTCTCACTGTGGAGGAGTACTCACAGAAATCATTTCAAATTGAAGCTAATGTAGTTTTGATCCCCCTCACTTGAAATATTGTGTTTGGGTTGCACCTGAGGTCAAATGCCTGTCAATTTTCTAAGGTACAAACCCAAATGCTTTCTTTAAGCCAGCTTGAAAATATTATGTGAAATTTGTTAAATGAACTAATCTTTGCTAGAAGGAAAATAAAGTCATGATTCAGTCACCACCCTGCCCTTTCCAAAATCACAGGTGAGTTTATGCAGTGGATCGACACTCAGCTGCAGAGTCATAACTCCATCATTACTCATGGCAATCCATAAAGAAAAAAAGGAAAAATTCTCAAGAGAAGCGTTCTGACTGCACTTTGGAAGTGATGTGAAATGTTCTATGTTTATCCAAATGAAATAAAGCCTCTGAGACTTTAGAAAAAGGTTTATTTCTAGAGAAGGATTAATAGTGCTCAGAAAGCTCCATGCAAATAACCCTATTGAGATGTTCTGCCAGTTACCAATAGTACACAAACATCTGAATCAAACATGAGGCAAGAACATGGCATAAACCTCTCCTCTGTGGGTAATAAAATATGAAACAGTGCCTCAGTTCTAATCAGATTATCACATGAAAGGGAAAACTTTTAAAGGCAAATTACACTACTTTAATCTATATTCCCCTTTCAGAATTATATTAGGATTTCATCCCAGGAGATCTGTGACAACCCCAGAAGCTCAAGACTCCTAAAAAGCAAACACCAACAGTTTTGTGGTAAAATAGTGACAGCTTCTTCACCTGTTTGGATGAAGGAGCTGAATCACAACATGACATCAGGAACTGTCAGATGATTTGAGGCTAAAAATAATCATTGTTTCAAGGCAATTCCTTGTTTAAGAGGAAAAATGCATCATATGACAAGAGCAGGGTAGAGCCAGACCCTGTGTGCCTGCTAGCACAGGGAACAGAGCTGTAACTGCAGGGAAAGTCACCTTGGAGTGTAATGCAATTCCCTGAGCATTCTAGGTCCACAAGAAATCCATTTCCAGCTAAGAACTTTATAAATATCACATGCAAGAGAACGCCAGGACAGCAATGTGAGAAGGTGGGGAAGGAAGGTGGACCATTAAGAGAAGGGAAATGAGGAAATACAGCTCAGGGATTCTTTGGGTGGCTGAGAAGGAAGTTGTGAATGATGCCTGATGTGGGGCACTGAGCTTTGAGATGTTCCTCAGAGGGCCAGGGAGGAGACTGCAGAGTTGCCTGGAATAAAATTTAAAAACAATAATAAATAAAATAAAATACTATAATATAAAAATAAATAATAATATAAAATAAATAATATTCTAGTATAAAAATAATAATATTTTCTTCCTTTTTTGGATGTTGGAAACATCTTATGCTTTTGATACTTCAGGATTCCAAATGGAAACTGGATCTAATATAAGGTCTCATAAATTTAGTCTTAAATAAGGGATCCAGCAGCAAAAATGATAAATGGTGGTATAAATGAGAACAGAAGGTTTTCTTCAGTAACTAAATATTTAGCTGGATAATCCCCAAGGATTCCTCCAACCCCAGATGAATTCCTGCCAGGCCCAACTCAAGCACCCTTCAAGCCTTATTTGTACCCTTCTGAGAAGTGCTCAAGGTCCCAGGAACCTTCATCTGTGCTCTGCTCCAAAAGAGCCTCACCCAGCCCTCGTGGAACAGGGGAAAACAAGGCCAGGGAGGAGAGGAAAACACTGGATATTCTGAGAGAGCACCACAATAGCTCCTACCCTGATTCATTCTGTCCTCAGAACTGAAGAGTTTTGCCTCCTGCAGTGGCTGCATATGGAGCTGTCAGCTGGGAGCCCCAAACCTGCAGGATGCCAAAAACCTCCCCAAAGAGGGGGGACAGCAGCAATTGTCACTTGGAGGGACAGCTCTTAACAGGGCTCATCTCATCTGCCACTTCTCTGTGCAGGCATTTTTGATTCTTTGGTGTAGAGAACTAAAATTCATTCCTTTTAGTAGATTTAAAACTTATCAACTTGGAGGAAAATTCCTGCAACTTCCTTTCATAATGTACCAATTTTCATACAATTCTCTGGCCCTCCAAGCATTTAGACAATAAGATTTTAACTTTGTTGTAGGAAACTCCTGTAACAAAATTCAGTGTGAGATCTTATGAAAAGTTAGATGGTATTTATTTAAAAGTCAATCTGATCACACTGACTTTAGTCAGTGGAACTCTCACCCAAACACTCACAAGGACAAAGTGCTCTCTATCAGAATATTTCATGGCTCCAGTTCAGGTGCCCATCTTCTTGACACTTCTATTTAGGGTAGTTCCTCCTTCTCATTTGAATGAAATCACACATTTCATTCATTATTTAGGTTAGTTCCTTCTTCTCATTTGAATGAAATCACTCTTTAAAGAAAAGACCCTCCCTCTTAACCCTGGTTCTACAGTTTCATTTGCAGCCATCTCTTCTTTTTCCCTATTGGCATTTTAATACAGCTCTGCATAATTTTAGTAAGGAAAAAATTCCCTACATGTCAAGTTTCAGAAATGATTATAGTATTAGAGCTACAAGCAATTGTAGCTGCAAATTATTAGAAATTGGGATTTACAAAAAAAATCAGCAAACAAATTCTCAACATGCTATTTGTGATGTGATCACAAAGAGCATCAAACTGTTCCTTGCAAAAAACAAATTTAAATTTTATCTACAATTCCAGACATGTGACATTGTGCAGAGAAAAAACCCCATGAATAGAATCTACCAAGGCTGAGCTCTGTTTTCTAGTTAGATGAAACAAAAGATCCTAAATTTCTTATTAGGGGAAAAAGGTCAATTTTACTCCAAGAATGCACTTCTACACACACATCATTCTATCAGAACTACAGATACAGTGCCTAGCAGATGCATCACAGAATGTTTCATTCATTTCCTTGGTCCAGATCTTTTGAGTGAGAAGAAGTTGAAATTAATTTGCTGTGAGGAGCAAATCCTGAACAACTCTTAAATCAGGGTACACAGCAGTGCCAGAACTCCATTCCAGAAAGGACACCTGACATGCAGATTAGTCCCAACAGGAATGTTTTATTGATTATAGCCTGTCATATGACAGCCCCTCTGCTATTTATGTACAATTAGCATCAAGTTCCACCCTGGGCCACTGCCACTTTGGATTTAATTTTACTTGGATCCAAGTACATACACACGAATGGGTCTCCTGCAGTTGCGCTCCTTGGTGTGGGAGCTCTTTTCCCTTGAAATTGCTGGGATATATTTTCAGTAAGGGCCTAAAAATGCTGCAATTCATCATTTGGGCCCTCAATCCACTGCTCTCAAAATGCATCATCACTGATCTCAGGCTCACTGACACTTTAGGCCAGGCAGGACACAGACATGAGCACAGACTGAGGCTTTCTTCAGCTTTTCAGCCCAAAATGAAGTTAATAGATTACAGCAGCCATTGGTACACCTGTGTTACAGCCAGCTCAGGAGAAAGGGAAGCTCACTGTGCCAGAATCAAGAGTAATCTCAATAAAAAGGTACCTGGGAGGGTCAGGCAGTCTCAGTTTAAATGCAGGGAGCAGCCAGGACAGCTCTTTCTCCCAGGCTGTTGAGTCACTCAGTGCCCAGAGCTGCAGAACACCAGCCCTGTGCTGAAAGCAGGGTGGCAGTGAGGCCTCACCTGCGGCACTTGGGATTTCTTCAGAATTTGCAGAAGATTTTGTGGTGCTCTCTAACAACAACAACAAAAATCAAAATCCCCATTTTGATGTAAGTAGAGTCCTGTGTGACTCTACTTTTACTCAGTCATTTCAGAGTTTGCTAGAAGGGGACACATGATACCGTTAAACATCAAACTCCACAGTCATGTGGGGATACAACACTAAAATGGACAGAAAAGTTTCAGCTGGTAGCACCATGTAAGAAGGAGACAGAGCCAGCACAGGGCCATGCAGGGCTAACCAGGGTCCTTTTCATCACTCTTTCCTCCACAGGGGCTTGGTGTCAGGCTTATCAATGCAGAACATTCCTCTTTTTCCTTCACTGCCCTGCAGCCAGCCCGCTGTTAACTCTGAGGGTATTTAGAGCACCATGGGACACACTGTGGCCCAGCAAGCTCAGGGCACAATAAATCCAATTTCAATACAGCCATACTCTGCTATGCTACCAGGGGACTAATATTTTTTATTCCTACAGGAAGCTCAGACTATACAAACCAACTTTGAATTTCCTAGAACCAATCGAATTGGCTCCAAGTACACATATTCCAATTCTTTGTTTTAAGCCCACTGAAGTTAAGATACTCATTTTGGAGCCAAATGGGAAAAAAAAAAAAAAAAAGTTACTATTCCTAAAAGAGTAAAAAGAAAAAGATGTGTTTTCTTGGTGTGGGGGTCCAGCTTAAAAGACAAAGTCTTCCATCCAAATCCATGTAGCTTGAGTTTGTTTTTTTTTTACTTTGAAATAATCTGTTGCCTTAAGCAAGATTTCTTTTCCCAAACCACTGGTGACTTCAGGGATAAATCCAACCCATTTTTTCCAGTCTCCAGCTGAGCCTGATGGTAGATCCCTTCTGCTCTCCCAAGCGGGTCACAGAGCACTCCTCATCAGTACCAGTGTGCCATTCCTTTAATCTGTGGCCACTCCCTGGCCAGGGATGGATTTTAAGCACAAGGCACAGCCAAAACAGAGCTGGCAGTGTCCAAGGCACTCTGAGAGCAGCCTGGGCTCATTTGGCTCTGCAGCCCCATTGAAAGAGTTGTGCCAGAGGTCACAAACAGCCCTGGCACCTCAGGGGGGTCTGTTAGAACAGGAAAAGCAATGCTCACTTACCTGCTGCTTATTTCTTCAAGGCATCTAGAACTGTCCAGGCTTTAAGAAAAAGAAAGGCTTTGCCTTTTCAGTGCCTGTCCAAGGCATTCTAAAGAGCAACAAAAGCTCATCCTCCTGCTTACCTTTATTAATGAACTACACATTGATGTCTCAGTGTCACCTCTAAGTGCTGCACACTTCAAGTCTGACATATCTTCCTTTATTCAGTTAATATCACACAAAAACTGTGATATTAACTGAATAAATCTGCTGCCAGAACTGAGAACTGGGTTTTCAAATAGAAGAAAAATTTGGCTGCATAGCCCACAAAAGAGAAGGATGTCAAGAACAAGGAGAGTCCTCTCTGTGCTTTAGCTATCTGGTTGCTGTGCAAAAGTTCTCTTTCCACACAAGGTAACTGGATGGCCTGTTAGAGAACAGGGTTTCCACACAGAAGGAAGCTTCCTGGGAGCAGAATTTGTGCTTGAACTTTTTTTGTCCTGCAAATCTCTCAGAAGAGATACTTTCCTGAGCATACTGAGATGTCACAATGAAGTGACAAATGTCATCTTTACCTCAGTCTTCATGGAAAAAGGCATGATTAGATATTTAACTGAATGGGGATCCAGCTCGTTGCTTTTCTCTCTTTCACTGATATGGGAAGGGAGCTCAGGAAAGCTGTCAGTGTTCAGCCAAGTGGTCAGGAGCAAGGCTAGAAGGTTGGTCTCAGCCCTTTTTCCATATGGTCACCTGGTGGCCATCCATGGACCTTGTCACCATGGCATTTTATGGAGCAGTTCCTGAGGAAAACCTAAGGCTGAGAGTTTCATGGGTGGTGCAGACCCTGGATAACAAAGTTTTGGAGCTGGATTCCTGTCTAGAGGTTCTCTTAGTCCCACTACCACAAAGCTGGACAGCTACTTAAACCAGCCTGCCTGACTTCCTGTGTGAACAGCACTTCAGAAGCATCAAAGCAGCATTTGAACAACAACAACAACAAAAGGATCAAAGCGACGTTTGAAATGCTGCAGTTATTGTATAAGCTCATCATTACTGAGTCGAGTAATTCTTTGCTAGACTCGGTGTCAACACGTGGCCTCTCTCAGTGCAGGGATGTGCAAAACAGCAGCAAGCAGGTGCTAAATGCCCAGCAGTTTGCAAGGCTCTCGTGGGCTATATTGCCAAAGCTTATCTATATAGCTTCATTCTCTTGGCTGCTATCAGCTTGTTGTGCCCGGCACTGTAAATCACATCTCTGGTGATACTCTAACTCATATTGTGGATTGTCTCCGTGCAGGGCCAGAGTTCAGTGAGCAATGCACTCCCTAGGAGTGCATTTACAACCACACAGGTTGCCCTGTATTTGAAAGTCACCCTGAACTGACAACGTGCCTTGGCTGATAAATTTTGAATTACTCCAACTCTTATCTTTTCTGATAAAAGTTTCTAGAGACACGCTGGTATTTCAAACACTATAAAATATGTCTATATTTTGATGTGTCTCTAAATAGAATGGCCAAACCACTTTCAGGCCCATGACAGCCCAGATTACTGCTGGTTTAGGTCTCACAGGGTTCCCAAGACCAGCAAGTTCTGATCAGTTCCCTGTCTTATCAGACTTGAGGCATTACAGAAACATAAGCAGAACAGTCAGTTCACAGTAGGGAAAAACCCATCCTTTCCAAATAACCAGACCCAAAACATTCTGCATGGCCCACAGCTCCAGCTACAATTGCAACATGCATTGCACGAGGTTTTCTTCCTGTCCTTCCTTTTCTTTTGGAAGTTCACATTAGTTAATGAAATCTCTTTGTAACTGCAGCACATTCATTCACAAGGCATTGGGGAATTCTTAGTTCACACTGGTTAAACAATTCACTGATTTGTTTACAGAAAACCAGTGCCAAATAGCTGGACTGTTGTCATGAACCTTCACCCAGATCTTTTTTATAGCAGTTACTAGAATGTGATTTTAAATTAAATTAAACAGCATTGAATGAGTTCCTACAAAAGCAGAAAGACAAATTCCATGTTCCATTCAGCAAATGAAATTTGGACAAACAGCTCTTTCTTGTGGATGAAAGACAGTTTTACAATGATTTCCACTGGAAACACAAACAGCTACTAGCAAATATTATTGCCCAGCTGTGTGCATGGGCTCTGGTACAATACACAGGGAAGGACTAAAGACAGAATAGGATTGGATAAAAATTGGCCTATTTTTGTCCATCACTTCTCATACTGAGTCACGCTTGCTATCATTTTCATGCCTGAGATCAGGATAATTTTCAGTAAAAAAAACACAGATAAAGCACAAATATTTGCAGGATATAAGCAGTATAAGCAGCAGATTTCGATTAGGGAGATTCAATCAAATTTCCTCTAATAAAGACACATGATAGATCACCCTAAACTCCCTCCTCCCCTCAAAGGAGATGCGCACTCGGAAGAAGAGCACCGAGCCTTTTGCGCAGGGGCTCTGCCGGGCGGGTGTCACATTTCCGAGGAGCGGGGCCGCTCCTGCAGCAGCTCAGGGCTGTAACTTTCCACTGCCCGGCCGGCTCCTCGCTGTGCCCCAGGCTGGCCTGACCTTTCCCAGCGCTGCCCCTCGCTCCGGGCCCTGCCCGTGCACATTCCAGCAGCCAGGGGAAAGCCGGGAGCGAAACCGCTGGGACAGAGTGAAAATTCCAGCAGGAGAGGAAATCCAGAGTGAGGTGCTTTGCTACACAGCTCCTGCTGTAAGCAAATGAGACCCTGAGCCAGTTTGTAGAGAAGTTTGTGTTGCATTTGTCATAAAACAAGGAGAATCAGGCTCTTAGGCTGTTATTTTGTCCTAAACACAGAGAACACTGAGAACAGGCATCTTTTCATCAATTCTCTGACCTGACACATGTGGACCTGAAACTGATTTTGCAAATTGGGACCCTAAATATAAAGGAGTAGCAATGTCTTACCTCCACACAGCTTTTTAAAATAACCTCTCATGTTTTAGAAGAGGAAGGATACACATACTTCTCTCTTTCCTGTTCTTCCTGCCACCAAACTTTCTCTTTTGACCTGTGAGAAATCCAGCTCTACTCTCTGTCCTGCCAGACCCCCAGGGACAGCAGCCAGCCCCTGCCTGGCACTGCTTGTACCACACAGAGGGTTTTGCCCCTTGGCTCTATGGTCCTTGTCTCCTATTGTCCTTTCTTAACTTTTAACATTTTCACAGGAGAGTGAACGTGTTTTTCACAGCTCTCAAGTCCAAACCAAGAGAATCCAATGTCTGCCTTGAAAAAAACGCCCTCTCCTTTGTGATCCTTCACCTTCCCTTCTCCCACCTTCCAACATAACCAACCTTCCTGAGAGGCACAAAGGGCTGGACCCTGTGCTGAGCTCCTTTAAGGTTACAAACTCCAGGAGCAGAGAGAAGCCTGATCTGAGTTTGCTGGGCTTTCAAGGCCAGCTGTCTGTTCCCTGCTGGAACATGGAAAGGGGTGGCAGTGCCACAGGAGGCATGTGAAAGACCTGGCTGGGTAAGCAGGAACAGAAGCCATATGAGGTCAGAGGAGGAGCTTGCATCACTCCTGTACTGGTGCTAAAAAAACAGAGCTGTACACTCAGTACAGAAGGCAGCAAAAAATAAAGAGCAAGTTTCATGGTGAAGGGATGGAGGAGTGCAGAATATCATGGAAGACATGGAGACAGAGAGGAGGGTTTGATGCAAGGCTTCAGGAGGCTGTCCCAAGATTGTAAGGTCCTACAGACTCAGCCTCTGCTTTGTTTTATTGACAGTAGGAAAGTAAGAGATTTAACTTTAGTGCTTTACCATGACCACTGTGCTGCCTTCACCGTGTTTCCAGACACAAAACATAACCCTGAGAGATGAATTCAATCTGATTTTAGTTACAGCCATGAATGTTCCACTCAGGGGGAACAGCATGAGACTTCCTGCAACCCAAGGCTCCACCATCCCTTCCCTCCAACAGAGCTCCTTTAGGATGAACAACACCTGCCAAAGCCCCGAGTTTTGTCTCTGGTGGAACCCTTGCATTCAGAACTTTCCTAGTTGTTACTGATCCACAATAATGGATGAAATCTGTATCATCAAATTCAATGATTCCCATAATGCCCAGATACATTGATTCTGTTCTAAAGGCATCTTTCCACCACTGATAGTAATTTCTATTTTATACCAGTATTATCCAATCACCTCCCCACCCAAAGGAGATTTTCCTTATATTTTAACCTCATAACTAAATGACAGAAGGTGTTAAGAGTCATTCCAATTGGTTCTTCATATCCTCCTGCAGTATCTCACCTTGTCTCCATCCCAATGTCCTCTGAAGACAAAAAAACATTTGTGCTGACTAATCTAGGTCAGCAATTGGTGGCTGTGACTTCTTTTCTTGTCTCAGCAGGATAAAAGCCTGCTAAGAGCCACAAATCCTTCTGCAGGTGATTTTATAGCAATGGTGGACCTTGGGGCCCTGCTGCTGGAATTAAACAGAACCTGCCAGGTCCTGTCACAAAGAAATATTTACTACCACATTGTCTTGAAATGAATCAACTCACCTGTGCTGGGAACAAAAGTAAAACAACTCTGCTCTGCATGGACACAAGCCCATAAAGTATGGGATTTGTATAAAAACCTCACAGATATAGGTACACATGGCATATGGAAGCTGTGGGAATTGCCAGTTCTACCCATGACAGTAAGATCAAAATGCAGAGGAACAGAAAATACGTTTGGAATTTAGGAGAAACAAAATTATTAGTGAAAAGTACTCCCCATTTGTATAAGTTAGTTTAAAAATGTTGCTTTTAATTGACTAGAATACAGTAGAAGCCACTAAAAAATGTTTGTATAAACCTGCAAATATTAGATCATCCACAGCCATTTTCCACTGATTCCAAGAGGTTGCAAAGAAAGTGTGCTTAGTATATTAAAGAAGGTAAAAGTTTGCTTCAATCCTAAGGAGCAGTTTCCAGCTTACCCAGAGTAGAAGTGTGTTCTTTTCTTCCAATATAAAGTAGGTTAGAATTAAATTCCAGTCTACAATACTTCCCCCACTGGAGTGAATCTAACCCAAATTCACAGCCTTTGACAGATGACAGAGAGTGTAAGAGCTGTGACAACAGTCATTAAAAAGGGAATAAGGAGGAATATAGAAATCATGAGCTGCTTCTTGTTTAAACAATGAATATGTGAGATGTGCCAGAATTTTATGGGAAACATTTTCAGCCTTGCTCCTGATAGGAGCTGAGGACATGGAGCTGCAGCAGTTTTACCCCTCTCAGGCTGTCAGACACAACTTGACATCTTTCTAACAATAATACATATATATATATATATTAAAAAAACCAACCTCAGCAAATTCCAGTGGATTTTGAAGGGAAAATAACTAAAGAAAAATTAACAGCTATAGACAGGAACAAGAATGTTGGAACCCAGCTGACTTCAAACAAATTATATGGACAATTATATGCTTGACTTGCATGAGTCACTGCTCTGATCATAGTAGCTGCACTGTTGCAATAATTAACTATTTTTCTCCCCCATGAAAATTCATGTTAAGTGTGCACTTACTGCAGCTCGTTTTCCCAGGCATAACAATCAGTCACAAAAAAAGCAAAGATGATTGTTTGGGGCATTTGCCTGCAAGAGAAGAAAAAATTGAAATATTAAAAGGCTGAGTATTTTTCCTATATCATTGTATTTAATCCACCTGTTCATACTTGGGTAAAATTCTGCTTTGCTGAAAGCAATACTCTTTTTGCTTAAATTGATATTTGCACTTTGAAGTACAATCTAAAAATCAAACTAATTTACTATATTGATTTTTGTACCTGTACTTGTAGCATGTAACATGTTTTAATACACACATATACATTTAGACAACTCAAAATTAAAGAATTTTAATATTCCACCCAGACAAGTTTTCAAAGTACATAAAAGTAGATCAACTAACTACATGTATCAAAACCAGCACAAAAATATATTAATAGCTGCTTATACAGTGTTTTTAACAAAAAAAAAAAAAAAATCTAAAAGCCTTTTGCAAATGAGGAAAATTCTTCCCCTCCTGGACAGGATAAACTGGGTTTTACTTGAAGCAGACCCAGAGAATCCTCATTTCTAGGCCAGGTGTGTCTGCTGAAAGTTACACTTCAGCTGGGAATGAGTCCTTGAGTGTGGAAGAAAGTGAAGTATCTGGACCCTTGAACATGATACCAAAGCACATAATATTCTAAATTGTAAAGAATGTTTGGGTTTTTTGGGGTGGGGCTTGGTTGGTTTTTTGTTTGGGATTTTTGGTTTTGGGGTTGTTTTTTTTTTTGTTTGGTTGTTTATTTGGGTTTTTTTTGTTTGTTTTTAAGGGTTTTTTTCTTTCCTAATAATTTCTTGGATGTTCTCCCTTCGCATAGAACAGCCGTAACTAGAGGGACACTGGAGCATTTGTGGATCTGCTCTTTATGCCCTTGAGAGATAAAGAAGTAAAAACCAGCAGAGAAAGAACAAATAATATTTACAATCAGAATGTACAGCAAATGTATTGAACACACCAGTGATAACACTGATGATGCTGAAGCAACCAAGAACTGAGTGTGACATCTGAGCCTTATAAAAACCCCAGAAAACACAATAGCCTATTATGAGGCTGTAGGATACAAAGAGGTTTCAGCTAAAAGGCCTTATTTAACCCTGCACTGAGTTAGGCTGAGTCTCCCATGCCAGCAGCTTTATAACTCCAGGCTTAACAAGGGACCAAGCATCAGAGAAAACCCATAGGGGAGAATATGTTTGGGGGAGTTATATTTAATTACAAGTGATCGTGACATACACTGTCATTAGGAATTATTATAGAAAGAGCAACAGGTCTAGACAAACCATGTTCACATTCACAGCACACTCTACACCATCAGCCTGGACTGTTCCACTCTGTTAAAACATGACTGACCTACCTGCAAAACAAAATGCTTTCAGAGTCTTTAAAAATGGAGATAAAGTTGTAGGGCACAGTTGGGAAGGCTGTGGCGGGAAAGGGGTTAATGCGTGAGTTAATTAGCAGGTGTTTAACATTAGTTAGCACTAAAAGACATAAAATAATAAACAGCATTTTAGTTCTCTCCAGCGAGGTTCCTTCTTTTCCTCCACGGCCCGCTCCAGTCTGTGCCGTGTCCGAGCTGACGCAGCTCCCAGCGGCACCAGTAGATGGCACAAAGCATTTATTTCACTGCGTCCAGGGCCAGAGGCAGAGTCAGCTCCGGAGCAGCGCTGGGATACAAAACATCTGCTGGGAAACATCCCTCTAACATTAGAGCTGCCATCTTCCAATCAATAGCTTGGTCTAGAAAAACTTAGAATATATATATATATAGTACTGAACAAAAATTGTATATATGTATATTATATACACAATATAATAGATATATTTATATATCTATTATATATGTGTAGATACATTGAATACCTTCAGAGGTGAAAGGGGGTATAGATAACGAGGAGAAACACCAGACATCAATTAACTACAGCAGTTGCTAAAATATCCTGTGCCTTAGAAAATAAATTAGGAGTATAGAAGTAATACAAATCAGGCTAAATTCACCAAAAAAGCAACTATTTTAGAATTAGAGGAAGATTTTAAAGAAACAACAATCCTGTTGTTTCCTGTGTTTTAGAATTAGATAAAGATTTAAAAGAAACAATAAAATCTGTAAAAAACTTTAAGAAATTTTGACAAGGAAAAAAAGAGGACTAAATATTTGTCAAAAGCAAAAAAAAAACTTAATAGTTTATGATCAGTCATACACTGTCATCTATGAAATTCACATGCTTTCTAAAGAACAAGTAAAATAGACACAAAAGTTGGATTTGTTATTTGAAAGAAGAATGTAGACACTCCTGGAAGAGCTGCTTTGCTGTTACAAACATGTTGGAAAACCCCAGTTCCTGGAAAGAGAACAAAAAGGGAATTATACTGAAATACAGGGCTGGGGAAGCAGCTCATGTTCTGTACAGCACAACACTTGCTCCTGTACAGTTTTGACAGAATTCCTGGAATACTACGGCAAGGAGAATCAGGCTGCCTGACTCCATTTTTCAAGTTGCAAATATAACCTATAGCTACCTAATTATAGGATTTAATGATACTTAATTTTGTATTTTCAGAGAAATATTATGACATCATGTCATTTTACAGGGCAAACCACTTAGCTTAATAGCTGCTATTCACTGCAGAAGCACACATTAAAAGCTATGCAATCATATGATAAATTATACTAATATCTCTTGGTCAAATTACAGCTTAATAACATGAGAAAAACTGTAAATAACGTGAAGATTCATGGTTTAATTATTTTAATAGAAAGTAATGTATCAAATAATTATTAAAAATAAAGAAGCAGCCAGGTCTAATGGGCTGGAATATACAAGCAACGTTTTTCTACATTAAGGCAGGAGCTCCTGGACCAAAATGTTCAGAGTAATTTTTCCTCCAATCCAGGACGACTCCAGGCAGGCAAAGCAGCAGGCAGTGCTTGCCTCTGCCACCCCTGGTGGGACCCAGTGGTTGTGCAGATCAGCTCAGCAGGTTGATCTGAAAGGCAAATTTGGTTCTGGCACCTTTGTTCTGCGCTGGCCCAAGCCAGCTGTGCCACATGCCCAGATGTCACCCATGGGGAGAGCAGGGGATGTGCAGCCAGGAGTGGAAGAACTGCTCCACACCAAGGCCTGCTTACCCCAGATTAAGGTGTAAGGCCCAGCTGATTAAGTTTGGGACAATTTAGTCAGGGGCATTTGACAAGTGAATGTTTGGATGATAACAATTTTACAGATAAACCCAGAAATAACAGCCATGCCCACCACTGTAAAGAAACCTTATTAGCACAGCTGCATGACCTGATGAAATTTAGTGTCCTGTTCCCAAAGCAATGCTGTGACATCATTTTTCAGGGTAAATAGCCCAGTGACATTGCTGCCATGGACAGCTGGGCCATTTGCCTTAATTCCTGAGCAGCTCAGGTACCCACAAGGGTATTTGGGGAAGGTGTCCCTACCCAGGGCAAGGGGCTGGAACAAGAGGGGCTTTCAAGCCCCTTCCAACTCAACCCATTCTGTGATTCTGGCAGTGACAAGTGCAAAAACATCTCTTGTGATTGTTGATGTTTGCTGCTAGAAAAGTGAGACCCTAGAGAATCTGGTGGGGGCAAATACCAGTTATACCCTTTGTACACAAAGCTTTTTAGCTCCTGCTGCCCTTCTCACTGCACATCACCTTAAAACTCACCATGGAGAAGGTGGAATGGAATGGAATTGCTCCTGCTCTGAAGGGCTGCTTTGCTGAGGAAGGCAGCCATAGCAGTCTTGAGTTTTGATCACCCCACAAAGGGCTGAGGAGGGAAAGAGATAAAGTGAACAGGAAGCCAAGGCAAATATCTGTGTGTCTCCAGGACATGTGAATTCCCTCCTGCCTGAAGCTCTATGCTACCTCTCCACCTGATCACAATTTCTCTGTAACACATTTCTGCTGAAATGACCTGCACTGAGTATTCCTGCTAGTAGGGCTGTTTATAGTCACCTATCTCCATTTAATTTTAACATATTAGAGAAGGATCATAGAAAAAGCTTAATTGGCAGCTCTGGGGAGAAAAAGAAAAAGTAGTAAGAGGGATTAGTCATGTCTGTAACCAAGATGGAACAGCACTGATAGTCCCTCATGGTGGAAGCAGGCAACAGTCACTGTGCTTGGCCTGGAGATAAGAGAAACGTGTTTCCAGACTCAAAGTGTCACTGCTCCTCCCCAAAGCAGCACGAGGGTCACACAGGGCTGAGGTTTCACTCTGACCAGGCCTCCTGTCAGTGCTGATCTTCTGAGGGGGACAGAAAGCAGAGCACAAACCAAACCAGCCAAACTGGGCACCTTCAGGAGTCAAGGGGAGTGGTAGCAGGGCACATTCCTCTGATGGCTGCACCAAGAGGGGCTCTGCATCTCATGAACATGTCCATATAAACACAGAAAAGGGTTGGAGCATGGATAACCTGAAAACACTTAAGTACAGGAATACCTTTGCTAGGTCTGCACTGGGATTATAACCCCAAATTTACAGGGCAGACTTGGAATTTCATGGACCAAGATCCTACCACTGCTGACAGAGAAGCAAATTGTAAAACATCAACATCCATAACCCCTTACTTCAAATTGCAAGCTGGAATCTTGCATCAGTAATAATCCAAGGCAGATTTGCAAAACAAACCAGAATTTATTTTTTTGTTTTTCTAACCCCACAAGGAGGCAATTGGGAAAAGGTTTGAACAGAACTCAAATCCCACTGTCAAAAGAAGAAGGAACATGGTGGATCTGAAACAGGCCAAAAAGACAAGCTCAGCAGGAGACAGGAGGGAGATTAACAAGTGAAATTGCTGTTTGACAATGAGTGTTGCTGAGGTGGAAAGCACAAAGGACTGGCTGGCAAAAATAATTATTACATTCACAAGTGTTTTAGATGCAGGATGATGGAGCTGATGATTTCTCTCAGCTCAGCAGTAAAATACTCCTGTTGGCTGTTTAATTGCAAACCTGGCTGAGCAGCCCCCTCCAGGACACAGAAATGTTATACATTAAGATTTAGTGGGAAGTTTTCTTCCAGCACAAGTCATGCATCTATTATCCTCCCAAAACTTCAGTAAAAATTCACCTTATTAACAGAAGAAATATGAACTACACTGCAAAGGAAAGTTAGTTTAAAAATAAAAGCTATTCTAGGTCTCTGAGAAGACTTTAGAGGTTCCTTCTCCCAACACTGGGAGACAGAAATAGGCATATTGAATTTGCAGATTGGTCAAGGTCCAAAAATCTTCCAAGGTCCTTAAAATTTTATTTTCTGAAGGCACAAAAGACACAGCTTTTATTGCTGCTGAAATTAGCTTCCCTGGGTCACAGACTGCTATTCAAAGAGTGATTACAAACTTAAGAGCTTTTCTCCAGTCAAGAAAGGGAAGTAAATGCCATACTTACAGTATTTTAGCAACTCTTGCCACTGAGAATTTATTGTCTTAGAACAATGAAAATAAATGCAAAATAATTCAATTGATAAATGCAGGCTACAATGTGCAGAGGAAAAACAACCACCCCAAAAGCAGAATAAAACCTATTTCTTTGGAGCCTTGCCAGCTTCTTCCTGAAACACACTGATCTTGGATGCCTTCCAAGGCCACCATCTCACCTGTTGTTGCAGTGGTCTTGTAGCAAACATGGTTGACTTCACAGTTTTAGGTCAAAAATATTTCTTCTGCAAGCATGAGCAAGCCAGAGCCCAGAGACTTCTCAGCCCTCCCTTTGTGGGGATGTTGTGAGACTTTTTTCCTACATTATTCTCTGAACTTGGTAAATTTTCTTGGGGGGATGTCATCAGTCTTTGGCTCTGAGTGTGCACTGTGCCTTCAACTACCAGGACCCAAAATTATGGTACCCCCAGTTACAGAAAAAAAAATTCTAAATACAAATTATAGCTCAGAGGTAGAAACACTCTTCTTTTCCTCCTGTGGGTAGCAATTGCAAAGCTACAATTAACCTCAATTAATAGGAAGGGTAAACTTTCTACAAAGGATATGCTGCTCAGGTGTTCTTGGTGAGAGCACTTGGCACCGCTTCGTCTCTCTGGAACAGGGAGCTCTGCTGGGGTGAAAATGAAAGTGGCTAAACTTTAATCCAAGTGCAAAGTAGGCTATTTCCCCCCTAGAGAAAAAGCAATCCTACTAATAAAAGCTACCTGGAGATGCTCAGAGTCTGTTAGGATGCTGAGTGCATCACTGCCCTGCAGAGCCTCCCCTGAGAGCCCCATCCCACGCTCTGGCCACTGCCACACTTCAGCTCAGGCTGAATTCCTTGGTTCTTCCCTGAGGTCTGTGCCCAGTTCCAGTGGATTCCCTGGGTTCCTGACCCCATCACCACACATCTGGGTCATTTCTGACACATTTCTGCTGATCTGGGCTGCACCCAGAGCTTGGGAGTGCCACCAACCCTGCCCAGCTGCTGGAAAAGTTCCTGCAACCCTTACCTTGGGCAGCAATGAACAATTAGGCTTTTTTCTCTTGCTCTCACTGTTCCTTCCTCCTCTTAGAGGAAGAAATATTCAAAAGTGACAACTTCCACTCCACTACAAGATTGGTGGAACTGACAAAAAAAGATCAAGGTCACAAGACATAAAAATTTGGGGAAAATTACTAAATCTTGTACAGAACTGTCTCCTTCATGGTTTCTACTGTATTAAGATTACCATTTTTGACCTGTCACATCTCCCTCACATCCCTTGAGGTAAATTTTATATTCTATATCCAAAAGCCATTTCCTACTGACTTTCTCAGTGTTACAGCTGTAGTAATTATGCAAAAAACAGCACTCCATGCACGCTATTTGTATGGGTTACGTGTCTATCCCATAGACCAGCAATATGTGCCTTTAGTTGAATCTTTATGCCATCAAGCCAAGCTGCTAATTACTTGCAAATACTAATGAATCTCTAAACAGTGCTCCCCAAAGTAGAATATGCTAGACCATGCATTGTAGAAAAAAAAAATAAATTACATCCCTCGAAGTCAAAGGCTTTGACCTCATAATTTTAGATTTTTAATTTAAAACCTCCCTGTGCATCTGAAATGACTTTATGTGCATTTGAATGTAACTTGGCTTTTTAGCTGTGTACTTTTGAGGGGACTTCATGCTGCCTTGTATTTCATACAACTGGCTCAGTGTGAAGGGAGGAGAGCAAACACCACATCACATCACTGCCTGAGATCAGGTGGCCTTTGGTTTGGAATGTCCTCACCTAACTTAAAAAGGAAGGGACAGCAGAAGATATGAGTGAAAGAGACAGAAAAGATAAAAAGCTACAAAAGCAAGAGGATACATTTCATTGTCTTATTTTCCTTTTTTTTTTTAATTCCTAAATTCCAGAAATAGACATGTCCTGCATCTCCCTTCCCACTTAATCCTAGCTCCATACTCATCCCTACTGGACAGAATATTTTCTACAGCCACAGTGCTGCATATCCAGGTTAAAACTAATCACATTTGTCAGGTGAGATTTCAGTGCTGGCTTAAAGCATATGTGAAACCATGGCCTCGTTAATCAGCAAATTTTACCTAATTACCAGGAGCCACAAGGGATGATCCTGCTGCTGTAACATTTCACAGCTCCCACTCCCAGACTTGATGGGCTGTGTTGTCCCCTTCCATCAGGCTTGTGACCCAAATACCAGCACACATGAAGAAATTCCCATCCCCCTTGAGACCCAGTTTGGATCTGCAGCGGGCTCCAGCTCACAAATGACAGAAACTTCCCCTGGTTTGGCAGCCCTGGCCCCACCTGCAGCTCATCCCATCTGGGGCCAGGAGGCAGAGGGAGGTGGGGGATCAGCAAGGGAAGGTGCAGACAAACCCAGGTCCCTCTTGCAGTGTTGCTCCCTGACCCCCAGCACAGGCAGCAGAGCTGAGGAGATGCTTTGTTTCCCACTTGGAAAATCTGTTGCATTGAGGATTTCAGCAAACAGAACCATTTCATTCCAGCCCAACTCCACAGCTTGGTTTGTGCTCCTCTGACAAGCCATTCATCTATCTCACATACACAGGGATCCATACAGGAGAGGAAGAGCTTTGCTCCTGGGCTCCTTGGGAGACAACACAGGGCTTTTACAGGCCCTTATCACCCACCCAGCAGAGGAGGGCTGACAATGGCACATTTTCTTCCAGAACAATCTACTGCAGCCGTTTCCCCCTGCTAAGAAAACAACTGAACTATTCTGAAAGGTTAGAGATTGGACTACTTATCTAAAAGAGATGAAGAATTGATTTTAGTCCTCTGTTATCTGTTTCCATGAGAAAATCTCCATGCCTGCCCCAGAGTTTCCCTTTTGAGTCTTGTCTAGACTATCATAATAGATCTGACAATTGTTTTTATTACATAACTTTGGGAAACAGACTCAGAGAATTTGGTTATTAGAAAAATTCTGCTTTGAATGAGATAGGACAATGTGTGGCTTTTAAAAAACAAACCAAGAATGCCTCTATTGTTGGTTTGCTTTCAAACTTGATTTCTCAGTCTAAAAAAACAATAAATCCATTAACATATTTTAGATTGTGCTAAACAGTAATATCCATAGGAAGATTTCTTTTTCCTACACTTCTTCCTATGGATAAGAACACAGGGGAATTCTTGATGCATGGAAAAATAGCATTTGACCTTAAATTGCTGTCCCAGATGATTGCAAAATGATAAACCCAAACTAACACCAGATAAAACTCATGGTCACCAATTCAGCAAGTTAATCTATTAAACCATCAGGGCTGGCCACCCTGCCAGGCACTCACAGCTAAATGTTGTGTCGTCCTTTGTCATGACCTGCTCCTCCAGGCTGGGCACACTCCAGGCTTCTGAGGAGTGAGGTGTGATAAATCTCTGTAAAGTTTTGCTGCATTCATGGCCATGGTACTCCACTCCCTACTGAAGAAATGCCCTCACTGTGCCCCTCAGCAGCCACAGGCAGCCTTACAAGAGATTCTGTATTCAAAACAAGGCTGATTCAGATGTGGTTTCTGCTAAGCACCTTCATATTAAATTGGTTTTGGGGCTATTTTGATTTCCTCCACAGTTCAACTGTCCAGATTACCTCTCAGTCCTGCTTTACACTTGGAATGGATGGCAAAACTTGTTAGTGGTGTTAAATGGAACAGAGATTCCTGCTAATGGATTATTGATCATATTTGAGTGATCTTTAGAGTATCACAAGCAGAATGCCTTTCTCCCCTCTGTATAAGAATCTGATAGTAAAAATACTGGCATTACATGCTGATTATTTTCATGAGGGAACATTAAGCACAAAGCCTACCTCTGTAAGAGGAGGTAGCATCTCTATTTTTAACTAAAGATCTTATAGGGTATTTCATCAAACTCAGAGAACCCCTTCACAAAAAAAAAAAAAACCAGTATGAAAGTTCTCCATTACTCAACCATAACCATGAGATTGTTTGGCTGAAACACATCACAAAGTAATTTGCTACCTCCCCACAATACCATTTTTAAACAGAGCTAGAATGAAGGACTTGCAGATGAAAAGTGCAATTTTATTTCATGTACATGGTCCTAGACACTTTTTTCAGCTTTGTGGGCTGTATCTAACAGGCATCTTGAAACCAACCCAAAGTCCTTGTCCACCTACATCCAGGACATATTAGATAGACTTGGGTTAAAGGCTAATTAGCTGTTAGGTGACACCTAACTAAACTATAACATTTCTTTCCTACAGCTGGAGTCAAATGCCAATATTTAGTTTTACTTTTTAGAAAGTCAGTCTTCAGAAATAACTTGGGCAACAGGCTGGTCAAAAAATTATATGTAAATATAGATCTTCATCTAAGATCCTGCCAGGGGGAAAAATCACCAAACTGGAGACCCTATGAATAAATAGCCCCTGTTTTCAACTCTGTTTGTAATGAGGTCAGAATGGTTAAAGGCAGCCCAGGTTTGCATCTGCACAGTGCTGTCACACTGTGCTAATCCAGCCCAGCCAGCTCCCTGGAACACTCACAGCACAACACATGCTTCTCATTACCCATTTTCTCTGTGCAGGCAGCTCTCAAGACCTGCATTTCCCAAATGGTTGAAGCCTAATTCCCCAGGAAGAAAGCACACACAGCATCTTTGCTGCAGTCCTGAAGGACAGAGGGAGTGACAAAAGGCCTGTCCCCTTCCATCAGACAAATTGCTCACCTGCACCAGCATCTCTCACATTTTGGGAAGTAACTTGGAGGTGTTTACACCCAATCCTTCCTGGCAGGGGAAGTGAAGCTGGCTTTTGCCATGGAAGGTGTTGCTGATGTGCCCCTCAGAAACGTGGTGACCTCTGTGACACAAGGAATGTGTGGCAGCCTCTGTGGCAGCCCTGTCCTTTTCAGTCTGGGATGCCAAGTTCCTCTCTCTAACCCACCTACAAAATTGCTTATTGTTACCTGAACACAGAGCATGCAGGGATGCTCCCTTCAAACCTAATTCTCCAAAGGATGCTCACAGGGGAAAAACGATTCTAAGGATAGAAATACATTTTTTTTTTTTAGTTCTAATTTTCCCTTCACGGTGAAAAGCACCAGCCACAAAGGAACGTGATCAAAGACTAAGTTTAGTCACAGGTATGACAGAAGAGAGCAGCAGTTTAAAAATACAGCTTGCCAAAGGCTGAACAATAATTTATGGACTAAAATAGAGAAATGATTGAAAAACAAGTAAAGCTTAAACAGAAAAAAACCCCATAGCTAAAATCAAGGAGATCACTGTGAAAAGATGAATAATAACCAAGAATCCCGATGAATTTGAAGATGAATGTATATATACTATGTACATTCAAAAAACTACAAATAATCACAAAGGTTGGGAAGAATGTGACAGCTTTTCCTTCAGCACAATGTTATTTGCCCAACAATGAAAAGTGCATTTTCCTCCAAAATGTTTCTTAGTATCACCTCTCCAAGAAAAGCCTAAACCAGTGATTTGGTTTCTACTCCTTCCATCCTTCTACCTCTTTGCCCAACATAAAGAAAGATGTTGCTGATTTCCAGAATGAGCAATCTAAAGGAGCTTGTTCTGGAATTACAGCCCCATATCCATCACTTGAGGAATACATTTTAATTTCAAGGCTGTTCCCTGTAGCACTGGGAAGGGACAGCCAAGTTGTACATGTGACAGCATGGAAGGTAAAGGCAGTGCATTAAAAACACCTGGAACTGCTGAGGGACTGTTTGGAATTTAGGCTCAGTTATAAAGCTGAGACTGGCCTGAGAGAAATCAGTTATAAAACAGCCTCACTTGGAGCCATAACCTTATTTTATCCTGATGTGTTTATGAATTTGGCAGCCCCCAAAGCCACCGATGATCATGGAAGTGACACCTACCACACTCTCATTAATACCTTGGCACTCACATCCTGTGAGCCACAATCCCAGCTACAGAAGGCTGACTGCTGCTGTTCCAGTGCTGTTACCTGTGGATATAAAGTGGTGTTTTTCAGTTTAAATCAGATTAATGACTGAAAGTTACCACACGCCTACTAAATCCTGGAGAGGACAGGGCTCCACCAATCTTGTAAATACCAAGAATTCACTAAAGACAAAGCAATCATCTTTAGTGGAGCTGTTCCTCAGTTGCCATCTGGAGTTATTTTACTTGTTAGAGAGAGATGATTGCCTCCAAAGCTGAAAGATCAAGACATGTCCCAAATAAAGACATTATCACAATGAAGTTAGCAGTTCTATTTGAAACACAAAGTGGACCTAAGTACCAGCCAATTGCCCAGAGACAATTGTCTGATTTAACACTGTGTAAAGTTTATTGGGGAGAATCAATAGTCTCTGCCAATGGCATTTGGAGCACTGACACTATAGAACACTTTATCTCAGATTCCCGAATCTTACAGTTTGATCGATATTTTGGAACACAAATCCTATAACTTTCCTAAAAAAAACCCAAACCCTTAAAAAGTTGCAATGGGTTAGACCAAAAAAATAAAGCTAAGAAATTGTATGAAGAGCAGGTATTAAAAAAACCCCAAAAACAAAAGAAGAAAGCAAAAAAAAAAAAAAACCTCAACACTTCCAGAACTAATGATTGTTTCAGAGATGAACAGATCTGGTTTAACCAAAGGGTGACATCTTGGGCTTTGCCTCCTTGCAAGATTTTATTACCATGGCTTTATGGCAATCCCTGTGTCAGCAGAACAGCTCTCTGGGACACACAGCAAACTTCCCACCATCCTCCTGACAGAGTCACAGCAGCACAGAAAATGCTTCACAGCTGCAGATTCTAGAATTGTTCCTAGAGCTGAGCCTAACAGAATTTGTGCCAAGCTTATTGCAGTTAAACAGCTCTTGAAGAACAGCTGATTTCTCTTAAGTTATGAGTATTACTTTATAGCTACATAATGCAAAAGGAGCATTTATATCTCACTGTGCTCACTTGTTACATAGAGTCCCACATTAACGACTTTTTTCAGTAAAAAATTTCTGAAGTCACTTATTTGAGCTTTACTAGAGGAAGGGGGAAATGTCTTACCTTTGCCTTCTGACCCCTTTTCAGCATCAGCACAATTCACATGAATATGGCAAGCCAGGTCTGGCTAACAGAAGACTTCAGTTAGCAGTGAGACACCAAAAAGGTGGCATTTTTAAAAGACTGCAGATGGAGAATTTCTTCCTTGTAATATAGAGAGGTTTTCCCCAGTTCCTTCTTAGAATCTGTTTTTCATGGATTTGTACATAGAGTGAAAAGTTATTTTACAGTTTGAAGTTTAATGTCTAAACCTTTCTGAGAGATATTTTAATTATCTCAAACTATTCATCAACTGACTAACAGTTGATGCTTTTAGGAAGTTTATGGATGAATACATCCCTATCTGGCTTTTCCTTGGTCGTGTTTTACACATTTCACACCTTTACTCTCTCAAGTGTTAATCACCAATCATCTCTGAAATGTGCCCATCTGTTTAAAACACATTGATAATGAGATACCCAGGTTCAGCTAAAATATTCTTCGAGTGCTCTTGAAATTACTTCAGGCCACCTTCCTGCTGCTGTTCCAAGCAATGCCCACAGGTGCTCCCTAACCGTGTTGTCCTTTCCTTTGCCCTGTCACCGAGCAGAGGAATATTTAATTTGCTCTCCACTTTCTCCCTCAGCTCTATTTCCCAAGTTCTCCCTTGGACTGACTTCTGATTTCCCCCCCAAGGACACATCAGCTTTTATTTCTCCTCCATTCTGTTACATTCAATTTCCTGTTTCCAAGATTTTTAGGTTATGTTTTATTATTTCTTCCTACTTGTGTTTGTAACACCTGACTTATGATCATCTGCAAATGTTGTTATTATTCTTCTTACATCCAGTCTCTCTGAAATCATTGATCTGGGATATTCACCAAAACAGACAGTTGCTTTCTTCCACGTAAGAATAAATGAAATTAAATGCAAAATTTGTTTGCCCTAAGACATGGTAAAGGTGGAGTCAAAAGTAATTAAAGAATAAAGAAAGTACATTAGAAGCTCTCCCAAAATAAAAATAAAGACATTAAGAATGGCAGCAGATGCTCAATGAGAAGAGGGATGCTCAGGCAGGATTAGTTCTGCCATTTCTAGAATGACACGAGGCAGGAGTGGAAGGACAGAACAAATTCTCTGCATTCCTTTCATTAGCCAAACATATTTCCTGGTCCTAGCACGTCAATAACCCCAGAACAACGTGGGACAGCTGCAGGAGAAAGTGGAAACTGCAAGGCACCTTCCCCTCTTTGAGAAGAAAGCCCTGGCAGTGGACACAGCGTGGTCAAGGGAAAATCAGCAGCCAGGACACGCCCCCATAAAGGCAGGGATGGGAAAGGGCCTTTCCTGCAGGATGAGGGGGAGGCTGGAGCTGTTTACAAGGACCCCGACATTCATAGATTGTTTCACTTGTGTGTTGCCCAGACATCCTTGAAGATTTACAGCTGGCAATTTCCTCTGAATGCCTCATTCCTTTCACTTCAGCCTCACCCAACACCTGCCTTCCCTTTGCCTTATTTCCCCAGCTCTATTTTATTCTCTTCCCTGCTCTTGCCACTTACAAGTCCCACTTCACCATCCAAGATATGATTATGATCATTATCAATTATGGTACCAACATGATATTTTTCTTTTATTTTCATGCCTCCTCCCTCAGCTTTCCCAGATGCACAACACCAAATGCTGACACACCATTCAAGAAAATAATTCTGGTTCTGAAAAACCAAATTGACCACAGCTAAAGGAGATGCTCTGCTAAAGCAAATTTACAGGAAGTATGTCCAAAAATAAAACAAAAAAAGCTTGAAAGAGTAAAAAAACCCAAACTGCATAAAAGGTAAAAGGAAGAGCTCTCTAACTCCAGGGTAAAAGTTAATAAGCACTGCCTACCTATCCACATAACCTTTATTTTGTGACACTGAGACCTTGGTGGCCCATCCCATCACCCCTGAACAGGGATTAGACAAGCATTCAAAATATATTAACTCCCACAAATTCCCCTGTGAAGAACAAATAGACCACAAAAGCTCAGTTGCTTAATTCTGCTCACATGGTACCCACTCCCTGCTTTGCTTTGTCCTACTGGGTCTCCCCTCACCCTTTTTTTTTTCCAGGCTGACAAAGCCCAGCTCCCTCAGCCCCTTTTCCACCTTGAAGATGGGCTCTGCTGGACTTGCACAGGGTTTTCCACATTTTCTTGTGGTGATGGAGCAAAGCCCAGGCATGGGGTGCCAGATGCAGCTGCAGAGTGCCCAGCAGAGAGAAAGAATCACTTCACTTCATGTCCTGGTCGTGCTCCTTTTGATCCAGCCTAGTGTGCAGTTAGCTTTTATCACTACCAGGCCACACTGCTGACCTGAAACCCAAGCAAATTTTTCTATTGATTCCAGCAAGGCTGAAATACCAGACTGAACATCTAATAAAGGAGCCATCAAACAGGGAGCAGTGGCAACAAAACAGCAAACACAAGCTTACAGCAGCTCCCGATAGCATGTGTGGGAGAAAAGCTGTGATCAGATACACCCACCCTGCTGAACCAGCTGCTTTTTACTGCCTGCCCCGAGTTCCTGAAGCAGCCTTCACCTGGCTCCTTGCAGAAGGGGAGTGGGAAGAGTTCAGCTCTCCCAGAGCACAGCTTGCAGGAAGATAGGAAGGCTATTTAAAAAAAAAATAAACGTGTTATTTGTCATAACAGTGATGAGGCAGGAACCCTCCCCTACCCAAGCACAGGATTTAGCAAACAAACTTTAGCAGAGCCAGCCCCTGCTGTGTTTGTTACTCCTGCCATTTATTAAAACCACATTGCAATCTGGGCATTAGCAGCACCTGATGAAGTTGTGAAGCTGCATCTACTCCCAAAATAGTTAACATGCATTTAAGAATCTGCTTTAAGGGTTTAAACATTTTTCTCTTACATGTTAAGAAAATAGAAGTGACCCTTCTGCACAAGCAGAACGAGTTAAAAGAATTTGCCTTTGTGGTCTCTTACATCAGTTTGTTTTGAACACCAGAGCTAGCTAGAACATCAAAACACACATAGGAACTGTTTATTCTGAGTGCTGGAGTTACAGCCCTGCTTTTAACCCACCAGCAGCTCTCTATGTTCCTCCATCCTACTGGAATCACTTTCAAATCCAATCCCAGCAGCTCCAGTGCTATCTTCAATTACAGTCACTCTGCAGAGGCCAACCCCCAGAGCAACACAAACAAGCTGAATTAAACAAAGCACTGTTGCCACCCTGACACAGATGTGAGCAGGATGCAGTTCCTTTTAGGCATGATAAAAAATAAAAGAGACCATTCACATTCCAGCTCTTCAAGCCTTAAAATCTGCAGAAGCTCTCCCAAGAAAGTGAACTGGGGAATTAAGGGCAGTAATACATCACATGAAGCCAGTGTTACATCACACAGGGTCTGCTTTGGCACCACACCATCTTGCACCCTCTGGGATTCTGCCCAAAACACAACTGTGTGTTTGAATACAAGATTTCCCCAGCTGTCCCAGGAGCAAAGTAAAGCAAGCACATAACACACACCCACAAAATGAAGATTGAGGAACAGGAATCCCCACAGCACTTCTAGAACTGGTCAGGCAATCAGAACAGTGTAAGTATGTGCAATTGTATTTATTTATATGAGCATGTTATGGTTTGCATTGCACTGGCAATCTTTTGGGGATGGCTACAGATGCCTAACTTTAAACTGTTGCATTCTGCAGAAGGCATGGATTAAAAAGATTCTGTGGAAAAAAAATAGAGGTTTTGAGCCCCATCCAGCAGCTACATGGCTGAGCACACACTATCTGTAAACTTAGAAAGCCAAAAAAGCCTTCAAAACATAGTTAAGTGTGCTTCATATGACTTGTTAGCTACAGCACAGCACCTGCCTGCTAGATACAAACTTCACACCAGTGGTAATTTAGCCACTGCTCCCAGGCAGTCTACATACCAAAAACTCTATTTTTCATTTTAAAACTGTACAAAAGTGCTTAAGCATCCCTGCCATACCCACAGCCATAGTGCAGGCAAACACCACCTCAGCAAGGCTACAGAGAAAGTTTCCTTTGGAAATCACCCAGAGGGCATTCCACAAATCAGAAGTATCACTTCTATAACAAGTTTCCCTGACCAGTGTAATGCCATCCCAAAAACAAAGTAACTGCTTGAATTGAAGTGATGAAAGAGCAAGTTTGTTCCTAGAAGGGTATTTAAATACTTCCTAAGAGTAGCCTCCTCATAGAAGCGAGTCATAAGTTTCTACAGCTATGGCTTTTTCAAATAAGAAGGTAGGACTGAAGAAAGGAATCTGTAGGTACAGAGTAGATTCAGTAGTAGGAGCTTTTCCACGTGGAAGTTGGCAAGCACCTTCTCTGCTCCTTCAGGCAGCGATGAGATGAAGAACCACAGCATGCTGAGCTTGTGGTGCCCCAGAAAAACCCCAAGCTTGCCCCTATTCACATTTGGTTACCTACTACACCTCACACAGCTCAAGACTTGGATAAAGCTAAAGCCAGCCTTGCCTGAAGCACGCTTTGGAGGGCAGCTGCAGGAAGCCGGACACCCCGTGCACAGAGGCATCCTAGAGGAAGGATCACCTCACTCACAATCTGCATAGGCTTTGGTAGAGAGCACAGCACTGCTACAGTAAGGCACAGCAAGCACCCACCAAGGGCTGGGGCTCCTGCTGCTCACAGGGCCACTCTACAGCTGAGATCTTCTGCTCCACTCCCGCCCAGAGAAACACCTGTGGGGTAATGCCCGCCATTTCCACAGAGCCCCCACGGAGGGTGCCCCATCTCCCTCAGACATGGCGCCTCAGCACGAACAAGATGGTGCTTGAACACCTTCCCCTCACAGGCCAAATCCACGAACCTCCTCCCCTCACTGGCCGGCACCCCCAAACCCCTTCACCTCTCGGAGGGGAGAGGCCCCCAAAACCCCTTCACCTCTCGGAGGGGAGAGGCCCCCAAAACCCCTTCAACCTCTCTGAGGGGAGAGGCCCCCAAAACCCCTTCACCTCTCGGAGGGGAGAGGCCCCCAAAACCCCTTCACCTCTCGGAGGGGAGAGGCCCCCAAAACCCCTTCAACCTCTCTGAGGGGAGAGGCCCCCAAAACCCCTTCACCTCTCGGAGGGGAGAGGCCCCTCAGCCCCTTCCCCTCACGGGCCGCCCGCCCCGCTCCCGCTATTGCGCCTCAGGCACGCGCCCGGGGGCGCCCAACGGCCGCGCCTTTCCCGCCCCCTCCCGCCGCAGCCCCGAAAGCCGCGCTCTGGCGCGCGCGTCACGCCGCCACCACCGCTGACCAATGAGAGCACAGCCAACCCTGCGCCCGCGCTTTACGAGCACGGAGGCAGGGCCTGTCTGAGTGACAGCGCGGCTCGGCCTATCGAAGAGCGGCGCCCCCCCCTTAGCGCGCAAAGCGCTGCTGGAGAGGGGGCGGATCCCCTTGGCTTACCCCCCCCGCCGCCGCGCTCTCCCCCCGCCCATCGGAGGCGCGCAGCGGATTGACAGTCCGCCCGACCAATCGGTGTGGCGGCCGCCTTCGCGGCGGCACATCCCGGGGCCAATGGGAGCGGCGGCTGGGCGGGGCCCCCGAGGTTTCCAAACGCTCCGCGGCGCCATGGGCTGAAAACTAAACCGAGATGGAATCTCCCAGTCTGAACCGGTTTGAGCCGGTTCCGAGCCTGTGGCATTAGGAGGGGGAGACGCGCCGCGCTCAGTCCCCGTCGCCGCTGCCGCGTGTGTGACCTGCTCGTAGGGGACCCGTAGCTGAGGGGGCGAAGTTTAGTGCGAGCCGCGGGGGGGGCGGCGGGAATGGGGGCGAACTGAGCGCCGGGCGGGGAGGGCGGCAGCCGCAGGGGCAGCGAGAGCCGGCGGGGCCGGGCCTGGGCGGCGCGGGAGGCGCAGCCGGGTAGATCCCCCCGCACCAGTGAGGCCGGAGCGCCGCGCCGGCCGCTTTCCCGGGGCTGAGGGGAAGGCGCGGAGCCGAGCGCGGAGCCCCGGGGGCCGCTGCGGGCGCCTGGTGCAGCCAGGCCGGGCACGCTGCGAGAGGAGGAGTGGCGCCACTAACCCCGACCCACCGCCGAGCAGGGAGCGCTCGCCTTCCCCCCCACCTCCTGCCGTGGTGGTTTTTTCCCTCCTTCCGTGCTGATTTTTTTTTTCTCCTCCTTCTGAGGTCCTTTTTTTTTCTTTTTTTTTTTTTTCTTTTTGGGAGGGGGTTATTTTTGGTGGTCTTTTTTTATTTTCCTTTTTTTTTTTTTTTTTCTTGTGGCGTGTGGTGGTTAGAAACTTGGCTCGCTCGCCCCTACTTTCTGAAGGAAGAGGCTGTGAGAAACCCCTAGGTAAGCCAGGGTTGGGGGGTCGCGATGGGCAGCGCGGAGGGGGCACAGGGGGGTGTTTTGAGGGACAGAACGGGGGGATGTGCCCGTGCACAGGGCCCTAGAGCCTGGCCTGTGCCTGGAGGGATGTGATGGAGCCCGTGGAGAAGCCCTGAGGGGCGGGGGTGCGCTTGGATGGGGTTCGGGGTACGAGCATCCCCGGCCTGGCCGAGCGCAGGCACGGATGCTGCGGGAGATGCTCCTCGTTAGGAGGGGGCCGGGTGGGCTGGGATCGGGCACGGGTAAACCCGGCGACATAATCTGTAAATTATTAGGAGTGGAAGTTTCCAGAAATATTTTTTTGTGTGTGTGTGTGTGTCTGTGCAGCAGTATTGAAACGTCCGCCTGGATCACGTGGGGAGCCCTGTATAGAGCGCAGGGCTGGAGCCCAGGGGAGGAGGAGGAGGAGGAGGAGGGAGGGGCTGCGGGGCCACCGCGCTCCGCAGGGCCCCGGCCCGCCCGACCCACCGCCCGGGCCCGCTCCCCGCCGGGCACCGGGGCCCTGCCGGCCCGAGCCGCAGCCGGAGCGGGGCCCGGGAGCCGGGGTGCTGCCCGCCCGCCCGCCGGGGCGCTGCGGCAGGAGCCGGGGAAGGGCCGCGGCGCTGGGTGGGTGTGAGTTATTTCCAGCCGAAAATGAACGCTCCGAGGGGCCGGGCAGATGTTGCTTAATCCGTCTCGTCCTTCTCCTTCACGTGTGTGTGTGTGAAGGAGCGAAGGGAAGGGGCGGTTTCGTTGCCATTGCTGGTGTGTGGAGCGTGATGCGGACGCGTTTGTCGTGCGCTGCGTTTCAGAGGCACTCAGCCCTCCTGGGTGGGATTTACAAGTGATGCAGCTAATTCCTTGGAAGAGGGAGGAAATTCATTTGCATTGCCTGCTTGGAAATGGGGCACAGTGACTCTTCCAGGGTGGGTTTGCTTTTTTTTTTAGGCGCTGCCCCCAATGAGCTTTAAATATCTGGGTTAAAGGTACTGTAGGATTCATGGTAAATGCTCAACGTTTCTTACTGTTAAGTGCCCGCTGTTATTCCTGTGTGTTACATGCTAAAATGAATCGGGTCTACCACAACAAGCTAACTGTTGTGTTAAAGGTCCAGGGTCATCGAGAGTTGGGATAACTGTGTAAACAGTGCTGTAAATGCAGTTCTTTTGACCTTCGGTAGATGTCACATTCTTGCTGTGTTGTAGTTCAGATTTTTTTTTTATCGTTTGGTTTTTATTTAATTTTTTTTAAACTTTTTTGTTTCTGTTAGCCCATTTATTGAGAGACTGATCAGTGGCGGTTCTTGGAGCCGAGGCTTAAATCTGTTCCGGAGTTCAGGCATGATGGGGGAGGGAAAAGTGTAGGAGTACAGTAAATCAGAGATTACGAGCTTCATGTGGGTGCAGGGTTAGGAGTGGGAGATGGAGTTGGTTGCAGGTGCTGCTGGCCACAAAGCCGCCATTTCTGTGTTTCGGCTGCCGAAGTAGGTAGGTCATTTTGAAGATAATGCTGGGAGTGGCGAAGGGCCCTATTCAAAACATTTCCTTTCTGCTCCCATGTGTTGAATAACTTCTCTCGGTCACGCTGCTCCTCCTTGGCGCTCTCGGGCTGGCCTGAAAAGCACCGAAAGAGGCTCAGGCCTGGAATGAATGGCCCTACCTGAGTGCACGACATTTATTGTAGTTGGGAACCGCTTTCCCGGCTCAGCCGTGGAGGCCAGATGTGGACGAAAAGGGGCGTGCCTGGGAGCATTAACTGCTCCGAGCCTCTTGGTGGGTGCAGGTTCCTTCCAGGGTGCTGCTCACTGCCCCTCACTTGCCAGGTGACGTTCTCTGCGTCCTCCTGAGCCAAAAGAATAAATGAACAATGAAGTCAGCCTTTTCTGCTGCTGTGTTTCTCGCTTCCCGAGTTAACATCACAATTTTGCAAACATTAGGAGTTCAAGGAGGGAAGAATAGACATGGAGTATTAATTTTAATTTATTTTGTTCCCTACTTGATGTTTGTTTTCTCCTGGTTTTGCAGGAACATGTTGTAAAAAGATTTGACTGAATGTTGAGCTGAAGCCCTTAAAATGGTTGTGTTGATGTATTACTGAGTTTTCTAGTTGAAAATGCAATCAGAATATTTGGGTTTGAAGTTATTTATATATATAGAAGTAACAGAAATTCCTTGACACTACTTGCAAATACACATTTCCCAACAAAAGATTTTCCTTGTCTGGATGCTGCAGTAAAACTTTCACTTAATTAGTAATTACTGGGGTTGAGGCACAGGTTTGTCTTGCTCCCTCCTTTTGAGCATGACTTGAATACGTAAAGCTTGAAACAAACTCTTCCTTACACATGGAGCTATTTAGTGAGAGCACATCTGACTTTATGGGGTGTGTTCCTGGAAGAGTTTCAGCAGGTTGTATCTTTCTGAGCATGCAGATGGCTCTGCTGTAACTTTTTGGTTGATCTTGCTCTTCCCAGACTCGTGGCCGTCTGAAGGGAGCAGTTTCATGTGGGATCTGTAGGCTTGCAGGGTTTGGAAAGGAGGGTGAGTGGCACAGAGGTGCTGTAGATGGCAGGGTGGGAATATGTGTTAGAGTTGCCATTTTCTGTGAGAACAGGGCTATAAACTTGATTGTTAGGGGTTTCAGCGTGGGGGAGGTAGAGTGGTGTGAAAAAGGTAGAGTATAACTTACCATCAAAAATTCTGTGGGTTCTGACTTGTTTTCCTGCTTTTCACAAATGTCTTTATCTTGCACCAGTCTCTGGCTGGTAAAGAATCTCACACACCCCACCTGACTCCCTTTGCATAATATCAGGGCTGCTCTATCTAGGACAAAGAGTTAATGCCTGTGTCCCTGGGTTTAGGGGACCTGAAACCTCCAGTAGAATTCCATTTCAGTTTGGAGTGATCTCACATGGCACACGGAGCAACCTGCTGATTTAACAATCCCTGGGCTTCGTGGTCTCAAAGTGCCTTCAGTCAACTTAGTTTCAGTGGTAATTTTTTACTTGGATGTGGTTAACTGGTAAGGTGGTTTTCTTTTTTTTCCCCAACAATTTAAAAAATGCCCTGGGGCTAATTTCTTGCTGTGTGTGTAGATCACGTTTCACCTCCATACCCAAGCGTTTAAAAGCTTTTGGAACTGAATCTTCTGAATGTGCATGTTGGCCTTGGGAACTCGATACTGGCTGAGGTTGCCAGTCTGGGTTTTGGTTGTAGTGAGACGAGGCTTTTCGGCCAGCAGACAAGTGGGGGCTGATAGCTGCTGTGAAATGAGCCCCAGGGTGCTGGTGACACAGCCCATCCTCTGCTCGGACTGTCATTGTGTGTTTTGCCTGTTGGCGACCCGGAGAGTTGTGCTGTGGTAGGAATGGGTGAATTTGTCAGGGAAAAGAAAAGTTTGTCCTGGTATGTGCCCCACAATCAAAGCAGTGTTGTACCCAGTGTTATCTATTGCTGCTAACATAAGCATCTTGTTTCAATGAGACAAATGAGATAAGTTGAAGCACTTGCTTTGCAGCTACAGCTGATAATAATTTCTTACAATTGATCAGGTTTTTTTAAAATTTATTTTGCAGTAATCTATGCCAGCAATTATGACAATGTTAGCAGACCATGCAGCTCGTCAGCTGCTGGATTTTAACCAGAAACTGGATATCAATCTCTTGGACAATGTGGTGAACTGCTTGTACCATGGAGAAGGTGCACAGGTAAGGTGGACTTGGAACATGCATTTATTGACCATGTTTAACCTTACAGCAAATCAGCTGAGCAAGATCAATTCACTTCAGGAACAATTAGTAATATTAGTGAATTTACTGAGCTAGTGACTGGAATATCACTGGCAGTCACATGAAATGTGAATTCACATTGAAATGACTCTTGGAGAAATGTTTATTTGGTGTGTGTTCATTTCTAGCTTGCCTTCTGATGTTGAGAATTATTAGCAAATATGATTGCTAAGCACACTTGGTGCAGCTCACCTTTCCTGACTCAGTTTTTCAGGAAGGCCTGAGCTACCTGTTACTTGTTATCATGGACAGGATTGTGAAGCCATGAATGTAATGTTTGCTTCACTGAAGAATTGTATTTAAAAGAGAAATCTTTGTGATGCTATTACTGTGTTTGTATTTATAAAGAAGCATGTCATGCTGCATATTTAATAGAAGAGTTTGTTCCTTTCTTGTGTCTGGGCTTTTTTATTTTCCATTACAGTTTGCACAGGTTCTTCTTGCATTCATTCCTTTGGACTTAGTGGAGATTGTGAAATATTAAGTTGAAATGGGAAGACTGTGCTATTCTGTGTTTGCATATATTGCCTTGAAAGTGAATCTTGTATTGCCTTTTTTTAATCTGTGTCTTGAATTTCTTTGGAAATGAGACTTAAATGTTGAGGGCAAGTATTGCTACAGAGGATGTTGGCATAGTTTCTCTCCTGGCAGATTTTAATTGTTCAGGCTCAACAAATTGGGAGTTTCACTGTCAGGCATCTCTTACTAAGATAGTCTTGCACAACAATAAGTGAATTAAATGGGACAAAGTAGCTGATGCTTTTCTATTCTTTCCAGCTGTTAGAATAAACAATTATATACTTGCATATACTTGCTTTGTGTATCTTTTTAGGGGGAAAAAAAAAGCTTTTATAAAGATTATTAATGTGAATTCCAATAGGTTGTTTTTTGAAATATTTGCATTTTGGCTGTCCTAAATTCAAACAGTTACTTGCTGTAATTTTTTAAGTGCTTAAGAATGACAGAAAACTCCGTGTAGCTTTTGCCTTAGAAGTATGGACACCTGTAGCACTTGTTTTGTGATCTTTTACTGCCTGCAAAACAGGTGATGCTTATAATCTTGTTTGGTTTGAAAAGAGTTGAAGAAGTTGGGAAGGCTTGTAGGGAAAATAAAGGATTAACACTAAATACAGTGATCAAATTGCCATTGTTCTGGCATTGTGAGAAGTTGCTTCACTTAAAACAGCTGGGAAAACTCTCCAGTATTTAGAAAATCAAAGCAATAAAATGCAGAAATTCAAGAGGTGGTGTTTAACTGGCAAAAGTAAATTATCATATGAACTTATTTAAATAAATGTACTTACACATGTCACCTCAATGAAACTTTGATCAGCTGTTTTAGTACCTTTCCAAACTGGAGACATTTCAGGGAATCTGAGCTTTTTCCTCTTCCATGGAGTTAAAAAAAGCAGGGAAAATGATTCTCAGTGGAGTCTGACAGCTCAAGTCCTTTACTGAAGGGTGAGAGGAATAATAGGAGTTGAGGAAAGTGAATATTAAAATTGAGAGATTACCAGTGGTTTTCCTGGAACAGGTCAGGGTAATGTCAGGGTGAAGCAGGTTTAGAATGCAACCTGAATGGCCTGTGCTGAACTTGCTTTCAGATTCACCTGCCTCCTCCTTCTGCTTAGTTCTTATCTCTGCTTGCAAAACTGTTATCTGCTGATCTGTATTAGGCAAGAAAGAAGCTATTTTCTGTCCTGGAGATTTGAATTTTTTTCTCTCAGCTTTTTTGGGTATACTTCTCTGAAAAGAAAGAATGTCCCCACCCCAGTGCAACACATGACTAAGGAGATTTCATGCAACTCAAAAATGTTTACCTGCACTCATCCCAGCCTATTAATTCTATTAATTTGTTAGATCTTCACATGTCCAGAAAGATTATTTGAAAATTCGTTTTTGGTACCAGCAACATGATAAAGCTTTGTTCTTGATTAACCATTAGCACTAAATTTGTGCTGTTTATGAAACTGCAGGGTTGGGTGTCCAGAAAAGGGGTTAGTGGGTATGAGAGTAAACCTCTCAGCACTGGGAGAAGGATATGGACTGTCTGTGTTTCATTGGTGTTGAAATTTGATCCTGGGATATGTTACCAGTATTAGAAGCAAACAGAACAGGAGGCCAATATAAAAACACACTTGCAGATTGAAACACAGCTATTCCTTCCCTTTTAAAACCAAATGTATTGAAAGTGCTGGTTCTTCTGTTTGGTTTTTTTCAGCTCTAAAGTCACAGTGGAGCAATGGGGCTGTACTGGTTGTGGTCTTGAACAGAATATTTGTGTGGTACTTGTCCATACCAGATCTGCAGGCACTTGCTGGTCCAGTTGCTCCAGTGTGCTCAATTATATCAAGTAGGGGTGCAAGTGGTGTTGTACAGATAGTTTAGACATCCTTGCCCTTTTCTGTTGAGACCTCCAATTTTACTTTGTGAATCACATGCCAAATTTGTCAGTTTGTTGTATTGTGTATATATGGATTTGGGGTCTTGATTGGGTTTCTAAGTTGCTGAAAATAGAAGTTTTCTTACACCAGTTGCTGATGAGACTTGGATGAGACCAGAAAGCTGCATGGTGTAGTGAGTTCTGACTATTGCAGCTAGTCCTAAAGCAAAGCTTTAACTGCTCTGTAACTGTCCAGTTGGCTCTACAGTGCAGTGAAACAATTAATTAAGTTGTTAATTGTGTTGTGAAATGTCCACCTTGGTGAGGCAGTGCCTGGTGCTTGCAGGGGGTGCAGTTTGCAGCAAGATTTGTCAGTACATGGCACTTCTGGAAATGGCTGACATCACTTGGGCTCCCTAAAAATTCCTGAGGACATGCAGGCTTTTGAAAAGGATATCTAAAATGAATTCAGCTATTTCAGTGTGTAATTGCTTCAGATGAGGTTTTCAAGAAACTGCAGCATCTAGGACAGTAATTGATAATGTCAGTCCCAAGGCAGAGCAAACCATTAGTGTGACCAGCCCCCTTCCTCCTGCCAGCAGGTTTTTATTAGGGTTTTGTAGGTTGTTAGGTACACCAAGGATCCCTCAGAAGTAGGGATTGGAGACCTCTAAAGCTTTGCTCTGTGGTTCTTCAAAATAAAATCAGTTCTGCAGCACAAAACAGTGTTCCTGGAACCTGGCACTTTGTGTAAGTGTTTCCACTGGAACTAGAAAGTTCGGGTGCCTGAGAATCAAGTTTTATCTAGAAGGCTTTGTGGAAGGGGAGGGAACTTCATTCCCTAGTAGGTTTTCCCCACCATGTGTGCTGTTCCTGCATGTTTGCTGGTCTGGATGAATCACTCAGGATGGAAGGGTGGAAATGAGGAATTACTGCCCTGCATCAAGTGGCTTTTGGAGTTTGGTTGTTAGTGAACTTCAGCTGTCACAGAAGGAGGCTTGAGGGACTTGTTGCTGCTGGTTGAGTTCTGCACAACTCTTAGATAAGCAATTTAAATGGAGTGTTACATATTGATGTCTTCAGTGACAGTATATAACTTCTTAAATAATCGAAATACTTTTTTCAAATTAAATTTTTTTTCAGCAAAGAATGGCACAAGAAGTGTTGACTCACTTAAAAGAACATCCTGATGCGTGGACAAGAGTTGATACAATTTTGGAGTTCTCTCAGAACATGAATACCAAAGTAAGCAAATTAACTTTTATTTATTTGGTTTTCCTCTTTCTTCCATTCATAAACTTTGAGGAAGGTATCTCATTTTTAGCCATAGACTTTCTTGATTCAAACCATATTTTTTTGATTGTCTTGTTCGCAAAGATTGCTTTAAGCAAGAACTGTAAATAAAAAAATATTCAGACCTCATTTTACATTGCCAAGAGTTTATCCCTCCCCCCTTTTTTGAGGATGAGCTAAATTGGATACACAGAATTTTTTCCAAGGCACATACAAGCATTATGCCAGTTGCCAAGATTGGTATTGTGTCTATATAAATCTGAGTAATGAAAAGTCTCCTAGAGCCACATTTTGTCCTTGGGTAAGTGCTTGGCTGTGTGTGATCATAATGAAAGCCACGTGCACGTAACTGAGGAGAAAATTTGTCCCTAGGTGTGTTAAAGGCAAAACAAACCTCATTAGGCCAAGGTTTTGGGCAATCAATAAAGGTTTAAGCACCCCAAAGTTTATAGTACATCAGTTCTTTGCTACTATGCAGAACACATTTGCTTTTCACTGCTGTTGGAAATCCATCCATCATGGTAGAGGCTAAAATGGGCAGCACTCAGGGCTTTTTCTGCAATTTGAAATGCTGTACCTAAGACTTGTGGAGTTTGAGCCAAAAAGATGAGCAAAATGTGTTTTCACTGTCTTAAGCTTGATTATTATCTCAAATAACTGACATGCATGTTTTTCTGCTGGATACATACTGTGTTCAAACAGAAAAAAAAATTGTGTTTGGATGGTTTCTGAAATCATGTGGTATTCATGAAGCAGTTCATATTTTTTTTTTTCATTGCTCTCTGAAGTTGAGGGGAAAGCAGTTTAAAGAACTTCCTCAAAGTAATACCTTTAAGCACCTTTAAGTAACAGTGTTTGCCTGTTTGCTTGCCTGGTAAACTTTGCTTTTTATACTGACAGACATTACTAATGTTTAAGTTGATTTATCAACAGTATTTTTAAAAACTCAAATTTGTCTTGTGAAAAATGAGATGATTAGAGGAACAGAAAGAAAGCAACAGGTAAAGAATTCTTCCATTTACATAAATTGCAAATGATTTGGTGCTAAATTTATGCACTATGACATTTGGCTTTTATGCAATCATATTTTTTCTTTAATTAAAGCTGTTAACACTACCTGATATTAATCATAATGTTCCATTATGTTGATTGCTTGTAATAGGAAGAAAAGGGGTGTCTTCCTGTGCAACTGACACAGCTAGGCTTTGACGGCAGGCCTCCACAAGGTCTACCCTTTTGATTCCCTTTAACTGAATTCTGTTCATCAATTGTTTTTTGTTTCTTGGGAGGTGGGAGGGAAAGGGATTCGGTGCATAAAATAAGTAATAAGGGTGCCATAGAAATTTCTACCACAGGGATCATTTCATGCTGGGTTTTTTGGTTTTTTTGAGTCTTTTGCTGTTGCCTGTCCCTCATCTTCATAACTACTAGTGGTAGACAATTAGCAAACCAAGAGCAAATTAGTTTTTGAAAAGCTTCTGTGTTACACAGAGATAAGGTGTGTTCACATGTGCTGGTGCAGTAGTTGATTAAAAGGCAGGACTTGGTAATTGGTATCAGTGACTTTTTTGGGAGTGGAGTTCCTCATTGTCAGAGAAAGTAGAGTAATTAGAGCCATCAAATAAATGAGACAAAGTCAAGACCCCCTGCAGGATGTGGGGCTGCTGGAGCCCTTGCAGTTGGTGTGGCAGAAGGATGTGCAGCTGAGGGTTGTACAGGGATTTTGCTGCTGTTCAGTGTCACCTGTGAGTGCCAGAGTATTTTTGGGACTGAGGAAGGAGTGAGCAAGGCACTGCAGAGGGCAGAACTTGAAGGCACAGAAGAAGGAGTAGAAACCTTTGCAGCATGAGCAGCTTAAGGTCCATGAACCCAAATGAGATGTTTGAGCAGGTAATGAGGGATAGGTGTGGCACATTGCTAGAGGTGTCTGTCCTTTTCTTTGACTCCAGGAAATTCTCAGTGAGGGAAAAGCCCACTGAAGATGAGATCTGTCCTTAGTCAGTTGTTAAGCTTTTCATTTAAGTTTCATTTGGTCATCTAGTGTTTGTTTAAAATGAAAAGTAGACTTGCCATTCTGGTGTAAAAGCTAAATAAGTTCACTTGTGGAAAAAAGTTTGGGAGAAAATGAACATTTCTAGTTAGTTGATACCTGAAAAATTAATGTATGTGCCTGTAGAACATAGAAATTTCAGTAGAGTTTAGATGTGCTTCAGGAAAGTTTAGCACTGTCTGTTATTAAAATTCATACTGTCAACATTGTTAGGAGCTTTTGTAAGTTTATTTTGTATCATGAGCCTGGATCACTTGCAGATGGTGTCTGTAGATTTATAGCAGTGGCTGAAATCAATTCCTGTGAAGCATTTTACTTAAGAATATTTTTGCACATTTTCCTACATGTAAATTCCCTTGATTTCATTCAGCTTTTATGTCAAGTAATTAAATAAAATTTTCAGGTTAAAATCTAGTTGATAAGCTTTTGCTGCTGACCGTGGAGGCAATAAAAATACCCTGCCAACTTTCTGTGATTCAGAATTTCTCTTGGTGCCCAGGGTTTTGGAAGGGGACAGAATATTTTGCAGCTGCAGGATGTGCACCTGAAATCTCCTGGGACTGGGATCAGATAGGGAAGCGAAGGGATGTAGGTTATGTTAAGATGAGAACAGCAAAACTGCTCTTTCAGTACAATGTAGCCTGGGACAGTCTACATTGTGTATTTTTAATGAAACTGAAGTCTGGATGATCCCTTTGGTGGAAATGCTAATGATCCTACTTTGTGTAACAACTAACCATTTTAAAGAGGAACTCTTATTCTCAGCCAAACTTGGAACTGTGAAAACTCGAGTTTACCTTTCAGGCATTGATTTTTTTTTTTTTCAATTTTTTTTTCTTCCTAATTCACCGTAGATAAAGTAAATGCAAAACTCCTCATCCCCTTTTCTCTCCTGTCTATTCATGCTAATGGGGTTTTACATATTAAAGTTTTTTGGTTGTACCATGACAAACTTCTTTCCCTGTTACTGTGAGTTGGCAGTAGGGACAAATGGGCAGAGGGAATGGCCATTTGCAACGTTAATGGTTTGGGTAAGAACATAGGAAGGAATTCCTGAAAGGTAAAATGATTTCCAAGAGCTTATTCACGTTTTTATTGTTCTTTGACTGAGCACAAAAGTTCATCTTTAAATATTAGAAATAGCTGCCATATTGGGGTGGGGATTGAAATTAAATAAACCTGTGGGTTGTCTTGCTGTTCCTAAAGTAACACACCAGTGAAGTTTGGGAGATAATTTCTCTAGAAAGTGCCAGTGTCAGGACATGTGATGCTAAGACAAGATTTTTTTTTTGCAGCTCTTAGAGGAACAGTAGGAAGCTTGAGCCACCATCCAAGCTGCTAAATATTTTAGGAGCCTGGTTGTGTTAATACTCAAACTTAGGAGCAGTCATTTGTGATACAAATTCATATCTGGCTGCTGCTTTTCCAGATAGCCAAAATTGTTTGCCAGAGGGCTTTTCATTATTGTTCTTCCCCCCCTCCTGGTGTGAGCATGATCAAACAGCAGGACTTAGTGTAGCCAAGAATAAAACAAGAAAATACGATGCATGAAACCTCAGTAAATGGGTGACTAGACATATATTTAATAAAACTGTTAGTTTAAGAATCTTGAAGTCTTAGATGTTAAGTGTGAATGTCTGATTGAATGAGAGTCCTGCAAGTTAGTTAGTCCTACAGAAATGTACTCACATTTTGTTCTTCTCCAATTTCAGTATTATGGACTGCAAATCTTGGAAAATGTGATAAAAACAAGATGGAAGATTCTTCCAAGGAACCAGTGCGAAGGTAGGGAGGGATTTTTGTCTTTTCCTCAGAACTTTGTGTATTAACTGAGATTTAGACTGTTAGTCTCTAACATTCTGTCATGTGTTATGGTATCTTGAATGATGAAACCACATCTTTCACTTTTGTGATAGTGATCTCAGTGGGTTGGTGAGCAGCTGAAATTCTGTAGCTTTGTGGAAAAGGTGTCACTGATAGTTTTGCAACATATGAGGTGAGCCACTGGCATTGAGGTAGAGATTTCCATTCCCTGTTCTTGGCACAGGAGGTTTTGTTTCCTTCACCCTCTGGAAGCTGTGTGTGCAGCCCCAAGCAGACTCTGTGGCCCCCTTGTTACCTTGTGTAGGTTTGTTTTATTTTGAAATGGTCAGCAGTTACAATGATTTTAACATGGAAACACCAAGTGAATGGCCTGTCTTACCTGGTGGTGCTCACTCATTCTGTTAGGCAGGGGGGCACTGTGCAGTTGGCTTTAGTTCATGAAGTGTGTAAGCAGGCAGATTGCTGTCATTGGTGCAGGGTAGGGTAAGCCCCAGTCTCCCATCAGTGCAAGGAACTGGAAGTCTGTAAATCAATTCTGTGTTTAGTTTATGGGTTTCCCCTCCCCTGTAGCTTGCAGTGTTGCTGACTTCTAGACATTGCCTCCAGTAAATGGAGGTACCCCTGTGGTGCAGGGTTAGTGCTTTTCACGTGCCTGGCTGTCAAGTCAGCACGACTTGGACTTCAAAACATTAAGTGCAACCACTTCAACTTCTTGACATTAAATGGTGTCACTCTTCTGTACTTGGTTTTTTACTAAAAGCTGGTTTTGGAGCTAATTAAAATTTCCATATTTGTGTTCTGCTGAGAGCTTTTATTAACCATGCTGAGACATGCTTTAAATTTTTACTGCCACTGCTTAGGTTCTGAAACTCCATTAATTAAACCAGAATTTGCAGTGTTGATGAAAACAAATGCATAGAGAGAGACTTTTACACTTCTGTGCTTATTCCTCCTTTCAACTTTCCCCCTTCCCTTCCAACTATAGGTTGGCAAAGGGTAGCTGTCTTTGAAAGTAAAACTGAAAGTGAAGTTTCCATTCATGCTGCTGTTGGAGGTTTCTAGGGAGCAGCTTCAGCTAAGGCTCAGACAAAGCTATGCCCTTTTGAGAAACTAAAAGAGCACCTCAGTTAGCTGAAGTTAACTGTTCTTTGTGCTTTTAATTACTGGAGTGTCTCAGCTCAGTCAGATTTTGTTACATCCCTGACTGTGAGCTGACTTAGTTTCAGCATTTTGAAGTTGTTGGCCTGTGGTTTTTGGCTGTGGGAGCAGAGCAGCAGGAGAAGGAGACAGGAGAATTGCCCACTGGTGGAGGGAGATGTAGAACAGATGTCACAGGATGGACCTAACTTGATAGTTTGGAACTGAACAGGTGTCAAATACAGGATGTGATTCAAGAGTTCAGATTCTTTAAATTCATGCTCTTAATGCAGAGGAGAGCTGAGAAGCAGTGGTGGTGGGATGAGGTGCTGCTGCCTGTGCTTTGGGTCATTTTGTTTCCAGCAGTGACAGCGCTGTTGGGTGGTTCCTGCCATCTAAGAAAAAGCAATAACTCTTATTTGTTACAAGGCAAAATCAAGTTACTGTCTGTAGGTGTGCAGTCATCTTGAGGTATCCTACTCTTACTTTTGCTGGCTTACATATCTATGAAAACTCCAGAGGAAATAAAAAAATCCTTTATACTAACAAAAGCGTGTTGTTTGTTCAGCTTTGAAAATGTTTTCCCTTTGACAGAGGCAAACTAAAATTGTGAAATTGACTTTTATCCTGTTCTAGGGAAACTAGATTAGTGGCTTTCACTTGTGTGGTAGAAGAAGGAACCAAATGTGTTTTCTGTACCATGGCATTTTATCCAGCTTGGCCTCAGTGGTGTAGGAAGGAGAATCTGTTTCATCTCTAATCCAGTTTGATCTGGGCTGTGGTAGTTGTTTTTTAAATTTTTTTTTTTATTTGGCTGATGATACTGGCTGGTACAAAGGAGCTGCTCCAGAGCTCATTCAGGTGGCTTGATTACCTGGGAGATAGCAATGCTGGTTAAATTGAGGTTTCCTTGACTCCAGCCACTCTTTGGTTGGCAGGATTTTCCTGTTTGAAGTGTAACTGGTGGAATGTGTGTGCAGGAAACTGAAACTCAGTGTACAATGGAATGCTTAGTGACAAAGCAAATCATGCAGGCTTCAAATCAGTTTTACCTTATATCATAATTTATAAAACATGGCTTCTGCATGTCTGCTTGGTTTGTGTAGTAAATACAGCTGACAAATCTTACAGATGTTGGTGAGGAGGAAGCTGAATGCATTTCTGAGGAAACCACTGTTGCCCCTTTGTAGCAACAGCAGTGCTTAAGAGTTAAACTCAAGATCAGATCTGAATTAAATGGTCAGTGAAAAAACCAAGTTTTTGAAATTACTTCCCTGAAACTTGTTGGTAGAAATGAAGCAATGTTGCTAATTACAGAGCATGAACCGTAACTTTTTTACAGGTTTTTTTGTTTGTTTTTAACAAGTTGTACATCAGAATGACTGGTTGGGCTGTGAGGTTAGCCAGAGGCTTGTTACTGCTTCTGTCTGTGTGCTGAAGGGTTTCAGCTTCCAGCCTTGAATTTCAAATGCAAGGAGGAAAATGCTTTCTTCAGATGTCTTCTTTAGACATGAAGCTCTGAAGTTTTTCTTTTGTTTTAAAATAGCTTTTGGGTTTGAGCTTTTCTGGCCCTGCTGGCTTTTAAGTTTTGTAAAATAGCTTTCTGTTCCTCAGGTGGTGGTGTTTGTGAGCACTTACAAAAAGTGAGTTTTATCTTTCCAGAATTCTGAAACAAGAATCAGGCAAAACAATCAATTTACAATTCTAAAATACTGATGTTTTGGTGGTTTTCATTGATTTTTGGTTTGCTTTTGGAGTTAGCAGTGGGAACTGGTTGGTTCTGTAGACAAAAGTGGAGTTTATGAGGCACAGAAGGGGTAAAATTCAGTGAAATCAGATGCCTGACCTGCGTGTTCAGCCTTGAGACATGTTTGGTCATAGCCCCCAGCGATGGTTAGCCTTGTCTGGGTGATTTATTTAGTCCTGGGAGGGTGCTTGGAATGGCTCTTCCACGGACACAGATGATGTCATGTGGTTTTCATTGAAGCTGGCTGGGGTGCTGATGGATTCCAGAACATCCCAGGCAGTGCTGAACCTGGCTGCCGGCCAGGCTCTTGTACCATCATTCTCAAGTTGAATTCTGGGTTTATTGAGGTGTGCTACTAAATTGCTTTAAACTCTGATATCCTTTAGAGTTGATTGTTTAATAACACTCCGAGAGGATGGCATTTGATTAAAGTGCTGTGGTCTCCAAAGGATTTTCTGTGGCAGTGTGAAAACCTGCCTGCAAAGAAAGGCTTTTTGGTCTCCAGTGCAGTGATAGGTTTCATTAATCCTGCATTGTGAAATGAAAGACTGTTCCCCTGAACAGAGAGAGCTTGTCTGGAGTGTTTGGAGCTGGAATGGATAAAGCACTTCTTCATTATGAAACACAAATTGCTTGTACAACTTTGCTCATCCTGAAATGAAAAGTGAAGTGTTCAGAGGTGCACCTCAATGTTTTCCAGGAAGGTCCTGGAGTTGAGTGCAAAGCTTTTGATGCAGTGGAAGCTGCTGTGGAGGAGGTTTGGCTGTGCAGTGATGAGATATTTTAATGGAAATTCCTGGCCTGCTTCATGATCTTTGCTTCTCTGTAATGAAGAGGGGATGAGCTACATGGCACTTCTGTGTGTGTGTCTGAAGACAAACTCTGTGCCTTTTCTGTTGGAAAGCAAACAGATCATGGATTCAGTTCACCAGTAAAGGTGATTGTGGGACTGTATGGGAAAGCATTGTTTCTTAACACTAAAAATAAGATAAGGCATTTTGACTGCATTTTGGGACTAAACAGTTCAGTGTAACTGTGTATGCATACAAACGTCTCCAAAGGGGACAGCTCAGCTTTAGCATTTGAAATTCTAATTTTGATTGCAAAATGTTAATTTGCTGAGTTACGTTGCCCACCTGATTCATTTGTGCCTATTATACTTTAATACAAGCAGAGACTTTATGGATCTTAGTAAATTAGAGTGAGCTTGCATCTGCAGCACCAGCTAGAATAGTTTTTGTCACTTGTTAAATGCTTGTGCTGTGATTGCACAGAAGGCTCTGCCTGTGTGCCTTGAGGACAGGAGGGATTGTTGCAGGTGTGTGTTTGCTGATTGTGTCCATGGTTGTTTACCTGCAGTGCTGGGCTGTGACAGGAGCTCAGGGTACACAGAGTGCAGGAGAGCTAATGGCTTCCTAGAGCACTTCCAAAGGTTAAACTGGAGGATATTTCCTCAAGTTCAGGCTGCAGAAATTACTCATAATGTGACGTTCCTCGCTGTCCCAGTTCCACTCCAAGCATTGCAGAGCTTGGGTCACTTGGGAAAACAACTTTCCCTCCAGGAAGGTTTCAGTTTTATGGATGTTTGCCTCTCTGTCGAGGAGCAGCTTTCACAGAAGGATGACAGTATCTAGTGGATATCCAGGAATGTTCTGCAAGGCCTCAAGTTCATGCCCTTGCTCTATCATCCCTTTTATGGGACTTTGTACAAAAGCACTTCTCGGGCTTTGCTTTCTAGAAAATTCCAGCAGTGGGGCTGGTCCAGGCCTGGAGCAGGGGCTGCTCCCTTTGGGTGTCCTGAGATCAGTGCAGTTGCAAGGTCGGATAATCTTTGGAGAGCATTTTGTGTGTCCTGGGTGTTGTGGTTGGTGTGGCTCTTGTTTTGTTTTATTGGAAGGTCTGTTTTCCTGCACTGTCTGTCTCTTCCTGCTTGGCTCAGTGAAGGGCTGAGCTTGGCAGTTGTGGTGTTGGCCTCTTCAAGACTTGTTCAGCTGCTTCTGTGATGGAAGGAGACCTTCTAGGCAGTGGTTGTGGGGTTTGTGCATGTCCTGTGCTTTCCTTTCTAGCATTGCACTTCCTTTGAAGTTCCCCAAACACACTGCTTTTAGCTTATCCCATGGATTACTGCCCCTCAACAGTTTCTTGGACATGTTCTGCTGGAAAATGCTAATAAGCCTTTGGGTTGATTTTTGTCAGAATATAAATTTGACATATATTTGTTCTGATGAAAATTCTCTTTCCTATGGAATAATAAATAAATGAGCTACTAAATATGGAGCAGGAACCAGAACACTTGAAGTTGAAAAAGTATAAAATGACATCTTGTGCCAAAAGGAGCATTAGAGAATTGGATAGCTGCTGCTTTTAGGGGATTAAGAATATGAGTTTGTTCACTGGATGGACAATCTCAGGAGCCAGCAGCGTGATGTGTGAAAGGGAGCAAACTTTTTAGGTTGTCTTTTGAGCAGTGGTCACCAGTTTTACTTTTATTTTTATATTTTAAATAAAGAAACTGTGAAGCAGAGCAGCTGCTCTCCTGTGCTGGTCTCAAGGCCGGATCGATGGCAGCACAACATTGGAGTTGTTAGTGAACAGCTCAATGCCATTGATGCAGCAAGATGGACAATGCCACAGATCTGCAGTTGGAACTCTAAAAGCAATATTAACTTTTAAAATCCTTTTTGAAATGCAAAGAGTTGCAACAGTAGGCTTCCCTTAGTGGTTTGGCAGATGGTTATAACAGTTCAGTTTCTGGCACTGCAAACCTATTTCCATACTGTTGGGGGGCCTTCATCTCTCATTTGCTAATTACTGTGATGCTTCAGCAGAAAGTGTGTTTTAGGTTTAAAACATCAGTTTTAAAACATCACCAAACACCTGTGATGCTTGGTGATAACTCTTAGCCAGTGCCTGACAGTGATACTTCAGTAATGACCATTCTCCTGGAGATTGATGTGGGGATTGATCCCAGCTGATGATGATGAATAGTTCCACTTGCAATTGGAACTACCTGCAGAACAGCTCCTGTCTAGTATGTATCTAATGGCTCAAAGTCTGGATCTAGTTTTTCCAGATTTCATGAGGGTGCAATTAATAAATTGTCCTTTCTAATCCTCTTGCTTAAGCCTGAAATGGAGAAAAAAAAAAAAAACCCTACTAAATTTAGTCAAGTCTTAGACAAGTTTTGAAACTTAGAATAGAGGGTGTGGATTATGTCTCCAACAGAAGACATTCTTCTGAAAGTGACAACTTCTGCAGTCTTCAACACATGCATGTTGTCTGCATGAGTCAGCTGACTTGTCTTGTAGAAGAAATGATTGAAACAAGATTTTTGGGTTCATGAATTTGAATAGCAAAGCACCCAGCAATTCTCAAACTTCCTTTAGACAAGAAAACACTTGCCTGGTTTGAAGTGTGGTGTCAGAGCTGAGCTCCTGGAATGTTCACCTGGGTCGGGACTCCAGGCCCTCTGTGCGTGCCTTTTCCTGGATTTGGGTGGTTTTGTACAGAATGGATATTGTCACTTGGAAAGTCATTGTTCCCATGGGTTTAGGAATTAGGAGTGAGCTGAGGGTTAAGTGGCAAAAAAAAATTTTGGGCAGTGTCACTTCCCCACAGTGATTGGGGTTTTTCTGGTTTTACGGTGGAACTGAAAACTCTAAAATAGTTAAAAAATATTAGTAGAAAAAAAGAAACACAACAAAATGAGTAGTTCTAACACACTGTGTGTCCCTGGCTGTCCAATTGCCAATGTAAGGTAAAAAAAGAAAAAGCAACAAAGCAGAATTTACTGAGATGGTGGACTCACAGCATCCATATGTGCTATAAAAGCCAGGTGGTTCACACTCAAATTGTGCTGTATTAGTGAATGAAGGTTTGAGTTCTGTTCTTGTAAGATTTCACAGGAGAAGCTTTGCTAAGCTCTGACTTTAAAATGCTGTGCATAGGAATTCCTGTTCTTAAAATGGATCACCTGAGTGGACTGGAGCATCTGTGAACTTCTGCCTGCAGTGCAGGTGATGTGTCAGAGCTTTTCATGCACTTTAGCAAACCTGGCATTACAACTGGAGTCACACTTGGGAAGTTCTGTTTATTCTTAGAGTTCACTTACAGATTACTTCAAGGACACTCTAATCCTCAGTCTTTTGCTTCATTGAAATAGTTTTGGTGTAAAGCCATCTTGTACATCTAAAATATCCCCTGTCAGGATTGATAAAGGTGCATTTTCCCCATGTAGCACACAAGAGGGATGCTCACTGACTCAGGCTTGTCTGGCCTGGTAGAGGTGTTTCTGGTTGAAAACCATGAAGAAACTGAATTCAGAAATACTTGTTGCTGCATCTGTGATATCTGGCATAGCTGAAAATAAATCCCTTCCTCTTCTGCAGGTATTAAAAAATACGTTGTTGGCCTAATTATCAAGACCTCATCTGACCCAGCGTGTGTAGAAGTAAGTGAGGAATTCTCAGGGGAGGATGAGGGAGGGGAGCGTTATGCAAAACCTGACTCCTCTCTGCTCTTTTCCAGAAAGAGAAAGTGTACATTGGGAAACTGAATATGATTCTTGTTCAGGTAAGCCAGAGTTCATAACAGTTTGCACCTTGCTGTGAAGTCTGTGCCTTTGCTGTGTGTCTGACGTGGGGCTGGCTCCCTTGGCAGATCCTGAAACAGGAGTGGCCCAAGCACTGGCCCACGTTCATCAGTGACATCGTGGGGGCCAGCAGGACCAGCGAGAGCCTCTGCCAGAACAACATGGTCATCCTCAAACTGCTCAGTGAAGAAGTGTTTGATTTTTCCAGTGGCCAGATCACTCAAGTAAAAGCTAAGCATTTGAAAGACAGGCAAGTATATCTGTTTAAATCTTGATGAGCAGAGTAGGCTCTGTGCTTGCTGCTAAATAGTTGCTCTCACTTGGAGCCTTTGTGTGAGCACCCACAGCTGTGTAATTCCATTTCTGAGCCCAAGAGGGTTAGTGATTTTTCTTTGAAGCACTACTCCTTAGGGGATCCCTAACTTCATTTTGTACACACAGGGGTTTGTACCTTGCTGCAGGTAGCATCTGTTGACTGATGGTTCCTATGCTTTTAACATAGCATTCAGCATTGATTGGTTGGATTTCCTTCTTTTCTTAGAATTGAGCTGCAGGCTTCAAGCTACCTCAAACATGGATTATTACCATGAAAATGGGGATAAACCAGGTGGCTGTAGAATGCCTCTATGGCATCTAAGGTCCTCTTAAGGACCTGTCCTGTGAGCATAGATATTTTGATTTATGAAGTGTGGAAATGCTTAGTTTTCAATTATTTTTTTTTTACAGCATGTGCAATGAATTCTCTCAGATATTTCAGCTGTGTCAGTTTGTGATGGTAAGTCACATTTCTTTAATGATGTTTTCAAACTTCCCCCCCTTTGTGCCTAGCAGTGTCACAATGCCATAAACTCCAAAATTTCATTTACAGGAAAACTCCCAAAACGCTCCCTTAGTCCATGCAACTTTGGAAACTTTGCTACGATTTCTGAACTGGATTCCTCTGGGATATATATTTGAGACCAAGTTAATCAGCACACTAATATACAAGGTATTCTTGCAAAGAAATGATAGCTCTTAAAATCTAAATACAAATTGCAGAAAAGATGTACAACACTTCTATAACGCTCTTTTATTTTTTTTTCTTCCCTCAACAGTTCTTAAATGTCCCCATGTTTCGAAATGTCTCTTTGAAGTGCCTCACAGAGATTGCAGGTGTCAGTGTAAGCCAGTATGAAGAACAGTTTGTAACACTTTTTACACTGACCATGATGCAGTTAAAACAGGTAAACATTTATCAGAAATCTCCCTTTGAATTTCATATCACAAAATCCATTTCTGTAGAAAGTTGCCAGGTTTATGTTCATTACAGAGCTCTTGATAGGAAAAGTATTGTTCTTTGGTGGTGTTTGTGGCTTGATCAGAAGATGCCAAGTGTGTTTTTCTGAACTTGATCCAGCTGCAGTTCTGCTCTATTGCTTTGATTAATTTGAGAAATATTTTGAGCCCTTGGGCTGTCTCATGGGGAAATGTGAACTGTGTGTCTCAAGATCTAAACTGACCTAACTTCTGCAAGTTTCTTTTTAATTTTTGGAAGAGATAAAACCATACATCAAATTTGTATAATCTGATCATTCCCTTCTGAGCAGTTCAGATTCAGGTACATGAGTCCCTTCCTCAGTGTATTTATATCATAAGTGGATGGGTGAAGGGTTTTTTTGTAACAATCTTTTCCTGTCTTGATAATGATGGTCCATCTTGAAGGTTCATTATAAAAAACAAAAAGCAGCATACTTGTTAATAAAAAGTATAAAAAGAGAAATTCTTGACGATTTCTTTTTGTCAGATGCTTCCTTTAAATACCAATATCCGACTTGCATACTCCAATGGAAAAGATGATGAACAGAACTTCATTCAGAATCTCAGTTTGTTCCTCTGCACGTTCCTCAAGGAGCACGGTCTACTTATAGAGAAAAGGTTAAATCTGAGGGAAACACTAATGGAGGTAAGCAGCTTGGCTTATCTGCTTCAGAAATGTAGCAGGTGTGTTCTCATGCTCAAAGGATGTGATATTAATGCAATTTCTAGATCATTGTAATTAAAGTTGGGAAGAGAAAAAACCAGTCAGAAAAACAAAACCCCCTCAACAGTTTGGTTTCCTAGTATGCTTCAATGGCCTTCTCTTTTCAATGATCCTTTACCAGTGCAATGTCTGAAAACTTAACTCTGTCTCACCCTCTTTGTTCTTGTTCCTGCATGGAAGTGTCAAATAGTGCTTCAAAGTCAATTAATATATTGTTTTTCCACGGGTTTACATGTTCTGTTTACCTCTCCCATGAAGGTGTGTTGCAGTGACTTCATCAGTCTCTGTTGTCACTGAGCACCCAGAGCTGCTCTCAGGGTCCAGCTCATGCTCCAGGCCAGTTCCTCCATCCTGGAGTAGTTTCCTGCCTAGTTTGCCATTTCCCAGCTGAAAGGCTTTAAGTAGTCTTCAAGAATGAGATTTTCTATGCAGTAAAGACTCTGTGTGCCAGTGGCAGAGCCCTACCAAGTGACCGTGACAGTAAAGCCACTGGGATTGTGGCAAATATTGGAGATTCAGATAAGAAGGAAGGGTTGGAAAGGCTGAAGCACTGAGGGAACTGCTTCATGCTGTGGTAGGGGTAGATCCCAAGATTAGGGTTTTCAGTTGTGGTGTTTCAGTTGTGAATAGCATTTTTGCTGGGATTGAACTGTTCTGTGGTGACTTTTTTGCTACTGCTCCACTCCAAGGGAATGGAAGCTGCTCCATATCCCTTGAAGCACCATTTTCTGTGTGCAGAATCAAGCCCTGTGCAGGCTTGGAGGTTCTAGGCTGAGGAACTGCCCTGAGACAGGGGGAGAAAATCACCACCCCAATTTTTAAACCTGGAGACCAGGTATATTGGGAGGGGGAAGTGCATTTTGCAGGTTGATTAGCTGTAATCCAGTGTGCCCATCTGAATTCCAGTCTGTTCTCAATATCTTCTGGAGGTAGCCCTCTACAAAAAACAAACAAACAAAAAGGTATTATTAAAATTGGCTGCAAATATCAAATTATTGTAGCTCATTTAGAAGATGGACTCAGAGCAGCTGGTAACAGTTCCAGATAATTCCTGAATTTGCAAGTAGTAAGCTTTTAAAATAACTGGGAATCGGGCACACAGCTCAAAGCTCAAGTTTCTACTTACACTGAGGCTGTACTAGGAAGGCCTGTGTAAAAAGGCATTTACAAAACTGGGTTCTGAAGACTTTCAGGCTTGAAGTGTTTAACAAAGTTCTTATGCCTGCCTAAAATGATTGCAAATTAAGCTTCTGTAAGCTCTGGTGTAATAGAACCTAAGTACAGGTTTACTTTAAAAAGCTGTATCATTCTAACCTGTTAATTCCTGCACTTTGGACGTAGCAGCTGAAATCATTCCATGGATTCACTGGATCTCTGCAAACTAGCAGAGGAATCTACATCAGTTATTTGAAGTGAAATTACCTAGAGAAATTGATGTATAAAGAGCAATGTACAGGTGTCCTGAGTCCCTCTTCTGACACTGTAGGTGGAGATGCTGTATCAGGTCTTTACCTTTCAAAGTGCTTAATGTTGGCGTGTTTAATCTATGAAAATATCTTCAGATTTTATAATTTCATTCTGTTTGTTCACTAATGGGCAATTGCTTTGATATCTTTCACCAGGGACTGCATAATAAGCTTAGGCAAAAGAGGTTTGTCTGTGTAGTTTTAATTTCTCGGGTTGGCATCTGAGCTTGTCAGAATTGCATCAGTGGCTTTCCCTGCTCAGCCTGCTCTGGCTGTTCTGTCAGGAAGGAAGTTGGAAATGTTCTGGTAGATGACTTCTCTGAAGGCAAAGGAGCTGTATGCCAGGGTCAAAGGATCCAGAACAAAGTAGCAGCAATGGTCTTGAGAATAGCAGTCACTGACAGCAGCTGGTGAGGCTTTTTTGAGGTTCTGAAAATGACTTGCAGAAGCTCCAGAGGCTGTGGGTTTGATAATTTCCAACCAGGCTGGTTTGGTGATGGCATTTCTAAGATGTCTTTAGGCTATTTCAGATTAAAGAATACAAACACACTTTGAAAATAACAACAAGTGAGGGAGTCCTTTGTTAGGAGTTGTTCTGCCAGTCCCAGCTCTGACCTGCAAGTAATGGCATTGCAGTGCCAATGCCTCTTGTTCCAAACTCTCAGATTCACTTGGCATTTGGTCAGGATTTGGATAACTGAACTTGAATCCATGTGGTTTGATCTGCAGATACACTCACTAACTGGGTGTTCAAACCACTCTTTTCCAGGCTCTTCATTACATGTTGTTGGTATCAGAAGTTGAAGAAACTGAAATTTTCAAGATTTGCCTGGAATATTGGAACCATTTAGCTGCTGAGCTCTACAGGGAGAGCCCGTTCTCCACGTCGGCGTCGCCGCTGCTTTCAGGGAGCCAGCACTTCGATGTCCCTCCAAGGAGACAGCTTTATTTGCCTGTTCTGTCCAAGGTAACCCATGCTCAAGGGGGAGGGCACTCTGGAGATTCAGCTCCTCTTTCTGAATTAGAGAGTTCACTTCGTGGAAGGAGAGACATAAGAAAATTTACCTTAGAGTAATCGATAGTTGATTCAACTCTAGTTATAGAATCAATGTGGAAATACTTTAAGATGACACCAGTATATAATAAGATAATTAATGTGATATTTCAGCTTTTTTAAGATGCTTAATTTTAACATAAATCTGAATTAAGCAGTTTCTGTAAACAGAAAGGCTTGAGGTGTTAAAGAGTTGGAGGAAAACCCGTGTGTTCGGGAGAAGTGGTCCTTAAAAGACCCCTAATATGACATAAGCATTTTGAACCTCTGGAAAGTGTAAATGTTACATAGGTTGGGGTTTCTTTAAGTACTCTGCTTGTTCATTGGAGGGAGAGAAGTCAGCAGGCTCTGTCCTCACTGGAAGAAGCTGGCATTTGTTAGCTGCCATTTCTGTACAGCTGGTTGTACCCTGTGTGTGGCTGAGGCTGCCTGGGCAGAGGGCTCTGGAGCCACTTGTGCAGCTGGGAGAGAGGTGGTGGTTGCAGTTTGATGGAGTTTGAGCTTCCCCCAGGTTCGATTGCTCATGGTGAGCCGCATGGCCAAGCCTGAAGAAGTCCTGGTGGTGGAGAATGACCAAGGGGAGGTGGTTCGGGAGTTCATGAAGGACACGGATTCCATCAACTTGTACAAGAACATGAGAGAAACCTTGGGTAAGTGAACTGGCTGCAGATGGCCCTGGCTTTGTGCAGCTGCATCACAGTGCTGCAGTGTGTTATCTTAGCATCTCAGCTATGGTGTGGGTGAATGGTTATCAGCAAGGAGTACTACACAGGCTGCAAGGGGAGGAGGCAGTGCCTGCTCTGAAGTTTCCTGTTTGAGGCATGCAGTGGTTTATAACCTGATGGAGTAGTAATTCACTACTTAATTTTTGTTCTTAGGTATTGCAGTGATGATGAGTATAGTTGTCAGATAATCCAGGACATTAAACATTCAATGTTAAATTTATTTTCTCAAATGCAGATGGGAACACTGAGTGTTGAGCATCAGGTTGATGCTCTAGGAACGTGTGTGTTGGAAAGCTTGTGAGATGCAGAGTGTATGTGGGTGTAGTGGGTATTTTTATTCTCACCTGTCTGCTGGGTATGTAGGTATAGCCGGTGTTAAATTAACTGTTTTAATACATTTGCATTATGGAATGTGAAAACCATTTTTGTTTTGTGAAACAATTACTGTATGTCCTGAGCATAAGTTGTTTTGCCAGATACAAGATTATTTCTATGAAAATGCAGGTCAGGTTTGTTATTGCTTATGTTGTGTTACCTATAAGATTCACTTGGAGAAGAAAAGAAAAAAAAAAGGGGGAGAATGTGGTGGAAGCTGTATTTTGTGGTACAGTAAAAATCTATTTCTGAACCTGGCCATAAATTGCTCTTGACTTGCTGGGATTTAGAGTTTTATATTGGAGACACTAATCCTATTAGGGGCTGATGCAAGTGACTGAGTTGTGATACCTGAATCTTCCACCTAGACCTGTTCAGGAGCATCAGCTCCATTTTAATTGTGGCTTATTGCAACCACCAATAAAATACAGAGCTGGAGAAAATGTGTGGGATTACACACTGTATAATGTCCCCACAGGCAGCCAGTCCCATATTCCTACAGGCCATCAGTACAGATGCCTTTTGGTAAAAATTTGCCTTGCCTTGGTGTCACGTGGGACATGCATTGATTTAGACTTTTCATGTTACCTGCATGTGAAGTTTTGCTGAAGTTCCTTAGAACTTCAATTCTCAATGAAATTTCTTGTCCATCTTTAAAATAATTTGAACAAATTTCTGCCTTGTGCTGTCATGACTTCAGGAAGGAACCAGGACAATTTTACCTGAGAGCTTCAGTGGGTTTTTATGGGAAGTGCTTATGGAGTTGAGCTCCAGGCTGCTGCTTTCAAAGGTTCCACATTGATCTCTTCCAGTTTATCTCACACATCTGGACTATGCAGACACAGAAAGAATTATGACTGAGAAGCTCCACAATCAGGTGAATGGGACGGAGTGGTCCTGGAAGAACCTGAACACGCTGTGCTGGGCCATCGGCTCCATCAGCGGCGCCATGCACGAGGAGGATGAGAAGAGGTTCCTGGTCACAGTGATCAAGGTATGCTGGGCACAGCCTGCTCACACTCCAGTTTGTGCTGCAGAAACCAAGCTTGCAGAAATCCTGCTCTGTCAGCTTAGAGAGGCTGCCCTGCTGGAGAAGAATAAACGAATGGGAAATCTTCCATGCTGAATTTAGGGGCGATGAATATGTTAGCGATGAACAATGCATTGATCCAAGGAGCCTTTGCATCAGATAAAATTTAATTTATGGTTAAATGTGTTCTTTGGGGATGCAGAAGAGATGGAAAAGGATTGCTTTGGCAAAGTGGCAAAGCCACCCCATGGCTGTAACTAGCCTAACACCTTACACCTTTGCTATATCTGTATATTCATTGATCAAACTCAAAGTTTGGTTAATATGTGGATAATATTTTTACAAGAGTAACAGACTTTATAAAGTCATACAAAGGTGCTTACAGAATATTTAGTTTTTAATCATACAGAAGATGTAGTTTAACTTTGTCTATTTGATGTGGAGCCTGTATTTTTATCTATCAGCTACTCAGCCAGTATTGAGTAGTGTAAGGCTTGTTGAACTCCCCCTGCAGGAATCCTTAGTTATAGTTTAAAATGGAGATTGCTTAGTTTAAACACTGTGATCAGGGTTTGGATAAAACTTGAATGATTGCATCGTCCTAATCTTAACAGACTTGTTTGGGTTTTTATTTCTTCATTTGGATTTTGAGTTTGACTGTGGGCAACCACCTTTAATAGAGCTGCTTATAGGAGGTTGTGCTTGTAATGAAACAAGACAAACTTGAAGAGGAACCTAAGAATCTGTTGTGTTGTAGGATCTCCTGGGACTCTGCGAACAAAAGCGAGGGAAGGACAATAAAGCCATTATTGCATCAAATATAATGTATATAGTAGGTCAATACCCACGGTTTTTGAGAGCTCACTGGAAATTTTTGAAGACAGTAGTCAACAAGCTGTTTGAATTTATGCATGGTAATTATCTGCTTTTTTTAATTTGCTGTTTTAATAATTAAAAAAAAAAAAAAGCCTATACGTGAAGGGGAAAAAATACAAAGGAGTAACTGCCTGAATTTCATTTAGAAACCCACGATGGTGTCCAGGACATGGCTTGTGATACCTTCATAAAAATAGCACAAAAATGCCGCCGACACTTTGTCCAGGTTCAGGTGGGAGAGGTCATGCCATTTATTGATGAAATCCTGAACAATATTAACACAATCATCTGTGACCTTCAGCCACAGCAGGTAGGTTCTGTTTGGGGCTGGGGATAATTGCTAAAGATTAATGCACAGTTCCTTCCTGTTGAAATGTGGGGGTGTTTTGCACACCCATTGAATTATATTCTTTAGTTTTCCTTAGGGACAGTGTTAGAGTATGAATGCCATGATCAAGATGCATTGCTGAGATGTCAGTTGGAGTGTTTGGAAGGAGAATTAAAGTGCATTTAGTTGGAATTTTGATTTCTGGAGTGTCTTCAAGAAGATACTGTGTGTAACTTGGTGATTGTGCTTTGGGAAGAGCAATATCCTACTCTGAACAGTTTATACCTACAGCTCTTGTATTTGGGGAAGGAGGGAGTGAGGAACAATCCAAAAAGGGAAAATGCAAAACTCAGTGCTTTCCAAAAAAGGAGCAGTGCGCACCTGCACACTGAATGCACAGAAAGTTCAGGCAGAGTGGATCTGGCACCTGGAAGAAGATCCTTCAGGGTTGATGGGAGCCAGTGCACAGTTCAAACATGTCTGGTAGAACTGAGTTTTTCCTTAGTCCCTTTTAACCCTGGTGTTTGTGGTGTTGCTGTTCCCTCAGGTGCACACATTTTACGAAGCAGTTGGATACATGATTGGGGCACAGACAGACCAGACTGTGCAGGAGCATCTGATAGAAAAGTACATGTTGCTGCCCAACCAGGTGTGGGACAGCATCATTCAGCAGGCAACAAAGGTGAGCTCTTCCATTTTAATGTGTTCTGGGTCCAGGTCCAAAACCCTGCTAAATGTTTGCCCTGCCCTGGTTGTATTTTTCACACTGAGTGCACAGAGTTGGGCTGGACTTCATTACATGATGGCTGAGACAGAGATTGACATGACAATGGAGGTGTTGTTTTGAGAGAGGAGACTTAAATGACAGAACAAATACCTGTTTAAATTTGATTTAAAGTACAATCTGTTACTGTACAGAATTCATTTCAGTAGTTTTTTTCTAATGCTTCCCTTTCACTTGGCTTTTGGGTAACAGAAAAGTTAAAATGCTAAAAATACTGCTCACTGTTCTTCCTTTCTGCTCCCACCAATCTCTTAATAAAGAGAATCTTTTCTTACTTTGTCTTCTATTTCTTTCAGTCTTCTGAAAATACTTTTATCTCTACACATTAAAGAACAACAGTCTTGCACTGCACAAGAGACAATCCATTTGCAGTTAATCTAATTAAGGGCCTGAACCTTAAGCAAGCTTGAGTTACTTTTCCTACCCTGACTTCTCCCAAGAACATACTGCATTTCCATTGGACCCCTTCTATCTGTTTTCAACTTCTTCATCTCCTTGGTTTTTCTTCTTTCTCTAACTAGAGTAATGCTTGTAGCACTGCAGCAAAAAAATTCTGCAGAAAAGCAGAATGAAATGAAGTTTTATCCTGACTCTGTTGGAGGTAGTGGCAAATGCCATGAAATAAACTGTGGGATCTCTGTAAAAAGTCCATAAATTTGAGGGATCTGTTCTTTAAGGCAGTATATAAATTGTTTAAACTTAGGCTTTTATATTAAAAGCCAAAGGGTGGTTGTGTTCACTAATGAAGATGAACTCTATTTTTTTTCACAGAATGTTGATATTCTAAAGGATCCTGAAACAGTTAAGCAGCTTGGTAGCATTCTGAAAACCAATGTACGAGCATGTAAAGCAGTTGGCCACCCCTTTGTGATTCAGCTTGGAAGAATTTATTTAGATATGCTGAATGTGTACAAGTGCCTAAGTGAAAATATTTCTGCAGCTATTCAGGCGAATGGTAAGAAATGCCATGTTCTCCCTGGAAATGGGGTTTAGCAGTGTCTGCCATTGGGTTCCAGAGTACATCCCAGTTAGGTTAATTTTACTGTTTGGGACAGTGGGGAAGGACTGAAAGTGCTCCCTTACATCTTTGCTTGTTAACAGATGTTGTATTCAAATAAAGAACTCCCAGCTTCAGAGGGAGGAAGAAACCTCTATAAATGATCAAGTTTAGGAGAATGCAGAATACCAGGGCTGCTCACTTAGAGTTGATAAGCATCTTGCTGAGATGCAGTGTAGGTAGCCTGTGTTCTTTTAGCTTGCTCTGGTTTTGAGTATTAAAGGACTGTCTGTAAATAGGATGCTGTTCATTGCTTCAGAAAATGTCAGCAGGCTTTGGGATGAGTGTGTGCTGCACCAAGGCTGTCTTGCAGAAATGTAATGACTGAAGATGCCTGAAAGTCCTGGTAAACCAGGCTTGCAATCACAGGAGGAATTCTCAATTACCTCCCTTATTTTTACCAGCTAACTTAGGGCCTGTGGCATCTCAGCAGAATGTGCTTCTGTAGTAGTCCTTTACAGGATGAAATGAGTCAGTTGCTGAATTCTGTGCTGTGCCCGGTTTTCTGGCCAGTGCACAGGGTGTACCTGGGAACTGGAATGTCAAATGCAGCTTGGTAACTGCACAGCTGCTTTACCTTGAAGCGGCTTCTCGGAATTCAGGGTAGAACTGGCAGAGAAATCAATAACTTCTCATTCAGCTGATCTAATGGCCAGAATTCATCATTGCCAGACACAGTGAAGTTGAGGAAGCAGTTGCTGGGGCTGAGGGCCTGGTGAGCTCCTGGAGTAGCAACTGCTGTGATTGCAGTTGCCTCAGAATGTTTTTACAACTTGCCAAGATTAAAGACAAAGGAAGTCTTTAATAGTTTTTGTCATTCAGATAAAACAATCAAGTATTCTGTTTTGTTAATATCAAGTTAATTTGATGGTGGGGTTTTTTTGGTGCTTTTTTTTTTGTTTTGTTCTGTTTTTTTGAGATTTTTTTTTTTTGGTTGGTTGGTTTGGTTTGTTTGTTTTGGGGTATATTTTTTTTTGTTTGTTTGATTTGGGGTTTTTTTGGCACCTCACACAATTAACTGAAGCTTTAAAATTTTCCAGGTGAAATGGTAACAAAGCAGCCCTTGATTAGAAGTATGAGGACTGTAAAAAGGGAAACTTTAAAATTAATTTCTGGCTGGGTGAGCAGGTCCAATGATCCGCAGATGGTAAGTGGATGCATTTTATACAAATAACCCCTAAGACAGAATTGGGAAGAATTCTGCTTTGTGTTCAGTTGTTGGTCAAAGGAACTTGCTTCAGGAGGTGTGTAAAATATAATGGAGGAAGTGGAATTAGAAGAGGTAAGCCTGAGCAGTGTTTGAGATACTTCAGTTAATTTTAGCTGAGAGTAATTATAAAGGGAGACAAGGAGATTTAAGATGGAGACAGAGGATGGGAACTTCAACTTCCTGAGGAAAAGCCTCACTGTAACTGAAGGAGGAACTAACTTGGCTGCTGACTGTGCCTGAGACTGTGCCCAGCAGCTGCTCTGCTATAACCTGGCTTACTCTTCCACCCAGGTAGCTGAGAACTTTGTTCCTCCGTTGTTGGATGCCGTTCTCATCGACTACCAGCGGAACGTGCCGGCGGCGCGCGAGCCCGAGGTGCTCAGCACCATGGCCATCATCGTCAACAAGCTGGGGGGACACATCACTGCTGAAATACCTCAGATCTTCGATGCTGTCTTTGAGTGCACATTAAACATGATCAACAAGGTATTTCTGTTTGAAGCTGGGGATGAGGCATCTCCCTCTGAATGTCACTGCAGCGTGTGGGATCTTGGGATTTATTTGGTTTTTTTTCCCAGTCACAGAGCGCGTTTGTGGCACTTGACAAGATTTCTGCTCAGATGAATGTACTTGTTTTATAGCTGAGCTGCCTAGTTAGGTATCTTAAATTGCTTTAAATTTCTTTGGTTAGTTCTTGATTTAAGCCATTAGTAATTTTTCTGGGGCCTTGGCGTGCTGCACTTCTGCAGGCAGAAGTCAAATGTCAGTGTAGGAGAAAGTGCTAAAATTGATAAATATTTCAAGTGTAAGAACACCACTGCTGCTCAGTCCATTATTTCCTCTATAAGTGTGCAGTATGTACTGCCTTGCTCTGTTTAATGGAAGATGCTGTGATGGAACTTAAGGAAACTTGGCTTTTTTCCCCTTTCCCTTCTAGGACTTTGAAGAATATCCTGAACATAGAACAAACTTCTTCTTGCTACTTCAAGCTGTAAATTCTCACTGCTTCCCAGCCTTCCTGGCCATTCCACCTGCACAGTTCAAACTTGTCCTGGATTCTATTATTTGGGCTTTCAAACACACAATGAGAAACGTTGCAGATACAGGTAAATGGAAGTGTTTAATACAGATCAGAGATTTTCTGATAGAATGCTGTTCTTTTTTTACCTTTTCTTTAATCAAACATAGCATATTGTTCACATGATTCTGCATTTGCACAAGGATAGAATTCCTCTGTCTCAGCTCCAAGGTGTCAGCCAAGAATCCATGGATGGGCTGAGATGTTTGATGGTTGATTCATTCCTGTAGCTGGAAGACAGCACTGTTACAGTTTCTTCTTGCTTTCTTTGCCACCTGAGCATTGGCAGTCTTCTGAAATGGCTGAACATTTTAAGCAGCAGCTTAAAATTATGCCACAAAAAATTGTGGAACCAGTGATTCTTTTAGGCATTTGGGCATGGGGAGAAAGGATGTTTTTCAGTTGCATTTCACCAAGTAAAGTAATTGAAGTTTCCATTTAAATCTAAACATTAAAATATCTTTCTCTGTTTAAACGGCCAACATTTGTCTGGGTAGAGGGTTTTTGCTCATCAAGAAATGTGATTGGCTCTTTATGCTAATGATATGCTAATGATAGTATAATGAAGCTGAAGGGGCGTGTCGTGTCTGGGAGGCAGTGCCCTCTAGTGCCAGCCTGGGCAGTGCCTCACAAGCCCACCACGTGTGCCATGCTGGGCATCCTGCTGCCCATCAGGATCTCTTGGGCTATTCCTGTTATTGGGAAAGGCCAGAATCTCCCAGCTGTTGGAATATTGTTCTCCTGGTCACTTTTCTATGCCTGTTGTGCAGGACTGCAGATCCTTTACACCCTGCTGCAGAACGTGGCGCAGGAGGAGACGGCTGCCCAGAGCTTCTATCAGACCTATTTCTGTGACATCCTCCAGCACATCTTCTCCGTGGTCACAGACACCTCCCACACTGCAGGTGAGCAGGGCCTCTGCTTCCAAGCACCCCTGAACATCACAGGAATGGCTCACATCCTGTTCTGAGTAACAACTGCTTCTGAATACCAGCTGCCTGTGTGTGCCTTTGATCTGCAGGTTTGACAATGCATGCGTCAATCCTTGCCTACATGTTCAACTTGGTAGAAGAGGGAAAGATAAGTACTCCTTTAAACCCTGGCAACCCAGTGAACAACCAAATGTTTATTCAGGAGTATGTGGCTAATCTCCTCAAATCTGCATTTCCTCACCTGCAAGAGTAAGTCTGCCTTGATTCATTCATGCTCCTCGGTGGGTTTTTATTTCTTGGGATTCTAACTGATGTGTTTGCTGTTAGTGCCCAGGTTAAGCTGTTCGTAACAGGACTCTTCAGTTTAAACCAGGATATTCCTGCCTTCAAGGAACACCTAAGGGATTTCCTGGTCCAAATCAAGGTGTGTTGGGCATGCTTTTCTCAAAAAATTAAAAATTATTTTCAGCAGGATATTGTTGGAAAGCTTTTGGGCAGTGTGGAGTCAGTGCTTGTTTGAGAATTAGAAGTTATTTTGCATCTTTTTAAAATGCAGTGAGAACTCTGTCCAATGGCTTGTGTGACTGAGTAGTGTTCATGGAACCTGTTTCACTGGGATTTCACTTCACAAATGGGTTTGAACATCATTGCTCGTGTTATGCATTGTGCACACAATCCTCATGTCTTAGGACAACTGCAAAACTAAATCTAATGGGAAATTAGTTTTTAGTTTTAATCTAATGGAAAATCTGTTTTTAAAACCAGATTTTTTTCATTCTGCTTGGAACTGGGACCAGTTTTGAAATTCACTACACTAATGCTATGCCTTTATTTTTTTCTAAGGATGCTGGAATGATAAGATTGCAGGAAATAATTTGCTAATTAGGTTTGAGATTGCAATTGTCAGGTATTTCAGAATTGTAATGATTCTGCTTTAGTGGGGATAGACTCCAGCTGCTGGGTGTGGCATCCCATTCTGTAACACATGGTGAACATCTTTAAATATTGCTTTATATTGGTTGTGACCTTAGGAACAGAAAACCATGCAAGTAGCCTGTCAGGGAACAGGAAGGGAAAATGTTTCCTGTATAATTTTGGAGGCTATTACTTTGCCTTAAGCACTTGACAATAAAGTGATGTTTTTGTGTGAATTACCCCAGGAATTTGCAGGTGAAGACACATCAGACTTGTTCTTGGAGGAGAGAGAAACAGCCCTTCGGCAGGCTCAAGAGGAGAAGCATAAACTTCAGATGTCTGTACCTGGCATCCTTAATCCACATGAAATTCCCGAGGAGATGTGCGATTAAAACAAAAATAAAACAAGTTTTGCAGTTTTCTTTCTGTACAGCTACTTTGTTGTGATAGAAGAAAACAGCACTTGGATATTTGTTGACCAAAATGATGCCAATTTGTAAATTAAAATGTCACCTAGTGGCCCTTTTTCTTATGTGTTTTTTGTATAAGAAATTTTCTGTGAAATATCCTTCCATTGTTTAAGCTTTTGTTTGGTCATCTTTATTTAGATTTGCATGAAGTTGAAAATTAAGGCATTTTCAAAGTAATTACTTCATGCCCATTTTGTGGCTAAGGGGAAAATAGGCAAAGCGTAACTTGTAAAAGACTATATTGCAAAACAATACAATTTCCTGTCAGAGTATCGATTTTTAATTCGGAGTCATTTTCTTTCTAGTCTGTCCTGCAGTCTAGGAGAAAAGGTAAAGAGTAAAGCAGACAGAATTAATTGTTAAGCAGAGGATTCTAGTGCTGCGTTTGTTCTGATCAGTTAGCAGCTTTCTGGACTGAGTGGTAAGGCTATAGGCTACGTGTATTTGCAAGTTGTATGGCAAGTTTGCAGCAAGATCATGTGCATATCATCCCATTGTAAAGCAACTTCTAAAGAGTATGGGAACACAGTACAGTTAGTTATTTTTACACAGTTCTTTTGTTTTTGTGTGTGTGCTGTCGCTTTGTCGACAACAGCTTTTTGTTTTCCTCAATGAGGAGTGTTGCTCATTTGTGAGCCTTCATTAACTCGAAGTGAAATGGTTAAAATATTTATCCTGTTAGAATAGGCTGCATCTTTTTAACAACTCATAAAATAAAAAAAAAAAACTGGCTTTTGAGATGACTTATACTAATTTACATTGTTTACCATGCTGTAGTGCTTAAAGAACACTACTTAAGAGCAAAATAAACTTGGTTTACATTTATTTTTCTTTCTTTGGCTTATTCTTTTATTGGATGAAAATGCTGTGATCATATTTAAGATTTGTATTTGAAGGCGTAGGAAAAGCTCCTTGAGGTCTAGATAACTGTTGCTTCTGGCTTGCCTCATCTCAAGGACTTTGGTTGTGCTTGAAGTTACCACGAACTAAGTTGGGTTCCATTTGGAAGTACAGTAGCTGTTCTGACTTACCTCCGTGGATAACTATTCCATACCACGTTACTATAAAATGCCAGGAATGAGGTACTCTTGCTCTTTCTCTCTCTGGACTCTTTGCAATTTATTTCAAAGAGGTATTGCACTGTATCTTGACTAAACAGTTAATAATAGTCCATGTTAATAACATGTGTAGACAAGATCTACGGTTATTTTTCTACCTAAAGTTTTGTAGTTAAATGATTTTCACAGATATATGAAGCAGTATGAACACTAAGGTTGTGTACAGTCTTGGCTTCCCCCTCTCTGTCGTGTCTCGTCTCTGTTCTCTAGCAGTCTGTGTCAAGCTCTCCCCAGGTTTCTCCATGGATTTGGTCTCCGGGCTGTTGTGGGATGAGGTGTAGCCATTGTCAGAGCTGTCCCAGGGGCCAGGCAGGCTGGGGCTGTTGTGTGCCCCTCGGTGGGCTGTAGTTGTTAGCTTTGTGCTGTGTGTTCCTTGGAGTAGAAGTGCATGAGTTAGTGGTGTTCCTGTAGGATGTAGCTGTGCCCAGGATGTTTCCAGGCTGGGCTCTGGCCCCTCTGTGGCTGGGAGCATCTCCTGTTCCTTCCTGTGCTCGGCCCTGGCGAAGCTCAGTGGCTCCCACGGGCAGGGCCTTGGGCAGTGGCACTGCCTGGAGACCCCCTGAGACCCCCATGGCTGGGACTGCCTACAGCCTCCCAAAATACTGCCACAGTTCCAGAACCCATTTCTTACTCTCCTTAGAGCAGCTCCCAGTTCCAGCTTTTTCATGTCTTCCCATCAGCCTGGAGCCTCCTGCTCCACCCTCAAGGCGATATTGCCTTTATTGGGCAGGTTAAAGTACAGCAGTTGAGGTCCTGTTGAGGGACATGAAATGGCTTGGGAGCAGCAGCAGAGCTCCAGCTCAGCAGAGGCCGTGCAGAGCAGTAAGAGAAGGTGATTAAAATGGAAATGAACCCCAGCAATGGCGTGATGGCAGATCACATCCCGTGAGTCACAGAGCTGAAGGCTGAATTGGTTCTGACTGCACTCAGAACAGCTCTGAACAGAAATACACACACTTGTGTGTTTGTGCTCCGAACAGAAATACACACATGTGTTTGTGCTCTGAACAGAAATACACACACGTGTTTGTGCTCTGAACAGAAATGCACACACGTGTGTGCTTGTGCTCTGAACAGAAATACACACACGTGTGTGCTCTGAACAGAAATACACACACGTGTGTGCTCCGAACAGAAATACACACACGTGTGTGCTCTGAACAGAAATGCACACACGTGCTTGTGCTCTGAACAGAAATACACACACGTGTTTGTGCTCTGAACAGAAATACACACACGTGTGTGTGCTCTGAACAGAAATGCGCACATGTGTGTGTGCTCTGAACAGAAGTACACACACGTGTTTGCTCTGAACAGAAATACACACACGTGTGTGCTCTGAACAGAAATACACACACGTGTGTGCTTGTGCTCCGAACAGAAATACACACACGTGTGTGTGCTCTGAACAGAAATACACACACGTGTGTGTTTGTGCTCTGAACAGAAATACACACACGTGTGTGCTTGTGCTCTGAACAGAAATACACACACGTGTGTGCTTGTGCTCTGAACAGAAATACACACACGTGTGTGCTTGTGCTCTGAACAGAAATACACGTGTGTGCTCTGAACAGAAATACACACACGTGTGTGCTTGTGCTCTGAACAGAAATACACACACGTGTGTGCTTGTGCTCTGAACAGAAATACACACACGTGTGTGCTCTGAACAGAAATACACACACGTGTGTGTTTGTGCTCTGAACAGAAATGCACACACGTGTGTGTTTGTGCTCCTTCCTTCCTCCCTTCAAACTGGAGTTAGGCTGAGGCTCACGGTCTGCTTGTTCACTGAAATTGAAATGTGACCTGAACTCGCAAACAACAAACCCAAAATGTATTTTTTATGTTGATTCAAAGAAGAGCTGTTTGGTTATTTTGATACTTTAAGAGTTCTCTAGTAACAGCATTCTAATCTTAGGTTTTGCTTCCCTTTTAGATCTAAAAATTTAACTGTGGTCTTGTCTTGTTCTCTTAAGATAATTGGTGCCTTTCCCTGATCTCTGCAGCTGCTATAAAAATGCAGCTTCTGTAGAGTTCTGGATACCATTAAAGATTTGACTGGTGTGTGTGCATATTTCTAGTGCAGTTATCCTGAATGTGAAAAAAAAAAATAAATAAAAGACAATGTACATCTAAGAAAGTTCTAGTTCTAATGCACACTCTGTAAATCAAAATATATGGATAAAAAGCATGAACCATCATATAAACATCTCCATAACTTGTAATTATATGTAAACCAATGTTTTGTGCATATTTCTATACAGATTTTACTAAAAAAACCCAAAAAACAAACCAGTTCTGTGTACTCCAGGTACATTGATAAATACAAATATTTCAGGGTGTTTTCTGTGTTTACATGGATTGATTGTCAGCTGATGAAGACACCCCAAGTACTTTGTTTCAGGCTGCCATGATGTGTTTGCTACTGTAACTGAAGCAGATTATCTTCCAAAGCATTTTAGGTTAGTTGGTTTTGGTTTTTTTAAACTAGAATAATTTGGTGTGTGTTAATCTGATTGGTTTAAGTGAACTATTTTCCAATAAAGCTAATATTTATGCAAAAAAAAAGACTTTAGAAATGCTCATCTCTCTAGGAAGCTCTAAGAGTTATTGCTGATAGTTTCTAGCACTGAAAAGGCAATAAAACTTCAGCTTAAAGGGGGAAAAAAAAGAAGAAAAGATGCTGAAAATGATGCATTAAATTGCCTGAGGTGAGGAATTTGCCTTGGTGCTGTGGTGAGGGACCAGCCTGTCCCAGAGTCCATTTATCACTGGCTAAATGATAATTACTGACCCCAGACTCCAGGGGTGCTGGAAGGTGTGGATAAACTTCCTTCTCCTCCCCCTTGCTAGATGGAGACAGCTCTTTAAAAAAACTAAAAGAATAAACCTGTCCAGTAAAAGAATCATCCTGTCCACCTGCCCCTCAGGAATGCTTCTCAATCCTTGAATTTATTTTTAGGCTTTCAGCTTCAGGACATCCTCCCCTCACTGTCCAAGGCTGTCCCTGTCAGCAGGTTCCTTGGGAAAAGGCTTGGCCATTCCCGTTAAGGGAATAATTTTTGGGGTCATTATCCCATGTACAGCGCACCTCAAGTACCTAAAAGTCACAGATTTTACACCTACAAACCTGTGAGCTTTTCTTTGTGTTTCAAGTACAAGGAAAGATGGGATTGAGGAGGAAGGAGTATTTTGGAGGTTAAGAGTTTGGAAGAAAACAAAACACTCAGCTTTTCATTTTTATTTACTCCTTGTAAATAAGTCACCCAGCACTTTTCCTTGGGTAACCTCTTCCCAGTCTCAGATCAATGTGGGGTGCCTGTTTGTTGGTTGTGAACACCCATGAAATCTTAAATCCTTTTCAATAGTCTCAGCTTCTCCTGAGCCTTGAAGTCTGCAGTCTCTTGTGGATCTTGTGATTTCAGCAAAGATTATCAGCAATGATCCAATCTAACACCTGGAGTGGGGAGGGGAGGTAAAATTTTCCCTCATGTGTTGGGAGCAGGCTCCAGCCCCCTTCCTACCCCACTGCTGGTTATTTTAACAGGGACATTGCTAACCAGACAGGAACAGCTCTCCAAAGGAACACTGCAAGTGTGTGTCACCACTAAAAAGTCCAAAAGAGGCCCAAATGTACAACAGGAGCTGCCTGGAACACTTTGGGAGTGGTTCAGTTTCTGGTGGCAGCCTCATGCTCAGCAATGCCTTGTCTGTACTTACATGATATCTGTGGCCAAATTTTGAGTATTCTGTATTATCTGGGGTAAATCAATTTGGATTTGTCTTCTCAGGGTGCTGTGACACCAAAGCCTAGTTAGACATGGGCCCTGTTAAAAAGCTCAGAGTGCTGAAAGAGCAGTGGAAGTCAAGTGCTGAAAGTTAAATGTGGGTGAACTTGATACTGACTGTTGTTGATGGCCTCCAGTGGTTTCCAGCAGCATTCCAGACACGAGGTCAGAGATTTAACTGGAGTCCAGTTAAACTGCTAGCTCAGTGTTGGGGCATGAATTTTGAAAATTCATATTCTTGCTCTTGGATTAAGGATTTTAGTTTTGCCCAAGTCTTGCATTTATCTAAGTTACTCCTCCAGAAGAGCTGTGCTGGCACTTTACCAGAGCAAATATTCCCAGATGAGGAGCACTGCAGCCAGGGGAAGGGAAGAGGCCTCCTGGGGATAAAACAGCCTTGCTGGGATGGCACTGAGAGAGAATAAAGGTTAACAGGAAAAACAAAGCATGCAAGAGCAGGAGGCTGATGATCTCTGTAACCAGGCCACTGACAGGTCTTGTCTTCAGCTTGGAAGCAAACATTTAATTTCATTTAAAAGAATTCAATTTAGTCTCTAGTTAAAAAAAACAAAAAAAAAAAGGAAACCAGCACAGTAAAAGGAATCAGGCTTTCAATATTGTGTTCTGCTCAAAAGCAGGAGTGACTCAAGGTCAGCCACGCTCTTGTGCTCTACTCCTTGAGCCTGGCACGTGACAGCGGGCTCCAGAAGGTCCCCTCTGGGACTCCGGTGTTTGTGAGGGGCTGCCCTCAGCTCAGACAGCTGATTGCTCAGGAAAACCATCTCTGAAGATGTTCTGGCACTTTGAGTCTGCTGGAAAAGGTACTGCAGGGCCTGCTTGAGGAAGGAAGAGCAGAGGGAAAAGTGCAAATTCAAACGGGATGATGCAGACTGTAGAGTGAGGTGTTCTACAGAAACTGAAATCCTCTTGGACACACAGAAGGTAAGGCAGCACAACATCAAGTGAAAACTCACACATAAATCCTCTGGTCTACATTTTGACGGACCTCAGGCTTTGAAATCGGTGCTGTAGAAGAGAAAGGTGTCACTACATTAATTCAGGCAGGAGCAGAACACAACTGCAATGTTCTGGACTCCTTTTATTCTTCCATGATGCATTCTCAGGCCAGCTGGAAGAGATGAAGCAACCAAAAAAGGCTTGACAGGGTCCAGTACATCTGTGTCATTTTAATAACTAAACCAGTTAGCAATTAAATAGTTGTTATTATTATGGAGGTTTAGTGATGTAACCAGTTAGATTAATAGCTAACTAGCTCGTGCTGGTCAGATTTCTATCAACAGAAAATACATAATTTAGAAAAGACACTGTCAGGAATTAAAACACCTACAAATTAAATATAAGCAGAAAGATTAGTAAAAAGTTTCAGGGAAGTTTTTAGGTTTTTACTCACAGTCTTCAATCTCCCTCTTGCATTACTGCCCCTTGTTATTCCCATTTGAAATACATCTGAACTAACATGTTATGTGAATTAAAGTGACAGACAAGGAATCTGTGTCTCCTGTAGACTCTCAAGTTAATTTTCTGTATTAGTTTAAAATAGTAAAAGGAAATTTCAGCAGGGAATATTTAGGAATAGCTATCTTTGTTGATAAGCTCACCATGGAAAGTATTTCAAAACCAAGCAGTGACAAGAATTCTGGGTGAAACATCATTTTAGTATATTCCTGACTTGCACTGTAGTTGTTCCCTACTTGTTGTTTACAGTTAATTGTCTCTTACTTTTGAACAGCAGTGGGATTTTTAATCTTAGTTTAACACAGTGACGCCTCGAGGATTGTTTGGAGCTGAGCATTCTGTGGCCTGCAGTGGGAGGTTACACACACAACCACCACGCTCTTATCAGCCTGGATAAATATGCACACGGAATTAAAAAAGCACAGAACTGGATCTCCACCATGCCAGCAGATTTAGTTCAAGTGGAAGAAATACGAGACAGCCACTGAGGAATTCAAAACAACTTTTTTTTTTTTGTTTTTCCCCCTCATTTGGTGATTCTATTTGACTTTCTGCTAAACTATATGGCATCTGCATTGCGGCTATTAATAGATTTGGGTTTTTAATCCCGTGTACAGGTCGGTGCGCTCGCAGCACTCAGAGTAACACGGACTGGCCGCTGGGTGGTACTGCAGAAATAAAAACAGCGCTTCCTACTCGGGAAGTGCCTGCTGAGGGGAGAAACACCAGCCGAGATCCATCATGTGATCCCTATTCCACTTACATGTACCTGGGAGAGGGAGCAGCATTCAGAGATGGCAAAAAAAAAAAAAAAAAGAAGGGTTGGGCTTTTTTTTTAATGGAAAACAGATGCTTGCCTGAATTTTGGCATCCACGGGTTTGAAACCTCGGTCAAAACGTACCCAAGGCAGACTGAACTAACTGGTAGTTGTAACAGCATAAATTACGTATCCTCAATTAAAGTTTTTCGTTCATTTTCACCGTGTCTTTTATTTAGAAAAGGCTATTTCCAGCCAGTCACAGATGCCATTTCTGATTGTACAGAATAAATCACGGTGCAACAAGGGGGGGGGGGGGTGGGAAGCAAAAAAAAAAAAAACAACAACCAAAGCTCCCCCTCCCCCAACAAAGTAGGGCAGAAAACTATGAGGTAAAAATAAATTAGTTATTAGTAGAAAACGCTACCGTAGCCCTCCAAACGCCCATTCCCGGGGTCCGGGTCGGCGGCCACAGGTGCCCCCGCTCCCCTCAGCCGCGCTGGGCGGGAAGGAGATGGCGGCGGCTCTTCCGTCCCGCGCCCCGACGGCGGAAAACGCCAAGAAACCACCCCAAAGACCTGGAAACGCGCCTGGAAGCTGGGAGCTTCCTCGCCACGGAGCTCGGCTTAGCGTGCTAAGCGCTCTCTTCAGGCGGGAGGTCCCCGAGGCAGCCCGGCGAGCGCGGCTCCAGGCACCGAGGGAAGGGGCGGGCAGGAGAAGCCGCTCCCCCGGCGCTGTTAGAGCGGAGGCGTGCGCGCGTTCCTGGCGGAGATTCCCGGCGGTGGGAGGCGGGAAGAGGGCAGGGAGAGGGCAGGGAGAGGCGCTTCCCGCCCTTCCCCGGGCGCGCGCCCAACCGCCACCGCCGCCGCCGCCATTTTACCCTCCCGCCCCCTTGCCTCCTCCTCCCCGCTCGCCATCCCGCCGCTCGGAACCGCGGTGGGAAGGCGGGGCGAGAGGGAAAAGGGAGGAGGAGGGACTCGGCCACCTTCGCCTCCTCCTGCCTGGTCGGAAACTGCCGAGCGGCGCCCGAGCGCCCTGTCCCCCCCCTTCCCTCCCGTCGCCTCCTCCTCCTCCTTCCCCCTCAGCAAAATGGCGGCGCGTGGAGTCCCTGGGAGCCAGTGAGTGACTCGGCTTCTCCTCCTCCTCCTCCTCCTCCTCCCCGCCGCTGCCGCCGCCGCCGCCACAGGCTCATTTGCATTGATCAGCCGCCCCGGATCCCAGACCGGCCCCTGCCTCTCCCCCCCCCCTCCCCCCCTCCCCTTCTCTTCCCATTCCTTCCCGCCCCCTCCCTCCCCTCCCCCCCGGTGACCCCCGCCCCGGCCCCCATCAATCATCAATCAGCAGCACCGAGCGGATCAATCAATGGTCGGGAGGAGGCGGCGGCGGCTGCTGCTGCTGTTAATGAACAATGTGTGAGAGCTGCGCCGAGCTGCTGGAGGTGTTAAATGAGAGTAAGTGCGGCCGCCCTCCCCCGCTTCCCTCCCCCCGGGCCGGGACCCCGCGGACCCTCCTCTGCACCGGGTTACAGCCCCGCTTCGCCTCCTTGCTCGCCTCTCCCCGCCCGCCTCGGGCCTCCCGGCCGCGGGGTTCCCTCTCTCCGCTGCCATGGTGGAGCTCCCTCCATGCCCTGCTCGGCGCTTCCTTCCCCCTTCCTTCCTTCCCCGCTCCCCGCGGCCTGGGGCGGGCCTGCCGCCGCCGTGTCCCTGCTCCATCCCCCCTTTCCCTCGGGATCCACATCCCCGGCAGCCGCGGCGGGGCCTGGCCGGGCTGAGGAGCTGCCGGGAGCCGCTCCGGGGCAGCCGGGCCTGGGCTGGGTCCCTTTGAACCAGCAACAGCAGCAGCAGCAAAGGCGGCTCGGAGTGCTCCTGCCTCCCCCTCGCTGTGCCCGGCCTCGGTGCGCGGTGCAGGTGCTTTTCGGGCACCGATTCTCCCGAAGCTGTGAGGGAAGCGGCGCCTGGAGGAGCCTGGCTCGGCTTGGCGAGGTTGGAAAGCTGCTGCTGCCGGGTGTTTGGCTTCGGGGGTGGTCTCTGGCTCCCTCCCGAAGTTTCCTCTTTCCGACTGTTACCGGTAGGGTCGGAGGGGTGATAGAGCAGGTGTTCCCCCCGCTGCCGCTGGAATCGGGAGCGTTTGGGGCACGAAATTCCCTGTAGGCCTCGTGTATCCCTTGGAACCTGCGCTCCGTGGCAGCCAAGGTACCTTCCCAGCTTCTCAGGAGCTCTGCCTCACGAACAAAGACGAAAAAACCACCATTTGTACGGATGCTGAGGAATTGAAACAACTTACCAGCTGAAGTTTGCGGTTAGAGGGAAGTTTAACTATCTCGGATCTTAAACATGGCATTTTTCCTGGTTGCACTCTGCAAATCCTGTTCCAGCAGAGTGGAGCACAGAATGCTGCCTAGGACAGGGCTTGGGTAGAGTTGTCTTCACTCTTCTGAGGCCCACTTCCATGTGCTGTTTGTTCTTCCCTAGGATCCTACAGGAGTTCAATGTTGGCCTCTTTCTTGCTGGGGAAAGAGGGTGTTCAGTGATGGCCAGCGTTTCATTTGAGAAGTAAAAATGTAGGTGTAAAAGTAACTTCTGAGAGAGTTCAGAGGCTGGATTAAATGAGATTATGTCGATATTACACACCAAATGGTTATTTAAACAGTAGGTTCAAAATAAGAGTAACTTATTAATTGTATATGATGACAGCTGCTTGTTGGAAGAGAAAACTTCGCTTGCTTTGGATGGATTGATAAGTAATCATTGCTTAAACTTGATTTGGATTGGTATGATCAAATAGGAAAATGTAGCATTAAATTTGATATTTCAAGGAATCTCTGAAATTCCAGTATGAATTGATTTTTGCAGATGTTTTAAGGTAATTGGGATTGATGAAGATAGATATCTCCCTACAGATAAAGCAATGTCTTCAATCACTTTAACAATTCTTTTTTAATGTAGATATATATTTATATAAAACTGGAGTATGGATAATTTAATGGTTCTGCATTATATAAGATATATCTCTGCTATTAAGTAGAAGGAAATATGTCTTTAAAAGTCAAACTTCATTAGGAAAATTCTGCACTACTGCAGCTCTGTAGTTAATTTCAAAATATGCTGCTTAAGTGACATTAGGTTTGGTCTTCCCTTCAGAGAAAGAAGCCCACTGTAAATCAGCAGAACTGTTTGGTGTGTGTGTGTTTGGATACAAAGACGTGTGATGGTGCTCCCTTCTCACTGGATGACACTGAGTTGTGAGGAAGGGATGGTTTCTTTTCTAACTTCAGCTGAGTTCTTTGCGTTCCTTAAGTAATAATGAAAGGTACATAGTGCAAAACTGATGTCAAGCTTTGGTTTTTGAAACCCTGCAACAGAAGTGAAAAGTGGTAGTAAAGAATGAGGTCATGGCCGAAATGTGCGAGGCACAGGCTGCCAGCAGCTTCCTTTGCTGCCCACGGAGCAGTTGGGATCAGCTCTGCACCTGAGCTCCCCAAGCAGGGTTTCCAGAGAGGCCCAGGGAACAGCATCTCCTTCCTTTTGGAATTTTCTTGCTGAACCAAACATTTTTACACGGCCATACACTGGCCTTTGTCATCATTTGCTGTGATGTTTACAAACTGGGATTTGGTGTCAGTTGCATTGCAGGTGACTTGGAGAGGGGAGTGACAGCAGCCCTCAGTGGTGCTTGGGAAGGAACACGTGGGAAGCTCCCTTTTCCTGCCCAGGAAGTTCCCAGCTGAGGGGTGGCAGAAGGGTGAAACTGAGCAGCTCTGCCCCCAAACAGACACATTTGCATTAGGAGTGTGTTAGCCCCACGGCAGACTGCCCCAGGGTTAACCCACAGCCCCTAACTGTGCAGAGCTGGGCGTTCTGTCCAGCAGTGACCTTTGGGGAGGCCCAGGGTTATGTCCTGGGAGCACTCCAGCTCCTGATTTTGTCACAGGCAGTCAGTGGTCCTGGCTCTGGCACTCAGGGGCTGCCTGAGCTGCTGAACTGGACACCTGTGGATTGGTAAGATTATTATTTTGGCCAGAATGTGAGTATGCATGTAGGTATTTAACATACATTGCTGTGCTTAAGCATGAGAAGCAGGCAATATTCTGTGGGCAAAATCAGCAGTGCTGGGGTTTTTGTATATATTTCTTTTGTGTATATTTCTTTTTCTTCTCTTGCAGCATCTTGATTTTCAGCATTTGATCTGCATGTTCAACCCAGTAAATTCCCTGATCTTGAAGTTATTTCCTGAGAAGTAGTAATTTCAAGTTATGATTAGATCCAGGAACTTGATAAAATGTAAATTCCCCTATGAAATGTCCAGACTTTAGAGGAGTTTTTGCACTATAAGACAATCTGTTCAATCACAGCAAACAGTCTTAATTTCTCACTGTAGGTTTCTTAGCATCATTTACATTATCCCAGGCAGGGTTTAATAGGAGTAAAGTCTATAAAGAGTCTGATGTTTCTTTAATTAATCTTCCACAATATAAACATTTTTAGTAGCCTTTAATAGAAGGAAAAAAAGGGAAGACACAATGGGCTGCTTTTTAAGATAAGGCCACTTATTTGCAAAAGGCTTAAGAACAGATTCTCACAGCATTAATTATAGGGGCTCATTTAAATGTGCACAAATTTTACAGCAAAAGTGCATTGAGGACATTCTGTGCTTTTGTGTTAATCTACAGCATTCTGTATCCCAAAATGAACCCTGATACACTTTGCATTCCTTGGTTTCTTTGGATGCCAGCTCTTGTCAGTCCTGGAGGGTTTATATTGAGTTTCACTTGTTCTTGAGTAGTATTTACATTTCTGTGCTGTCCAGAGGCCCTGATCAGGACAGCTCTGTTGTGTTAGGCACTGCACGGATACCCAGATAATCTCAGCCCCAAAGTGAGCCAGGAAACCCAGAAATGGAACCTCACAGGTGGGTTTGGCTGTCTCAGGTCTCACAGGAGTTGTGCAGGTTGCTGTGTCCCACGAGAGCCATGGGCATGGTTTGAGCTGCCTGGAGATCCACGCCATCCCTGTGGAGCCTTCACTGCAGGTGTTGGGGATGTGGTGCTCAGTGCTGAGTGTTTGCTGGGTGCAGGGCTGTCCTGGGGTGCCTCTTCCTAGCTGGAAGTGCCAGTGTGGTTCCCAGGCCTGTCCTGAGTCAGTGTCCCCCAGTCCTGGCCGTGGGGTGTCCCAGAGAGCCCAGCTCAGCTCGGTTGCTACGAGGCTTCCCTTTGGGACTGCAGCTCATCTTGATGTGTGTTGACTTAAAACCCTGTAGATGATTTTGGTTTAGGTTTGGTTTGTTCTTCTTGTTTGGCTTGGGTTTTATAAAAGTAAGAAACAAAGATTACAACATGGAAAAATAGGTTTTATTATGTAGTGGCAGCTGTGGTTTTAGGTTACCTTGGTAGGCCTCAGTTATTCCCAGTTCTTGGTTTCTGGGAACAAAGTTTGTTTTCTTCCCAGCATTCTGCTTCACTTTTTTCAATTACTACCTCTTCAGCCCATTTTTTTTTCCCAGTCAGCTCTGAAATCTTGTAAAATCAGTTCATACTGATGATTAGAGCCTTCTAGATGTTATTCTAGTACACCAGCTTGCAGGCTATTATTCTCCTTATGTTTTCTCTTTAGTAAACCAGAAGAATAAAAAACCCCCAAGGACCAACCCAAAACAACCCCCCCAGTTTACTGAAGCATAGGAGATGAATGTGGACTCACACTGTTGTTTTTCTCTCTGTTATCACTGTCTGCAGAACTGCTCCCAGAGTGATCAGGTCCATAAAACACTTGAGGTGCTGGAGTGCTTGACTGTTTGTGTAGTTTCAGGATAGCCCTGAATTTGGATGCTGGAGATTCTTGGCTTGACTCCTTGTCATGCTGTTCTGGCATGGAGGGAGTACAGAGAGTAGTCTTGGAGGTTGTGTTGAGGGTATGTTTACTTTGAGGTAGGTGAGAAATTGTGTTCCAAAGCATTGCAGCATTCAGTTTGCTCCTTGGGATCTGGAGAGGATCAATATTTTATGTTGTGAGGACTCAGATATTGAGGATGTGCTATAAAATTATTACAACTATTGCATCATTAACATCACTTGGTCTCCAAGAGCGGCTCTCACTTGTTCTGTGGTTACCTGTAAACTTCAGGATTGATTGCTCTGGTGTTTTGTGCAGATCTAATGTTTCATTTGGCTCTTTGATGATTCCTCTTGTGCAAAACTGTAGAAGTTGTCTCTGTTGCATGGCTTTTTTCTTTCTTCTTTTTTTTTCTTTTTTTAAAAGATTCATCTTTTTTCCCCTTAAGTGATATTTCCATGTTCAGAATCTCTGCAGAGATGTTATGGAGGATTTATTGGGGTAACTTCCCCTCCTGTTGAAGAAAAGAAAGTCACTTGTTTATAACACTGAAATTCAGTCATTTTTTCATGTTTGTGTTTGACCCTTTCTAAGGCAATGAGCAACCAGGCCTAAAGGAAAATGAAAATAACCTTTTCTTTGTAGCAGCATTGCCAAATTGCAGTTATGGACTGTGAAGTGCTACTCCAAATGAGCTGAAGTAAACAGAGGGAAAAATGGAAGGGGAAACTTGTATCCTCACTAATTGTGAACTTTCTAAAGTGAAAGGGAAGGTGGCACCAAGACAAAGTTGGTTTGTTTGTAAAGTAATGGAAGGAAAAGCTCTGTGACTTTAATAGCTAAAAGGCTTCTATTTTTGGAAAGATATTTCAGCTTTTGTTCTGTACAATTATTTTGGTTCATGTTATTTGATGTGATCAGGAATGATTTTGTCCTGAGACTTTTCCTGTTCAGGCTGCTGCAAACTGGTTCCTTCTCGTAGCTCAGACCACTTGATCAGTGATGCTGAATTTGAGTTACATAAATCCTGTTCTGCTGAGTTTTGGTGTGAGTTACACAGCACTGAGGTGTATTTACTGAGATGCTTCTCTTTCTACACAGGGAAATCTTCTGTGGGATAAGTACTTGGAATCATATCCTTAAAGCCACAAGGTTCTAGCACTGTAGAGTAGTCAGGGGATAAGTTCAAGGAAACTGAAGAAAGCAAGAAAGGGAAAGAAAAGCATCCCTTGCTTCATGTCCAAAAGAGACTTGATCAGTGTAGAACTTGAATTCATCATGCTTCCTATGGAGGAAATCTTCCTGTTGGATCATTCTTTTGGAGTGTTTGTTGCTGCATTGCTTTCCCTCCCTAAGGGGAGCTCACAAGTCCCCCAAGTCCCGAGCAGTTCCTGAGCCAAATCCAAGGCCGTGTGCTTTAGGCTCTCTGGGCGGTGTTGGTGTTGGTTCTGCCAGAGCAGCTCGTGGAGCTGTCCTTGGGTGCACAAGTGGTGCAGGGTGTCGTGGGCCATGGTGGGTGCTCAGGCCCTGTCACTCTGGGGTTCAGGGGACAGGATTTTGGGGAGCAGACCTGGCTCCATTTCCCTTGGCCTGCCCTGGAGGTGATGCCTTGGCTTTGGGAGATTGATTTTGTGTGCCAGGAGACACTTCAGGGTGTTATGAGCCTCACCCATTCCTTTAATTCATCGAATTCCTTTTGCTTCTTTTTCTCCTGTGTTATTGCTAATACAGACTTTGTATGTTAGAGGTTTTAATTCCTTCCTTAGTTGATTTCTCCATCTCACTGCAGTTTGCTTCCATCTTTCTGTGCTCAACTCACATTGAGTCAGAAAAGCAAATCCTGGAATTGTGTTCTGTGTCCAAGTGATGAGCAGGCTGTGATTTGGCATTTTAGTGATTGGGAGGGAAGAGCAATGTTTACTTCTTGGTTCCTTTCATTTCATCTGTTTTCTTCTCTGAGTTTTTTCAGGTAGCTAATAGGGATTTCTGCAGGCCAAGCTACACCTTTGTAGTTGTCTGGATGCTGGGACAATGTGAAAAAGATTCTTCCCATCCTCAGGAGCAAGTGGTTGTGCTGATTACTCAGTGCTGCTTGTAGTAACAGCATGCTGCAATTAAACAGAGTCGTGGCCATTTAATTTCTGCCATTTAAGCTTATATTGAGGTGATTTCTTCTTTCATTTTGTGCAGCAAATTGGCAATTTCTTGAAAATGTGAAGAGGTGAGAAGCCGTTCTTTCCACTTTGTTCCTTTCCTGGCATGGGAATTGATTTGCAATCTGAATGCTAAACACAGGTATGCAACTGTGAGGATTTCTGTGGTGTTCTTAACATGTAGGAAAAATATCCAGCTTGTTGGAGGTTTGTAAAGTTTTATTTCTGGAGTTGTTCGGGTCCAGTACGTCCGGTGGACAGTGAGCTTAGAACTGCTCATGAGATTTAGTGCTGCAACAACTGGGGGAAGAAGTAGGAACTTGTCAGAAAAAATCCTTGTGGAAAATGCACCTTTGGGACTTGACCTTTCTTCAGCTAATTTGTAGAAGGGCTGTGAATAAGACTTGAGAAACTCATGTCAATTGAGACCTGTTTCTAGATCAGAATCCCTGCAGATCATTGGTTCCCATCAAGGAATGAGGGGCAAAACTTTTTTTGCCTTTTTTCACACTTTGCACACATTGAAGAAACCTCCAATTCATTGCACTGACTTCCACCTGAGAGTTTTTAATCTGTGTAATTGTGTATAGAAACATGCTTTATGCTGTGTTGTTCAACACTCATTGTCTTTATTTTTCTGTTGTGCTGCTTGGCTCATTTTGTGGGCATTTGATAATTTTTAGCAAGAATTTCATATTCAGGAAGTGTTCAGTATCCTATTTATTATTCTGTGACACGTAATTATTGAATTCTTCATAAAAAACCCATGATTTTCACCAACAGTGCAATTACTTTTAAGTGGGTGTGAACTGAAAAACTGGTGTTTTTCAGAGTACTTTTCTGCCTGTAGTCTCTGTACTTTGCAAATCTCGTCTTCAAATTTAATTCTAAACTCTGTGGGCATCAACAAAACTGACAGCGCTTTCACATCTGTGCTCTGCTAGGAGAAGCTGTGAGCAGTGCTGGAAATGGACAGTGGGGCAGCTCCAGAAGAGCTTTAGAGGGGCCAGAGCATCCGTATCTGCTGAGGAATTTGGGAGGTGGGCTCTGTGTGTGGAGGGCTTGTGGAGCACAGCCCACCCACCCTTGGCAGGCTCCTGGCTCCTGACTGGAGGGCTGTGCTGGGGTTGCACTCTGGGCTCACAGGCAACAGCTGATAGGAGAGACTGAAATATTTATTTTTGCTTCTTGGATCTGCTGTGGGATAGCACTGGGCAGTGTGAGCTCAAAAGCTTGATAAAAGGAAGTTCTGCTTAGCTGAAGGAGGGCGAGTGCAGTAAATCCTTGTCTGTATTGCCTGGTCTCTGGCTTCTTTCACAGTGAATAACTGTTAACTGTTGCTGCTTTACTTGGGGTTGAACTATTTTTCCCCCTGAGCTGCTTTTTTCCTTTAAATATAAAGTGAAACTTGTGCCAGTGTATTTCAAGTCCTAAGTGTCAGAGCTGGATCTATAATATTTAGAGTAGATGCAGTCTGATCAAACTGATGAGAAATTGAAATCAATTTCCATCAGTGTTTTGGAAACTCCATGGGTCTGAGCAACAGTGCAGTTTGACTCTTTCCAGAGTGACTTGACCTCAGTGTAGCCAGAGCTGTACTTGCTGATCAGAGACCTGTAAGAACATTTGTTTATATCAACATGGCACCTGTAAATACATTTTCTGGTCGTGGGGGATGCTTGTCATGAAACTTAACTGCTCTCTTGGATATGCTTCTATGGACCCTGTGCATTGCCTTCAGCCATCTCTTATTTATCTTATTTCTTTTAACCTATCAGCTTTTAAAAATTATATAATTGTTTTAGCCAATAAATTACCTAATACAGCATGTGTTTGAAAGAATTACTAAATACAGATTATCTGGCACAAAGGAATGTGAAATTTGAGTGTCTATCTGAAAGTTGGGAGACAGAAGTTGACTTCATTGCTAGCCTGTCCTTTCTCAGAATTTTATTGTCCTTTCTGAATGAGTGTAGCTTGCACCTGTGCTGCTGGAAACAAATAAAGCCTTGGAGTTCAAATGCTGAGCAAGCTCTTCCTGGGCTTTCAATGAATTGCCTGAAGCTCCATTGAGGATAACAACCCATTGCCCATTTACCTCTCATCTCCTTGTTTAAGGAGCCTTAAATATCCTCTGTGAGAAATGAATTAATCATATTTGTCTCTCACAGATTTTGTCCCTGAAACCTGGAGCACAGTCATTACATGCTTTTGTTGTAAATCTACTGCTCATCTGTTGCTTCCTCTGGGCCAGGGTGGCTCAGTCCTGGGCCTTTTCTTTCTGGTTGTGGGGGAAAGCTGCTCTTGTTGTCTGAAACTGATTCACAGCGTGCCAAGTAGTACAGCTGAACTAATTTGCAAAGTTCTCTCTTGAAAATAGAATGCTTCCTGGAGTAGGTATTTTAATTTTTGCATTCCTTGCTACTTTTAATTAAAACTGATAGAAAACCTCTTCAGTTTTTGGAACCTCGTTCGTGCAATTAAATCTTTGTTCTACTTATGAAGTAGTTTGATAGACGGAGTTCTGTGTCTTCACCTTAAAGTAGTATTTAAAAAGAAGTTCAGAACTGGAGTATTAGAGAAAATGACTCAAACCCAGAGTCATTCAAGTACTGATACATTATGTTATTGAAAGGAAAGAATGCAGGAGCTCTCTTGTAAACTGAAGGCGAGCAGTCCTTTATCTGAGCAGTAGTTTTGGCATTGACACTGTCAGCCCTAGCTTGGAAATTCACCTTGGGATAATTAGTGATATGCTGGGAAATGCTCAAATTATGCAGCACTTGTCCAATCCTGCGCTGATTCCTTGAGAAACTTGCAGTGGCTGTTGTCAAAATATTATGATGGGCAGCCTGACTTTCCACATCTAGTATGTGTTTTGGTGATGTCAGGCAGACATGATTGTGGAAATACTGCCTAAATTGAGCTGGTTTTTTTTTTTTATTTTGTTTTGTTGGGTTTTTTCTTAATTGAAAGAGGAACTATGACAACTTCAATACAAAGAAAAAAACACAGCCCTCCCAGAATTGTAACATGTTGTCTTGGAGTCAAAGGCAATTCACAACACTGAGTTAAAACAGGACTCTGAAATTGACTGCTACTTTTTCTTTTTATTTATTTTTTTTTTAACTCCAGTGAGTGGCATAGATGCTTTGAAATTACTTTGTGGGTTTTTTTTTTCCTTACTAATATGTAACCTACCTTTCCCTGGAGAGAGAGGACTGCAATATCTTGGCTGCAGGGAATCCCAAGATAACAGAAGCATTAGGAGGTGCAGTGCAGGGATCCCACAGATCCTTCCATGGACTCATGAGTGACATGGCAGCAGTGCTGAGGAACGCTGCTGGACCCAGGCTCAGCCCTGCTGTGCTGCCAGCCTTCCATGGAAATGCAGCAGCCTGGACATCCCACTGGCCAGGAGCAGCTTTGTGCATTCCTGCTGTGCTGGGCCCAGGAACCCTCTCAGAAGCTGGGGGTGTGAAAAGGACAATGTGGAGACTCCTGGTCAATCCTCTTGGGCCAGCAGAGCCAGAGCAGTTTGGCCTGGTGAATTCCATTCCCAGGCAGATATCCCCCAAGCTGCTCTAACCCATTTCCTCCTGGTGTTTGATCAGAAAGGCCACATGTGCATTACACAGTGTTTAACTGATGGAAGCTCCTTCTGCTCCCTGAACCCGTGATGGGAATCTCCTCTGTATCCATGCCACTCAGTGCTGCATGGGATACTGCTGGTTACTCAGTCACTGGCATTACCCAGCCTCAGTTATGTATTATGTATTAATCATTACATCAATTAATACATCAGCATTAATCATAACTATCAATTATGTATTTCACATTCCCACCTTACCATGGCCAGGGTGCTGCTGTCAGCATGTGTGGATTCAGTGTTGCTGAACTTGGAGCTGTGCTCCCTGAGTGGCAGAAGTGAGGTTACACAGTGTAGTAACTTAGGCTGGGCTTTGTGTGCAAGGTGCAGTGCTGCTGCTAGACCTGGCCTGGCTCATGCTGCAGCTCAGCTGTCCTATGCTTGAGATGCTGTATCTGAGAGTTTATTTAGATTGTGGTTCACTAGGGTGGTTCTAGGGGGATAGAACAGAAGTAAATAAAGATAATATAGAAAGCAATCTTACCCCCTAAAGAGTTGCAGTTGAGCCAATTATTAAGGATTAGGAGCAGGCCTGATGTTAAGAGGCCACAGCTGTAGCCAATAAGAAGAGTGTTATAAAAGAGTAGATAGGTTGGTTGAGAGAAACTGGAGTTAGTTGGTTACTGTGAGGATGAGGAAGAGTCAGTGCCTAGAGGAGCTGCCTATGAGAAACATCAAGGAGGTACAAAACTCTGGTAGCATGGAACCCTTGCAATGAAATGATAATAGAACTCTTGCACTATAATGACAACAGGTGGTTCTGGGTAGCACCAGCTCCAGTGTGCTGAGAAAATCTGGGTATTGGCTGATAACTGGCATTTGACTGTATTTAAACAATGTGGAACTGCTCCTGGGACCAGTGGCTGTGGCAAGTTCTCTTTGAGAAGGTGGAAGTCTTAAGATGCTCTCAAGAAGGATTTTTTATGTTTAGGTGGACATCTGCAGCCATTCTAAAGGGGGCAATTCAACCCAAAGCAAGCGTGGCCTAGCATGATGAACACCTCAGGGTGACATCACTCCTGCAGGGTGCCAATTGTTAAATTGCACACAGCTGCCCAGAGCCAGCTGCTGCTGCTTTGCTCCAGAGTGCATTACCTTGTGATGATTAAAGGAGGACAGGTGTTTGCTGGAGAGCACAGGGAGGTGGGATGGGAAGGGAGAGATTGAAAGAGAACTTGTTGGTGTTTGCAGAGGAGCAGAAGATAAAGGCAGCAGTTACCTGAGCTCAGCTGATTTGTTCTGGTGAAGTTTTACCTTGGAAGTGCTGTTTGGTTGGTGAACATACCCAGCCTGATTGTGCTCTTTGTGTAACTGTGCTGTGCACTGGAATACTGAATTAAAACTCCTCAGCTCCTTCTGATCTCAGGGAGTGAGGAGTTACTCAGGTGCTGAATAACCAGCAGATGATGTTGGGACACCAGCTGAAACTGCTTTTTCCTTGTTCTTCTGAGTAGCTCCTGTATTTCCATTCCTAAGAACACAGTATTGCTTAGACTTGCAAACCTTTGCTAGTTTTGTTGAAATTGCCTTTGTTCAAAAGTTTGTGTCTGACACGATCACATTTTGGTTTTTTCTAGGGAAATGAGACTCTTAAAGTTGCTAATTCCTGTCTTTTAAGCCATTATGTTGTCTTTTTGTTTAATATTTGTATACTTCATAGGTCAAAAAGTTGCTGGAAAGCCATCTATTTACCAAGGTGTAATATTTATAAATAGAAGAAGTTTAGAGTTTGATGTAGACTTGAAATGAATTGAGGTGTGTTATGGGATGGAGATGTTGTAGGTATCTGTAATGCTCTGGTGGTGTGGTGAGTGATCAAGGTAGCATTAAAGGCACTCAAGCACCTTAACCAGGCCATTATTATGGAATTTTATTGTGCTAGAGTTTGGGGTTACAGATCTCATTGTTCCTGGCATTTGAACAAGTGTTTCTAATACCAAAGAATTAACTTTCTGTGTTTTCTAGTACGTTGTGCACTTGTGTTTCTCTTTGATTATGTGTATCTAGTGAGTATTCTGGGATGCTTTTTGTACAGAGACTGAGAGGTAGAAAGAAAACGTTATCCTCACTGAAAAGTTGTAGGAAGTTTGGGCAGTTGAACTTGAAGCTGACCCTGTCCTATTAAACACTTATCAAGGATGGCTCCATAAAGGTTGGGAAGAGCTCTGGAGAATCAATTTAAGGCAGCCATGAATTCTGTATAATAAAAATAGTAATTCTGCTACGTGAAAGTAGAAAGGGAATGGGAGGTGCTGAACGCTGTGGCTATCATCTTACATGCTGTTGGTCCTAAGCAAAAGAAACCCCCTCCTAATCACTGGAAACACCTCAATGCATTGAAAAAAATGTGCTGGGCACATGGTACTCACACAAAAAGTTATACATTTTATATATATATATGCACATACAGGTTTCTTTCCAGATTAGTATTATTGCTCCTAGTGCTGTTTTGTTTAGTGTGTGCCTCATTTCCTCTGGTTCTTCTGTATCAATGACCAATTCCTGATAGTAATGTTCATTCTCCAAGGGATCTGGTCTTTCCCATGTAAAGCTGATGCCAGGTGAGGCTTGGGGGAGGGAGCACAATCCATATGCAACTGGCCCTCGTCACAGTTTGGAATGTGGAGAAATTAGAGTTACAGGTCTTAGAAGAGTGTTGAATTATGTACTTTTGACTCTGTTATGTTGCTGAAAGTAGAGGAAGTGTGCTTTTGAAAAGGATTCTCTTTGCTTGCCATTTGATTTTGTACTTGTTATGATAAGTGACCTTTGGATATAAGATATTCCCCACAAGTCCAGCATGATGGTTGTCCTTGAGGTCTAATTACAGTGTGTTCCTCTAGCTCCCAAGTTCTTGCTAAAAATGCACCCAGGAGCTTAGCTTCCTTTGGCCACAGTTGTATTTTGAAATTGTATTGCCTGGTTCTTTGCAGTTGATTTGTGTTTTTCTCATCTTCTGTTGTTTTCTTGGTGTAGTCAATTTATTTATAGGGGTTTTTCTGAGTTGAGGAGCTTGTGTTGTTTGTAGTACTGTAACACACTTTTAGCAAATCACTCTTCAGTGAGAGATTAGGTAAATCACCCAAGTTTTCATTCAGAGCTAGCCAAGTAAAACAGGAGATTGGGGAAACAGCAAGGAAATTATCTTTTTTTAATTTTTAATATGAAATGTTTTAAATTTTTACTTTGACCATGGTGTGTTTTGGCTTCTCATCAGCTGCTTGAATAAACAATTACACTTCAAGTCAGTCTGTTTTGGTTTCTTTTTTTAAGAATATCTGAAAACTTATACACTAGAAGATGTTAAGTCAGGTTAGTTCTGAGCTAAGCTTTTTGTTCTGTGGTTTTAATGTGATAAAAAGTTCTCTAAACCATCTTGTGACTCCTCAGTGAAATGAGCCCTTGCCAGTATGTGGAAAGACCCCATTTCCTGCATTATATTGGTAGAATAGATTTAGCTGGAATTTACCTGCATCCTAGTTTTCCTTCTTTCTGCTGGTTAGTTCTGTGTGTTTAAAGCCTTCAATATTCTGGTGTTTTGAGACTCTAATAGTGACCACATCTCTGCCCACAGATGAGCAATGTTGGGGTGAAGCTGCTCCAGGTGGGGTGGGGCAATTTTACAGCTCTGCTTACTCCAAAGGTGTTTACTTCTCCCAGCCTGACATTCCTCACACTTCCCTTGCCAGCTTCCCCTGCTGCCAAGGTGCCAGCCTGAGTGTTCCATGGCTTCCAAAGCCACCAGGAATGTGGGCAGATTTCAGCTGGATTGGCCAGTTGGGTGTGTGCAGTTCCCAGGGGTTCCTGCAGGAATGCTGATGCTGTGGGAAATAATGGTACAGATGTTGTAGTGTGGGCTCGAACTGGGTGGTTGTGAAATTGGATCTGGTGCTGGGGGAAGGTGTCTGTGTGCATGGAATGGAAGAGGGAAAAGGAAGGACTCGAGGGTGGAAAGGTCTAAGAGGCTTTAACTGAGTAAAGTAAGAGTTGGTAGAACAAATCTAAGGAAGGAGAAGAAAGCTGAGCTCAGAGGTAGGGAAGGAGAGCATCTCTAACATTGCTGCCTTGTGAGTGCCTGGAGGAAGAAGCAGCCACTGCAGGCACGAAGGAGCTGAGCCTAGGATGGGAGTGCCCCTGCTGAGACACAAACTCAGAGACCCTGCAATGCCTGGCTGGAAAGCTCTGGAGCACACCTCAGCAGCTCTTGTTCATGATGAGAGCCCTCTGGCAGCTCTGAAAGGACACATGGTAACTCGGTGCGTTCTGTGGGAATCACTGTCCCAGCTGTGAAACCAGCAAGGAATCTTGGCTACCACATCCATTTGCAGGATGGAGCCTTGGTGCAGTAGTTGGTTTTGGAGAAGTTTGACATGCTTGGTGCTGCTGGATTTGAAACAGTGCAAGTGTGAGGAAGTGGGGAGGCAGCAGATTGAGGAGCTTCTGAGGCATGGCAGAGAGTAAAGGACAGGCTTTACTCCTAAAGTCTGGTTTAACTACTGGCCCCTTCAAGGTACAAGAGAACTGATTTAAAAGGAGAGGCAGACATCATCATTTGGAAGTGAAATCATGCAGCAAGGAAGTTCTTACAGAGCTGACAGAAATCAGAAAATGCCCAGGAATGACAGTGAGTGCATTTGTTCCTATTGCTTTTCCATCTGTACTTTCCTCAATGAAAAAAATCTTTGAAATGCTTCAGAACCAATTGCATCTGTACTTGGAGCTGCATGTGCCCCTAAGGAGAGGTGGTGTAAGTCAAGAGCATCCACAGAGCTGATACTCAGAGGAACTGGAAGGCCTAAGACTGACATTTTGGTTGTGAGGACACAAATTAACTGAACAAGATAATTTCTGCTGAAGAACAAAAGAGACCTGGAGCTGAAGTCCAGGAGGAGAAGCCCTGCCACGTGTGTCACTGCCCCTGTTGGTAGTGCCACAGACTTAGCTAAGCTCCATGGAAAACTGCAGCCTCCTGTGGTTCCTCCTGCATGGAGCCTCCTGCCTGTTCAGGAATAAACCCAGCATTGTTTCTAGGCACAGAAACCCGAAGGGAAATCACCTCTGTAGCCACTGTATTAATTTGCAGTGATTAATAAATAGGACCAGTAGAAGTTGGTCAGTGTGTGAGATGTAGAATGCATAAACAGTAAAATAACAGGTTCTCCAGCTTGTGCAAACACCTCCCTATTTTTTATAAGTTTGGCATTAGTCTCAGTATTTCCATAACTTCTCTATTCTGTCTTCTTTACATGGCAGTTGTAGCTTTTAAAGACCCAGTTTGCTTAACTTTCAGTTCTTTATAATCTCAAAGAGGGAAATTTAGGAGAGATTCAAACTTCTGCAATGAAAAGGCTGCTCTGTGAGTTGGAGCTACTCCTGGTTGTAAGAGTGGGGTCATGTGGGGGTGAGGGAAGTGTTAGAAATGTATGTGTAAGATCCTACAAGGTAAAATCACCTTTGTTGCTACTAAATTGTCAACAAGGTTTTCTGTCAAGTTTGAAGGAATTAATCTTAGTGAAACAATGCTCACAAAATTGGGAAAACAGAGGTTTTATGAAGCTTTGATGCTGGGCAGGGTTTTTTTGGTGGCTTTTTTTTATAGATACTATCTATAGCTAAAGATCTGTCTTTTGTGGTAAGCTTGACCTAAATTGTGTGATGGAGTTCTTGGTTTCTTCAGTGCTGTGCTTTGGCTCTCAGAGAGTTAACTGTCCTGCTGATTTGTGGTGTTGAAAATAAAAGGTGATACTGAGTGATTCCCATCTTCTAGCCTGCTTCTCCATCTTGAGCTTTGTCCAGTGTTGTGTAGGATCTTCAGAGCCTTCTAGGAGTGAGACAGAAAAGTGGTTTTTAAAGTTTGATGGTGTCCTGCTCAGAGGCTGCTTTTTGGATAGTTTTTATTTGTATGTATGCATATGTATGGAAATGTGGATGTGTGTGCATATGTGATGTCCTTATTTCACCTTATTTCAAAGAAATCCGAAGTGTTTGTTCAGTGTGAGTATTCTGTGAAGTGGTTTTCTTCTGAGCTTTGCTTTCTGATCCATGCCCACAGAGTTTCATTAGCTTTAGCTTTTGGGAACCTGCATGGATGGATCACACAGGACTTGCAGGGCTGAGGGTGGCATAGGGATGCTGAAGAGCTCAGTGCTGTTGGAGAGCCTTTCCCACAAAGTTTGCTTGTGGAGTGGATATGTGAGAGTGTAATACCTGAAATTCCATGTGAAACGTTGGAGATGAGAACTTAGATGTGATATAAATGCAAAGATCCACTTCAAAGGAGTGCTGACCTTGATTTGTGTAGCAATTAGATAATTGTACAAATGTTTGGAGATTCAGGACAGGGAGGAAGCAGGAATTGTGCACTGGTGGCTGGGGAAAGCTGTGTGGCCAGGAGGCAGAATCCAGTGCCCTGGGATATCATCAGGTCCTGCCTAAGTGGAGCTTGGCCTTACTGATGTTTGCCTCATTGGAGTGCAGAAGCATTTTTGGAGGGAAGTGGGACATTTGATAATCCCTCAGTGAAGCATTTGGGGTTTGAACTCGGTACAGAACTGTTCTGGTTTCCTGTGTAACAAATGTGGTGAGCCTTTATCATTTTGCCAATTAGTGATTCATTATGGTTAAATGTCATGATAGATGTGTCTGTATGTGAAAGCAAGGATCATCAGCTCAGTCTGAAATAACCTTATATGTACACAGCACATTGTTCTAATCTTGACAGTTCTGTTGTGGTTTAGGTTTTATTTGTTTGCTTGTTTTTCTCAGTCTTTATCTGATCAGGAGAAGGAAGTGGAGGTCTCAGGGTCATCTCAAAATGCAGGCACTTAAAAATCTGGGGGAAGAAAAAACCCAGCAAAACAAAAGATCAAACCCAAGGTGTCTGGTTAATGAGTAAAGTTGTTCAAAGTTCATACTTGAAAGTGCACATGGATCAGGAGTTCCCAGTAAAGCTTATGAGGAATATTTGATAAAAATAGAATTACAAGAAGGGTCTGTTTTCAGTCACAAACCTTTGGAGCAGTATTCAAGAACATTGTGCACTTTGAGTTTCCAAGTCACCTGCATCCAAACCTTGTTAACCAAATCTACAAGTTTGTATTTCAGTAAAGTATTTATTTTCTGTGCTGTCAAAGGCAGTTTCTAATAACAGAGCAAGTGCACGTTGGGTTTTTTTCCTCCTAGAAAATGTGTTAATGTTTTGTTGATGTGTTTATGTTTTTGTTTTCTTTAGTATCAGACATTGAAGGTGGTGATGCTGTGCAGCTCAGAAAGGAACATGCCCTCAAGATATTTGCTTACATCAATTCATGGACACAAAGGTAATTTTGGATTGAGTTTGAATGCTGAGGATGCTGACTCTCAACAGCAGCTTTCCCTTTTTAAAATACAGTAGAGTGCTTAGAATTAGCAAATTATTAATGTGTAGCTAAGTGATACCTGGAGAATAAAGACTGTTTTAGTACTTAGGAAATAAAAACAAACTCGTTACCCAGTGCATTTTGGGAAAAGCATGTTTTGAATGCAGTTGGTGTTCTGGATGCTGTAATAATTGTGTAGAAAACCCAACTGCTCTCTCGTGGTGACAAACAAGGTGTCTTGCTGCTTTAACATGAAACTTTGGGACCATCTTCTGAAAGGCAGGGTAGGGTAAGAAGAATTTAAGAAAAAGTGACTGAATGGAACCATCATGTTAAATTTTTCTCCATGTTCTGATACTCTGAGTCCAGGTGATGAAGGATTGCAGCCCATAGTTTAGTAGCTATGATACTGAAAATGCTTTGCATGTTTTTGTCTTAAATTACATTATTCCTTTTAATCTAGTATTTAAATTCCTGTTGTTTTGAGCTTGTTTCTTTAAAGTAATGATATAATTACATTATGATAGAATGATAAATTATTTCACAACTGCTTATTTTTTTCCAACACAAGGAAGTGTATGGATATTACTTTTTAGAAAGAATCTACAGTGAAGGTGTTTGGGATTTAGTGTTCAGCAGCAGTTTTAAGACCAAACTGAATCATAAGTAATATTGGGAAAAGCATGAAGGATAAATTGGAAAATACCAGTTGGGTATTTAGAAGACTCCAAAAGAAAAAAAAAAAATGGAATGTCACATTTTGGATACCTGTGAATGTAGGAAACCTCCTCTTCCTCATTTTGTCCAAAAATTACAAACCAAGTTGATTTTCTTCTTCCATGTGCTTTTAGACACAGAGAAGGAATTTTTCAATCAAAATAAACAGCAGGCATGGGAACCAGACTCCTGACATTTCTTGACAGGTCCTAGATGCCAAGTTTGTCAGAGAACAATTGCAACCCAGTTTTCCAGGCCATCATCTGTTCAGGGTTTTGTTCTGTTCTACAGCTTGACAAATCCAACCTGAAGAAAAAACCCAAAGATTGGATAATATTTAACTCTTTATTTTCTTCTGGCTTCCTTGTTGCCTTCCATATGTAATGGCTTCATACTGGAAGAGCCTGGAGAGCAGTCCTTGGGCTGGTGAAAGGAGAGTCTAACAAAGAGGCCACAGAAAGGAGTTTTAGTTGATAATTTAATTTCATGTCCTGTCTCTGCTCTGCCAAATGGGCTTTTGAGAGTTCTGCTGGTTTTGGGTTTGAGGCCTTCCTTAAGAACTGCTTTTGACTTTGTTGTCTGCAGTTGAAATCTCTGCTTTCCTTCAGAAGATCACTTGGTGACTGCTCCTCAAGAGCACCTTTTTCTTCCATGTGTGTGGAGTCTCTCCATTTTACTTTTCTTCTGGAATTTGTTATGGTCAAAGAAGTAACATCCTCATTTTTTATTGATCTCCTCAATTTTTGGTGGAGCTCTTCTTCCACATTCCAACTTGAAGAAGAGGAAGACTTGAGAAGTTTTGCACATACCTGTCTTGGAAAAGAATTCTCCAGTATGTGACAAGTCTTCACCAGGCTGTTTTCATTGTTATTGAGGATGATTTGTTGCTCTTAAGTGGGGCAGTAATTTGTAGGCATAAGTGATGGACTTTTGAACATCATTTTCCCCCAGGATAAATGCTTGAGGATACACTGGGTTTTGCCTGCAGTGCCTTGTTGTCATTTGTTAACATGAAAATGCATTTCCAAGTAAACGACAAGAATGTTTTTCACATGGGTGAAACTCCATTTACACAATATTAAAGGGTTTTTTCTTCCCTGTACAAATGGAACAAAGGGGTTTAGGTGCTTTAGTCACTGTATCTGTGCTGAAATGAGGGAATCCTGAATGTTACCTTTTGGTCTAAGCCACTGAAGAAAATAAATACCTGTATTCAGAAAGTATGTGCTTTAAGAGCTGTTGCTCAAGGGCATGTTTGTGTTCCATCAAGAGAGGCAGCACCCTCTACCTGTCATAGCTCTGGGTTCTCTTGATTTTTTTTTTCCCCCCCTAAAAATTATAATTTATTAATCCCAGTCTCTAAATTAAATGCTGTGTTTGCAGAGAAAAAAATTGCTATGTACTGAGGATTTCTTGCCCTGTCTTTTGCCTACTGATTTCTTTTCCAAGTGGTCCATGTGATTTTTGTATTATTTTAATATCTGAGAGCTCTGGTTGTGGAGTGGAGCCCACTGTTCTGTGTCTGACAGGTGATGGAGAAGATGTCTGCTGCAAGCCAGCTCCCAGTTTGTGTAGCAGTAACTTGGTGTGGTGGAGTTGGAGTCAGAAGGGGCAGAGTCCCTCTCCCAGAGTCTGTCACAAGCACCTAGCCTTCATTTTGCTCTCCAGGGAGTAAGGCCAGTGCAGTGATGGCTTTCTGGGCTGTGCTCTCCAGGATTTAAATCCTTCTGCAGGAATATCCTCCACCTTTTTTGTCAGAATGAGGGAGGTGCTGGTTTGTGTGGAAGAAGCAGCAGTTCCCAGACAAGAGGTTTAGGTACCTACCTCAGGGGTTTATGCACCCACAATCTCTTTGGCATCCACAGTTAGTCCTTACCCACAACTAGACTCACATTAGAGCTTTTGAACTTGATGATTTAATTGATTTTTTAATGATATTGTCAAAGGCATGTTTTCCCCTCTTGTTCTTTGCAATTTACAGTTGGTCAGTAGATAAGCAGGGGAATAATCTCTGAGCCTGCCAAGTGAAGAAGGTACTGAAGATACTTGAGCTGCCTTTTCCTAGATGGATAGAGGGTATCAGTGTGCATGGGATCACCATCCACATGCAGATAAAGGAAGTGGACTTGAATACTCCATTAAAAATAAAATTACTTTGCAGCCCTGTTGATTTGAAAATAACAATAAGGAGTTCTTACACAGCTGACACGAATGTCAGGATGATTTATTGCACTAAAGAGCAGCAGAGAAAGCCTGATGAGGAAATGGAGTCAGAAACAGACTGAAAAATGTGACTTCTTCAGTAGCACAGTGACCTTGCCCACAAGGCTTTTTTTCTGTATTTTACTTGCTGTACCAGCTGCTAAGTGATAACAGGGACTTCATAGTTTGGGTAAGCATTTGGAAATAATGGGATGTTCTCAAGGCTTAAGGAGGGTTCTGTGACTCCCACTTGCTGCTGGGTAGAGTCCGTTTCATTTGGATTTCCTTCATTTTATGATTCTGTCAAATAACTTGTTGTTTAAAATGTTTTAATGCCAAGAGTTCTCTTGGTTAAGTACCCGCCTGGTTTGAACTGTAGGAATTTTTATTCATTTATTTTTTTTCTCTTTTCTTACAGACAATGTTTGTGCTGTTTCAAGGAGTATAAACATTTGGAGATCTTTAACCAAGTAGTTTGTGCGCTGATTAACTTAGTGATTGCCCAAGTGCAAGCTCTGAGGGACCAGCTCTGTAAACATTGCACTATTCATATAGATCCAACATGGCCAGAGCAGAGTCACCATGCTGATGAGCCCCTGAATGTAGAGAGAGAGTCTCACCAAGAAGAAAATGGACAAAAGCCTCTAGAGAACAAGTTTGATTCTGCAAGAACTTGTATCCTGGGCGAGGAGGAGCCCTCCAAGAGCACGGAGCCTTTCAGCTTGTGGAGCACTGATGAGAAGGAGAAGCTGCTGCTGTGTGTGGCAAAAATCTTTCAGATTCAGTTTCCTCTGTACACAGCTTATAAGCATAATACTCACCCCACAATAGAGGTATAGCTTCTCTTTGTGTGTGTCTTGGTGAAAGGTTAATTGTTGTCATTAATGAGCAGATTGGAGTTTGTTGCTTTCACTCAGGATGGGCGCATGCAGCTCTCCTTCAGTAGAGCTTTTCAGAGAAACTTTCTGAATATATGCATCCTCTTCTACCTTCTTTAAACTGTGCTTAATTGTTATAGGTAATATATTGATAAGAGCTGGCTGGAACTGTACACTGAATTATTGTGCTGTTTAAATAACAGGTAGGCCAAAAGGGGACTAGAGCAAAGCCTTTCCTCCAGAAGGTAACCCATGAATAGTTTACTAATTTTTCTTTCCAATCTGTGGTTCTAGAAGCAAAACTTGATAAACTAAACTTTGTGCAAGACCAAACTTGTTAGAACAGCTAGTTAATTGACTGGAATAGCTGAGATCAACACAGATTGCTTTGTTCCAGGTGCTGATTTTTCTCTCTGATATTTGATATAGCTGCCATTCACATTTTCCCTGATTTTCCTCTTAAAAAAATTAATTCCAAAATCCTGCCATGTTTAATTCACAGTTTCTGAAATAAATATGGTGGTGTTAGCCTTTCCTAGTGGAAACACCATGTTTTTGGGATGGTTGGCTTTTGATCCAACTTGTGGTAGTCTAATAACAAGTGAAGAGTTATTTTACAATATTTGTATGCAAATTAGATGTACATTTCACTATATAGGAAAAGCTTTTATCCAACAAACTTCTGAGAAAGTCAGAGTGGGGAATTAAAGTGCAGCTCACCCACTCCTTTTATTTTATATTTAGAGAGTTGTGGGAGCTCACTGGAGCCCTGAGGGTTGAAATTTGCTTTATAAACTTAAGTCCAAAATGAGAAGATGCTGAGTCAGATATAATGATGTGAGTTAGGGTGGTCACAACAGCTGATCAGTTCTGATGGAATGGATGCTGCCCTGTCTGACAGGAAATGGAGTTAAAACCCCCTACACAGCAGGTTTTTTAGGTGGGCTGGATTTTGGTTCTTGCTCTTCTCCAAACCATATGGGCATAAGTTAACAGAGGTAGTTTGGAGTGTATCTGTACAGATATAAAGTGAATTGATTTATCCTCTGCACTCCTGTGGGACATGTACTGGGACTGGCTTCAGAGGAATGTGGAATGAACAATTCTGGAGCAGCTTCTCTGTGGACTATCACACGTCCTTCTTTTAAATTGCTATTTCATGTATTTTTCCCTTCTCTTTGAATTTCACTTCCAAACGATCAAAAGGAGATCTCAGGTGCCTGATGGGATTTCTTTTCCCTTGGTGTGCAGCCTGGGAGTGATTTAGACCCAGATCTGTTGTAGCTTGCTGTACTGTGATGATGCCCAGCACTCCAGACATACTAATGGATATAGGTATAAATGTAATAATACATCTATCATCTCTTATACATCACTTGAATTATCAAATGCATTCATTAGCTAGCCTAAAAACACAACTTAAGGGGGAGCTGGGAAGAAAACCACTGCCCTGAGGTACAGGCAGGTAAGGGAATTTTTCTTTTCCTTTCTGCTAGACTTTGTGTGTTTTGGTCAGGATTATGGAGGTGTGCCAGCCTGCCATATTTGTATACCTTTTTTTTAGGGGGGGAGATTTTCAAATTTTGCTTCTAAAAGGTCCCAGCATCAATAATTTTTCTTACAAACTGATATTTTCTGTATCTAGGAAGCAGTAGGATTCTGTTATTCTGCTGTTTTCATGTCAAAACTTTCTGCTCCCATGAGTGACTCGCTGAAGTCTAGAATTTAATTTTGGATTTCAGTCTGGAGCACGTCTTAGCTGAACTGAGAAAGTTATTAGTCCCAGTAATAAGAGCACTTCCTGCTTTAAATCAGGCTTGGTTTCAGTCCTCAAGAGATCCTAAAATAAAAAAATCTCTGCTTTGAGTCCATTAGTTATACTTGTAAGTTAAACAGATCCTGAACAGCCTAAATCTGCAAAAAAATTATTGGTAGAAGCTGGTGTAGCTCTCCCTCTCCCACCAAACATTTCCTTTGCCCTGGAAAAAGGGAAATGTGCTGATCCAGAACAGATTCCAGTCTCCACTCTGACTGACTTCAGAAATTCCTTGTATTAGATTCTCGAGGTGAACTTTGACAATTTCATGGAGTTATTGAACGTAACTCCATTGGATTTATGTTCATCCATGAAGGTTTTGCCGTGCCTAGGCTGCCTCTTAGGCTGCCATTTAGGAATTCCCACCGTGAGGCTTTCCCACAGTAACAATTAGTGGTCAATATATTTCCCTTGTCCTTTGCTCCAAGACACCTCCAGGGGCTTTGTTCTTAATGGCAGCAGACAATCCTTGAAGTGTGATCCCTTCTCAGCTGCTGGCCAAAGCCTTTGGACACTGGGCTGTCTGCTGGAGAAGGAAAACATTCATGTGGAAGCAGGAGGTTTCCCTTCTTCAGGAGTTCATGAAGCTGGATGAAAATGACCAGCAAAGCAAGATTGGTTGGAGTCAGAAAGGTGCCTCTACCTGTAGGATCATGCAGATCTTTCCTTTAATGACGTGGGCTAAGAATTGTTTTAGTCCCTTACAACATCTCTAAAGTGAGAGTGAAGACCACAACAGCCTGGTTGGTATCCAGAGGAGCCATGTACACACCTCTCTTGAAATTCAGCAATATTTTTGGTGCCCAGAGGGGTATTTATGTCTATTTTTCATCCTAAACAAATTTAACTCGGAGTATTTTTAAAAATATGGTTGGTTTTTTGAGGAATGTTCATTTCAAACTTTGAAATTATTTTTTTTTCTTTATGGGATATTTTTATCCCATGCATACAGGGTGGTTTATAACTGTATGCCCTATCCTTTTCATTCTTAGTGCAGCAAGTGAAATACCTGGAATGGGCACTTCAGAGGAGGGAAAAAAAGAATTTATAAAAGGAAGCTCTTAAAATCCTGCAGAGAAAGAAGCAGCAATGTGAAGTGCACTCCTGAACTTTGCACTGTCTCAGAATGAACAAAGGATCTGAAGGGAGTTCCCTGACCATTTAACAGATCTTGGCAGGATGAAATGAAAGAGGAAACAACATCAGTTGTTGAGGTGCCTCTAGCTGCAGTCCCCAGCTCTTTGGGGTCTTGTGCTCTCTGCTTCTCCCTCTCAAGGAGATATTTTCTTGGAAGATGTGTGCTTTCTGCCCAGGTTGTGTCCAGTCAGACCTCAGCCAGTGCATTTTATTATGGAATGTTTGGAAGGCACCTTAAAGCTCATCCCATCCCATCCCATCCCCTGCCTGGGGACACCTTCACTGTCCCAGGCTGCTCCAAGCCCCATCCAGCCTGGGCACTGCCAGGGATCCAGGGGCAGCCCCAGCTCCTCTGGGCACCTGTGCCAGGGCCTGCCCACCTCCCAGGGAAGGATTTCATCCTAATCCCAGATCTAGCCCTGTCCTCTGGCACTTTGAAGCCATTCCCCCTTTTCTTTTTGCTGTGTGGCTTTGGGACAGCACTATCCCTGCCTGCCTTTCTCAAAGTCCCTCTCCAGCTTTTCTCCAGGTCAAGATCCTGGAAAGCTGCTCTGGATTCTCCTGAACTCATGGTTGGTTTTAATGCCATATGAGGAATTCTCTAATTTCCTCATACAATTGAAAAGAGCAAAAGGAGGAGAGTAAGGAACTTCAGCCTGTTGTGTTTCCCATCTGCAAGAGCAGGAGTCACATTTCCAGACTCAGTCTCTCAGAGCAGCCTTTTCCAAGCTTTGCAGGACTCGTGCAGCAGCGCTCTGTGAGTTTGGGATTTCTGCATTCGAAGAACTGCAGCTCACTTGACAACAAATCTCTTGTTTTTTCAAGGAAACTAATGAAATTTCTCACACCATTTCTGCACTTTTCATGAGCGGAGCACTGAACACCTTTTCTTGCTGCTTAAAAACATACCACCTACTGCCTTCAAAGCTGATTTAAAAATAACTGGTAGAGTATCACGAGTTCAGGCGTGACTTAGAGTTCAGCAGAAGAAAAAAAGAAAAGAGATGCTTAGCTATAATATGAGCATATTGAATAATTCAAAATGTTTGTATCACACTTAATCCATCCAAAATTGCTTGCCTCCAGCATCCTCTGGTACAGTTCTAAGATTACTCCTACACAGCTATTTAAAATATATTCAGGAAATTTCATTTAAAAACTTAACTTTAAACTTGCATTCAATTTGTGACTATCAATACTGGGTGTTTGCCATGGAGGGATGAGAAGAAGAGCAATGTGTGGCTTTACCTACAAGTATCCATGGCAATGTTGGGTTTTACAGCCACTTTTTGTACCTCCAGTGCCCTTTTGCCCCTAGCAAGTGCATGAAACCCACAATATATTACAGCCCTAATAAAGAAACTTCCCTCTCTGTACTGCCCAACAAGTGGATGTTGTGGACATTAAAAAGAAAAGCTATTTTCCTCAACCATTTTAAGTTTAGTGCTTCTAGAAAATGAGATTTCTTGTTGCAGCAAGTAGCTAACAGAGTGATAGGGTGATAGAATTCTTTCCCCTTCTTCACTTCACTCACTTCTGTGAAAGTCTGGCATTTATTTTGTACAAGGTGTTTTGTTATATATAAAAATGTAGGAGTTGAAATTAAATGGCAGTGAATATTTTGACATTTTAACCCTTTCAGTCATTACATGTAGGATGTCCTGCAGTTCATCTGAATTCAGATGTTTGCATATGTGTCTCATCTTTATTAGAAGATGCATTCCAAAGTGCCTGGATTGGTTCTGTTCTGTGTTTCTCAGGCTGGTGTGACAGACTGTGCCCTTGGCCATACTCCTGTTGAAAAAATGGGTGATCTGAACAGGGGTGGGATTGAAGAATAATTTGTTCATCCAGACTCTGCTGAAATCTTCTCTTAAGTATATTTGTGTATTTATATCTATTAAAAGAGGTAAGAAGTTTGGAAAAGTCTGTTTTGCAGTGGAGAAGTGGAGCAAAGCTTGAGTTTCTGTCTTCTCTGTATGAGGAATTTGGGTTTTTTATTGTTGACTGTGATACCTGGTAAATGGCAGTTGGTTTTTTTGTTCTATAAATGTGTTTTTATTGCTTGAGTTAATTTTAATTTTTTCTTTAAACAGGATATTTCTGCTCAAGAAAGCAATATATTAGGGGCGTTCTGTGATATGAATGTAAGTTGTCCACTTTTAAATAGAACATTTCCTAGAAATTTAACCACGTTCTATAAATCTGTGTTACACTCATGCAGCTTTTGAATTTCCTCGATGTCTGGACGATGTGGTGCTGATTCCTGTGCTGGTTTTTGCCTCTTGGCAGGATGTGGAGGTGCCCCTGCACTTGCTGCGTTACGTGTGTCTGTTCTGTGGCAAGAATGGCCTTTCCCTGATGAAGGATTGCTTTGAGTACGGCACCCCCGAGACGCTGCCCTTCCTCATCGCCCATGCCTTCATCACAGTGGTGTCCAACGTGAGTGTTGCCCTTCTCCTCCACTTCAACAACACTAACAAGAGCCCTCTGAAGGCTGCAAGAGCTCCCTGGGACCAGGCAGGGATAAAAAGGCTGTAAATTTTCCATGTTTGCTCATGCACAGAGTGTTTCGTTATCCAAGCCCTCTGCATCTCCTGGCAGCACACACGGAGTTGTCAGGTTGTACCTAGATGGGAAGATTGTAACAGCCCCCAAAGACACTTCAAAGAGTGTTGTCAGAGGCCATTTCTGTCCCTGAAATTGTGCCATGAGAGTGGTTTTAGTTTCTTCAGGCTATTTTAACTTCTTAGCTATTCCTTATGAGACACAGAGGAAAAGCCTGTGGATTTTTTTTCTCTTCAATTTCCTGTGATTTTATGCCATTATACACATTTGCAGCATAGAGGTAATCATCTGTTTTCCCATTATAGTTTCAGAATTCATATCCTCCATCATGTCTGCATTTTGAAATCACAGGGATTTTTGATTGGCAGAATTATGAATTGATTTTAGTGGAGATTTGAAGGAAATTGGTGCTAAAAATAAAACCCAGTCCCTGAGGAAGGACATATGAAACTTAGTGTAATGTCAGGATAGAAGTTGTGACTTGTCTTATGGATGGGCAAAAAGAAAACCAGAAGTTTGTTATACCTTGTACAGAGTGAATTTGACATGACTTTGAACTGATTGCAATTTGAAATACTTCAAATCAGATCCTTCCTCCCACACACCTTCCCTCCTTCCTCAGTGCTGTTCTGCCCAGCCAGGGGGATGCTCTGGGGGAGGCAGTGCTGAAATCAGCCTGGTGTTGGGGTCTGTGGGCCCTGTGCTGATCTTCAGTGAGGGAATCCCTGATTTGCAGCTCAGAGAACAAACGGGGTGAGGCCGTGGTCTGCTCCATCCTTTTCCTCCTGCCCAGGAGGGCTCTGCAGCCCCTCTGCGTGTTCTCTGCTGGACCTATTGTGTGAGCTTCATCTTCACTGCTGCTACTGCAGTCCTCATCAAATCACCTGCTCAAAGTGTGTGTTCTGGTGTTACTCTGGTTCACAAGGAAATTTTGGTCATGGAACCAAACATTTCTGCATTTTTGTTTTATTTTTTTTTTTTTGTGAGAAGGGGCAAAGCTGCTTCAGTAATGAGTGGCAGCTCCCTATCACAGCAGCATGTTTTCAAGCCAGCATTCTGACTGCAAATCCCATTTCCTGGGTATCCTGCATCAGTGCAACTGCCTGTCTTCATTGTCCTTTTTAGAAGTCTTTTTTTTTTCCACATAAATTGTTTCTTCTTAGTTATGTGCCCTATCCCAAAATACTTCTCAGCAAAGTTTCTCCTTTCAGATATTTACTCAGCCACTTTGCATTTCTCTTTGGTTTAGTAGGTAACCTGTTAAGCTGGCTCTTGCAGCAGTTTTAGATGGGTTCCATGGCTAAACCTGGCAGATAAAATGAAATTCAACCCAAACCATAACTAAAAGTACTGTTTCTTCAGCCTCTTCCAGCATTGCAGCTTTTCCCATTCAACAGGCATCTTTCTTTTGAACTCTGTCTGGCTTTGCTGACAAATCTCTGTGAGTTGAGGAAAACTGTTTAAAAAAATTGTATTTAGATTTTATTTTTAAATGTCAGTTCACTACAGAAAGTATAAGAAAATGTTCTATGTATAAGGTGCTTTATTCATCCACTTGCTGCATTTTGGTATCACTCAGTATACTTGGAAGCACTGCTGCTGCCTTTCAAATGCAATGTATTTATTGCAGCCAAATGAGGCAGCTAATTTTTTTGGACAAAATACATTTTATCTTGCCAATATTAAAAATATATATATATTTCTCCACTTGTATAATGATGCATGAACTTAGGATTTTTATGTAATATTCATCTTTCCCTGTTTGCTTTTATAAAATTTCACTGTTTAATTCATAGAACTTAGGGAAATATAAATAATTGAAGAGATGTTGCTGATTGTGAACCAATGCAGCAAACTCCACTAAAACAAAAATAATCATTCACAAACCTGAAGAAGATAGTGGTGGTCTCAGCAAGAACCCTGCTAATCTGCCTTGGTTTTATCCCAACACATTTGATTTAATGGGATATAGATATTTATTCCAATAATAGCTCTGCAGTGTCAATGCTACCTTGTTCCCAGTGTGTGAAGCCAGCCCACAGTGTGCAGTAACCCTGAAATACAATTTCACAGCTGTAGGAACTCTTGAGAATGGCAGCTAAGTTGCCATTCTTGTAAAGATTCCGTGAAATATCCATGCTGGAATTTTTTTTTTTCAAGCCTGTAAGATGAAGGAGTTCTTCAGCCACTGCCTTCTAGAAATTCATTACCTCTGGTAAAGAGCAAATAATAGGAAAAAAACTCTCTGAAACTTGAGAACAGAACAGATGTAGTGAATACTTTGTCTTACAAGCAGGTGGAAGCAAAAAGTGGTGTAATTTTTTGGCACTTTACAGATGCTAGTTGATGTCGTTTTATATACGTTCTTTTATGTCATTTTAACAAGTTAGTATGCAAATGTGAATCCATGTTCAAAATCATAATTTCATTTGTAACATGTGCAATGATGCTTTAATTGAATTCTATGGCTGAAGGTTGTGTGTAATACAAGTTTACAGATGCATGATTTCAGTTTAGGAGTTGGAACTAATACAGAGTGAAGCTTACTGTGAACAGTGAAAGCTATAAAAACAAAATGATAAAAACATTTCATACTCTTATCTCACAAAGAAATGTATTTTCTTTGCTGTTTCAAACTGTATTTTAAAAAACATTTCATACTTTTATTTCACTAAGAAATGTATTTTCTTTGGTATCTCATACTGTACTTGAAGCAGAGTACACGGTGTTAAAAATCAAATGGCGTAATGGCAATGGTATATTTGTCACCCCTGCAATTCCTTGTCAAAATGTTATTTAATTCCTGTTTCTAGAGCAAGCATCCTCTAGTGACACTTTGTATCTTTGGGATGTTAGCATTTTTTCCCTTCTTGAGGCTGCCAGTTGGATCAGAAGTTTATTCCAAGTGTGGTCTTTTTTTGCAGAGGGAAGGTTTGGCTGGTTTGTCTTGCAAAGTAGGTTATATTGTTACTGTGCAGTGCTTGTTGCCTTGTTAAAAGTAAGCCTGCAAATATTTTTGTCAGAACTGCCTCAAAAAGTTCCTTGGCAAATGCTGGAAACGTTGAAAAGAAGCTGCTGAGAAGTTTGACTGCAGCCTAATATTCTTCTCTCCTGTCAAGAAGGAATACAGGGAATATATGCATTTTCTGCATATGGAATTGAGTCCTTACCAGAATTTCTTGCATCAGCTGCAAAGCTGAAATTCTTTTAAGAGCAGAGGTGGGGATGCAGAGGGCCCTGAGTGAGTGATGGGGCTGCTTTTCACAAGGGCTGTGCAAAGTGCACATGATTGAATTTACATTGAATTTACGTGGGCAGGAGCAGCTGCTGCTGCTGCTGCTTCATCTGTGCTCCAGCCCTTACCTGGCACGGAGTAACAGGTTTAACAGGCTCTGAATTCCTTTTTGAAATGCAGATGGCACCTCTGACTTTGCCTCTGGAAGTCCTTTGGTCGGTGCTTTTCCTCACAGCGGTGCTAAGTAGCTGTTTCAGGTTGTTTGGTTTTTGGTTTTTGGGTTTTTTTTTCCTCTGCATTTATTTTCTTCCTGCAATCAGTTTTGCAAAGGTGGTAAAGGCAGAATGGTAAATATGAGAAATGCAAATATGGTAGTAAAAAACTCTGCTTAATCACTGCTTGTAAAACATCTTATTTTAAAGGATATGTAAGCCCTAAGAAGCAAAACAACACAAGTCAAACAGTGTTACTTGGTTTAGGAGTGGTTTGCAAGGATTTAAAGAATGGAATAATTCTCATGTGAACTCTTAAAGAAAAAGGAAAAAAAAACCCACAAGGCTGACTAGGAGTTTTTCCTACTGAAGAAATTACAGAAAATACAAAATACAAAAATATACCTGGGCAGTATACTATTTATACAAAGTCTGTATTTTCCAGCTGACCAGCAGCAAAGATGCAAATCCTCCTTATAAGTCAAAAAAGCATTCCTTGGGTACCAGTTTGGAAAATCAGAAAATGGAGAAGTTGAACAAAAACCACCAAGAAAGCCTTTTTACAAGTGGGGTTGCATGTGCAAATGTACCAAGAGTATTTCAGTTCTCTTTAAATGTCATTAATGAAATCTTTATCTATTTCTGTTTTTGCATTATAGATCAGAATATGGCTACACATCCCTGCTGTCATGCAGCACATTATACCCTTTAGGACTTATGTTATCAGGTAAATTTTTATTTTAAGAATTTTTCTTGTGGGACTGTGTGACGGCGCCTATTTCTAATTGCAGCTGCCACTTGTCATTGTACAGGTTGTTGCTCTGACTATCATTTCAACAAGGAGGGTGGAGGTAATGTTTAGAGTTAGTTTGGGCAGCTCCTTGCATCTGATTTCAGTATCAATCAGATCAATCTTGTTAAGAACATTGTGTGACATCCAGCCCCATTCTCCAGCTGTACTCCAGTCTCCCTCCCTGTGATATTTTATAAAACTCCATCAAATTTGCAGAGAGATGCTGGAAGTACAAGAGCAATGTGCAGTCACTGGGATTTCAGACCCTGAGTTTGAACACAGCTTCACAACGTTCTGATGTTCTGGGTTTCCAGCTGGCAGGAGCTGAAGTGTGATCAAAAGTCTGCTTGCACTCTTATGGAGCTAAAGATATCCAGTCCCAAAGATTTGCTTTATATCAAGCTGTCTATCATGAAAATAACATTTTCAAATTGAAGTACTTGTAAGGGTATTTAATTATACAAGCAATTTGTTTTTATTGGCTTTCTCAGGACAATAGAAACATTTCAGTGAGCTGCTGATGAAATGATCTCTGTGTGTGTATCTGCCTGGAGGTGGAGGGGTGTGGTCACAGCTAATTCCCATTCCAGTAGCCCAACTTAAAATTTTCCTGGTGCAGGCCACTGCTTTTGCATAGGCACAGCTCCTCCAAGGCTGTGGGTTTCCTCTGACTACTGTTAGAAATGTGCTTATACTGCTCATAGCAAAAAATGGGCCTTTACACATTATTCTGTCTTAACTATGCCAGTGTAAAATAACACTCAACAAAAATAATTACATTGGCAACAAACAGGCTCCCAGAACAATGAGACTGGGAATTGTTTCATATTTTAAAAAGCTCTGGTTTTATATTGACTGTAAAAATTTAAGTACTGACTTGGCTGTCGGTCTATATTCCTATACTGTGGTTTCTACTAAAATGATACCAGCAGAGAGAAGAGTATTTTGATCTTTTAATAAAACTCATCACTCTTGAGCTCCAGTCCAGCCATGTGCACTCCTTTAATGCTGATGTACTATCTTTGAAATCTTCCAAAGGTAATTATTAATCATGAGGCAGTCAAGAGAGGGCAGGCAGAGGATTCTCAAGTGCTGGTCTCTGTACATACTCCATTAATGCTTGTTGGGAATTTGGTCATGAGCCTTCCCTGTCTTCTTGCAATGTATGGAAATGGAAAAGAGCATTGAGGGATCAGCAATTGGAGTTAGGCTGATGATAAGGAACTACTGAGGGAGACAGAATAACACATCCTGTAGTTGCTGCTGCTAATTCTTGCTTGTCATGCTGTAATGCTTAAAACATTTTCTATTTTATAACTGTAGGTGCAATTGGGGTCACTGGAATGTGTAGAAGATTTTGTTTGGGGGGGTGTTCTCATGTCTTCCTCTTTACCCATTAGAAGATTTGATTTGCAGTTTGATTTGTCAGCAGCTTCTTGCCATAAATAATGCCCCTGATGTCTGTCTGTAGAATTTCCAATAGGTTCACATCAATCACAAAGATAACACTGTCACAGGATACATCCATGGAAAACCCAGCTGAGGCCAGGAAGGTGATGTTCTCCCAGGTTTTATTTTTCACAGCTGAATCCTGATGGGATCTGAGGTTGCTCAGTGTTATCAAATCAGAGCTTTTTTAGTGAAGATTTGCCTATGGAGTGGGACTGAAGCTTGGAGGGCACATAACAGAAATGAGCTCTGGTGCTGTGCCTTGGGGTGGGACAGAAGTGAACCCAGATGCCTTCAGGGAAGGAGGAGTTTCCTGATGGATGCAGCTCACACCACGTGGTGTCACACTTACAGATCCTGGCTTAGCAGCTTGGGTCTCTGGCTCTCCATCTGCTTTTACTTCAGGAAAAAGACAGGAAAAAGGGGACACAATCCTGGGCACAGCAGCACAGCACCTTCTAAGGAAATGCTGCAGAGCTTCTGCTGCCCTGCAAACTGCAAGGCTTTGGAGGAGAGGGTTTTAGTCCAGAGGGAGCTCCTGGGGCTCTGATTTAGTTCCAGTTTCTGCTCCTGTAGGCTCCTTGCAGGAAGTGCATTTTGCAGGGCTGACCAGCAAAATGCACCAGTCATCACCTGACTTTTCATCAGCTGAGGTTACCCTCATGTAATGGTTATTTCTACAAGGAGTGGATGAAGGAACCAGCAAAGTGTGTATTTATACAGAGGAGGTCATTTCCAGAGATCAGGACGCAATCCTGTCATTATTGCTGCCACTAGAAAAAGATGAATAAATGTTATTTTCTGTCTGGCCAATGGAGCACAGGCATTCACATCTTGCCTCTGAAGGGGCTGTGGTTTTAAGCAGTGTAGGAAAGAAATCAAGGATTAAATTTAAAATTACATGAAATAAAGTTGGCATCTTTCAGTAAGAAAACAAAATTATTTTGACCTCCTTAGAAGGAAGCTCTTACTGATCCTAATACCTTAGAATTCTGCATTTAAAATTGCAAAACTTCCATTAAATGAGACTTCCAGAAGTGACTCAAGAAATGAAGTCCTGACTTAGTGCAGTTATAAATGAGGGTGAGTTGCTGATGTCTGTTTATGAGCAATTGGTCCCACGTTTTCTGCCTCAGGGTCAGAGGTGAGAGATGCTCTGGAGGGCTGCAGGTCCTGGGGTCTCAGGGCTGCAGGAGCTCTCAGCAGAGCCCTTGGGGAGCAGAGAATTTTCAGTGGTGGGGCTGTTGACTGAAAGGGCCACAGAGAGCTCTGTGCTGCAGCAGTGCCACTGCCCAGGAACAGGTTTTGTACCACCCCTTTTCTGCTCCCATCCCCTTCTCCCTGGCTCCTGCTGGAATATGGATCTGGAGACATTTTTTGGCACAGGGCACACACAGCACTGGTGCATGCAGAGGAAGTGGAAGCTCCAAACAATTCCTGATCCGTGGTGCTTCCCACAGAGAATGCAGCTGAAAGAATTCAAATTACTCTCCTGTGTTAAAAAGATTCATCTTCAGATGGGGTTTATGGGAGTATCCAAGACCACTCCTTGCCATCACATGTCATAAAAACCTCTTGTAATGAGCCCTGAAGGTTTGAATCACAAAAAAAATATTTGCCTCCTCCAAAAATCTGGAAATTTAAAGTAAAAAGAATAGATAAATCAGAAGACAAAAACCAGACACTTCAGGAGAATTGACTCATTCTGCTGGATGCCCTTTTGCAGCTGTGGTCCAAAGGAGTCAGATGAAGGAAAAAAAGATGATTTCACAGCTGAGTAGCTGAAGTCCTGAAGCATAAGATGTGATTGTAAGCATTACATTAGCATGGAGCTGCATGTTTAAAACTGAACTCTCTCTGTCCCCAAATACAGCAAAGTGAAATAATTTAAGTGAGTTAAAACTGATATTAAAAAAATTAAATGTAGATATAAATATTATTTGATTATTTTAAGTATGCCAGGCTGGCAGGACAGGTCCTATAATGTGTGGAGTATCCTTTCTGCAGTTGTAGAAAAAAAGTTATGTTTTATTCTGAAAGTCTCATTTAGGCAAAAACTCCAGATTAAATAGATTACACAGTCCTGGCATATCATTCATCTCTTCCTTGAAGACTTAATGCTCATCAGACTCAAAAAGATAAAAATGTAGGAATTAAAAAAATAATGAAGGGCAAAATGGAAGCTATTATTAAGCCATTACATGAGTCAGTCACACATTCACATTTCTATACTGTCTATACAGTTCTGATCCTTCCATCCTGCAGATAATAACAGAACTACCTTGGTGGTAGGAAGGGTGACAAAGGAGGTGGCAATGAAAAATTTACATTGAGAGGAGGAGAGGCAGAGTCTAGGAGGGTTTTTTAGTTACTTTGATAGGGCAATTCATGTAATGTATGAATGATATGAAGATAACAAGTAGGAAATGGTAATTCACAGGTTTTTAAAAACAAGGAATGGAGAAGGTGCCACCCCGTTGTCAGGCTGCAGATGGAAGAAATGAAAGGAGTTTGTTTTTCACTCAGGCATAATTGTCAAACTGACTGGCACAGGTTAATGAGAGAGCCAAAAGTAGAAATAGAAAGAGATAAATGAATTCACAGTAGTAGATGGGTTCATCCATTTTTTTATACATGGGATAAATCTTTAATCTGCTCTTAGAGGGGCTATTTTGGGTTAAATAGACATTTCCCTTGCTCCACTGTCCTTACATCAGGCCATGCAGCAAATTTACAGCTGTTCAGTGGAGGGGAAGGTGTGATTTAATTGTCAGTGCTAGGTAAAGATCTCTTTTGTTAATAGTAATGTTACACCTCTAGAAACATCAAGTGTTACTGATGCAGTCAGGTTTAAACCATTCCATCTTTCCACAATAAAAAAGGAGGTGTGGCCTACTTGGCAAGTTTGTGTGGTTTTAATCTTTGGAGTAAAGATAGGATCATGTTTGATTTATGACCAGTGTAGTGGTGCCAATAAATTTTCTAGTGCTGGCTGCTGTTACACTTCTAGAGAGAAGTTTGCCATCTTCTGCTTCTTTTTAGGTTAGAAAAGCCTGTTGTGTTAAAAACTGTGTGGTAACAAGTGCTCTGTTCTCTTGCTTTAGAGCCTTGGCAAAACAGAAGATACTGTTAAAGTACTTCTGTAGCTATGAAAATGCACCTACACCAGAGTTCCACTTATTATAACGTGCAGGTTTTTAGCAACACACTCTCAATATCATAATAAAGCAAACATGACACAAGTCTGATTCAGGTTCAAAGTGTGGATGTAATGTGCATTGTATAAATGAAAGTAGGTTTAGACTGATAATGTTGCATTAAAATAAGGACTGTTCTATTTTATAAACTATGTCAATGTAGTTACTTCACCAGACTTTGTAGTGTGAGGAAGATTTCAGGTCCAAGTCCTGTTCCAAAAATTGAGTGAAGGCACCAAAGCACCCTTCCTCTGTGTGTGTAGGTGTGCCCATGCCCCTGCTCAGTGCATGCCAGCACTCCTCTGTCCTTTGTGGAGTGAGGGAGTTCTTGGGATGTGTTTGGACATGTCTGAGATCTTTAGAAATGCTTCACCAAACTGTTGAGTGTGATTTGATGGAATTACGGACACAGAAAAGCTCTGGCAACCAGACCTGCTGAGAGTTTGCATATGAAAAAGGGAAGAGGAAAATGGATCTGATATTGCTGAGAGTTGTGGAATCATGAAGGTTGGAAAAGGCCCCTGAGATGGAGTCCAGCCTTTGACCCAGCCCTGCCATGCTCACCACTAAACAATGGCCCCAGGTGCCACTTCTGCCCTTTTTTTGAGCACTTCCAGGGATGGCAACTCTGAAATCCCAAACTGTACCTGCTTAGGGTGTGGGAGCTTAATTATGGCCTCTGTTCTTTCACTCACTGCCACTCCCATAAAAGAAATGCTCAGTGTTTCATTTGCTGTTGGCACAGCTTGGGCAGAGATGCTGGATGTCCCTTTGTCAGAAGGGCAGGACAGACAGCATGGTGGCTGGAACACAAGTGCTGTCATCACTGTTTGCTGGTGACAAATCACTCATTTGCTAATCACAAATGATTGTTTGGTAGCACAGACAGGACATTTTCTCCTCAGAGTGAAACTCTCACCTGTGTGCAGGTTAAAGGCAGGTCCTGGCTCTGCTTTGTGCTGCATTTTTTCACTGAACGTTCCCTTTCCACCCCTGCTTTGCTGCTGTTCAGAGCTCAGCACAGAAGCAGCATTTTCTTGCCAGGATTTGATTTTCAGTGCTCCACACAGGAAGGCAAATTTCAGACCAAAGAGCAGGGAGGGATCTGATTGCCTTGGCCTGGAATGGTCCTGCTTTTGTCCCCCTGTTACTGATGTGTGATTCCTGTCTGCATCTCCAGTCTCTGGGATTATTTGCACTGAAGTCTCTTTTCTCTGTTTGACAGTGTTAAGTATCATTTAAGTGTGTTTATTTTAGGCTTCTACACAAGAGCTGTGGAAAAGAACCATCATCTAAATAAGAGTCACAGCCTGTAATTTTGCTTTTGACAAAAAAGTACTGATGTTTATATGATGTAAATGCAAAGGAACGGTGCATAAATCTGCTTAAGTGTAGTTTAATATCTTGTGTGTTTTTTAAAAGATTCATGCATCTATTTGGCCAGTTTCCAAGGAGAGATCCAGGCTTAGGCTGTCAAACAAATGGATTTTTAACACATTTCTGTGTAGTTCAATCTAGTTTGGATGTAGCTGAAACTTCAAAACCCCGAAAAAAAGCAGAAAAAATTAATTATGCTAACTTTGTATGCGTGTACCTTTCACTGTGCCATCTTTAATGGCATCAAATTAAGCTCAGGAAGGCTTGTTTCTAAACATTTCTCTGTTACACATTCAATTAGAAGAAATTCTCAGTTGTGTTGGTGTTTTGTACGTGAACTTTACTGGCATTTCACTGCAGATTTTCTGTGTATTGGTCTTCTGAGGTTTCACCAGGTTCTGTACATTAGCTTTTGTAAGTATTTCTTATGTTTTCCGTTTGCAGAGAATATTTGTGTTGCAACTCATTGTGCAAGATTAGAAGACTGCAAGAGAAAGGACTTAAGTTCTTTAGCAATTGACTTACTTTAAAAATATTACACATATTTCTGATTTTCCTTGCTGTTTTTCATTAATTGGTGCCAACTTTTAATAGTGGTGTTTTAAGACTGAGTGATCTTAGAGAAGCCCATCTTTGCTGTAATGAGGATGGCTCCAGGAAGGTTGTGGTTTGGATCATGCCCTGTTTGTTTTTGTTGTGATTTGTGCAGGTATTTGTGTAAACTGTCAGACCAGGAGCTGCGGCAGAGCGCGGCCAGGAACATGGCAGATTTAATGTGGAGCACAGTCAAGGAGCCCTTGGACACAGCCTTGTGCTTTGATAAAGAAAGTCTTGATCTTGCTTTCAAATACTTCATGTCACCAACTCTGACCATGAGATTGGCTGGCCTGAGCCAAATAACAGTAAGGACTTATTTTTAAAATACCAATTATTGTTGTTTGTTGCCAATTATTTTAAAAATACCAATTATTGTTGTTTGCAAAAAACGTTTCTTGTTGCAATTTACGATTTACAGCCTTGTTTGAGGGTTTGTTTTTTTTTTAATGTGTGAAAGCAGCAGGATCCTCTTACATGCAGCCTTAGGAAATATCAGCCATGGTGGTGAGGGTAGGGTTTGCTGGGAGCTGACTCCAAGTGGTGTCTGAGTTTGCACCATATGGAACTGGCTCACATTACCTGAACAATTCACTGAACAGCACCCTTAGAACTGGGCTTTGTGACAGCTGGGTTGAAATGGAGCCCCCTGCCACAGCAGTATTTGGTGTTGGGAAAGGCTTTTAATCTGTTTGCAGTTTTAGCTTTGCAGCATCCTGACCCTGCTGCAATTAGCTGCTGCTTTGTATTGCACAAATCTCATTTTCTGTTCCTTAGAGCAGTCTGCTGCTCCAGAGAGAGCAGTTCTGCACTCGTTAGCAGGAGGTGGAATTGAAGAGGTAAATACATACAGCATCAAATGGGAAACAATTCAAACTAAAAAAAAAATCCCCATCTTTTCCCTTTGCCATGGAAATGCTCCACGTAGCACCAGGCACATTTGATTTGTCATTGCTGCCTATAACCATAGAGAAACAGTCCCACAGGAGGGCAAACATGAAGTTTTTTATCCATCTGAGCCTTTTCAGTTTTTTGTTTTCTGAGCATATTTGGCCTCCTCTCTTCTGATGATGTGGTGTCACTGAGTACAAGTTTACTTAAACTTCATTTTGCTTCTCACTGTAGCTATAGATAGAAGTACCTTCAATTTAATAAATGACAATTTAAAGGGATCTGTAAGTACTTTTTATCAGATTATTGCTGGCTTTTACCCAAAGTAAATATTTACATACAGGTAACTTACTAGGTTGTACAAACAGGCTGTGAACTGCATCCACCACTATAATTAATCTAAAAATCTGTTTCCACTTTTTCAGAGTTCCAATTACATTCAATTCCTATAAATCCCTTCCTTTGGTTTTATACAATTCTCCTTGTTCAGCTACCACTGTGTGTTTTTTTGTGTATCCTTGCCAAAACAAAGTCTGAAAATAAGAACTCTTCAGCTGCTTTATTTTTTCAGGCATTTTCTAGCTCATTTAAGGGAGTGTGAAGTTGTGTTAAGTAGTTACATGTTTTCACCTGTTGTGATTGATGAATATTGCTGTAAAAATGAGAGCTTTTAAAGAACAGACATGTATTAACAGAAGAAAAATTTTACAGTGTTTTTAGACTAAAGCAAATAATAAAAAATAGTAAAAATTGAATATTGTAAGCTAATTCATGCTAATAAGTTACCAAGTCTGTTTTTTTAATGTGAATATAGTCTTTAAAAGTGCTCTGGAACATTGAGACAATTTTTTCTTCTTTCTCATTCAAATCATAGAAAGTTTTATTTTTGTTGTTACCTTGTTTCTCTTCCATTTCATCTCTCAGTCACCTGTTGAGGAGGTTCAGCCCCAAAATACCCTCTCTGTCCCCTCTTGCCCCACAAATAGAATGTTCTTTTCCTGTTTTGGTGCCTGCCTCTGGAGATGAGCCCAGGGACAGTTTTAGTGCTCAGTTTTCTCTGCTGAAGCCTTTCCACCTTTGTGTCCTTTCTCACTGCCACATTTGTGTTGTATCAATTGAGTGCCTTTAGTGCCTTTAGTTTCTTACCATGTTTCATGGATAGTAAAAAATGAAAAAGGATTTTTTCCCTCAAGGCATTCAAGGAAACAAAACCTTGAAGTGAAAAACCTGTTAGGAGGTGAGGGAGAGCAAGGTGTTGCAAACTGTCCCACGTGAGCTTGGTCTTGTGCTGAGTTCCATTTAGTTTAAGTTTAATTTAGCAGAATTCTGTTTAGTTTAAGAGAGTTTAGTTGAAGTTATTGGGAATAACTTGTTTGCAAATCCCAGTATGAATTACAGAGTCTTTGTCAGAATTGCTTTGGAGAAGGATTTGGTATTAAGGGAGGTGTTGATCAGTGGTGAGCCTGGATTTAAAACTGGTGATAGGAACAGCTCAAGTCTATCACTCTTTCAAAAGATTTTCATTTGGAGGTGAATCTTAAGAAAAATCAGTGAGCTTCCACTGTGTTGTGTGACCCAGCTCTAATTTCCACTCCTCAACATGTGGGATTTGAAATTCTCCATTAGTAACCAATCTATTAATAATTGTGTGGTCAGGCTCTCACATCTCCTCAGTTTCAGTGCATGTTTACTATCTTGGCTTTTCAAAACTGTTTTTCCCCCCTGAAGGTTGTTGAGATTGGACACAAATAACTCTTGAGAAGTCTTTACACACAGAGTTATTGAGAGGATTAGTGAATTCACCTGAATTATAGACTGCATGGACTAGACTTGTTTCAAGAGAGTAAATATTTTGACAAAGTTATGCAATGAGTTTAATTTTAACTGCAAAAATTCACATTGCTGTGCCTTCAGTTTTTTTTTTTTTTTTTTTAATAAGATGCCAAGTAAGGTCTATTACATAATTTAAAATATTTTATAAAATGTTGTGCACATGTAAAGAATTGGATACAGAGCCATTGGTGCTGAGGGAAGAAGTGGAAAAGACATGTAAAACTTTTAACAGACTTGCTTTTTTTCCTCTGTAATGTCTTTAAGAGCTTGGACATGTGTGAAAGCTTCATTTCCTGTAAAAATACATGATTTTTGTTCTTTAATTTTGTCTAAACAACTTCCTTAAAAACATATCAAGTCCTATAATGTCACTAATACTATTTTGAAATACAAGAAAAGTGCCTCACCAAATATTTGGACGAAATTGTAATTTTTTTCTTCCTTTTTCTAAATATAGAACCAACTTCATACCTTCAATGATGTGTGTAATAATGAGTCATTAGTTTCAGACACAGAAACGTAAGTAGGAGCCTTATTCTGAATACTTGACGTGTTTTATGTGATTGAATTTCTTCTCTGTTGTTGTTATGGATTGTACACATGGGGGAGCAGTGCTAATCTGAGACATTTATTAGAAATATTCTAATCAGGGGGTTAATAGATACTGTTAAATGTAAAATATTTCCAAATGTTTCTGGATTTTTTTTTTCTGTATTAAAATATAGAACCAAGGTAAGCTTTAGAAAAACACAGGTACTGAAATAATAAATACCTATAGTGGCCCATTATTTCCATGGTGATATATAAATAAGAACCAGCTAATTCATATCCAATTCATATCACTGTTGCCATCTTCTCATTTCTCTGGATTATTTGTTTAACCAAGACTTGTATTGCCATCACTGGCTCCCAAACTTGTTACTTTTCCACCCAGTTTGTGAGGCAATGCTACTGTTGTTGTTTTCTTCCTTTGAAGTCCTTACTTGTATAACTCAGGTGTGTTGAACAATTTTAGAGGGACTCACATAAATCTTCAAGAAGATTCACCTGTGGGGTTGTGTTCCTGCCAGGAAATGTATTCACTTCTGTAGTAACTCTAAGCTAAATGGTAGAACTGTCAAGAATTTAAATTAAAAATGTGTATTTTGGTAGTTAAAATGACTGTTCTTGTGAAGTAACAGGCAGAATGAGTAAATTGCAGAATTTTACTCACAATACACTTGTTAAGTGTCTCTTGTGGGGTGATGTACTCTGTTGATGTTGGGAGTCACACACACTTTCCAGTACTTCATTAATGGGAAGTCTCTCACAGCAGCAGTGTCCTGCTTTTGTCTGGATGCCTTTATTACAAATTGCATTCGAACGCTTTCTGAAATCTGGCTTCAGTCATGACCACAATTCTGGAGATTTCATGCAAAAAGCACCTTAGATGTTTGAAGAGAAATGTCTGGGAATGTGTTGCTATTTTAAACGTAAAGAAACCAGAATTTAGGGCACTTTTGCTTTTGTGGAGATGTGGAAATACCGTGGGAATAAGAAATAAATAGTAAATAGTAAATAAATAGTCAATAGGGGAACATGTTGGGAATGTGAGGTCAGCTGGGGTGTTTCCTACACTGTCCTCCCAGTTCCTGGTGTGTTGTTACACTGGGACTGACAAACCCCAGATTTACCCAGTTCTTCTCCTTCCCTCCCTCTGAAAATGTGAAACAGAAGTTGTTTTTAGGTCGTAGTAACAAGTGATTGTGCCAGTTAAACCTAATACAAAGCTGTTTGATTTTCTGTGTCAAATGTAAAAACGAGAAGTTAGGAAGGTGGAAAAAGAGAAGAGTGGTTAAATTTCCCTGCAGAAGAGCAGATGTACTCTGCAAGAGCATCAGAGTTATTTTAAAGCTGAAGGAAATTGTCAAATTCTCCTTTGGGATATTACTTTCTTGGCAAGGGCATCTGTAAACAGGCTGTCATTTGAAAGGAATGCAGCACGAACAGAAAACCTTCTTTTCCACTTTTGTAGGATGTGGTTTTTAAAAAAATCAGCATTCCAGTTGTTCTGGTGTTTTACCTGAAAGGTTGGTTGCAATCCAGTATCAAGCATTGCTGCTCATCTTCAGCTATCTTGTGGGATCACTGATGTCTTCCAGCCGAATAATCGGGAAGGGCTGGAGCAGAAGGATGGGGAAATGTCTCACTTCTCCAGTTTGTCCAGTACAAAGCTTCCCTCTCATTACAGACTCTGCTCATGAGAAATTTTTGGATGAAAAGGCATTTAGGGAGTTGGCAGTGACTGAATGAGCAGCAAAAGGAAAGCTTTTCATTCCTGTGTTCTTTCCTTAGTGGAGAAAGGAAGTCTTAAGAAGTTTTATTTTGTACCTTTGTAGCCTCTGCAGATTTGCCAAAAGAAGATGTCCTGCATTATGTCTGGTCATCCCCATTTTATGTTTTGACTTTTCCAGATGCATTTGGAACTGTCAACCTTTGGGATTTCTCCTTCTGTATCTTGATAAGGTGGGTTTGCGGGAGGTACCTTTAAAAAATCAGCTTTCAGTTAGTCCTGGCTCTTCCCTGTTCAGAATTAATAGCAGGATTTTTTGGCACACATTTTGCAATGATAGCTTCCCACCTTTATCCTCAGCACTGCAGTTTTTCCTGGTAAGAGAAGCTAAAGCATCATCTGTCTCAGAGAGCACTGGATTTCACAGGTTGCACTGGGGAGCAGCAGAAAGCTGCCAGAGGGATGTGGTTTGGAGCTGCAGGTGTTTGTTGGGGTGACTTTTGAGATTTCCTTTCCCTGCCTTCTCAAGGGCTGAGATTTGTGCTGACAGAGCCCTGCGTGCTCCAGGTGTGGGCAGTGCCTCAGCCACCCAACTTCATCATTCCCCAGAGATGGAATTCTCATTTAGCTGCTCTGCCTCTAAAGATAGAGCCAAATTCTTTGCAATCTGAGGTACTGAGGAGTGCGAAATCTACTGAAGCTAAAAATAACAAGACTGAACAGAAGAGGCTCAGAGTCTTTGAATAAGTGATTCCTGCAACTGTTTCACTGATGTCACTTAGTGAGAAATGATGGTGCTTTTCAGGAAGTGAAAGATACTCTTCATTTTTGGTGATACTTGAACCACAAGAGGAAAAAGTGTTGGTCTTTTCTTTAGTGAGGACGCTGTCAGCTTCTGGAAATAACACGTGTAAAGGCAGATTTTGTTTTGCTCTTCCCTTGGCAGGCAGCCAAGTGTTGTTCAGGTTTCAGGTTCCAGGTTGACACTGAGGCAACTTCCTGACTGTTTAAAAACCTTGATTACCCTCACTTGAAAAGCTTCCTGCAGAGCAATTTCAGGTGGCCAAAATTCCTTTCACCTGTGAACAGAAAGAGCTGGAATATTTCTTCTTTCTTTCCTTACTTTTGAGATACTCAATTGCAAGTTCTGTGTTGCTTTTTCCCTTCACTGTTTTACCTTATGTTAACTCTTGCTTTCTCCATTTTTGTCTAAGCTTACTGATTTGAGTTTTTGGCAGCATTATTTAAAGCTCTACTCTCTCTACCCCATTTCAGGGATCTTTTCAGATTTTCTCTGAAAAAAAGGTGAATTTTTTCAGTCGGCTCACTAATGTTTCTTTCTTGTGGCCTACACAGCAGTTAAACAAATATTTCAGATGATGTCAGAGTGGTGGTTTCAGAGCCTGCAGAGCATCAAAGAGGAAAATTTGTGCTCAGAAGCAAAAACATGTGCTTGAATGTGTGTTGGGAAGGTGCCTTCTGTATCCTCTTTGCATTTCTGATCCTAAATAGTTGAGATCAGGGTTTCACATCTGTTGTTGTGTTATAGATCCTATTTCAGTGATGTTGTCAAGAGGTGTTAGTGTTCCTCCCTTGCAAGCTGCCACTTCCAGAGCTGCATTTTTTCCTTGGAGCTTTTCTATTCTGTGTTCAGTGACGTTGTGGATGGCTGCTGTTGTGTTCCATCCAGCTCTGAGCTGCTGTGTTTTTGTAGCTTCGTGGGGAATGGACTGCTTGAATAAATAAAGTTTTCTTTGAGGGGGGGGTAACTTTGCTGTGGGATTTATTGCTGGATTTGGGTCATCATGTGGGTACCAAGTATTGCAGCACAGCCTTGGATTAAAATGCTTCCAGGACTTTAACCCAGTCCTTTCACAGAGGGTGTTCTTTGACCTGCCAGGAAAATGCATCGACTGGAGGATAAGAATGGGCAAAACTCAGTGCAGTTCCAGCATCAAGTTCTATCACCAGCTGCACAGGCCCCTCTCTTCCTTGCAGTCTCATAGAATGCCTGGGGAAACTCATGTCAGAAGGGCTTGCATTACATTTCTTGGAAGTAAACCAGTTATTTTTGACAGACATGAATAATCAGGGAACTCACATGAAAAACTCTACAGAGAAATGGATTAAGTGTTATGTACATTTCCAGTGTGAGAGAGATTTAGAGACAATTAAACCAGAGGAGCTGCTACCTTTGCCTTTTTATTCTCTTCTCCTCCCTCAGCCACAACACAGAGCCATAGAGAGTATCAAGTTCTTTAAATAACTTTTCCTATTGCTATCCAGTTATTAAATCCATTATAAACAGCTGCTATGTGTTACTGCCAAGGTGAATTTTCTTACTCCTAAAGTCTGTCTGATTTGGATATCTAATTTGTAAAACCAGTCCTTGTGCTGCTCCTTTGATGTGAGAGGGAAAAGCACATTAATGCTTTGATCATAATGCATGATTTTCACTCTCACCATTTCCTTTAATACAAAAGAGTAACTTTTCCAGGAAAACCTTTGCTGAAATGGAAGTGTTTAGGAAAGAAGACAGACACCCTTCATTTACACTGAAATTTGCTTTTTTGGTGAATCCTTGACTCCGATATTGTAAATATATTCCTTAGTAAATCAGAGAACTAAACACTTTGTGGGAGTAATAACTTGATCATTTTAAGAGGTACTGATTGCTGTGCCCTCAGCCCAATTTTCTGGAAGGAGCAGTTCTCTCTGCTGGGAAGCACAAGGGCTTCATTCTGCCTTGCACAAGGATCCTCTTGTTTTTGGTCACCCTCAACAAATCCATATCAAATGCACATTTACCTTCAGAAATTTGAGATGTTGTTTTAGCAGAGTTGAGCTCACCAGAAGGATAAAGAGTTTGTTGCTGCTGAGAATACATCCATTAAAAAAGGCATTCCTTCAGAAGAATTATCTGTGGTTTTTCATGGTGTGAATTAGAGACAGAGAACTACCATGGTAATTGAATAAAATGTGAAGGAACTCATTCTAGAGGAGAGCTTTTGTTCTTTCCTTTGGAGTGGTTAAAATGCAACATATGAATGGATACAAAGCCTGATGGCTGTTGTGCCATGAGCAGAGGGGTTGGGATAAAGAGACCCCATGAGGAATGTGTCCTTTCATACTGGCATTGCCCAGCAGTGGTTATTTATCTGGGATTCCTTCTCAGAGCTTCAGGCTGAAAAACTCAGATGCAAGAAGGAAGGAAAGGTCTTTCTTCAGCCTTGGTTAGCCAGAAATCCAAACCCTGGCTGAGTCACAAATGTGCAAGTGCCAAAGTTGGGTTTGGGTGCTGGGGATAGTTGGGGTGGGGTTTGGTTTTGAAATGAGGCTCTGTGGGAAGCTCAGGACATCCTGGATTCATGGAACAGATGCAGTTTATCTTTTCAATCCCTCTTTGAGCAGATCCTCTGTCAAACTGACTTTACAGTGTGAAACTCATTTATTGATAAGCCAGAAATGATAACTGCTGGCAAACTTTTGTACCCTGCAGTCCAGTCATTCCTTAAATGTTATGGGGCATTATCTTTGAACAGTGTGGGAATATTTGATTCCCAGTGTCCTGGAACTAGAAGAGAACAGTCCAGAAATGATGTGGAGTACCAGGAGCTTTGCTCCTTGAGCTCAGCCATGAGGATCAGGCAATCCAAAACAACTGAGGCCCTGGCAGTGTGCTCCCTGAGTAGTGATTCCTGTTTGGAAAAGCCACAGAGGAAATCTCTTTTTGCCTAGAGGATCTTGGTTCCTTCTTGAGGGCGATAAAGATTGGCAGTTCTGGATTTTAATAGTGACCATAAATGTGACATGAGCAGAAGTGGTAAAAACAACTCTTCCTCAAATCCTCCAAGGCACCCCCTCCCTGCATCCTCTGCTCCCTGTGGGACACAGCTCTGTTATTCCAGGGCCATTTAAACCCAAAGCTGGGCTTTGATTGCTCTGAGGTCCCCCGATTGCTTCTGGTGCCAAAATCAGGGTAAACAAACATTTGCTTGAAGAGAAGGAATAAAAAGGAGCTCAGGCACTGCTTTGCAGACAGGGCAGTGCTTTCTGGAAGTTCAGCTTTTGTTTTGGTAAACACAATTTCCTTGTCCTGGTCAGTTTGAGTATTTGCTTGAGGAATGGCAGTGGGTGAAGTTCCTGTTGCTGTGGATGAGCAGAATGAGAATTTGGAAGTATCTGTGTGCTGCACGTGTGTGAGTATGACCATGGCAAACATAGTTTGGGAGAGTTGCTATTTCTGTTAGAGAATCTAAAAATACCTCCATGGCTTCCTTAAGAAAATATTTTCTGTCACTCCCACCTTTAGCTACATTTCAGTACTTGTGGAATTTCATGATAAACTTGGATTAAATAGTCAAAATCTTACCTGTGAGGTCTTTGCAATTGTTTGCACATGGTGAGTTGCACATTAACTAATAAAATTAATAGAATTATTGGTTATGTTTGCTGATGATCCAGTGGGGAAATGTTGATATTTGGCATAAGTCTTCCAGCTAAAGAAAAAAAAAAAAAAAAAAAAAAAGAAATAATTTGCTTCCTGCTTGGAAAAATGAACATTGACCCTGGTTTGTGTTCAGAAGGTTTTTGTGCCCTCACTACAGCTGCAGATACCAACTTGCAGGATGTGCTGTGCTAGAGGAGAGCACAGAGTGAATATTACAGGCAGATCATTTTATGTTTCCACTCTTTTTTCATCTCCAGGTCAATTGCAAAAGAACTTGCAGACTGGCTTATCAGCAACAATGTAGTTGAGCACATTTTTGGACCAAATTTACATATTGAGGTTTGTATTTGATTATCATAAATTTAGTATAAACATGGAGCATGAACTTGTTGTTCTAGTAAATCTTTCCTCACTATGTTCTCACTTTGCAGATCATCAAACAGTGCCAAGTGATTCTGAATTTTCTTGCAGCTGAAGGGAGACTTAGTACTCAACATATAGACTGTATTTGGGCTGCTGCACAGGTATATATTGAATTTTTGTAATTGCAGGAGTGATAAAAGAAAAACAAAATAGAAAATAAGTCGATTTTGTTTCACATTCTTAAAGTTGAGTTTATTGCTTTTTCTTGTCTGTCTGAGCGTTTTGCTGACCAAAATGTCAAGTTAGGTAACTGCCACAGTTACTGGGTTATTTATTAGATGCAAGAAATCACCCTGGCTACTTTGATACAAGGAAAAAAATGAAGTTGTATAGCAAGGACAGAGTGTTTTCACTGGGAATGGGGATGAAGGTTGTAGGGTAGTTGCAGTATTTTTACTATTGTGCTAAATTGCCTTGCTCCTGTGTATTGTAGCTTCCATTTCTGGTACTCCTGGTGGGAACAATCAGGTGAAAATTGTGGCAGTGAAGTTTACAGCTGTGCTCCTCTGCTGCTGTTAAAATCTATAGAAGGCACTGAAATTTTATTTTTTGCTTGCTGAAGCTGGAAACTGATAGGCTTTTTGCCTTCAGAAAGATTTATTTGTGTGCTACTTTTAATGGGTCATTCTGCTTGTTATTTTAGGTTGTGACATTTTTATTTAGGGCATTTGAATACAATAGACATGAGCAGGCCTAGGGAACACACTGTTATAGCAGGTTAGAATTTAAAGAGGGTTTTTATGTGTTCAACATTTCTTTGTCATTTATTTCAATCAAATAGTACTGAACACACACTCTGAACCAGTGTGGTCCATTGTCATTAAAACATGAAGCTGGAATGTTAATTAAATGCTCATTGGAACAGCTTTTGCTCCACTATTTTGCTGTGTCAGAGTAATTAATAATTATTTATTTTACACCACATTTTAAAACAGTATTTTCACTTCCTTGATGTTTTCACACAGCATGTCGCACACTGTTAGACCTCTGGATTTTTTCAGTACATTTTATACTGCTTTAGGAATAATATAATTACCTATTTTTGATAATGCTTTTACAGTTTAAGTGTTCATTTTGACATAGCGATATTTTCACAATATCTTTGGTATCAGAGTTAAGCATGTCCTGATCACTTCCCGTAAAAGGATCACTTCCTTAAAGCTCTAACGTTGTTTAAAAGGCTGACACCTTTAGGCTGAAAGAACAGAAGGCCTTAAGGTTTATTTTCCACTTTTTAAATGAGCTTTCAGACTCATCTTCCTTAAGTTGAAGTTATCTCAAGATGTTTAAATGCATCTTTGTGTAGAACCCACATGGTTTCCTTGCACTGTGAATCCTGTGAAAGTTGGCCTGTACACAGCGAATTGCTGACACAGATATTTTAATGCCAGGAAGGCAAAATAAAACAAATCATGAAAAAACCCCTTTGAGGTGCAAGTGTGGTAACCAACGTAAGAATTTTTTTCCTAGAAATTTCCTGTAAGCGTAATTTTATTTTTTGAATAACAACATCCTTATAACGTAAAGAAACTCTTTTAAGTGGCTGTGAAAAGCAGCATTTAACCCAAGAGGAGTCATCCAGGAGCACTGTCCCTTTCATGTGGAAATGGAGTAGTTAACTGAACACACTGTCATATTTTTTGACATCCATCACTGGAAAGACAAAAGATTTCTTTATAATCCTCACAGAGTCTGTTCCTGAGTAATCTTCATTTGTATTTACCTCTGCTAATAAGGTAATCATTGCAAATACTGCTTCCCTCAGATTTAGCATATAAACGTAATATTTTAGAAGTTATATTTAAGTTCAAATACAAAACAGAGTTCCAGTTCTTCTTTTCACCCAATCTCTCAGAACTAGAGCTAAGGAAGGAACTGTTACATTTGATTTGTACCTTTGCTGGCTTTACAGTGTCCAAATTACTTTAGTCAAAATTGCAAATCCGCTGGAGTTTGGAATTATTTGACAGCTTCTCCTGAGAATTTGTACAAATGTATTTGTTTGCTGCAATATTTGATTTATTTGTTGATTTTGCTGTTCCTGTTCCCTCCTCTGTTTGTTCCTTGTAGCTGAAGCACTGCAGTCGGTACATTCACGACTTGTTTCCTTCTTTGATCAAAAACTTGGACCCTGTTCCACTTAGACACCTCCTGAACCTTGTCTCAACTCTTCACCCCAGTGCTCACACTGAACAGGTAAAGACAAGGCCAGCAGCATTTCTGGCATGAGAAGAGCAATTAAAGGAGAGTGTTAAACAACCGTGATGGGCTTGTCTTCCTAAAGGAATATTCACTAATGCAGAAGGGGGGAACTCTAGGAGTAAAGCTGTCATGTTTCTTCAATTGCATCTTTCCTCTCTTTTAAAGCATAATTTTTAGAGATTATGTAACCACTGATGGAAGATTTTAACTTCCTGTCTGAAGTTACAATGTGTTTCACCCATTATTTAGTTGAGTTGTTTATTTTGGTGAGTTTATTTTGGTGAGCTGTAGTATTGACCTAGAGAAAAATGAACAGTGGCTCTTTCTATCCAAAATCTGCTGCTTAATGGGACTTTTCCCTGGTTTCCTTTGCAGACCTTGTATTTGGCATCCATGCTGATCAAAGCCCTGTGGAATAATGCCCTGGCAGCTAAGGCTCAGCTGTCAAAACAAAGCTCCTTTGCATCTTTACTGAGTACCAACCTGCCCATGGGAAACAAAAAAGGTGTGTGGTTTTCCAGTAGATCTGGAGGTTAAATTTGGATTTTACATAGTCTCCATGTTGAGTTTGGACAAAAAGCAGGTATAGAACTTTCTCCTTTAAGTATTTTTTAAAAGTGTCATGCTGGTGTATTTTTCCAGCAGAACTTGAGGCTGTAGATGAAAGCATGAAAAGTCTGTGAGTGCTTTTGGGAAGCTTTGTGTTTCAGATCCATTCTGTTTGTATAGCTAGAGTAGTCTGTATTTTTCTTTTTTCTTTTAAATTCAGAAAATGATCCATAACTTTTCTTGTTCTGCTGCACATCTGTGACTTAAAAGCTGCACAAAAAGCTTACTTACCTTTTACCTAGTTTCTGGTATTACATGCTGTTTCTGATTTGGTGATTTTGTTTTTTACTGGGCTGTGTATTTCCCCACAGTCATTACTAAAGGTGCTGCCAAGCCATTTTCCTGTAGTTTCCCTTTCTCTTCATGCTGCTGGCTTTTATGAATCATTGACAACTATATGCTGACAAAATGATTTTTAGTCACTTATTTTTCCATCCTGTTTTTTTCCTTCAGAAGAAGAGGAGCTCAGAAGAGCAGCCCCTTCCCCTTGTAAGTATAATTTTAGTTGTACACCACAATCTGGCTCTTTTGATTCTACTGTGCTTTTGAATTTGGAGCAGAATTAAATTTGAAATTTGGTTTTTATGAGAAGTCAAATGAAATGGTATTTTGAGTAGAAATTTGTATAACAGTGGCAAGAAGAGACATCAAAGTACAAACTTTGTAAAATGCTCAGTGTTCTAAGTGAAATTTTTAGTGTTTAGGTACACATAGTTTGAGTTATATCCCTGTTTGCTGGAAGAATGCTCAATATTTGAGGCAGATTTATGCAATACTGTTACATTCCAGTAATTACCTGTCGGTGAATAACTGGGAAATGTTGTTTTGAATTAGGGTCACCAGCAGCAAGCCCTCAAAGTAGTGACAACAGTGACACCCATCAGAGTGGAGGCAGTGACATTGAAATGGAGGAACAGCTGATCAACAGAACAAAACACGTCCAGCAGCGACTTTCGGACACAGAGGTGAGGGTGTGGCTCTGACTCTGGGAATTTTGTCACTGAGCTGCCTGTTACCAGCTATAAAAATGATGTTTTAGCTGTACTTGTTTCCAAACCACCTCAGACAAATGTATTCCTGCATTTAAATAGTGTTCCAGTTAGGTTAATCTCTTAGTAATGGACAGCAAGGCATTGTCACGCTGGGGCTCTGTGCATGTGCAAAGTCTGCACATACACCCTGTTAGCAACAAGGTAATGCAGAAAATCAATTATTAAATCTGAATCTTGCTGGGAGCATTTTGTCATCAGCAACCAAATTGAGAAAGAATGAATGGCAACTTGTAGATGTGACACATTTCCTCCTGAAGGAAGAATGATGTTTGAATGATGATGACGATATTAATTATGTATTTCCAGTGCTGCTTTATTTTCTCCACCAATCTTAAAAAAAACCACGCAATAATTTCAGGAATCCATGCAAGGAAGCTCCGATGAGACAGCCAACAGCGGCGAGGATGGCAGCAGCGGGCCTGGGAGCAGCAGCGGCCACAGCGATGGATCCAGCAACGAGGCCAACTCCAGCCACGCCAGCCAGTCCGCCGGCAGCCCCGGCAGCGAGGCGCAGTCGGAGGACATCGCCGACATCGAGGCGCTCAAAGAGGAGGAGGACGAAGAGGAAGAAGACAGGAGTCACAACCCCCAGAAAAGCAGCAGGAGCACAGATCTACGAGGCAGAAAACTGGAATCCCAGGCGGGCATTTGCCTGGCAGACGCCCAGGGGGCTGCAGAGAGGAGCGGCACCAGTAACGGGCAGGGCAAGGAGCACGTGTTCAGCGCCGACGCCGTGGCGCCCGTGGACAACCGCATCCGCATGCTGGACGCCTGTCCCCACGGCGAGGACGCTGAGCACGACATGGCGGGGGACATGAGCGCTGCTCACATCTCACAGGGCTCTCAGGATTCCTGTATCACTCACACAGGGGACTTCCTTGGGGAAACCATCGGGAACGAGCTGTTTAACTGTCGGCAGTTCATTGGGCCCCAGCACCACCACCACCACCACCACCACCACCACCACGATGGGTACGTAGCTTGGCATTTCACAGAATCACACAATGACTGCTTTGGGAGAGAGAGACCTTAAAGATTGAGCCCAGTCCATGCCCTAACACCTCAACTAAGCCATGGCACTGAGTGCCACATCCAGGCTTTGTTAAACACACCCAGGGATGGTGACCCCACCATCTCCCTGGGCAGCCATTCCAGAACTTTATCGACCTTTCTGTAAAAAACTTCTTCCTAATGTCCAGCCTATATTTGCCTTGATGCAGTTTCCTCTGACTCCTTCCATAACAGAAGTAAAAGTTAGCAAAATCCTTTGTCTGGGCAGATAGGTAGCAAAATCCTCCATCTGGGCAGAAATTGGTGTGTGGACATTGTGCTGTAGCTCAGGATAATTTTGTCTTGCAGAGATGATCATTATCACAGACAGTTACACAGACACCTGATTTGTTAACATCTGATTAAAGGTTTCTCTTAAGTTCTGGTATTGAATAAATAAGACAGCATTTAAGAAAATGTTCAAAATGTTTTGCAAAGTGCTGCATTTAGTTAATATTAAGAGGCCAACTCAGTCCTCATGCTAGTGAGACCTTCAGTTTAGTTATCTGTAGTAGTTTTTCCAATTCATACAAGGGCTGCTGTTCAAACAGATGATTCATCCTGACTTTAGCTTTAGGGAGATGTCTGCTCACTTGTAGTCTGCTATAAACAATTTCCTCTTTGATATTGTCCATTCTGATATTCTTCTTTTACAGGCATATGGTTGATGATATGCTTAGTGCAGATGATGTCAGCTGCAGTAGTTCTCAAGTCAGTGCAAAATCAGAGAAAAATATGGCAGATTTTGATGGGGAGGAGTCTGGCTGCGAAGAAGAGCTTGTACAGATTAATTCCCATGCTGAGCTAACATCTCATCTTCAGCAGCACCTCCCAAACCTGGCCTCTATCTATCATGAACATCTGAGTCAAGGTAACACTGATCAAAGAAAAACTGAAAAACTTGGTTTGTCATTTTGAATTAGTCTCCAGTAATTAAAATAATGAAGTTATTTTAACCATTTATTTGTATTCATCCAAAGAAGCCATGATGACTGCTGAGAACTTGATGTTTCTCCAAGAGATACATTTTTGTTTCTCTCTTCATTTGTCAACACAGAAATATTCATTTGTGTTTAGCTGTATTTATATTTTTAAATCCCCCACCTTTCCATTTCATCTGGAGCTTTGAATGCAAGTTAAAACAAATAAAGGCACAAGAGAACCTAGGAAGTGTTTTTCTAATAGGTTATTTAAGTGTAAAGAAAGGTGGTACTGAAATGCAAGACTCTTCTTAAAAGATCTTCCACTCTGAAACTTTCTGCAGTTTTTGTGCTGGTGGGTGCACATTACTGTGATTTTGTACACTTGAAATCATAAATTAACCTATAAATGAATGAACCATAATGGGCTCTAGAGAAGATAATTCTGGAAAAATGACTTAAAATATGACCTGATACTTTTGGGACCTTGCTGTAAAGAGCATTTTATGCTATTTCATCTTGCACTGCCAAATCTTCTGCTTTACTTCAGGGTGCAATTTAAAATGCTCCTCAAACACTTCTCAAGAATTATATACTCTTTCCATATGCTATTTTGGCAGCTTTATTTTCTCTTTTACCCTGTTTTTAAACATAATGGAGAGCAGGGTTGCTGAAGGGTTCCTGTTTTTCTTCACTGGCTGCAAGAACCAAGTTTGCTCTCATCCAGCAGATAGCAAACCCAGTGCTGTTTACATATTTCCCTGGAGTAATTGAATGAAAAGTTTTTATGATAAATTTTAGCCTGACATTGACAATTTGGATTTTTTTCCCTGGAGTTGAATAAACTATTAAAAACTTTATAAATCTGTAAATCAGCATATTTTTTTCAATATTTTCCACAGATATTATTTGTCTAACTGAAGATTGAAATTACTGGTTGAGCATGAGGCCTTCAGTGCATTTTATTTTTGACACCCCTAGTTTTGCATGTGCAAATAATTACAGTGTTCTGTGTGCAGTCTGAATTTTCTACTTGACTTTGCTGTTCCATGGAAATGGTATTAAATAGCAGATCAATGAATGGTGCCAGCTGTGGGCACAGAGAGGAAAGAAAATGTCTATCAGTGTTTATGAAAAACATGATGAGTTTCTAATACCCTGCACTTTGATGTTGTAGCACGTGGAAAAATGCTGTTTGTTTTCCCTGGTTTTTAGTTGGATGAAGGGAATCCTGTAGTAGGAGGGGAATTTATTGAAATGTGCTCCTTCCCTGCATTCCAGCCCTGGTGGTTATGGAGATAACTCCCTTTGGACCACAGCAACACAGAAAGGCTTAAGAAATATATTAATTACAGTATGAATTAAATTAAAAAGCAATTGCATCTGCAGTTCTTCAGTGCTGTTTGTAATTGCACTTTGCCATTTGCCAAAAGCAGTGTAAATATTGGCCCAACTGCCCTGTTGGCTTCTGGTATGGTCTTTTAAGAACCCATATGTGAAAAAAGGCTGCAATTACAGGGTTGCTGCACTTTGAAATAGTCCAAGTTAACAAATCAAATGCGTTGTTGTTTGTGCACTTAGGGAATAATGTTCAATTCAGATGGTTCCTTCTGTTTGTTCACTAATGCTCTTTCTATTTTCTGCAGGCCCAGCAGTTCACAAACATCAGTACAACAGCAATGCAGTGACAGACATTAATTTGGATAATGTTTGTAAGAAGGGAAATACCTTGCTCTGGGATCTGGTCCAGGATGAAGATGCAGTGAGTCAAATACCAGAAAACACTTTTTAAAGAAAGAAAATAAATACAAAATATTCATTGACCTTTCTTTCTGCTTGCTGTAGATTCATCTCTCTGAAGGGTTAATAAATGAGGCAGAGAAGCTGCTCTGTTCTTTAGTGTGCTGGTTCACTGACAGACAGATTCGAATGAGATTTATTGAAGGCTGCTTAGAAAATTTAGCAAACAACAGGTAACTTGAACCATAAATTATCTGTTTTCTAACTATCTTATTTTTGCAACATAACAGAAATCCAAATTGGCTGTAATGGTTATTTTATTTTACAGGAAAACAACTTAAACTAAGCAAAAGCAGAAGAATAAAAATAGTTTCCCAAGTGTTGTAGATGTTTTTGATGCTCCTTTTCTTTTTGTTTTGGTGTCCTGAATTTCTCATTTTGTTGCATTTGTCTGTTCTGCCTTTTGCCAGAGGTTATTGCTTTCCTGCCTTTGGTAAAATCAGGTCTGCACCTCAGTCAGTCAGGGGCCTTGGCCTGAGCATTTTATACTGAATATTCAGGTTTTACACACAGGTGGCTGAGGAACAGACAAGTCTGTTAGAGGGTTTAGTTTCTGTGAGGAAGGAGCACCTTGACCTCAAAGAACTCGTTTTAATGCCAGCCAAAGCTGTGAGATTGTACTGGTGAAAGTGGAATTTGTTTTCATGGTACAGATGACTGCTAGACATCACCTGCTGTGTTATGGTGTTACCTTTTTGCTGAGAACTTGTGAGAGGAGGTACAAGCATGCTGAGAGATTATTCTCAGCTCTCTGTCCAAGGAGTTGCATGTAAAGAAATAGAAGTAAGTGTAGTTCAGGTTCAGAAAACTTCTTGGTTGACTTGATGGGAGATTTCACAAGCACAAGAAGGACATGAGCCTGTTGGAGCACCTCCAGAGAAGCTGATGAGAGGGATGGAGCCCCTCTCCTGTGAGAGAATTGGGATTGTTCAGCCTGGAAAAGAGAAGGCTTCAGTCTCTAATTGTGGCCTTCAGTCCCTGAGGGGACCTGGGAGAGAGACTTTTTACAGCAGCCTGGAGTGGCAGGACAAGGGGCAATGGCTTCCAAATGAAAGAAAGTAGGTTTAGATTAGATAGGAGGAGAAAATGGTTGATTGTGAGGGTGTTGAGGCCCTGGCAGAGGTTGCCCAGAGAAGCTGGGGCTACCCCATCCCTGGAAGTGTCCAAGGCCATGTTGGACAGGGCTTGGAGCACCCTGGGATGGGGGAAGGTGTCCCTACCCCCATGGCAGGAGGTGGAATGAGGTGACTTTTAAAGTCCCTTCCAACCCAGATCACTCTGTGATTTATGATTTACAGCACTTTCCTTTAGTTGGTTTGCTTACAGAAGTGGAGCTTCTCAAAGGAATTTTTCAGTGAATTATTTCAGTTTTGTGACAGTCACATCTTGCCATCATTTTTCTCCCTTAGATCTGTAGTCGTTTCACTTCGTCTTCTTCCCAAGCTGTTTGGAACATTCCAGCAATTTGGGAGCAGCTATGATACCCATTGGATCACAATGTAAGTAGGCCCCTGTCCCAACAATCTAGGGGGCTCTTTGGTGTCTAAAACCCTGTGAAAGGTGAAGATAATACAGAGTTCAGCATTCCTTAGCAGAACACATGCCTGGTGTAACTGTCGAGAACAGACTGACAGAACTGCTGGTAAGGGGACAGTGATAATCAGCAATTTTCCTTGGCCTTTTTGATGTGACATTTAAACATAGGCCCAGTTCTGTCTTAGACCTTTTCTGAATTAGGGCCTTTAGAACAGTTTTCATGGGCTCCACAGGGAGTGTTCTGTCAGTCCTACAGCTGAAAATAGCATTAGGAAACCTTAAGGATTGCAAGGAAGAAGAGAGTACAGTACTGGGAAATGCTCCTGAGATGGAAAAATGAATGTTATGTGTGTACCATTTTCCTGTAACAGCTGTCTGCTTCTTGGGGCTTTTCTCATCTTTTTCCTTTGAATTGCCACAGGTGGGCAGAAAAAGAACTGAACATGATGAAACTTTTCTTTGATAATTTGGTACACTACATCCAGGCAGTCAGAGAGGGACGACACAAACATGCACTGTAAGTACCCAGCTGACTTGGAGTGCTTGGTGTTTTATGGTTTTTGCCAGTGTTGCTGCTCACGTGTTCTTGTAAGTAAAGGCTTTCTCTAGGGAGATTTCCTGACTTCTACAAAACTCTGTAAAAACATTTTAAATAGCTCCTTTTCCTTAAACCAACTCTGGTGTCATTTTTTGTTAGAAGTCACGTTGAATATTTGTGTGCAAATAAAACATGAAGGTTTTGATATCTAAGTTAATTTAAAGTGATTTTGTGTACTAGAACTATTCAAATGTTTTAGTTTTAAAATTTGCCATTAGTCTTTGCATGATTTTTTTGTTGGAATACATCCATCTGCACTTTCTAATCTGTGTGATTAAAATCAGGTGTATATAAACAAGCAATGCAATTTCCAGCTCCCCAGTCCCAGAGGAACAGACTGTTCATGTTTTGACAGATGTCAAAGTCAATATGGGCATCCACATCTGAAAAATGTTGCTATTTATGGGTCCAATTTAACTTCTTCAAATCTAACTTCACCCTTTATATTAGATGTTGCTTAAGTGAGGAATTACTTAGGAAGGTGGGATCCTTTAAATTCAGGTAAAATGAGAAATTGTTCTGCTCCTTTTACCATCAAGCTTTTACTGCATAAATAGAAATTAAGTCAATGTTTTTATGTAAGTTATGAAAATATTTTCATAAAGAATATGTATCATTTGGAATTGGAAATTTAGAGTAGAAATATCAGCATTTTACAGCTTAGGGGGAAAAATAAGGTGGATCTTGCAAGGTGACAAAATGATACACTTGAATGGAACTGTAAGACAAAAAACCCCACTCCCATCCCCCTTCTCAATTCCCAAGGAAAAAAGGTTTTTTTCTAGTGACAGCTGTTGTGTCATTCTGCTGTTTGGGGTGGTTCTGAAGCATCTTCAGCTGGGGTTTGGGCCATACTCTGAACTAGAAATTCAGAAAGAAAGAAAGAACTGTAAGAAACAATCATTTATGCTTTTAAGAGGCACAAGGATGAGTAGGAAAGAAGTTACAGCAATAAACAACGAAACAAACATCCATTTTTTGTCCAAATTTTCATTTAGATACAGCCACAGTGCAGAGGTTCAGGTTCGTCTCCAGTTCCTGACATGTGTGTTTTCTACTCTGGGATCCCCAGATCATTTCAGTGAGTATTTCAGGTTATCTTACCACAAAACCACCCAGAGTAAGGCAAAAATACTTCTTAACAATCCATGTCAGCTTAATATGTTAGTTTAAACAAACAATTTAGAATAATCCCTGAGACAGTTTCAAAAGAAGGAAAATTTTCTGGCAAAGGCACAGAACCAATGTTGGAGTTCAAATTCTGTTGCAGTTCTGTAAAAACAAATTTTCATATTCTCTGTGCTGCAGTTTTTCTGAATAATAGGATTGTAGTAATTATGAAAGGAGGATAATACATTATGTACTTATGGTACATAATGGTTTGTGTCCATAATGAGATCTTTTACTGGAGTACTGTATTCCAAAAAGAAATAATTCTTCATATTTTAATACTGTCAGAAATTAATTTTCCTTATGAAGAATGAAATTACACTTTTTACAATTAATATTTGGATGGTCTCACTATAGATAGTCAAATTGTCATTTATGTGTTATGACCTGACAGAAATACTCTGATTTTTCTGTGTGTTCTTGGGTTTTATGAAATATTTGGTGTCATAAAAGAGTAGTTAAAAATACTTGCCCAATTGTAGGGTTGAGTTTAGAACAAGTGGACATCCTGTGGCACTGCTTAGTAGAAGATTCTGAATGTTATGATGATGCACTTCACTGGTTCTTGAATCAAGTACGGAGCAAGGACCAGCACGCCATGGGGATGGAGACGTACAAGCATCTTTTTTTGGAAAAGGTATGTGCACAGTTAATTGCAGCCTCATCATTCCAATAATGAAGAGAATGTTTCATTCCATTTCAACACTGTTTATTGCATTTAAAATTGTTTCTATGGAAATCATCTCTTCAGTAGTCCAGGAGGGCCCTGCTTGTCATGGAAAGGTTTTCCTGTGCTTGGAGAGAGGAAGGAAATGGATTTGTGGGAATTCTTTTCACAGTACAATTTACCTGAGTGCTTCTTTACAGATAGCCCACGTGTTCTGTCTGCAGCTGTGTAGCACTTTATTTCAATTTGGAGAAGAATCTTCACAAAACTATAGTTTGCTTTATGCTGTACAGCTCCACCTGACTGAAAAATGGACTTTTCTTTTTCAGAGGGGCCTATAAATATCAGCAATACAGCCACTGAAAAGACAAACATGCAGAGCTTTCTCCAGGGGGTTCAATTCCATCCATCTATTTTGACAGATGGCATTACAAAATGGATAGATTGTGCAAAAATTAATAAAATAGTAGTCTAGTTCTTTCCCAAGATTGCATAGGTTTTTGTCTGGTTTTGCACATGTGTAAGTTTTTTGGATGGATGTCACATACGCTAACAAGTGCTCCTGCTGATGATAAGTTAAGCAGTTGATGTTAAAATGCAATAACTCTTTTTCCTCTGCATTGTTACAGTTCAAATCAGTGGTGAAGTGAACTGTTCAAGCCAATCATAGTTGATTTCTTTATTCTATCTAAAACTCAGAGTATGATCTTTTTCAAGAGCAAGTCTATTTGATCTACTACATTTGAGTGGGATTAATAATAGCAGTGATTAGTAATAACAGTGCTAGTGAAATAAATACCCTGCAATTGCTCTGTGCTCCAGCTGTGACATCTTTTTGCATTTGTTTAGATGCCCCAGCTGAAACCTGAAACCATCAGCATGACTGGCCTGAACCTCTTCCAGCATTTGTGTAACTTGGCTCGGCTGGCCACGAGTGCCTACGATGGGGGCTCCAACTCCGAGGTGAGCCTGCCTCTGTCCCTCGCTTCTCTTCTCTCTGCCACCTGGGCATTTTGTCTCTCAGTGCAAAGACAGGAAACCACCAAAACCTGATACCTGTTGCCTGCATCTCTTTGTGCAGTTTATCATATTTTATCATAACTGAGCTATATCCACTGCTGAGTTTAAAAACCATGTTTGTAACATTTACTTATCTAGTGAAAAAGAGTCAAATGACATTCTGTTAGTCATACTTAACTCTGACTAGAAATGTGTTGTAAAATGTTATGTATTATATACTTTAGAAGCTTTTAATCCAGAGCAATTACTTCATAAATAAAATTATATTTAGAATATGTTCTCCAAATTGATTTGAGGCATTTTTTTTTCTTGCCATGAATATTGATTGTAGTTGTGGTTTAAAGCTTCATTTGGAAGTACTCCTGTTTGTCAGAAATGAAATTTCACTATTTTGAATTTCAACCAGTTCTCCTCATGTGTGACTTGGAAACTGTTTCTGAGAAACTGAGAGTTCTGTAGTAATTGGTGTGTGCAGTGATGACAGTGCAAACAGTGGAGAAAATGAGATATTGTTATGATTGAGTCAAGAGGTAAAAAAAAGTCTCAGATCAGAAAATCCTCACTCTCAGTAAATTAATGAGGCAATGTTTTGTTTCTGTGCTTGTTTTCCTTTTGGCCAACAGCTGTGTGGCATGGACCAGTTCTGGGGCATTGCTCTAAGGGCCCAGTCTGGAGATGTCAGTCGAGCAGCCATCCAGTACATCAACTCCTACTACATCAACGGTACCCACTTCCATTTTCATCCTTTTTTTGCTGTTTGAAATGCTTTAAAGAATACCCAGCACTATCCTTTTATTATTCTTTTATATTTTATTCTTTATCCTTTTATTATCCTTAGTATTAAAATGCGTTGTTCCAAAGCTGTGCCTATAAATTGACTTGAACTGGTGTTGCAGGTAAAACTGGCCTGGAAAAAGAGCAGGAATTTATTAGCAAGTGTATGGAGAGTCTGATGATAGCTTCGAGTAACCTGGAGCAAGACTCTCATTCAAGTCTGACCATCATTGAAAGAGGGCTCTTAATGCTGAAAACACACCTGGAGGCTTTTAGGAGAAGGTAAAAAACTCTATTGATCTATTTCGATGCAGAATTTATTTCTATTCCTCTTACCATAATGTTGAGTGTGTTAAGAGTGATTATTAATTTAAGGAATGGTTTCTTTGTGTAAAGGAAAGGCAGTAGGGAATAATTGTGAAAGGTAATAAATAAAGTTTAAACGGTTGCCAGAGCTGGCCCTTGTTCTTGTATAAAAATGTGTGGATGTGTTTGTGTTTCCCCATCCCTCACCAAAGAAACTTCTTAAAAGTTATTTTAATTTTATTTCAAACACAGCGAGGCTGTCAATAACTTCCTCTTACCAAAAAAATAAAACAGCATTTGCAGATTTTGTCTATCAAAACAGCATTTGCAGGTTTTGTCTTTCTTTCATTGTTCAGCAAACATTTGGATTAAACAGGCTTTGACAAAACCACTTTTTCCGTGTTTTTCCCTGCTTCCTAAGGTTTGCATATCACCTGAGGCAGTGGCAGATTGAAGGCACTGGCATCAGCAGTCACTTGAAAGCCCTGAGTGACAAACAGTCTCTACCTCTAAGGATTGTCTGTCAGCCAGCTGGCCTTCCTGACAAGGTGGGTGAAAATCCCTTTCCAGGCACAGCCTCCCTGCTCAGTGCTCCTAATCCCACAGCTCTCTTGGGAAAATAAAATCCCTGTTTCCTTTCAGATGACCATAGAAATGTACCCCAGTGATCAGGTGGCTGATCTGCGAGCAGAAGTCACCCACTGGTATGAAAATCTGCAGAAGGAGCAGATCAACCAGCAAGCACAGCTGCAGGAGTTTGGCCAAAGCAGTCGCAAAGGGGATTTCCCTGGTGAGCTCTTCCTGCCTGGAGCTTTTGCCTTTACAGCTTAAAAATGCCTCAGCTAAGCAAGCATTGTGATTTATTTTCTTAAGCTGTAGTTCAAATTAGTATCACCCTCTCTTCTAATTAATGGTATTGTTTTTAAGCCCTACCATTTATTTGAAATAGCAAAGAAATTGTAAATCCTCTAAGTCCTTGAATCTGTCTAAATTCCCTGTTCCAATAGATTTTCCCCCACATTATTTTGCTTCTTGTTGTTTGAAATGATGTTATTTTCTGTAAACTGGAGAGTCTGTTGCACACAACCTGATAAAATTTTACATTTCAATTTTACATTTCAATTTTACATTTCAATTTTACATTTACATGTATATCTTATGCTGTATTTCATCTGATTCATACACTTCTGTCTCTGCCGTTGAGTCAGAGTTTGAAGCCCCAATTCAAATCCATAATTTATACTCTGTATGGATGTATTTCAGTCAGGTGGAAGATTTTCCTTACTCCTGCAATTGCTTTTTAATTTATGGTCATTCAGTAGCAGAAATGATTCTTCATCCTGCTTTGAGGTTGCTAATTTGGAATGTCACCTTGCTTTGTACAGTGAATATGCATCCTCTTGTTGTTCCCTCTTTGTGTTTGTGAGTGAATGAAAATCCTGCTTTATCCTTCAGGAGGGTATTCTATTCCTGATATTAAATATTACAGCATTCTTAGCACTTATTGCTGTTCAAAGTGTTTTCTGAATTTTCTTTGTTTTCTCGGTTTTTCTTTCTCATTATAAGCATGAGTTAGTGTGTAATGAACAATTATCTGAACAAATTCTGTTCATGAACAGCTCTTTCCAACACCACCATTAGTATATGTTTAAACATGATTGAAACTTGCTCTTCACAGTTTACCAACTTCTAAAAAACCTGTTTTAATGAGACACAATGGAAGTAAACCAGACTGAAATTTGGACACATTAATTGCCTCCTTTGTAGAATCCTTTTCCAGCCACTCAGCAGAAGCAGTTTTAGTAAAGAAACTGTCTTGTTTTCCACCACATAGTAGTAAATATTTATTTTTGTTGTAACTGGCATTTTAGAAACACGTGGTCATCTTGGGCAAAGTGTGCTTGTTAGAAGAGAGGCTTGGTTGTCTGCACCAAATGGGATTTAATTCTTTATTTTTTTATTGTTCGGGTTTCTTGTTCAGTGTTGAGTTCTTTGCAGGGTGTCCTCAGTTTTCCCCTTCTGAAGTGGGTGTGACTTCTTTGGTTCCAACTTATATTTAAGTAAAATTAATCAATGCTTCTCTGACTTGGCCACAAGTGTGGGGTACCAGGGGCATTTTGTTGATGATCACAATCATTTTCCATTATCCTTCAGTGGCACAGTATCATTTACTACAAAATATGGAAGGCATGTTTGAATTTGTATTATAAACACTTTTCACTACCAAGTTAGGTGACCTGGTATTGCAAAGGTTATTTGTGAATACAAATGCAAATAAAGTAAATTTATGCAAGTAAATTTAGTTTATTTATACAAGTTTAAATTAGTTTAACGTAATAACCACTTTTCTTAAGTAAATGGCATCAAGATTTTGCCTCTGCTGAGGGGTGTACTATCAAAGCTGTGAAACTGAATCTTTGAATCCAGGATTTTGCTGAAATAGGCTTTTATCCTAGGTGGCCTCATGGGACCTGTGAGAATGATTTCATCTGGGCACGAGCTGACAACTGACTATGATGAGAAAACTCTGCACGAGCTGGGCTTCAAGGACATGCAGGTACTGCCAGCATGGGAGCAGGGGCCAAGGCTTGGCTCTGGTCTTCTGCAGCTGATTCTGCACCTGGGCTGGCTGGGAGCAACCCCTGGGGGATGCCAGCTCAGGACTGGAGTCTCCCCAGCTTCAGGGGCAGAATCAGGAGTGTGGCTGATGCTTTGTGAGGGCTGCCCTAGAGCAGAGGCTGGACAGAGCTGAAGAATAAAGCAGGGATTTATTAAAAGGATCTCCTCAATGGATCCACCTTGGGCAGCACAAGAGCCCAGCCAGGCCTCACCCAGGATGAACCAAAATGGTCCCAAAATGCACAGCCGGGCACGGGGTCTCTCAGTTTATCAGCTTTTCAGGGGTCTCTCAGTTTATCAGCTTTTCAGGGGTCTCTCAGTTTATCAGGGTTTATCAGTTCTGCTCCATTTGCATCTTGGAGTGAATTGTCCAATTACAGCTCCAGCCCATCAAGTCTCATCCTTCTTGTTCTTTCTCTTCATTCTGCCATTATGCTCTTGGGCCTGAGATTGGGATCATTTGTCCTTGGTTCCCAGCTAGAGAAGGAATTGTTTTGTCTCCCTACTCTGTGAAGAGAGCTCACCATCCCCTAAAATGAAGCTCAGACCCACACACTGAAGCAGCACAGAATCTAAAAAACCTAAAAGCTAAACCTGAGGCATCGAGTGCAGCTACACCATGAATGCCTTTAAGTGAAAGCAAACCCAGACTTCATTTGTGGCACTTGCTGAAAATGCTGCAAAGTCGGGATTTGACTACAAAACCAAAAATTGTCTTTAATTTTTGAATTCTGAGCCTTGTGAAAACATTGCATGCTTGTCATAAAGCTCCCTCTGCTCGCTGTGTCTGCTGCAGATGGTGTTTGTGTCCCTCGGTGCCCCCAGGAGGGAACGCAAGGGTGAAGGTGTCCAGCTGCCAGCCTCCTGCCTGCCTCCTCCTCAGAAGGACAACATTCCAATGCTCTTACTGCTGCAAGAACCTCATCTCACCACCCTCTTTGATTTGTTAGAGATGCTGGCCTCTTTTAAGCCTCCTTCTGGAGAAGTGGCTATGGAAGACAGTGAGGTAATTCAGAGTAATTCTGTTAGAACAATTGCATTGAAGTCTCATTTCATTGGATCTAGTTTTCCTGTGTAGCCTATTTTTCTCTACTCTGTTCAGTTGCTAGAGATGTTTTTTGCCTGCTCATTCACGTGGTAAAATCTTCATTATTCTCCTTTTTTCTTAGCAATAATATTGCTAAGATATTGCTAATATTTTCTTAGCAATAACAGAACATTTGAATGTTGTAAATACTGTAGAAGCTATAAAAGCAATTCTTAAGAAACAATATTGATTATTTAAGTTGACATGGTGACTCATAATGGGAATTGGCTTGAGGAAAGGTTTGTAAAGTTTTATTGCAAAAACCCAAGCTTGATCTTCTATGCCATCATTAGCTTGAGGGAAATTAAATCATATATAGTACATTTGAACCTGTAATTTATTTATAAGTTTTATCTGCATTTAAATATTTCAAAATATGTGGTATGATTTAAAGATCATGTAACTTAATTTCTTGCAAGTTGAGACCTCAGTTATCAGATCCTAATTATGGATTTAGTTATTGGATAGGAAACAGGTTCTTAATTACAAAGAAATAGGTTTTTGGGCTTTGAAATGTCTTTTTCTCAAAGAAGTTCACAGTAAGAATGGTTATGGTTTGGTTTGTCAGAGTGCAAGGTGTGAAGAGCTCCATCTCCATGCAGAGAACTTATCCAGACGTGTCTGGGAACTGTTAATGCTCCTACCAACGTGTCCTAATATGCTGCAGGCATTCCAGAATATTTCTGATGAGCAGGTGAACAAACCTTTACATGTTTATCTTTATGATACTTGAATTTTTTAGCATCCAGTGTTTTAGTTGGAATTTCCCCAAATAGGAATGTTACATAGTAAATCTGTTAAGTGTCCTGAGACAGGAATAAACCTAATAAATCTAAAACTAAACAGAGATGTCAGCTTAGCTCCCAAAGTTTGTTTTTATCATTTATTTTCAAAGTTGATTTTATAAATTAAAAGAAATTTAAGCAGTACTAATGATCACAATCTTTTTACTTGGATGGAAAGAGCAGTTTCTTCAGTTCAGCCTGGCTTTAACACTGTGGCTGTTGTGGTAGTGATTCTTCTGTACTCTATTCCCTCAGCTCATAGCATGGGTTGATTTCTACAGATAAAAATATTATTCTGCCTCTTTAAAAGTGGTTGAAATTGCATCCTAACAGGTTGTAGATATTACAGCTTTTTATGCACACATGCATCAAAATGTTGGTGGCACTTACAGTGTGATGTTTGCTTTCCTCTAATGTAAAATTATGTGTATTTCAGCATATAATAATGTTGCCTTTTCATTGTTCAGATTGTTAATCATGTATAGAAATCTGCTTGAAATTGTCTAATTTCAGGTAACAGAGGAAATTAAACCCCAAATAATCTGTGCGTGCCACTTGAAAAATCCTCTCCCTGAACTTTTAGATAGATGAGCATTACATATAATTGTATTAATGATTTTCTATCTTTTTTTTCATCTTTCAAGGGTAATGATGGCTTTAGCTGGAAGGACCTTCTGCGAATAAAAAGTGCCCATAAACTTTTGTATGCCCTGGAGATCATTGAAGCTCTGGGGAAGCCCAACAGGAGGATAAGACGGGAATCTACGGTAATTTCCTTGCACAGAATCTTCATTTTTCTCTGAACCAAAGCATAGATTGAGGATTTATTTTAGAATATTACAATTCTTGAGCTGCTTTTACAGTTAATTTTGTTTATCTTTAGGGAAGTTACAGTGATCTTTACCCAGACTCAGATGATTCAAGTGAAGATCAAATAGAAAACAGTAAAAACACCTGGAGCTGCAAGGTTTGTTTTTCCTACAGCATTCCATGATACCTAAGACAATTTTTCAAGAGAAATATAAAATAAAAACCCATTTAAAACATTATCTATCATAAAATCATTTCTCTCAAATTTAGGGATAACATTTGCAAGTTTTTCTGTGTTATCAGGCTTGTAAATTTGTGGTAGCCACATACCATTATTTCATTTGTTTTCATAAAATATCCAGCTGAATAGTTTGTAATTTATTTATTCACTTGTAAAGCTTAGGTTGGTATTTAACTGATCTTAGTGGTATTTCTGTATCTGCTTTTCCTCACATTGATTCCATCATATGCTTACAGTTTGTTGCTGCTGGAGGGCTCCAACAGTTACTGGAAATTTTCAATTCTGGAATCCTAGAGCCTAAGGAGCAGGAATCATGGACTGTGGTAGGTGTTCACTCTGCCTTTGTTTCCAGAGGAACATTCCTGATATTTGTAAGGACTTTTAATGCCTTGAGCCTTTGTTACAGTTATTTTTCTGTTGTGAAATGGATCCATTCTGTGATTGAAACCACCAGATTCTATGTAGTAGCATCTTTTTTTTTTGGATATTTTATATTCCTGGAAGAGCTTATTTTAAAAAAGAAAGTATACATATATTTCTGCTTTTTTATGTTTTAAAACCACCTTCTTGGTTTTCTATGGATTTTGGGGAGGGTTGTCTGGTCTTAAAATTGTAGAACTTAAAATGGTAGCTCATGGAACCTTAGAGGGGAAAAAATCTGGGTCCCTTCCTCAGGAATGATTGCAACTACATTGGTGTTACTATAACAGATCATACTTCTTTAAAGAAACCAAAAGTAGCCAAACAAGAATGGAATATTTATTTATTTTTGCTATTTTTTCTGCTTATTTTAGGAAAGGTTGCTATTTGGAGAATTATTTATCACAGTCTATTAGTAGCAAATTATTTATCACAGTCTATTAGCAGTAATCTGTTAATTATCTTTCCCTTGTCTAAGAGGCCAAGAAATACCATTTCCCTTGCTGTCAGTGAGACAATTAGCATAGTGGCTGTGGTGCTAATAAAGAACTTGTCAATAATGCACCTGTTCTGTAAGAATGACTAATAATCACCTTTTTCATTATTATTCTATCATTAGTTTGTGCTACATTCAAGTTACTTCTAGTTTTTTCTCCTTTATACCTTGCTGAGGTTTTCAGTTGCAAATTCCATCGCAGGCATTGAATTATGTATAAAATCAATCCCTCAAAATTGAAGATTTCTCTTGTATTTGTGGGGTTCCCTGACAAAGGGAGGAATGATGAATCTGACTCCATGTTTTTAGAAGGCTAAATTATTATTTTATTATATTATATTAAAGAATACTAAACTATACTAAAGAATACAGAAAGGATACAGACAGAAGGCTAAAAGTTAATAATGAAAACTCGTGACTCCTTCCAGAGTCCCAACACAGCCTGACTGTGATTGGGCATTTGTCACAGACATATTTTATAAAAAATCCTTTTGCTAGCGAGGATTTTTCTCCTGAGAAGCTTAGAGGCCTCAGAGGCAAAGAAAACCAATAATTATCTGCTGCTGTGGAATGCAGCAGGTGCATCTTTGACTGGTGCATGTTGGTTGTTTCTAATCAATGGCCAATCACAGTCAGCTGGCTCAGACTCTCTCAGAGGCACCAGCTTCTGTTATCATTCCTTTCTCTTCCTTGCAAGTCTTCTGATGAAATCCTTTCTTCTATTCTTTTAGTATAGTTTTAGTATATCATTTTCTTTTCATATAATATGTATTATAAAGAATAAACCAGCCTTCTGAAACATGGAGTCAGGATTCTCATCTCTTCCCTTGTCCTGGGAGCCCTGTGAACACCACCACAGTCATTAAGTCAAAACAATTCACATGAGCCCAATGAAACAACCACCTGTTGGACAAACAATCTCCAAACCACATTCCAAAGCAGCAAAACACAGGAGAAGCAAATGAGATAATATTGTTTTCCTTTTTCTCCGAGGCTTCTCAGCTTCCCGGGAGAAGAATCCTGGGCAAGGGAATTTCTCCAGAAAATATGACAGTGACAGATTTCTTTTCCTTCCCCTTCCCAGTGGCAGCTGGACTGTCTTGCTTGCTTGCTGAAGCTGATCTGCCAGTTTGCAGTGGACCCCTCAGATCTGGATCTGGCTTACCATGATGTCTTTGCCTGGTCTGGGGTAGCAGAGAGCCACAGGAAAAGGACGTGGCCGGGCAAGTCCAGGAAAACCACGAGTGACCACGTCAAGGGCCTTCATATCCCCAGGCTGACAGAGGTAGGAGACACACAGAGGTTCTAGGAGCTGTAGGAAACATCTCCTTTGCTAGAAGAGTAAATGTGAAGTCCTTATTTTAGTACTAAAATCATGGAGTGGAAAAGTTAGTGGTACTAATTGATTTCAGTAATATAACTGATCTCTTGCTTGTTCTCTAGAAAAGTGTTTGAATAGCTGTAAACCTGGCAACCAAAAGATGGGTTTTGGTGATTGATGAACACATTAATTGGGAATTCAGAATCCAGTGCTTTGTCCCTGTTTCTTAGATTTTGCTTCCTGAATTGATCAGTCCTTTTTTACAGTAGCATATTATTATTAACCTGTGTTTATAACATGAGCTGCCCTTGTCCTCGCTAAATCCATGTTGGATTCCTTTAGTAAACACTGAAATAACTTTATTAGGGATGTCTGAGGGAGTGTGAACTTACCTGCAGCTGTAAACCTTCCTGCCAGATTCCTGCATGCTGATTTCCTAAGGCAGGCTGAGCACATGGGGTATTTTGGCATCAGGGGAACATTCAGTGTAAATTGACTTTCTTGGGCACAGGACCAGCTGTGACTGCCAAAAAGTGCAAGTCTGAACTCTGAGCTGGAGCCAAACTTCCCCTTTGTTATACCTGGAAAGACCTGAACTATTCTATAAATATCAGCCTTTTTTGACAAAACAAATCCCTAAATCACCAGGGCTACAGGGAACTTAGCACATGTTATAAATTTTGAACATGTAAATGGTGCTGTTGCTTTCTCTAACTGGTTTTAAATTTTTAGTTGTCAAATGATTAGTAGTTTTGATTGCTGTGGATTTGATATTTAGTATTTTAAGATTTTCTTCACACTTGCATTTTAAAATTCTGTGTAGCCTGTCAGATTGGCTCAAGATGAATATTTTAAGAGAGTGGTTAGTCAGTAAAATGTGTTGATCAGAGAGGTAGGCAAAATTTAAGTGCCCAACCTCATCCTCAGCCCTGTCTCCTCAAACCTAAGGTTTTTAAAAGGCTGTGAGTAGTTTATGCTTTAAGAAAATACCATGTTTTTACTAAAAGGATTGAATAAATGGTTGATTTTCCTATTCAGTTGAATTGTCTTCTTTAGAAAATGAAATTTTAGCATCTAGACCTAGTCAGTGAAATGTGGGATTTTAGCTCTGCTTTAATAAAGCCAGTAAATTGTTAACTGTGAAGATGCTGTGATTTGCCTTTGGCCCTTCCTCCTCTGCACAGGTGGGTTTATTTAGATTCACACAGTGTGTATAATTAAAAAACAGATCAAAAACTTGTTGTTATATTAACTTTTTTTTTTTTTTTCTTTCGACTTCAATTTTTAAAGGTGTTTCTTGTACTTGTCCAGGGAACCAGTTTGATTCAGCGACTTATGTCAGTTGCTTATACATATGACAACTTGGCACCTAGGTACAAATCTTCTTCTTTTTGTGATAAAGCTGATGAGTGTGCGCATTTCCATCGCTGCTTTCCTGCAGGACCCACCCCGGGGCTCTCCCAGCTCTGCTCCCTCTGCCAGCCACATCACACACTGAGCCCCAGAGGCTGGAGATTGCCTTTTCTTAGTCACCTCCTGCAGTGGCAGAGAGGAGAGGGGTGAGAACTCTGTGCTCAGGGTGGAAGGCATGGCTGTGTAAATGATAAATCACATCAATTCTCATGCCAGAATGTGGGAATGGTCCTCACTCGGGGTCACCAAATGTGGTGGTGTGCTCAGGGGTCCCAGGAGGAGGGAAGAGATGAGAATCCTGACTCCATGTTTCAGAAGGCTCTTTTATTATTTTATGATATATATTATATTAAAAGAAAATGATATACTAAAACTATACTAAAAGAATAGAAGAAAGGATTTCATCAGAAGGCTTGAAAGGAATGGAATAATAAAATCTTGTGACTCTCAGAGAGTCTGAGACAGCTGGACTGTGATTGGCCATTAATTAGAAACAACCACATGAGGCCAATCCCAGATGCACCTGTTGCACTCCACAGCAGCAGATAACCATTGCTTACATTTCATTTCTGAGGCCTCTCAGCTTCTCAGGAGGAAAAATCCTAACAAAAGGATTTTTCATAAAATATGTCAGTGCCACCAAAATCCCTTCTTTGTTTTCTCCAGAGCATTCTTAATTTCAAGGCAGCATAAAGGAGAAATTAAAATAAATTCACTTTCATGTTGCTTAGTTGTCTGTCAGTTTTGACTTATTTTTCCTACCCTGCTGATACTGAAGGCAAAATCTGACCTATTGGAGATTTTGGTCCTGTTGCCTTTTCATCCTGGGAAAAGCAATTCTGTGTAAGGCTGCATTGTGGCAGGCAGAGTGATGCTGGGGAGGTCAGGTTTTTGTAGAATTGATTCCAAGTGATGGATAGTTGCTTTACTATATTTTTAAAAGATTGTTAAGGGCATTCAGAACATTTCCAGTCTGCAAGTGTGCTTAACTTTCACCTCTAGTTGAGTTGCAGGAAAAATATTTAAGTATATATGCTATATTTTTGGTTTCATAACCTTTTATTGTAATTAATAAAAATGGAAGTAAATAAATAGAAACATTTAAAGTTTGGAAATGTTTATTCAGAGTGTGGTTCCTTTATGAAGAAAACTAGATTTCCTCTGTATGGGTCAGTTCTTAGCTCTGACATCTCTGGCTTGGATAAAATAAAGAAGGGGCTGTGGGTACTTCTCCTTGGCTTTTAATCTTGTAGTCAGTAAAGCTTTATGGGGGTGATTTGAAGGTTTCTATAGTTTTGTTATTGTTGCTAATTTTGAATACTGCAAGCAATGAATCCTTTTAAGATGAATTAAGATTTTCCAAGTGGTTACTTAAGAGTAACTGTGTTGTGAATTGTGTGTACTTGTATTTCTGAGTATAATCTGTTATGTGCTGTGTGATAAAATTCAAATTATTTTCTCTTCTTCCCATCAGGGTGTTGAAGGCTCAGTCTGATCACAGGTCAAGGCATGAAGGTCAGTGCTGCAAAACAGCTGTGTCAGGAGCTAGTAACAGGGATGGCAAATTGATAATAATTCATTATTTGGGTTTATTCCACCATTAGAAAGATGGAAAATCGTTTTACTCCAAGGAAATAGCCCTGGTTTCTGAGTGCAATCCAGTCCAGGTTTTTTCCCCAGTCTGGATTTTCTGCGAAATCTGGTTCAGGTTTTTCCCTGAGCCGCTTCCCAGGAGAAATCCAGTCCAGTTTTCCTTCAGTCCTAATTCCAGGTGAAATCCGGGTCTGGGTTTTCCCGTTTAAGCATTCCAGAGAATTCCTGTCTGGGTTTTTCCTGCTCCTTTTTCTGGCTGAAACCTCACTGAGATTTTCCCAATCCAATCCTCTTTCCAGGCTAAATCCCATCTGGATTTTCCCCCATTCCTGCTCCCACCCCTCACCCCCAAACTTTATTTAAGACCAGGAAGGGGGGAGATTCAGTTCTATTTTGGGAGTGAAGCTGGGGCAGTGGTTAGAAGCATCTTCTGCTCAGTGAGTTTTTCAGCTGCTTCCCTCTTGCCAAAACACTTCTTCTTGGGCTTCTGGCAGAAATTCTGTGTGAGAATTTTCAGCTCAGGTTGCATCAATGAGGAGAACAGCAAATTGAGACAAATCCCACCCAGCACTTTATCCTGCATAAATAACCAATGGCACAGGTATGCAGGCAGGATCCTGTGGAAATGTAACACTTTGCAAAGAAGAAAATAGGAAATTCAGGTGGAAGTTAAGTAGAAGGTGAGGGGGCTACCAGGAATAAACTCTGATTGCACCTGAAAAATTAAAATTAGACCTTATTCCAAGAGCAGCTTTCTTTATTCTGCCATGAGGAAAAGCTTCATCGGCAAGACAGGTGGGGTCCTATTCCATAAAAAGCTGTTCTGGGCACCCCTGGACACATCTGTCATTGGGTGTTCAGGCCTTGTTTACAGGGAATAAATCCCAGTAGATATTGGCCCCAGAAATTGCTGCCATTCATTTGATGGGTCTGTGCTTGGGCTCCTGCTGCTGGCAGTCTCTCTCCTAAATAATCAAAGATGAAGAATGGTTTCTCTGTTGATAATTCCTTCAGAAAACGGGGTGTAGTCCTGGAAAGCATCCTAGCCTTTTTACCAGAGGAAAGGTGGCACTGGATGGAGTCTGAAGCACTGCAAAATTCTCATTCTAATTTCATTACAAAGACACTACCTAAGAATTTCCAAAGTTGTTTGGGGCTGCAAGGTGATTGCAATGGAACTTTTGTTTGAGGCAACGCAAATGTAGCCACAGAAATGAGTACAAAACAGGAAATAAATGTGCAGATGTGATGCAAAGCACCAGCTCACAGCTCAAGAAGTAGAGATTTAGGAAAGGACTGTGCCCCTCACTGGTAATTTTAATCTAATTGGATGGTCATCATTAGTACAGTGGTCAGTATTTAATCAGCATATTGATAAAACTCCTGAGGTTTTTTGTATCCTAAGTGCCCGGAGAGGTTTTGTCTTGCCTGTTACTGAAAAAAATGTCATTTTGGGTGTGCAGCCCTTCTGCCCAGGAAGCCTTAGCTGTGCTTACACCCTTTAGAACTGGCAGGTGCGATAAGTCAAAGGCAAATCAGAGTAAAAGGCTGCAATTCTGTCACTGTGCTCAGCCTTCAAGGGCAGCTCTGAATTTGGCTGCCTGCATTGGTCACCTGATGGCAGTGGCAGCAGTGTGGGATCATGAGAGTGATGTCCATGAAACAGGAAACCTTAAGGGACTGTGAGTAAGGGTCTCTTGGGAGCTGCACTCTCAAGTATCTGAAGAGCTGCAGCCAGTCTGTTCTCCTGCTGAAGCTCACAGTTTGGGTGCTGGAGTTACCTTGATAAATGGTGTGCAGTGCACAGCTAGGAGGGAAATAAGTGCTGGGTGTCAGGTGTAAGGAGCTAACAGATTTGTTAAGTGTATGTTTGACTCTAGACAGGCATGGCTTACAGTGGGGTTTGTCTCCTCCTGCAGTCACTCACTGTTCCATGTGGGGTTTCTCTCTCCTGCAGTCACTCACTCACTGTTCCATGTGGGGTTTCTCTCTCCTGCAGTCACTCACTCACTATTCCATGTGGGGTTTCTCTCTCCTGCAGTCACTCACTGTTCCATGTGGGGTTTGTCTCCTCCTGCAGTCACTCACTGTTCCATGTGGGGTTTCTCTCTCCTGCAGTCACTCACTCACTGTTCCATATGGGGTTTCTCTCTCCTGCAGTCACTCACTCACTGTTCCATGTGGGGTTTGTCTCCTCCTGCACTCACTCACTCACTGTTCCATGTGGGGTTTCTCTCTCCTGCAGTCACTCACTCACTGTTCCATGTGGGGTTTCTCTCTCCTGCACTCACTCACTCACTATTCCATGTGGGGTTTCTCTCTCCTGCAGTCACTCACTCACTATTCCATGTGGGGTTTCTCTCTCCTGCAGTCACTCACTCACTATTCCATGTGGATTTCTCTCTCCTGCAGTCACTCACTCACTATTCCATGTGGGGTTTGTCTCTCCTGCACTCACTCACTCACTATTCCATGTGGGGTTTCTCTCTCCTGCAGTCACTCACTCACTGTTCCATGTGGGGTTTGTCTCTCCTGCAGTCACTCACTCACTATTCCATGTGGGGTTTCTCTCCTCCTGCAGTCACTCACTGTTCCATGTGGGGTTTGTCTCCTCCTGCAGTCACTCACTGTTCCATGTGGGGTTTCTCTCTCCTGCAGTCACTCACTCACTGTTCCATATGGGGTTTCTCTCTCCTGCAGTCACTCACTGTTCCATGTGGGGTTTGTCTCTCCTGCAGTCACTCACTATTCCATGTGGATTTCTCTCTCCTGCAGTCACTCACTGTTCCATGTGGGGTTTCTCTCTCCTGCAGTCACTCACTCACTATTCCATGTGGGGTTTCTCTCTCCTGCAGTCACTCACTCACTGTTCCATGTGGGGTTTGTCTCTCCTGCAGTCACTCACTCACTGTTCCATGTGGGGTTTCTCTCTCCTGCAGTCACTCACTGTTCCATGTGGGGTTTCTCTCTTCTGCAGTCACTCACTCACTATTCCATGTGGGGTTTGTCTCTCCTGCAGTCACTCACTATTCCATGTGGGGTTTCTCTCTCCTGCAGTCACTCACTATTCCATGTGGGGTTTCTCTCTCCTGCAGTCACTCACTCACTGTTCCATGTGGGGTTTCTCTCTCCTGCAGTCACTCACTGTTCCATGTGGGGTTTCTCTCTCCTGCAGTCACTCACTCACTGTTCCATGTGGGGTTTCTCTCCTGCACTCACTCACTGTTCCATGTGGGGTTTCTCTCTCCTGCAGTCACTCACTCACTATTCCATGTGGATTTCTCTCTCCTGCAGTCACTCACTATTCCATGTGGCTCTTGGTGAGCTGGGCTCACTGCTGCTCCTTGGTGAAATCCAGCCTGGCTGACAGTGACCATTTGCAAGACTGGCTCAAGAAACTCACCCTGCTTATTCCAGAGGTATGGAATGGGGAGCTTGGTGCATTCCTAATTAGTGTCATTACCTTAGCCTTGCCATTCAATCCAAGACTTGTGGTTTCTGCTCCAAGTGGCAGGATCTGCTTCAGTTCCTTGCAGTGCTGGGTGAGAAGTGATCATTGGAAGCTGGCTCTGTGCTCAGTGACAAACCAGGTTATAAACTCTCACCTTTCTCCTTGGCTTCTGTTTGAAGATCATTTTTTCATTGCCATTTGTTGAAATTTCTGAGTAATTTGTTGAAATTTCTGGGTGATCCCACCTGACTTGAATTAGCTGAAGTGTACTTCCCCCATTATGTTTTTTACATTACTAGATTTATTTTTTTACTATTTATTTTTCTATAATTAGAATCACAAAATGAGGTGAATGAGAATTGATACCAAAATCTTTGTCATGACCAAAGATTGGTGATGACATTTTTTACTAAAGCTAGACCAAATTTTTACTAAAGCTAGACTGATTTTTTACTAAAGCTAGACTGAAGATGGTCTATAGGCTTAAATGGAATAAAGGCTTAAAAATTGCATCAGTTATATTCACAGTAGATTTTTTTTTTTGTATTTATTGGTGATTGCTTAAAGGTGCAAGGGGGACATGGTGTAATAATTCTTATCTGTTGTTTTATTACTCAAGCACAGAAAAATCTTACAGGCTGGCTCCATTTAAAATCCCTGGAAATGAGAGTGCAAACTTCCAAAGCTTGATTACAATGTGGATATTTTTATTAATAAAATGAAGAAGAAAATAGTTTTTCTAGAGAAATTAAATTAATTAGTACTTATGAAAGAGTAAGGGTAAATTCAGGATTCACGTAGATTTCCTTGATTTGCCTGATGTGATATTTTCTATTCTAGTCCCTGTAATTATTCCCATGGAAAATACATAACTTGAGACACAGGACACAAAGAAATGATCTTTTTAATTAGAGTAGTATAATTTGCATTTTTCTGTAAGCAGTTGAAATGCACATTATTTGTAATCCCTGCTTTAGAAGGACACATTCAACCCTGATAACCTCTTGGATATTATGAGAGGAATTTCTATACCTATGAAAGAAAAACATACAAAAGAAAAAATCTTCCAAAGAATGTGTGTAATGATGCAATTTCCTGATTTTTCCTAGACTGCAGTTCGCCACGAGTCCTGCAATGGTTTGTACAAATTGTCTCTCTCTGGCCTGGATGGGGGAGACTCCATCAACCGCTCCTTTCTGCTGCTGGCTGCATCAACCTTGCTAAAATTTCTCCCTGATGCTCAAGCTCTGAAACCAATTAGGGTAAGAATTTAAGAACTGACAAGACTTTCTCAAAGATAAATTTAAAATTCATATTAAAAAAGGAAAAATTTTAAAATCAATATAAAAAGTAAAAAAAATTAAATTATTATTCAAAAGTAAAAAATTTAAAATTAACACTAAAAAGTAAAATATAAAAATATAAAAATTAATATAACATATAATAATTTAATACTATATATAAGACAACAAAATATTGGTTCATTGTTATTTTATGTTATGTTATATTATATATTGTTAAGGATTTAAGTCCATAACAATATATTATATATAATATAATATATTTTATAATATCATATAATATAAACATATAAAATATAAAAACTAAACATGGTAGCACATTATTGTTGGGTCTGACATACTGTTTCAGATACACAGAGATATGAAGGCTTCTGGTTTAGATGTTTCCAGAAACTTTCCAAAAATGGTTAAACTGTGACACTGCAGTAATTTACCGCTTGGCTGTGCCTGGAGAAATGCAGCACAGCTTTTGGGAAGTGCTCTTGTTTTCAAATTTCAGTGTCCATGTACACAGATATTTTTTAAAAGAGTTAAATTAAAACAATCTACAGAAGATTTTTAAATATTTATCTGCTTTTTAGGAGAGTTTAAAATTAGAGATGTATTTACCAATTGAAATCAACCCACATTTTTCATGTTTTGTCCAGTCTAATCCTGAATGTTTTTGTGGTTTGCAGTGGGTGGGATGAACTCCACACTATTCTACAAATCTTTTACAGGTCTGGCAGATCATCCTGACAATTTTTCAAGAGAATTAATAAATATTGCAGAAGAAAAACAGAGCATACACTGTTACCATTGTGAAATACATTGTTCTTATACTTACCTTAGAGGCTTGAAGAAAGTAATTCTCTTGTAACACAGTTACTGTGCCTTTTTAATAGAGTTATTTTGTGTTCTACTTCAGAACAAAAGCAATTTCTCTCCACAGATAGAGGATTATGAAGAGGAAGCTGTGCTGAGACCTGGTTGTAAGGAGTATTTTTGGCTGCTGTGCAAACTGATTGATAACATTCACGTCAAAGATGCGAGTCAGGTAGGTTTGCCTTGCATTCATACCAATGTTTATTGCTTTTAATTTGTGTCTTCAGACATTTGTTCTTAAGATTTGGTGGACTGAGCAGCTCTTGGATGTTTTCCATCTCCCAGTTTACTCTGTACTTAGTAGCTCTTGGAAGTTTCAGGTAGTGCCTCTGTAGAGTAAGAAAGGGGATTGTTATAACACACAAGGTGAACTTAGTTGAAAGTCACAGACATGAGAATAGTGTAATTATCTGTGATAATTACACTGTTGATAATTCCAGTGTGTTCCAAAGAGGAGCTAATCAAGTATTTGATTAAAGCTGAAAGAGTTAAATTCAGTTAACAGCCACTTAGCATAAATCAGAAAACTTACCTGAGAGCATGCCTGAAAATGAGTTTTAATTATCTCTGTTTTTCTGTGTGCAGTAATAACATTTCCTCCAAAAGAAGTCCATAATTCTTTCCCATTTGTGTTCCATTTTCTTTCTTTTCAATCAGACAACCCTACTTGATTTGGATGCTCTGGCCAGACACCTTGCTGACTGCATTAGGAGGTGAGCCTAACCCCCAGCAATGTCCCTTGTTGTTGGAGTGTGTTTTTTAGTTTGATTTGTGGTTTTGTAGTCTCTCTGTGTTTTTCTCCCCCTGTTTTTAGAGTGACACAGCCCTGCCTTTGTTATTTAATTGAGCCAGGTCGTTTATCTGTTTGTTACTCAGCTACTTCCTTGCCAAGTTTCAAACCCCCTTCCTTCCCCCCTATCTGTGGGAGCCCAGGACATCCCTCTGGCTGTCCAGGAGGGCCAGGACCCCTGCCAGGGGCTCAGAGACCCTGGCACAGAGCCCAGAACACCTGTGGGTTTGATTATGACCCATGGAGCAAATTACCAGCCTCACATGAAGATCAGCAAGCCACAACAGTTTAGGTAGAACTATAGTGAAGTTATCACAGGGTGGAAAAGTAGATTTTAGGGTTTCTGGTATGGGGGTTCAGGGGGCAGGATGGAGGGATCTGGGTGTGTCCAGCCTTTCTCCTTCTTCTTCTTCTTGGCCTCCATCTTCTGCTGTGATGTTGGCACTTGCAGATTGGTTTAGAGTAGAAGCTCACTGTCTAACATGGGTGATAGGTATTGGAGAGTAATTGCAAACATTGTACAGGTAGTTTTTAGTATAAAGACATAACCCCACCCCAGGGGCAGGCAGAGTGCCTGGAACTGTCCTGCTGGACAGACCTCAGCAGGGCAGGAGAAAACTTTTTATAGATAAGGAACAATAAACAACCTTGAGAATGAGAACTGAAGAGCTCTGACTCCTTCTTCAAGTGCTGGGCTGGGAAAAGAGACTTTCTAACTTTTGTCAGGGTCACTCTGACAAGCCAAAGATCCTGACACCCATCCAGTTGTTAACCCTTCCTATCCCAAGCTGTTCTCCTCCCTTGAAATCCTTCATTGGTTTATACACCTTGTATTCCCCACCTTGTGTTCCACCCCCATTTCTCCTGATGGGTTGAAGATTGTACCCTCCCCTTTATGAGCCATTGTTTGCCATGTTCACTGGGTGCATTGTCAGTGGGGCAGAGCTGTGACATCCCTTCTTGTGGTGGTGTTCACAGGGGTCTCAGGTTGAGGGGAGAGACCAGGATCTGACTCCATGTTTCAGAAGGCTGAGTTATTATTTTATGATATATATTATATTAAAACTATACTAAAGGAATAGAAGAAAGGATTTCATCAGAAGGCTGGCTAAGAATAGAAGGGGAATAAAAACAAAGGCTTGTGACTGACCAGACAGTCTGAGCCAGCTGGGCTGTGATTGGCCATTAATTAGAAACAACCACATGAGACCAATCCCAGATGCACCTGTTGCATTCCACAGCAGCAGATAACCATTGGTTACATTTTGTTCCTGAGGCCTCTCAGCTTCTCAGGAGGAAAAAATCCTAAAGGAAGGATTTTCCATAAAAGATGTGTGTGACACCTTCTCTGCCTGTGTGTGCATCTCCAGCAGGGAGATCCTGGACCACCAGGATGGGAACATCGAGGACGATGGGCTCACAGGGCTGCTGCGCCTCGCCACCAGCGTCATCAAGCACAAACCACCTTTCAAATTCTCCCGCGAGGGCCAGGTGAGCAGGACCCTGCAGCACCACTGAGACATCAAAACTGGGCCTTTTTCACCACATTTTGATTGCAGGGGTCAATATATGGAAGTTTGTCATATTTCTAGCCTTAGGATGATGGGCAAGCCCACACATATTCCTTTATTAACAAGCAGCACATACAGTTCCTTCCCTTTCTATGTAATTCCAGGGTAGATTCTTCCATCCCTGAAGTTTTATTTATTTTCATTTCTTGTCTTTAAATGTTTTTTTCTATTGATCAGCATTTACTGGTTGAAGTCCTTAACAACAGCTAATTTTGACCAGATCCTGGGCAGTCTGATCTAAAAGTAACAACCCCTGTGCACTGGCAGAGATCTGTTACAAGATTATTACATTCCACCTCTAAGGTGCAAAAGTGCTGAAGCAGGGGAAGTTTGCTAAAAAACTATTTTATTTCTATTAAAACTATTTATCTGTATTAGCTATTTATTTCTATTAAAACTATTTTATTTCTATTAAAACTATTTATTTGTATTAGCTATTTATATTAAAACTATTTTATTTCTATTAAAACTATTTATTTGTATTAGCTATTTATATTAAAACTATTTTATTTCTATTAAAACTATTTATCTGTATTAGCTATTTATTTATATTAAAACTATTTTGTTTCTATTAAAACTATTTATTTTATCTTTAAGAACTGCATTGTCATAAAAAAAGGCAAATTGTGTGTAAAAACAATTTTAGATTTATTTTCTCTAGGCTCTACAGAACTTATTATTGGGCCTTTTCAGCTGAAAAGTAGGCCCTGGTGTCTAATGATGTTGTTTATATCTTGGCTGTTTATTCTGTTGTTATAAAACAGCCCTGAAGGTTTGATTGTCCAAATGTGACACTGCTGACAGCATTTGAACAGACTGCCTCTGTTGTTCTACTGGATAAGTGTATTTAACTTAGGGAGAGCTTGCAGATTAAATGAGAGTAAGAATTCAATTCACAGAATGCAGTGGTAGAGGAGGATGTGGAAATTAAAACAGAGGAATACAAAGGTCAGGTTTATGTAGCTTGAATGTATGGAAAGCTTAAGAAAAACTTGAGAAACTAGTCCTTAAAAGTTACTGAAAATCCATGTCTTGTTTGTCAGGTTATCAATCATAAAACCAGTCATATTTTGTGATTCTTTTCCAACTGGTATGTTCCTCTTTAGACTATAATGTGGTTACAGTGCACTTTATGCAGTATAAATTGTTGGAATTTGTGATTCAGAACTTGTATTCAGGTCAGAAAGTTCTGCATGATAGAGGTCCAGAAAGTCAACAGAATTTCCTAGAAAATTGTTGATGTATGGTTCATGTTTTAAGAATACATTCAGGCTGCTCAATGTGCCAATTTCATGTTTTCCAGGAGTTTCTGAGGGACATCTTCAACCTCCTGTTCTTGCTGCCCAGTCTGAAGGACAGACAGCAGCCCAAGTGCAAGTCCCACTCCTCCAGGGCTGCTGCCTATGACTTGCTGGTGGAAATGGTGAAAGGCTCAGTGGAAAACTACAGGCTGCTCCACAACTGGGTCATGGCTCAGCACATGCAGTGTAAGAACCTCTGGAGTGTTTGTGGCCGCTAACTCTGCTCTGGGAATTCACTTCCTAGCTCTGCTGTGTATTCCCTGTCACCTGGAGCGGTGGCACACACGTGTTGGCATCTTTTGCTCACCTACCAACGACATCCCATCATCATTTCCATATCACCTGTTGTTAAATATTACTATTTAGAGTGTATGGTCCTGTTAAATGGCAGGTACACACAGGTAACACTGGATATTACATGTTTCACCCTCTTGTGCTGGATTTTAATTTCCCTTTTTCCTTTCTGACATGAACCATGGGATATTTATATATAAACCAAAGTGTGGAAACTACATGAAGGAATTGGAGTTCTGAGCAGCCCTGTGATGTTTTCAGAGCCTCTGGTATCATTGCAGTTGACTTCAGTCTGTACCCAGATATGTGCATTTAGCAGTTTTGCTCTGCCTCTTGGCTTCCATGCTTCCTGCCTTTTGGAGCCACAGTTCCTGTGTATAATATGGAAATCAGCAACATTTCAAGCTAGTTAATATTTTATCTTTGGTTTGCAAATCCTCATTATGCACTTTTAGCTTTAGCTAGATTTCTTTCACATGCCCAGTTAAAATTTCTCTCACCTGAGGTTCTGTAATTTATTATAATGTGTGGAATTGATTTTAGTGCCTTACAATTCAGCGAGCAAAAGAGAAATCTGATCATAATAATGCTTTGTGTTCTATTCTCTTATGCCTGGGGCCTTCCAAGGTCTCCTGTGCTCAGAAGAAATATTATGAAGACTATATTTTATGAAAATATTGGATATTTATGTTTGCTATGAGCACGTTATCTGCTGCTGAGGGTGTCTCTATCTCTCCAGGTGCAATCATTTGTTTTTAACAATCAGTGTAATTCCTCTGTAACATTTCCCACAGTTGTTACTTTCTTTCAAACACTCTTCCCTAGATTGTTAGTTCATCCCAAGTTCTCCAGAGCCATCTGCTCTGTGCTCCTGCTCCATATCCAGCATTTCTCACTTGCATGAATGTTAATTTTATTACAACTGCCACAGTGCTGTTGTCTCTGTGATGTGCACCCAGCACAGGACTTGTGAAACCTCATTTGTTTAAGGGCTTGTTATTCCATTGTTGTGATCCAAAGATTATTGAAACTGGGCTTTTCCACTTTGTTATCCCTGTAATCTTACTGGTCTTCAAAACTCTTGTCTTAGGTCTATCCCTCCATCCTTCTTAGGAGAAACATTAAGGGAAATACTAGAAATTTCCATCCTGGCTTTGGTTTTAAATCTGTTTTCTTGGCAGGGAGGGCTCCCAGTTCATTCAGGATGATCTCACTGAAGAGTGGATTTAGGTATCTTCAGTTGTTCATAGAATTTCTTGCAGTATTTTGGAGTTTTGCTTCTTTAAAGACTGATAAAACCTTTCAGTTCAAAGAGTAGGTGCTTCACTTCCCAGCAAGTTAAAGATCATGTCTGGTGTTACCAGTGGAGCAGGAGCATCCTCAGAAGGTGGAATATAAAGAAATGCATGGTCATTCTGAGAGGAAAAAATTCAGCTTTAGTTTGCTTAAAATAGAATGTGAACATGGCAAGTTTGGTTTCAAGTTTCCCCTTCTCTTCCTGAGAAAAAGCTGGTTTCTATAACAACAGTGAGGAATAAAGAAGATAGACATCAAGGAGCCTCAAATTTGCCTTTCTAGTTAAGATCCATATGGAGAAGGAAAAATTTTATTACACAAATGAAGTCAGTCACTTAAAAAATCCCAGGCTGGGGAACACAAGGTCATCCTGAGAAAGTCCTTGTCAAGTTGCTGAATGCTCTTTGTCAGATGGAAGGAGGTGGAAGATCCTCCCAGCTGCTCTGTGAAGTACAGAGGAGTCAATGATTGCTTTGCAATTAGAGCTTGATGAGCTCTAGGCAGGGAGAGATGCTGAGCCCTTCCATCAGAAAGGGAGAATTAGGAAGCTGTCATTCAGGGATTGCAGTTAAGGGAGGGAATTTGGCATTATTCTGCCAGGCTCATGACCTCCTTTAGGAGGTGAAATGTGCAGGGGAGCTTTGTTTCAACTGGCTGACCAGCCCAGCTAACCTGAGGTCACAGCACTGAGGTTTGCTCAAACAGGAGAATTAAATCTCTTTTCTTCCCTCCTTGGAGCTTCAGGGCTAAGAGTTGTTTTGGTGCCAGTGCCAAAATGAAGATTACAACCATTATTTGTTGTGCAACAGAAACTCTTGAGCGTCTGGTCTCTGAAGATGTGAGGATGCCAAATATTTCCTGAATTTTTGTCTGATGGTGTGGATTGAGAAGAATCCCTAATGAGCCTTTCATCTGTGACAAAATAATTGAGGATTTAAAGTTTCAGTCTTGAACCCCACATAGCTTTTATGGATTGTAAAATAAATCCAGACTATTTTTGGGGATTTTTTTTTTCCTCCTTACCTGAACATATACTTCAGCAGAGGTGCTGAATTATTTGTGGGACACACTGTGCTTTCAGAGAATGACATCTTTGGGGATGAACAGCAAAGCTGGATGCATTGCAGGGCTTTGTGTCCAACTTCTTGGATACCAAGGAAGATTGTCTAAGCTGGTTACCATCTTCCTGACTGGCAGATGAGAAGAACTTTGCCATTCTTCTGATTTCTTGGCAGCCATGTCAGAACAAGGCTCATGAAAGAGTCACTCAGCCCTGCCAAACTCGTCTGGTGCCTCCCTGTGTAAGAAATCCATCCCTACATCTGGTATGAAATTCAGAGAATAGAAAGCTTGGAAGAAAAAGAAAATGGCTTTTTCAGTCTGATTCACTTGACATTTGGAGAGCACAGAGAGCCCCTTGCAGCCCAAAGTGATGTTGCAGGAAGGCTGCTGCTCTATCCAAAGATTTAAAGATTTTCCTGAGGAATATTTAATCCATTTTCCTAAAGATCAGGCACAGTCTGGCTCATGCCTGTAAATGTACTGTCACCATGGTATTTTCTGAAAAATCCCTTTGCCAGGATTGCTTCTCCTGGGAAGAATCAGAAGTCTCAGAAAAGAATGAAAACAATAATTACCTGATTATTGTTTGGGAATGTGGTCTGGAGATCATTTACCAACAGCTGCATCTTTGATTGGTTCCATGTGAATTGTTTTTAATTAATGACCAATCCCCATCAGCTGTGTCAGACTCTGAGGAGTCAATCATGAGCTTTTATTATCATTCTTTTCTAGCCCTTAGATGTATCCTCTCTCTTTCTGTAGTACAGTTTTAGAATAGAATAGAGATATCAGCCTTCTGAGAACTTGGAGTCAGATTCTCCTCTCTCACCTCATCCTGGGCACCCTCACAACACCACAATGTACAGAGCATAACCAGTGACATTTTATTCCCGTGAACATGAAGCTTTTCATTGTGTTTGTATTTTTGCAAATTGCCCTCTGACCTGACTGTTCTGCTGCCTGTGTGATTGCTGCTTTTCACAGCCTCCCATGCCCCTTACAAGTGGGATTACTGGCCCCACGATGACGTTCGTGCCGAGTGCAGGTTTGTGGGCTTAACCAACCTTGGAGCCACGTGTTACTTGGCCTCCACTATCCAGCAGCTCTACATGATCCCAGAGGCCAGGCAAGCAATTTTCACTGCAAAGGTGAGTGGGGGGCTTGGGCAGAAATTCACATTCAGAATCCCTGCAAATACTGAAAAAATACAGATTGACTTCTGAGACTTACATCTAGGTAAAGATTATTGCTTTTTGTGTAGTTGGATGCTTTTGCTCGTGTCTTTTCAGTGAGTTTTTTCTGAAATATTTAATGTAGTAGGTTCTTAAGGTGACAGTGAAATCAAATGTTGTAAAAGTCATATTTCTGTTGCTCTCATGTAGCTTGGTTTGGGTTTATGGGAATATCTGTTGTTTCTTAACTGCTGATTTGTCATTTTGTTAAGAAATGTTTTTTCATCAATGTTTATGAAGTCCCAGAGCATGTTATCTCGTGCTGCCAGAAGTGCAGCAGGTCCTGTAAATGATCATTCTTTGGTTGACTTCCAGAAGTTCAATATTATCACTTTTATCTCTTTATTGTGAGAGAGAAAATATCATTGTGGTCCCTGACATCAGCAGGGCACATGGAGTGTGTGAAACACCCTAACTGGCAGTGACCTCATCATTTTCTGTTAGTGTTTATTGCTGGTACTTGTCATGTAACTTCTGGATTTGCCATTTATAAATGCAAATAAAAAACTAAACAAGGGAGTGCAATTAACATTTTATTTAAAATTCCATATTTATTACTGGTCTGTACAGGAAATGCATTGTGGGAAGGCTGCTCAGAGCCCTTACAACATCTGTGAATTAAAAAAAATATTCCAAACCCACTAATACTTTGTAATACTTCCCCAAAAGCTCCTACCAGCAATAAATTTTTAGCAAGTAGAGTTATTTTATTCTCAGGTTTAATGTTGACATGCCAAAAAAAAGTGTAAAATAAGTATAAAAATTCTAAATAGAAAATAATAGACTGTGTGTTCCTGTACACAATCATTTTTCTCAATGGTTCATAATAAAGTAATTGGGTTTTTATTTGGCTGTTACATCTATTTAATGTATGTTTTTGGAAATAATAAGATCAAGTCTTCTTTTATTAATTTCTGACAGTATTCAGAAGATATGAAACACAAGACCACTCTGCTGGAACTCCAGAAGATGTTTACATACCTAATGGTGGGTGTGAAAGAGGGTATTTTAGAAATTGTCCTATTTTAGAGGTTCTTTGTACATAGCTCAGGTGAATCCATTAATTGCAGAGGTGTTGGGGAGGTGGTGATCAAAGAAAATTCATTATTTTTATTATTTGCATTTTCCTTGCTCCAATATTTAAAGATTAATCCATTGAAATACAGCAAAATTCTGAGATTCCAGGACCAAACAAAATTTAAGCAGTTGCCAGGTGTTCACTGCTGTTAAAACACTGAAACAATTCTGAAATAATGAAAAAAACCTGAGGAGAGTTGAGTGTCTTGACACTGTTTTTGTGTTAGAAATTCACAACCACTTTGAAAACAAGTGGGGAAAAGAATCTTGACTTGTAATGCCTCCCATGAATCATAGAAATTATTAAATTAGGTGTTCATTAAGCAGAAAATAACATAGGAACAGAAAGTCATAGCAAGACTTACCATTTAAATCTTGGAGAAAGCCTTTTTTCTAAAAAAGGCAATATTTTATTTTTTCTATAAAAGGCAATATTTTTTTTTTTTCTATAAAAGGCAGTATTTTTTTCTATAAAAGGCAATATTTTAATTTTTTTTCTAGAAAAGGCAATAATTTTTTTTCTAGAAAAGGCAATATTTTATTTTTTCTAGAAAAGGTAATATTTTATTTTTTCTAGAAAGGCAATATTTTATTTTTTCTAGAAAGGCAATATTTTATTTTTTTTAGAAAAGGCAATATTTTATTTTTTCTAGAAAAGGCAATATTTTATTTTTTCTAAAAAAGGCAATATTTTATTTTTTCTAAAAAAGGCAATATTTTATTTTTCCTAAAAAAGGCAATATTTTATTTTTTCCTAGAAAAGGCAATATTTTAATTTTTTTCTAGAAAAGGCAATATTTTATTTTTTTCTAGAAAAGGTAATATTTTATTTTTTTCTAGAAAGGCAATATTTTTTTTTCTAGAAAAGGCAATTTTTTTTTTTTTCTAGAAAAGGCAATATTTTATTTTTTCTAGAAAAGGCAATATTTTATTTTTCTAGAAAAGGCAGTATTTAGAGGAGGTGCTGCCTTGCTGTGCATCCTTAAAAGAGAACAGAGTGAGTGAGTCCTGCATTCCCAGTGTGCAAGGCAGTGCAATGGGGATGGATTCTAAAGAATTGCTTTGGACTGCACATTCTTTGCTCTGGCTAAACACATCCTGTTGCAAACTGGATGAAAACATAGAGGAGTCTGAATGAGAATTGAGCACTTGGCAAGATTTAAGTCAGCAATGTCCAGAAATACATAAATACAAGCTGATGTTCTCACATTTTATTTTGTGTCTGAACAGATATGCAGAAGGTGCTCATGTCACATCTTCAGCCAGGATATTTTATTTTAATGATTCATTTAATGGAGTTTTCCTAAATATTTTAATACTTTTTTAGTAGTGATATTTTACTCACTGGTATCATGATAATGGTTATCAATTAGCTAAAAACTGCTTTGCATTTCAGCAGAAACGTTGAAACATTTAGGAAATGGTGTATGCAGAAGATTGTAAAATTGTATGTAAAAGATGTCTTTTTTAAAACAGATACACATATATAGGTGTGTGTGGTACATCTGTGTAACTTGAAAAGGAAAATATTGGGGTTGATTTGGTTTTGTTTGGTATTTTTTATCCAAAGGAAAGTGAATGTAAGGCCTACAACCCAAGGCCTTTCTGTAAAACCTACACCATGGATAAGCAGCCCTTGAACACTGGAGAGCAGAAGGACATGACTGAGTTCTTCACTGACCTAATAACAAAAATAGAGGAAATGTCTCCAGAACTGGTGAGTTATTAAGAGGGAACAAAAGGGAGCTTGAGAACTTAGGGATTTGCTCAAATTTCCTTGACAGAATTAATTTATTCTTTCTTTCACAGAAAAACACAGTGAAAAGTTTGTTTGGAGGTGTTATCACAAACAATGTCGTTTCTTTGGTAAGTGCTCCTTCTCTGAGCTGATCTTTTAAAGACAATATCTCCTCACTTGTCAAAAAAAGTGATCTCATTGCTTTTCTCTTGCCTTTGTTCAGGACTGTGAGCATGTGAGTCAGACAGCTGAGGAGTTCTACACAGTGAGGTGCCAGGTGGCAGACATGAAGAATATTTATGTGAGTAATGCCAGCCTGAGATCAGTCTCAGATCTCAGCTGCAAAGGGCACAAAACACTGGCACACACTTGAAGATGGCAATGCTTTTTGTCTGCACTCCACTTTTGGGCTGTTTTGAGGTTAATGTTATGAGGTAATTTCGTTTCAGCTTTTCACTGCTGTGTTCCATCAGCTGGAGCCAGCAAGAGTCATTGGCTGTTGGTTTACAGTCAATAATCTCTATTTACTTGTTTTAAACATGATGTGGTCATTTTATATGAGAACTGTAAATGTCAAAAGATTTAACATTTACAAGTACTACTGTTAATGAAATTAATTTAAAGCCTACACCAGCATAATTCTGCATTTTCAAGCTTTTTAAACAACCATTATTTCCACAGTTGAAATTTGAATTTAACAGATTTGAATTCTTGGAGACAGCTTGGAATATTGAGTACCATTTTTAAGTTGGTTCCTTAATTCTGTATATGGGTTAGAAACTGTTTTTCCTGTCAAGCTCTTCTCTTAGTTCAGGTGTGTGCTCTTCTGTAAAAAATTTTGGGGCTTTCTTTTCGTAACTTATGGAAATGTTAATTAAACTCAGAGATTGAAAGGGAGGGGTTTGGAAAGCAGGCACGGGGTATAAATATCCAAGATAACCTCCTTTTTTTTCCATGTAGGAATCTCTTGATGAAGTAACTATTAAGGACACCTTGGAGGGTGACAACATGTACACGTGTTCTCACTGTGGGAAGAAAGTGCGGGCTGAGAAAAGGTGTGGCCAGAGAGAAAGAAATATTCCTAATGGTTCTTTTTAGTAAATCCCTGGAATTCCACTGGGAGTAACAGTAATCCCTCAGATGGAACAGGACTCTGCTCTTTCATTCACTTTATATCATGTTAGGCCTGTAAGGATCCCTGTGCAAACCAGAAATTAAAAGGAAATCAAATTTCCAAAGCCGAGAATCCAAAGTATCTTAGCAAAAGACACAGGAAAATGTTCATGACCTTTTTTAATTAAAAAACCCCATTAATTGGTACCTTTGGGAACATTAGTCCTGGGTTTAAAATACTAAATACTTTCAGAGGTTGGTTGGTTACTCATTATACAGGATAATTGTTTAGGTCTCATGTCACCTTGAATTTCTTAATTAAAATTTGTAGCTTTAAAAATGTTTCCATGTTTTGCAAAGTCTACTTATAAAGAGAAAATAAATTAAAATTTTATGTTGTCTTAGTATTGCAGCTAAGAAATTCCTTTGTTAGAGTTGGAAAACCTGGTTGTTTTAAGTGACATGGGTGAGAGAGTAACTTACTTGAAAACCATGATTGCAAATGTTATGAGATTTTATGCAGGAAATGTTCTGCCTCTGTCTTTTGGAAGATGGTAACTCCCTGCAGTGAGGGGATTTGCATTGTTGAATTCATTCATGGCTTATTTTATGATACTATTTTGGAAAGCTGGTTCCTGCCATATGAGTGAATTTGCTGTTTCTTCCAAGGTACAATGACAGCATAAACAGAATTGTTCAATGGGCTAAATTTGACCTTCCTGCTGCCACTCAGTCTGCCCTGCTCTGGGGCACTGAATTTTATATTTATGTCTTAGCAACAGATCTCCTATGTTACACTTGAAATAAATGCTTCAAATCTCTGTGGAAATCCAATTCACCCTCCTAAGCTTTTGTAACTCATGTTTGTTTGTGATCCTCCAGGGCATGTTTTAAGAAACTACCTCGTATCTTAAGCTTCAACACCATGAGATACACGTTTAATATGGTGACCATGATGAAGGAGAAAGTCAACACCCACTTTTCATTCCCTTTACGTTTGGATATGACACCCTACACTGAGGATTTCCTCATGGGAAAGAACGACAGGAAAGAAGGTTTGCTCATGAAATGGATTCAGCAAGCTTTGGCTCTCTGTCTGTGTTACACACTCTGTATTTATTTGTGTGTTCACTGCCTGTATACAGAACAGAAGCAAGTAAAATCAAACAGAACTTCAATCAGCCTATATTCCCAAAGTCACACACTGTATTTCACATAAGAAAAATGGCCAATTTTTGGTTTCAAATATTTTTTAATTTGAATTAATCTTATATTTTCTTCATAAAGTAAGAGAGGAATTGCAAATAATTGCATCCAGTTTGTTGCTAATGTTGAAGTTTGGGTGTTAGGAAATAACTGATTGAATATGGTATTGAATTCTTTCAGGTTTTAAGGAAGATGGTGGTGTTTTAGTTTACTGCATTGTTTTTTTTATCTTTTTATTTTCTTCCCTAGTAAAGAACTGTTATCCCTGCTCCCATATCTTTTGCCTGAGAGCCCTCTTAATTTAAAATTTATAGCAATTTGGAGGGAGGGGGTTACATTTTCCATTTCAGGGGAGGCTCCTGCCTTCCTTAGCAAACACATCTTTCAAACCCAAGACAGGAAATAACTGATTAAATATGGTGTTGAATTCTTTCAGGTTTTAAGGAAGATGGTGGATATCTGAAGGAAACTGAGAGTTATGAGTATGACCTGATTGGTGTGACAGTTCACACAGGAACAGCAGATGGGGGCCATTACTACAGTTTTATCAGGGACATTGTCAATCCTCATGCTTACAAAAACAACAAGTGGTGAGCTGTGCCATTTCTGTTTCCATGTTTTTAATAACTAAAGCTTGTTGGCTTTGTTGGGTGCAGTTATACAGGGGATGCATCCTGTAGGCTCCTCTGGAAAGCACAGGATGTTGGAATTTGATAGTTGTAAGGATATTGATTTATTGGCCTGCAGATCAGGAGCCAGGAGGGTTTTGTGGTCCCTCAAACACAGGGGTGGCAGGGAATGCTGTGCTGGCCTCAGCACAGCCAGGGATTGCTTCCTGATGGGACTAGATTGGAATTACTGCAGCACAGAAGATTTCCTAGATTGTCCTTCCTGAAATCTGCTTGGTGCCTTGGCTGAGGATCCAGCTACATTTCTGGCTGGAGAATTTGGGGAAGGGGAGGGACATGGGCATGGGAAGGGAGGAGGGAGACAGAAGAAAGCAGGGAACACTCTGCCTGCTGTGTTTGGATGTGGTATCTCCATTTCTCACTGGAGCCCCGGCATGGGAGACAAGGTTTCCTCTCTCCCTGTTCTCCAGAGCATTTCTGGGACAGAAGCAGCTCCTGACCTAATCCCTGCTCCAGGGGATCCCAGCAGTGCCTCCTTGTTTGGTGTTATTGGAAGGAAGCCACTTTGGGACCAGGTTTTCATTTGCTGGGATCTAAACAAGACATGAGAAGTGAATAGGAATATTTCAATCTGAGGAATCCTTGCAAGTGCTCATGAGGCTTTATTTGCCCCTGGAGATGAGCAGCAGATCTTTGAAAGCCTCTTCCTGCCTTGCAGGTACCTTTTCAATGATGCTGAAGTTAAACCCTTCGACTCTGCCCAGCTTGCTTCTGAATGCTTTGGTGGAGAAATGACTGTAAGTTGGCACCTGAATTTTTGTCATGTTCAACTCTCCCAGTGTCTGGTACAACCTCTTACAGCCCAGCTCTTTGTATGAGCCTTTAAAGGAAGCTGTCAGAAGTACAGTGCAGGTATTACTAATGAAGCAAAGTTAATTAGTGAAGTGTCTCTCCAAAGAAGAGGTATTTCTGTACTAAATCTGGTTTTTATCATACCATTTATTCAGCCAAAAAAAAAAAAAAAAGAGGAGTCTGAAGCTGATTTAGGAATCAGCTTTTTATCATACCATTATCATACCATTTATTATACCAGGTATAAAAAAGCTAATTTAGGAATCCTCACTTGGGGTGGCTGCTTAGCTCAGACCATTGATGAAAAAATAATTACTTCAAGCTTAGGTGTATTCTAGGAAAAAAAAGGGGCATTTTGATCTTTGTCTATGTATTATAACTTGTATTGTATTATGCCTTGTGTTATGACTGCCTGTGACATCAGTTGGAATATTTTTACACATTATTAATACAAACAACACTCAAATGTTCAAAGGTTGTGCCTGAATTGATCATTATTTACAGCTGTGTACAGGATATAAAGCACATTATGGATAACACAGTATCTTACTAAAACAGTTCTGGGCATAAGACAACTTCTCTTGTCTGGGAAAGACAATATGCTGAAATAAAACCAAAAAATTCCTTTGTTTGGCACATGATAAAATACCTTTAGATGCCTCTAAAGAAGAGGTGTCAGTGAGATGGATGAGCCAGGAAATTGCTTGGGATGGAGGCAGAATATTGCACAGTAGCTTTGAAAATTCAGAATAGGCCAGAGAAGAAAAAAAGAAACACGATTGCTTTGAGCAAGAACCAAATTGTCAGCAACCCTCATAAATATAATGAAATAAATGTGCAAGTGAACTATCACAAACTGTTAGAAACTAAAGCATTAAAAACTTGCAATTAATGGTTTTGCTTTCTTCTTGACAGACAAAAACTTATGATTCTGTTACTGATAAGTTTATGGACTTCTCCTTTGAAAAGGTATTTCTCTTCCAAACCCTTGCTTTGCTGTATGATTCTGTTTCTGATTTCATGATTTCTCTCTCAAAGCAAAAATGATACAGATGTTTTTTTCTCCAAGACACACAGTGCTTACATGCTGTTTTATAAACGGATGGAGCCAGAGGAGGAAAATGGCAAAGACTACAAATTTGATGTTTCATCAGAATTGCTGGAGGTACAAGTTGATTTGTTTTAACACCAATTTTAAAACACTCTAGGAGGCCCTAAACACATCAGAAATCTGAATAAACATAGGAAAGCAAAAATAATTTCAAGCACTAAGGTGGCAGTCCTTTCATTTTGGTGTCTTCCTTAGGAGATGCTCATGGGATAGGAAGGGAATTAGGACTTACATTTTATGTGAATTTTGGATGTTTTCTTATTCTGTCCTATATATGGGATAAATCCCTTTTTGCCACTTGGAAAATTTCATGCCCCTGCTCCGTCTGGCCAGAAGTGTTGCTTCAGCATCTGCCACATTTTAGGTTCTTCATTGAAAATGTCTCTCCATTCCTAGCCAGCAAATCAGATCATGCTTTTATCCTTCTTGGTCTTAAAAATATGAATCGATTTTTATCAGAGTTAAATGTTTAAACTGTATTGCTGTGAAAATCACTATGAATTGATGTGATCAAAACCATCACTTTAGAGAGAGGAACAGGGGACATGCAGAAATCCTGTTCTGGTTTAATAATGGAGATTCAAATCTTACTCTATAGGAATTTATCAGAAGTTCTCAGAGCTCGTCAAGCTTTGGGTTAGACTTCAGCTGTGCTTCTTTTTAAACTTCTCAAAATTTTAGCCCAAAACTCTGAAGAATTAAGTTGTAAAAATGAGGCCACAGAAAGAGGAGAAGGTTTGAAGCTCTGTTCTGCAGTCCCATGGCAGGCACGACCAATGCTCACTGTAGTATGAATAAAACACTTTGAGCCAATTCTTTCAACTAAAGAAAGTGCTCTCACAAAGATTTTTTTTGTACTGAAAAAATTTTGTGGCTTTTAGCCTTGGAATCATTTAAATATTTTTAAAATCATGCTTAAGTAGTGAAGTAAACTGCTTTCTTGTGTCTGATGGTAGCATTTTTTCTTCAGTGGATATGGCATGATAATATGCAGTTCCTTCAAGACAAGAACATTTTTGAACATACATATTTTGGGTAAGTTTTTCTTTTAAAATGTAATATTAATGCTTCTTTTCTTCTTGCAGATTATCATTGTTTATTTTAATTAACAAATAAAATTACTGACTCTAGGTTTATGTGGCAGTTGTGTAGTAGCATCCCAAGTACACTACCAGATCCAAAAGCGGTTTCTCTGATGACAGCAAAGGTAAGAATTTCCAAAGACTCTCATCCTCTCTTAACTGTTTCCTTGTTGACAGTTTAATTCATGCATTCTAAATTAATGGTTCCATTTTTTTTTCCAGTTAAGCACTTCCTTTGTACTAGAGACATTTATTCATTCAAAGGAAAAGGTATTCCATTTACTTGTAAATTCTCATTAAGTAGCTGCATGAATCTAGTGAAAAGCAGATCTGTACTTTCCATTTTAAAAGTGGGACTTTGAGCTCTAAAATTACTATATATGATGCAAAATTAATGTTTAAAGTGTCATTTACTCATTTATAGTGAGCACAATGAAATATAATGTGTATGTAAAAGTGTATGGACTGGTATTATCTGTAGGTGCAATGTATTATTAATTCATAAAATGGTTATTGTTTATAATTCTTAAGATTTGGTGCTTTACTGAACCATTTAGAAATGTGTAAAGATTATGCTGAAATTCATTATTTGAAGTTACAGTTTTTCCTGTATTTCTTTTTACAGCCTACAATGCTTCAGTGGATTGAACTGTTAACAAAACAGTTTAATAACAGTCAGGCAGCTTGTGAAGTAAGTGACTTAGGAACTCAGCAAAGTACAAACCAACTTTCTATATATTGTTTAACTTTCCTGGAGGTTCGTATCCCTGGAATATTTTGGACTATGAACTGCTGTATTTGGTATATTTGTGCTCTGTGAGATGAAATTCATCCTCTCTGATTATTGCAGATCCTGGGGAATGACTTAACTTTTATTTGCAGAAACCTCTCTTGAGACCACAAGCCAAAATAATTTTGTCACTGGAATAAGAGAGAGCCAGTGTCACAAACTCTTTATTTGATTAATTTTGACATAGTGACTTGTGTAGTGAAGACCTGCTTAAATTAACTCACACAAGAGACATGGAAGGACAAAGAATTTGCTGTGGTCTTGTTGAAAGCAATTTTGAGATATTGAAGAAAAGTTTTGAGTGTTTCTGTGATAATTTAAATGTACAAGGAGCCTAGCACAGACTGTGTCCTGCCTTAGACTGTATTCAGTACAAAGGAGTTAAATCCATGATGCTTTTATAAATTGATTCAAATTGGATAAATTATGTGACATTCAGTATTTGGGTGTACATTTGTCTCAGTGGGGTGTAGTCCTGAGATGTTTGAGTGAAGACATTTAATGTAGTAAAGAATACTCAAGTACAATTAAAAGTAAGAACGTTGACTCTTCATTTTAAACTGTCTTTCCTTGTGACTCAAACAAAATTCTGGGAGTGAGAAGACTGAGCTGTGTTATTTGCTGAGTCTGACTTGGAATGAGTCATTCTCTGTTAGTTTTATACTTTTTGGGTCTCTGGAGGCTGTGAGGCTTTTCCACATGTTAAAATGCAAAAGAGATCTAACTTGGGAAGCTCTGTTTAATCCTATCACTCTTGTGAAAGTTTCTTCAGGTTATACTTTTTTGTAAGCATAGTTTTTATGCTGTTGACATCACTTTGCAGGATAAGTGTGTTCTTCCAGGTAATTTTCTAATGGCATGCAGAGCACAGGGATAAGAAGATACCAGATATAAATTCATATTGCTGTTTACTGCCATTGATCTTTATTTCTTTATTCCTTCATGCACAGAAGACATTTTAGATTTCCCTTGGATTAAAACTTGCCTATTCCTTAATAATAGTAACATCGATTTCTCTTCAGACTTTAATATCATGCAAAAGAGAAGATTGGACTAGAGCAAGTGTGGAACAAAACTAACACAGTATGTATCTTCTGCAGTGGTTTTTGGATCGTATGGCTGATGATGATTGGTGGCCAATGCAGATTCTAATAAAGTGTCCCAATCAGATTGTGAGGCAGGTAAGAAAAAAGTTCCTTTCCAAGTCAGGTGACTGCTTGAGCTGTGAGCAGAAACAGCCTGGTCTGGTGGCTGATTCTGCCCGTTTCAGTGAATACCTGCATTGGCTGGAGGTGTTTGGCCACGGGAGTGGTACTGTTTGAAACAACCCCAGCACAGCTGTACAGGCAGCAGCACTAAAGCACAGTAGATGCAATTTAAGGTTTCTGCCACTCCCTCTTGATCTCTACAAATCTGAACGCTTCACATTAGAAAAATGGTTTTTTTCTGAATTAATTCAACAGTAGTTCATCAAGCTCTGCCGTCAGAAAACAAAAAAAAAAGAAATCAAGCTGTTTACATTCAGTACTCCTCAAAGCTCCAGTTTGACACTTGTGTAGTAAATTTTTGTGGGTAGAGGTAATTTTACAGTATTATACCACAAAACTTTGTTAATACCCTTTTCTGGGAATACTTTAAAAAACCCCCTATATTAGTAGCATTTGGACTTTCACAAATCCAGCTGTTAATAATGTCACTTACAAGTGTTCTTTCTTTGCAAGTTGTTCAGGTATAAACTTTAACAGTTACTCTATGTCACCTGAATTCTTCAATTGGATTTCTGGCTATTAAAGTGACATTTCCATGCAGACCCATACAGAGTTTTTGGATGCAATGCATCAGTAAAAGAATATATTTCATGGGAAAACTCTGTGCAAGGTAGGCAAAGTCTTCTCATGAATGCTTTGCAAATAAAAATTACTGGAAGGAATTTCCTTCAAATTTTCACATGAATTCTATGAGCCAGCAGCAAAATTAAAAAGCATCTTGCCAAAAATATCAAAATGTTTTAGGCAGTAGAGGTAGAAGGAAAAAAGCAGAGTCATGTTTGAGTGCACACCAATATTAAAGGCTGGGTTTAGGGTTCCTCCATGAGATCTGTTCATAAAAACCAGGTTTGGCTGTACTGTTAAAATTCAATCTCAGCTTTGTCTTTCAAACTTTGAACCTGTGAGGAGCTGGCAGTAGGACTTGGAGACAGAATATTCTTTGCTTAGGAGTGACACATTGTCCTTTTTGTGAAGGACTGAGGGTGTGCAGCTCATGCCCTTCTCTGCTTGCAGATGTTCCAGCGCTTGTGTATCCACGTGATCCAGAGGCTGAGGCCAGTGCATGCTCACCTGTATCTGCAGCCAGGAATGGAAGACTGGTAAAATAAACCCCCTGCCACCTTCTGGTCATTGCTGCAGCTGCTTTTATTGATCAGTCACTCAAAGCAGTCATGGAAAGCTGGAATAATGCTAATTGTTCTTCTTTATTCTGCCCAAACTGCTCGGATTTATTTAAAAATACCAGTAAGATTGCAAAGGGCAGTGTCACATGGTTTGAAACATTTGCTCCCTTATGGTCTTTGTTTTTCCTATCACTTGGACAGTGCAAGTGTAAATCTCAGTGCTCAGACTTGAGAATCCTTCTATGAATTGGATCTGGAGGCACAAAGGTGGAAGTTTTTATTTGTACATCCTGTAAGAGAATTTGGAGATCAGAGTTTAATCCTATAACTAAATTGCAGGTTTCTTGGATTCTCCTTTGCTCTGCTTATCATCAAGAAAACTGTCACTTTATCTCCAATTACAAGATACTTAAACTCTTTTTGATACATGATGAGAAGAAAAAAGTGGTTTTTCTTTCACCTCTTGTGTTAAAGTTGTGATTGTGCCAATAAATTTTCCCCAGAGCGAAAATGGCAGAGTTAGTAATAACTATGCTGCCATATCAAAATTCAGGACGTGAAGGTACAATTTTCATGGCAAAAAGCAGAATTGAATTTGCTTTGGAAGCCTTACTTGTGTCTGTGACTTGGCTTTGTTCAGTGACAAGGTCCAACCCTGAGCAGATGTCTGAGGCTGAAACTCTCATTAAGTAGCTGTATGAATCTAGTGAAAAGCAGATCTGTACTTTCCATTTTAGAGGTGGGATTTTGAGCTGGAAAATGACCATATGTGCTGCAGGGTTAATGCTGAGAGTGTCTGAGGCTGAAGGTGGATGGTGCTGTTGTGTTCAGGAGGGTGCCCTGCCTTGGTTCCATAGCTACAATTGCATTCCCAATAAATTCAAGCAAATCAAGAGGATGATTTTAAGTAGGAGATCCCCAGTACTGTTGTTCTGAGAGTTCTTTTCCTGAGCAGCATCTTGATTCACAGCACCAATTTGATCAACTCTTCAGCATTTCAAGTGCCTGACGCTCCCTCGGGTTGGGCTGTTTGTCACCCAGGCTGTGGCCAAGGGCAGTGAGGGGTCTGAGAGCAGGAATTGCGGCGAATGCTCTGTTGGCACTGGCTCAGGGTGGCTCTGTGCCGTGTGCTGTGTGTGCCATGGGCACGCTGGCTGTCGTTGCTGCAGCTCTGATGACATGGACGGGCCCGTGGAGGACATGGGCAGCCGCTCGTGCGTGACGCGCTTCGTGAAGACGCTGCTGTCCATCATGGAGCACGGCGTCAAGCCCCACAGCAAGCACCTCACCGAGTACTTCGCCTTCCTCTACGAGTTTGCCAAAATGGGAGAGGAGGAGGTGGGTGCAGCCCTGGCTTTGGGCAGGTGCTGCTGGCTCTGCACAAATGGATTTTCAAATAATCCCATCATCCCTGCGTTTTTCAGAGCCAGTTCTTGCTCTCTCTGCAAGCCATATCCACAATGGTCCACTTCTACATGGGAACCAAAGGGCCTGAGAATGTAAGTTGGAGTATTTTATATAACGAGAGCTAATCTTGCCTCTTTTACATCTCTCATCATTACTGCTGTGTCTTGAAGCGTCTTTCAGCTGTTACATTAAAATTGCTTCACTTCCACAATTGTTTTCAATGTTTAAGTGAATAGAATAGTTAAAAAAATATGTTGACTATTATTATTTAGTATAGAAATAGGCACTGAGTAAAAGCAATTAAAGTTGCCCTTAACTTGATACTAATGGTAATGCTATTAACAGTTGATTACTTACTCCTGTTGTACAGCTTAGGTTCGTAAATTTACCTGCTCTTTTTGTGGAATAGACCCTATCTTCAGCCAGCCTACCTCTTGCATTTGTAAATACAATTTTGCTTGTGCAAAGTGCATGTTTCAATGTGAGGGTCAGTTGATTAGGTACTTACCTGCTTTGGTTCATGCAAGTTGATGGAGTTGTTTGCTATAAAGGGCAGGGTAATGCAAAGGCCTTTGAAGTGAAGGCACAGAATGTCCACACTGAGGTTCTCTGGATTTTCCTTAGCCCCAGGTGGAAGTGCTTTCTGAGGAAGAAGGGGAGGAAGAGGAGGAAGAGGAAGATATCCTTTCTTTAGCAGAAGAGAAATACAGGCCTGCTGCCCTTGAAAAGATGATTGCCCTGATTGCTCTTCTGGTGGAACAGTCTCGCTCAGAAAGGCAAGAGCTTCTGAAAAAACAAAATCAGTTTGGAATTTACAGTTCAGAAGGGAGTCAGAGATATTGTGGGTTTGTCTAAGGGTTTTGTTGTGGGCTTTTTTAGCAGCATAAATAAGCTTGTGTATGAGCCCATGATATTTTTAATAACTTAAAAAGAGACTGTCATTGTCCCACACCCAAATGAAAGACCTGGGTTAAATACCTGAACACATTCAATTGGCCACATTTGGTTTTCTTTTGTTATCTCAGTCAAGTACAGCTTTTTTTTTGTTGTTCAGTTTGCATCAACATCTTTATTGTCTCTTGTATATTGTGATACTGAAGGGTATGAGCTAACTCTCAGTCCTGAGTGTCTCCCTAACCATAATAATGGCTGAAATAAAATGATAATTTTCTTTTGTGTTGTAGGCATTTGACCTTGTCACAAAACGACATGACAGCACTGACAGGAGGAAAGGTAATCAAGTTAAAAATGGCTGCTCTAGCCTGCCAAGCCCTCTGTGCTGTGTAGCTGTGGGCAGTGAGCTGGATCTGCTTGTTTCTTGCAGGGTTTCCCTTTTTTATTCCAACATATCCGTGATGGGATCAACATCAGGCAAACCTGCAACCTCATTTTCAGTCTGTGCCGCTACAACAATCGCCTGGCAGAGCACGTGAGTAGCTCTGGAGCTGCTCTTTGAGACCTCCTCTGAGCAGTCTCATGGGGTAATTGGTGTTATTTTAACTGAATAAACACAAGTCTAATGAGTTTTGTGTGTTTTCTGTTCAAGATTGTGTCCATGCTGTTCACATCTATAGCAAAGCTGACTCCTGAGGTATGTAAACACACCACCTGTCCAGTAAATAATCTGTGGTCATATTTTCCTGGTTTACATCACAGAAATAATCCTTTGCTCATCAAAAATCTTGCATGGAAGATGGAAGTTTTTGTGCCGTTGAATGAAGTCTAACTGCACTGTTTGTGGAATTTTGTAAAACAGAAATTTGCTGTGCCACTTGGGATGAAAGTTTTATTCAAATCAAGTAACATTTCTAGATTCTCCACCCATAGGAATTTCTTTTAAAAAGTTGGTAACATTAAAGTATTGTGTGCAAGAATAACTGGAGATAATTACTTATTATCAGACTCTTCAAGATTTGGGGCACTGTTTTGCAGTTCTGTGCTGGCAAACACATTTCTCATTCAGAGTAAATTCCTGCCCTGGTAATAACAGAAATACTGAGAGTTCCAAATGGATTCCAGATGCAAAATGTATAATTATACTTGTAACCACTTTGTTGAAACGTTGTTAAAAGCTGGATGAGTCTTGGCAGTGTAAAACCTCAAAATGAGATGCTTTTGGATAAACTTCCCAGGATCCATATTCCATGTTATGTAAATACATTAAAATGATAACTTATCCGAGCTAGTGATAGAAACCATGATAAATGGGTGAATTCTTCAGCAATGAAGGGCTTGATGCTTTCCTTTTTCCAGAATAATGTCTCTATTTCCTATAAATAAATACATATATGTATATTTCCTGTAACTTCTCCTAGACTGATCCTGTCTCATATGATCCTGTTGCTTTGCACTGACTGTAACCAGAGGCTTAATTTATAGCTATATATGGATTATGTACAGATTAAATAGTAAGGGATTAAAGTATTATAAATGTTCATGTCTGAAGTTCGTAGACAGACACTGAGATTTTTTTAAAATACTCTTAAAAAAAAGGTGGATGAAATTAAATAGATGAAATTGAATATTTTTCCCCTTTTCTGCATTACAGGCAGCCAATCCTTTTTTCAAATTGCTCACCATGCTCATGGAATTTGCTGGTGGACCTCCAGGAATGCCACCCTTTGCTTCTTACATTCTGCAGAGGATATGGGAGGTACAATATGTAAAATAGAACAGAAGCTAAATTTTCTTTCTCTTGTTGGTTCTTTTATGTCTCTTTTGCTTTTTGTTGTCATCATTCCTTCATCAGTCCATGATTTTTTAATTATCATCCCTCTTCTGAATAAACAGCAACAGCCAATAGACATTAAAAAGTTCTATTGTAACTTAATGGCTCTTCCTGTTTAAGTTCAAATTTTAGTTTATTGAGAAATTAATTGATTCATAATAAGGGCCTAGAATGCTTTTTCTAGACAAATTCCACATTGTTTTCTGTCATCCTTTTGCAAGGCCTGTAAAATGTTTCAACACCCATCATTTGGTTGTGGGTTTTTCTGGCCTTTTATGTACAGATTGCTTGAATATTCATTTGATATTTTTGGTTCTCTGTAAAATGTCCATTAACACTTTTAATGCATAAAATAGTGCCAGACTGAGTCTTCTGGATAATTGCTGTGTGCAGGACCAACCTGGCTTGTGTTTCCAAATGAGAGAGACTTTTGAACCAAATGGGCACAGGGGTGAATTCCTTTATCTGAGTCACAGATGAGCCATTAAAGGTTTCTGTTCACCTGCTGCTCTCTGAGCTCCTGGTACAGTTCAGTGTCTTCATTCCTGGCTGAGAACAGCATGGCCAGCCTGGAGGCTGCTGAGCACCAGCTCATTCCCTTTAATTCCCTTTAAAAATGGGGCTGGAGCACTCTGGGAGGGACATGGATTTGCTGTTCCAAAGGGTTTCCTGTGGTCAGGAGAGGCTGTAGGATCACAAGTGATGTGATGGATGAGTTCACACAGCACATCTCAAGGGGCACAGTGACACCCAGCTGGTGACACAGGTCCAGGGATATAGATAGTGCAGGCAGGGATGTGAGAGCCAGCAGTGAATGCACAGACTTGTGGTGTAGGTTCCACTTTCACAGCCTCTCCAGCTTCTGGAAGTCATTAAAAGTGATTGAGCTCTGCAGACACTGAGGAATGATTGTATCTTTCTTGGACATTCCCTCCAGCCATTACCCAGGAAACCTGACAGAGCAATTTGTCATTTCTAAATAAAGGGAGGAGATTGTTCTTAAGGTGTTTATTTTTAAAACGAGATGAAAATTTTATAAGGAGAATTATGGTCGTGTCAGCTGCTCATGTTCTTCAGGTGGAGTAGGGGAACTGGGAACAGCTTCAGCAACCCAATTACTAGCTCTGGTTCCTTAGAGTAAAACTTCTTCTTGTCTGGGCACCTGGGCCTTGAGGTAGAAAGAAAGTAGTTTTTAAAAACTAAATAAAAGAACAAATGACATTTATTGGCCTCATGTCAACAGATTTCCAGCTACACAGAGCCAGAAAAGCTCAGGAAGCTTTGTTTTCTCCTTATTCTCTCAAGGTTTGCACAACAGCATTCATTGCCTTTGGAAAGAACTGGATGGATTTATTCCTTGAAATTGTATATTCAGTAAAAAGGCAGTAGTTACCCTCAGCATGAAGCTGTGTGATCATCTTTGCATAGCATTTATTTTCTTTTCACGTAACTTATAAATATACTGATTCAGTGTTAAGGCTTTGTGTTAGATATTTTTAAAAAACACTTGCCTGTAAAGACAAGGTTGTTCCATCTTGGTGCTTAGTATTTCAACTCCTAAATATCTCATAATATGCAGAAAGAATAAGCAGAGTAATTTCCTGGGCTTAGACTGAACTTTGAAAACTCTGAACAAGGCTCAGAAGCACAAACCAGTGAAATTTAATAAGGTTTTCTTTGTGTGCAGAGCAGCTCAGTCTTGCAGGAGCTTTGATAGCCCTAAGTGATTTTAAAAAGAAACGTTGAGGGTGATTTTAGGGGTTTCTAATACAATCAGTGCATAGTAGGAAGATGAATGTACTCCTTTTGATCCCCCCTCTGCTGCAGGTGATTGAGTACAACCCCTCGCAGTGCCTGGACTGGCTGGCTGTGCAAACCCCTCGCAACAAGCTGGCTCACAGCTGGGTCCTGCAGAACATGGAGAACTGGGTCGAGCGTTTCCTCCTGGCACACAACTACCCTCGAGTGAGAACTTGTAAGTGGATTTTAATTGGAGAAAATTTGTCACCTCTTGCAGTGAGTTGCATGCTCCTGTGTTTGTCTTTTCTTCCTTTTCTAGTTTCTTTTAGAATTGCTGGGTTTTAAAATCTCGGGATAATTGTGGTGTCTCATGCAGAGGTGTTACAGTTTTGATGAAAAAACTGTTTTCCTTTGAATGATACATTGGTAGGTTCTTTATTCTAAGAGGTTAATCTGCAAGGTCCAGGAAAAGCTAAAGAAGGAAAAGGGGTAATTCCAGAGGTTTTCCATTCTGTCCATCACGTGGCTGTACAATAGGTGGGAGGAGTACATGTTGTTCTTCCACAGGAATCTCCAGCTGAGTCCTTTGAACTTGTGGATCAAGGAGAAGCTGTCTGTGCTTTCTCCCAGATTCGAGGGTATCCTGGTTCTCTGGTTTGTCCTGCTGGGAATCACACTGTCACATTGCCAGAGAACATTTTCAGCCTTCCCTGTGTCCATTTTTTTAACAAAGGAGGCTCCACAGTACAGGCCACTGACGTTTAACACGTTTCTGTGGCTGAGGGAGATGAGAAAACTGGAGGTACAGCTTTGCAACAAGCTCCAGTTGTAAACATCTCTGAGGAGGTGATGGCCTCTTGGTTGAGCCATGGACAGCTTCGCTCATGGAAAACCTCTGGGATGCACTGTGTGATGGGATCTGGGGTCACGTTCTGTGCTGGGATGCATTGTGTTAGCACAGGGAGAGCCAGGCAGCAGCCAGGGATGTAGGTGGCACATCCCAGCACCACTTTTAAGGTGCTTTGTGCTACTGTTACCCGCTTGGGTTTTTTCCTAGTGTGAATACAGTAACACCAGCTCTGTAAAACGCTTTGAAATGTGTAAATGGAGCAGGGGGTGCAGTTGAATTGCTGTTTGCATGGCTGTTAAGCAGGTATGTCACTGTCAAAGGTGTAACAAATCTGTTTTTATTTGAAGCTGCAGCCTATCTCTTGGTGTCGCTTATTCCGAGCAATTCCTTCCGTCAGATGTTCCGCTCGACGCGCTCCTTGCACATCCCCACGCGGGACCTGCCCCTCAGCCCCGACACCACTGTAGTCCTGCACCAGGTCTACAACGTGCTCCTGGGCCTGCTCTCACGGGCCAAGCTCTACGTGGACGCCGCCGTGCACGGCACCACCAAGCTGGTGCCCTACTTCAGTTTCATGACCTACTGCTTGATCTCCAAAACCGAGAAGCTCATGTTCTCCACGTACTTCATGGACTTGTGGAACCTCTTCCAGCCCAAGCTCTCGGAGCCGGCCATCGCCACCAACCACAACAAGCAGGCCCTGCTGTCCTTCTGGTACAACGTGTGCGTGGACTGTCCCGAGAACGTGCGCCTGATCGTGCAAAACCCCGTGGTGACCAAGAACATCGCCTTCAACTACATCCTGGCCGACCACGACGACCAGGACGTGGTGCTCTTCAACCGCGGCATGCTGCCCGCCTACTACGGCATCCTGCGCCTCTGCTGCGAGCAGTCGCCCGCCTTCACCCGCCAGCTGGCCTCCCACCAGAACATCCAGTGGGCCTTCAAGAACCTCACCCCGCACGCCAGCCAGTACCCAGGGGTAAGTGACCACCGTGTGCCAGTCCCTCGTTCCCCTGTCCCCTCTTGTGGGAGCCCAGGACATCCCTCTGGCTGTCCAGGAGGGCCAGGACCCCTGCCAGGGGCTCAGGGACCCTGGCACAGAGCCCAGAACACCTGTGGGTTTGATTATGACCCATGGAGCAAATTACCAGCCTCACATGAAGATCAGCAAGCCACAACAGTTTAGGTAGAATAATAGTGAAGTTATCACAGGGTGGAAAAGTAGATTTTAGGGTTTCTGGTATGGGGATTCAGGGGGCAGGATGGAGGGATCTGGGTGTGTCCAGCCTTTCTCCTTCTTCTTCTTCTTGGCCTCCATCTTCTGCTGTGATGTTGGCACTTGCAGATTGGTTTAGAGTAGAAGGTCACTGTCTAACATGGGTGATGGGTATTGGAGAGTAATTGCAAACATTGTACAGGTAGTTTTTAGTATAAAGACATAACCCCACCCCAGGGGCAGGCACAGTGCCTCTGTCTGTCCTGCTGGACAGACCTCAGCAGGGCAGGAGAAAACTTTTTATAGATAAGGAACAATAAACAAACTTGAGAATGAGAACTGAAGAGCTCTGGCTCCTTCTTCAAGTGCTGGGCTGGGAAAAGAGACTTTCAAACTTTTGTCAGGGTCACTCTGACAAGCTAAAGATCCCGACACCCTCTTATCTGATGTCTCTTGTAGCTTAACATGCCCAGTGGTGAAAGTGTTCCCTCTGGGTTTCCTGGTGGAAATAATTCCTGTCTTTAGATCCATTAGATGGACTTCAGGGGGGGTTGGTTTGGTTTTCCTTGCTGTGTAGCACTGCAGAGCAGTTGTTGTTTTCTGGGTGTTTCCACTGTTCAGTGTTCCAGCCTAGTCATAAGAAACAAGGAATAAGCTTTGATGATGGTCTCAAGGAAGGAGGTTGCATTGTAACAAAGATGGAGGAATTCCCAGTTTCTTCTTTGCTTCTGAACAGGGCCAAGACTTGGCCTGTAGCATTCCAGGGGAGGACAGCCTGGTGCTCCCCTTGGGAGCAGCCAGGTACCTTTGGCAGCATAAAACCAAGATTCATTCTTGGCACCTGTAGGGTGCTGTGTTCAGGGGAGATCCTAAACTGGGAAAATCCATGGTGCCAGACAAGTGGCTCAGAGGTAATTGTGGCCTTGCAGAAAATGGGATTTTGGAATGGGATTTTTGCTGCAGGAGGGGGCAGCCAGCACAACTGGAAGTTGTCAGAAGGACTTGGAGCAAACATCTGTCAAGGATATTTTAGTCTGCCTTTAGCCATGTGGCTGGACTGGATGATGCTTTCGGGTTGATTCCAGTCCCATTTTTATAAAGTTTCTATAAAAAATTCTTTTAACTCTTTTTATGTCACTGGTCTGCATTTTCTGGGGAAAAGTGTAGTAGAAGGAGCTGGAATTACAGAGACAGTGCAGTGCTATTGGAAAATTGAGTTTTCAGGAGCTGGGAGTTGTGCTGTCAGTGACACACAGGGACAGCAGCAGAGAGCAGGTGCTGGGTGAAACACTCTGTGTGTGATGCTCAAACAACAGGACTGGAGAGACTGGAGAGAGCAGGCCTGGGTGTGCATGATTACACTGTGAATGTTGCTCTGGGATCCTTTGGGCTCTGCAGGGACAAAAAGGATACAAAGCTTCCCATCACTGTGAAGAGGAGGAGGATGCAGGGAATCTTCCATCTGAACTTCTGCCTAGATCAGCTCACAGGGAAATTCTACATGTGACAGTCCCATTGCTCTCCTCGTTGGCATCTCCCCTCAGAAGTCTGTTTGTCTGGCAAGGGACCTGAGGTACCCCACTGTGTGTGGGGTTTGCCAGGCCTATGGGGCTGCAGCGGGGTTTGGCACAAGCAGCTTTCTGAATGTTTGGTCCCAGGGATGGGGATTTCAGATTGCTTTGTACATATGAATGTGACACGTGTACATTATGTGCACATAGGTGCAGCAGTGAGCTGTGCTCTTAGGCAGCATCGGGATATCCCATTTTATAACTTTGACAGAAAGTCTGAACCGTACCATAGTGAGAGAGCTGACTCTAACCAAGGATTTCTGTGTGTTTTAGGCAGTAGAAGAGCTGTTTAACCTCATGCAGCTGTTTGTAGCTCAGAGGCCAGACATGAGAGAGGAGGAGATAGAGGACATAAAGCAATTTAAGAAAACCACCATCAGCTGTTACCTGCGCTGCTTGGACGGACGCTCTTGTTGGACAACTCTCATAAGGTACAGCCCTGTGCTCATCCACAGCCCAGCTGGAATTCCATCCCCAGCCTCCCCAGGAGCAGAGCTGTGGTTCCAGCTGCTGCTGCTGGCAGTTGTTACTTTGGAGCAGAAATGTGATGTAGGAATGGTGCCTGTGGGACACTTTTATTGTATTGTGTCTTCAAAGAGTGTTTCATTTCTGCTCTGAGGAGGTGCAGCTGAAAGTGCTGCTTGGGCATTCTCAGCAGAGCTATAAATTGCTGTGCATGTAGGTCAGGGCTGGGGTTTTCCATGGAGCTGTTGGGGCACTGAAAGCCTGCTGCAAAGGACAGGCTGTGGTTCCTGGAGGGGCGCCTGCACTCACCTGGCACAGCCACCTTGTCCCAAATCATCTTTATGGTGATAGAAGCCATTCCTTAGCATAATGCTTTCTGTTCTGCTGCAAGCATAAAACATTCTGATAACAATGTTTTCAGACATTTAAAAGGCCAAACAGATGCTTGACTGAGTCTATTTAAATGTGTCATTTAAGAAGCATAAACTTCTGTCTTTCCAAGAACATAATTTTCCATATTTTTGCAGGGGTTGTATGGGAAATATTTCTGTAAAGGTTATATTTAAATTACTTTCCATAACATTAAGGAGGTTGATGGCAGAGGCATTTTTAAATTAAAAAGGAGGGGAATAATGATGAGAAGAATTATGTTCTTTTGGGGCTTCTTTGTTCTTTTGTGATTATTTTCCAAAATAACAGCATGAGTATAGCAAGTTTAAGCTTGGGATGAGATTTTCAGTATTCTCAATGTTTGGATTTTTTTCCTAGTGCCTTCAGAATATTATTAGAATCTGATGAAGACAGACTTCTCGTTGTGTTCAATAGAGGATTGATTCTGATGACTGAGGTAATTACTTTGTTATTTAATTATAGCAAACATCTCACCCTGGTGCTTCCCCTGTCAGCTTTAATAAGATTTCTTTTTAGTACTAAAAAGATGAGGAAATTATTTGTCTGCTTCTCAGGACAGAGGAAAAACCACCAGCAGATTATGCTGAGAGGAATAAATTGATGCTTTTTTGCTGTAATTTCTTTTATTACAGGTAATTGGGAATGAGTGGCTGAGGCAGTCACACAGTTGTTAGTACTTAAAAAGTGTTAAGACAACAGGTTAAAAAGCAGAAGTAACTTAAAGGGTGCTCAGCTGCAGTTGTGGTTGATATTTCTGACCCTCCTTTGAGGCAGTTCTCATTTTCTTTCCTACCTGTTGTGCCTTTGTTTGCAAGGAGTGGCCTGAAACACAAAAACTCGATTTCTCTCTGATGGAACTAAACCTAAAACGCATTTCTGGAGCACATCTAATTGTTGTAAATGGATTTTTGGCCCATGAGACCAGACCAGACCAGAATTATTTCAAAATTGAATGGGAAAAAATGAAATTATGCACCTCTGACATGGATGCAGTTGGGATGTCAGGGCCCTGCTCCCTGCAGTTTCACTCTGCACATCCACATGTCCTGATGGGTGGAACATCCTGGACTCCATTCAGCACCCCATGGTTGAGGTGATGGATGAGAACCTGTGTTCATGGAAAGCACTGGCAGAGCTCCAGGGGCAGGATCCCTTTGAGAACAAGAGTTAAAATCTGCATGTGTTGGAGAAAGCATAAAACCAAGATTCATTCTTGGCACCTGTAGGGTGCTGTGTTCAGGGGAGATCCTAAACTGGGAAAATCCATGGTGCCAGACAAGTGGCTCAGAGGTAATTGTGGCCTTGCAGAAAATGGGATTTTGGAATGGGATTTCTGCTACAGGAGGGGGCAGCCAGCACAACTGGAAGTTGTCAGAAGGACCTGGAGCAAACATCTGTCAGATACTTTATCTGCCTTTAGCCATGTGGCTGGACTGGATGATGCTTTCGGGTTGATTCCAGTCCCATTTTTATAAAGTTTCTATAAAAAATTCTTTTAACTCTTTTTGTGTCACTGGTCTGCATTTTCTGGGGAAAAGTGTAGTAGGAGGAGCTGGAATTACAGAGACAGTGCAGTGCTATTGGAAAATTGAGTTTTCAGGAGCTTGTTATAAATATAAGGTTATAGATTAATTAATTGTAGTGAATTACTCCAGCATATCTGTTCCTTTTTGTTGTGAAAATATCTCCATCCAGTTAACTGGGTGTAAAAGTTCAGGAACTGGGCTGTAAGGTTATCCATGCATGAAATGTAAGTAGATCAAGGTACAGACATAGATATGTACAAAAAGGATTTGGTTCAGCTTAGTTAGACCTCATCCATACTAACAATGGGTAATTAAGTTTGTGAAGAGTGTGTAATATAAAATGAATTTATCCTGTGTAAAGCATTGCTAGAAATGAAATTAAATTGATGCTACTTTCCAGCTTGAGGTTAGCAGCAGGCCTTTTATTGTCCCTTGTTGGCTGGAAGTGTTTTACCTGGAGACAAAACCTGCATGAAGGAGTTGTCACATCCAGGAAAGTTTTCCACTCAAGGGTGGCTGTGTTGTCTTTTGCCTTCACTGTAATGTAAAAAGGGCCTGGCAAGGGTTTGCATTCTCGGGGCTGAGGCTGCTGTTCCTTTATCTTTCAAACACTCAGCAGATTAAATATCTGCTCTTACATCCCGTGCTGGGATTTTTGCAGCTCGGAAATGAGTTGCTTTGCCTTCCCAATATTTCTATAAATCACAGATGCCCACAAGGTATAAAAGGAGAAGTAATTCATCTGATGTACAACCATATATCCTTCAGCAGCATTTTGAAAAATGACTGGCATCCATCTTAATCCTACCTTTTTTCCCCCAGATTCATATATCTGTCTTTGTGCACCTCTTGTATCACTTTGTCTGCTGGCTAAGGCAGTCAGGGATTACAGGGATATAAAGATGCTGTGTCTCAAATGCCATTTTGTTCACTGGGTTGTAGATAAAGGTGTGAAAGCTTGGTAATTATTTTGAGCTGGTTACACAAACCTTTACTTGGAAAACAAATGAAGAACTTTGTGATTATATCCAACACCTTATATTTTTTGAGTATAAAATACCTTGTTTGAGCATAAAATAAATGTAAATCTATCTGCAGGATAAAAAGAGGAATTCTGACAAGTACCTTAGTTTGGCAACATAAAATTTTGGCATTTTTTTTTCCTTCTTCCCAGTCCTTTAACACGTTGCACATGATGTACCACGAGGCCACAGCTTGCCACGTCACTGGAGACCTGGTGGAGCTTCTGTCCATTTTCCTCTCGGTTCTGAAATCCACACGGCCCTATCTGCAGAGAAAAGGTTTGGTTATAACTCTTGAAAGGATTATGTCTCTTGTTTCTAAATTAATTTTCCTCACCCAAACCCTAGTGTTTTTTCTTGCTTACTAGCTGTTTTTAAAAACTTGCTGTACAGTAGAATATGTGTCTGTTAATGGATATTAAATTGTTGCTTACCGACTTAATACCAAACTAGATTTCATCAATTTAACAGCAGTAGACCAGTGAGATTTAACAAATTCCTAGAAGCATTAAGACCATGGTAGAGGAAAAAGAAACTCCTCAGCAGTAAAATTCTGTGCTTTTTCTAACAAGCTTTTGAGGCATGAGCTAAGCAGCCTCCTGGGATGTTTGCATTGCAGATGTGAAGCAAGCTCTCATTCAGTGGCAGGAGAGGATTGAATTTGCCCATAAGCTCTTGACTCTGCTCAATTCCTACAGTCCTCCTGAGCTGAGAAATGCCTGCATTGGTAAGTCCTGGTCCTGCAGACCTGTCCTGCACAGCCCCTGCTGTGAGCTGGAAATGCCACTTGCACAAGGGCTCTGCAGGGAGCTGGAGGTGGGGATGGTTGGTGTGGCACTGATGTCAGTGCCTCTGATGCTGCTCACACAGCTCTGGGTTTGGCAGCTTGCTCTGAATATTCCTGTGCTCAGTCCAGGCCTGCACACTGGGGGCACAGAAAGCCACAGGTCACTTTGTGAGACTGATTGGCCACCTGATAAGGGGCATGACTGAGGAGGAGCTCCTCAGTTCAGGTGTCGCTGAGTTTAGAGTCAAACCCTAAATCTGACATTAAAATTCAGACAGGAACTAAAGCTCCCCTCAGAAGGGAGCGTGGAAACCAAGTTATTCTGAGAAACAGCTTTTCCTGTTAATTTTTATGATTCAGTACTGTGAAGTGCAATAGTGGAACTAAAGCATAAATAGCCTGTAGAGGGGAATGGATTTGCTTTTTAAAGTGCAGACACAGATAATACATACAAATGCCTCTCTTGCATTAGCAGAGCTATTTCAGAAAGGCCCAGGTTTTTTCTAGCTTAGACTTTTCTAATATTATTTAATGGATTGCTGGTAAAGGCCTAACACTGTGTCCAGAACCCTTTTTGTGTGTGATTTGTATGCATTTCCCCCTATTTTGAGTATTTTCTCGTTGTCCTCCTGACTGCTGCTGGTTGCCCTTTTCCAGGCATCAGACCTGCTCTGTTAAAGAAGAAGCAAAGAGGGTAATTGTGCAGAGGTTCTCCCTGTCCAAGCTGGCCCCTCCCTGGTGGTTGCTGCAGCACTGAGCAGGGTCTCTCCCAGGGCAGAGGTGAAGGGAGTTGGGATGGAGCCAGGGGTGTCACACTCAGGTGCTGCTCACGGCAGAAGGGATACGAGAGAGAGTTTGCAAATGTGTGAGCCTTAAGTTGAACTGTTTGCTGTTAAGAAATAACAATTTGTAATAGCAAAAACAACTTTTTGTTTGTAGATGTCCTCAAGGAGCTTGTACTTTTAAGTCCTCATGATTTCCTACATACTCTGGTTCCATTTCTACAGCACAATCATTGTACATACCACCACAGTAATATCCCAAGTAGGTATTTCAGTGATTGTCTTTTGAAGTTCTCTTACACTGTTATTACTCTATCCTGTTCCTTGCTGATGTCAAATATTGACCTTTTTAATATTATCCCTATTTTATCCGAACTTACACTACAGTGTCTCTTGGACCTTATTTTCCATGTCGTGAAAATTTGAAATTAATAGGGGGGAAAAGCAATATTCGTCCTCCACGGCCCGAGCTCAACATGTGCCTCTTGCCCACCATGGTGGAAGCCAGCAAGGTATGTAAACAAGTGGTCCTAGAAAGAATCATTTCTCTGTTGTTTTCCCATTTTTATAAAGGTGTTGGCAGAATCCAGTAGCTCAATGCATTTACCTTTTCTTTGTAAGCAAAGCATAATTCTTCTTCAAGATGTGTTGTCCTCATATACTCCATTCTAGATGTGCACTTGAGAAGCACCATTTCCCTGCCCTTGGGGATACACAGCTTCATACTGCAGGCACCATAAGGGTTTGGGCCTTGTGGTAGGAAAAAAGCCCATTGCACACGTTCTGGTAGTTTCCCACTCTGTCTGTGGCATTTATAAAGGAAATTGAGGCACCACCCAGGGATTGTCTAGATGGGTTTCACACTACTTTAAGATTTATTTCCAGACAGCCGAGGAGACCCCGCAGGTTCCATTTTAGAGTCCATTCAGCTGGGGCTGAGGCATAATCTGCTATTTGTTTGGGTAAAATCCAGTGCCTGAAATGTCGTAAAGGGCTTTAAGTCTTTTCACTTCCCATTTTCCCTTCTGTGGGCTTCCTGATGGGATGCCAGCTTTGGTGGGGCTGCTCCGTAGTGACTCGCCACATCCCGTTGTTACAGCTGCAGCAACGGTGGGATTCAGCTCACGTCACTTTGCCTATCTAAAAGGTCTCATCCAGCTCTTCCTGGGGCTCCTCCTGGGGCTCCTGCCATGAATAGTTACCCTGGGAAGGAGAGAAAGAGCTCCCCTCCTTGCTGTCCCAGGCACCACGGCGTGCCGGGAGCAGCAGTGACTGTAGATTTTAGATAGCTAAAGTCAGGTCAGGTGAATCCCACCCAAAAAGGAATATGTATGGACAATCATTTGAAGCAGGAGAACTGGTTACTTGCTGTCCGGTAACTGTGGTTCTTCAAGATGCTTTGTCCACACAGATTCTGTGCTCCTCCTGCTGTGCTAATTCCGAGTCCTGTCCTAGGGGATTCTTTTGGGTGAAGGAATTGAGTGGTGGTTGAAGCCGCCATACCCCTTGTGCCCTCAGGTACAGTGGTCGCAAGGACACACTGGGTGCAGGCACAGCCCCAGTGGACACAGCTATTCAGAAAGAATCCAATCTCCTGCACATGGGGCCTATGTGCACGTAGATGGGAATCTGTGTGGGCAACACATTTCGAAGAAGCACGGTTACTGTAGGGTAAGTAACCCTTCTTTTTTAAAGCTTTCAGAATGATGCTGTGTCTATTTGTGCACCATCAAATTGACTGTGTTTGAAAAGATGGTAGAGCCAGAAATCCAGTGTTTGAAAGGATGGTAGAGAGCCAGAAACTGCCTCTAGTGGGTTTCCCCATCGTGCAGCCAGAAGTGACACTACATAATGTAAATATAGAAAGTTGTCATATTACGTGACAGTATTTCACCCTTTATATCCAATTCCTAATACAATATATATACCCAATTCCTAATTAGGAAGGAGAATATTTTTAAAGCTGTAGAACCACATCCACGGTCACATTGCCCTATGGGTTTGCATGCTTGTTTTTCATTCAGTTGCTTTGTATAAGGTTGCATTTTTTTGCTTGAGTTTTAGAGGTTTCCTCGTGGCTCTCTGATGCCATTCCTCTGGCTGATGCCACTTTAAGCTTATGTATGTCCAAAATATTAAAATATCCACATATGTGTATCATTGGGTTCGAGACATTCATGGAAATTCTCTGAAGCTCAGTCTTGAGAAAATTCTGGTTTCTACAGATCACAGCTGACAAGCTATGATTTAAAAAGCAGTAGTGTGTATATATATTTAGGTGTCTGTATGTGATACAAACTTACTCTGTTCTTTCCTTGTCCTCTTCAAGCCGTGCCATTTGCACAGCTTTGCACCCTCTGGGTGCTGGCTCAGAGCCCTCCAATAAGATTTTCCTGGCAGGAATTGCATTTGGCTTCCCTCCTCCATCACACCCTGGTGCTTGCCAAGGGCTGGCTGAGGAGGCACCTGGAGGGTCCCAGTGTTCTCCTGTAGCCCAGGATGGAGCATTGCAGGGCAGGTGGCAGGCAGGGGATGCTCAGGGCACTGGGAGCTGTGGCTTTGGTGCCTTTGGTGGCTTTGAGGTTAAATGAGGCCCCCTTAAATCTGCAGGGCAAGGACGATGTTTACGACCGGATGCTGCTGGACTATTTCTTCTCCTACCACCAGTTCATCCACCTCCTGTGTCGGGTTGCAATCAACTGTGAAAAGTTTACTGAAACTTTAGTGAAAATGAGTAAGTATCCAGCTGAAACAGCCACAGAATTTTGTGTGTGATAGCTCTGAGTCCTTCTGCGCTAAGTTTTCTATTCAGAGTTTTTAAGGAAAACTTGTGAAACTGGTTTTGGGCATTATTTTTATCCACAAAGCTGTTAATCTGTGTATAAGAAAGTGCAGCCTTACCCACATGACTGAAATGTTTCGGGCTTGTCCAGAAAAGACTGAGGTAACCACTGAGGATTCAGTCTTATTGTACATTTAAAAGTTTAATGCAGGACTCACTAAGGCTGTGTGTGGGTGATTGGCAGTTTAAATGGCTTTGGACCACATCCTGAATCCTCAGCATCTCAGCAATGGCAATTAACTGACAATATTTTAATTTTTGTGCTCCCCCACAACCCCAAGGGCGAGTTCCTCAGTGTGCACAGACCAGAGTGTCACACCAATAATGTCATCCAAAGAGCAATGGGAGAATGTCCTTTTATCCCCTGAATCACCCATCTGCTTCTTGTTTGTCACACTTTCCCAACGTGGTTATGAAATGGACTGAGAAAACCTCACAGACACTGCAGCTTTCTGATCATACAAAACGCTTGGAATGTGATCCTATAAAATGACAGGGCACCCTGGCACTGCTTTTCTGAGGAATTGGCCTTTGTCCCACGAAGTTCTCCCACACTGACTTGTTCCCTCATGCCATTGCAGGTGTCCTGGTTGCTTATGAAGGTTTGCCCCTTCACCTTGCACTCTTCCCCAAACTCTGGACTGAGCTGTGCCAGACTCAGGTAAGAGTCAGAACCACCAGAATGGAAACAGAGGGAAAACACACTGAATGTGGAACAAAGAGCCCACAGCTCTAACCGGTGGGTGGTGTTCACTAAAATATTCTGCCTGTGTGACTGCTGTCTGAGAAGCCCTGCTAAATCAAATACAAAAGTCTGGTAAATTCTGATTGCTCCCTGTACATCCTGCAAAAGCTTAACACAGCAGCTCCCCCCAGTAATGGTGATGGGTGTGCAGAAATCATCTCATCCTGCCTCTGAAATTCCAGCTTTTCATGTAGCACAAACACTGGGATGATGAAGGAAAAATGAGGTGTCGAAGTCTGGGTGTGATTGCAGAGGAGCCTTGCTTGGCTCACAGATCAGGAGGCTCTGTCCCTGTCACACACTGCTGGGGATAAACTGGCCTTTCTGGGGAAGGGGCCTCATCACAGGAAAATGGGGAGGAAGAGTTGTCAGTAATTGATTTGTACCATTCACTGGCATCTGAGAGAGCTGAGCTATTCCTCAGTGGGCCTGGCTGCAGTTCCAGAGCTGACTCTGCCACCTTCTCTCTCCCTGCCAGTCTGCAATGTCCAAGAACTGCGTGAAGCTCCTCTGTGAAGATCCAGTTTTTGCAGAATATATCAAATGTATTCTGATGGATGAAAGGACCTTTCTTAACAACAACATTGTCTACACCTTCCTGACACATTTTCTCCTCAAGGTATGTGGTCTTTTAGCAGTAATTATTACTCCAAGGAATGCAGGCACTGATGCTGCTTCCTTTTTCGATTCTGTTCTCACAGTTCCAATTTTCTGTGGCTTTAAAAAAAATACTTTGTTTCCACAGGTGCAAGGGCAGGTATTTTCTGAAGCAAACTGTGCCAACTTAATCAACACTTTAATCACAAACCTAATAAATCAGTATCAAAGCCTAGAATCTGACTTCAGCAACCAGAGGGTTGAAATTTCCAAAGCAAGCTCTACATTAAACGGGGTGAGTCTTTGCTAAGGAACACGAGGCAGCTCATTCCCTCCAGAAACTCCTCAGTGCCCTGTGCCAGGTCTTAGGCACTCCCTGCCCCAGCTGAGCTCCTGGAGGGGCCGTGGGAAGTTGGGAATATTCACCTGGCTGTGGGGAGCAAAGTGTTAACAGCTGCACAGGAGCATTCATGGTGGGAGTGCTGTAACCCAGCAAGGTTTTGTGTCTGAGCAGGGCATTGTCACCTCCAGGACAGATCTGTGTTCAGGTCAGCAGACAGATCCAGAAGGGGATCTTTGGGCTGCTCACAACATGAACAGCAGCATCTCCCTATTGCAGTCTCTGTGGGCAGGATTCATCAAGCACCAGTCTGAAATAAGCCTCAAGTTTGTTTCTCTGTTTCCAGGACCTCCGAGCACTTGCCTTGCTGCTTTCGGTGCACACTCCCAAACAGCTCAACTCGGCCCTGATCCCAACTTTACAAGAGCTCTTAAACAAATGTAGAGCTTGTCAGCAACAGAGGAACTCATTACAAGAGCAAGAAGCCAAAGAAAGAAAAACTAAAGGTTTGGTGTTGCACTAATGAACTTATATCAAATTAATGTTATTTTGTTATACAAAGTACAGGGTGGGCCATTGGCTAGCTCCAAATCCCAGTAGGACACAAAAATCCCATTTTATGATGGAGCTAAAGTTTGTGAATTGCATGGATTCTCTGTGAGGAAATGTTTGCTCAAGTGCTGTGTTGAGTGGAGAAGGGTGGGGGTGTGAGCAGTGTTCCTGAAAAGGTTTGGTGTTGCACTAATGGACCTTTTATCAAATTAATGTAATAGGTTATTTTGTTATACAAAATACAGGGTGGGCCATTTGCTGGCTCCAAATCTCAGTAGTACACAAAAATCCCATTTTATGATGGAGCTAAAGTTTGTGAATGGCACAGACTCTCTGTGAGGAGATGAGTGTTGGCTGAAGTGCTGTGTGCAGAAGGTTTGGGGGTGTGAGCAGTGTTCCTGAAAAGGTTTGGTGTTGCACTAGTGAACCTTTTATCAAATTAATGTAACAGGTTATTTTGTTATAAGAATACAGGGTGGGCCAGGGAATGGCCCAATCCCAGTAGTACCCAAAATCCCAGCAGTCCAGATCCCAGTAGTCCGGGAGAATCCCGTTTTCCGCCGGAGCTGGTTTGTGCGCGGCTCTGTGAGGAGGAGGAGGCGCGTGTTTGCCGCCGTGCTGAGCGGAGCGGGGTGGCTGGGGTGTGACAGTGCCGTGTCCCCGCAGATGACGAGGGAGCCACGCCGGTGAAGCGGCGGCGGGTGAGCAGCGACGAGGAGCACACCGGGGACACCGGCGACGCCAAGGGCGAGCCCCGCGAGGCGCTGACCCCCAGCAGCGCCTCGGACAACGAGACCCGGGACTCGTCCATCATTGACCCCGGCACGGAGCAGGAGCCGCCGTCCCCCGGGAGCGCCTCGGGCCGGGAGTTCAGGATGGAGGCGCCGTTCCCCGAGGAGGCCGCGCAGCACGAGGAGCAGCCCGGCCCCGGCCCGGGGAAATTCGAGGAGTGCAGAGAGCTCAAAGAGCTGCAGGCGGCCAAGGAGGCCGCGGCGGCCGAGGAGGACCCGGAGTTCCCCTCCACGTCCATCTCGGCGGTTTTATCCGACCTGGCGGACTTGCGGAGCTGCGATGGCCAAGCCTTACCGCCCCAGGACCCCGACAGTAATTTATCAATCAGTTGTGGCCATTCCAGAGGACTTTTTAGTCACATGCAGCAGCATGACATTTTAGACATCCTGTGCAGGACCATTGAGTCTACGATTCACGTGGTCACACGGATATCCGGGAAAGGAAACCAAGCTGCTTCTTGACATTAGATGGAGCATGTCTGCTTTTAAGTCTTCTTTTTATTTTTTTTTTTTTAAATCCTTCTCCCCCTCCAAAAAATGCTGTTTGTATAAGTTTTGCTTATTTCTGTTTTGTGCTTCAGTTTGTCCAGTGCTCTCTGCTTGAATGGCAAGATAGATTTATATGCTTAATTCTTGGTCAGGCAGAACTCGAGATTATTTTTTTTAAATTTTATTTTATTTTGCATCTACCGTACACTTTCTTAAAGGGCAATCAGATAATGGCTATGTTTTATGTAATTAAGAGTTCACTGTAGTGGCTTTCATTTAATATGGCTGTCTGGGAGACAGGGCCTCCTGGCCCTGTATGATGTAATTTAAACTTATGGCATTTTTACTGTGTATAATATGGTGTCCTCTGTGCCAGTTTTGTACCTTATAATCGAGGCAGATTGCCTCAGATCGCTGTGGTTCTTATTATCAAAATTAAGTTTACTTGTATACTAAACAACCACAAGAAATTTGATTCTGTAAAGAATCCTCTTTAGCTGTGGCCTGGCAGTATATATATGGTGCTTTATTTAACAGAATACCTGTGGAGGAAATAAAGCACACTTGATGTAAAATTAATTGTTTTATTTTTATTGACATGATCAATTGCTATTCTGTGCACTTCATTAAACTGATTGTGATGACTTTTCATTGGTTTATAATATGTTGCTTCAGTCTTTGGATTTCCTAAGGGACAGAGCAGCAGAGAGAAATGATGGGCAGAGTTCAGATTTGTTGGAGATTTTGGTGCTTGTTCAGTGTGCACAGTGCTCAGCCTCACAGTGGACAGGGACTGGTGCTTGTGTTGGAACCTGAAGTGCTGTCAAAAGCCAGGGGAACCTGGCATCTCATTTCCCTGATTTTAACATCTCTTATACAATTTCTCTCCTGCACCATTTACAGACTTTTCTTTTTTTCCCTCTGCTGTCTCTGGCTGTGCCCCTCACTTTCTGCCAGCTTCTGCACCCCTGGAGTGACTTTATCATCCCTCCCATGATACTTCCCCCTGTTATTTCTGAGTAATACCAGTTTCCTATGTGACCTTTTGGACTGTCAATGCTGCTGGTTCCAATATCTGATTAAACTCCATTTTCAGCTTCATTTTCCAGTTGCTCATTTGTTTTTCAATTATCTTCATCTGCCTTGGTCTTTTTTCTTCAAAGTTCTTTCATTCCATCTACCCTTCACTGCAGTTTTGCATCACTTGCTTCTCCTTGAGTCTGTGATGCTCTTGCTCCCTTTGAATTTACTCTCATTGGTTTCAATGTTCTGTAATTAGTTTGTCTTCAAAAGTTTGCAAATTTAAATGCGTTTTTATCCTGCATTTACAGACACTGCTGACACTGGTAAGTGCTTAAGTTGGTATCCTCATTATTCAGACATTAAATAACTATGGTTTTGTTCTCTTTGGGAATAATTTTATTACTTTTTCTGATTAGCTTTCCCCAGATTGTAACTCCAGAGAAATCATCAACAGCTTCTTGTCATAGTCAAGACTTCTACAATCAAAATTTTTCTGTCAAGGAAAACATTGGTCTATGGATGGAAACCTGAGCTGGAGCAGCTGTTGGAACCCGTTTGGGTGAGTAGTTTTCTTAATTCATCAGCCTTATTAACACTGTGCAGTTGGGATGGTGCCTGAGCTGCTGCCTGTTGCTTTATGATTTCATAAAGGACACACAAATGCTGCACCATTCATCATGTCAGGATTAACAGAAATATGATTACTCTCACTGATCTTCCCTTACCTCCTAATTTCCCCCTTGAGTATTCCTGCAATTTTTACAGGGACCTTTTTTGCAGTAGAGTTTTTTGAACAGAAGTAAACAGTACCTGCACAAAGGTGTTTTCATTTTCCAGAGCCTGTTTCCAGGTGTTTGTCCTCTGTCTCCCTCACCTCCTGTGCTCTGTAAGTCATTATTTCTTCCATTCTATTCCCCTTCTCTCACTTTAAATCAGATTTCTTGTTTGTATTTTTCTGCCTTTAAAAATGTTCCCTTATCCCACCTTTGAAAACCCTTTAACCCTAAACCCTTTCATCTTCCACTGGCTTCCTCAATCTCTTAAAAGCTTTGATTTTCTTCCAGATTTTATCCCATTTCCCATTTATTATTACTTATTTCTACCTCCCATGTAACCCCTTCAAAATGAAGCTTTTAAATACCTTCTCCATGCACAGGCAGCCTCTCCTGTGGCACTTGAAGTGCTGAGACCTGTGAAGAATTTTGGCCATTACCTTACAATGTCTTTGCCATGGTACTGTTTTTCTCTTTGTCCTTCTCAGAGAATTACCATCTAACATTTTTAATTGGGAAGTCCAGGAGAAATTTTAGCACCAGTTCTAGAGGGGAATGGAGCAGCTCCTCCTCATTGTCCAGGGGTTTTGGCAGCGTCACACGTGGAGCAGGGACTGCAACACTGGAAGCACAAGTAAGTCCTGTCTTTTTCACCACCAGTGAGGGCAGGGAGCCAGGAAAACCAGGGGATTTCAGTGATGAGGAAGCACAGTTCCCTGGGAGTACTGGGGCTGCAGTTTCACTCTCTGAAGGAACTTGGAATTGCACAGAGCCACCTGCTCTCAAGGATTTAATATTGCAGTATCTCTTCAACCATCTACCCATAAAACTGCTGAAGCCTGAACTGTCTTAGACCTTCCTTTCCCTTTGTCAACCCCTACCCTGGACCATTTCTGGATTCAAGACATCAGGCTTTTCTTCCTTAAATATTGAGGGGGAAAAAGGTAACTAAATCTGGAGCATTCAGAAACAGATGCTAAAATCCAACATTTCTCAAGAGGCTGCTCCCCACCCAGCACCTGGGCACTTAAAACAGAGCCCCCAGGGAGTGCTCTGAGCCTCTCCTGTCCCTGTGGGGACTTTGTTCTTTCCACTACACAGAGCTCACCTCGGTTCAGAGGGTTAACAACTGACTGCAAACGTTTCAGGAGAGCCTGGCCTCTAGCAGGGAGCAGCACCTCTGTCTCCTCAGGATGATGGAAGCTTTTTGGGTGGTAAGGTTGCCATGTGTTGGCATTCTGTCAAAATAAAACATACAGGACTTAACTTCTGAGAAACTTACTTAGCGTGGCAGTATCAGTTTATGGAGAAAATCAGCTTGATGTAAAGTCATAGTTTTATTGAGCCAAGCATGTTTTCCAAAAGCAGCCTGCCCTATTGTGGTCAAATTGTTTCAGATTGCATATTTTATCTGTACACTTTATTTATAAAGCATTTGAGACCTAAGTCATCCTTGCTCACCTCGAGATGGTTTAATTAGGAATTACAATCTGTTCCTGTCAAAATTCTCTTTACAGTTGTTCTCTTTGAGGTACAGCATTGCAGAGGGCTGTGAATCATTGCAGTGGAAGGTTTTACAGAACTGCAGGAAGAAAGCACTACTACTGTTTGTTTCTTGCTAAATAAATGTCACACCGAGGTCAAGGAAGGGAGTACACTGCATGCAGACCTAATAATTACATGACATTGTTAATTATCTTCCTAAGACTGCAGCTGCCAAGAGTCTGCAGTTAAAAGCACCTAGCAAGTATTCCACAGAGGCTGTAAATGACACCCCCATTTCTTGAAGTGGATCAGCAGTTTTGTAATCCCTTGCAGCTCACCTCTGCTGGGAACTCTGTCTCCTACAGGGATTTAATTCTGCCACTTGATACACTGAATATTAAGGAACTGGAAATGCTTCTATTGATGGTGTAGCTCACCTGCCTCTGAGGGCAGGGTTCACTGCAACTGGATCATTATCACTCTGAAGTTCCAGGCAAGCAGAACAGAGATCACTGTCCCCAGGTAAAGCTATTGATGTACACAGTCTGACTTGCCTCTCATTCCCTAAAAACCCATAAATAGTGCTTAAACTATGTACAGTCTCATAGAGGTGGGTCTTTATTCTTCCCACAAATAAATTAAATTTTTTCTTTTTTTTTTAGAAAACCAAATGTTAACAAAGTATAAAAAGTAATGCCCTAACAAAACTACAGTGCTGTTATCATTCCATGCTGTCTTTTGATTGCTGCAGTAAAAGATGTATTTCTTCAAAATACTGCTTCTTCCAACATTGTCTTGTACTCTCTTCATGGGAGACAGGAACCCCTTTGCATTCCAGCTCCAGCTCCGACTGAGCCGCCCCGTCCTGGAAGGTCAAGGCCACAGTTGCATAATGTTCTGAGGGAAGAGAACAGGACCCTTCAGTCAGGAGCTTTTTAAAGAAAGAAAAAATTGCCATTTGTTGCTGCTGGTTCCCTCTCTGCTCTGCCTCTTTCACAAGGCCAGGGACCACGGGATGGATGTCCAGCCCAGGCTGGGCCCTGCCAGGACTGGTTCTTCTCCCTGCACAGGAGCCCTGCAGTAGCAGAGATCTGGGAAAACTCACCCTCAGGCCAGCTCCTACACCGCCACTTCAGGACCAGTCTTTGGCTTGGCACCTGGGGAAGAGAGGGAGGTTCTCCTTGTTAGCCTCTGAGAGAATTCCCAGCCCAGTTCTCCCTCAAACACAGGGAGAGGAGCAGCATCTTATGGCATTCTGGACACGTGCATGTAAACAAGAGCAGGATTGGGGTCTGGGTTTTGAAATAAAAAATTGTTTTCATGGAGCTCTCAGCGTGCTGCATTCCACTGTTGTGTTTCTGCTGTGGGAAAAGACCAGGACTCACTTGGTACTGCACATAAAACACTGATTTTCTTGCAGGAAACAAGGCCAAGCCCAGTTTTCCCCACTGAAATTTCAAAGTGTGACTGAGAGATTGTGTTACACAACCCAGCCTGGCCCAATACACAAGTCAGGCACTCCTGCAGATGAAAATGGTTTTTAGGACATTTCAAAAATGCAGCTGAGCTCTAATTATCAGGTTTTTCCCTTCTATTTGCACCAGCATTCAGTTGGGACAGGGTAACACTTGCCCTGAATAGAACAGAGAGCAATTCCCCAGTTAACAAGAGGGATTTGGTTGACAAACCTTAAACCTTCCTCCTCTCAGTTACAAAGAATTGTGCTGGGTTTTCTGCTCCCTGTGCAGGTCCTTAGGTGTGGTCAGTCCCACACAAAAACAGACCAACTGTTGGGCTGTGAAATAGAGAGGAACTGAAATACTCACTAGAGAAGCTGAAATTCACTAATTTATGCTGCTTTTTAGCTCAGAGAAGGAACCACCCTCCCTTCCCTTTTTAAAGTAGAGCAGGAGCTTTTTACCAGTTCTGTGTATTCACCACTGACACAGCCCTCAAACATCTGGAGTTTGCCTCCTTTCTCTGCTTCAATCACAGCTGGGCACTTGGAGAACTTCTGTACCAACTAAAAAAAAAGAAAAATACAAAATGCACCAGGCTGGGAGACAAGGGAGGGGAGCTGCAGGAATCAGAGCCATTTCTGTTCCCAGAGGTGGCCCTGGGGTGGTAATTTAAAGTTCTCCAATACCAGCCCAGACTCCTTTAAAGGCCACAAACCCAAAATTAGTGATTGTGTGTTTCATACCCTATAAACAACAGTATCATCACCTCCAGTAATCTAATTAAGCTGTGGGTAGCAGCAGTGCCATTACTGAGCCCTTCAGGTTCCTCAATAACACCAACATCAAAGAGCAAAGCTTTTGTTAGGGACAGCACCCAAACCACAGAACAATGCAGCTTCACTTTGTTAAGGGAACAAGTGGCAAAAAATTTCTAAGGCAGGCTAATAAACTCTCATCAAATGGAATTTGTACTCAACACTTTGATGTGTTCATTATTCACATAACTCTTCAGCAGCATCAACAGCCACATTCAGTTAAAATGCCTCCTGAAAGGATCACTTACTTCCTTCTTTGTGAAGATGCTGTACAGTTCATCAGCTGGAGAGTTGAAGACTTCCCTCATATGTATCCTCACTGTTGGAATTTTTACTCCAACCATATCCAGAGCCTGTGGTGTAACAGAGTCCTGCAAAGCAAAAACACATTCCCAGGAATCAGAATTAGTGTGAGATCTGGACCCTTCAAAGTGCTGGCAGGGCAAGGGGTTGCCACCTGCACCTTCTCAAGCACAGGCTGTGAACACATGCAATTGCACACTGTATTTCTGCATTTCCTCAGCAGTTTTATTACTCAGGAGTCACTGCATTCAGAGGGAGAACCTGAAGCCAACACACCTGCACAGGGCTCCCGCTTGGTTTTCGCTCCGTGGCCAGTTCCTGACCTACAGCAGCTTTTGTTGGCAGAATCATTCCCAAGGTGAACTCTGAAATGAAGAAAAGCACTTCTCAGTGTGAAATTGAGCTGTTCAACCCCCCTGACATTCAGAGACTCAGTGAAGATCACCACAACCCTGGAGAATGGGTAAAACTGAGCGGGACATAAAACTCATCCAGCTTCCCCAGTTTACTCTTTGGCTTCCATCAGGAACCGCCCTAACAGCAATTTCCCTTCAAAAGGCTTTTCCAAGTTACCTGCCCCCAAATCAGAAACATCTGCACAGACTTCTGGCAGCACAGCAGATGTTCAGATCAAAGAGAAATAACACCCAAAGAAATTCTTCTAAGTTTGGCAAAAGGCTGGAGTGAAACTCAGTCCAGAATGGAGCCATCACTGTCAGAGGCTGCTGCCCTTTGAGCTTCCAGAGTTAAAGAATCTTTGGATACCCTAAAAATCATACACAGTAATTTCTCAAGCCAAAAACTGGTGCATCCAACTTGGGAAAATTAGACAGCATTTAACAAAGAGGTAATAATTGAACAAAGTATTTCACAATCAGAGATGTACCTGATAACATTCTGACTACCAGCTGTAAATGCATCAATTTTTTGAGCATACTTTCCTGGTTCTTGGAAACAGCTGTCATTCACAAAAATACCAGAGTTCAAAAGAAAAAAAAAAGGAAAAATTAAATTTGGTTCACCTTTGGTTCAGAAGAACAAGTGAAAATTTATAAATTTAGTAAGTTTAGGATAATAAAGCCTTAGAATCTCAAATGATAATGCCAAGCTTAAAGATGAGCAGAAAATGAATTTATAGAGTAAAGAACAGAAATAAAGACAGCATTTCAGAAATTCTAGAAAATAACTAATTTAATTAATAACTAAAACAAAGGGTCACAAAAATAAGGCAGCAGTTCAGCAAGGAAGGCAGTTTTTTAAAATCAGACAACAAAAAGAAATCCTAATATTGGCCAGTCCAGGTAGGGCCAAGCTGAGCCCTGGCAGGGCCTGTGTGACCCAGCACAGCCTCAGTCACTGCAGAACCTTCTGGACACGGCCACTTTCAGAGCAAAACCAGATCCTGAGTGTCAGGACTGACTGAAGTCAGCTGGTGACAATTAAAGATCACAGCAGTACGAACCCAGGGCTGTGGCACTGTCTGAGCAAGGCCTTCAGGAGAGGCACCTGCACAGGACACTCCAAGGTGCTGATTAATCCACCTGGCTCCATTTACCTGTTTTAAGTGCTTTCAGGTAGTCCCTCAGGGCCTCTCTGACTTTGGTGGTTCCTTCAGTTCTCATCAGCTCCTTCAGAACATCCCCTTCCCCTTTCTTCTTGCTAACATTTATCTAGAAACAGAAAAAATGACAGCATTTGTGAGACCCCAGCCATGAGCCTTTGGGATCTGGCAACAAAGGAAAGTGTTTGGGCTTTGTTTGCTATGCTCAGAGGAGAGCTGCAATTTCCAATTCATGATCTTGGGGGAGCCAACCTTTGCTAAAATCAAGTCCTCTTAAGACATTAAATAAATGTAGTATCTCCACTCAGTCTAGTTCAGCCAAGAGCTGCTTCTCAGCAGAGGCTGAAGGATCTGTGGGAGCCCAGTACCCACTATTATCCAGCCAACACAGAGATTCCCTGAGGTCTTAGGGCTGGCAGTGGTTTGCTGTGTTGGTTTGGGGTTTTTTTTAAGACTCCAAGCAGAGTTCTTCTCAAATTTGTAGTTAAAATATTATCACAGTCATTCATTAGCAAAGCAAACTGCACATTTCTCACTGGTAAATTTGAGAACACAATAAGGCATTATTCAAAGTATAATAAACAAAAGCATGAAATAAACTATCCACATAGTAATTACCCCACTTAATAACAGGATAAATCAAAATATGATGCCTGATGTTGATTAATTTTATTTAAGAACTGTGGACCTATAGAGCCATACCAGTGTTGCACACCTACCTCTGTATCATCTACCTCATTTTCTTCTGACAGGTTAGGAATTTCAACAGATCCCTTATGTTTCTCACCAGACTCTTTGACTGTACCTGTATTAACATAACAAATTCTTAAGTGCATCATTAAAACTCTTTTCCCCCACAGCACGAGTTTCACACGTGGAACTCATTTGTACAAAGGTGTTACCTGAAGGGAGGTGCCTCGAGGCTGATTTAGAGGAACTGAAGAGCAACCTGAGCCTCTCCTGGGAGCTGTGTCCCCATCCAGGTGCCCCGAGGGGAGGACAGGGGCCCAGCTGCTCCCTGCACTGCTCCCACCTGCTCTGACAGCCTGGACATCTGAGGGTGGCCAGGGGAAAATCATCTCCTTCTCCCCTGAACGTGTCTGCTCTGCATTCAGGAGCTCCCTGCAATGCTGACCTTCCCTCTTTAATTGTGTGAAACTCCCAACATGCAGGAACCTTACCAGGAAACACACACGTGTAGAATGGAGAAGGATACAATTGACATTTTAATAACAGGAACTTCAGGTGCACATTCAGAGCACTTGATAGGACTTTTAAGCACTTTACAATAAAGAGTCAGCAAGGACAGGAATTCTGCTCCACTTCTGATCCCTCGGGGCCAAGGCCCACCCCACCGAGCTGCCCCATGCTGCTGTGCCTCAGATTGCACTGGAAAGATTGAAGTGAAGGTCTGAGGCTTTTTCTATTACACTGGAGACTCTTCCCCCTGGCCTTGCAAAAGTGCTTTGTTATTTAAATTAACTCACTAATTACATGACTGTAAAATCTCTTCAGAAAGCAGTAAGAGAATCAGGCAGGTCTGTCAGCTCAGTGCCAGAACATTAAAAATCTACCAAGGTGCTTCATCAGCAAAACTCCAATTCCAACAGCCCAGGGCTGAGCACGACTGCACAAGGGGAATTATCAGCAAGGCAGATGCAGAATTTCTGGGGAAATCACTTTCACAGGAGCCACCTGGTTCCCCTGCCCCTGACCATCACTCTCATTATTTTAATGACTGCCTGAGCCCCCATGACAGAACCCAACAAAAGCCCAGGTGCTCCTGGCACGGAGAGGAGTGCAGAGCTGTTGAACCAAAGTGCAAAGATCCCTCCCCACTCGGGTCTGGGGCAAGGAGGGATTGCACAACACACAGAGCTGTTAATCCACAGCCACACAGGGACAGCAGAACCAGAGCCTGGAGTCTCCCAGGAGAACCTGCCACTCAGTAAAGCCCTGGGGACTGGTTAATGCCATCCTTGGAACGCTCCTGGGCCCACAAAGCCACCTCTGGGTGCTCTTCCCTGCCCTCTTCCAGCACCAGGATCAGCACAGGAAAACCACACAACGTGCTCTCTGCAGACAATAAAACCCAGCTGGTTTTTGGCTGCTGCCCAGAAAGGAAGTGCAGGCGTGCAGGAAGGAGTTTTGGGGAGCAAAACACAAACCTGACTTCAGTCAGCTAATCCTACCAGCAGTTTTCACAGCTTTAAAATAAAGTTTCACAGTGCCAGTGGCTGTGCTGGGCAGCAAAGTCCAAGCAGAGAACAAACAGAGCTGGTGGCTCCACATGACACAGGCAGAACGTTGGTGCAGCTCTGCATTTTCACTACCACTGTAATGTAAACAAAGGTTTACTACCTTTTTATCAATCACTCAAATTATGTGGTGGAATTTCACTGGAATTGAATAACAGACCTGAGAATGAATTATTTTTTGGTTTCCTGCCAGTCCAGTGTGAAGCACACATCTCAGAAAGAGCCAGCTATAACACACTGGTGAAATACCTGCTTTAAAAGGACAAACGTGTTTTCACAAAGCTTGCACCACAATGTGGAATGATCCATTAAAATCCTCAATGCATCCTCTAAAAATGATAGAACAGCCATTTTTCTCAATTTTAGTGCCATTAAGTACACTCAGTCCCTCACTTTCTTGTTTCTTTATTACCTAAATTGCTAAACACGATATTTTTCCTACCTGGCACTTTCCAAACCAGCTGCAAATCTCAGGTTTCTTATCATTTGTCCTTACATACCCACCTTTTAATCAAAGCTTGAAGTCCTACTTATCCTTGAAGACTTGTAGAACTAATTACAGTTTTTTAGTTCAATCTGAACTCTCACTTCTAATTTAGAGCCCTCAAAACACACAACATGCTGGCTATCACAAAAAAAAAAAAAAAAGAAAATCATCAGCCTCTGGGTTTTTTTTTAAGAATTTCGTGCTGTGTAGTAGCCAACTCATTTAAAATTAAGCTCTCAAAGCCATGATTCACTCAGCATAGCAAAGTCAGAGCTGTCTCTAAACACTGACCAGCATAAACACCTTGGAGAGAAACCATTGAGAGAGAACTTGCATAGAAACACAAACAAAATACTGTCTGCCTGCTTCTAACTTTATACTCTGAAACAAACCACACAAAGCTGAGCTAACCTCTGTTTAAAGCTTCAGGTGATCTTAGCTGAACCTAAAGAAGTCAAAAAATTGATTACAATTATTTTATCTGCATGGATTTAAACTGTACAAGAGTCTAATATTTGCCTTGTTCTCTGTTAACATTTACACCACAACTCTAAGTGTGGTCTCAGTTGATAACACACTTGGAACATATAAAACTACCTAAAACAAACAAGAGTACTCCGTTTAAAGTCCCCTCTTATTGTGGGTGCAGACTTCAATTCCAGATCTGTTCTGGTCTCAGCAATATTGCAGTCAGGGCAGCCTCCACACCCCAGGGCTGAGGAATACAGAGAGCATTTGGGGAAGCACGGCCTGTCGCTTGGCACTACAACATCCAGGGACAATTTCCTGTGCAGGCTCACTCCATCAGCTGCTCCTGCTTCTTACTCCAGTGCAAGACACAAGGTGCTGTCAAGTTTTAGGCATTTAATAAACGGGAAGAATTCCTTGGCATCACCAAAAGCCAAACTGCAAACCAAGAACTTGTCACGGGGCAAGCACAGCAGAGAGCAACTCCAAGAACTGGGACTGCAAATGGATATGGCACAACAAAAAAATGCACGGGCACAGCCCCCAGCACCCCAAATAGAAAATAGAATTATTTCTATTTCCCACTAAAGAGTTTTATCCTCCTGTAATTTGTAATTCTCAATGTAAACTACAGTTCGGTTTTGGAAACAGCTGTAATGTGACATCTCCTAGGTTTTCCTGCTCCCCAGAGGCACGGAGGAGCACACAGCTGTAATGTGGAGCTGGAATTCGGGCACAGTGTCACTGAACCAGCCCCGCACTCTGCTGTCAGTGCCACCACAATGCAGGCATTCACTTCTTGCAGAGCAAAGTGAGTAACCGTGCTGACAGCCCGGGGACGCAGTGCCGAGGAATACGCGGTGGGAAAAGCCTGGCTGAAGGGGAAAGCCAAGCTCGGGTTTCAAGGTTATTTAGGAACACGCATTTATCCCGTCCGGGCCCACGTGGCTCCCGCAATCGCCTCCAGCCCCGGACTGAGTCACTGCAGCTCCCGCGTTCCGGGGCCCGGCTGCTCTGCGGAGGGACGGCCGCGACGGCAGCGGGCACAGCGCGGAGCCCCGGGCCGTGCCACCTCCCCGCCGGGCCCGGACACGCTGCCAGGGCCCGGCAATGCCCGCGGAGCCCCCCGGATGGCCCCGTACCTTTCCAGCTGAGGCGCAGGTTCCACTCGTAGAAGAAGATGAGTTTCCCTTTGCGGCTGTTGCAGGACGCTTCGCCCTCCACGTGTTTGAGGTCGCCGATCTCGCAGCGCCCGGCCTCGCCCTCCACCACCAGCCCCTCCAGCACCTCCTTCAGCTTCCTCTTGGACCAGCTGGTCGCGTCCCGCTCCGTCCTGCCCCGGGAGCCGCGGGGTCAGCGCCGGCCGCCCGTTCCCCCGGCCCTTCCCGCATCCCGGGGATTTGTTGCTGTTTTAGGGAACTCACCAGTGCCAGTTGTTCACGTTGGTGGCGTCCGCCCGCTCCTCCACGATCCAGCGCGGGTCCCCCTGGCCCCACTTGGCCATGGCGCTGCCGCGGCGCCGCCTCCGCCGCCGCTCCTCCCGCTGCCCGCCGGCCGCTTCCGCCGCCACCGCCAGAAGGTGCCAGAAACTTCCCCGCCCCGCCGGAGGAGGAGGAGGAGGAGGAGGAAGGCGAGGCCCGGCCCTGCCCTGCCCTTCCTCCCGGCGCGGGGGGCGGAGGCAGCGGGGACGGCCCCGCCCGGAGCTTCCGCGCTGCTCTGGGGCTCAGCGGCCGCTCCTGGGCCCGGGGAAAAGCCGCTCCTTCGGGGCTGTTCCCGGCTCTGAGGGAAGGCACCGCCTCGCTGGAAAAGAGGAGAGAAAGAAAAAAAAAAAAAAAATGGAGGAAAACAGGAAAATTAGAAAGCGGACTCTTGTTTTCAGACACTGCGGCGGACGATTCTGCGCAAAAGAACAGAACTGATGTCCCAAAATTATTCGATCTGAAGCAATGACAAGGCAGCGCCTCTGGAATCGGGTTTATTGTCTTGCCCATTTGACACGTGCCAGAAGAAATTAAATACACAGTGAGACAGCGCTGCTGCTGGGAAAGCAGCCCTGCAGCACAGCACTGCAGCCCTTCCCGCATATTGCTTGTTCTCTTCCTCATCCATCCTTAAAACAGCAAGAAAATTAAAATCTGGATAACATTGCCCATATTCTTATTGCTCATTTAATTCTGAGCTGTTCCAATGAGTCTCATTGTGGTTTTTCTAAAAATGTTCTTCACCGAGTGTTCTTATCAGAGGGATACATCATCACCAAACTCATCGTTTTCAGACTCCTCATCTCCAGGCTCATCATCTCCAGACTCTGGGTCCAAAATCACTGCCACCTCTGAAAATTTTACTCCTTTCAGTTCTTTCTCAGGGGCAGGCAGTGTGGGCTGAGGTTTTACGGAAAGAGCTGGCTTCTGGTTTGTGTCTGTTGGAAAGGAGTCCTGCAAAAAAGCGTAGTGCAGGTGAGGCAGAAAGCTACACATGGTTGAGTGTGGAGAAATTATAAACAGTGGAAATCATAAAATTGTGAGCCCTTTACTGTTCACGTTCCATAAAGACAGAAGAGAGTCATCACTTCTGGATGAAAGTCCTGCTCCTTCCCCTAGGCATGGGCAAACAGCCCCTCCTAAGAGTTTTTTATAGAATCACAAAATGGTTTGGGGTGGAAAGGACCTCAAGAGATTGTCCAGCCCCAACCCCCTGCCATGGGCAGGGACACCTTGCAGTAGACCAGGTTGCTCCAAGCCCTGTCCAGCCTGGCCTTGGACACTCCCAGGGATTACATCACAAGATTTTTTTGGTTTTAGTTCTATTGGATTAGCTTTTTTTGATAATTCCTTCAGTTACTTGGTGAATAACAATAAAATAACCTTTCACTCCATGCTTTGCAATCAAAAATCTTGTTACCTGTTCTGTTGTGAATCTCGCTGTGGGCTGGACCTCCACATTTCTACTTTCAGCAGCTTTTTCAGGTGCTCCATTTTCCTCACTTTCACCCTTGTAATCCAGCAGCACTGTCTCCAGGTAATTGTCTTTTTGGGGGGCCTGAATTTCATCTTTTTCATCTCCTCTGGTGCCTTCCAGGTTGTCAAATGACATCACCTCAGTTCTCCTAAGAGAGGTCAGAAAATTCACAGCACCACAGACAAAAATCTCAGCCTCCCTACAACCAAGAGCAGCATGTACACTGATCTCAAAATTGGTGGGATTGTACCCAGGGGAATTAAGTAGCTTCTTGTATCCTGAAGGGTCTTTTCTGCATTAGGATTAACAATTTGCTAAAGACTAAGTAGGAATTTGCCTTTGATACAAGATTAAAAGGTATTAACTTCTTTCAAGTGTAGAGATTTTTAATTTGTCATGTTCAGGGTCCTTAAAAATGGACCTTTAGCCTAGTGGGAAATCCAAGGAAAATCCTATGGTACCAAAATAAACTAGAACCATGGTTCTTATATGCAGTCTTTTATAAATTTGTGATTGCAGCAGTCTACTTACCCATTATTCATGTGCTCTGGTTTCTCTAAGCTTTTCAGACTTCCATTTTTGTCATCTGCCCATGGGTTATCAATGCCCTCCATAATGTCAACTTTCTTAACCAAATCCTGTTTCCCATACTTTCTGAAAATAATACATCACAATGATAACAATAAAAAATTCCTTTTGAAAATTGGCTTTACAGTTGTTTTAGAAACAGAAGATGAATTACTTGTGCTATAAATTTAATACACAACATTTATTTTCAGTGTTGTTCTGGGGATTAGTTTGCAGTATTTCCTATTTTTCCATAATGGTAGTAGGGTAAATGTTTGCTTCCCTTCTGGAAATTGTTTTCTTCTACCATGTGGCCCTGCTGCCACTGAAAGCAAAACCTCCCTTGACTTAAGCAGCAAAACGTCCCTTGATTTAAGCAGCAAAACGTCCCTTGATTTCATCATTTATGGGATTGGAAAAGACCCATGTGCTCCCCTTCCCAGTGAAAATTTCTGCTGCCCACATTTCTTTGGTTCAGAACTATTTGTTTCTGCTTTTGCTGTGTGACAAACACAAGAAGAAACAACTTCCAGTTGTGTGTGGTGCATCCAACATAACCAATCTCGGGCAGCGCTCCCCGCAAAAGCCGCTGATTTATCAGCCAAACGCCTTTCATTAAACCCATCAGCAGTGAAGGTGCATGGCATTGTGAAGGCAAACCCGGGGTACCTTTTCCTTTTCAGGTCCAGCAGGACATAGGCCAGGAAGGCGATGAAGGTGGTGGCCAGCAGCACCCCGAGCACGATGGCAGCCGTGCGCTCCGGGGGTGCCGGGGCCGCCGCAGCCTCCGCAGCCTCCGGCACGGCCGCGCTGACGGGCGCTGAGAACACGTCCTGCAGCCCCAGCTCAATGGCAGCCCTCTGCTCCCTCACCTTCCTGGGGACACATGGAAAATGGGCACGTGCACCTCACCTGCCTTCTGGCTGCAGGAGTGGTGGAGAAAATACAGAACATCCCTCCCTGGTCTGCCAGGACCTTTTCCGAGCATTCGGGCTCGTCGTGTCTCTCCTTCAGGAAAAGCTCTGTTTTCCAGAGCCCTGGTGCTTGTGACCTGAAATGCTGCAGGGCTTGGACACCTGAACTAGAGCCACATCACTGACAGGTTACCAAAGAAATGTAAAATACACCTGAAGAAGTGTGGGGTTTTAATCAACAGTCTGCCACTCTGATATATATATATAGTCTACATGTATATAGTCTATATATATGGTGTGTGTGTGTATATATATATATATATATATATATATATATGGTGTGTATATATATGTATATGGTGTGTATATATATATATGGTGTGTATATATATATCTATCTCAGGTATATATATATATTAGGTGTATATATACATACACCATATATCTCAGATATATATCTCAGGTGTGTATATATATATATATATATATATACACACATATATATATATATTAGGTGTGTGTATATATATATATGAGGTCAATATATATTTTAATGATATTCTTTCTCCGTCAGCTTTTTTCTCTTAAATTTTCTCTGACTTTTAAATCTAATTTGCACAATGAAACAGCCTTACTCATGTTTTTGGCAAACTCTGAAAATTAGATTTCAGTAAATAGTGAATCAGCTTTCTGAATTCTAAAAATCCTGTGTGCACGAGCTCTGACCCCCAGAGCTCAGACTGTGCCATCCAGACCTTTTCACATCTTCTGCAGGTACTTCCTGGTGGGCCTCATCAAAAGCAATGATGTTTACTTGGGTTTCATCAGTGCTGCTCCTTGAATTTCTGTCAGACTCCTTGGAATAGATATTAAGCACATATACATTCCATCCAAGTTTCTCTTCCAGGACCCTGGCATCATATGAAGAAAACATTTTTAATTAGCTGGGCAATGACAGATTCTTTTACTTTGAAAATTAAATGAAGTAGTATTTAGTACAACACTTGGCAGATATTAATTGGTGCTAATAAAAGTACCTTGGCAGGTATTTCGGTTGAAGCATGTAAAAATGCAGGATTATCATCAGCCAAGGAATTAAGCTATTTGTCCAAAATTGTTGAGTGATTGTGTAGCAGAGGAAAAAAATATCTATAGATTACTATAAACAGTAAAGGTGGGGAGGAGGGAAATTCAGTCTCATAATCCTCATGGTTTTCTCCTCTTCTTCCAGAGCTTTTGTGCTGGATGGGACCAGTGGCCCAGTTAATCCATCATTTTCTGGTAGCAGTCAGCACCAGCTCTTCCAAGAAAGTTTTCCATTTCATTTTTACCAACAAGGACTGGTCCATAATAGCACCAACATCACAAAATCATTTTTCCCACCTTCAGAGTGATTTCCCTTCATGAGCACAGGACTCAATCTTTCTAATGTAAATACATGTTTATGTGTAGCCAAACAAAATATCATCCATCTTTGTTAACATGCCCAATTGTTTTAATTTAATGATGGGTTTGGTTTGTGGTGTCTGCCCTATGTCTCCACATTTTTATCCTGCTATCCATGAAAACCTTTATCCTAGGCTGGTAAAAATGACACAAACCTTGAGGTGGGAAGAGACCACATGAAATTGTCTAGTCCAGTGACCTCTTTGAGATGTGTCAGCTTCAGGGTAAAAACTTACAAGGCAAAAATTGGTGGATTCCTGTGAATTCACTCAAATCATTCTGATCTCTGTCAGATTGAAGGCCTGGCTTTTGCTGAGCACTGGCTGCAGGCTGTCAGACCCCTATCCCAAACTCTGAATTTATCATTAGATATTATACCAGAATAAGCTTCACAGTTTCAAAAATACCTTTGTACTTCAACTCTCTTTCTTTCCACAGCACTGATCTTCTGATTTAGCACCAGCATCACAACGTTGCTACTGGAACTGGAATCAACAGTTACCTAATAAAGAATCACAGATAAGATTTTCTAGAGCATTTGTACCTCTTGTAGATTGACCGAAAAACCCACAAAAATCCCAAAATAATTGTCCTCCAAAAATCAGTTTTTGTGCCAACATATTTTTATATGTCAATGAAAATGGCAACCTCTTAATTCTAGTATGTAAATATTCATGTATCTGACAGCCCTATTGATAGAGTTAAGTAATTTTGTAGTTTTGCCATTACCAAAATTAGCCCTTCTTGTTTACAATTTTGACATGGAAGTAAATCAGGATTATACATAAAAATCTTCCTTACATTGACTGTTGTCTGGGCTGTGAGTCTTCTTGTGCCTTGGTCTGCAGCTTGGACTTGCAGATAAAACGTTCCAGCTTTTCCTGCTACAGAAACTGTAAAAATCTGCCCCGTGTTTTCATTGATGTCAAACTCATTGGTTTGGCCTCCCACTAAGCTGTACTGCAGGCATCCATTGTCTCCTGAGTCTGGATCTGTGGCCTGGGTTTAAGAAAGGTGATTTGTGACACTCAGCCTGTGGCTTTTGGGCTGCACCTTGTTCTGCAAACAATAAACTCAGCTCTCAGGAGCAGATTGAAGGCTCCTCTAATGCAGCGGGAGAAGCCGAGCTCTGTGCCAGGATTTGTCCTTGTGGAGAGCACAGGAATGCTGTACCTGGACTGTGGTGACAGGGTATTTGTAGGGCACGGAGCTGGGAATGCGGGCAGAGTAGGAGGGGCTGGAGAACACGGGCTGCTCGTTGACGTCCAGCACGGAGATGGTCAGCATGGCCGCGTTCTCAGCAAACAGCCCTGGGGAAACACCAGTGAGCAACCAGCAGCTCCTCACCTGCCACATCAAACTTTACAGCTTAAAGAGAATCACAGCTCCTGCATGGGCTGCAAACACAAAACATGTGCCCACTGCTTCCCTGGAAGGATGTTCAAAGTGAGAAGTTACCTGAACGCTGCACTTCTGCAGCAGAGGAGACTCTTCTGTTTGCTTGAATTAAAATCACATACTGAGAAACTTCCTCATAGTCCAAATTCACTGCTGTTCTCAGCTCACCACTTTCAGGATCCAGTCTAAAGTGACCTGAAAGGACAAACGCACACTTCTGCTGGCACAGCTGCCATCAGCTGCCCTTGGGACGTTTCCATGGCTGCTCTGCTCTGAACAATGTGAAATTCAACACTTCCACTGGCCAGGCAGCAAAGGCATCACCACAGCTGGGCTCCTACCCCACACCAAACAGCTCTTAAACATGCAAAGGAGCAGTAAATGTGAAAAAGGATTTCACAAATAAGGAGAATTGCAGCTCCTTGCACAGCTCCATTTTTTATGCATTTCTAAGTTTTCTCTCAGTTTCTATGTATTTCCTTTGTTGTGGGCCAAATGGAACCTGGGCACAGCTGCAAGAGGGCAGATGCCTTAACATAAATGCAAGGAAATGATGGACTAAAAGTGATTGGCAGGGAGGAAGCTGCTTGCAAACACTTTCTATTTTGTCTCCCCCAGTCTCTAAATTACCCCTATCTTATAGTTTAAGATTAAAAGAAGCCATTTCTTAGCAAGTTACCACACTTCCCAAAGCCAAAGATCAGCAAAGTCAATGCTGAAAAGCCCTGAAAAAATTATCTGTGTACTCCTGTTTTTAAAAAAAGTTTTATCCATGCTCTCCATCTCCTCATTTATGCACAGCAGCACCTGCCATGCAAAAGACAGGTTATGAAGTTCTCCTGGCTATTTTAACTTAAAATGGGGCTGGTACTCACCTCTTTCATTGCCAGATACAACAGTGTAATTAATTGGTTTTCCTGAAGTTTCAACCACAGCAAAATCATAAATTAAATAATCCACTCCAGTGTTCTCCAAAACAGAAACGCTAATGCAGGAAAAAAGTGATGAACCATGTTAAATTTGCCAACAGTGGTTGCCCAGGCAAGCTTTGAAATTTAGCTTTTTAAAAGAGACTTCTCTGTGGAAAATTTTGCCCCTTCTCCCCAGTTGTTTGCCAGATCTGCCCAACTTTCAGAGTACAGTGAAAACCCTGGTTTTTCAGCCAGATTTTGGGTCATCCTTGGGTAAAACCTAAGGAAAAATATCTTATAGTGTTCAAGAGCAAGGGGACAAAGAGTCTGGCTTATAAAGCTGCAAAGTAGAGAAATAAAAGGCAATGCCTCAGCTCACATTCACAGAACCCCAAGCATAGCAGAATTTCCAATATTTTGCTTAAAAAAACCCCAAAACTGATGTCCTTTCTTCTGCATGGAAAAATGAAAGTGACCTTCAACTTTGCTCTGTTTTGCACCACCTGGTGAAGACATGCCAGTTATTTAAGTGAATGTGAAAGCCTCACCTGATCTCACTTTTGTTGAAGCGAGGAATGAAGGGACGGTTGTCAAACACACTCAGAGTAACCACAGCAGTGCCATTTAATGGGGGAGAGCCTTTGTCCTTTGCCATCACTGTTAAATGCATCTCTCCAGATCTAGACAGGTTTCCAGTTGTAATTATCTTCCCCTCACTCAAATCCTCTATCAGGAAGAAGGGGCTCACGGTGGCATCCGGGAGGATGTAATACTCAATGAGGCCATTGTGCCCCTGCCAGGAAAGGAACACAATTTCATGGAACTGGGAGTGTGTTTGGAAGGGTAGGATAAACACTGAAACAGAGATCCAAAAAACATCTAAATGTCTCTAGTGAAATAATTTTGAAAACAGTGAGGGTTTTTTAAAGAATGAAAGCTATGGTAGGATGTGTAAAAATTAAAAAAAACCCAAACCACCAAGCAGAAGAAAATACACAGTACATTGGCCATTTACACAGTGAAAACGTGGCCAAAAGTCTCTAATGAAAATAAGTTAGATGTGTAAAGGGGGACAGTCAGAGTAGTGAGGGTGGCACAGGGAGGACAAGTGCCACTCTGCACAGCTGAAGGAGGAGTTTCACTGGGGTCTCAATGCAGATCTCCCACAGTTCAGCAATTTTCAAAGGCAATTGCACTTCTTATACAGAATCATTGAAAAGGCTGATTAAAAAAGGGCTGTTAGATGATTTGCAGCAATGCACCACAGCTGCAGCTATTCCAGCCAAAATTATGCATGAAGAAATAGGAAGGCACCTGCTACACCTATTTTGTTGTCACTTGGAGATGTTTCATCTTGTAAATGATATAATTACTAATGATGTTGTCATGGTGATGTGGTTGACTACTGGATATCCCTGCCAGTGCCTGGATCCTATTTGATGGGTGTAGTACAGATATATCAAACAAAATTACATTTAACAATGGGGACAAAGAGAATCAGCTGGGGTGCCACACTTCAGAGGAGTTTGGTGAGCAGACATTTCCTTGCTCAAAGCAGCTATATGATGTTTAGTTTTTACAGATTCTTCTACCTCAAAAGATCAAATAACTTCAGAGACACTAAATTGCTTCAGTGTATACTTCTGAAGCACTGGTGCGTGCAGCTCTGTGTAGGAAAGGGTAAAATTAAAGGAAATACAGCAGAGGAAACATGCCCAGAGCAGGGGTACATCAGTGTCAAGGCAGAGCCAGCTAAACTCCTAATTTCCAGTTCTCAGTAGTTAGGCAGGATTCACTTTCTGCTGGGTTTGGTGCTGCCTGCCTGGAGGAGGAGCAGGATGTGCTGTGCTGAGGCTCAGCTCACAGAGGAGCCTCTCACCTGGTCACGGTCGGTGGCACTCACGGTGAGGACAGGAGCTCCCACGGGATTCACCATGTTCATGGCAGCAGAGTAGGAGCTCTGGGCAAACACGGGGGCATTGTCATTCACATCCACCACTGCAACTCTCACATGGATGGCTGCCTAGGAAACAAAGTGGTGCCATGCATCTCAGAGTACTTGGAAACTCTTATTTAGCATTGTTTTTTCTTTACGTGCACATGCAACAGAAATGATAAATCAGGCTTGGAAAAGGCTGCAGTAAAATATTGTCTGGCTTTAATTGTGTGAACTCAGCATCAGAGATCACTACAGGATTTTAGCAGGAGAGGCAGGAATTCAGGGTTGCAGTAGGATTCCCCTTGAAAGGTGTCTGAATGAGTTAGAACAGGACGTGTTTAGGAGACCAACATGTCCTCCTTGCAGGTGAGGAAACCACACATGCTCCAATTCTGTTCAAGAAGTGTCTAATAGCTTTTCAAATAAAAGAAATACAGCAGAACTAGAACAATCTGCTGAAAACACTTCTTCTCCTACAACAAATTATCACATCACTTACAGTTCTAACAGCAGGAGACAACTCCAGCTCCCCAGCACAGGTCAGTCAGCAAACCATTCAGGGTCAAAGCCTGCCATGCATAATTTTGGATATTTCACATAATTAAAGTATACTACTACTCAGTGTGGTTAAAGGCTGTAGAAGTCTGACTCTAAACATGATGAGGTGACTCATTTATTCTACACAATAAATGGCTGGGATGGATCTCCCTCCCAGCAGTTCAAAATCCACTCTGAAGTGTTGCTGTTCATTACAGTAATGGTCTCTTACCTGATAGAAAGGGGCAGATTTATTGTTGACTGCAGTCACTGTGAGGTTGTATTTATTCATGGTTTCATAGTCTGGAGAGTTCCTTATCTTAATGATGCCCTGTATTGCATCTATTTCAAATATATTTTCTCCCTCACCTGAGACAGATTTAAACAAGCATCATCAATTAATATATCTTAGCAGCACATAATTAACTACACTCTTAAATTATATGTTTACTTGTGCCCTGAACTCATCAAAACAATTTTTTAAGTAGTGTATGGATAATGTAGAAGAGCAGAAATATTTTGAATGGATGGGCATTTGAAACATGAGCCAAGGTTTGAAAATTGTATGAGCATGAATTAGTAACATTCCAAACCAGGTGAAAGTGAATTCTTGGCTTTGGTGGAAAGAAGTTAGGAAATAACGTGGGTATAACACTAATTATGCTCATAATTGTATGGACAACAAATTGCCAGTGCAGTGACAGAATTGCTTGTTACCTGTGAGGTCATACAGGATAAAGGCATTGTCTCCTGTGTCTCTGTCTGATGCTGTGATTTTTCCAACAATGAATCCCACAGGCACGTTTTCCTGGACACTGAAGTCAGGCACTGGATCAAACACAGGTGGCCAGTCATTAATGTCAATGATCTTTATCACAACTGTGCAGTAACCCCTCTTCTTCTCGGGGATTCCATCATCTTCAGCATACACCACAACCTGTAAGTTGCACAGTTATTGGTAGTGAGAGGTCGTACAAAAAAGTTCTTGCATAAGGATTAAAAAAACCTTGGTGAATTTTAAACTTTGAAATATTCTTATGTAAAGTCCCGTTCTGAATTCACCTCAAAATGATTATTGAAAACTTCAGGAGTATTTGGGTGAATAAAAAAGTCTTTCTGTGTAAAACCAACAAATTCACCAATATTTTTGCTTGAAGCAAAATAAGAGCATAAAAAATATCCAGCAGTGGCAACAACAAAAAGAAGATTTAAACTGAGAATCGTATCTGCAAGATCTCAGCACAGGCTGAGGCAACAGACAGGGCTGAATAGATGAGCTGTCATTGTGAAATTAGTTATTCATGTGCTGAAGTGTTTCCAGGGCAGGTGAACAATGAGCTGTGCTTGAATTTCATTCTAGTCAAAAGGCAGTGGCTTGTTTTAATAATGCCTCATGCCTTGAGATGCCCCTGTTCTAAACCAGTGCATAAAATATTCAATCATTATAAAGCTAAACAAAAGCACAAGTGTTTTCCAAGAGAAAAATAAAGAAGATTTAAAATATCTAAAGCAAACCTGATACTCTGTGGGTTCCTCTTCATAATCAAAGGGGGCAGTGGAATAAAGGATTCCAGTGGTTTCATTTATCCTGAATTTCAGTCCTTGTCCATTGAGAATGCCATATGTCAGGAAACCATTTCTGCCTGTGTCATTGTTCTGAGCTTTCAGCTGCACAATCTGAGTAGCAGGGGAATGCTGGAGGGAGAAGGATTGAGGCTCTCAGAGACTGCTTTGCTGCAATTGCTTGAACTATGTGAAAGTAACATGTACTGCATCCACTTACAGTAGTATAGGCATTTAAAATCAAAATTATACAACTTGTTCCTTAAGAGAGTCTCTTGCTTTCTCTAATTTACAGAAAATAACTGTTTTCCTCCTCCCATGTCTCTACATATAGCTGCAGTTTTCAGGAAGAAATATTATTTCAAACAGCCCAAATGTTAACCTCAACATCTGACTTGCTGTTATTTCTGCGTAACAGCCTCTTCTCCTATGAAACTCAATGGGTGTTCTCAACTCCAAAATCACATTTCTTTCTGAACACTATTTGGCAAATAATTATCAAAATAAACAATCTAATTTTCCTTTTTAACAGTGTTATTTGTGCCAAGATTGACAGAAGGTATCAGTGTTTCACTTGCAGGGCCATTTGAGACCTGATCTGAAGTTACTTGATCCAACAGGGCATCCAGCAATTCCCACTGTGTAAATATTTCACATGGAAATCAATTTTTTAAGACTGGGGAGTGTGATTCTAGTTCTTCTCCATTAAACTCACTGGGAACATTAAAATTATGTGTAATAAGTTGAACCTCTATTTAATTCAGTGGTAGAGATGGACTAAAAATCAGTTTAGTCTTTAAACTTTAAATCAGTTGTGGCTGCTAAAGACAATATGTGTGCATCAGCTAGGGATCTCAAAGGCAAGGTATGTGCTACATAAAATATTAACATGATATTGTGCTTCTTTTTTTTTTAAAAAAAAAGCAACCAGCAGATTAAAGTGTGAAAAGTGTTGCTTAAGAATTGAAGAGTGAAATGTTGAGCAAGATGCTTTTACATATTTAAATGCTGTAGCTTCTTCTGTAGAGAACCACAATGTCTGAAAATCTGACTGAAATCTGGCTTGTTCTCTGCTGCTGATCACTTGTGCCAGCAAAATCACAACAGATTGTACGTGAGCAAGAGCAGCAATATTGTTAAATTAGAGACTGTGCCCTGGTGCTGCCCTGTATGAAGCTCCCTCACAAAAGGCTGAGTGAGAGCCCATGGGGTGCCCAGCACATCCAGTGGATTTCAAATGCACCTGAATATTCTCCATGTAAAATATTCAAAATGCAGTGGTACTTCTTCCTTCATGGAGCCCCCTATTAGAAAATAGTCACTTTTCCTTCAATAAGTCCACACTTCTAGATCATTCTTGGTGTGCATTGGGATTGAAATAAACCTCACAACACCATGTGGTAGGACACAACAGACACTCTGCCCAGCTCCAGAAGGTTTACTTGTATACTCAACAAAATATTCTTTTTATTATTATTATTATTATTTTGAAGACTTATTTTTGTGATTCGGTTTGATGACATTTTCTTACCTCTGGCAATCTCTCTTCCAGTAGAGAAGATGGGAAAACTGGTGGGAAATTGTTTTCATCAATGACTTCCACCTTCACTTCCATTTCATTAAATATGGCAGCATTAGATGAGTCTGTTGCTCGTACCTTGAAATTTACTGGAAAATCTTCCAGTTTTAGATTCTTACTTGTTCTTACAATACCACTGGATGGATGGATAATGAAATATCCTGTTCAAAAAAAAAAAAAAAAAATCAACCAGAAATTATTCTGGTTGTGATTTCATTAGTTGAAACTGAAGATACGAATCTTCCAGTGAAAATTGCACATTATTTATATGAATATTGTATGTTACAGTATTTTTCAAAGAACAAAATGAAATTCAATGTTTTTGCAAGGTTGACAAGAATGTCAGATATATCCAGGGCTGTAATTAACAAAAAGAAATAATTCAGAAGGTCAGATGGGAACCAAAAAGGAGAAAATTCAATCCACCACTCTCCAGTCAGGTATTCACATTCCTCTGAAACAGTCAGAGATTATTTGTCCCTCTTTCAATTGGAAACTTTTTATATTTCCTAACAAGTTCTGTTCTTAATGAAGATGAGGAGTTTTGTAACTGCCTTCAAGATCACAACTTCATACAAAACACTTTACAAAACTGAATACAAATTGGTTTTGATGATAGATTAAAATCAGCTCTATATTTAGGAAAAAACCACATGTGACAAAGCACTGGTGCACTTGACCATATGCAAACTCACTCTAGGCACTCACACGTTGCTGAGTTAGTTTTTCTCCTGGAAGTTTTTGTGCTATTAGTTATTTTTTGTCCAGCCAGAGTAACTTTATGCCAGGCCAGGTACAGCCTGATCTTCCTGCAGCAGACACAGCACAGAGCTGGTGAAGCCAGCTCTGCACCACGGGCCTTGTGCTGCTCTGACAGAAATTCAATGCCATGCCCACACCTGATCCACCCCAAACTGGTGCCCTGGCTTCATTCTCAGCCAGGGTTCATGGCTGTGGGACTGAGGGAAGAGCAGGAAGCAGGAGAGAAGAAACCACCCCAACCCTCAGTGTTCATGGCTGTGGGACTGAGGGGAGAGCAGGAAGCAGGAGAGAAGAAACCACCCCAACCCTCAGTGTTCATGGCTGTGGGACTGAGGGAAGAGCAGGAAAGAGCAGGAAGCAGGAGAGAAGAAACCACCCCAACCCTCAGGGTTCATGGCTGTGGGACTGAGGGAAGAGCAGGGAGCAGGAGAGAAGAAACCACCCCAACCCTCAGTGCTCCTCCTGTTCTCCCCCACCCAGGGCTCACCCTCCTCATCTCCAGAGGTGATGCTGTAGTCCACAGGGAGCTTGTACAAGGCTCTGACCTCCACAACAAACGTGTCTGGGGGGCTCTGCTCTGGCAGAGGGGCAGGGTGATAGGCTTCTTCCAGGAACACTGGGAAGGACAAATCCATGGGAACAACCACGACTGACACCTGCAGAGAAAAGACATGGCCATGGGGGTGGTATTTGCAGCTTTAGCAAAAACTTTCCTACTGAGGTGTGGGACAGCACAAGTCCAGGCTTTGGCCAGTGAGGAGAAGCCAGGGATTGCTGCCTGCTGTGTTTGACACTGCCCTGAAGGCAGCAAATACTGGTGGGAAACACCAAAAACCTCCTCAGTTTAGGTTCACCTGGGTGCTTTGCTAAATGCAGAGCTCCAGTTCCTCACATACAGCACATTTCAAAGGATTTGTCTCAGAGAGATGCACTCAGAGAGATGCACTCATCTCCAGCCTTCCACAGGAGAGGGTGTACCCAGAGCAGGAGTTTGCACACACAGTATTTTAAAACTATTGTGACTGATTTATGGATTAAGAACAAAAGGTGAGAGGTGGTAAATAAAAAATGCTTATTGCTTCACAAAAATAGTTTATTTCTGTTGCCAGACAGCTGCTGTTCAATCCTGTGAAGAATGATGGCTTGTAAGTCTACATTTTAAGGTTGTTGAAGGTAATTTTCTACATCTTTATCCATCTAGATTTCTAGTACTTTTTTTAAATTCTGCTGTGATATTTAGTGGCAAAAGATCACCAACAAATTATAAGCATTGTGTAAAAATAATTTTTAAATCACATTTAGATTTCTCACTCTTCAATCTAGAAATTATTTTTTCTTACATTATGGGAAAATAAACAGGAACACTTTATTTGCCATCTGCTGTTAATTTATCACACATTTCCATTACATCCTTTCTGGCTGTCCCAGTCTTTGACCTTGCACAGAAATCTCTACTGCTCTAACCCTCCTCCCTCACAGCCTGGAGCTTCTGTCTGTCTTTTCTGAAATGGAATGAGCACAATCATTTTGGGTGGTGTGCCAGCAATTGCTAGGGCAGCATAACTTGGTAACTGTTATCTTGTAGCCTGAAACAGAAATAAATCAGACATTTATGGCATTCATATCAGAAATAAATCTCTGACATTCTGATTCCTGGTTTGCATCGTTTTGCCTGACTAATACCCCTCTCTTGGTTTGGCTATGCTCAGTTTAGAATAAAGCAATCTGGGGAGTTAGCTGTGCAGTAGAGAGAGGCCAGGCAGAAATGTTGGTACCTTCACAGAGGCTGAAAGAGGCGGCAGACCCGAATCCGTCGCGGTGACGTTCAAGGAGTAGTACAGGGCAACACTTTGTGTGGATAAGTCTCTTGTTAGCCTGAGCTCTCCTGTGGTACTGGAAAGACTAAAGAGGCCTTCTGAGTTTCCACCTGAAAACAGAAAAAGAAGTGTTGGAGATGTTCCCTGGAACCAGCAGAGACAAGACTGAAGTGTATGCCCAGGAGTAAGGAGACACAGGTTGAAATCCTAGGCTTGGAGCAAGACACCCCCTCTAGTCCAACCTCCCGGCTCAAAACATGGCCAGGAGTGAATTCAGCACAGGTTGTTCAAGGCTTTGATCCATCAGGTGAGACTCTCCAAGGACAGCCCCTCTGGGCAACCTCTTCCTTTAATTACTGATCTTCACAGAGGATTCTTTACCCCTTCTATGCAGTCAGAACCCAGCAGTTCAGTTTATGACCTTTCTCTCTCATTCTGGTGTCATGCAGCTTGCTTTAGCAGTGTCAAGTATCCCAGTGATAAACCAGCCCTAAGATTTTTTCCTAACATACCTGAAATATTGTAGAAAATGCCTTCATCATAACCCTTGCCTTCATCTCTTGCATTGATGTCTACTACCAGTGTGCCAGCTGTAGAATTGTCTAGGAAGACCTTGTGATATGAGGACTGGTCAAACACGGGTCCCTCTTCATTGACATCTTCCACAGTAACTGAGAAAGAATCATCACATTTGGTGAGTTTTACCTAAATGGTTACAAGTTTTTTTTTCAGCTAATATAAACCAACACAGCTCCTCTGAATGAGAATATATCCAGTCATACTGATCAAAAGTAGGGCTGGCCAAGAGCTAGGATACCAACTTCACAGAAATCTTTATGTCTTTTTTTCTCCAACATAACAATTTTTTTTTTTTAAATGAAAAAAAGCCAGCAATCAAGCACTGTTATTTTAACAAGCCTAAAAATCACTGTCAACACTGTTTATCACCCTAGAAACTGCCCTTCTGCATACAAGCAGAAAAAAAAACCTGAATTGTGTTTTTGGAAACCTTTTCAATCAAAATGCCAATTGGTTCTCAGAAAACAGAAAAAAAAATTGTGACTATATTGAAGGAAGTAATATCAGTTTGGGTGAAAAATCCTCATTTTTGACATGGCAAGCTTTTTTTAGAAAAATTTCATTTGGCTCTAGTGAAAAGATCACACCATCATTTCTGATAATTTACTCTAGCAGACTGCATTAGTATTGGTTTATACCTCAGAATTACACATGCTGAAATATTTCCAAGGGTTGTTAATGAAAGTTCATTTTCTGTGGTAAAGTAGAGCTACCTGTAATGTTTGCTGTGTCCTGGAGATGTGGCTCTCCAGTATTGAAAGCTTTCAGAATAAACTTGTACTGGGATTGACTTTCATAGTCCAGAGGCTGAAGGGTTGCAATATCTCCAGAAAGTTCTCCAACATGAAATGAAGTTGTCTCTCCAGTGATGGTGTAATGAATGATGGCATTGTACCCTATATCTGCATCTGTGGCTACTGCACTCAAAATCTAAAATAAAAGGAAAAAAAGTCAGCAAAAAGAGGTTTAGAGCAGAACAAAGAGAGAGGCAAAACATGCCCACAAGGCTGGTATTGACCCACAGAGCGTTACTGACTGAATTACTCGTTAATTGATTAATTGCATTGATGGGATTGTGGCACAGCTTGTGGCAGAGCAGTTACAGACTGTCAGGTGCCACCTCTCCCCTTGACTCCTGTAAACCTTTAGGGCACATCTGCAAGGCAGATATGGAGCCAGAAATGGATGCACTGGAGCTGCCCAGGGAAGCTGGGATGCCCCATCCCTGGGAGTGTTCAAGGCCAGGCTGGATGGAGCTCTGAGCAGCCTGCTCTTAGAGAAAGGTGTCCCTGCCCATGGCTGAGGGGTTGGAATGAGATGATCTTTAATGTCCCTTCCAATCCAAACCATCCCATGATTCTAAAACAGAAAAGCTTAAGAACAGAGGGATGCTGGACTAATGCACAACACCTACAGCACCAAACATCTTGAAAACATGCTGCCCACAGATCCAGTGAAAACTCAGTCTGTGCAGTGTGGAATCACTGCTGAGGACAAGAGGGAAAGGGGGAGCAGCTCTCACTCTTTGGGAGAGTTTTGGGAGGAATCAGTGGGAGAGGTACTCCTCTGTCATACAAACCAAACACGCTGTGTGATTCCACAGGCCCCACAAACTAAAAAATGATGTTCACCAATGCACAGCCATGAGAGGTTACTGCCCCTTCCAGGTGCCCAGAGAGAAAACAAGTGCAGAAGAGGCTGTTTATCCTCAATGCCACACACCACATGTGGAGGCTCATTCTCCCTCACAGTCACAGAGTAGGATTTTTGGGGGAGCACTGGTGGGTTGTCATTCACATCTTCCACAGTGATGCTCAGAACTAAGCTTGCAGACTGTGCTGGCTTCCCAGAATCAGTGGCCTGTGAAGGAACAACTTGTCATTAAAAACAGCATTACTTTGACACAAATTTACTCTGCCAGTTCAATTTTGCCCCAAAAATTGTCGGCTTTTCCCTCTGCAGTCTTTCTGCTGGACCAGTTATCCCTCAGTGACACTTCTCTACCCTGTGCTTGGTTAGTTGCCACATCTTCCTGCAGCTGGATCCTCACCCCATCACATGCTCTGACTCTCATTAACAATTAATCAAAAGCTCAAGCCTGGATACAGATCAAACATGTCATGTGATCAGATGTGGCACTAATCAACACAGGACTGTGATGTACAGATAGCTGGGCTGTGGTAGTTGAAAGAATGAGGAAATCCCTTGCATTTTGAGGGTTTAAAGTGCCAAAAAAGCAAGTTGTGAAGAGCATCCAGTATGTGGCAAATTCACACTCAGTTTTACACTGCTCCAACATCTGCCATAGAAAATTCTCATCTCTAGGTACATATGCACAGTTTTCAATTAGTCTTACAAAGTGTCCACTTTTATTAACCTGAAATTTTTCTGAAGACACTGCTCAATTTTTAATATGTCTCCTCTATATCTTCCACAAGCTCTTTGACCAGTAAAAATGTCCTTTAATATATTTGTACTTGATGGAACAAACAAATATATTTGTCAGTGCTGCAACACTTCTTTGTATGCACAGTAATTGATCTGATTAGCAGCAGTAAAAATCCATGAAATCAGCTAGAATGAATAGATAACCTCATGGATTTTGAATGAAAGTTAATGCTTTTTCTTTTTAACTTGAAAAATCACATTTCAGGTATTTTTTTAAAAAGATCTAAGGACATATATTTTGGAAAATAAACAAAATAAAGGAAAGGGACAAATAACATGGATTGGCAAGGCAGCTGTATGGTCAAAAATGGACCCAGGAATGCTTTGTGGCTGTTGTGTGACTGTGACCTTTAAGATTTAGGGTTCATAAGTAATTTATTCACTAATACCAATTTACAGAGCAGAAAACAGAGCTCTGCACACAAAACATAAGGAACAGTCAAAACTCATGCATGAATTCAAATGGAATTCTCTAACATTAAGTGGTTTTCTTGTGATGGTTCAGTATTTCCTGTTTTTTAATGCTGTGAATTTGCATCAAATTTGTCAACTTACAATTATTTTCAATTCATAACTGTCCATCACTTCTCTGTCTAAGGGTTTTTTTGTCATCAGCTTGCCAGTAGAACTGTTAATATGGAATGTTCCAGCAAAATCATCTTGCAGAGAGTAGCTGATAAGTGCATTATCTCCTACATCCAGGTCAGTAGCAGAAAATGTGCCCAAGTCTAGACCAGCTGCATTCTCAGGAGCTGATAAATGAGTTTGGATCCAAGCTGAGAAAACTGGAGGGTTGTCATTGATGTCTTCAACTCTCACAGTTACCTATATTGAAAAAAAAATAAATAAAAAGGAGAAAAAGACACAAATTTGAGCTGTAGAAGCTGTATCCAAAGGAGAATTTTGATTTATTTTAGTCCATGGAAGCCTATAGGGAAAAAAAAACAACTAAGGAACAAAACCCAAAGGGAATAGGTAACAACTTCAGCATTTCTCAGCATTTGAGCATTTTCACAACCTCTGAATTTTTAATCTTTTTTAATTCTCAGCTGCAAGATAAGATACATGTAAGATAACACTCTCTAACTGGAAGAGATGAACAGAACAAATAACCTGGGGCTCTTTGGCTCATCTGCCTCTTGCATGTGACAGAACCATGCCCAGAACCAGTTCTGGTGTTAATCAGTTTCTCTGGTTATGAGTTGTTCAGAAGGAGCTCTCAGGGAGTGACACAATCTGTGAAGCTGACAATATCTCCAGATGGTAAAATCTCCTCAGGATATAAAAAAAAAAAAGGGAAATTAAATAGAAGGCTCTCAAAGCTTCACATTTGCATGACAGAAGACACTTATCTGGATTTTGCTTGATTGTTAATATTTTTGAAGATATTTCACATTCCTTGAGGAAAAAATATTTAGAAATGCATATTGCATACCAAAGCAACAGCTGTGTTGGGTGGCACCAGGGAATCCACAGCTTGCACAAGGATGCTGTACAGGTCTCCTTCCTCCCTGTCCAGCCTCACCAGGGCCACGATGTCGCCTTGGTCCCCGATGGAGAACTTGTCCCAGTGGGATTTCAGGGAGTAGCCGACCTGCACAGCAATGCTGCCACTCAGAGCCTTCACAGCGCCCACTGCACTCCCTGGGCCTTTGTCCTCCTCAATGCTGAACTCGTAGCTGGAGCTCTCAAAAGCCAGCCCAAAGCTGGGGTCATCTACCAGCAAGTAGAGAGCAACAGAGGCTGAGGAGAGAAAACAAATGAAAATAGTGAAGTCACTGCTCAAATCATCATGATCCGTGCTCTGGTTCCTTAAGATCTTGAGGAACCAATAGAAACTGAAAGAAATTATCACACAGGAAAGGGAAATGATAAGAAAAAAGAAACAAATAGTAATAAGGATTAATATGCAACACAAAACGTTTTTGCACCTAATTGATTTTCCAATCTTCCCTGATTACAGAAGTGTTGCTCCAGCCTGACAGGAGAGCAAAGATCACCAGGCTGAAGGTAATGGGATGTGCAGGTATTTCACACTGCTTAAAAACCTGACCCTAAATTGCTTTGTAACAAGAGAGGAGGGAAATACATAAAGCCACGAGTGCAAGTTGTGACCACTTGCCCTATTTTAAGAAATTCAGTTTTTTCTCCTATTCATGATAAATCAAAGTTAACCTCCAAAAAACACATGAAAAACTTACAAAAATTACTACATGATTAAATATTTTTTGAGGAACAGAAACTCAGTTGAGGGTGATTTGCCAACTTCTGATTGTTTAAATGTTTCTAATTGTAGGAAGATAAAGGAAAACAGAAAAAGACACACGTCAACAATATTATTTGAATACATCTTTTTAGAGTGACTACAGCTGTGAAGTCTTGGGGTTTGCACCATAAGTAAGTACTACTGCAATAAATGAATTTTAAAGAATTATTTCTAACCAGGGTTACTAAAACCAAGTTTTCTGTTAATATGATCAGCATGGAGGAGATGAAAAGGTAAAAAGCAAATATTCATCATTGTTCAAATATAACCTTCTTTTGTTTTGCCAGATTCAGTTTGATTGACAGCAATGGGATTAATTTCAAATTTAAATGTTTGCAAGGGTTATGTTTATGTGGCAAGAGACAAAAGGGTAAAAAAGATGGTAAAAAAGTTGGTAAAAAGGATGGTATACCACTTGAGGTAAGCTGAGGAACTCCATGGTCAGTGGCAACAACTGTCAGTGTCACAACTGTGTCAGCTGTGATGTGCTCCAGGTTATTGCTGAGAGAGATTTCTCCAGTGCCATTGTTTATATGGAAATCATCAGAATGGTTCATGAGGCTGAGTAAGGAGCAATCAGGAGAGCATTCATATTAATGACCTTGGAAATGCCATCTACTCAGTGCTACCTCTGCAAGGAGCACTCAACAGACAATATTTGCCTATTTATGAAGAACAGCTTTTAATTGCTGTCTTTAGCCTAAAATATATTGGCCTTTTATTTACAAGTAAGTCTTTCCTCATGAAAATGTGCAGCATTCATGCCTTCAGTTCCCATTACACCCCAAGGCTTTGAAGCTCCCACCAGGAGAAGGCAGATCCTGCACACTCAGCTGCATATTCAGCAGTGGGAGAAGCCCAAGTGACTTTCATCTGAAGACCTGCTAATTCCTGGCCTTCTATGACCTCTCACAGGTAACTGGATTGCTCACAAGTGATGTGGTTTGGGTAGAATGCTATCTCATAGTTAAAAATAACCTCTTCCAAGGCAGTAGTTCTAAACATCCACAAGTTTCCTGCTCATTCATTTGTCCTTCTCAATCTATGCTTTTCATGTCAAGGTATCCTGGTTTTTTCCATGATTTAGGGCTCACTGAAATATCTTTCTCCACCGATTTTTCTATGCATAGTGCATTAAGGAAGTTATTTTCTTATCTCCTCCTCCCAGCAAACAAAAGATATGCAAAAAGAATCAGAGATTCATTTACTTCCTACCCAGACACTCCAATGTGTTATCGAGAATTTCAGAAAGTGAACCAAATCTTGGCTGTGGGTTTTTATTGCTAGTTTATCACTTGGTTGTGCCCTCTTATGACATAACCATGATTTGATAAGCTCTAAAACACCCAGTAATGACTGTCCTTCTTCCTAAGGACAGAAACCATAACCGATTATAGCACTTGTAAAATATTTATGAAGAGATCTTATCCTTCTCAAGAGCAACAACAGTACCTTTCTGTGTCTGTCCCAGAAGTGTATTATTAACCTGACAGAAGTGTACCTGTATGAAACGACAGCGTTGTTCCCAAGGTCGGGGTCAGTGGCAGACACTGCCAGGACAGACTGTCCCTCCTTTGCTGCTGCCACGGGGATGCTGGCTGAGTACTGTGCCCTTGTGAACTCAGGGGGGTTGTCATTCACATCCAACACTCTGATGCTGACGTGTGTGAAGTTCTGGGGTGTGGAGGAGACAACCGTGATTCAGAGAGTGCACAGGCATTGAGGTGTACAAATAAAAGGCAGCAATGATAAATCACAGCCTGCTGTTCCTTACCTGCCTCTGAGGCACTCCGTTATCAGATGCCAGCAGGAGCAGCTCATACTTGTCTTTACTTTCTCGGTCGACAGAGCCAGTGACCAAAATGGTTCCATCCTAGAGAAGGCAGGGGTTCAAGGCACAGGTCATTTGGAGAAAGAACTCTTGTACACTGAATTCTCAGAAGGGATGAGGGACTGAAATAATCTATTCTCCTTTGGGCTAGTTCACATGCCAAGCAACAGCTGACCAGGAATATCTTGTTTTTTTGAATATCAATGTAGATTTCCAACCTACAGGGATGTGCTGGTTGTGATGTGCACTAGAATGGTACTGCCAACTCTTTTTTGCCTGATGAATCTTACTATGCCAAGTCACTTCATGAACAGCAGGATCTAAATCTTGCTTTCAGCATACCCAAAGCCTTACCTGCTGGATGCTGTATGGATTATCCCCATCCTCAGCTGACAAGTAATAACTAATTTGTGCATTTTCTCCCTCATCCAAATCAGTAGCAGTCACATGTCCAACTCTAGTGGCATTATTCAAGGTGTATTCCCCTTCCAGAGCCTCAAAACTGTATGGCAGATTCTGAAACTCAGGGTTGTTATCATTGACATCCAGAACAGTGATGTGGAACAAGGCACTTGAATTAAGCCCATTTATTACATTATCAACTGCCCATACCTGTCAAAGTAAGAAAAAAAAAGTCATTTAAGTTGACTGTGTTATCATTTTTAACCTCTTAGAAAGATATAAAAAGGGGATATAAAGATATGAAAAAGATATTCAAGGGAATGAAGTAGAGATGAGCCAAAGCTGCAGAGTCTCTCCCCAAATTTACTTGTAAAGTGAATGCAGATGTAGTCTCCCTGTCCAGTTCTGTGTCATTCCTTAATGAGAGTGTTCCAGGGAAATCCACAGTAAATGAAGTGCTGCTGAGTACAAAGTATCCCTGAGAAAAGCCAGCCTAAAAAGAAAACATTGTTCATGTAAGCTCAACAAATAATCTTGTTAATAGTAATACCTGACCTTTTTATAAGACTTCTCATTACAGAAGTACAAGTGATTTGCCAGGTTTAATGAATGAAATCCTGCCCCCTGAGCTATTGGAATAGACTTCTTTGGCAAACAGCAACTGGGCTATGTGGAAGCATTTATGGGCTTCCCTGTTTGGGTCTTACACATTCTCTTTCCCTAAAGCTCTCCAAGACTTATCCCTGGGATGAAAAGGGCAGCAAAACAGTTCAGTGGAGTATGAACCGAGCATTTATGCTGCTCTAAAACTGACATGAGCAAGAATAATATTGCAAATCAAAAATCTCTTCCTCCAAAGCATCTCCCCAGTGCCACAGCTACGTGCAAAAGGCCTTTATAAAACAAGGGGAGAAAGAAACCACTTGTTATAAAGCAGAGGGAAATTTAGTAATTTCCTATTATAGAAGAAACAACTCTATCAGGGTTACAAATTGCCTCTTGCTCTAGGCTGAGACAAAAGGTAAGTTTATCAAGTTTAGTTTATCAAGCAATATTCAATCAGAAACTATTATTGGTATAATAATATATAATCAATTCTCTGTCTGGTGTAATAATATATAATCTATTCAATTTGGTATAATAATATATAATCTATTCTCTGTCTGCTGTGATGCATGCATCTCATATGCACATTAACAGAAGCAAACACCACCTCCTGTCCTGGGTCACATATGCAGTGGGAGAGAAGCTCTCCCCATCTTCTCTGATATAACCACTAAACTATTTTGTACAAAGTCCTAACTTCCTTGGGTTGGGAAGGTTTACTGCTGGCTCCAGAGAAAGCAAAGTTTTCATGAAGCAAAACATACTTAGTGCCAACCATTTAAGAAATCTCCTTTTGCCCATCTACTACTATGCTTTTTTTGTAGGTTAATAGAGAAAAACATGTCATTTTGATTTATCAGGATGAGATTAAAGCAGTACCTACCTCATCCTTGTCAGCAACACTGAATGTGTAGACAGGACTCCCCTTCAGATGGTTTTCAAACACAGATACATCATAAGCTGCCTGACTGAATTCTGGTGGGTTATCATTGACATCTTCGACACGAACAACTACGAGCGTTTCACTGCTCATAGTTGGCTGCCCTCCATCTGATGCCTGTACTTTCATTTCAAATTCCTTTATGGTTTCATAGTCCAGCTGCTGGCTCAGGCTGAGCTGGCCCGTGCTGGAGTCGACAAGGAACACCGGGGAGGAGGTTGGAGGTCGCTGGTCAGTGACTCGGTACGTCACGAGGGCGTTGGCCCCAGCATCCCTGTCTGTAGCAGACAGTGTCAGCAGGGCACTGCCCAGCTCCTGGTCTTCAGGGACTTTCACTTCGTACCTGCTCGATGAGAAGGCCGGGGCGTTGTCGTTCTCGTCATCGATGACGATGGTCAGGTTGAGCGCTGTAGATCGCGCGGGTTGGCCTTGGTCACTGGCAATCACAGTTAAGTTATAGAAGCCTTGTTCTTCTCTGTCCAGCACCTTTTGCAGGAAAATGAATCCTGAGCTGTCAATATCCATTTTTCCTTCTCCACCCTTCAGGGTGTAAACCACTAATCCATTGAAGCCCTCATCCACGTCCGTGGCTGACACGCTGGTGACGTTGGTCCCTGCTGGCGTGTTCTCCATGATGGCAACGGTGGTGTTGGTTACACCAAACACAGGGCTGTTATCATTGACATCTGTAACTCTGATAAACACTGTGGCATAGTCAGCAGTGCTTCCATCTGACAGGGAAATATTGAGAGTGTAACTTTTCTGGGATTCGTAGTTCAGTCTGGTTTTGGTTGAGATGACTCCCTGGTCATTGATGGCAAATGAAGCAGATTCTGTCAGCACCCGAAACTCAACTGGTATGTGGGGATTTAAAGCATCATACTGCACCTGTGTAAGATACAGCATATCATCAATAAATGAATTGAAACACATAAACCACTGTCTGAAAAAAAATAGCTGCTTTAACTATGTCCAGACTCATTTTATGGTTGATATTGTGGATTGATATCAACTTATGGTTGATACCGTGTCCTCATTTTTATTCTTTTAATGAATTTTCATTCAGATACTTGTTAACTTCCCAGATTCTTTAAAAGAAGTAAAGATCAAGCCTCAATATACATCAAAATGTAGAGAGGACTGCCTTTTATTAAAATGTGAATATGTATAACACAGAATAAAAATAACAGACTGCATTTTAACCTTTGGTTCTGCCTTTCTTTACAGGAAAAAAGGGGGGAAATTATCTCAAGATGTCTATAAATCAAACCACTGAAACACATTACCTTCTCACTGGTTTGATATAAAACCTCCCATGTGTGTTCATACTTTCATCCAAGAAGGAGTTATCATGGTGCATTCTGGTGCTCTGCATGTCTGAGCATTTTTTTTGGATCAAAATAAAGAGCAAGTTCCAGAGCATTCTTTGAAAATGCCTTTATGGCATTCCTCTGATGGGAATTCTCATATCATGGCACAGGGTTTTAGGTTTATCACCAAGAGATGAGGGAATATTGCCTATCCCAAACTTTGAGCCACTAAACCCTTTGAAGGTTTAGTCAATAGGGCTATGCACAAAAGTTTACTTTCTCAGGCAGTTTAGGGGTTCATTTTATTTGTTTTGGAGAGTTGCTTTGGTTTTTTTTTTTAATGCTAAATGGTAGCAGATGCTGTTTAAATATTTGTGAAGGTTTAACTGGAAGCAAACCCACCTTTGTGGGTGATAAGCTTCATCTGAGGGATGTACTGCATGTGAAGCTTCTAATGTAGAACACACAGTATCTAACTCAGGGAGATTTGGATATTCAGAGCTCATCTATTACAAAATTAGGATTTTCTTAGAGCTGCCCTGTCCTATATAGAGTTCTTCTTACTTGTGCTACTTCAACAGGAGGAGCCAGCTCTTCTTTCACGGACACATTGTATGTTTTCTGAGTAAACTGTGGTCTGGAATCTCCAAATGCATTGATTTCTACTGGCACTGATGAACTTCTTGGAGTGATCCCACCTGCAAGGAAAAGGAAACAATTTCTCAGCAGATGCACAAAATACCTACTGACCCCCCCAAAATACACTTTTCTATGGGAACTGCCTTTTTTTAATGTTTAATCCTTGTTGCTGCTGTTATGGTACTGCCTCAGAGGTCCTCACCAAGACCACAGACAAAGGATGGACTGAGCAATCCCTTTGGTATCCATATTCCCCACAAGACCCATTTTATCCATGTGACCCTACATTTGAAGACACAGAGCTCATATTGACCAAATAGTGGAAAAATCACAAGGCTGAAAACCACTTTGTATTCTCATTATACCAGGAGTGGGATGCCATTCCTAGGTTAAATTTATTTCTGCCCTTGTTTGGGTCATGAATGTTCACTGACTTCTCTGTTATTCTTTTAAAACAAAGAAACCCCCAATAACTATGGATAATGAAATGCTGTTCATCCTAAAAATGGACTTGGCATCTCCAGTTTACCCACATGGATGTGCAAATAATGACCAAATTACTCAGCACATTTTACTTTCCTTTTACTCCTTATTGGCTGATGAGAGAGTTTTATATGTCTGACTTCTTCTTGAATTTCTGTTTCCTATGCTGTGCAACACCAGTCAGCAAGTTAAAGAAAGATGTGATTATATTTATAGATATATAATTATATAAATCATATATATATAATTATATAGAATTATTTTATACATTATTATATAAATATAAAGGGATATTAAATATATATATATATAATTTCACATGTTCTTCCCACAGCCATAAAGAAAGAAAACAGATTTGCCATAATGCCATCAGCAGGAAGAGTTTTACCAGAGATGCAGCAATTACTTTGGATAAATAAGATAGTTTCTTATCTTCAACAAACAAGAGCAGATAAAATATATGGTATTATTCAAACAAAGCCTGTGAATCTAGCATTCTTTCAAGCAAAAAAAATCAAACAAAACCAAAACTCATCACCAGGAATAGCTGTGTTGACCAGTACTAAAATCCTCTCTTACCATCAGTAGCTGTTATCCACAAGACAAACTTCTTATGCTGGTTGATTTTTAATGGGATTACTGTTTTTAAAGTGATTTGTCCTGTGGATGTATCCAATTCAAAGTGTCCATCTTCATTGCCACCAGCTAAGGTGAAGCTTATCTCTCCATTTATACCATCATCTGGATCAGCAGCACTAACCTGGAGGAAAAAAAAAATTATTTCTTTTACTCTGGGTTCTGTGCTTTCATCAAATTTTCTCCCATTTTAGATGTACAGGAAAATCAGGTGAATATTGCTGCAGTTAAATTTGGTTGTACCTTTGACTGTCCACTTCCTATGCAATTCCTGGGTTAGACCTCAGTAACAAAGTTTGCTCTTGGATGTACACACATGATATCATTCCAGCAGCACAAGCAAAATCCTGCTCCTGTGGAACTCATGTGAATTACACCAGGTTTGTATTTCAGAGAATTGGTTTCATAACAATTCCAAAAGCACTGGAGGCAGATTGTTCAAGAGATTTCATCAGGAGCCATGAAATCTGCACATCTGGGTATGATCTCAACTCCTATTTCCTGTTTTATTTGGTTAACTGGTTTACTATCTTAGAAAAAATATATTGGATCTAAAAATTATCCCTAATGCTCCAGCATTCAGCAGCCTTTCAAAAATGTTGTGCCCTTATTTGAGTTCCTGGACTCTATCAACATTCAGTTTTTATTAAACACTTTAGAACTAAATTCAAGAATCTTATTTCCTGTCATATATTTGTGGAATTGAGGCTGGTGCACAGTACCACAATAAAAATCCTTTATCATTTATTCCCCAATCTGGGATGTGATTAAAATATCCAGGACACTGTGGTTATGGAATATCAGTTGCTCTAAAATGAGAGGTGGATTATTTCTGAACTAAGAGCTGATCCAAAAAGATTCCCTACTCAACAGAACTGCTTCACAAGTTTAAGCAAGGACTCATGCATGCATTTAACACAAAAATGTCGTTTTTGCTCAGTATTTCTGGTACCTGAAGAAGGGCCATTCCTGCAGTCATGTTGAGGAAAATGTCTCGTCTGTATGGTGTGTCTGTAAAGGCTGGGCTGTTGTCATTCTCATCCAGCAGCACTATGTTGATAGGAGAGCTCACATTTTGGTGAGGTGCCAAATGATCTCTAGCAGTGACCTGCAGAAACAATGCAGTGAGAAGCCTGTGTTGTTCAAAGCAGTGTTGTGGAAGCAGCAAAAAGGACCAATGAGAGCTACAAGCTGAGGAAGCTGTGTCAGCAGTGGTATTTCCCTCCAGATAGCATTGCTGTCAAAGTCTGGATTTGTTTCTTCAATTAAGCTGCTGATCCCTGCTCAAGGTTCAGCCTCCTGCCAGGACAGATCAGGTCTCACCTGCTGGCCTCAGGTGACCTTGGACAGGAGCAGGTTTGGTGTTGTACCTGGAGGTGAATAGAGGGCACCCTCTCCCTGTCCAGCAGCGAGGAGTTCGTCACGGTGAGGATCCCGGCGGGACTCAGCTGGAAGGGGCTGTCACCTGGAGTGAGGCTGAGCGTTCCCTGGAAGCCTCCCTGCAAGCAGGTAACATTTCTCATGAAACAGGACAACCACTGGGCTACTCCCTTAGGATGTTTTCTTCTGCTTTTCCACATGGAGAAGATGAAATCTTCAGTTTAATTGAGATTACAGTTAAAAAAAAAAAAGGCAAAATTAAAAAGAGAGAGAAGCAAACAACATGGAAGAAATAACAGGCTGAGAATGACTCGCAGCTTTGTGTTCGTTTTGCACTTGCACACTTCCAGATTTGGGACCTTATGCAAACCAGAGGAGTTCCAAAGAGAGACAAAATTTATCCTTTGTCTGCAGTGCTCTACCCCTTAAAGAAGTAAAACTAAGTTTGCTTTGTTTAAGCATATTTAGGCAGTGAGAAAGAAAAATTCTATTCACAATATCTGTATAACACAAATGCACTTTATATTGTATTTCAGAAGTTCAGCATTGTAGCAGCCATAAAACCATCATCTTTTTACCTCATCTGTGTCAGTAGCTGTTATTTGAAGAACTTCCATCCCATTTGGGAAATTTTCTGGAAGTGAGACATTATAACTTGGTTGTGACAGTACTGGATCATTGTCATTCTCATCTCCAATAGTAACCAGAACTACTGCATCAGCTGTTTTGAAAATCTTGTCTTGCTGAGCTGCCTAGAAAACAGAGTTTACAGCTGTAAATTCCATGCCCTGATAACAACAAGCTTAACACAAGGACATGCCAACTGCATATTTATAATTAATTACTTTTTCCTTTATTTAGATTTTTGAATGGCAGGATGGAGCCTTGATATCAATGAGAAACACTATTAGCAGCAACTTGGATTTACATTTTATTTTCTGAAATTGAGACTAAAATACCAAGACAATCTCTACCTGAATGCCCACCACGAGGTTTGGACATATTTCTCTGTCAATTGAAGTCTTGACTTCCAACACTCCAGCGTCATTGATTGAAAATCTGTTGTAATAGTCTGGTGGGTTCACTGAAAAGTGAAAAATTGGGAAGGGTTAATGAGAATGAATCAGAACTGGAAGTCTGGTCTGTCCTTTGCATGAGTGTTAACTTCTCAGCCACAGCAAGAAGGAACATGAAAAGCTGTTTTTCAAACACTCTGTTCTCAAAAGAAGTCCTGGAAAATGCACTCACACTTCAAGGGTCTCAAATTAAGCATTTCATAAACTTCTGGCAATTTCTTCAGGAGGAGGAACAGCTCCTGATGGAATTCTCTCTCTAGATGGCCCTGAATGGAAATTCTTTGATCAAATGGAAGCCTCTAGAGTGGCTTACACTTGAAATCAGGAATTAATTTTTGTTCCTTGGGAGGAGGGTAAGAACAATCAAACATTTAGAAGTAACTGGACCCCACAATAATGACTGAGATCTGATTTAGCTTGTGGAGCAGCTTGGCACTGAAACTGTGGGCACTTCAAGACATCTAAATGGACCCTGCACTTCCTTATCATTCCCTCCAGTAACAGATAAATGAATCATCCTGAATTACTGTGTCAATGTCTAGAAGAAAATAAAGGTTCTTACCCAGCTTGATGCTGTAAATTATTTTTTCATTTATGCCTTTGTCTCCATCTTGAGCCAAGACCTCTGGGAAAACAGTCAGAGGACCCACCTAGAAAACATACATTAACCTGAATATCCAGGGAAAAAACCCACACATTAATTTCAAATCTTTCCTTAGATAAGTCACAGTTTTGATTAAAGAAACAAGAAACATGTATTTAATCAATGTGATGCAGAAAAAAATTTTTCTTTGCCATATGTGCTTAACAGAGGAGAATGATGACCAAGATATTCTATGGATACACTGTGTTTAAAAAACACCAGATTTATGAAGCTGCAGTCACAGATGGAATTTATGTTTAGAACATTGACTATTTCAGTTCCTTTCATCTCCTGGAAAACAACACACAAGTCTATACTGCAGCCCATATAAAAACAGTAATTTAAAAGATAAAAACATTTTAGAGGGGCTAAAATTATTCCTTTCAGAGAATTAGAGATGAACTTTTAACAAAAGGAACACTGGAGATCTAACACTAAAAGTATATGTGATTCAGAATACTTGAACAGGAAGACATAGAAATAGGGAAAATAATGAACCTTCTTAATTTTAGTGGGTTACTCTGATAATACCATACTGTTTTTTTTTTTCAGAATACATACAAAAATCTGAGTCAAACAAATACATTTCACCAAGAAATCTCTACTCTATATATAAAAAAAAAGTAAAAAACGTTACAAATGTAGTAAAGACCATGGATTGCCATTCAGATCCTTATTTTTGCTTACCTGATTGTAATGCTGAATGAAGGAATTACACTCATTAAAACTAATTTCAGGACTGATGGGCAGCCAGTTGCCCTTTGAATTTTACATTAAAAGCTCTTTTAAAACAGGAATTTGGGTGTTTTTTTTTTTCCTTTCCTCTCTTTTTTTAAATTTTTTTTCCCCAAAATACAAAATTATGCGTTCCTATCACAGAAAATTCTGTGCTTCATAAAATACATGTCCTGTTTATCTGGTAGTTGGAGATCTACAGCTGATACCTTTTTCACTGGTCAGCACAGAGGAAAGCAGCTCCATCCGTCTTAAACTGCTCAGGGAAGAAGAATCCTTGGAAAAAAAGCCCTATGGACAAGGATAACTTATTTACAGCAGCATTCAGAGAAGAGCTTTTACCTGGTTTTCAGTGATATTGCCATTGTATGTGGATTGACTGAAATAGGGGTTCAATGTATCATAATCTTCCACATTAATTATTAATGGTGCAGTGGTGCTCTGGTTTCCAAATCTTTCCTGCATCCCGAGGGAAAGAAGAAAATAAGAACAACTGTCTTGAAAAAAACCCCCATATCTCAGTGGAAAATACAGCAGAATATTATTACATATATTTTGCAGCATTTTTAACCTGAGAACACTCAGTTTGTCAGATTAATCCAGTTCTAGGAACAAAACTATCCACAGGTAATCTTCCTTTAGTTTCTCATTTTCTATCAGGCATGTAGAATATGGAATAGAACGTTTGCTACAGCTGTGCTATTTGCTAGGTACCACAATAATCCTAGCAAAACTATTTATTTTTAGTTCTAAAAGAAAATGAAGGCAAATACATACTCAAATCTCAAAAAAAAAAAAAAAAACAAAAAAAACCAAACCAAAAAAACCCCAAAAAACAAAAAATCTGGTAAAATGCAGCACAAATTTGAGAGATCTGCCAGAATGAAGAGGTGAATATGTGTTACAGTAGCAGAGAATGAATATGTACAGTATTTATACTTAGAAAAATACAGAAAGAAACTTGGGCTGGTATTTGAGAGGAAACAATGGCTGAAATATTAAGAACATGCTGCTTTGTCTTCAGTATAAATCAAGTTGCAGACACAACATTTGGGTTGGGAACTCCCAAAGCTCCCAAAGCTGTAAATTTGTAGAAACTGGAATGCTATAAAACAAAGGAATTATCATTGTAGAACTACTGTGGGTCTTGTTCTTCTTTTAATTTTTATCATACCTTTGCTTGGACTGTTAAATTGAAAAAGTTGACCTCGTTGTAATCCAGTGGTTTTTTCACCATGACGTTTCCATCTCCCTCCCTTATAGAAAAGTAATCAGAGTTTGGGCCCTATTAAATGAATAAATCAAATATTTTATATGATTGATGATGAAATACATTTTACTTTCCTTTTTTTACACCTTCCCTTTTGGACTATTTTCATAAAGGTGCAGGAATGTCTCAACCACCAGCAATGGAAAGAAAAAGGCTGATCCTCCTCCACACATGCCTCCCCTGTCAGTGCCAACAGAATTTCTATCTGATTTATCTTATCCTATGGCACACAGGGCAATGGCATCAGCTTCCCTTCACCAGCTATAAAAGGAGCAGAGATAAGCTCAGATGTGAAGATTTCCACTGCAGATATCTACATTTAGTTGAGATGATCTTACTTCAGCTGGCTTGAGGACTGGAGACCGACAGCAAATCCAGCATAAACTTTAAAAAGAGGCAAAACTGCTCTCCCTCCTGCTGCTGCAAAGGACCACTGAGTTCCTCAGCTGTAGCTGAAGAGTGCCATAAATCATTCCACAAAAGTTAAGAAACAAGATTCAGGCCTCACTGCCTGCCAGGCTGATCCTGTGGTATAACTTGAAAGGTCTCTTGGAGGTTTTGCAGATTTTTAATCTTCACAGTGCAAGGCAGCACGCTGGGATCAGGCCCCAGGCTATGGATCTATGAAATTCAAACTGATTTCGCAGTTCCCAACTAACAAAGGGCACTCACCCAAAGACTGTAAGTAAGGATGCTGAATGCTGGTGAAATGTCCTTATCCACAGCTTCCACTTTTACAACCGTGGAATTAATTCCAGCTACCTAAAAGGAAATAGAGACCATCAAATACTCAGTCACAATCCTTCTGAACTTGGGGCAGGAAAGTTGTGCCAGGTGCTTAGCAAATCACCTCCTGTTGCCATTTTTGGCTGGGAATGTTGCTCCATTTTTGGCTGGAAATGTTTCTCCATCACCCCACTCCCCCAGGTGTATGTGCAGCCCAGCCTTTCCTTTCCACACCCACAGGATCTGGTGGATAAATCCCATAAGGGTGCACATGAGGAACTTATCCCAGAGTGGTCACATTAGAAGCTCCCCAAAAAGTAATTTTAAAATATCCCAGGAAAAAAGTACCCTCATTTGCCAGAACCCACCTCTGACACGGCAGCACTGTAATTAGCTTGTTGAAATTCTGGAGCATTGTCGTTTACATCTATCAATTTTACATTCCGTCCATTCTCTATCTGATCAGTCTTGGCAGTGGAAGAAATGACAACAGTGAGGTGGCAGCACTCTGCTAACATTTCATTTCATCTAGAATGAGATCCTCAAAGAGACACCCTTTCATTAAACTACCATTTAGAATTAGACTACCATTCCTAAAATTAACTTTTTAAAGTTTACCTTTGTTTTCTGTGAACCAAACCACTCCTCTCAACCAGCAGACTTCTACAGGTTATCTTCTACAAGGTACTCTGAACTCCCTGTATCATAGCTTTCAATTAAATACTATTGCAGAAAATAATCATTTGCATTCAATTAGACAAGACATCGGTAAAGCATGGTTTGTACTCACTGTTCCAATCCTTTGGCAAACAATAGAATACCAAACCATATCACCCTAAAATTGAACAGAAAAGCCAATAAATAACATAATTAATGAACTAATAATATGATTAGCAAAGATAATTTTTGCCAAAATTATACAAAATCACTTCTAGTACTTGAATCCTCAGGTGTGCTGTACCAAAACACTCTGCTTAAAATTAACACTTTGTAATTACCTTGCTCTATATTGTAAGGTTTACTGGACAGGCATGCCTCTACTACTGATACTCACCTACCCAGACCCCAGCATCCCCCTGTACCTGACTGTTCTTCCCCAAAAAAAAGTTGATAGAGAATACAGGAGAACATGTGCAAGAAGCATAAAAAGTGTTTTAATCCATTTGGGAAATATCTAAATGAGAAATACAAATGTAAAATAAAATAAAATAAAATAAAATAAAAGTATGTTTTCATCCATCACAAACACTGATTGCAACAGTGCTTTTTTACAACATGCCTGGTCCAGGTCTGTGAGGTACAGTGCTTCTCTGAGTGTCCAAAGCACAAATCCACTGCTGCTCTGAAATAGCACTTGTATAATAAATTTTGTATATATAAAAATAAATATATAAATAAACTTGTATAGTTAATATTTTGTATATAAAATAAATAATATCTAAATTAAAATAAAATAAAATATTTTGCACATATAATAAAAATTGTGTATATATAAAAATAATAAATATTTACTCTGCAGTACTACACCATTTTCATATTCAGAGGGAACTTCAGCCAGGCAAAACACTGATATTGCTTCCTAAATTCCAGGTAATCCTCCAGAGCAAGAACTGCCTAGGAAGAAGGACCTATCCCTTTGTGCATCAAAAATCCATAAGTCCATGAGGGAGTGAAGTGCTTGTGATTCAGGATTACCCTCTACCCAGCTACACCTGCTCAATCTCACTTGGATGAAGTTGTAAGGCAAGTGGCACCTGGCACAGTGCATGTTTGCAGCTCAGTACAATACATGGCTAGGAAGGAACCTGTCTGGCTGTCAGATGACAGCAAAGTTTAGTTATAGGACACTGAAGATATTTGTCAGGTATTAATGAGAGGTAGATACAGAATTCTATTCAGACAAATCACTTTTTTGAAATACCAGCCTGCATTGTGAGAGAATGAACAATTAAAATGCATCATCTTCATGCTATTACTTTTTCACTTGTCAAGAACACTTTTCTCTCTAGGCTTTATGGGCAGTAAAAATAATACCTCAAGAGCCTCAACATCCAGTGCCCTTCTGGTTCTCACAGTTGCATTGCTAGATTGAGAATCAGTTATGAGCTCTACATAATTCAAGTGTTCAGGGAATACAAATTCTTGTAATTTCAGATGCACATTGGGTGGGATATCTGTAATCCATTCTATAACACCTGTAAGAGAAAATGGAACAAAGTTAGGTTGTTTTATGGAAAAGAAATCCATTGGTTCATTTCATATGTATTGATTACTGGTGACTTTTGGTTGCATTTTATATAATTTTGGCATTTTCAGCTAAACTGTAAGATCTGTTAAAGTCCCCTTAAGTACCCTGCACAAGTGTATTGAGGCATTTTTAAAACCCCATAAACCAAATTTTTCCAGTATATACACGGGATATATCCAGAATTAAAAAGCTTGGCATAACTAACAACTAAATTTCCACTATGTTTTGAAAATGGCTTTATGCTGCAAACTTTTTTTTCCAATGTTTACTGTGAAAAATGTAATCAAAGTCAGCCAAAGTCACTGAGGGGCTGCATGGGGTCAGTTTCAGTATTTTCCAAACACAAGGGCCTCTCATATATTTTAGCTGCATCTATCAGGCAGTAGAATCCAGTGTGAATCTGGATTCAGGTGCAAAGTGTGTGGCCTTTCCCTTAACGTGTTCCTGTTCGTACAGGACACAAACACAAATCAATTCTTATGGGATTTTCCACAACCATGCATTTAGGAACTATCCTCCTGAAAATAGGATGACTTGTTATTTGTAGTGATCAGGATTCATGTTAGACTGACTGTGCATTACTTGCTTGGTTTAATACCAAATCTGTTTGAAATTGCTTTGGAAATGTATCCTTTTAAACCACCCAGCATGGTGTTACTGGCGATTTTGTTAAAGAAAGAAAGTTCCCTCACTCACATCATCAAGACATTTGTGTTTATGTAATCATACTTATCTTCTCATGGAACACATTATCTGGATTGCAAACCCATAATCCCTTCTTCTTTCCAAAGTCCTCCCTGAACAGCCCAAATATTTTCCATGATCTTCAGAAAACGTCCAAGCTGTGTTTCTTCCTTCTCCACTAGTTTTGTACCCCATCACTGCTAGCTTAGGTTAGTGACTGCTTTCTGCAACAGTCCCATCTCTGATCTCCATGCCCAGCCCTGTGCTCTTGGTCTCCAGGTGTTTCAGGAATACCACCTCATCTTCCACCAGCAGCAGGGAGTGCCTGGAATGCTGTCAGCCAGCAGCCCAGAGAATCTGGATTTTATTTGTGTGTGAGGACAAAGTGCAGTGAGCTGACAGTGAGCAGGGCTGGGTCTCAGGTGCACAGCTTTGTGTGGTGCCACCCTGCTGGGTGCAGTGCTGAAAACCCTCCAGGAAAACAAAATCCAGCTTTGCCTGCTGCCATAGGCTGTCCAGCGCTCCATGCAGAGCTGGATACATCCAGCCAAGAAGAGTCAAGAAGCTGCCTAGGAAATAGCATTCCCTCCAGAGGAGAAAGCCAAATAAAAAGAAGTAATGGGGAAAAATTAAAGCTGATTAGCCCTCTTGCTTATTCATCAGATATGCCAGCAGATTCATGCACACATACAATGCACAAAGAAGGCCAGAGTTCTTGCTGGCTGATTAAAAATCAAATGGAATCAGAAATGTGGTTATCCTCCTTTCTAACTCCATGCAAGAGTCAGATGCAGCAGTTAAGCTTCCACAACTCAAAAAGAAATGTTTCAATAGTGGTTGTAAAAAAAAAAAATCACTGTTCTGGATCATATTTGCTTTCTGTATATCGTTGAAAGCCAGAAGCAGTGAAGTTTGCCTGTGGACAGCCAGCATGAGATCCTAAGGGTTATGACATATCCCAAAGGGAAAGCTTTGGCCATAACTTAATGCTTTCCCTTGTAAAACAGCTGGATATCCATTAAGGACATCAAATACTGTCTGGACAAGGTGAGCTGAGAACATTTTCTGTACTCCTTTTCTTTCCCATTGCCTGATGTGACTATTCAGACAATGAAATCCTTGGATCAGGGAATTTGGGGGGTTGTATTTATTTATTCCACTATATTTATTTATTCCACAGTATTTCATGCAGGCAGCTGCTGCATCCAGCCATGGACACTGCTGTAAACCAATTAATAATAGAGACTCACTATAAAATCCACTGACTACATGAGGTAATAAAGTGCATTTGGGAGGAGATCAGACAATTCTAGGTTAGAATCCTAGATTTTACCTGTATATTCATCCAAAAAGCTTGAAAGCACCAGTGGCCTGGGTGGTACATCACAGTTGATAGTTGTGATTTCTAAAAAGAAACAGAAATGTCATGTACAAAGACCACAGAGGGACTGTGTCCAGAAATAGAAGGTGGTAAATAAGCTGATGCTGTGTAAACCCAGATGGACACAAAGGTTCAAATTAAGCTCCAAGACATCTATCATGGTGGCACCTTGAAGGGTTTAAAGCAATATCTGACAGGGAGTAGGCAAACATTGGTGTCCTGGAGCCAATCTGGGACTTTACTGCCTGACAGGAGTGACTCACTGCTCAGTAGTGTCCTGAGGGACCATTTGTGGAAATCGTGATCGAAACAACTCTTGGACCTTGGCCTTGGAGTTGTTTTCTGCTCCCCAGACAACTATGAACACAAAGCTACTCCCCCCACAGAAATGGTAGCAAGAATCCAGGAGCTTTTTACCTAAAATTTACTCTCCTTAAACTTTTAGAGAAGGAGCCCTTTGGGAGTATTTTTTTTCATGAGAAGTGGCTTTCCTAAATGGCTTCTTGTACCTTAGTCACCTCTCTACATTTTCTCTGTGTGGCAGAAGTGACAGACTTTTTGTTTTAATCATTAAGATCTACAAACTATACACACAAAAATCAAGAAATCTACCAAAACTTTCCCCCTTCCATGGCTAGACTTCAGCAGCAAAGCTTCCAGAGTGCAAGCCATGCTCTTACAGATACCTGTGCAACTCTTGTGGTCTCTATGTGGGTTTGCACCAACTCTAAGAATGTCCTTACTCCTTATCCTTGCCATCCTAAAGGATACTCAAAGGGACATTTGGTATAAACAAGTAGTGGGTTACTTTCCCCTGCCTAGGTAGGTGTCTTCATATCTGCCTCACTTTATATGATCTCATTTAGAAGTGAGCAGATTTCTACACAAGTCACTGAATAGAATCCTAATGACTATTTCTAGTCAGCAGCTGCTGGTTTTAGGTTTAATTCACCACCTCCATCTCTGAGTATGCTAAAGCCTAGGCTCTGGAGCAGTGAAAAAGAGAAAAATTTGGCAGTTTTCACTTTCAGGAAGCCTCAATGCATCAAACAGAACTTTCAGTGAAGTACTTATCACTATGAAGAGCAGAAGTAACAATGGTAACTACTCCAATCTAATTTAGCTGAGCAGCAGCAGCAAGGAATGCAACCGATTCCAACTTTAAAATTTTCCATCCTCAGACTCAGCTTCAGCCTAGGTATTTAAATTATAAGACTACTGCAGATATAAAATAATCAAACCCCCCAAAGTTAAAGAAAACTTGTAAAAACCCTTGTATATACAAGGGCATGGTCTTCACCTGTCCATCACACAGTCCCTGAAAGCCCAAGCACCACTTCCAAGGACACCAAGATTGCTTGTTTAGAAGTTATTTTATCAATAAATCAAAGCATTTGAAACTTCTAGATTTGTGATTTGTATGAATTTAATAAATGTAATTTTGTTCCATTTCAGTAAAAGCAGTAAAATACTCAGGCATTTATAAACATAACAATACTCACTCTGTGCATCGAGGCAGAGGAAGGTAACCCAGCCAACCACAGCAAAAACCAGAGCTCTGGAGAGAGCCATGAGCACTGCAGGAGAAATATCCAACTCAAGGCAAAACCAGATGGCTGTTTCTCATCTAGAATACTAGCAAAGCATCGTTTCATTTGCCATATCACAGGTTAGTTATTATCCTTACAAATCCTTCACCAAGAACAAGGCAAAAGACTGGAATGAGCCTCTGAGAGCAACCCACAAACGATATAATGTGCTTATCATCTTCAGCTTGTGAGATCAAAGTCCTTCTGGGCAATAAAAAAATAAACCAACACGGAAAGCCACATCTGTGCTGTGACACAAAATGTGACAAGTGCATTTTTATTTTAATTTTCCAGCCGAGAATAAATGAGCAAGGTGTCCTGGCCAATGTGAGAGAAATGTACATATGCCCTGGGAAAGGAAATTAATGGGGTGTGTCAAGAGGCAAAGGGACCAGCACTGCCCCTTTTACCATGCAGTGATGGCAGAGTATCTTCACATAACTCTCTTCCACAAGGAATGAATCCAGAATCCCTGTTTGAAAACTGGTTACTATTTGATGTGATGAAAGCAGACACCTCTGAAGCATGTCTACTATTTTACAGATATTACACACTGAAAATAAGTTCAGCAGGCAGCTAAAACATTTTACTTCAATGAAGTTATCCAAAACAACCCAACCAAAACCACCAATAGTTTAAGCTTGTAGAGAACTTCAAAGACTACAAACAACATGATTGAAAGTCTCACTTGCAGGTAAATATACCTTGAATTGGAAGGAGCAACTGAATACACAGCAGGAAACTGCTGCCAGCCCAAGGTCCTTCTGTGATTGTGCCAGCATGTTTAGTCATTGTGGACACTAAAGTAATTACTGTAGGCTGAATGAGAACACAAAATACAATAAGCCTGCATAAAACAACTAAAAATAAAATTACCATTATGCTGTCCTAGCCTTGAATAAATGAAATGTGGGAGCAACTCGAGCAGAAGCAATTAAAGAAACACTAAAAGAAGTTCAAGCATGGGAACCATGTTTTTTGAACAAAGGCCACATGCAGCAGTGATTATGCCTTCAGTGGTGTTATTTATTGCTGGTGCCAATCTCAGGTAGGTAATTTTCCTCCCTGGGCTGATGTTTCCCCATATCTACAATGGCCAAGCCTTTGCAAGTTTATATAGCACAGGAGGAAGGCAGGTCTGTGCACAAAAGGCCTCCTGTGAAGAAGAAAAAGGAAAAGGAGTTCCCTTACCTAATTCACCAAATACCTTCAGGCTATCACAGCCAGGCCAGAGCCTACATAATCTGATATTTGTACCAAAAAGTTCTAGCAACAAATCCTCTTGACCACTGGAAATATTCATGTGCTGGATGCCTTAATCCAGTAATTAAGAGCTACTTTTGGATGTCACAAAGCAGAGGGAAGGCAATGCAGCCTCAGTGTTCTCTGGGAGCTCCCTCAGCAAGAGCCCCCCCAGAGAGCTGGAAGCTCAGCCATGAGAGATGGCATGAGACCTTAGAGGATCAAACTCCAGCAAGATCTCCCACATGATCCATGGGGAGAGCCCAAAAGCTGGAGGAAGAAGGCCCCTGGTGTACACAAACCCCTACAGGCAGATGTAGGATGAAAACTGCCGCTGAGATTAATTCTGTTAATTCTCTCTTTGGAAGCTACAACAATGGTTTTGCTGTGAGGGTCCAAACCAACACCAGCACCTCCCAAAACTTGGCATTGAATGCCCCTATGATTCCCAGAGTGGAGGATCTCACAGTCCTGTTGCACTTTACCAGTTGCTGCAGCCTTCCAATGGGCTGCTGGATCCTTCAGGCTCACCATGGTGCTGCTCAGGGACAGGATGAGCCCCTGACATCAGGGACATGGCCATTCTGTGTGTCACTCGGCCTCAAGCCTGGAAAAGCCTCTGGCTGCTTTTATTTATAGAAACAGCCAGAAGGGGAGTCAGCAGTGAACCTATTCCTAGGAGAAGATAAATTTAGCATGAGCCAAGTCTTCTTCACCTGCTCAAAAATGGGACTCAATCATGGAGGTCTTTTCCAACCCAAAGGATTCTGTAACTCCCTAATTATTAAGAAATAGAGAAAAAAAGCTCAGAACACAGTGGTACAATTCAAGAAGGTCAGTTTTCACTGAGCTGCAGGAGGAATGTCTGCAGGGTCTGTGTGTGCTGTTGTCTTGGACATCAGGAATAATTTAAGTTGTCACACTGGCCTGGAGTGGGGAGGGAAGTGCCTAAATGGAAGCAGAAATTTCATATATGGCTCAAAGCAAGCATCTGATGCAGAGGAGCAGTTTCCCAACACAATCCCATATGTCTGAGCACTCAACAAGAACAGGAAACAATGATTTTTAAAACACTGATTTCCTTCTGGCCAAGAGAAAGGTGTTACTCAGTCACATCAAACATGCCCATGCTATTCACAGACTGGGGCAACCATATGTCCACACTTCTCCTAACACAACATCTTTTTCCCTTGGAGCCAAGACTGAATTTAAAATTCTGTCCCTTTCTCCAAGATTTCTGGGCATCCAGGAGACAGGCACAGCTCCAGGGTGCAGTAAGGTCATTTATACCCACGTGTGACAGCAGGGTGTCCACTGCAGCCTTCCCAACAGCCCAACTGTACAAATACAGGACATCCAAGACATCCATACAGCAATTCCTAGAAACAGAATCATGGAAACTAATTGTATTCACAGATTTAACAGATTGCACCCTTTAAACAATCTGCACTGTGGCAGTGCAAAGCAAAATTACATGTTTTTTTAAACATAGCTAAGCCTGACATTTTGCATACTTGGGTCAGTTGTAGTGCAGCTCACTGAGGAATTTTTAATCCAGCTTCAAAACTTGATGCAGATAAAAAATCTTTGAAGTTCTTGTAGATTTGGAGTAGCTCTGCATTTAATGATATCCTGTTCTTGACAGACAAAAAGCCTGTATGAGGATGCTGCAATTTAATCACAAATACACATGCATGACTGAGACCATCAAACAGTATCTATGCACATACTTAGCTCTTAAAAGCATCTATAAAAAAACTCACACACTTCTTAAATTAATAATGTTTATTTCCATTAAACCAAGACAAATTTTCAAAATTAATACAAGATAAAAATTCAAGGTGGTTGGCATGGGGAAAAAAAGGTAACACTGCACATCATGTATATTATTTGTATATGCTCAAAAATATTTTGTAATTAAACAATACTGGCATGTAGAACTGGCACTTCCCCACAGAATAAAACCAGCAGAATTTTCCTTTCTCTTCTAGTCAGTAGTTCTATGAAAACTAAACACACACACATGCAGCCTGCAACTTTCACCCCAGGTTTACCATGGGAATTTGGAGCAACCCTCTATCAGAAGTCACAAAATTGTAGCAAAACACTTTTTTCTACTGCATTTTTCATACCTGATGGGTTTTATAATACTTTCAACAAACAACAATCAGTTTTCCAACATTGACTACAAGTGCTTCAAGCTGCATTAGTACTTGCAAACAGGCCTGAGGCATTCACAAAACCTTATTTGATAACAGATTAAAGCACTCCTGCAAAGTTACAGCTCCTGCCCAAAATCAAAACCACTGAAATCCAATTTTGCTTGTTGGTTGCTTTCACTGGGCTCCAAATTTGCTACAGCATTGGACAAAACACACAAGTAACACTGATTATTAATTGTTTCAATAAAAATCTTCCACCTTGACAGCAGTATTTTCAAGTATTGCTATCCTAGTCCTCTAACACCTACCAAAAATCATCAGGGAACAAGACAAACAAAAAAAGCCCAGTTGGAGAGAAGAGCATTTAAACAAATGTCCCTCTCCTTACCCCACCCCACCCTCCCACCCAGGAACTTGCTGACTTAATTCCAAACTCCCCATTTATTGTACAGCCAGGAGGTGGAATAAGCTTTCCCTGAGCTCTCTTTCTACCTGTTTCAAAAAGTCAGAACGTGTTTCCTTGAATTCAGCATTCATCATCATCATTATTATTATTATTATTGCCATTTTCTCTGCTAATATGAAACATATTTTCTAGGCAAGTTATTTCATTTTGGTAGCCCTGGATTTGTGTTCTATTGCTCCAAATACAGAACTTGAAAGTGCATCTGACTTCTAAACAGTGTTAATCAGGCAGGTTTCAGGGAGTAACTAGACCCAAAAGATCGACGTGCACAAGCCTTTGTAGTGATACATCTCTGTTGAATGATGCAGAAATTAATAACAGATCTGTTCAGAAATTTAGTGGCATAGCATCAGTTAGAGAGAGAACTGCTTTGCATCACAAGCTTTGGGTTTTAGAAGGGAACAAAGCACTGTCCTGTGCAGGAGGGGTCAGGAATGGGGATGGGTACAGATTTCACATCCAAGAAAAGCAAGTGGTTCACATGCAAGATGCAATGCTGCACCATCACAGCACTGAAAGCATCTTTGGAGGTCTAGTCCCTACCTGCTACCCACCTTCAGAGGAGTGGGAGTTGTGTGATGTACACAAGGAATCTCAGAACTGCATGAAAATTTTACCTAAACTAGTCTAAAGTCCCAGGTATTGTCATGGACTTTGAATGCAAATCCCCAGAAGACTGACCTAAAATGTACCATCAAATACAACACAATATAAATACACAAGGAGACTTGGGTTAATGCTGCTGACTGCATTCAGAACTCAGTAGTCTTGCTTTTTCCTTTTCAGTATTTCTAGCATACCAAAAGGCATATTTGTATCTTCCCCCATAAATAAAGTTAGTCTGATAATTTAATTTTGTAGATTTATAAAATATTTCTATGCAACTTAACGCAATAGCCTAAAAAAGCAATTAACTTTAACAAATAGTATATTTACAATTAAAATAAGTACAGACCTTATTGGGTTTGCATTCATTTATAGCACAAAATAATTTACAAGGCTTAAAGTAATAAATAAGTCACTGGCAAGCTTTCAGAGATGTGCATTGTCCATTGTCAGAGTGCAGTGGAGTTTCAGGAAGCAGTAATGAGTTCTGGCTAAAGCATGTCCATGACTCCTCATGTGGGACGGCCTGGGCCAAAACGGGTTTTTGACCTGGGTTAAAAACACATGAGAAACATATTTACATTATTAATGTAGGGCTTTTTTACTATTAATGCAGGTTTTTGATGTGTGGGGGTTTTTTGGTTTAGTTCTACAAGGTGGACGAAGAACTGGATAAAAATCTTGGCTGACACTTTTCCAATTTTCCGTAGTTTCCCAAAAAGAAAATTATGTTGGAGCTGCAGGGAATCTCCCCCCCAAGAATTTCATTCTCCTAGCTCTACTGGGAGACCAAGGGAAGCCTTTGCACCTCATATGGCTTAACCTGGTAGAAGCTGATCCATAAGAAGTGTGTGAAATGAAGCGTGTTTTTTCTTTAAAATGTTTCTTTAAAACCCACCACCCCACACTCCCAAAATCCAGGAGTTTTTCTTGCTTTTATTTTAAAATCTTACCTGGGATTCTTCTCAGTGTTGCTTTGTCGTGCACTGACCTGTGCTGAGGCTTTTATCTGAGCTTCAAGTCTGGAATAAATGCCTCCTGCATACTGGAATCCAGAAAAAATACTCAAGTTTTGACATGATTTCAACGCAATCAGTAACTTTCCATAAAATTCACTAATATTCAGCACAATCTACAGCATACTTTTGTCCATTATCACAACCCAGCAGTGTTTTTGTCAAACCCATTCTACTTTCCATAAGCAGTTTTTAAAAGCAGTGAACTTTAAATATTATTTCAAACCCCAATCCTCAAAAAATCACACTTAGAACAAAAGGAAGATTGATAAAATGAATTCTTTAGCTTATGTATTGAATAGATGTTATTTTCATTTGTGTTTAATATTTTTGTTAAGCAAGGCTCACTTCAACTCTGCAAACATTACATTTTGCCAGGACAAATCTTACTTCTTTGCTGTCTTTGGACTTGACTCGATCAAGGTCTCCCAGTCTCATTTTTATTAAGTGCCCTGTGATCTCAGACATTCTTCTCTGATCTGTCAGAAGTAAGAAAGGATATTTAGAACAAAGGTTTTCATTGCTACTGAACACAAAGAGGATTAGACACAGACTTCAGTGATACTGGATTTGTAATTTTTTTTAGTTTATATAAAAGTCTTGAACAGCCAAGCTCCTAAATCCTGATGTAGCCTCAGCAGCCTTGGCAGATACCAGAATCAGCCTGAGGCACTACACTGAGATCAAAATCTCAGGAAATGGTTTGGAGGCAGAAGTTTTTAAAAAAGCAAAATTGCACAAGAGCTTCAGGAGAGATTAAAAAAGGCAGAACAAATTAACCCAATTCTGAATATTTTTAGTCACAGAGACTGGGAAAGAGATGGAAGTGGATGTTTCTCTGTTTATCTGCACAGACAACAAATGCCACAGGGATGCAGGAAAAAATATCTGCATACTTTAATAATCATGAGATGACACAGCTATAATCTCTGTAGGTTCTGTGCTGACATTCCAAATAAAACACATAAATCCCACAAACACCTCAAATCCCACTGCTGGATCTGAGATTAAATTCACCCTAGAGGGATGTAACTAAGTGAATTTTAAGAGAATTAGCTGGCTCATTTCCTTTGCATAATGTTAACTTGAGGAAAGGCAAACCCATGCAGGAACAGACCATCTTCTCTTTGAGCATCTTGGTTGTATCTCAGGGACCTGGAGGCATCCCATTTGTTCTGCTGCATGCTCACACTGCAAGGGAAAGGTGCACAAACCCTGTTACCAGGAGCAGCTTAAGAGAGGGAGATACTAAAATGTGCTCTCAAGGCTTTGAAAATGACTTACATGAAAGGAGAAGCATCTCGGGAACTTGACTGTTGAAGGAAAAACCAGATTTAATGTGGTTGTCTAAGGTCAAGTCCAACACCTAGAGAAAATTCCTCATTATTTAAGCCAGCCAGAGAGCCTGGATTCACAGCTCTGATTTTACCTTATCAGATGGCTTCTCCCTTTTCTGAACACTAGGTGAAGAAACTGCTTTCTTTGGGTGCCTGTAGGATTTCTTTAATTTCTCCTTTCTCCCTGCTAATAGAAGAAATGTCTATTCATACCCTCAGATGCTTGGAATTTCTCAACTACAGAACTACTAAAGTATTTTTGCCCCTCAATTTCTTTACAAATAGTGTAAATCAATAGGCTGTTTTCCTTTTATCAGTGTTGCAGGCATGCTAACACACACTACTCAAATGCTTTTCTATAAGAAATGTACAGAAACTCAAGTATGCATTTAAAATGCAGAGTGGTTGCACATAACAGCATACATTTTTTATATTTAAAAATTAATGCACATGCAAGCTATCCTTTTGACCATATTAATTCAATGACTAAATTCTGAGCAAATCAGATCAAACAAGTTTAAATTACAACATTTTCTTTCAAAATTTATATATATTTTTAAACTGGTACAATTCTAATTGCCCTTTGAGTAATGACAAAAAGAACAAAAATCTTTTTTTTTGTTCCAATGAATCATTAGTAGGGTGAAAAGGAGAAGTTGGTTTTTTGCTTTCCATGTTCCTAAACTCATTAACACATTAAAAATGTACAAAAGTATTTTCAGATCATATACAGCTTAGCTTCAATGCAGACACAATCTTAACTACATTAACCAGTCATTCCTCTATGCAATCAAAAGACAAATCTGCAGGGGATTTTTTTGCATGTAAAAGCAGCAAAAAATTGCTGCCTTTTCTTCCAACATTCATTACATGAAATCTCATTAATTTGAGAGTTTCCTGCAAAATAAGTGCTTGATAATTCCAGGGAGTTCTCAGACATGAATAGTGGCAGCTTTTCTTGTTTGCCAGTGATTTTTGATGGCACCAAGCAGTGGGGTAATTTGTATCTAACCACAGGAAAACCTGGGATAAATTCAAGTAACTTTGGGTTTTCTTTTGAAACACTAATATTCAAAATCTGCTTACAGAGGACTTCTGCTGCCTCAAATAAAATCCAAATAACTTTGGGTTTTATTTTTGAAACACTAATATTCAAAATCTGCTTACAGAGGACTTCTGCTGCCTCAAATCCCTATCAGGTAACTCCAGAGAGGAGGACTGTAAAGACTTGATGTACCTGGTTTCTTGCACACTTCTTCTTCATCCCCCACTTCATCCTCAGTGACCTCTGAGCCCGTGGTGTACTCCTCCTCTTCAGATAGCAGCGATTGCTGCTTCTAACCAACACCAGGAGAAGCCAGAGATTAAAAGGGAGCCTGGGTTTCTATTCAATGATATATTAAATCTGTCCTGCAGCTGCTGACATCCAGCACAGCTCCCTATCTCAGTGACCAAAGAGTGAATCAGAACAGAATTATGGAAATGTTCAGTAATGTGATGTTTACATTGTTTGAATATCCAGATTTACCTCAATAAGTGATAATGAGTGCCTAGTAATGAGAAATGATGAAGCTTAACAATGAAGACCTGAAGCACCTCAGACCAGCCAAGAGAGACAGATAAATCAAATCCAAAGTTTTGAGTATGTTTCTGCCAGCCTAAAAAACTGTTAATAACTGATGCATGCAGTGCTTGCTGCCATTTATAAACACATTCAAAGGAATTTCTCATTTCTATTAATGCAAAAGTAGCACTTCACACTAATGCTTTCTTGTAAAAACTTGTTGCTATGCTGCAACCTCCAATTTAAAGCAAAAAATTGCATATTTTGTCTCATTTATTAGGAAATAAGATAAAAATCAAAGCTAGTTCTTTGCTAGTACAGAAGACCAAATATTTAAAATCAGTAAAATATTTTACTAACCAGCTGCAAAGTCCAGTTCTTCAGAGACAAAAACTGGAGTCACAAAGAGAAAAAGGCATATAAGTTAAAGAAATAATAATTCAAATAATAAAGTGAGAGAAATTCTAAAAATAGGAGTTGTATGTTACAGTACAGCACTCCACACTGGTAACTCCCAGGCCTCCTCCCATCTTGAACTCCAAATTTTGGTGGAATGATCAAACTCAAGTAGGTTGAAAACCACTGACCAATTCAATGCAGTCAAGTCATGGTTTAGTGAAAGTAAGTTTAGCTTTAAAAATATTTACATCTGATCTTTTGATCAAAAATCAGTCCAGGACAGGAGAGAAGTTATGTACTGAAATACTTCCAGCAGACATGGGAAAAGTTTTGCCTTTTCACTTACCAGGTATTTTGTACCTATGTCTTACTCCAACAATGTATGGGGTTTATTTTTATTAAAAGTTCTTCAAGAACTTCTTCATTATTAGGAAAAAAGAAGGAAAAGCATCAGTACTCACAGCATTGATCTCTCCAGTTTTGGGGCCCCATGGTGTATTTGGTTCTACAAGCACATCACATTCAAGGCCTTTGTCATCACCAAGCCCAATACCAGAATCACTTTGAGAGAAATACATAAATCAAAATTAAACATTTCTATTCCTCTACTTCAGAATCAGTCTCCATTGACTGGACATGCATCAAGAGAGCAGACAGACCTCTGAGTCAGACACATAACATCTTGACAGAAATACATTAAAATATAAAGACAGCAGTGAATGCTTATGGAGGTTGAGTGACTAAAAGCCTGCTTGAAAAGTGAAAGGAGAAAGTACTTGTTCTTCAATTTCCAAGTAAACAGTCAAAAATAAGTTACCCTCAGAAAGACCTATGACTCATTTTGAAATGGGAGAGAGCTCCAATATAACAGCACATGTGGTTCACTGTTGAGGGCTAAGTTATTTCAGTAGCACAATACAATGTTCTTACCTATTCTCATCCTTAGTGAAAGGAACAACTATAACATCCCTATGATGCAGCAGATCATTCAAGATCTGAGCAGTCTGAGATGGCAGAGCATCCCCCTCTTCACTCTGAGATGGCATAGCCTCCCCATCTTTGCTTTCTGGAGGTAACTCCACCACATGATCCCTCACTTTGCAGCCCTGCAATACACAGAGGCAGAAGATCAAATATTTGAGTTAAAGGGAAGAAACTGATTCCAGTCAGTATAACAACAAAAGTTCAACTTCTGAATTACAATCCTTATTTTGGAAAAAGATCTATTTTCCTAACACACTGTTGCCCACCCCACCACATGCTGTGCTCTGTAAAGGAGAGCTGAAGTACCTTTGGGAGGGTTGTGGGGTCAAACCGAAGAACTTTTTGGTTACAGCAGGGATAAACTCCTGTGCCAGTGGAGCCCAGAGCACTTGCTACACCTGGATAAAGAACTGGCTGCGAGTGGTACTGGCAGTGGGAGAACTCAGTGCACAGGAAAGACTACATCAGCAAAAACACAGAGAGTGAGAGGTGAGACAACCTATGGAAGTAAAAGTTCTGCACTGTAAAGAATGTGTACCTAGCTTTATTAGCAAATATTATCCAAACAGCTTTAATCCCTGCTTCACCCCTCAAAAGTCACCCACCACAAGCCAAAGTGAAATTCCCTAACCTGGTTACCACAAGCCAAAGTGAAATTCCCTAACCTGGTTACCACAGGCCAAAGTGAAATTCCCTAACCTGGTTACCATAGGCCAAAGTGAAATTCCCTAACCTGGTTACATCTTGAGCAGGTCAGCCAGTTGACCGTCCCCCAAAGACGCCAGTAAACATCCCGCCAGGATTTCAGCTCCTCGTGAAGGCCAATTAAATACTCATGCACTTCCCAGGTTTTGTCTCTGAAAAAGCAAAACATGAGAGAGTTGACTCTGTTTTGATCCTGCCACCAGGACCAGAAGATAAAGAAAGAGCAGAAAACACAGTGGTGAAAAGCCTCCAGTAGTTACAACAGGAGGGACACAATGTGAAACAATGATTACTAAATTCAGAGCATGACAGAGGAGACTTTATTCTTTCAGAAAATCCTAAGCTCACTCTAACAAAGAATTACAGCTTGATTCACCTCAAGATCCATATAGTGCAAATTTACAAGCTAAGGTAAACATCTTCTATCTATCTGCAACACAACAACGGCTAAGAAACACAGTTTGAAAACACAAGCTCATGCCATTTTGATGAAGGTACATACCTGGCAGTTCTAGTATTAAAAACACAGGACTTTGTTCCTTCCTTGTGATCAAATGAGACACACCTCTTCAGAATTTGAAAGACAATGTGCAACTTGCAGTGGGGCATGTTATCTTCAGAAAGAGCAGATAAAATTTCCTCCCAATTTTAAGCCCTGGCCTGAAGCATTTTTGTTAAATGTGTGCCTATCCTAGACTAAGCAAGGAGCACATCCAGTTGGAAGTCAGTTCTAGGCACCACTAGAGGACCAATAAATAGAAACCTATTTTTAAACCATTAAAGATAGAACTGTATTAGCTCCTGAGCCTGAATTCATTAGTGGCCAGCATCACTTCTCAGTAAACATATTCTGTGTAGCAAAGCATCACAAGTAGCACAAGGCAAATAATTAGAATCTAGATAATCCTCTGAGTAATTTTAAAGCCCTGCACATTTATCTGCTGGGAATTGCAGAGCAGCCACATACACTCAGCTTAAGTGAAGTAATGCAATTAATGAATTTGATGTGACTAATCACCAATGATCTTAAATAGGTCAGGACAGGGGCACAAGATGTGGTTCTACGTAGGTGCTGGGCAGAACTGAACTCCACACCTTGGAATAACTGGTGGGAGCTATATGGAACTGTTTGGGCTGTTCTGAACCAAAGGGATCTGGTGGGAAAGGCCTCCTGTCATTAATCTCCCACCTTCCCCCTCAAAATGGGCATGTGGGAAGGGAGGGAGCTGCAGCTGATCATGGACTGATCTTCATTAACAGGAGAATCCAGCTGTTCACAGCCACAGATCAGACAGAATTCAATTAAACATTTGTGCCAAATGAATCAGGCTTGCAAACAGAACAGGTGCTGCAAGCTCCTCTGACAAATACTGCAGGAACAGAAAAACAACTGGCAAAGTTTATTCATAGCAGCCTTTAAGCAGGGTGAGCATTTGATTTGACAGTATAAAGTCAGATTAGGAAATACTCTTTAGCCTTTCTTTGCTGGCATAGTGGGGTCTATCCTTCACTGAAAAACCTTGCAGAAATGCAGCATTTAATTCAATCTATCATCATCAACTGCATACATCTTCAAACCATCTGAGGAAAGAATTAGCTGAGTATTTTCTATTTAAAGCAGTGCAACCCAAAAATAGCCCTCCCAGTAATCATGGCTGCAGTTTTCCCATTTTCATTCAGCAGCAGCACTGCTGAATGAATTTCAGTAACACATCATCATAATCACATCCCCCATGTTTTATTTTTTGCTAGGTAATACAAGTTGGGGTGCTTCATTTACTCTTCACATATCTGTGATTTAATTTTGTAATGTATCTGAGTATGTAGTACTTGTAAAATCACCCAAAATGAGAGTTGAAAAAACATTTTATATATGTAATATTCACTACCTTATATGAACATAGACAATATTCCCATGTTGGTCTATGTTGATTTTTCCTGGTACACAGGGAATTCTCCTTTCAGTTTCTTTGGTTAGCAACTTTTTACATAAACAGCACCTAGATTAAAAAATAAAAAAAAAAAGAGAAAGAAGGAAAGAAAGCACTGGAGTAAGAGCAGGGCTTCTAAACACAGGGGCTGTCCTTGCTATTGAAGCAGCCATATAAAAATGCCATACCTGTATAAAGTTGCTGCATTTCCTCTAGAATCTGGATTTACATACTCAGGATCAAACAGTCTCTCAATCTTCTTGCAGAAAAGTTTACTATTAATGACAGCAACACAGCTCACCCATTAGAAAAAAACCTGAAAATTGCTTTATGTATAGTGAGATTAACAATCACACTCTGATAAGCAAAACCACTCACAGAATCTAGCTTTTAATATAATTTTCCTTTAAATTATCCTGTCCATCTCATTTTTACACAAGTGTGACAAAAGTGATATTTTGATTTTTTCTTTATTAAAATGCTTGCCAATATCAACTGCCAGCTTCTACCTTGCTTAAAAGACCTTTAATTAGTGAATGTTGCTGTGAAACTGCACTTCATTCTAGGATTAAGCCTTCATCCCTAGAGACTAAAATCCTCCCTTTCTTTCACCTTGCTTGTCTGTCAGTCTGCCCTTCAATAACTGGCCCTTATCTCGATACTGAGCTGGGATCCTGATGTAAGAAAGAACATTCCAGAACAACTACTGAGCCTCCCAGCCACCCTGAATTCTAAGTCCAACCATCCAAGTTCACAGGGTGCTGAAGCCAAACCATTCTCTACCAATTAGGAGCATGTCATCCCATAAAAGGTTTCTCCCCTAATCCTTGCTCCCATGTGAGAATTCATGAATAATTCTCCCATGCCATGCTACTAGTGTGGCCTTTTTTTTTGCTCATTTCCTATAAAAGCTCTTTCCTTTTGCTCATAATTTTAATATAAAGTTCTGAAGTCACACCACTATATTCTGCATTAAAAATACATTCCATAAGAATATATCTAATATATAATTTCAAACTGCACAGTCTTAGCTGTTATGAAATATGATTCCAAAGCTCAACAGCACTTCAGAAGTGTTTTACAAGGCAAAAAAAAGTTACCTCTTAAATTTGTCTCTTTTGTCCTTCAGCTCTTCCACCTCATTGTGCCTGAAGAGATCAGCAATGTGTGTAACAAGATTAGCGTTGATACAGTTCATGTTACATGGTGTGGCTACAATAGCATTCATATTTTTGTGACAATAATGAATACATTTCTCTACCTAGGAAAAATAGAAATATCAATGTGAAGGAATTCTAGACAAAACCCCCCCATACTAATTGCTTCAAGACTTTTATTTTAAGTGTGGTGTTTTGGAAAAACCAAAACCAAATTTCAGTTTGGCTTAAAAATAAAAAACAAGCCTCAGATTTGCCCAAAGATGATGCTGAATAACATGATTTAGTTTATGTTCTCCTCCAAAAATTTCAGTAACTTTACAATTTCTTGTTGAAATAGAACCACAAAACTCATGGATCTCAACTTCAACAGCTGTGCTTTGCTGTGGGCCACCCCAATGACAGAAATTTTGACAAATATTTTAACAAAGTCAGCAGCTATTCCTTATACAGAGCTGGAAAATCAGATCCCGAATTGCAGATATATCATTCATGTAGAAAGGGATGTAAAACAGCACTCTAGATCACACTACCACATTTAGAAATAACATACTCTTTATTGCATTGAGAGTCTGTAAATATTGGATTACTGTACTGAAGAGAAGCGTTAAAAATCTCAAAATGTTCTCATTGCAGCAGCTGTTTATGTAACAGCCAGAGCACAACAAACAAGCTGTTAGGACACCTGGTAATTAACAACTGTGCCCTCCTGCCAGAAAATCAATCTTTCTTAATACTTACTAATGAATCCATCTTCAAAAACTCAGAAGAAATAAGGATTGAGATGACATTTGATGGTTCTAGGAGGCAAGAGAAAAAAGGTGGGGTTTTTTACATGGATTTTTTATTGTAATTTCACATCACATCCTTCTCTCTTCATATTTAGCATGTGTTAGCTATTATTTTAGCAATCAACTTGTCATTCCATCTTCCAGTATACAGAACCTTTTAATCATCTTAAGAAATAAACTTTTGGTTTTACCATTTCAGTGGCCAGAGTAGAACTATAACTATGGAAAAATAAAAAAAACCTATAACTATGGAAAAATTATTAAAATTGGAAAAGGAGGCTTCACAGAGATGCACTGACTAAACAATTACACAAGATTAACTTCCATCTGTAGCCATCACACCCAGCTGAGATTTTTTCAACATAACCTTCACATTGCAAGTTAAAAACAAACCAAGAGAAGAAAGTTATAGTTTAAAAAGTGGTAGGAAAGGCTCATTAAAAACTTGCCTCAAAATCCACAAAGACTCTTCTACCATTGTATTGGATTGCATTGAAATTGTAGAAAACATTGCAATTGTACCAACAGGGAGCAGAGGAGAAACAAACAAACCAATCATCAGCATTTAAAATCTACCACTTTGCCCTTGGTCAGAAGAGGCCTGAAGAATCTTAATTAAAACCATCACATCCCAAAATATATTAGGGCTTTTTTATTGCTTCAACTTTCAGCATGTTTCCTCAAAGCTGTCAGTGCTGGCAGAGCAGAGTCAGCTGCTGAAAAGACCAGAGGATCTGTGTTGCAACATTCTTCTAACAACTGCTGATGCCTTGGGAAGGCTGTCCTGGAACAGAGGCTGGACAGAGCTGAAGAATAAAGCAGGGATTTATTGGGAGGCCTCAATGGATCCACCTTGGGCAGCACAAGAGCCCAGCCAGGGCTGCACCCCAGGTGAACCCAAAATGGTCACAAAATGCATGACCAGGCACAGGGTCTGTCACTTTGATCAGTTCTGCTCCATTTCCATATTGGAGTTCATTGTTCAATTCCAGCTTTAGCCCATGCAGTCCCATCCTTCTTTTTCTCTCTTCAGCCCACGTTGTTTGTGCTCTTGGGCCTGAGATCTGGATCATTTGTCCTTGGTCCCCAGCTAGAGAAGGAATTGTTTTGTCTCGCTGCCCTGCAGAGAGCTCACCATCCCATAATATGGAGCCCTGATCCCCACACTAAAGAGAATCTGAAAAATAGAAAAGCTAAACCTGAGGCACCACTGACAACGGTCAGAAGCAGACTGGGGCTGAGCTGCAGCAAAACCATCCATCCTCTATTAGTACAGAACATAACAAACCTACAAGAAATGATCTGCTTTTACCTAAAGTGGGCATTTCATCAGTCTCAGACTCCTTGGAGTTCCTTTTGACATATCTTATCAGCCAGTCGAAGATGTGAACGTCACAGTGCACAGAAATATCCACCTCCTCCCAGCGCTGGGCATCCACTGACAGGTACTCAGCAAAGTATTTCATCTCTGAGATCAAAAGGTCTCGAGGACACACAAAATCTTCTTTGAGGTTTTTGGCTTCGTCACACACATGGATCACCATATTGGGCCTCCAAAGGAAAAAAGCCACAGAGCAAATTAGGAGCCTAAGCCAATCAGGACACCAAATCCCAACAACCTCATCTCCTGCTCTGGGTCATGCATTGCAACACTGATGCAGGGTTTTATTAACAGAGGGAAAACAGGGTTTTATTAAACCCTGTTATACCAACAGGGTTTTATTAACAGAGGGAAAACAAATTGCAGTTATTAACTACTAACAGAAACTATTGTTGGACAGGTGAAGAAGACAGAGGCATATCATCTACAGATAATCAGTGTGATTTAATTAAGGAAGCAGAAATAGAAAGTTTCTACCTCCATTCCCCAATTTTGTCACCTGTTTGTTATAGGATACTACTTGAGTTATATGGAGAACTTGTTTGTTCTCCCTTCTTAATTTTCTTCAAAGAAGAACCAGATATAGATGCCTAAATCACTGAGGCACCAAGGACAGTAACAGCAATTTTCATCGGTGGAAATTAAGACTTGGTTTATTGTATATTAAAAACCTCTATTTCTTAAGGAATGCTTGAAGCTAGACTCAGTAAATGCTGTCTCTGTTTAGAGAGATGCTAAAGTTTCAAACAAACATTATTCTATGTGTAATTATATAGTGTGGAAAACAGGGATATGTGATGGAATAAAAGTGACCTGGATGACTACTGGAATTCATGGGAAAATTTTTCATTTACAGCTCTTTTCCTGCTTTTACATGGGACAAATCTATGTTCAAGAGTATTTTCAAAAGTGTTATTGACCATCAGTCTTGTTTCATTCCTTTATAAAACCAGGCATGTTTCTCATTCCTGTCACAGCAGTGATCAATCACTCAGAGGAACACAGATTTACAAATATCTCATTGCACACAACATTCTCAAACCATCTCCTTGAATTTCTGCAGCAACAGAAGGTTTCCAAATTTCTTTCATTAGTCTGTTTCCAGTTGTTTTCTTTCTGGCAGTAGATAAATTTCAGCAATTTAGACATCTTTCTGTCAATTCTACAATCCCCTAGGTAACAAACACACAAAGCTCTTCTTACCCCTGGGTTTCATCAGTGCTTTCCCCACTGTTTTGGACAGGACCTTTCTCAGATTCTGAAGAACAGCTCCTTGTGGAGGCTGCACTGGGCCTTCCTTCAATGTAAGGAAAAAAGGCTGCATTAGAACAAAAACTCCTCATCTCTTGCTCTTCAGCACCTTGGAAATGCAACTGAACTATGGCAGTCACAGAGGAGCAAAGGCACAGGCAGCAGCAAATCTGCTTCCCTAAGGGCCACTGAACAATGCAGATTGCTGCTCTGAGTGCCACCACCCCTGGGAACCCACAGCAGCACCACTGCTGCCTTGCCCAGACTCCTGGCTACAAAGCCAGATCACTTCTGGCTCAGCCCTGAGCATGAGCCTCACAGCCTGTGGCACCTCCTTCTGGGAATGTCACCCTCTCCTGCAGCTCTCCTGCTCTGCTTTGTGGGACCTGGCTGCCACACCAAAGCTTCTGCCAGGACAGAATTTGAGACCAATGCCACTCCTTACCCATCCTGTGGCAGCTTTGGGAATAAGTAGCTCCCAAAGAGAAGCACAGCAGACTCTTAGGATGTGTTTGTTTTTGCCAAATTTCTCACACATGTGGCTTGAACCAGCTGATCACATCAAACAAGGTTCAAAGAGAGCAGAGCAGGAAATTTGCCTGGTCCTAGAGCTACATCACTGAGGTTGTTCCAGGAATAAAGGACAGGTGCACTTCAAATAGTTCATCTTCACAAAGGTACTGCAAGCAGTGGAAGGTGCACACAACAACCTAGTGAGGTTCAGGAGTTCAGCCACCAAATCCACTGAGTTCTGGACCAAGGGTTAAAGCAGTGACAGGCATTTCCAGCTGTGAATGGATTACTGCAATGTGGAACTTCAATAATCTTGCTTGGAAGTCAGAAAGATCATTATCTTCTTTAAACAATGGATGGGCACTGTATCTGTCTTCCACTGAAACCCTAAGGTGATGATTTTCCATGATTATGCCATTCTCTCAGACTTCTGGGAGTTCCAGAAACATCATCTCCCTCTTGAGTCATGTAAGAGGCTGAAGAAGAACAAGACAGACCTCTTCATCTTCATCTAATGGCTGAACAACTACAGCAGACTGACAGCAAAAATGATATGGTTCAGAACACAGCAGTTATGCCTTTCAGGAAAGCAAAACTACTGCCCCAGAGGCAGAGAAACTAAACTGTCTGCAAAGGTGCAGCCAAAGGCCTTGCACAGCTAAGTCTTAGCAAGGCCTCAATAGAGGGAGCAGAATTAGCAGAAGGGAAGATTCATTCAACAGATTGACTCCCAGTAAATCCCTGGGCAGGGCTGCTCCAGCCACAGCTCTCTGGGCAGCCATCCTCACTGCAGCAATCAAAGGTGTGAGCTCTAAAAGAAGGGACTGTGGAGATATGAGATATGGTATGGAAGAGTTCTGCCTGCAAATTCATTAACAAGTCCATTGTGAACACAGTGATTTATTGAGGGCAATAATGCTGCCAAGAATATGCAGCACTGCCAAATTAATGGGGACATCTGAACTTCACCACACATTGCTTCATATCTTCTTTGCTCCCCCCCAAAGCTCACAGATGGATTAACTTTTGAAACCTTGTAACAAATGCTTTAGGTGAAAGGCTATCCTCTGTGCTTATTTACTGTCATGAGATGCAATCAGAGGGACCCACCAGCAGTTGGCCTTATTATCAGCAAGTATTAAATGAGCTTTTATAACTCAGCCAAAACCAGAATCCAGCTCAGAGTGAGGATGGTCTGATTTGCTTTTTCTTGCTGTTACTCATGACTACAAACAAATGCAAACAGGCTCAAAATTCTTGATCCTAACAGTAAGCTAATGTGAATAAATCCACTAGGAAGCAATTAATTAAACAAAGAAACATTTACAAATAGGATTGTCTCAAATCCCCAATTCTGAAACATAGAAGTGCCTCACAAATACTAAGAAGGTGAGTTCACCCAAGCCTGTGAGAAAAAAAGATTAATTACCTTAATTTCATACCAACAAATTACACTCAACCAGGGCAAATGATTTATCCAAAGTCACAAAGAAAACAGAACAATCTCAGGCCAGGATCTTGTCAAAGGAAACATTACATGAGTGGACTTGACTGCATTAATAGTCATTACATGTCCTGCATTGTTAGAAAGCAAACACTAATTGTCTCAGGAGTTCTAGAAGCAGAGTCAGCTCGTTAACTGCCTCCTGGGAGGCTGCTAATCCTGTAAACAGGGACCTGTGGGTGCCAGCAGCATTCAGCCCACATCAGGCATGGAACACATCATTGAAAGCTGATGGGAAGCACTTCCAGGCTTGACACTACACATCCATTTTCCAGTATCAGCCCTTGATTAGAGTTACTAAACCCACTTTGAACAAAGGTCAAACAGCTGTTTTTCTGCTGCAAAGGGGACAGTGAAAGCTGCAGTGAAGGACATTTGAACAGAGAACACATTTAAACGCTTCACTGTCGTCTTAATTTTTAACACAGAAATTATTTATTCATCACTGAAGCAAATTTCTTGTGCAAATACATTTCCCGAGTTCTAAAGTCACTGGAACATCTCTGTACTGAAAATCAGAGAATAACACACACACATTTAATTACAACTTCTGACAGAAGCAGTACAAAAGGAATTGTTAACAATATTTAATTGTGCTGTGATTGAATTTACAACTATTAGGTTTGGTCCTCTTCTGCCCAGTAATTACTGGGACACATAATTGACCAAGACACATTTTATGTCATCTCAAGATTGTCTTGAAGCAAAAATTAGCTACATTTTGCTCCTGTCTACCTATCCATTGCAATTACAGCTCTTGTAGCTGGGAGAGGAAGGTTTGCCCTCAAGGGATCTCCTCCTCAGCTTCCTGCAGCTTTTCCTCACAATACTCTCCAGTTATTTTAATAACGCTGCTAAACGTGACTTCAAATGGCTGCAGGGTTAACAGCACACCACCAAAAATCCTAAACACAATCCAGCAAAGATTTATGCCTCTTGGAAGGACAAGTTCCCAAAAATACCCAAGCAAACATTGATTCTTAAACCAAACTCATGGCAAGTGCCTTGCTGTATGCATAATATTCATACTTTACCCTCCAAAGATGAATGACTACCATTCCTGGGTGCACTTAACCACTGAGGCTAGAAGCATGCACACACTGATTATCAAAGCCAATATAGGTCAGAAGGACTGAAAACATACCAGTGATAGTAATGGAATCCTGCCCAATAGCAGGCTCCTGAAACTCTGTCTGGGAATGGAGCAAGGAGGATTTGATGTACGTAGCTAAAGTTTCCACAGGACTCCCACCAGCAGCCATCAGGGGGGTATATTGGTTGTCAACAGGTGAACTTCCACTGCTTTTTAGCTCATCAAACCTTTTTGCACACTGTCACAAGATTAAATGATAGGACAATGAAGCAGTAGCTTTCAGCACATTTTTAATAACTGTGATTTCAGGTGGATACTGTATTGCACGTGAACAGTTACTGATATCAAACTCATAAATGCTGCCTGCTCAGTGGTATCAAGAAAGTACAGAAACACACAGTAAAATAAGAGTTACCACAATTTATGATTCTAACAGAAAGATTTAAAAAATAGATAGAACATGTTTAAACTCTCATTTCCTTAAACCCTGTGAGATTTTAAGCCCAATTTTCAAAGAAAAACTTATGGGGAGAAGAAGCATGCACACACTGATTATCAAAGCCAATATAGGTCAGAAGGACTAAAAACATACCAGTGATAGTAATGGAATCCTGCCCAATAGCAGGCTCCTGAAACTCTGTCTGGGATTTAAAAAATAGATAGAACCTGTTTAAACTTTCATTTCCTGTGAGATTTTAAGCCCAATTTTCAAAGAAAAACTTATGGGGAGAGTTTGAATTCTAATTTTGTAACTAGTTCTTTTACCATAAATATGGTCAAATATCATTAAGAGTGGCTACAGAAATTAATTCACAATTATTATTCTTTTACTTTATTATTTCATTCCAGTTTGGACAAAAGGGACTGCTACTTTCCACTGCAATCCTATAAACTTCCCATCCCCTGGTTTTGATGAACTGGAAGGTCTTTCTGTTCTGTAAATTTGCACCAACACAATCATAATTACAGATTTGGTTCAGTAAAGTCCTACCCAGAGGTAACTTGCTCACACAAATAAATCTACTTAATTCTACAGGTGCTGCTCCTGTGACACAGGTGTGGGGCTCCATTAGCAGCTGCTTTTATTTATTTATTTAGGGTTGAGTTAACAGACATGTCATGCCTGTGCCCCTTTGGGCCAGGGGCACACAGGGACATCCTCCTGATATTCATTCACAGTGTCTCAAATTTGGGATGCCAGTCAGAAATTTGATATATCTGTGCTTTTATCTAACTGCCTTAAACAGGAATTCTTTAAACAGGGACACATGTGAGACATTCAGTCCTGTAAAAACAGTGATCAGACATGTATTAATCAATCACATGAATCAATGTGAGGAGAGGGCTCACTGCTGCTGTTTTTTGATTTAACATGCACAGTGCTGTCTGCACATTGAAAGGTGAACAACAGAGATGTCCCCAAGCCTCTGCCAAGAACTTGAAAGGCAGCAACATTCCACAGAAGCTTCTACACCCAATCCTTCATTTTTCTGTTTGAAACCCAAGGTTACAGCAAAGCCCAATAGCACTGCTATAAATGGGAGCTGCCACACTTGATTAGGTTTGCAAGAAAGTCAAGACCACTGTCTCGTTTTCTTTCAGCTTTGCTGAATCACAAGGGCAAAAGACATTTTCTTTTCTTAGCTTATACCCTCTCAGAAATGAAAAAGTCAAAATTATAATTATTATTTTTTAAAAAAAAGAGCATTTCACCAGGAAATTCAGCAATCCAGAAAGAGAAGTATACAGAGGTTCTTCCAACTCTACTCCAACCAAAGAAAGGAAAATCCACACCTTGTAGGATCAAAAAAGCAGCACCTACACTCCTCACCCAAGAGAGATCTGTAACCCCTCCTTGTTTAGAGTTGTAACAACACACACACACAGAGTTGTTAGGTTTCCTAGTCAGGACACTACAGCCTGCTCAGGGTTAGTGGGTGCTGGCATCCCTTCCACCCAAGTCTGAGCTAGGGAGTTTGGAATGCAGTAGCACAGCTACCTTTTTTTAATTCCACTTTTTAATTTTTTCCTTCCCAGTAATTTTCATTCTTATTCTGTGTAAGTTCTAATGAAACACAATGCAGAATGCATTTTTCAATTTCATTGCTCAGGTTCTGTAGAAACAAAACAAAACCCCCCACCTCTTTTCAATCTACTGCTCATTTAACGTTTTCGATTAGGTGCAAATTACTTCAGGACAAAAAAAAAAAAACCAAAACAAAACATAAGCTTCAATTTCCCTCCCTTCTCCCAAGAAATGTTTTCTTCTCCATAAAGCATTGCTCAAAGCACACAAATTCTTTTAGTAGTGAACTCACTTCTTTGGAGGTGTATCCTGGAACCAGCCTTGCCACACTGTCCCAGTTGATGGGCTGGGGAACCCCAATCAGGGAACACAGGATCATATCCAGAACCATCTGGTTGTTATCATAGGGGAAGTTATTGTTTTCTGAGAATCCACGACTCATCTTTGGCTACTTAAGCCTAGAAGAGAAAGAGGTTTTAGCAGGTCTCACTGCATGGTTTGCTAAACCTTGATCTGCTTTACCTGCAGCACTCCATAAATTACTGGGGATAAATTACCACAGCATTAAAGTCAAGTACTGAGGCTTTTTTGACAAAATTTCCATATTCTCAGAGCCCTGAGGGAGAAGCAGATGAGCAAAGCACACCAAACCCAAGAGCAGCAGCAGGTATTACCCACCTTTCCTCTGAGCTGCCTCTTTCCAGAAGGGAAATCACACCTCTGAGGCCTCTAACACAAGAGAAAGGTTTCCAAAATCTCAGAATGAACAGCCAAAGTTACAGAGGAGCATTTTAATGCAAATTTACACACGTTCAAATACTTTTGTCTGTTCCCACAAACCTCCTACACTCGGCTCTGCTCTCTTGCTCTGCCCATGTGCTCAGCACACCTGACTGTCATCATTCAGAAGCCAAGCCAGGATACCAATTTAAGGGCCAGCAACGCTTGGGAGCCAGGAAACCACACCTGAATCTCCTTTGCTCTCACCCCCAACACCTGACATCCCAACTCCTTATCAGCCAGGATGAGCAGCTCCAAAAACCTCTTATTCCTCAGCTTTAAGCTGAACACCAGAACAAAGCACATAACAACAGCAGAAAACACTTATAAAGCAAGATAACGTTTCGTTAGTTTTTTTTCTTCTTTTGTATGTATAGCACCAGGGAACAGAGTAAAAGTTCAAAGTACTGATTTAGTTTCTGCTGGGAAAGAACTGTGGGCATTAATTAACAGTTTCATGTTCAAGTAAAGCACAGCCAAAAAGCTCAGAATAGAAACACTTAATAACAGAACTTGAAAGCCACACACAAATTTTTGACTTATAAAGCAAGAATCATAGAGAATTTGGGAGAAAATACACCTAGATAACACCTGATAACTTGTTACTAAAAGCATACAATACATAGATGTTTTCTTTGCACCACCCTCTTTCTAAAAGAAAAATGCTTGAAATGCACAATATAGCCCTGTTTTTTTCTCCCCCTAGAAGCTGTTCCAGCCCTTTTTCTGTTTTTTTTTTTGTTTTGTTTTTGTTTTTGTTTTTTTTGTTGTTGTTGGTAGAAACAGAAATCACAGCAGAGGTAACTGTAAGCTTTCATTCTCTCCAAAGAGCAGCTGAATTAAATCAGAAGGAAAAAAACCCCAGAACCCACTGAGAGAACTCGCTGGTTTCCCACAGTCATGAGATTTTAAAAAGAAGGGGAAAAAAAGCCACAAAAGAGATGACAAGTCCTATAGAAAATTTCATACCATTTCAGCAATTCTGTCTCAATGAAATCTGCTGTAAAATATTAATTTTAGAAGAGAAAGGTCCTCACAGGTTCCACAAGCCCAGAATCCCTTGTAAAAGAGATGCCACTGTCAGGTAGCAGCGGATCAGTCCCTGTGTCCCTGTCTCCGAGAGCACTTTGAGGCAGTGTCACTGAGGTGATTCCATGGCACAGGCTCCTCTCTGTCAGTGTGCAGACAGATGTCAGTACCAATGCCAGCCCTGAGCATCGCCTGATTCTGCTGCCAGCAGGAGAAATGACCCAGCCAGAGCAGGTCAGCACCAGTGGCAAAGCCCAGTGCTTATGAAACACAGGGCTGACTTTGTGTGCTAGCTCGTACACGTGGAGCAGCTGGCTTAAAAATATGTTTGGATGAGATAAGTAAGTGATGGAGTATTATAATCCCTTGGTTTCTCACCATAAAATAGGCTTAATGTGAGTAGAATTACCAGCAATGTCAATATTCCATAAATCACCATTTTGAGGACAAGTGCTATGGGATGATTACACCGAGCAATCAAGGAAAGAAGGGAAGAGAGAATGAAAACTATTTTGTTTTTGCAAAAGAAAGGAGCATGTAATTTATAGGGAAGTTTACTACACATCAACCCTTGGACCATGAGGCAGCCCAAGCATGAAGGGATGAAGGGATGACAGGTGCTCTAAAACATGATGACACGTTCAGAGAGAATCAAGTCTTTGTCTCTCAATAAAGGTTTCTTTATTTGCTTATTCAGCACATTAAAATACAGTTCTGTATATGCTTATTACTGCAAAGACAAATGAAGGAGGAGACTTAATTACAGGCAAAGAGAAGTATTTTTTTTTATATTCTGGAAAGAGCACGGGACTCCTCTTTGCAGCTTTACACATGACATTGAATATTTGCCTTTTTGTCCTTTAGGAAACCCTGTTGGAAATATAAAGACACATGCAAGATTCTGTCTCATGCAAGAGCTCTCTAAAAGCAGCACCATAAAGCCTGTAAGAAATCATATTCTTAAGAGAAAAAGCAACTTGTACAGATTCTCTCCACTCTGTTACTGCAAGGAAAGCTCAGGTTAACCCCTTCCTCAACGATGACAATTGGAGGAAAAGAAAGTTTCCAAATTATTTAACTCTGACCAACTCATTGAGATGCACAGCATATAAAGATACATGAGAACAGAAATTCCTATTAATACTCAGAATTCCCAATCAAGCGGTGCGAAGGATTCTCAAGAGTTAACTCATTATGGAAACACACAATCTGATTCGACTTTTTTATGATTTACAGCAAGTCATTCCTGCAGGAAGGAAGGGTTGCTGCCCCTCGCACGGGCAGAGCGTGAGGGAAGGTGAAGATGCTGGGATGGACGGGCAGAGGTTTCCATCCTCAGCTGAAACGCAAGGAAGTGATGGTGCAGAATGAGGCGGCGGACAGGAACAACAGCAACTTTGCTGCTTGCCCGCGTACCAGCCAACGTTAAAAACTACAAAGCCTTTAAATTAAAAATATAAAAACCCGTCTCAGACGATCTACAAGTGCGGCAACCTCAGAGCGGGGACCCCGGCGGCCCCCCGGGCGCTCTCCAACGGGACCCCTCCCGGGTTTACCTGGCGGTTCCCAGGCGCGGGGCCAGCGACACGGGAAGGGGCGTGCAGGGGGGCTCCTCCTTGGACCGATCCGGTGGGGCAGCAGCGGGACGGGGACTCAGCTCCAGCGCAGGACGAGCGGGACCCGCGGGCGCCCCGCCCGCACCCGCCGCGCCCTCATCTGCCGGCGCCGCCCGGGCCCGCCCTCAGGGGTAGGGCGGCAGCGCCGTGAGGGGGGCGGCCCCCGCCAATGGGCGCGGGGCGGCCGCGGAGGCCCCGCCCCCCCGCGCGGGGCTCAGCCAATGGGGCGGCGAGGAGCGCTCCCGCCCCGGGCGCGCGGCGGCCCCGCCTTGCCGCAGTGCAGCGGTGGCGGCGGTGGCGCCCCCTCCCGCCCCGCGCGCGGCGTCCGGTCGCCCTGGCAACGCGCCGCCCCGCGCGGCGTCACGGCGACGTCACGGCGCGCCTCGCACAAGTGACGCGATCAGAGTGACGTACACACATCGGTCATGACGTCACGCCGCCGCTCGTCCTCCGGTGCTTTCCGAGCGGAGCCCGCGGCGGTGGCTCCGCTTCCCGCAGTCCCAGCTGACCGCAGCGCTCCCGCCCGCCGGAACCCAGCGGGGAAGGAAGAGCCCGGCCAAGGGAGCTCGTACCGAATTAATGCATCGGACACGGGAGTCCGGCTCGTGACGTAAGCACAGCTAATTAATTAAACAGCAATGTGTCAATGCACTCCATGCTCCCACCAAAGAGGAGCCCCAGTTTAAACTCTTCCCAGGTTTCCAGCTGATGCAAACACTTCAGACGCTGTTAACATAAAAGCAGCAGCAGAACACTGAAAATGTTGCTAATTACACAGAGCAGCCCCACCGCTGGGAGTGGCTCACCAGAGTTACTGTGCACAGTAAGGCTCACACTGTCCCAATCCTGTTATTTCACCCACACAGCTTGATTCCTGCTGCATGGCTACTGCTGTCTCAAGTATTCCCAAACATTTTTAAAATTACTTCCTGTGGGAAGCCACCAGTGCCCGATAAAGACCAGCCCAGATCTCCATTTCCCACATAACAATCCTTCCCTTCGTGGTCATTTGGCAAAAATCAGGGATATTAGTAATTTTCTTTCCAAAAACCCCACTTGTAAACTCTGGAATAACACAGTGAGGACAGAGAATGAAAAAACACCCACAGAAAAATTCAGAAAAAATTATTCCACCAATCTAGAGAAGCATCTGAAATCTAAATTCTCTAAGTCAGTCTGAAAGCTTCCCTTAGGTCTCAGGGAAAGCAAAACCCACTGGTTTCATACCACCCACAGAATAAACTAATGCTGGAATATTGCTGCATTATGATGACATCCAGTTATTCCACAATGAATGGAAACATGATGGTATGTCAGAGAACAGGAATATGGTTTTTTCATTAATCTGTGCTATTAGGCAGAAGTCAGTCCCCTCCTGTTTATTTTTTTTAAATAGGAAAAACATTATCAGTATTTGAGAATAAACAAAACAAACCAGTATCTTATATTTTACTCATGTGCTGTTCTAGAGACTGTGCTAGATCAGTTACAATAATCCAGAGGTAGCAGAGCTGTCCCTCTGTATTTTTAATTTCCAAAACCACAAGACTGTGTTCATACTCTGACAGCATAAATAATCCCTGTCACTTGCTGGGGTCTGATAGTTTTGTGACTGTTGTGAAATTCAGGGAATTGCTCAAAGCAGGTAAGAAGGAGCCAGGGGTGCCCTGCACTGACATCATGCCCTGTTACCAGTCAAACCAGTTAGACCAGTGCAATTGTTCCAAGGAGATTATCCAGCAGTTAAAGGCTGAGCTCCAGTGGCCACAGAAGCCAGGGGACAGATTTATCAGCCCAAAGCTGCTTTAAACTGCCCTGCAAAGGAACCAGTCCAGACTGTGAGGAGAAGAGGAAAGGATGTGTGGGCACTCACAATTGCCACCTGCCTTTACAGCCCAAAAATGTTCACCAATCTCAACACTCAGGCCACACCTGCATGGATAAACATCACTTCTTGTGTTATGTTGTGTAAAACAAGAACAGTTCTGCTATGACTGCACACAAGAGCATTTCTACAGTGGTTTAGCAAGAAATCCCTGGGCTGGTTTCCAAGTTTGCACCTCTTCTGGAAGGTTTTCATTGCCAACAGAGGAGATTTGTAAGAAGCTGCATTTGCTTTGTATCTACCTCAGCAGCAAATTTCACCAAGCCAGAAAAACCTTAATATCCCAGATGGAGCCTAATTCCACACAAGGAAGAGTTTTCAACCTGTGCAAAGTGGCCCATTTATTTCTACTAGACAAACAGAAGATTTTAAATTGATTTTTCAGAAAGCTGAACAAAGCTTTGACCCTGTGCATGCTCATGTTCACTTTGCACCCTGAGAACCACTCAGCAGTGTCACTTGTCAGTAGCTCACATATTCAAGCAGAAAATGGTTGATCTACTAAACAGTATCAGCAAGATTCAAGAATAAACTAATATCTTATAGAAACAGATGTCAAAGCTCTGTTACACACTCCTAGCTCTGCTACAGGCATATAAATAATTCAGAAGAGTAACATAAAGGTAACTTATAAGTTAAATAAGGTAACTTACAAGTCAAAATAAGAGCTGCTTGCCTAAATGCTTAGGTGAAGCAGTATTCCAGGCACCTCTCTTGGCTGATCTCCTCTTCTAGGCTCTCCTGTTGCAGCCACACCTGCTCCTTTTGCTCTTCTCCCCTTCCTAAAGCTCTGCAAGTCTGGAGCAGCCTGTCCACCAGCTCTCCTTTCCACCCAGGGCTCATTTAGGTCTTTTTTCTGTAGCCTGCCACGTGGACAGAAACAGACAGTAAATTGTGGTGTGTATTTTACTTCAATGACCTTTAATACCCTTCTGCAATCAATACAATTAATTGGGAGTTAAAGAACTGACTTCAATTCCTCAGAGCCTTCTTTTCCAATTAAGGTAATTGCAAGATTGAAAGGATCAAAATTCTTGCTGAGATTTAGGAGATACAATGATGACAGTGACTTGTAGGCTGAGTCAAACAAATATAAAGACAACTCAGGTGAGAATAACCTATCTTTCTGCTAAAAGAATTGTTGTCAAACTAGTATGACCTGGAAGTGAAATTAAACTTATCTTTCTAAAAATGAGACTTAAAACATTCCAACAAGAATCATGGCATTGTCTTCTAAACTTGCTCTGAGTCAGAAAACAGAAGAGAAAACAGGAAGGAAAAAAAACCCCTAAAACAGCCAGAAAGCCAAAAAATCTACCTGAATGGATACTCTTAAAAAAAATTGGGGTTTATTTATTCATTCATTGTAGACCCTTCCTCTGGTTGAAATCTTTCACTGACAGGAGAGGCTGACAGTCCATTACTTACATCTCAGAACTGTAAATGAATTCCCTCCAGGGACACACTCTGCACACAGAACTGTACACATGATACACCACTCCCTCCCTTTGCTTCTCTGTATTTTAAATTTCAGATTTTTTTTGCTATTTTCATTTCAACAACAGATATAATTTTCAAATACAGATAATTTTCTGGTACACAGGGCAATGTCTCAGGAGCATGTTCAGTTTTAAATCTCAAGGTTTTCATCTGCCCTTTAACTACTTTTTCCTTTACATCTGCACTTGAAAATCTAACAATTTACTATAAATTATTTTAATCACCATCTCCCAATCCACTTAAATTCATGTTCTATTTATTAACAACAGGCAGAGATTACTTTCAAATCGAGGTTCCAGCATAACATTTGTCTTTTCAGCCACTCTACCTCAATAAAATTGTGCTCATTTTTTTAGAGCTTTGTTGTGTTGAAGAGACTTCTAAGAACCCAAGGCCAGCAAATGCCATTAAAATACAAATACTGAAAGCTTTGTTAACACATAATGGGTGTTGAAGATCCCTGTAGGAATGGTCAAACTGAAACTACTCCATCAATTAAGAAAAGGCCTGTGCCCTACTTGTATTTCCAAGAAACTTTAAAATAAAACAGCTATTTTAATGATTAAGACAAACTTAGTTATTTAATCCACTGATGTAACCTTCAGAAGTTCAACACGTTATACATACATACTACAAGGAAAAAAAAAGTTTTAATTATCTTTGCTTCATTTAACAAAAAAACCAAAACAGTATTTCAAGACAGAATTCTCAAACACCCATATGAAGAAAATACTTTGAACAGTCTTAATATTTTTATGGCTTTTGATAAACTGGAGCCCTAAAATTTTATGGGCAGATGCAAAATTTACCACCTGAAAGGCAGCATGAAAAGTTTGTCCAACTGCAAGACCTTCTCTAAGTGACACAATTAAGCAAGAAATGCTACTTTTTCTTTGATGCTCCAATTACTTCCAACTTCCTTCAACTCAAGGCTTTCCTACTGCTCAAAACCACAGGAGAGATATTTTGACACTGATATAAAATCAATAAAGGACAGAAATAAGTTGAGATGCAGATGGTAGCTGATAGATAGGCAGCTAGCAGGCTACATCACAAAATGGCTAAGAGTGATGCAAAGTTAGTTAAGGGAGTAACAACTAATGGGTGCCTGACTGCAGAACACCCTTAATTCCAAAGTCCTTTCAACAAACAAACCAGAACTGCTTGGAACTATTTGTGATGCCTCACTGCTCTCCCTTTGTAAAGTCTATTTCTCCTCCCAAGTCCCTTTTTTCCTGAGAGCTAAGTTCTTTATGACAGAACCCCACTTATGAAAGGCAACTTAAACCTTCTAACTATTCCATTGTGTGCATCTCCTGCAGCTCTCCCTCCTTTCAGGGGGAGACAATGTGCTGGTACTCCTTTATGGTTCTGAGGGTGATGTTTTGGAGGACATCTTACAGAAATCACTCTTCCCTTTGCACATCTGTTGAAGAGCCTCCAGACTCCTACGAAGAATGGGTGTTAATTTGTCTCCTAAGCAAGAATGGCGCTCCCTATTTTTTTTTCCTTTGTTTTCTATTTTATGAATGCCTCACTTCTCCTATCTCAAGATCTCAGAGTGGCTGCCAGGTGGGTGGATAGAATCGCTGACGTACAGCCTTAGGTGAATCAAAAATAAATACCACAAATTTGAGCAATCATTTCTCCATCCCTTCACCAGCCAGTAGCAGCAAAAACTGGTACAGCCCCACCAGTGCTCCACTACAAACCAGATTTTCAACAAGCCCTAAGTGGTATCAATAAAGCACAGTTCAGTTGCTTTGTTGATCAAAGTGCATCAGAGCTCCTGCTTCTCTCCTCCAGCCACAGCGGAGTCCGACGCCGCAGGAACTTTGCTGCTTCCAGCAAAAACAGTTTCAAAAGCTGCCTCCTGCTCCTCCAAAGTCACAGCAGCAGCAGGGGCTCCTCCGACAGCTGTGCTGGGAAAGGCTGGCCTCTGCTCTGCAATCCTCTCCAGGTCCACTGTTCTCCTACCTCTTCTTTTGCCCAGGATTTTGATGTAATTAGCTGGCACAAGTCCTGTTGTTTGGCCGTCGTAACTAGCCAGGAGCCAACCACGGATCTTGGGCTGTTGTTCTGAAGAAGAGAATGCAAATGCATCAAGTTACAGGACAACTCAACAGAACTGAACAAATCTACTCTCTAAGTTTTATTAGAATGCAAGTAATCACTTCACGGGGAGCAAAAATCAGTGTGCACGAGGAATTTGGTCAAATAAGGTGGTTTGGGGGCTTTTCTGTTTCAATTTTCAGACTCTTGTACTATAACTTACTTCACATGTGATGAGAAAACAAACAGAAAAATCAAAAGTTTACCTTTGGGTGCTAATCTTAGCATGTCACCAGCACGGAAAGAAATTTCTTCTTCTGAGAGAGCATTGAAATCATATTCTGCTCTTCCAACTACATGGTCATCTTCTCCACTCGCCCAGTTACTAGACACTGTTTGCAAACAAAAACCACAAGTTTATCTGCTTTGACTTACAACGTTCGGCGTGTTTTTCAAAGGAAAATGAAGAAAACACTTCACCTTCCTTGCTAAAACTTTTCCAATAGAGAAGTGACAGGAGTAACATGAAAAGCAAGATTTGGGGAGCAAATCTAACCAACACTTGTCCCACCCAATGCAAACTGCCACATCTAAGAGGAAGGAACCAGAAGTTGAGAGGAAGCATGATTCTGGAATCACAGAAAGCTTCAGCAGGAAACCACGTCTTAACAACAGGTTACTTAAGCAGGCTGTCACTTGCATCACATGCCTAAAACTCAATCCTAATAGATGTGCCCCAGCATCTGTTAATTACTATTGCTGTAGTGTGAGATTAATCACTATAAAGGCAACAAAAAAAGGAACAATACACACTGCACTTCTCTGGTGCTGCAGGTCATCTTTACCTGTTTCTTCCTCGCTGTATGTAGAAAGCAGCTTCCAAATCAGGTAGGGGCCTCCCAATATGACAGCAAAGAACAAGAAAATGGGCCAGGATTTTGCAGAGTTAGCCACCTTGTCTTCGAGGCCAGCACGAGCCACTTTGCCCTCGCTCTCAGCCCACAAATCCTCGTTGTCGCAGCTCTGCCGCAGACCCAGCAGGCGCTGCAGGCGCTGGTAGAGGTACCTGATAGTTCTCACGAGAGCAAAGGCTGAGAACACCTTGGTGAAGTGGATTTTGAGGCGGGAGAAGTGGTTGGCCACATCCAGCACGGCCCTGAAGCTGTTGTAGACGGCAGAGAAGGTGGCATCCATCATCATGCTGACAGAGGCGAAGGCGTGCACGATGCTCTCGATGGACTGGAAGGCGCCCCTGCTGCTCTCCTCAGCCTGCTGCACAAACCTGCTGGGGGGAACGGCCTCGGCGCAGAAGCGGTTATAGCCCAGCCCCCCGTAGCCATAGCTGTAGGGACTGTAGCTTCCATAGAAAGAGGAGCCGTAGGAGCCGTAGCCCGGCGAGAAGGAGCTGCTGTAGGCTGGCCTGAAAGCGCTCAGGCTGCTGCTCGCCGCCTGCTGGGATGGCCTGGGCAAGATGGGCGGGGGGATTCGTGCCACCACCGTGGGCTGGCCGGGCCTGGTCAGCAGGTTGTCACCCAAGTCAGCAGACCTAAACCAAGTCAGATAGGCAAGATCAGCACCCAGAGTTTAGGTTTTCCTTTCCACTGACTCCTAAACACCACAGAGAGTTTCAGCAGCATGGGTGTGACAGTGTTCACAAGGGTTCAAGCATGAGGGAAGAGACAAGGATCTGACTCGTCTCCACAACATATTTTATGATATGTATTATATTAAAACTATACTAAAAAGAATAGAAGAAAGGATTTCATCAGAAGGCTGGCTAAGAATAGAAAAAGAAGGAATGATAACAAAGGCTTGTGGCTTGGACTCTCTGTCTGAGCCAGCTGACTGTGATTGGCCATTAATTAGAAACAACCACACGAGACCAATCCCAGATGCACCTGTTGCGTTCCACAGCAGCAGATAACCATTGGTTACATTTTGTTCCTGAGGCCTCTCAGCTTCTCAGGAGGAAAAATCCTAGGGAAAGGATTGTTCAGAACACATGTCTGTGACACATGGGGACAGGGAACCAGGGAGCCCAACACTCAGTACATTGAACAGTTCTGGGGTTTGCTGGAAGTAAAAGATCTGGGCAGGAAACACAGATCCTTCAGGGGGATAAAACCCCCAAAATCAGATATCCAGTGTAAACATGGAACAGGAATGTAAACATGGAAAACCTTTACCTATTTATTGTGTATTTAATGTATCAACCCATGAAATACACAACCCAGAGCCATCAAACCTGCTGCTCTAACATCCACATCATTCTTCTGCACATGGAAGCCCCTAACACAAACTTTTATGAACTTTCCAATCTGAAAGTTTTATTTCCAACCCTTGTTCCCAGCTCTTCTACACAATGAGCCAATGATACAGCAGGAAGAAAGCTTGAGAGCTCCTCTGAACCCACTCTTAAAGGGTGGCATGACCTAAGTGGGAATCCAAGTAATTATGCAACAATATGTGCAAGGGCTTTGGGGTCCCCAATTTCCCTCTCTACCCAAACTACCTGATCACCTGTGTGCAGATTGGCAAGGGGTTAAATCTACTACTGAGCAGTGCTGGCAGAGAGAGGTCTTAATTTAGTAATTTTTCTTTTCCTTTGCATGCCCATAAGTCTAAATCATTTTATCAATGCCCTTTGTAATAAAACTCTGGAAGTACTTGACTGGCACTTGAATTCTGTCAAGCAGCTTCTGCCAGTTCAATAAAAATATATGTGTTTCATTCACACCTTATCACCCTAAAAGTCAAACATTCTATTTCCCATGCTTACTGCCTCGACTCACAATTTCCCACTTCTGCAGTCCAGAAAAGAAGAAGGAAGTCAAGCTGGAATTGCTAAGGAGCTGCTGCTGCTTGCTGTACTATTTCCATACAAGGTAGGGAACAGCTTCCTCTCAGCAAAACTTACAGGTTTCCACAGCAAAGAATAATATTTGTATCTTTACACTGCTGCTTTTTCCGTCACAGACTGTAACTCTCTCAGCAGTTGAAAACAGGAGGAAAAATAAGTTATTACCCCAGCAAACAGAGCTACTGTAACTCAGTAAGTCACAGTACAGTCTTCTGTCCTTTAGACAACTTGGGACACCCCGCTTCAAAGCTGCTTGAAGCTGTTTAAAATGGGGTAAATAAACCCAGAATGAAAAACCAACACCACCAAACTGCTGGCTCAGCACTCTGCAGAGAACGCAGAGAAGTTTCTGCTCAATGTTTAGTGCTGGGCCAACCTTTAGCCCAATTTCAGCTCCCTCCAACTGCAATCACCAGCACCAAGAGAAAAACAAGACGAGTATTCAGCCACCCAGCGGGCCTTCCTTGGCTTCCCATGAAAAAGGAGTAGCTCATAAGCCCTTTCTGTGCATCCTTCTCCACGAGCAGGCTGGGTTTGCCCGGAGAGCTCCCAGAAGATGGGAACACTCACACGACACTGACAACACACAGGGATCTCCTCCAAATCCTGGGGCTGACACGCAGCTCCCCCTGTCCTGCAGAGGCTCGGGGGCTCACAGAGCTGCACAGCCCCAGGAAAGGGCTGCGAGTGCCCCCAGGAAAGGGCTGCGAGTGCCCCCAGGAATGCACCGTGAGTGCCCCCAGGAAAGGGCTGCGAATGTCCCCAGGAATGGACTGCGAATGCTCCCAGGAATGGACTTTTAATCCTCCCAGGAACGGACTGTGAACTCACTCTACCCCCCGGTGACAACACGGCTTTCCCTCCCGACACCCCACACGCAGCTTCCCTCTGCCACCAGCGGGGTCTGAGCCCGCAGCCCCTCACGCCGAGCCCGCCCCTCTCGCCCGGCACAAGCCCCTCACGGCGCGGGGCAGCCCCGGCCGGGCCCGACCTTTGAGCCCGCCCCAGGGGAGCGGGCCCGGCCGGCGCGAGGGGGCGAACACCCACGGCCCCCGCGGCGGGGACATCCGGGGAGGGACGCCCGCACTCACTGGAAGGCGGTCGCGGTGCCCGGCAGCCGTCGCGACTCCCAGGGCTTGGGCGGCGGCGTCGCCGCCATCGCGCCCGCTCGGCCCCGCTTCGGCCTCACTCGGCTCAAGCTCGGCCTCACTCGGCCCCGCTCGGTTCGGGCTCGGCCTCGCTCGGCCCCGCCCGCCGACAGGCGCCACGCGAGAGCGCCGAGCTATTCCACCAGCCACCCTACAGGCGCGGCGCCCCACCGCGCCGGCCGAGCGATGCGCTCTGCAGCTCTGCTGAGTGGGCCTGTGCCGGCTCCGGGGGCCGCCGAGCGAGGGTGAGCGGGAACGGGAACGGGAATGGGAACGGGAATGGGAATGGGAACGGGAACGGGAATGGGAATGGGAACGGGAATGGGAATGGAAATGGGAACGGGAATGGGAATAGGAATGGAGCGGGAATGGATCCGGAACGGGGCTCCTGTGGCCCCGTCCCCTCACAGATGAGGGGCTCTGAGCTCCGCCCTGAGGTGCTGGGCCGGAGCGGAGTCGGGGTTCCTCCCGTCACGCTGCCACCAAGTGTCAGGAATATTGACTGTCACATTTACCAGGTGGAATATTGTCACATTTACCCTCGTGTGTCACGCAGTGCCAGTATAAGTATATATAATTCACCTCGTATGGAGCTGAATTGAGGTCGCAGTTACTTAAAATCGTGTTTGTTTGTGTTTTTCTTTCCTTTAAAAGCAGCTTTGGTTTTTCCCAGGCAGCCCTTGGTTTTTACAGCTTACCCTGAAGTATCCAAATCCAGGAATAAAGAAATGCATTGAATTAATCAGTTTTCCGTGCTGTGGAGGCTCTCCCTGGCTGCAGGATTCCTGAGCAGGATGGGGAATTGCAGGTGTAGCAGTGGCTGGCATGGAGAACATGGATAAATTCCATCCCTTGGGACACAAGGGCTAGCACAGTATCAAATGTTGCTTACAGGAGCTAAGCCCAAAGCAAAATCGGGTGGTTCATTAGTGCTCTGGAATTCCTTGCTGAATTTATTCCCACAATGGACTCGTTAAACCTTTGGTCTGAACAATTGTGGTTATCCTTATGTGCTTCCTGAAATTTCCTTGATGTCCAGTGAGGGTGAGCACCTCATTGGGATTCTCTCTTCTTCCAAAAAAAAAAAAAAAGCTGAGTTTACAACATTTTGGCCAAAAAAAAAAAATCAAAAAAAAAAATCAGTCTTTTCTAAAGTTTTGGGCAGAAAGAATGACAGGAAACCAAATTAGCCATGATATTAAAAAAAGAAAAAAAGCATTATGAGATTTCTCATAAAACCGTGAGTTCTATATTGAGAAGGGAAATAAATCTTTATTTTATAAATCTTATTTATCTTATAAATCTTATTTATCTTATAAATCTTTTTTTTTCTCCCTGTGATTTTAACACACTGATTCTTTAGCCACTGCAATTTTAGGAGGAATTCCCATTTTAAATTTGCCTTATTATGTGTCAGCTCCACCCTCCATCATTCAGTAAAGATTAGCGTGTCATGTACTTTATCCAAGATAAAACTGGGCAAAAGCTCAGCATTTCCTTGTCAGAACTTGAGTTCAGGTTTTCTAGGAAAAACCCAACAAATACAGAAGCTTTTCCTGCAGCCAGTGATCTTTTTGGGTTGGTCTTCCACTTCCCTTGTGCCCGTGATTGAAAACAACCATTCATCCCAAGTTTTCTCTAGAGGCCAACAAAAACTCCACTTACTCTAAGCATGGTGCAGCTAAGTCTCAGCTGAGTACTTTGTTTATTCTAAGCTTGTCTTTTTACCTGTGTGTGCTGAATGTTAGGTTCACCCAGCATGTCTCCAGTGGCAGAGAAGGACAGAGCAGTTGTTCAGCTCCTGCTCGACGCTGGCACATGCCCACGATGTGTTCTGAGGTTCTGCTCTGTGGGGTCACAGCTGCTCTACAGACACCCACTCCAGGTTTGTCCTTTGTGGCCTGAAAGGAAAAGGAGTTATGTAAAACTCTGCTTGTGCCTTTAATGGGGAGGAAATTTATGTGAAAATGCAGATTTGGTAGGGGGATGCGACTGAAGAATTGCAGGGCAAAGGTTGAGGATAAATCAGAGAAATCCTCCTTAGCTTCTCTAACCCCCTCTCTTTATGCTTTCTGTCTGTCTGTCTTGATTGTTTTACCTTTGCTCAAGTTTAGACTCTCCACCACCTTTTTTCCATTTTTTTGAGGCCTGTTTGTTCATTGTACCATTTTTTATCCTTTTGCATCTCTACCTGCTTTTCCTCTGAGTTGCAACAGCACAGTAACTGCTGTCTTCCCTACCAAAATCCTTTTAATGAATCCTTTTTCCTGAACTATGTCTTGTCTCTCATCCTTCCAGGAATCAGAGATGTGCAGGTAATTGTTAATTTTTGAAGGCTTCTCTCCTGATACAAAGTTCTTACTCTGTGTGTTTCATTTCACCCCCACCTGTTTCTGCTGTCTTTTCTCTTTATTGTAGTGGCCAGCTCTGTTCCTGTTGAGTTGAAGGAATTAAATTCTAACATAATCTAAATGACAAGAAGCACTAAATGTCTCTTTTCATGGAATAGTGTTGGGGCAAAGATAAATGTGTTTCTGCGAGCCAGGTCTGGAAAACGTTTTCATTCTTGGATGATAAACAAGTCTATTCAGCAATATTTTCTCTGGAAATTTCTATTCTGAGAGAAATGCAGCTTGAAGCTGTTGAATTGTGTCTTAAAGGTGTTTTTGGGCATAAATTCCCCGTTGTTAATGACATACACTGAGCCTCTTCTGGAACAAACACAATTCCACTGCCCTGTGGAATGGGGGTTGTTAAAGAGGAGCAGACAACCAGGCTGTGTTTCCTCTGTTTGTGCCAGGATCTGCTGAAGGATCTGCAGGAATTTCTGAAGAGCAGCCAGGAAAAGGAAGGCACAGTGTGTTTGGATGTGGCTGACCCCCCTTGTAAGAGACTCAGGCTCGAGCACAAGGAGGAAGGTGCTGATGAGCTGAACCACAACGGGGCCATCCCACAGCTCCCCTCAGCTGGGAATGCTGGGAATGCTGGGAATGCTGGGAATGCTGGGAATCCTGCCCTCAGTGGGAATACTGCCCTGGAGAGCTCTGCTGGGAGGGTCTGCAACGTGTGTTTGGGAATTCTCCAGGAGTTCTGTGAGCCTGACTTTGTTAAAAAGGTACATTTGTCACCTTTTGGGGTACTTTTTTGGAGTTTGTGTATGCTGGGGCCTAACAGGATAGAGAACAAATAGACCAGACAACAAACCAAAACATTTGCCTGTTTTGAAGATTTGAAATGTAGATGGCAGAATCCTGCTCCACTCTGCTCCTGGGCAGTGTTTGCACACCCAGCAGTGCAACTGGGAAGTTGCATCTGTGGTGGCACCAAATTTTGCCCAGGCTTTGTCACAGTGGCACTTTTTAAAATAAAAAAAATAGCAGTGCAGGTGCAGTGGAATGACTGCAGGGAGCAGACTTTCCAAAGAAAAGGACTCACAGCTATGTGGTTACATGGATTTAGGAGATGACCTGAGGTTCAGCTGCTTTCAGGGAAAACCTCTGAGGAACTCTTCACTTTTTATGTGACAGGAAAATGAGGAGTCATCAAGTGCTGCTCTCTGAACCACCAATAACAGCATGAACCTGTCTTGAGGAAGTACCACAGGGCAAGAAAATGTTTTGGTGATGCAGCAGATTGTGGATAACAGAGAAGATGTGAGTTAGGAGAGAATGTGGGCACAGAGCCTTGCAGATGCCACCTCTGAGCAATTGTACTGCTCATGTGAGCAATATCAGCTAGATATTTCTAGCTGAAATATCATCTAGAAAACTCACACTGGCACCTGAGATCTTTAACAGAATATCTCAATTTGGAAAGCATTTGATTTAACAGCGGGAATGTATCAAAAATGGGACTAGACAGAAAGCACAATACATAGTTTCTGTTGCTGCAGAACATAATTGTTTCTTTTTTGTTTCCATGGGCAGGATCTGTATCTTTTTACAGAATCCCCTGCTGAGATTTGTTTCAGAGCTCCTCTCTTCAGTGGCAATGGAAAATCTGACAGCAGTTGTTAAGGCACCACAAAACCTACTTATTTAATACAGAAATTTCCTTATCTGAGATGCTGTTTTCACCTAAAATTTCAATATACAATTGGTCCTGGCCAAGAATGAGTTTGGTTGTTTCATAGCACCAAGGATACTGGTGATTAGTAACTTTTTTTAACAGGACAGAAAAGCTTGTATTTCAATAAGTTGTTAGTGATTATTCTGGTTTGTATTTTGGGCATCTCTCTGAGTGTGTGATAACATCAATTCACAGTGATTATTCTAGAGCAAAAATTATCAGCTCACTCCCATTGCTGTGGTTTCATATTAAACTCCTTCTCTTACAGGTGTGCCAAAAAGTTAATTCTGCTGACTACCAGTTCACCAGTTTTGTATTTTCTGTGTCACTACCCCCACAGCTGTCTGTCAGGGAGGTAAGTAACTCAAATAACAACTTAAATAATTAAATACATATTTAAGAAAGTAACTGTGGAACGTACGATGGTTTGATTTTTAATTGTTATTGTTTAAAAAAAACCCCAGAAGCCCATGCTGGAAGTGAAGTCTGCTCTCCCCTTCCTTCTGGGTGAGCATTATTGTAATTAATAAAGGGCCTGAATCACTTCAGTTTTCAGTTAGCCCAGGAGTTACTCTCCATCTGAAGACCTAAAAGAGTTTGTGAAACCCTCAGGTGCAGATGCCAGCCCTGCTTTGTGGATCTTCTCAGAGCCAGAGCTGCCCAGCTGGTCCCTTTCCAGGGAAAAAGGATAATTGGTAGTGCAAAATCCAAATGAAGGAATTTGAGGATGAACTCTTGAAGTGTTCAGCATTTTAAATGATGGGGAAATACACTTAGTTGTGAGGTATTTTGCAATCTTCCTCTGCTTTCTGATGTAAAATAAAACACAAGTACTGTTCTAAAAGTGATGTAAAAGTGGTGTTTTAAAGGGCAGCACGTAAATCTGTGCAGGAGTGGCTGAGATGTGGTGGAAGCTGCAGTGAACAAGGCAGAAAGAAGAGAAGATGGTGTTGGATTGCTGTGTAGAGCTGTGTGAGGTCTCTGCTCCCACACAGTTTGGTGAATTATCCGCTGCACCTGTGGTGCTGATTTGTGCTCTTAGCTGTGGCATCCTGGGCAGGTGCCACTGCCACAGCTGACAAATATTCCACTCCTAAATCCTCTGCAACATCAGATTCTCTTCTTCCCATCCTGAACTGAGCACAGTTGGTTTGTTTGCTTTGTCCTTTCTGGCTGGCTGAACTACCCTGATTCCCACTTTGGGCTTTGACGCCTCCAAAAGATGAGGTCTGTCAAAAAGCACTTCCAGGCCAGGTGAGTACTGGGATGCCTGTGATGCTCTGGCAAACCCCAAACTTAGGTCAGGCTTTAGTGAGTTTGAGTCCAGCTTTAGGCCCGGTGTGAGCCGAGGCCATGCAGCAGCTGATGTTTGCAGGAAGCCTCGGCAGAGGGTGGTGTTGCATTGCACTTCAGCTCAGGGATGGCCTCATCAACTGCCTGCGGCTGGAGCTCCAGCAAAGCGGCAGAGCTGGGGACGGCACGGGAGTCAGAGCTGTTCTGTGGGCCCGCACATCAATAGATGGAGTGAAATGAGTGAGTAGGAAGTTCCAAAACTGGGTCTGTTCCCTTTGGAAGCACTTTTGGTTTGGCTAGGAGAAGGTTTGGAGTGAGAAGTTCCTACTGTCCCTTCTACTCCATCCCTCCTGTCTTATCAAATGCTGAAGCAGCTTTATGTTTGTTCCAATTGCAGGGGTGAAAAGGGATGATGATGGAAGAACAATTTAAAATATCATGGAGCTTTATTAACCTCCTTTTTATGTTTATCACTTAAAAAAAGATAGGTGAGAACCTGTTTTACAGCCACAGAAAAGCAGCAACACAGTATGTAAAAATGTCTGAAAATGTCAAAATCAGATATCAGAATATCTCAACGTGCTTTGTGCTGAAAAGAGGCCGTTTGTTAAATTCTGCTTTTAATTCTTTGACCTGCTGTGTACAAGAGCACGTGGAATCCTCTCACCAAAGAGCACCCAAAGGCAGCCTCTCCCCCACTGCCCTCTGGTGTGACACACAGATTTTCTCCATCATCTTTTTTAACAAAAAAAAAATCAGAAACTGCCTCTCAGTGTTACCTTCATCCCATTAATTATGACACTTGTCATCCTGCCAAGTCTAAAATGTACGAGGGGAGCTGGAGAAGAGCAGGACATAAAATCTGCATTTGCATAGTATTTGTGTCTGTGATGCAAGGAAGCAATTGCCTCCTTCCACAAGCAGCAGGTTTGATTGAAATAAATCATAAATACAGGAGTCCCAGGTTTCTGTCAGACAGCTCTATTAGGATGTGAGGTGAGTGGTGCCCTTCAGAAGGGTGGCAGATCAGTCCTGATCCATCATCCTGGTGCCTGCTGCAAGGACATTGATGCAAATAACATCTGTACTCATTACTCCCTGTAGGGCTGCTGGGCCTCATCCTGGAATTCCCCATCTCCAAGCTCTTTGCTGATGCACTGAAGCAATGCTGGGGCTGGGATTGCACCTGGGATTTCAACTGTGCTCCCTCAGACAGCACCAGAATCCCATCCTGCAGCTCCTGATCAATGAGTGCCTTGTGTGCCACAGATGAGTTTGCTGCTGAGCATTGCCCTGCAGGCTTCAGCTCTGTAATGAGCATTTTTCATTTTCAAACCACTTCACAAACATGAAGTAATTAGGAAGGAGAGGGATCTGATCCCCTGCTCCATGTTCAGCTGGGAGAGAGTGCAGGGGTTTGGCTGGCTTGGTGGTTGAATGTGATTTGGAATTTGGGATCTTTTTGGCTTCTGTGCTTGCAGTACCCTCATCTATTGTTTCCCCTTAATTGGAGGGGAAAAGTAATTTCTTTCATTCTCTTTCAACTTGGAAGTCAAGAGAGAGAGGAGATGCAATTTGACCTGTGCTCTCATTTTAGCACAGCTACTCCCATGCAGAAGTTTTGTCTGTTTTGTAGTTTTATCCCAAGAAAACAGGGATGAGGAGTGTGATGAGCCTCCCCCTGAGTCCCAAACATCCCAAACCTGCAAGTGCCCTAAATCAAGGCATGAGAGAGGTTTCTTTGTAAATTGGCATTTGTCAAATGCAGCTTCCTAGGCCCAGTTCTGTGGTTGTCATATCCTGTAGTTCAGAGCTACGTTCAAGGAATTTCAATTGAAGCTATTTTTATTTATGATTTTATCTGGGTTATTATGCAAACAGGATTACAGTATGCTTCAAGTGAAGCAGCCTTACTCATACTGTCTTCAAATGCAGGATAATGAATCACAGTGGATTTGAGCAAACAGCATTTCATCACTACAACTGCATTTGTTTTGTTCAGCAATCCTGGAGCTAACAAAGTTTGTGTCCTCTCTCCACCATCCCTCTGCCCTCTTAATTCCCAGCACCGTTTTTAGGGTTCCCTCATTCATTCTTTTAGGTGCACCAAAGGAAGGACAATAGACTTATTTTGTTGATTGAGTTCCTTATCAGCGTGGAAAAGGGATCTCTGATGTGCTTCCTTCTGATATCCATGTCATCCTGAAGTTTGAGAACTGTTTTTAAACCTCTTCCTCAGAATTATTTCCTTGACAATGCGCAGTGATTCTTTCAGCAGAGTTTGGGGGAGGTTATTCTCTAAGTACATGAAAAATAAAAGGTGGGGAAGAGGTTTAAAAGCCTGCAGCCTACAGACTGAAAACTGTTTCATTGTGATGGATTCAAATCAAACAACTTGATTTTTGGAGTTTGTCTCCAGTGGGGAGGGTGACACAGGCTGAATTAGTTAAGTGCTTTCCTGCCAGTCCTAGTGTATTTTTTGAGTAGAGGAGAACTGAAACTGTTGTTGTTATTCATTGTAGGAAGTTTTGAGGGGAGTTTTTATCTTTTTACTAAGTGTTAGTGAACTTGAGCATTTGTGCTGAAAGTTCCCTCTGATTTCTAGAATTATTCCTTCTGTTCCTCCCCTTTTCCAAATTTAGCCTATTCACCTAAACTGTGTTGGGTGCAATTCTGTGATTACCAAGTAAGACCAAATACATTTTTAATTCCATTTTTTATAATGGATGATAGCTGAATTTGGGGTTTTATTAATTTATGCCAATCAGCTTTCATATCCCATTCATTTAGACACTTTTTTTTTAATTTTTACATGGGAGATAACTGATGACTTAGAGTCTTTTTGTAGTTACAATATTAATAGCAAGTTTCAAAGTGTTCAATGATGCCTCTTATTTTTTAACCCAGATAGGATTTGATGGGAAGAACAAAGTGATGTCTTAGAAATAGGTGTCAGAAATAAAAACTCACAGCAATCCCATCTTTCCACTTCTGAAGCAAAAGCTAAATTCCTGATACTTTTTTTTTTTTTTGTCAGGAATTATAAAAACACTTGTCCCTTTGCAAAGAGTCTCTCAGATTGTTGGGAGTTCTGAGCCTTGATTTCACTTGCTTTTATTTTTTCCTCTCTTTTCCCTGGGCATGGCTGGTGACCTGCAGCGTGCTGCTTGGCTGGGGGTGAAGCAGCAGATGAGGTGAGCCATTGCTTTTGCTGTCTGTCTGTCTGTCTGTCTGACAAGAGCTCTTCATACAGACACCATTTCTCTACTTATTGTCCCGTTTACCTGATGCCTACAAAGAATAAGGTGGCAGCTGGGTTTTGTGTGTTTTGTTTGTTTTTTTTTTACCTGGTTTGACCTCACTTGGGGTTTCTTATCTCTTTTGGTCTCTAAGCTCCCAAACAAGTGGTTTGAAATGCATCTCTCCCTTCCTCAGCTTTTCTCTGGGCAGCCTCTGGAAAGACTTTTTGATCTCCCAGCAAGCTCTGGCATCAGTTTCCTCAGTGCACACACACAAAAAAAAAGAATCCATTTTACTTGGCAGTAGCTGCTTAAGTTCCTCTTGAAATATTGTATGTCATGTATCTATTTTTGACAGACCCCTGTGCAAGTTATTATTTCTTTGTGATTCAGAAATCTGGGCCTTCCCTTGGCAAAGGATGACATTGTTCAGCTGAAGGAAGCTTACAAGTGGATTATTCATCCCCAGCTGGCAGAAGAGTTGGGTGTTCCTGCTGATGGAAAGGTCTTGTATAAATAACAGAACACTTCTGTTTCTTCATTCTTTTTTCATCTGGGGTTGTGTGTGTATATTTATGCACTTATACACATGGTGGGGAAATAACAATGTATCCTTTTTTCCTTATTAACAGAGAGACAAGATGAGTGCCTCCTAAATTCACCGTAGGGAAGAGCAGGGGGGAAGTTCTTTTAAGCAGAGCTCTCCAAGTGGGAGTCCTGAGGGGCCCAATGTTCATTTTTGTACACACAGATCTTTGCATCTTCTGAAACCACCACAGGCCTGTGCTAAATCTCTTGTGTGCCATCTCCTTTTGTTTGTGAGACTTTTCCAGTTGTCTCCTTTCCAGGATCCCTGTTTTGCAGAGGCTGAGGAATGCTCCCACATTTCTTCCCTGCTCTGCTGTCACTGCCAGCACTTGTTCAGGTTCTGTGGATAAAATAAATGTCTGAAATGTACTGAAAGAGCAAGGACTGATCCTTGTTCACTCTAATGAACACTTGAAATGGGCTTGTTGGGACCTGCAATATCCAAAGTAGGCAGTAGAAATGGTTTGTTTTTTCCAACTGTTTTCAACTTGCAGATTGTCATTAATTTCCTTAAAATCTTTCTGCAAGGCACTGACTGAACATGGCAATCAGGTGTTGCCAGATTCAGAAGCACCTTGAATTGTCCTGAATGTAAATTTTCTGTCACCAGCCATAGCACTGACCCCAGGCCTAGATTCACTTAGTCTTCATGTTGATTTCTCAGCTTCCATAATAATTACAGGCTCTGTTTTCCCAGGAGTGCTAATTGAAAGCATCCCTTTTGTCTTAGTGAAGAAAAATCCCCACTCAGTTACTCTGAAGATGATCCAGGAAGATACAAACTTCCCACACACAGAGCTAGCAAAAACTCCCCCCCACTCAGGCAGGAGCCACTCCAGCCATCCCTGTACCACAAAAGTTGTTTTTTAGTGCCTTTTATCTACAAGGCCCTTGAATATTAGCCAATCTTTTCAATAGCCCTCCTGAGGTGTTCTGCTATCAGAGTAACACAAGTAATGAGTGTTGTTTGCCCAAGGCCAGAGAGGGAATTGGGGCAAGAATTGAGATTGCACTGGAGTTCCTGGGCTAGCTGTCAATCCAGCAGGATGTGTTGCCTTGCTGTGCCCCAAGGCCATGCAGGCACTGCAAAGGAGCCCCTGACAAAATTTACAGCGGTGACTCCTGCAGGGTTTTTATCTTTATTGCCCTCCTGGGAGGGCTCTGGGGTGTGTAATAGGCTTTGAGCCTTGGCTGCCTCTGCCTCAGCCTGCACAGGATGGCACCAGGGCAGGTCACTCGTGGCTCTGAGTGCTCTCACGTCATCCTTGGTGACTTCAGAAAGGCAAATGCTGCTCTGGCACACCTTGTAATGTCTTCAAACATAAATGGATGGGTTATGCTCTCTTTTGTCTCTGCTGTTTTCCTACAACTGCAGTAGGGGTGCTTGAGAGTATCCTCCCTTACCTCCTCCTTTTTCTTTTTTTTTAATTTAGAGTTTGTTTGAAGTCAGCGTGGTCTTTGCTCACCCAGAAACAGACGAGGAGTGCCATTTCCTGTAAGTTTTCTACATGTAACAAAAGATCTTTATCTAAATGTTGTGCAATATTGTTGGTTTGATTTGTTACAGAGGACAATATGCAGTGTTTATAAACTATTATAAACTAGAATGTGGCCTGCATCTAGATTTCCTCATATCCATGTGAACTTGGCAGAGCTTGAAGTTAAATCATCTCTGGTTAATTCTGCTAATAAAAAAAAGCATCTGGAATTCTGATTTGAACTGGAAGGAGAGCATTCAGATAAGTTCTTCAATTTCAGCCCTCCTCAAAGTCATTCACTGTATAATTTTTTAAAATGTGAACAATGTAATTGCAGGTGGGGGAATCTTTTGAGGTCATACCTAAGTTTTCCTGCTCCTGTAGGACACATGGACAGGAGAAAAGGCTTTGAAGTGAGTTAATCCAGCTTAGCTGGTTGATGAAAACAAACAGAAATTCCCTGGCAACTGCACCCAGCCCCTGGCCTGGCCCAGCAGGGCACCTGCTGTACACAAAGAAGCAAAACAGTTCTGTGAATTTAGCTGCCATTTAATCTGATTTCTCAAAATCTAGCTGTAGTATACTCTGGAAAATTAGGGTCACTCTTCCTGTTTGTTGATGCTTCCTGGAAAACCTAAGTTAATTTGCACCTCCTGCAAGTGAAATCTCAGCATGGAAGGGAGCAGAGATGTCTCAGTTAAAATGTGAATTCATTTCTTGAGACTGCAGATTTCTCTTGCAGCCTTCATTTATTTCCTGATTTCTCTTCTGGCAATTTGTGATCTTTGGGTGCTTATTCCACCACCTTCTTGGTTTTCCACAGCTGCATCTTTTGTTAGTCCTGAGGTGGGGGATGAAGGAATGGAAGTTTGGGAAGGAACCAGGTTTAGGAACAGTTATTACCAGTGTTTGCTGAACATCTTTCCTTTCCAGCTTCTTCAAGACTGGGCAAAAGGGGGAGAAAACTGTGGGGCCAAACCACTGTTCTAAATAATGATTGCTGCAATCCTGTAAAGAACTTAAGTGTTTCTGCATCCTGCACCCTTTTATTCTAATTTATTTATTTTTAATTCCTTCCTCTGAAACCTCTTCACTGGTATTTTCTGCTCATCCTTCCATCCTTTTTCTGGCCTTTCAGGAATTTTGCTGTTGAACATGTTATGGTGCCAGTGTTAGTGCTCCAAGCAGAGCAGCTGTAGAGGTGAAAGCTGTAAAGAAGTTCCATTCCACTTTCCAATTACTCAGGTTATTCCATGTGACCTGACAATATCCTTTTATTTGCCTCCTCTTTGTAGCACACTTAAACAGCAATTAAGGCTTGAGACACTTTCTGAAGTAGCAGCACATCACCTAATTTCATTACACAGTAGTTCCTGAGGTGCCAAGGCATTCTGCCTGTGTGAGTGGCTGGCTCTGGGCACATTCTGAGGCAGTGCTTTGGTTTTCAGGGAAATATGGTGAATTTGGGAATTATCACAGTAGTTTGACAGTCATGGTTTCTGTGGAAGCAAAGAAGGGCTTTGTCTCAACCTAGGGAGTTGCAGGTGTGCTTTTGGACTGGATTTCCACTGCAGTTTCTCACCTGTTCTTGCACAGTTGGGTGGAGGTGGGTGTGCTAAAGGACCCATGGTGTGACATGGAAGATTGCATTGGCTCTTGTCAGTTCACATTTAGGGTAAGGTGATACTGAAATTTGGGCAGAGGGAGTTTGTATTGCTTTGGGTCACAGACTGGCCAGGGAAGTTGTTTGTACAGAAACAGCAAAACCTGCTTCCTTAGAGTCTGAGGGAGTTACAGAGGTGTTGAAAAGCACCAGCAAGACATGATAGCTTGGGCTGGAGGTCAGAAATATCTCTGCCTGCATACACAGAAATCCAGAAACCATCTCTGCCTGCATACACAGAAATGCACTAATAGGAACAGCAGCTTCCTCCACGCTGCTCAGAAAAAGGGTTTGTTTCACTGACTGGGCTTTCACTTTCGTGAAACAGCCAATAGTTTCCTTTCAAACAGGCAAAGCACAGCTCGTGGTGAGCACCTGGGGTTACTTTTTCAGTGGGAAACTGAATTTTCCTCTCCAGAAGGGACAGTTTGAATCTCAGGTTTGTGGTGGGTGTTGTCTAAGAGCAGCAAGTACAGATTTCAAGGTGCCAGTGGATCTTGCCTAAAACTTAAAATATTAATCATGACCTTTATTGAGAAGGATTGGAAAGGACTGAAAGCTACATTTGTGTGCTTTTCCATCCCATCTCAAATCTGAGACATGGTGTTGGTCAGAGCAGAGGAGCAGAGCTTTGTCCATGATTTCCTTGGATCAAGTAATGCACATCTTGCACCATTTTTCGGATAAAGGGAATTTAAAAATCTGCTCTGAGCTGAGCTGTGGAAGTGAGACACTGGATGTATGTGTACAAAACCATTTACATGCTGTGCTTGTGAGTCTGTCTGTCTCTTTCTCTGTCAGAGGAGCAGCTAATTTTCATTTCTGTGTTTAGAGCCACAGCCTGCCCAGACTGTTTCAAACCAGCAAAGAACAAACAGGTAAGATCTCAGCATTGTATTTCTGCTCTGGCATTCTGAATTTCACAGCAGTAGCCTACAACTTACCTGGGTTTTCAGTCAGTGCTCATTGTCTGCTTTTCCTTCATCAGAAAGCTCTCTGGTTTCCAATTGTCTGAAAATAAAGTTGTCTCCTTTATTCACTTCACCATTCTCAGCTTAGGAAAACCAAGAGCTCGATGCTTTTGTTTAGGTTGTTCACTTTCCAGGCTGTCCAAAGGCCATCATTTTAGGAAGGTTCTCTGTAAATACCTCCCTTAAGAGCTAGGAATTTGATTGTCATGCATTAAAAGCAGCATAAAAGATGATCCTCCAGCTCTCTGTGGGTGAAGCAGTTCAGATAAGTCACGTTGTGAAGATGAGACTCAGCAGCCAAAAGGGAGATGATCACACTGCAGTTTCCACGTGCTCTGATCTCAATGAAAGCCAGGATACATGCAGGATGGTTTTATCCTGCCTGCCTCTGGAGGAGGGGGGAAAGAAAAGGGACCTTGCCACTTGCTGCAGACCCTGAGCACACTCACAGCCACTGATGGAAAAGGGGACACACGAGGATGAAAAACCAGTCAGAGGGGAGCTGCTGCAAGTGGGACAGTTGGTGTGATCAGAGGGAGAAAGTAACTCCTGTCAGAGGCCATTGCAAGGCCTTTGATTCTTTCTGGTGAAGAGTCTGCCAACGTTTGGCAGAGGCAGAGTCTGGCCCAGGAATTCTGCTGACTCTACTCCACCTGACCAATAAGCAGCACTCTTTTTTTGGAGAGTTGTATTGTTATAGCTCACTGCTTGCTGCATTGCTGCCCTTGAAAAGGGGGGAAATCCCACATAAGGAGCTAAAGCAGCGGGGCCTGGCTGTTAAATCCACACAGGCAACAAAATGTAGGGGAATCTAAAGAAAAATACCAGCTCTGAAGAGCTGTCAGAGGTTTGTCCTCACAAAGAAGCTGGGCTTCAAGGGCTGTGTTAATCAGAGAAGTGGTGTAAAAACTGGCTTCTGAGGGAAAATGTCTGTGCTGTCTGTGTAGATAGTCATTTAAACCTGCTGCTGCTTTCAGGGCTTTCCTGCTCCTCTGAGGGGAAGTGCTGTTATCTCTGATTTATGCTTGGAAGGAGAAAGAGCAGCTTTCCTGAAGACACCCAGGAACTCTCCAGAGCTGAGACTTGAATTGTCCCAAACAGTGACCATGGGGATTTTTGTTTGTTTGTTTTCCTAAATCCCTAATCCAGTTTGCAAAAAAGACACCATTAAATTAAAAACACATTCAGCAGAGAGCCCTCAGGGCAGTCCCAGGGCTGGAGCACATGCCTAGGAGGGGAGGCTGAGGAACCTGGACTTCTTCAAGGTTCTTGTGAAGGCTTTGGGGAGGATCCATTGAGTCTCCTCCTGGTGCCAAAAGAGATTCCTGAGAGCAGGGAGCCAGGCTGATCTCACAGAGCGTGGTGGAGGGAGGAGGCACAGCAGGAATAGAAATGAGAAGTTCAGAGGAGACACAAGAAAAAACATTTCCCCTTGAGGAGCCTCAGAGTGGCTCCATCCCAGGTGGATTTCAAGACCTGACCTTGCTTGGTTAGAAGGTTCATTTAGAGACCTTCTCCTGAGCAGGATTTCACCTCAGCTGTCACAACACTTGTTCTCCTGTCCCAGGAATGTAAATTCCCACTGGAGTTCCCCCAGCAGCAGCTGGCTGTGCCCAGAGCCTGGCACTCTGCTCCTGCTCCACTGGCATTGCTGCTTTGCTGCACCCTGGGGAGCTGCAGGAGGGAGTGCCCAGCCCCACTGCTCAGAGCCCTCAGCTCTGAAAATCAATCCAGTTTTGAGCTTCAGAAACAGATTCCTGCTCAACAGGCTTATCTTCAGCAGAACTACATCAAAGCTGGGCTTGGGTACCTTTAACTCCTGAAAAAGAAGCTGCTTTGGGTTTCTGTTCATGGATTTGGGATTCTGGTTTTAAACTGGTTTGGAAATTTGGACCTGGGCTCCCAAGTGAGCAGTGACAGAACTGCACAGTGTAAGTTTCAGTGCTTTTTTCTTCCTGGGCCATATCCTTTCCTTGCTTTTCTTAGTTCTTGACTCATTTTTTTCTTTCACTGTGCAGTCTGTTTTCACCAGAATGGCAGTTATAAAAGCCCTGGAGAGGATAAAAGAAGAGGATTTTCTCAAGTAAGTAAATACTGAAACTATTTCTTAGTATTGTGCTTTAATATAGAATTAGGGAGGGGAGGAAAATATCCAGTGGGTATGTACTGGTAGGGTGGCTTTAAAAGAACTTTTGATTGTTTAAATTCTGTTGGTTTACTGCTTAAAACATGTTTTCTTTCTGGCAATAGAAAATCACTCCTGTTCTTTTAATTAAAAGGATGATTTTGAACTTTAGAGTTTGTAAGGTAGGCTTCCCTTTACAAGAAATATTCCCATATTTCCAAAATGTTAGGAGTTGAGTTTCAAGAAAACACCAAGTGCTGTTAATATGGTAAAAAATCACACACAGTGGGAAGCCAAAATAGGCACTTTTTACTGCTCTGGTGATGCTCCATCATGTTCTGGTAGTGATGATGCTTTACTCTGTTTTTTCTTTCTAATACAGGCATTTTCCATGTCCCCCAAGCTCACCAAAGAACCTCTGTGATGCTCTGGAAATCCAGTGCAATAATGGTGCAGTTTTTGTGGCTGGTAAATTGATCCATTTCTCTGCTGCTGTCTTGTCTTGAAGAGAACTTTGTAAGACTGCCCTGAGACCCAGAGGATTCTTGCTGTTTGTTAATTCCTGTAATGAAGTGTAAGGAGCAAAGAAACAAACCCAGCTCTGTCCAGGAGTGCTTTGAAAGGGGAAGAAATTATATTTGAGCTCTGCTGAAGATATTATTTTGTCAAAAGTTAGAAATTACAGATCCCCTCAGGATAATGGTTTGAGAAAGGCACCTCCACACCAGAAGCTCCCAGCAGTGCTGTTCCCTTCCTTGGGTTTGGATTTGGATTCAGAGGTTTTCACCATCTGGATTTCTCTGCTTATTATCCCATCCAAACCCGCAGATCTTGGTGGGATTTATAAAGGTCTGGGTGAGACAGGCAGTGCAGCAACAGCTCAGGCAGTGCAACATCCCTGAGTTGAGATGATTGAACTTTTTTATCATCTGCCTGCCAGAGTGTTTGCCACTCTCCTAGTCCTTTGTAGGAACAGCTTATTTAAATACATGCAAACTGATTATTGCTAAAAAGAAACCAGCCTTTAATTTAAATCCAACATACTGTGATGATAAAAATCCTGAATATAAAGAAATGGAAAATGAAAAAGTGTGAAAGTGAATGGCAGGGTGGTTGATGTTCTACATAAACCATTCCTTATTTTTAATTACTGATTAGACAGTTAGATGTAAACTTTTTTGAATCCAAGATATCCAGTTCCTTTTAGGCTTTTCCAAACATGCTGCTTTATTTTAAGTTGGTTTATTGGGTAGTTTTTTTTCAGAATTCAACAGTATGAAGAGCAAAACAGAGGGTTTGCTTTCTGCCTGTCATTTAATACTTTATTTATAGTTTATCTTTTGCTCCAATAAACAATCCAGGCAGGTGTTTAATTTCTGAAGAACTAAATCCAGAATAGAATTTATTGAGTACAGTCCAGATATTTTGCTTTTTATAAATGAGATGGGATCTTAATTTGTAAGCACAACATTGTCCTCTTGACCTTACCTTTAGTGTTTACACCTCAGCCTTTTTTAAGGATAATGGGGCTGTCAAACCAAGAAACACCTTCTGTTTTTTTAGACCTACTCTTGTTCAGATCAAAAGTTAAAATTATTAGAATGGGGAGCTGAGAGAAAAAAAAATGGCCAACCTAATTCTCCTTTTTCTATTTTATGGAAAGAGAATTTAGCAGCGTGAGGCTGCTATACCTGAATGATGAGTCACCCTACTTTCATTATTTACCCCAGTGAAACTGTGTTACTCAGTTTCCCCATTTGTTTGTGTGGCTTTTTCTGCAGCTCAAACTGCAAAAGGAAACATTGTTCGAGATAGGAAAATATGATAGGAAACCAAACCCCTGAGATGTCAGAGGCCCAAAGCAATGCAAGAGCTACTCTGAGTTCCTTTGCTTTTCTATTTGCAAAGTTTCAGGTTGAAAGCAGTTTAAGCTCCTTGGCCTTTATGAATTATTTCCTTGCTTTGGGAATCTTTTCAGTTCTTATCAAACCTGTCCACAGAAAAGCTCATATTGGTCATCCATGTCAGGCTTGTTCTTGTGTTATAGAGGTGCCACCAAAGCATCACTGGGACCACTCAAAGATGCCAATCTCTACATGGCACCTTCCCAAGACTCTTATTATGGGGACTTTTCACTCCTTGCGTGCTGTTCCTTGTAGTGAGCCAAAGCATTTTAGTTTGGGTTTCTTTTCTTAAGCCTTGAGGCAATGGCAGAACTGGCTTGGAGCCTGGGTTATTTCACACAGGAGGGGGGTACCTGGGGGTTATTTCACACAGGATGGTGGTTCCTGTAGGCAGGACTGCAGCCCCAGGCTCTCCCAAGTCCACTCTCAGTGTCCATCCTGGTTACTGCCCCTTCCCTGGACACAGCCATGTGTGACCCACGGTGCTGGTGTCATGCTCCTGCCATAAAACAATCTGGAGCTGTCAAAAAAAGCTCCCATGGAAGTGAAATGTGCTGGGCAAGAGTGCAGCTTTCACTCATGGCTGTGGAATGGTTAAAAGTACCATGGTTGTCTTTTACAGGAAGATACAACAAATACTCCAGGAATTTACCTCAGACTCCCTGGATTATTGATGGGGAGAGGAAGCTGGAATCTTCAGTGGAAGAATTGATTTCAGAGCATCTGATGGCAGAATTCAAGGCAGACAGTAAGTCTTCAGGAGATCTCCTACCATACATATTTTTCATCACTACTAGAAGATTTTTTTCTTGGTAGCTACCCACTTAATATGGGAGTATAATGGGAAAAAAAATTGATGTTTCTTTATCCCTCTTGTTTCCTTCCATATTAAAGCTTGTAAACTTTATTTAGCTGTGATCTGGGAGTAATTAGATCCTTTTATCCTGCTGAAGTAGCTCCTCAGTGGATCTGATTATGCAGATGTGTTGGTTTCATGTGGCAGTGTTTTTGCTCAACCAAACTTCTTAACAGCTGGTAATTTATAGAATGACTTGTACCAAGAAGGTTTTTGCCACAGGTAAAAATTTATGGGCTCTGCCTGGCTTTTGAGCCCCTCATGTTTCTGACCATTTCTTTTCCTCAGTGCATAAAGTCCCACAAGCTAAATGCTCATCCAGGGATTGTCCAGATGAAATAATCACTGCCCATCATTTGTCATCTGACAAATGTGGAATTACAGACATAGAAGGTCCAAGGAAAAACTGCATTAAAATAGTAGTTTGGAAAAAAACCCTGCTACCTCCCCCTCTTCTCCTCCCAGTGGATAAATTAGTCTGGTTGTAGCAGTCTCATTCAGGCCAAGGAATTGGGAGAGCTCTTCAAGAAACTTGGGAATAAATAGGAATTCCCACAGTTTGTGAAGTGCAGGCTCCTGTTTACAAAGTAGATTTGAAGTAGATTTTGCAAACAAGTTTAGAAAGAAAGTATTTCACCTTTTAAAAGCTGTAGAGAGAATCACAAATATAAAATAAAAGCTCACCTGCCTTGTTTAAATCTGTTACAGGCTTTAATTTTAGTTCCTCTGGAAGAGAAGATGTGGATGTAAGGACACTAGGCAATGGTAAGGCTTGGGAAACCCCTTGTGAATCACAGAGATGAAATGGGTGTGTAGAGCTCCTCTGACAGATCCTGCTGAATGCCAAGTATGTGACCAGGCATGCTTTGGAATTTTATCTCAGAAGTTATTCCCAAAGTCCAACAGCTTCATAAAACCAGCTTGAAACAGGAGCCCTTTCTCAGTGGCCTTGGCTGCATGGGAAGGCATAGTTAGTTAAAAGTATTTTATTTTATTCACTCCCTACTTTTAAGCCATTTATGTCAGACTGACTCCTCTCTTGTTTTCTGCTGGATCCTTCAAATTCCCTCACTGCAACTGCACAAGGGAATTGTTTTCTTTTTGAACCTGAGTCCTTTCTAAAGGTCAGCTGCTTTCCAACACACTGGAGCTGCTGTAGCCAAGGGAGGAGGGAAAGAAGAAGTAAAAATGAACAGTTCTGTGTGTCAGTAGCTGTCTGATCTGTAGTGTGATTCTTGGCATGGCTTGTGCTGGGGATTGTCCTGGCCCTGAGCACAGAGTTACAACTCTGGCAACAGATGTTGAGCTGAGGGAGTGGGATTTAACATTGCTGTGCACCTGGGCATTGCTGTAGGTGACAGAAAATAAGCTAATTAGCTTTTTTTCTTATTTTATTTTTTAATTAGCACAGACTTGTACAAGATGTCTTCTGGGAAGTCATAATTTGCACTTATTGCTGATACTGGGGTTTAGTAGCCAAAAAAAACCTCCCTTGTTTCTTCCCTTGCATCCGATGCTCCATCCCTCAGCCTGCCAGTCCTGTCCCTGTTTGTGTAGCAGCAGACAGTGTTCACACCTTGCAGCCTTGCTGTGTAAATGCAGCATTCATTTTGAACAAGATGTTTTTGTGTTTTGTTTCGGTGCCGCTGCCAGGAAGGCCCTTTGCGATGGAGCTGGTGAATCCCCGCAGGATCCGTTTCAGCGCCGAGGAGATGAAGAGGCTGCAGCAGGTAAATCACGTGTGCAGCACGTGCTGCCTCTCCAGCCCAGCAGCTCTGCTAACTGAGTGCTTTCTTTAAATATCACAGGCAATTAATGACTCTTCAGACAAAATACAGGTTCGAGATTTGCAGCTTGTCACCAGGTCAGTGTTTATGGTCGCCGGGCGAGGGATTTCAAAGCAGTGCTTGGGGAGTTGGGAAGTGCTCCTGCTCACAGCCTTGTGTAATTATGCTTCTGTTAAGTGAGTAATTAATTTCTTTTGTTTAGAGAGGCAATTGGTCGTATGAAGGAAGGTGAGGAGGAGAAGACAAAGACCTACAGTGCCTTGATCTGGACAGACAAAGCGATACAGAGAGAGGACATTGCGTTTCTCGATGATATCAAGGTAGCAGGAGCTTTTGTTGCTCATTTAAATAGTACCTGTCCTGGTGCCTAGGGAAGGGTTAAATACAGGCCATCCATGGGCCTACCTCTTGCTCTGTGCTTGGTTTTTGTTTTGGTTTTGTTTTCTATAATCAGGGTTTCTCCTGCTATAGGGACTTGCCTACCACCCTTCCTTCGCCAGTCACTCCAGCAGGACACGGGAGTTGGCTGTCAGCAGGGACCACAAATCCATGTGTAATGTTCACCTTCCAGACCAAATCCTGGGAGAGGAGGAAATCTCCACCCCTTTGTTACCTTAGTAGTGTCCTGTGTGAGTGAAAGGAGCAGAAAAATTCTTTTGTTCTGCTCCAAAGCCATGCTCCCACAGCTGCAGCACTCTGGAGGTGGAAATGTCTATGTCAGAGTGCAAAGGGGCCTCAGGAAGGCTCAGCATGTGCAGGAACGAGAACTTTCTCCAGATGTTGGCCTGATGGAGAAGTGGGTTCAGTTTTTGGTGTGTTGCACCATTTCCTATAGGAGCTGCCCATGAGCTCATTCTCAAAGCCATTGCAGCTCAGGCAGGCAACTGCTGGGAAGTCCTTCCTTTAGCTTCCCTTGCTCCTGACAAGTTGCCTTTCACACTGCTGCCTCTCCTTTGGGAAAGGGAGTTGGGAATGAACTTCTGAAAAGACTGTTCTGAGATCTAATCTCATTTAAGGTTTTCCCCCCTCACTTTTATTTCTAGGGGGTTGGCTGTAGTTTAGACAAAGCATTTTGTGGGTGAGATTTATTTTTTTCTTCTGATTGCCCTGAGGCTCTGAGTGAGCTGCTAAATCCTGGAGTCATTCCAGCAAAGGGCTATGGAGATTTCAAGGTTATTCCTCTGTATTTGTGATTCCATTAGTTTGTGTTCATGTGAGGCCTCTGAGAGGGCTGTCCTTTTTCCTTTGATAAACTTGGAAAAAACCGGTCTTGCCTTGAGATAACTCAACTGCCAGAACACAGGATAAAAGAGATGGGACCAGTCAACACCACACACAGTTCCTACGATCCAGGCAGCCTTTGCACACCTCCTCCCTCATGTTTTTGGTCCCTCCTTGCACCAGGAGCTGAGGCTGGAGCAGAAGACGCCGCTGCGGGTGCTGCACCGGCGGCCGCTGGCCGTGCGCTGCCGGCTCATCCACAGCATGAGGAGCGAGTACATCGACCAGCACCACTTCCGCCTGCACCTCAGGACACAGGCAGGAACGTATCCTTGGCACCTGGAGCCTGCCAGCAAGGGGCCAGGCAGCTCCTGGGGGCACTGACTGGCATAAGGGAGTGGGACTGACGGGGGTAGGACGGTCAGGATGGATGGAGACAAGAGATCTCTGCAGCCAGGTCGTGGAACTTGGGGTTTATTGCACGGGGCCTGGGTGCAGGGCCCTGCTGGGAGCTGCCAGCCACAGCTCAGGCCCCAGAGAAGTTAAGAGAGAGGTAAAGAGAAAGAAGGCAAGAGCGTGGTAAAGAGGATGAGAGAGTAAAAGAGAGGATAAGAGGGCGAAGTTCCCGTTACAATACAATAAATCTTCTTCTGTGTTGAATATTCTAATTCTCACTAACCAGTCTAGTACAAGATACAAATCCTATAGCATTTACATACAGCCTATAAGAATCACTACATTACCACACTATGTTACATTTTAAACCCTAAAAACTCCTCTTTGGAGCCCTTCTGCCAAGCTGCAGGGTCTGCTCTGACCCTTGGGCCTGTCTGCAAGCAGAGGGTGTTGTTCCATCAAAAGGGGATCACCTTCAGTGGCCACACCATTCTTTTCCAGTTGTTCAGTAACTGAGGGATCTCAAAGCTTGCTTTCATTTCAATCTCACTTATAGTTTCCATATTCTCAAAATCTTTTGCCAGACAATCATATTTATAAGGCTTTCCTGTTTCATCTTCCCCAACATAAGGGGAAATTCCCTGCTCGGATGGCTGCAGTGTTTTGAAACCCTGGTCTCCCACAGTGGTGTCTCTGCACAATATTTGCTTTTGGGTCACAATTTCACATTGGAGTTTTCATTAAGTATGTGACAGATATAAAATTGTGCTGGTTAAAATACACTTCAGCTTTTTCTAATTTAACTGAAAACTTTTCGCCTCCAAAAATGACCTTTTCCACAGTATTTCATGCACTTCAGTGCAGACTGGAGATCACAGCTATTTACAAGTCACACTTTTGTCCTAAAGTCACTACTCAGTTTGGAATGAAACAAAATAAAGGTCAGCAGTGCAGTTTTTGTCACCAGAGTCAGAAGCCAGGAATTAGGTGCTCTCCTAAAGAAAGGTATGGGCTCAACAGGATATTAACTAAGAAATTACTTAGGAGTAGAAAAAACACTTTTTTTTCCCCCCTTTTGATTTCTTTGTGTGGAATGCACCTCTCCTTAGCCAGAGTTTTCCAGCTACATTAAAGAGTTTGTGCACGGAGACTTTGGGAGAACAAAGCCCAACATTGGGTCCCTTCTGAACAGAACTGCTGACATTCTGGAGCTGGATGTAGAGGTGAGTTGGTTGCTGTTTGTCTTTCCTGGAAATTACTAAGGGAGTTGCCCTGGTGAGATGCTTTCCATGGAATTGCTCTAAGTGGATCAACATTCCTTACCACAGGATACATTTCCTACTGCTACTCCCCTTTGTAAATGCAGCCCAACAGAGAGTGGTGCTGCCAGGTAGTAGCAAAAGGAGTTGTGATTCTCTTGGTATCTGTAAAATACCAACTCTGCTGCCTTTTTTTCCCCCCTCTGCTGTTCTAGTCTGTTGATGTTGACTGGCCTCCAACCCTGGCTGATTAACCCCTGGAGCTGGGATGAGGAAGCAGCAGCTCCCTGGCAGCAGCTGGTGACCAGACACTGTGCAGGATCTGTCACAGCCTGGGTGCCAAGGGTGTCCCTGGAACATTGGGATCATGTTGATCTGCCAGAGGATGATACCCTTGGGCACCACTTTACACACTCAGAACCAGGTAGTGTTGGTTCAGTCTCTAGCCTTACTTTTATTTCTTCTGTACATAAAAAGATTGTGGGGAGCCAATGTCTATAACCCTCCGTCAAGCCAGGTTTGATTTTAATTTTTTTTTCTATTAGATACTACAGCTTTCCTTGTGTGGATGCAGGTAACACTGAGTTACCTGAAACCCACTCCCAACTTTTCCTGAGACACTGCCTTTGTTTTGGTCAGTGGCTGTAGAGATAAGCAGATTTGTCTCTCAGAGTGCTTTTCAAAGGGGAAAAAAAAACATTTTCCGAGGAAAACTTTGCACTTAAAACCAAGTTTTTCTCATTTAAAAACATTGGGGATGCTTCCTAGAAACAAGAGTTGAGGCCTCCTCAGCCCTTTTGAGGAGTAGGAATTCCCCAGTGAGTCACAATGTACAAAAAGACTGTGAACTCCTGACAGTAGTGGGTGATGGGAATCTAAAGAAAAACAGGAACAAAACAGGAACACCGAGAATGTCAACGAGCAGGCAGAAGCAGGAGCTACCACAGGGTGCTGGTATCGAGAGAGAGAGAGAGATAAAAACCTCTGATTTAGCAGCATAATAAATTTTTTCTTGTGCCTCACCTTGGATGGATGCCTGGAAGAGTTGAATACAGCCTAGGAACTGGAATAGGGAAGATCTGAGGTTTTCTTTGGTTATTTTAAATGTTTCCTACTAAGCACCACCAAGGTCTTTAGGAAGTCATTTTCTACACCAGTATCATGTTAATCCATTAGGGAGGTGCTTCCCTGAAGTACAGAAGAGTTAAACTATCAACAAGAAATTAAGGTTTGGAATTTCAGAGCTCTTTGTTAACATTTTGGGGCTAAAGAGGGTAACATTTGCCAAGACAAGTTACCCTCCACTGTCTGGGGACAGGGAGGATGACTGGGATGTCTTCCCTTGAATTCAGTGATGCTACAACAGCTCCATGACAGCTTGAGCTGGAGGCTCTAAAAGTGTTAATAAATACATTTTTAAGGAGCTTCTTTAAGGCTCTGCCTGTGCTGGGCTCTCAACTTGTGTCTGTAATGTAAGTAATTCAGAAGCTCCTGTTTTTCTAACACAGAAATTTGATTCAGACAGAAATACTATTTTTGGTTTTAATATTAAAGCTCTTATGAGCAACACATTCCATGAGTAGTTCTCAGATAGTATCTGCAGCCAGGAAGGAAATGTCATTAATGATGGAAAACTAAAGAAACTGAATTCAGAAAACAAAAGGGAATTTCATATCTGCGTGATTTCTTGAAACTCACAGTGAGCTAAAATACAATTTATAAATTCCATAATCTACAAGGGAAAGAAAAACTGTAAACAAGACTGTGCTCTCTGGACACAACAGGCATGGGAAGAGCTGCTCCAAGGGGAAATGGAGCCAGAGAGGGGAGAGGGAAAGGGCTGCCAAGGACACACAAGGCTCTTCCCTGTGCAGCTCCTGCCTCACCTGGGGATCCCAGGAAGAATCCAGGATAAGGATTGGACTGGATCCAGCTCAGGGTGCTGGGTCTGAGCTCTTCTCTGGGCAAGGCAGAGAGCTCCTCCCAAAACTCCCAGGCTGTTTATTTTTGTGGGAAATCTGAAGTATCCAAATGGGAGGGTGGAAGCTGATATGCAAATATCCCTGAGCTCTCAAGGCAGCTCCTGGGCACCAATCACGGGCAAAAATGAAACTGAGAAATGTAAACTGGGGCTCTGAACTTTGTTTCCAGTCCAGTTTTGCAACCATCACATACTGAATATTGCAGCAATAACATTCATGTTGCACTTGGGCCTTCAGCTGATTTTTAGGAGTATTTTTGTGAGTGCTCAAACTGGGTGTTTGGTGAGAGCCAGATTTCATCTTGTATTTCCCCAGCTGGACACCTCTAATGCCTCCCCCCTGCATTTTGGTTTTGCATCAGCTCAGCTGGGCCTGGAGAGAGCTGAATTGGCAGCACAGCTCAGCCAAAAGCATCTGTGCCCTAAAACCCAACAGCTCTGCCACAAAACCTGCTCAGGCAGATCAGCCCTCACGTGCCTGAGGTTTTATAGGGGCCACCAGCAACAGGGAGCAGAAAATACCCCAAAAAACCCAGGATAAGCAACCAAGAACCTACCTTGTCCCTTTTTCCTGCCTTCCCGTGGTGAGGGACGTCACGAAGCCGAGGAGGCTGCAGAAGCTGAGCACTTGGTATAACCAGTTTTTTTAATTACCAAACCAACTCGTTTACAAAGGAAAACAGAACTTTGAAAATATTTAATTATACGGTAAAAACAAATTGTACTACAAAGAGCTTTATAAAGTGAGCAAAGGGTTTTCTGAAGTGAGCAAAATGTTTACATTTAATATAGTTAAAACTGAGAACTTCAAAAAAAAAAAGAACTGAATAAACAACACAATTCAAACTTTCTGTGTATTTCTTTGGCCTTTCTATTGCTTAGGAGTGTGGAGGAGAGGTGCAGAAGTGAGGAAAAACTGCTTTACAACAGTTTTCAGTTTGTTGTGCACCTGGAATCAGGGGAAGCAGTTTCCAAAGCTCACCTGACTGATGGAATTCCAGCAGCAGCACTGGAGTGCTCCCAATGCAATGGATTCCTGCAGGGAAGGCATCCCTGCTTTCCTGAAAGCCACAGAGGGGTTCTAGAGCACCTTTCCTTGTGTACAACTCCACATCTCAAGTGGCTTGTTTGATTTGGGGGGTGGGTTGAGGACAAGTTGTTGCTTTTTTTTGTTGTTGTGCCCATAGTGCAATTTTACATCACCAAAAGGTGACAACGGGGACCTTACCTGCCCTAAAGAGCAGCTGTGTCCCGTAGAAATACTCAGACATTTCCCTGTGTTGGTTCTTAAAAAAATAACAGCATAATAAAGTTGCCAAGGCCAGAGTGTCTTACCCAGCCAGGTACCTCCAGCTGGAGGTGTCAGGAACAGCTCCTGCTCAGGCTAAGAGCAAAGACTGGGAATCAAGTGGGTGGGAAGAACTTCTGGTTCCTGATACAGAGGACAGAGGAGTGGTTTTAATTAGTACAGACTGAAATGGCTTTAAAAGTTGTTAATAGAGGTGAGGCTGCACCAAGGCAGCCTCTGGCTTTGCCCTCCTGGGAGGGGGTGGTGCTGGGGAGGCAGGATCTGGGCCTTCTTTGAAGCAGTCACTTGCATAGCAGGAAACTGCCAGGATACCTGAGGAAAGAGTAAGTGGATACTTTGGCTCCAGAGATTCCTGCCTTTCCAAATCTCACTCACGTGGCAGCTACACACACACACACAAGCTGCAGAGCAATATCAGCTTCATTCCTAAAGCTACAGGGGCATGGCTTGTGAAATTGTGCAGTCTGGCTGAGTGCAGACAAGTCCTCACTTTCTGTTCCTTGTCTTGTGCAGTGATTTCCTTTACAACAGAGCTGGACTATTTAAAAACTCAAACCTTCCGGTCTTTTTAAATACATCTAACAATGACATAGTCATTAAAAAAAATTTACGAGTAAATTTGCCTTCAAAGCAAACAGAGTGTGGTGACAGCGTGGAAAATCAATACATGTTCTCATTTTAGGAGAAGGATATTTATAGAAAGGGGGTTAAAAACCCAAATCTTTCAAGTAAGTTGAGCAGAACTCAGGTGCCATTCATTAGACAAGACTGAATGAGAGTGCTCACGTGCAGGGTTTTTTTCCTAATTTCTGTACTATCAAAATTTAAATTTGATTTCTATAGCAAAAATGGCTATTTCAAAACAACTTCAACCCTGTGAAGTACTCGAAATTTTAACCCTTCTGAAGATGCCAGCTTTTACAGTCCCCAAAGGTAAGGAAGCTTTAAGTGTTAACAGTTCCCACTTCCAAAAATACGTCTACAAGATACTTTAAGGTACAGAAACCCCAAACCCTACTCCCACCTCCCTCTTTAGGGGCACCACTGTGGGCTGCAATAAATAACCTTTAAGTTATGTCCTGAAACTTGCACAGCAACATTCTGAAAGACAAAGCAGGGACTCCAGAAGGGTAAATGACTCCTCTCCACGCAGAGGCACCCGGGGAGCTTTACGCAGCCAGCGCAGGCTCACGGGTGATAGCTCTGCAAAATGTTATCGAAGGGGAAGGACTGGTAGAGATCCTCGGTGTGGACACCGTCGGTGTCGTAGAAGTGCCCGTCGGCCAGGCCGCCCTGCTGGCCCAGCCGGGGCTCGCCCAGCCCCTCCGCGTCCATGAAGCCGTAGGCGGGCTCGGCCAGGCCGGGCTGCGCTGAGGGGAAGGCGGCGCCGCCCGGCCCGGCCGGGGGCAGCTGGAGCTGGGGCTGCTGCCGCTGGCTGCCCGTGCCCAGCACGGCGCTGAAGCGCTCCAGGCTCAGGCTGCCGCAGTTCAGGTCCTCCGTGTCCATGGCCAGCGAGGCGCCGCCGCCGGGGAGGCTCTGCTGCAGCTCGGGGCCCGGCAGCACCGCGGCGCCCATCCCGTTGGTGCTGCCGAAGGTCCGGAAGAAGCTCGAATCCTTCTCGTCGGGCCAGGCCAGGGCGCCGTCGGGGAAGGCCGGCAGGGAGGCGCTGCCCTGGGGCTCGGTGTTGAAGCTGCTGCTGTGCGGGAGGGAGCCCAGCGCCCAGAACGGGGTGTTCAGCAAGTCCTGCTTGCCCGGCCCCGCCGGAGGCTGCGAGCAGCTCGGGTACAGCTGGCTCGGGTTGGACAGGGCTCCCAACCCCGAGGACATCATCAGCGTGGAGGGAAACACGTTGGGTTCTACGGAGAGAATGCCACTTTTTAGGGGCTTTTTCAAATTACAAGTGGTAAAAGGCAAAGGAAAGACAGCAAGATTGCATGGGTGTTTCCACTGTCTGCTTTGCTTCACTGCTGTCCAGGATGGACCCCGGAGTTGTGGGCAGCAGCAAGAGAGCTGCTTACTGTCACAGACATCTTTTATGAAAAATCCTTTCCTTAGGATTTTTCCTCCTGAGAAGCTGAGAGGCCTCAGGAACAAAATGTAACCAATGGTTATCTGCTGCTGTGGAATGCAACAGGTGCATCTGGGATTGGTCTCGTGTGGTTGTTTCTCATTAATGGCCAATCACAGTCCAGCTGGCTTGGACAGAGAGTCCAAGCCACAAGCCTTTGTTATCATTCCTTCTTTTTCTATTCTTAGCCAGCCTTCTGATGAAATCCTTTCTTCTATTATTTTAGTATAATTTTAATAGAATATATATCATAAAATAATAAATCAAGCCTTCTGAAACATGGAGTCAGATCCTCATCTCTTCCCTCATCTGAAGACCCCTGTGAACACAGTCACAGCTTACTTCACCCCTCTATGGCCCATACTGAGGGTGACACAAAGAACTGATAGCTTGAAGTTTGTACAGTCAGAAGCATCACTGTCTTACAGGAAGAAAGCCTCAAGAGATTAGAATTTCAAGCAAAGAGAGGGCACTATCTGTTTAAAGCACTGTCAGACTGCAGGCAAAAACCCACCTTTCTTAATCGCCTTCCCTTCAGGAGTGACCACAGGGAATGAGGCTACTTTGGGCCTCTCCATAGTGTTGGACCCTGTGATGGAACACAACATGAGTGTGCAGCATTTACAGAGAACAGCTCCAGCTAAATGTAAGCTCACTCGAACAAGAAGAAAAAGACAAAAATTTTCCTTACCACAGTCCTGTATGAGCTTCTGCCAAGCCAACGTTGATCTCTGCCTTTTTGCTTTGTTGCCATATGGATCTGGAGAGAAAGGAGTGGAAGGGGAAAGTGTTGCTTTTCTCTTTAAGGAAGGCCTAAAGGAACACCCTAGTGGCACCAAGTTGTAGTAGGAATTACTTAAAGGAAAACATTGCAAGCATGGCAGCACTAACAAACCATGCCAGTGTTACCCAGCAGAAATTCTGGTAATTTCACTGAAAGAGGGAATAAACTGACTGCTGTAACTTTCAAAACCCCAAACTCTACTTTGCCAAAGCAGTGCTGTGGATCTCCTATTAATTAAGCCACCACCACGAGTCCTGCATTGACCATGGCTGTTCAGAAGCTGCTCTCATGGTTGGAACCATACCCTTTTCATCTGGCAGGTATCTGAAATCCATGGGCTCACTGACTTCCTGGTCCGAGGGCCTCCGCAGCTGCATCTTCACGGTGACGGGCTCGGAGATGTCCCTGAGGAACGGCGGCGTCCGGAACACGATGGCGACCTGGCGGTGGACGTCGGCCTGGGAGAAGGAGCCCTTGGCCTCCCAGTTGTCCAGGACAAACCTGACTTCTATGTCATCTAGGCCAGGAGAAACAGAAGATGCTTGTCAAGCTGGAAAACTGAGAACTTGCAGCAGAAAAAAGGGGGAGCAAAGTGAGGAGCTGAGATCCCACGAACCCGGAAGCTGTTCCACCCAGCTCCAAACCCAAACCGCTCCAAGGTGTGTGCTGAAGGGTTTCAGCCCCCCAGCAGGAAAATGGTCATGGAATGTGTCCAGTTGAGAAAAAGAGAGAGAAAAAACCTAGTCCAGGTTACCTTTCTGGACTTTGTCACACAGCAGAAATATTTCGTCTCCTCCTTTGACGCTTCCACAGTTCTTGTTCACACGACAAATTCTCAATTCTGCGGTGTTGGGAGCTCCTGGAAGCAAACAGGCAGATTTAATGACCTAGAATTACTGTGGCTCTGTCACTGTTGGATAGGAGGTGCTGGGACTTCAGGCATATCAAGGAGGAGTGTGACACCCTGAAATCCACACAAAGCAATTTCCTCCAAACAGGAAATTCAGGGTCTGACATTCCATCATCCTACAGCTTATCTCCAAGCACAAGACACCAGCACTGCTGTGCCACCCATTCCGTAACTATTGTAGAGCAGTCTCAAATACTTTCCCCACTGAGGTGGTGGTGCTCAGCCCCACTGCCCTTCAAGCTGCAGAATTCAAAGCAGCTCTGTGGGTGACTGATTACCTTGTACAGTCACACTTCTCTGGAAAGAGCTGGGCTAGCAAGTCAGGAGAATTCCCCTCTCTGAGGATCTGGCTGTAGTTCTATTCTCAGAGCTGCTTGGCCATCCAGCCTCTCCTCTGTTCCCCTCTGCAGGTGTCCAGGAGCAGCTCCATAATTTCACACCCCTTCACTGAGAGCAGCAGGTTTCATCCCAAACCACTCAAACTTCCAGCTCCAGGCTGTGGCTGTACAAGAACAGCCCTCAGGATAGCTGAGGATGGAGAGCTGCCTCCCTCCCAGCATGAATTAGCCCCCACTGAAGGCTGCACACTGCATTCCAAACAATCTCATGGCTATGGGCGACTTCAGTGGGATGGAGCCACGCTCTGCCTGGTGGTGTCTGGCTCCATTCTGGAGCAGCAGCTCCAAACACTTTTAAAATGTCTGGAATGATCCAGCTGGTGCTGCTTTGACACCATGAAACTGATCCTGCATGAGGCTCCACCACCACAGGCTCCGCATTTCAGACTCAGAGAAGAAACACAAAAATCAAAGCTCATGGTATCAACCTCAAAAAAACCCCTACAAACAAAAAACAAACCAAACCAAACAAATCTGCTTTAGTTTGAATCAATTCCTACCCAAGTACAGCTAGACTACACCTAGAGCAGAGCTCTGGTAGCCCCTCACCAGTCCCAGTTAGGTAGGTACTGTCTGCAGTTACTACTGTCACTATTCTAAGTGGGAGCTCAGCCCCATGTACTACTACATGACAAAAACCACTTCATTTGCTGAATGAATCAGAGCCCTTCAAGGGAAGGGAAACCAAACAAACCCAGAAACAGCACAGGGCCATGTGATTGACAGCGTCACACGGAGGTTTTCACAGGAAGGGTAAATTAAGAATTGTGAGGAAAAGCCTCATTTTACCATGTTTCACTTCTGTGTGCTTGAATGGCACTCAATAGCAGAGAATCAAGGAGTGGTCTGGGTTGGAAGGGATCTTAAAGATCATCCATTTCCAACTCCCCAGCCATGGGCAGGGACACTTTCCACTGTCCCAGGTTGCTCAGAGCCCCATCCAGCCTGGCCTTGGACATTTCCAGGGATGGGGCAGCCACAGCTCCTCTGGGCAGCCTGTACCCTGGTACATTAACACTTCTCTGGAAAGAGCTGGGCTAGCTATGAAGGATGAGAAAGTGAAGAAAACACTGGATTTGAAGTGTCCAAGCTGGCTTCCATGGTATCTCTTTGCTCCTAATCCGAGCAGATCTGTGGAGGCTCAGACCTCAGAGCCCAAGGGTGCCCAGCCTGCAGCCCCTGTCCCCTGAGGGCACAGCCTGGCTGTAGGACAGAGCAGCTCTAAGCAGGCTGACACTTCTAAAAGCAGCTGGGATGTGAAACTGAGCAGGGCTGCTCTTTACAATGTGTGGTTGGGTTTATTTACAGGGCTGCTCTGCTGCAGGGAGGGCTCTGGGTGCCTGCAGAGCTGCCCACACACACCCAGCACCGCCCCTGCTTCCCCCACAGCAGCTCTGCAGGCTCTGACATCAGCCCACCAGCTGTAATCATGATTTGGCACATTTCTAAATGGCATCTGAGGCAGAGCTGCAAATCTGGTGCATCAGTTTTTTATCTCAGCCCTGATTATTTCAGTGCAAGGGTTCTCAGTGACACAATGCTAGCAGCTCCAGCTTCTAGATCGTTCTGGAGGAGACTCTAATTATATCAGAGCCATCTGAGTTCATACTCAGCATATTCACAATGGTTTGTGCCCACATCAACACAATCCTAACAACTTCAGGAAATGCAGATCTCATTTTATTCAGTACTTTCTGCTAAAATGAGGATGTCAAATATTTAGCATGGAAACACTCATGGTGCAGAAATGAAAAACGCTGCAGGAAAGTTTTTCAGGATTAGAGTTCTTTTGCTACTCTGCTCCCAGAGAGGAGTCCAGCACACACTGGGGGCTAAAATCCTCAGCTACTGATTCCCTAGGGATGTCCAGTTTTGTGGAATGTGGAAAACAGCGCCAAGAAGGAGTGTCACATACTTCTGCACCCTCCTGGGTGACCAAGGACTCCTCCATTGCCCACCTGTCCATGAAACAGCCACCAACCAGGACACAACAGGCCTTCAGACAGTTTCCCACTGCCATAAATCTCTCTTGCAAGTCCCATCCAGAGCCCTCACAAGGCAAAGGCAAGACTCCTCAAGGGCACAAACAGGCTCTAGAGGACTCTTGGAAAGCAGATCAGCCTCGAGGCAGCCACCCATCTCACTACTATCACTTGAATCACTTGGCACATCAGGCATGAACCCTTCCCAGCAATCACTGCTGCTGTGTGTGAACACGGGCTGGAAAAACACCTGGGTGTAAATCCAGGAATGCCATGGACAATCCTCACTCTGGCTGGCCAACATTTCACCCTGGGATCACGTCTGAATGTTTGCTCACTGTGCCTTGCCATGGGACACTCATGCACCTGGCAGTCCCAAGCCACAGAAGCCACCCAGAGCTGGCACTGGCCTCAGGCAGCTGGCATTCCCCATCCCAAGCTGAAGAGAAAACAAAAGGGGAAAGCAAAGAGAGCCACGTGGCTGAGGTGGTACTCACTGTTGTCATAGATGGGGTTGGAGATCAGAGGGGGCAGGGCTATGCTGTAGTTCCCATGCTCGTCAGGGAGGAAGGCCTGGAAGCAGAGCCGGACCACGTTCAGGTCGTACTCGTCGATGTTGTGCAGCTGCTCCTCGGGCACTGAAGGACACACAGCACCCAGGGTCAGGCACAGAACCAGCACCAATTCCTCACCAAACTGGGGATGAGCCCTCACCAGTAAAGGAGATGGAGCTGCCCAGCTGGACAGGGGCTGCATGAATGAATCCCTTGCTCACACCAATGATACTGAAGCCTTTCACGCCTTCCCTGCACCCAACAAGGTTCAGTTGTCCGAGCTCCCCAGCTGTTCCTTGTGCCTGGGTTCCCCACCTTGCCTGCCACAACAGTTTCATGTAGCTATAAGCTTAACAGTAATTTTTTATTCTTTGTGCATGATAAAATTTGCAAAATGAATGTTGCTGCCCAAGAGAAATATTTTGGTACAAAGGGATCCTAGGATCCTGTTAAAGATTTTCTTTGGCTACATGGTATCATTATTTTCCTCTGGAGACTGAGATGGAAGAAGAGTCAGAAGACAATTCCTGGGGCAAGAAAGAAGCTGAAACAACAGAAACCACCTCTCCACCCCATCACCAGCAGTGTCACAGCTGTACCTTTCAGAGCAGGGATCAGTAGAGCCATTGGGATACAGATTTGTGACACAAGAAGGAAAGCCTTGCTGGAAAGGATCCATTTCCTTGCATATTCCTCCCAGTTTGCATAACCCAAACTCAGCATTCCAATTTTGTTCACTCCTTATTTTAATTATAAGACACAGGGTCTGGGGTATCATTACTGAACATTTCATGTATTCCCAGCTTAATGGACAATTCTGGGCAGAGCAGCCCCCTCTGAATTCAACACTTTCCTTTAAGGTGTGACACTAAACCATTATCTTATGTTGGCACTCAATGTTAGTAAAAATGAGAAACTGGCTTAATTTCACTTAATTAGAAGTACTGATAATTAAAATAATTGCAAGTGTTTCTGTCTCCCCAAACCCCTCCCAGCAGCAGTTCAGCTGTTTCACACTCCTCACAGTTACCCAAAGCCAACATGTGCCAAGCCACCAGATCACCAGCTCTCCACTCTCCTGCCCTCCCTTTCAAAGGGCTCTTGCAAGAGCAGAAGATTAAACATGGCTGTGATAAGCAGCCTGGGGACCACGCTGTACTGATTAGATTGCCTGCTCTGACCTTTAGCATTTATCACTGGCTCAGGTCTCCACCCTGCCACGAGTGGGATTCCACAATGCCCACTTGATGGCTTCTTCCTTTTACCTTTTGATAAGTGTGAAATTGTCAGTGTGATGAGCTCAGAATACTTTCCACTGGACATTCTGAGTCTTTCTGGTGCTCTGAATATCAATTTCTCCTGGTCTCTCGTGCAAAGGGAAATCAAGTCACCTTTCCCCTTTCCAAGCCTGTGATCTGCAATATCTCAAGGCAAATACAGCAGCGAGTACAAAACTAAGCAACAACTGTGGGAGCTTCAGAAGTGCTGAGCCCAGGGGAGTCCTGCCCGTGAGCACTGTGCAGGTTGGTGCTCACTGTGTCACCAGACACACACGGTTTTATGCTTTAATGCCCTTCATTAGCTCACCTGCTAACCTGAAAGAGGATCTTTAGGAAACGGCTTTGGAACAGACAGCTCCTCAGCCTGACCCGGATTTGGCTGACTTACAGCCCAGCTGCCTCTGGGTACAGCTGATTCAGAGAACACAGAAGGAAAAGTGCACTTTCAAAGGGCACCTTGCAGAAAGGCTATCAGGAGAGCAGCTCTAATCCGTGCCCTGACATCATGGAAGCTCCCAAGGACACCCTGACATCAGGGTTCACATTCCTGTTAGCCATTGGTGACCATGTGGGTCCCTGCAGAGAGCCAAGGGGTGCTCAAACCTCAAACCTCTTCACTATCAAACTAAGCACACAGATTCAGTACCTTTGCCTGAGTAAGCTGTCTGTGGATGGAAGCTGAGCACGAAATCTGGATCTGGCTCCTGACCCTGAAGCCAAAGTGAGGACATCGTGGTTGTGCAACCAAGGCCCTCTCTCACACTAAAGGAGCCTCAGCCCCGCTCCAGGCCTTCCACAGGGAAATGTGACTCTTCCTCAGAAACATCTAACAGCAGACTGAAGCCTAAGAGTACTCTATAAAAGCAAAAATATTCTAGATATGGAGAAAATTAGCAATGCTAATGTTCAAATGATGTCATTTCCTCTGCTACAAACTTGCGCAAATTCCCAGAAAATCTGTCCAACACCTGACACAGGAGTGGTGTGCCAGGAATGGCAAGGGACAGAATCACTGTGTACAGCTCATTCTATTGCAGCAAAACCACTGCTCCTGATTTGCATGTTTTCATAAACCATTTAATAGAATATTTAAAAATCTGGGGTTTGAAAGAGGAAGCGTTCAGTCAAGAGTGATTCCTCTTGGGCTATTTTTAACCCCACAAGAAGAACATAACAGTGCAAGAAAAGGAGAACAAGACAGCTGCAACTCCATCTTGTGATGACACGCTTCAAAAAAGAGAGAGACACCAGATTCCATGTGCATATGAAGAAGCACACAGCTTTCACCCATTTCAAAACAAGACAATCATCCAAACAAAACAAAATGCTCTTATTTTTAACAAACATCTAATCCTGCTCCCTCTGAAGTCCATTTGAGAGCAGCCACTGACTTGGAATGGATGCTGGTTTACACCTTGGGAATATTAAAAGCAAACAAAGCCGAGGCAGACAAACACCCTGAGTAACGCCTGGAGCGCGGCCGGGTGGAGGACGGTCATGTCACCCCATCTTATTCCAACAGCTTCTGTGCAGAGGGACAGCAGAGGGGTTAAACCTGACAAACCTGAAGTCAATAAAGTTAGGAAACACTGTCGAAGATTTTGGGAACGCTATGTACTGAAGAGGAGGAGCAGCCACCCCGCCAAGCCCTGCGAGCTCCATGCAAGCAGGACTGAAACCGGGGAGCATCGCAGGTGGGAAGGGAAAACCATCATCCCATGTGGCACCTTGGGGGCACAGGTGTGGTGAAAAAAGGCTCCAACACAACACAAGAACCAAAAAAACAAAAAGGGAAGAAGTTCTCTGGTTTTGGCAAGGGTTCAACTTCCTCTTCTGACTGCTGCTCGCTGTGTGCTACCACACCTTAGTGTCTTCATCTGGATCCAGCTGAAAGAGCTGGAGCCCGACCAAAAGCCTGGGTATATTCCTGTGATGGCCCAGTCTAATTACAAAAAATAGCCTTCACCTGGCAGAAATCCTTTAACTGTAGTTGTCTCTGCACACAGGAACACATGAAGGACTAATCATAAGCTTTCCAAGGAGCTTTCAGAAGTAACTCACAGAATTAAAATAATATTTTAAAAATAATTAAAATTCTAAGGTAAATATGGACTGTGATGTCAAAAAAGCCCATAAAAATACCAGCAGCACCATGGTAAAAGAAATCCAACTCCGCTCACCAAGATTCTGGCAAGAGGGTTGCAAAAGGAGTACCTGGAGTTATGGTCAAACCCAGGGAGGATTTGCTGTTCATCTGGAAAGGCACTACAATAACAAATAAATAATTTCACTATAGATCTGTTTACAGCTCTTCTGAACAAAATGCTGGTTCTTCAGCTTTACTAAATCATTATCTTGGAAATAATTCCCTAATCCATTGTCTGCTAAGGTCCCAGTGTGGGCAAAACACCCCACATGAGCTGAACTGTGAACTCCTTCCAACCCAAGCTGGCTGATCCAGGCAGCTCCCAGGCATCAGGTTTGGGCTGTCCCTGTCTCCAAGATTTTATCTCTAAAATCCAGAGATGCTCTGCTGTGATTCCACTGAATTCCACTGAGAACCTGCTGGATTTGCTGCTGTAACACAAAACTGGAGACTTTCTGGGCTCAACACACCAACGTGCAAGTCCAAGTTCGGACACAAAATTAAAGATGCTAGTGGAGTCAGGCATCCTGTTTATTAATTTCTAATTATAGTTTTATAGGTTTTTTAGTATTTCAATAGCTTTCAACATCCAGCAAGGCCAATAAAATGCCATCTCTATGATTAATTTAATGGGGGGTTAAGGGCTCTGATGTTCACTCATAAAGTGATGCATCAGGGAAAGTGGAAGTTTATTCTGAACACTGAAGTGAAATGATCAAGGGTTTGGTTTTTTGACTGATAACACCTATCAAACAGCAGATCCCTCACACAGAGCCCATCACCCAACTAACGATGTCACCCTTCTGGAGTGGGCAGAGCTGGAGGCATCTCAACTTAACCTGCATGGAAACTTCCAGGGCAATGTGGTGTGACACAGTCAGAGAGGGGGCTCTGTGGAGAGCACAGCTCACCCTGCTGCAAAGGGACATCCTGTGACCTTCCCCTGTCAGTGAGGGGCTGCAGGGCCACATGAGCCACATGAGATGTCAAAGAGAATGACCTTCCACAAGTTAAAACACCCCAGAGATCACACCTCATTAATAATCATCACACATCACTCCCCACATGTGTGGGGAACACACATCATTAATAATCATCATGAGTTGTTTCTCTCTTACGCAGATGAGGGTTTTTAATTTAGGGATATGCTGGGAGCTCAGTTTCATTTAAGGGATGACACAGAAGTGGTTTGCCTGCAGGGTTTTGCTCCTGGAGTACAAAGATACCCCCCTTGGCCCTGATACCGACTGGGCAGTCTAACTCGGTCCATGCCAGAGGTTTTGCTGCAAAAGGTGGCTCTGCCCAACCTTTCCAGCACTGCTCAGGCCGGCTTAGCTCTCATGTGGTGAAGCAGATCAAGGAACTGGTCTGGCTCAGAACTATCTTGCCAGAAGGGAAGAGGAAAAGGCTTGTTTGCAGCCAGCTGGTTCCCACGACAGGCAGCCCTGGTGCAAGGGAATCGGTGGAAGCAGAGCTTCTTCCAGAGGTGCTGCTGATTTACACCAGGCAGGGAAATGGGCTGCAAGCCACAGGTCCCTCTTGGTACTCAGGAGGTCCATTTCGTTCAGACCCAGCTTATCCCCCCAGCCTGTGTCCCTGCTGGTGATGGGGTAGCCTTTTACTAACACTTCCCAAGGAGCAGGATAATGGAATGGTCTGGGTTGGAAAAGACCCTAAAGCTCATCCAGATCCACCCCCTGCCATGGGCAGGGATACCTTCCACTGTCCCAGGTTACTCTGAGCTCCATCCAACCTGGCCTTGGACACTTCCAGGCATGGGGCAGCCACAGCTTCTCTGGGCAACCATAAAGAATTTCCTTTGTATATCCAACCTAAATTCCACTCTTTCTGTTTGAACCCATTACTCCTTGTCCTGTCACTACAGTCCCTGATGAAGAGTCCTGGTGAAGCTGGGAACAAGGGGAGGGAAGGACTGTGGCAGCACTGTGTTTCTTCTCCCAATACACCACACCTGTTTTATTCCACTGAGAGCCACAAAAGGTAATTTTCAATCAATTCTGCAGAAAAAAAGAGAAACTTTTACCTGTACCTTGAAACAGAACATGCATCAGCAACACCCATTTTTCAAAAAGCAAAATGTCAGTGGGTTGGTGAGTGCAAACAACTAAAATTCAGATGCCATTCTACAGCCAGTCAATGCCCAAACTTCTGTGGAACATTTCCCTGGTTTACAGAAGAAAGAAATGCAGGGGAGGCAAATGGCTTGGCCAAGGAAGAATACAAATTAAAGCTTTCAAAACTCAGCACTTGTTTCACCTAGACAATGTTTCTCTGGCTTCTTTTCCTGTTTTAAGTTCAGTGTGAAAAAGGTAAAGTTAGAACAGATTTAAATGAGTGTATCTATCAGGCTCTGTACATTCCTGATATCGTTCTTTAGGCGTTTCTGTTTCTATCATAAAAAAAATAAAGAAGTCAGCATATTTGTCTTGCTACCTGGTAATTTTCCTTTTTAAACAATTTGAAAGGGGGCTGTCCTTTACTATTAACACATGCATTTTGGAAGGAGCAGAAAGGAGCATTTGCATGAGAGCAGAGGAACAAAGGGCTTCCCAAAGCTAAGCCAGGGCCATGCCATGATCAGGACAGGCAGCTTCCCTCGAGTGGGTTTGCTCTGTGCCCCTTCAAAAGCTGATGAGACTCACTACTAAGATTTTACACTTCAGGATGTAGCTGGGGGGCTGCACATTTGTTTTAATAAAAGAAGCTCAAAGCTTCTTGTGATGTCCGAGGAGATCGTTACAGCGGGCACCTTCAACCCATCCCCACTGCCGAGAGCCGCTGACGGAATCCACGAAACTCCACAAAACCCTGGTGCAGGTGGAGAGGGGGATCCTGGGGACGCCACAGGAGAGCAGCAGCAGAGGAGAGGGGGTTTCTCATGGAAGCAGAGGCGGAGGAAGCCGCGGAGAGGGGCCGGCGTGGGCAGAGCGAGGGCGTCACGGCACGGCGGTGACGAGCGCAGGGTCAGCCGCCGGCGGGCGGAAAGGGGAAACGCAAAGGAAACGCTGCGGAGGCACAGCAGACGTGCCGAGGTGTGGGCTGCAGGGGAGAGCCTAAAAATGAACTGCACGCTCCTAAGCACAAGCAGCTGCAAAGGAGCAGGAAGACTGAGCCTGTGGCAAGCTCCAGGGAAAGTCAGGTTATCCCCACTGATAAAAACCGCCTGGAATTTGGGGATTCTCACTCCGAGACAAGTCCGGGGTTTTCGTGCTGCCGTGCATTTGGCTAGAAAAAGGTCAGTCCTTTGTAACACTGCACTGAGTACAGTTTTTCCATAATTTAAAGAAAACATTTAGGGCTTTTCCTCATTGACAATTAACTCCAGTTGTTATTAACTCAATTGTTGTCTCTATGTCAAGTCACACCCACTCACAAAAGCTCTTAACTGAAAACTGGCTCTTCTTTTAATTTGAGTTGGCTGTACATCAGACAGTGCATGGGAAGACAAGGATATGGCACAACTCAACAGCTCCTAAAAGAAAACAAACACCATAGAAAGCAGACATGGACCAGCTCCACTGGAGGAGTAACTCTGCTCCTTCGATGCTGTGCTATTTGTATCATCATCATCACCACCATGCCAAGGAGTCCCAGCTGCATGTTAGGCTGACACTGTGCCCCATTTCCCTGGAGTGCTCAGACATGAGAGACAAAAGGGATTTCTAGAATTCTTGAGATTGTTAGAAGGCTAAAATATATGGCAGGTGCTTTAGGAATACCACAGATCACAACCACGGTGTGGAAACAGCAATTCCCTCTCTCTCAAACAAGGCTAACACAAGAGGAGCAACCTGATTGCAAGTCATCCATCCTAGTGAATGCACACAGCTCCTACAGCCTGTGCTGAACTTCACAAGGCACAAATGCTGCCAGCCAGCACTGGGAGTTCACAGGGAGACAGCCTTACACAGGTGCACTGGCAGAATGACCCCAATGCACCTCCAGCTGGGCACACGGCAGTGATCTGCAAACAAGTTACCATCACCCAGGGATTCCAAGGTAGGCATCAATTGTTTAGGGTCAATACTCAACCTCTCTTCCCCAAAAGGGGGCTCAGGACAGGGAATGCTTGTTCCAGAAGAAAGTGGGAAAGAAGAAAGAAAAGCCTACCTATACACAAGCACCCTGAAGGCTCATTTTCCATGAAGTTCCTTTGATGATGTCATACAAGAAATGAGTAACACCAACTCGCGACCTGCTCCAGAATGTCTCTAAACAGGGCAGTCAGATGCCTCTCTGAAGACACAGAGGTAAAGCACAATGCAGGATGGATTCAGCGCAGCCTGCACAATCCTGGAAAATGTACCAACACTCCTCTGACCTTAAAAAACAAACTAAATCCCTACATAAAATTCTCAACCTTGTCAAGCACTGAACGTTTGCAACGATTGCTGCTTGCAAAACCCCGTTCTGATCAACTAAATAAACACATAAAAACATTCCTGTCACTAATTCTGTTTTATTAGACTTTGGTCCCAGGCCTTTCTAGGCTCTGCTCAGCGTGGGACTGCCCTGGAGGCCGCTCTCAAGTGGCTGTGCTTTGTGCTGACACGTTAACATGCGCTGAAGGGCAGTGACGCAGCTGGGGATTGCCAGCGGCCCCTTCTCAGCACAGCCCCTGCCCAGAGCAGGCTGCTGCCCTGTGTGTCACCCAGGCAGGCTCTCCCCTGCTGCCAGGGCAGCAAAGTGGCCTCCTGCACTGCTGGACTGGTGGGAAGCAGCCCAGGATCTGCCCGGCTGCTACCGAGCTCAACTTTCTGTAATCCCCCCAAAATTTATTAGTGGATGTGGAGTTAAGTGTCAACAACTGTAAAAAATCTACTTCCTCCTAAAGAAAAGTTCCCCTTTTATTGTTTGAAATCAAGGTAGAGCTGGCTGAGTAAAGGCAACATATTCAAACCCTTAAAGTGTTTAAATTGTGCTGATGAACTAAACTCTTGTCAAAATACTGTGTGCATACATAATCTTAACTAGGGCATTTGTTCAGATGGGTCATCAGGGCCATCAGTCTGATTCCAAAAAGCTGCTCTAAAATTAAGAGAAATATATTTAAGACATTTCTTATTCTGTGATAAATTCTGCATCCTTCTTTTTGTCCCAATTCAGGGACATGTATTTTTAAAGTCACCAGAAATCCAGCTCTCAACTCTCCATTAAGGATCTTACCTGAATATAGCAAGAATTCTGTGTGTATTAGAAAGCCCACTGAAGTGTTTGGAGAATCTCCAAGCTCCTGCTTAAGGAAATACACTTAGGGAAATACATGACTACACTGACATTGCTTAACTAATAATTTGGGGGTATTTATGCTTATCATTTCATTTTCCTCAGTTGTGCCTGCATTCTGGTCCCACTGCAATTGGCCAAAAAATTTTGCAGTGTGTTCCCCACCCCCTCTGTGCAGAGAACTTGGCAGTAAAATTGCTGTGAGGGGAGTTGGTTTAACAAGTTGATCTGAAGGGAAACCACTCTCATTTTTTTATTTTTTTGCTTTCAACTTGGTTTTCCACTGGAGCAACTCGCTGTGGGGCCACGCAGCCCCTGTGTGTGGTGGTGTGAGGAAAGTGGTGGGAGTGTGTGAGCAGGGATGGAGGGAAGAGCAGGATGACTCCTCCTGAGAGCAGCCCACAGATCAGTCACATCAAACAAAACCCTGTGGGCAACCCCTCACAGGTGTGGTTCTGCAGCAGCAGGCCCTGCCTCTGACCTTGACGAGCCCAACCACAGCATCACAGGATGGTTTGGGGTGGAAGGGACTTGAAAGATCATCTTGTTCCAAGCCCTGCCATGGGCAGGGACACCTCCCACCAGACTGGGCTGCTCCAAGCCCTGCCCAGCCCAGCCCAGCCTTGACACTGCAATCCTGCTGTGGGTTTCTGAGATGCCATGCTGTGAAATCAAGTGAGGGGCAGTTCCCAGGGGGCCATCAGCCCCCTGGCCTGGCCACAAGAGACACAGCAAGAGAAGAGACGAGAAAGTGGAAAGTGAGATTTGTACTGGCTTAAGTTGTTGCAGTTATGCTAATTCAGTCTTTTACTCTCATCACTGCCAAAACTGGGGAAATCCAACTCCCAAGATACTTGTAGACATTTCCAGGAAAGGTTTCTGCTGCTATCCCATTCCTTCTGTCCAAGCAGCAACTCAGACTGCTGCTGGGAATCACAAAAACTCAATATAAAAAGAAAAAGGGCAACTATCCAAATAGATTCATCACATGATGACTGGGAAGAAAGACTGGGAGGGACACAGAAGGGGAAGACTGCTTCTCAGAAAGAGATTTTTTTGGAGAAGAAAATAAAGCTCCAACCCAAAAGCAAAGGCAGGACAGGACAAACAAAACCCCATCACCCTGCCAAGAGAACCAGCTGATTTCCACTCACCATTGAAAGGGTTAATTTTCTTTGAGATTCGTAAAGAAATGGATTCCTTCAGGTCTTTCTTCTTCACACACTGAATGCCCAGGTTCTGAAAACTGAAGCATATGTGGCCAGATTTCAGCAACTAATAACATCTTCAGTGTAGACTATTAAATATAATATTCATGTTAATTAGTGTGATAACATCCAGTGTAAGAAATGGAAAAAAAGCTTCTTTTGAGAAGAGTGTAGAAGACCTGAAGAGCAAAGATGCTGTTTTTCCTAAAGTAAGGGCAGACACAGAAGGAAAAAAATCCTAAAATAAAATTCTAAATCATTTACATTCTTAAAAATATGTATTTCTATATTAAAATTTATCACTCTGCAGTAAACCTACAGTGATTAAAAAGTAAGATACTCAATTTGGGTGATTTATAATGACAATCATTTTTGTAATCAATAAACCTGGTAATTTGCATTAGTTAAAGGATTTACTCTCCTGCTTTTATCAGGGAATGTAAATCTTAAACACTATTATAAAGGGGTTTTTTTAAACAGGTCAAAACAAGTTTTTAAATCTCACATAGTTATGGAAAAGTTCTGAAGAGCTCTGCTCCTCCTGATTTGCATAAAAGTGCAGGTCACCCTGATGCAGGAGGTGGGGGGAGTCCCAGGCAGGCTGACTCTTTCCCACATGGAAAAACCATGACATCATCAAAGCTGAGTGGATGTAAAGCAGGAAGTTAAAAAAAAAAAAAAAAAAAAAGAGAAATAATCTGTGTTTCATGATGTTATAATAAGCTCTGAAGATGGGTTCTACCAGGCATCTTTCTCCAGAAGTCCCAGCCATTTCCCTTCCTTTGAAACTCTACAAACCTTCTTTGTTTCAGCAAAAGAGCATCTTACTGCACCTAAAGATAGTCCTTTTTCCTGCCAAGAGTGCTTGTACACTTCTATCCTAGCAGGATGTTAAGTTTAATCTCCCTAAACTCCCCTGTCTGTGCCCAACACGCTGTGCTCAGAGGTTCCCAAACCCTCTGCCATCAACTAAACAAACACATAAAAGCCTCCACTTCAGGCTCCACTTCCAGAACCTCTGCTCAGCAGAGGAAGGCACAGGCTTCCTTTGCAAGCTGAACATGGCATGACCTAGGGGAAAATAAGATGCAGCAGCATCTCATCATTCACTAAAGCGCTTTGCCTTCCTATGGTGGCTACTGACACTCACCCTGGGACTGTACCTTGATGAGCAATGCCATTTCCACCTGCTCCTGGAAGAAGTACTTTCTTTAGGGCTGGATCACAGCCCACATCATTGCCCCCATCAGAACACCCACTGTATTCCATAGATTGTTTGAAGCACACCTCCAAGTCCACAAACAGGGGAGGTTCCTCATTATACCCCCAAAGGAAGCCTCTCATGGACAGGAGGCTTTTCAGCAGCCCAGAATTGTCAGATTATCAATTTATTATCAATTGTCAGCTTTCAAAGGCTGTGCTGTCACAGTGAAAGTGTGTGTTTAGCCATGCCTAGGCAGAGCTGGGGCAGAGGAGGAACTGCTGAGAGCCCCAGCAGGGCTCTGGGGTTTCACATCGATGGGCGCTGACAGGAAGCAAGTGAGATAACGAGAAGAGAGAGGGAGAAGTAGGAAGAGAGAGAGAAAAAAATTAAAAACAGCTAAGAAAACTATGATATCATCCTTGCAGAGAGAAGAAACTAGGAAGTAAAAAATCTGAGTACACAGGCAGCCCACAAGCTCTGACTTTCATAGCCTTGCCTTGATGTCTCGGCCAGGGAGGGCTCTGATCAAGTTTGGGCAGCAGTACAAAGATCATTATACCACAGGCAGAACAAAATGCTTGGGAACTTTAAAACATGGGGACCTTTGAACAGCAGAAAGCAGAGTAATTACTCAGAGCAGCCCAAAATCTGTGATTAATAATTCCACTTCCACTGAGGGGGGGAAAAAAAAGGATTTTTTGCTCAATTTGGGATGCTCAGCAAGAGTAAAGAGCCAGAAACACTATTGACAGAGGACATCTCCTGCTCACTAATACTGGATGAGGCTTTTCTCCAACACGGACATGAAGAGAAGAATGTGAAGGTTGAGTCACCAGCCACAAAAAGGAAAATGACTTTAAACATCCAGATCCAATTATGGATCATACTGTTCTTTCATCTTAAAGCAACCAATGATTTGTTAAAAAAAATGAGTGTACCGATGCTGGAAACATTTCAAAGGGAATGTGTCGAGCCTCCTCCCATCAGGACCTCCAATGTCAAACACAAAGCTCACAGTTTCAATTATCAATAACATGAAAGCAGCCCACTTACTATTCTGTAGGTAACTGACAGGCTCATATCCTAAAAATATTGAGAAGAATTCATGGATGGAGCAAACAAGCACCAGTGCTAGAAGTGAAACAGAGGAATGGCACTATGCCAAAGGGCAGGATTTGATGCAAACATATAATGGAGATGAAATCACAATCTGCAAATAAATATTTGCAGAGCATCCCAGTGCTTCTTGGCATGACATCCTGCAATGGCCCCTCTACAAGGCTTGCCTGTGCCTCCACACTGAACCCTGTGCAACCAAATGCCAAGAGGAGAAGCAATCCTCAGGGTCTGCCTGCACTCAGTGATGGGAACACAGGGCCAGAAAAGGCATTAAGCAATCAGGCTTTTCTGCTTTGGATCAGCAGGCACAGAGCTGCGGGGAGGAAGTGGGATGGGCCAGAACAGCAGACTTCCTTTGACCTTGCCTGAGGAAGCTTGATCTGAGAAGACCAAGGGGAAGCTGGTGAATGGATGGCCAGAGGAAGATGCAAGGTCCTGCTGGAGTTTAGGATGTTTGCAAGTCAGGGTGCTCTGTGCCACCAGAACACACTGCAGCACATCCCTGATCCCTTGAGCCTGGGCTGGATGCTGATGCCATCCCTGATCCCTTGAGCCTGGGCTGGATGCTGATGCCATCCCTGATCCCTTCAGCCTGGGCTGGATGCTGATGCCATCCCTGATCCCTTCAGCCTGGGCTGGATGCTGATGCCATCCCTGATCCCTTCAGCCTGGGCTGGATGCTGAAGAAGCATCTCCACTGTTTATTTCACCATCAGTGAAATAAATCACCACCTTCAAAACAAATGTGTCTTCAGCTCTCTCCTTTAATAGTGTCCTACTGACTAAACCCACGTAAGCATGGAGTAATTTCACCAACACCAACAGAATCCCATTGGCCTGAGAGCTGTGTGTAAGAGCTACTTATACACTGAAATATTCACCTGATTTTCTTCCCAGCTCAGTTATGCTTACCCCAAAGCAATAGCCTACTTCCATATTTCCTACATTGCAAACTGTGAACCACAAACAGCTTGCCAGTTCTAAATTCCCCAGCAATAATCACTCCATGTTTGCTGCAGCTTATTCTGCTTTTATTTTGTTACATGAGACTTGGTAAACTTGGAGGAAACACCATCAAATACAACTGTATTTGAGATATTCTTAACAGCACAGAGGAATGTCTTGTACACATCCTGAGTTTTCCTCTCTGCATCCACAAGCAGATCCTTCCCTGGCACACTTACTCTTCAGAGCTGGGCCCGAGCAGAATCTGTATCTTCAGTCAAAAAACCCCAACCCAAACAACAAGCAACAACAGTGACAGCTACTAACATTTCCAGATGTGTCACAATCATTGTCTTCTAGGTTACATGATACTCAGCCACTACCAACTTTCTCCAGAAAGTCCAAATATAATTTCCATGGAAGGTGTGAACTTCCCTCATCACCACAAAGTACAAATTCTCATGCTGTTACCCTTTCTATTACTCATCATTTTTACATGTAGGAAAGAGTCATGCTCAAGATTAAGATGTATTAATAAACAAGGCTAAAAAAAGTAAGTGGGAGAAAGGAAAAGAAGACAGACATTGGGAGAATGGCTGAAGGAAAGAAGAGGGTGACAGGAAAGAAAAAGTACACGTGTAATATCAAAAAGAGAAGGAAATACTTCCAGGGGAAGTTCCCCAGGATGGATTAGTAAACTACAGCAAAGACAGCATTGTAATTGCTCTTTTAATCATTAATATGAGTTTTAAAACACAAGATTAGCAAATCACTTGCACAATTAATCAAACTCCCAAGCAACACCATTACTCACGACAGGACTCGCCGTTCCGGCCCGAACTCAGCTTCGTAGTAGCCATCTCTGCAGTCTTTTCCAACCAGATCATGGGGGTGTGGCTTGTAGGGCTCATTCTTCGTTACCAGCGTAGTTCTTATTTTGATTTTTCCAAAATAGTTCAGAATCTACAAAAAAAAATGTGGGGTGTTTTCAAGGTTTTAGGTGTCGGCCCTCATCTGTTACAGAAAATCAATTTTATCCTGAAATGCTCTGTGGAAGAAACACAGGAGCTATGCATGTGACAATACAGAAATGTTGCCTGAAGAACAAGTCTACCTCCAAAGATTTTAGGAAAAAAACTCATAAAGCATCAGGGATGAGGATAACACCTGTGCATGGAACACTAAGTAGTGAAAGAGGATCTTAGCAGATACAGGATAACATGACAAACATGACACAATCCCCTCTGAAGTTGTTGGGTTTTTCCCAACTAATTCTCAGATGAGTAGTCAATCTTACACTCAGGGCAGTACCAAAGTCTCAAGTTCCTACCAGAGCTCTCACAGCAGTCATCAGCCAATTCAATGCTCCTTTCTCAGGTGCATGAAAGCAACCTCAAGCTGATGTCTACCAGTGAAGTCACCGAGTGTGAGGGAGTGTAAAAGGAAAAACAAAAAAGGAGGAAAAATAGTTTGGCCTAAATTGTTTGACACATAAAAGCTTGAAAGCAAATACAAGACTTACTCAGGCACATATTTGTGCAGAGGTGAGCTTTCCTCCTCCACTTCCCCTGCCCTGTAAGTAACAGTCCCTCTCCTTCCCCTCCTTTCTTCTTCCTGAGACTCCAAAGATCCACCATGTATCCTTTTTAGTCAACACTTCAAATCTTTAATTTGAACTGTGCTCTTTTACCTGTCATCATCTGCTTGCATCCATCTCCAGTTTGGCTCCATTCAGTCTTCACACAAGCCACTGTAACTTTTTACCCTTAAAATGATACTTCCACCGCTCCTTTACTTTCTTCAACCATAACATCATTTCTCCCTCACTTTACACCCAGCCCCAAGAATGTGAAGCCTGATCTAGCTGCTTTTGGTTCTCCTGTTCCCCCTTGATGTTCATCTTCATAACCACACCATGAAACTTCATCTCTTCCTGGCCCCTCTCTTCACGTTTCCATCTCTAGAGGGCACTCCCCTGGAACCCAATCAGCACTAAAGCCTCCCACGGGCTCCAGGGAGGCAGGAATTCACCTAGAAATCACCTGCTATCAGCACAATCAGCTCTGTCATCAATAGTCACCTTTCAAAAGAACAAACTTGGCCAGGCTTGCATGGTCACATACCCTGTCCCACCTCCCCTCTGGGTTCTGCCTGGCCTTCATGTGCAGCACAGTCCAAGAAAAGAAGAATTAAGGCTTGATTCAGCCCATTCAGCTTGTGCCCTGACACAGACTGGGGCTGAGAGTCTGTGCAAGCCTCTACTCTTGCCAACAGCCCACACAGTTCCTTGTTCAATTGGCAGAGTGCTGAAAAAATGAGTCTGGCACCATCTCCATTTCCTGCATTCCCTAACCAAATCTGGCACTGTGATAGTCAAAGGGAACCCTTCTTTGCTTCTTCCCTCACTAATTCTGGCTCCAGGGCTGGACCAGCTTCCACAGCTGCCTTTATGCAATAGAGACTCACTCTGCTGCTCAACACATGACTGCCAACACTCTCCTTCTCAAACCCTCCCTCTTAAAGAGCTTTTTTGCCTCAGCATAAAACTTCTCATATTTCTCACATTTCACATCCTCTCTATCTGTTAATGTCCTGCTGTGATTCCAGAGACTCCATTTTGGGCTCCCCATTGGTGTTTTTATGCTGGCACACTCTGCAAACACAGGTACACAGCCTCTCTTCCTGGACAGGAAGATGGCAAGTGATCTTCCCATTTAAATTTGAGCTTTTCCCTCTAACCTCAGCTGACAAACTTAAACATCAGAAAGGAGATGAGAAATTCTCTTCTCTTACCCTACCTGTCTAGGGTCTCCTTTGTCCAGCCTATGAAAGCTACTGTCCAAGTGGTTCCATTCCAGCTCTGCTGTCTCTGTCTTTGTCCCTGCTTTGGTCACAGCTCTCAGGCCTCCTCTGAATCCCTCCATTCTGGATTTCCCAACCCATCCGTGGTGCAACCACCCCACTCATCATCCCTACAGATGCTCTGAGGACTCAGTTCCCCGTTCTGAGCTCATTTTTAAGTTCTGACTTCACACACTTCAGGCTGGTGTCTTTTGCAGAGCCCATTCTCCCCATCATGGGCGATTGTTTGCTCGCACAGAGCGCCTTCTTTCATGTTGTGCCCAGCAACGTTTCAAAGCCTTTCCGCATTTTGTAGGCAAATTCCTTCAACTCTTTCCCAAAATTCGTGCTGCAGTCCAAACCTTAAAACCAAACCCACGTCACCCAAGTAAGGAAGCAGAGCAGACGTGCACACAGAGAAAGCTGCAAATGAATGGCTCCCAGCCCTGGAGTCTTCACTGCGGCACCTCTAGCAGCACTTTGTAAACCACCTCTGCACCTTCTCCTCCTTCTGGAAACCAAATCTTTTCGTGACCAGGAGCAAGTAACTCTTTTCCCACTCTGCTGCAGCTCCATTTGCATGCCAAGGAAAGAATCCCAGAAAGAGAGATGAAAAGCATTGTATTTACAGTGCAGAGTCCAACACATTGCTACGAGCACCACGGGCACTGGTAATTCCTGGATAAAAGCAGTATTTACCTGGATGGAAGGGAAGGTCTTGTTGTTCTCAGTACTGTGTTCTCCTGGAATGCTGCCTGCTGATCTTCCCTCACATTTGTATCTGAAACGCATGCCCCTTTGCCTGGGTTGCTCAAATATTTCAATGTAGGGCTCAGGGCCACCTTCAAAATAAAATATTTTCAATGTTAGGACACAGTAGAGCTTAAAAAGCAGCAGAAGATGCAAGAATTAGAATTTCTAGGCTTTTGATTTACATTACCATCTTTCCACTTGGTCTACCCTTTCAGGAAATCCACTCTTTATTTTTAGGTACATGAACATGTTGAAGGTGGAAGTAATTAGCAAAAAAAGACACCCTTCTCTCCATCTCCTCTAGAACTTAGCTTCTTTTAACCATTGTAGAAGATGTGTCTGATTAAAGAAGGTTTTATACAACAAAAGCCAAATCATTATTTGGGATTTCTCAAATCATTATCCAACATTTTTAGGAATAATACAGTTTTAGGTATGGCTGTTGTCTCCAAGCACTGGTACTGTCAACTGCTGTGTTCTCTTAAGCATCCTCTGAAAGGGAAGATGTTTGCTCAGAACCCACTGATTTAGGTCCTATCACAGTGCAGCAGAAACTATTCAAATTATGCAAAAAACCCCCACGCTCCTACTGGGTGGAATACTATCACTGTGAGCTCAAAAAAATACCTGACTGCTCGTATTGAACTCTTCATTTTGAGCTGCCCATCTCCCATGGGGCTGGTTTCCAGTTGCAGTATCTCCCCAGACAATGAAACCTCAGAAAAGCTATTGGGCAGCTGTCAGAAGGGAGGTTTTCAGGAAACACAGAGTGATAGCTGAGAATAAGAGACAGCAGAACTCTTAAATTAGAGGGGGGGGTTTAGAAAGACATTAACTTAGCAAGAGCCTAAGTACTTCTCAAGTGATGTTTTATTGCCAGACAGCAACAAGCTATGTCGTATATCTCACTGAGAACATCAAACAGGACAGTCAATCAAAGAGTGACAACAGTGGGATGGCATGTGAAAAACAAACAAAAGAGGCTAAGTAAATATTGTTGAAGCTGAATCATCACAGTGCTACACAATCAGAAGAACATAGCTTATGGAAATGTCTACTGAGCTCTCTGTCATCTTCATATAATAGCATCCTCCTCAAGCAAGGCTGAGCATCACAAACAAACAGGACAGACAATATTCTGTGGCACAGCACTGAAAAAAAAGTGCTTGGACTTCAACATAATAAGCAAAACAGTTATTAAATATATTGAAAGTGCTGAAAGGGTAAAAGAACCCCTACTTCCTTTTGCCCAAGGTCTGTGCTGCCTGTGAATCCACAGCACACAGGTTTTGGCAAAGAGGTGGATTCCAACCCTAACTCCATAATAAAGGCTTCTCTTTTGTGCACCTACAATGGTTTAGGCACCTCTGCCAACACAAAGCTTGAACTTCATGCCTGGGATTTGTTGATCACAAAAGATTTCCAGTGCTGCAGCAGTTCATACCCAAAGTAGGAAAATATTATAACCTAAGAGATAAAGTAATTGAGAGCAGCAGAGAAGGGATGGATGGAAAGAACAACATGTGAGACATCACCTCAGTCTGACCTGAATGCACATTTATCTGTCACACACCTACAAGCAGGGGTGGAACTGCATCCTCCACCATGTGAGAGCAGCTCTTGGATGGTCTTGAACAACTGGAGCCTCTGCAAAACCTTCACAAGCACAATGCACTTCCACTTGAGACTGTGTTTGGGGTCAGAACCTTTGGGAACTGTGGTTCAGGACTCTTTACAGACCTTTCCAACAGTCACTCAAAATGCAGCAGTTTCTAAACTGATCACCTGCCATTAGGTAGATTTTAAGTAACTTGCTGATCACCAGCCATGAGCTGTCACATTAAATACACATCAGCCACTAGTCTAGTCTAGGTTCCTCAGGGGGATGGCCCCTTTTCTAGATACTTCCAGCTCTTTACCTAACTCTCCTTCAGATGAGCTTTGCATATTTTCTCTTTCTGGAAAACAAGCAAAAGGGAAGGGGAAGGCAGGCATTGATAACAAAAAAGCCTAGAAATGACGTACAGCTGGTTTCAGAGAGAGCAGAAGTCTGGGCTTCTCACAAAACCATGCTCATGCCTCTGTGTATGGCTATTTTAACTTCCACACTTCAACTTACTTCAATGCTATTGCACTGATCAACACAAATACATACACGTATCCATATACTAAATTAAAAATCTGTGTTACAAGTTAAAATGACCACATTACAGGAAAGTGCCTCCTAATCTGGCACTAATCTGGGAGACTCTCATGCTTACATAGCTGCTGAGCAGACATGCAGGACACCCACAGACATTGTGTATTTGTCAGAACCAGCCAGAGCCTCGCCGCTCGCTACAAGAGCACAATCACTTGAGGTCTTTAACTCTTGCTGCTTTAACCAACAATTTCCCTTCACGTTCTAGCAACACTCTGCTTGAGAGGGCTATTTTCTCACCTCTCAAGAGCCCTTTATTTTAAGGCTCTGGGCTCAGTGATCTTTATGGGGCTGTGGCTGAAACAAATGCCATTGAAGGTAAACCCACCGCTCAGCAGAGGTGTGTTTGTGGGAAAGTAAAGCTCGGTGATGCAGCAGCCTCCAGAGATTAAACATTAAACTTCATTTTGTCTTGGCTGCCTCTCTCTCTGTTCAAGAACCACGTTATCATCTCTGCTGTGATTATCAGTGTCATCATGTTTTGTGCAGAGAGGAAACACACAGAAGTGTTTGTGAGAGTGACAGGTATTACCAGCACTCTGCAGCCAAGTGTCCGGTGTTCCCTATTTCTGTAAATCAGCAATGTGCTTGGGAAGTGGCACAGCTTAACTATGTCACAATCTGCTCTCACACATACACAGAGGTCTGTTAGCTCCCACACAGCCACTACAGACCTGCCCTCCTCAGGTCTCACTTTGTGTGTCAAACAGAGGTGAGATACACCAAAACCCAAACTCTCACTAATTCTAGAGGAGAAACACACAGCTATTCCTATTTATTACCTGCCTGCCCACAACTACTCCATAAACCATTTGAAATGGAAGAAAAGAAAAAAAATCTAGCTAATCCTTCATCTAAATTCTTAAGAGTTTAATTTGTCATTGTAATTAATTCTAATTGCCTATACACATGCTAGCAATAGAAACATTGTGCTGCACATTATAACCTGCCTGTCATTCTTGTTGTTATTGAATTGCTTTTTCCCCTTCCTTCCCTGAATACAACACTGAATAATTTTAAAGAGAATATAGGAGATCAAGTGTCCCAATTACATATGCAAGGAAAAGAGGCAAAAGCAATGACAGCTCCAAGAGTTCAGCAAGGACAAGAGGTAGAAGCAGTGACAGCTGTGAGAGTTCAGCCAGTTATGCTCATTCAAGAACTGAAGGGTGTTTTATTCTCACATTTTGAGCAATACAAAGAGGAACAAAAGGACAATCCCTAAAACTTGGAACAGACTTCAATCAGACCTCTCCATGACAAGAAACCTGTGAGAGTTTGAAGTTTAACAAAGCCTGTGCCACGAGGGAGGAAGTGTGACACACTGCCACCAAGCAAAGTGACAACCCGATCAAGGGTTCTGTCTCATCCCTTTGCTCCAAGCAAGCAGGCTCTGGAGGAACTGCCCAATTTGTCATTTTCTTGCAGGGCCAAGAGCGAACAGACTCTCCATCAACACCTGCGTGTGAAAGCAGAGCAGCTGTGGGTATTTGTGGAAGATGTGAAAGTATCACCAGAAACCCTCCAGCCCTAGGTGCCCGCACTGAGACACAGATGGGAGAAGCGTCGCTCTTGAACTCTGATGTCACCGCTCTGAACAAATCCCTGGTGGCACGAAGTCTGTCATTTCTAAAAAGCAAGAATCTATCCACTTGTAACCTTCTGCAACACTTCAGGCAAAGCGGGAGGGTGGCAAAGCTTTGTCACAGCACACCCCACCCAATTTAAGCAAAAGCAACTGGAAACGTAACACGATTTGATTTTTAAAAGCAGTAATCTACCTACGGCTCTATAAACTGCACAAATTCTAACACAGACCAAACAACGCTCGTGAACTTCCTCTTTACTATCGTGTTACATTACAAAACGGCAACGAAAAGGAAAAAAAAAAAAAAAAAAAGACAAAAGCTAGCTAGTACCAGGAAGTTATAAACTTCCCCCGCTGAAAAAATTCCTTATCTGGTTCCTAATTACACTGAAAATACATAAAGACACGAAGAAAAAAAAACAACCCGAAACTGCTCTCTCCTGCTTCATTGTTGCGACTTTAAAATACGAACGTTTAAAGCACAAGCCCGGCTGTTTCCTCCCCGCGTTGATAGTTAGCACACCTATACATTTATCAGGAGTGAAAGTTCATACCTTGCTAAGTGGGAACAGAACACACACTCATGTTCTGAAAAGCAGTTTTGCCTAGAAATACTATTTTAATTAGTATAGCCAAGTTTCAAATTTAGGGGTTTTTATTTTAACCCTAAGAAAGATACTAGAAAGACGCCTCCCGAAACGATGACAAACTCGGTTTAATTTAGCCTCTAGAAACTTAATTGTGCATTTTGTTGCAATTATTCAGAGCACGATCCCTTATCTGCGTTACTTTCCATTTGTGCAATCACTATTTCTCATTCATTTGCATTCTCACAGCCTAGTTCTGATGGGAGCGGGATCCTGATGATCACGACCCAACCTCCAGCCTGTTGTCTCCGTCCCAGACAGGGACCCGCGCGCTTATTTAACACCTAAACGCTCCCGCCGCACAACTTTAAGACCTAAAAGATCCATTTGAAACGGAACAGCCTCGCAAGACCTCATCCGAAACGCCGGTCCGGCCTCGCAGAGTCAACACCCGCCGCCACCAGCGAGGGCGGGCAGCGCTCGGAGCCCCTCGCCCAGCCCAGCCCAGCCCGGCCCGGCCCCGCCGCTGCTCACCGGCCATGCTGACAGCTCCGCTCCGGCCTCTCGCCGCGGGGCTCCGGCCCGGGCCCGCACACCTCGCAGGGACACTCGCACGGCCGCGGCTGCCGGGCTCGCCGCCCTTTTCAGGGGGAATTTCCCGTGGGGCGGGCGGGCGGACGTGCGCGCTGGGCTGCGGGGCCGCCCCTCGCCCCGCCCCGCGCCGGCGGGCACCGGGGAATCGATCCCCGCGGAACCCGCTCCGGGACGGAGCTCCGCGAGGAGAGCAGGCACAAGGCTGTGCTCCGGTCCTGCCCTGCCCGGCAGCCAGAAGTACGAAGGAAAAGTTCAGCTGCTCTGGTTCCAGAGCAGGGCAGGTATAGCGAGAGCTGTTTCGTTCCGAGGGCATCGCCCCGACACCGCCGCCAGACCAAGCGCTCTCCTTATCCATCTTTTTCTCGGTCGCACGGAGCCCGGTGGTCAGCCCAGGGAAGGGAAAGCTCCAGGCAAGACTGTACTGAAACCTTCCAGCGCCTACCCAAGCCCCCCCATGGGGTTTATAAGACGGACATGGATAGCCTTTACCAAGGCCGGTAGCGACAGGGCAAGGAGGAATGGCTTTAAACTGGCAGAGGGCAGGGTTACGTTAGATACTGATAAGGAATTCTTTACTGTGAGGGTGGTGAGGCAATGGAACAAGCCTAGCCAGAGAAACTGGGGATGCCCCATCCTTGGAAGTGCTCCGGACCAGGCTGGATGGGGCTTGGGGCAGCCTGGTTTCGGGGAAAATGTTCCTGCCCAAAGCAGGGGGTCGGAATGAGACAGGCTTTGAATGCCCCCTTCCAGCCCCCTCTGATTCAATAAGTAAGCTGTATGTACTAGGGACAGACCAAGACTGCAGGTAAGGTAAGAAATAATCACCAACAAGCCCAATCAGTCACAATGATCCACTCTAAATCTACCAAACCTTCGGAGCATCCCAGATCCTGCATCTCACAGCTTGGCCCCCACACAGCGAGGGGAAGCCAAGGAACTGCACACTGGGAACAGCCCCATGTTTGGAGCAGGTGGAGAGGTCAGTAACAAACAAATCTGGGGGCAAATTAAAAAACACCTGAAAAAAGAGGAACACAAAGGGAACAGGAAGGCCACACCTAGCTGTGGTGTCAGACTGCTTAGTTAACAATAAAATTTGATTTTTTTTCTTAAATCTTTAATCTGGGAGTGGAATAAACTGTCCCGTTTATTAGTTAAATCAATTAGTATCCCTGAAAAAGAAAGATTAATAAAACAACAAGAAAAGCCTGAAAGAACACTCAAGTGATGTATAAAACCGATAGATTTTTGCTTTTTTCCCCACTATCCTATTTCTAAAGCTAAGGTTAGAAATGAAGCACAGCTGAAAATGCTGTTCTATAATCTGCAAATTCATACACCAATCCATGTAACTAAGCAGAGAGGCTGCCAAATGCTTATTATTCTTCCTGCTCTGTACTCCATCTCAACAGGACTTTTCTTTATAACCTTAGTTTTGGCTCAACTATCCTCATATTTCCTATAAACAAAAATTATCTTTCTCCACCCCACAAGCAAAATTTTCTTTATTAAAGATTCATGGTTTGTCACATGGTAGGATTGTTGCACCCCTGTCAAACTTATAACTGAAATTGGAGTAGAAGAATCCTAGGGAGAACAGAGGATAATCAAAATGTCTGTGACATTAGCCTTAGATGATTGAAGAGAAGAAAAACTACACTACTCAGATGTTATAATAAAATAATTCTATTGCTGTGGGTTAGTTTCTTGCCAGAAGAATGTAATTTCTTATTTTCTTTCCCACAAAAAAGCCAAAACAAAACAGCACAAAATATATAAACCAGCAATGCCCTAAAAGTGTAAGATATTCAGACTAAATTTTTACATCTTCAGGGATTTCTTGGATTCCCTATGATTGATAATGTACAATAAAGCAGGTCTAATATTTTAAATCAAACTCAGACTTTACCTACACAAGCATATGTGACCACAAAGCACAAACTGACAAAGAGACTACAAATAAAATTGCTCTGCTCTACAACAAAGGCAGCAAATAGGAGAAGTGCACAACCTGAATTCTCTGTGCTAAAAGCCCCATCCAAACAATCAGCTCATCAACACCTTGTGTTAGAAGATACTTCAGTTTTTATATTGATCACCTGCTGGGGGAAGTTTTGTACAAATCTTTATTCACAGGGCTGAACAGCCAGAGAAATGCTCCCAATTTGAGGGCATCCCTGCAGATCACAGGAGTGAGCTGGACAGGATTTTTAAAAGGAAAGGGGTGCAACTCCTGTGGGATAGCTGAAGCTGTAGATGTGAGTTTTGAGTTTAGAATCTCTGATAGTAAAAACTCTGACATCTCAGAAGGAATGAATTTAGTTGCTTCCCTAAATACAGTTTATATACCTGGTTTCCAGCTATGACACTACTGAGTAAACACAGACCAGGGAGACTGTGGCTCAGAACAGAAGTATCCCCTGATTTCTTCAGAAGGAAAGTGTTAGTGTAGGGCACACAATCCAAACTGATGTGAAATTAGGGGCAGTATTCCAGGCAATACAAATACTGTGTTATTACTAAAACATAGTAAACATTCCCTACTTTTCCCCAGCTCTTTTGAACTCTACCTCTTAGGGCTTGCAGGAACAGGCTACTCAAAGATAATCCTTAAGATTGCACGTTTGAAATTGGGGTGGTATCTCACATACACAGCAGGGTCTGTGGAACAAACTGCTCCTTGATATTATTCTAAAGAAAAAATATGAATGGATTGCACTTATAGCATCCCAAAAGCTTTATCTCTCTTTCTTCAAGTGAAAACAATTTGTGATAAACAACCAACCATGTGAAGAATTTAATTGTGTTAAAATCTATCCGCTCCCATCATCAGAATACACAGAGACTAGATTTGGCTCAGGAGGATCCTGAACAAAGTGATTGGAGGAAGGACAGCATGGAAAGGAGATGTTTTCTTGATGGTTTTTCTCTAGCAGTAGCCATAAGCCAATGGCCAGGGAAAAGCACAACAGTGGCACAAAAGGAGCTTTTAGTCTAAGACCAGCAAAGCTGTTTTTATAAAACATTCTATGGAAACCAAGAAGCCTTCCCAAGAAAAAGGCAAAAACCTAAGCAAATGAAGAGGCCTTACTCAAAGTTGTGCAAGCATGAGGATATTCCTCTATTCCTGACTGGCCTGTATGCAACTCTGCTCTGCTGCCATTGGAATCCCTGGCCCGGGGATTATCCCGGGAGAGTGAGGTGAACTAGAGGATTGCACTACAGCTCTGGCAAGAAACCTCGTCAGCAGCTGCCACGAAGTGGAAGAACATGTCATAGCTTTGGGTATATGCAGATCTCTGCAAAAAGCAGGACGGAATTCCCCTCCTGCAGCATTGCATAACAACAGCCAGGTGCTTCACTATTATTTTTGTCAGCTGACTTTGGCTATAGCCAGGGGCCAGATACCAGAATTCTTAGGCCAGTCTGATCCAGTGCTTCACTTCCTGTCTTCCAGTTAAAGCAAATGTTTTAAGATCCCATTTCTCTCCAGTTATCAAGTCCAAAGACAAGTCCTACCCTCCTGCTTTTCACTGGCTGCTGCTCTAGCACATTTAACACCTACATTGCTACAAGGAGTAAAGCTCCCTGTTCTGGCAGGGAGCTTCTCATGGGGCAAGCAAGGCTAGAGTGGAGGGATAAAAAGCCAGCACTAAAACCTTCTGCAGCAGAGCACTGAGTGTTTGACATGGTATTTGCCAAGCCTAGGACAATGGCTCTTCAGTGGTGCTTAGCACAGGCATTGCCCAATGAAGCTGGCTATGACAGGAGAGCAGCACAGGCAAACCATCAAGTCTTTATTTCCTGTTCCCAGCTATCTGACTTCAATCAAAGATAAGGCCCTTGTCACTGGCCTGGTTAAGCAGACACTAAGGTACTTTCAGCATATGGCTCTCCTAATAAGGTGCATCACTAGGAGCAAGAATAGTATTAATAAAATCATTCTCTTCTTTCCTTAAGGAACAAAGTTAAGTGCTGTTTTCTTGTCCACTCTATCTCAAGCCTCACCTACTGCCAGATTAGAAATTTCCACTCCTCTGTGCCTTAAGAAACTTTTTGCTGTTAGAAATATGTTTTTTAATCTCAAAGGCGTCTTACTTAAACACTGTCAGACCTTTTGTGGTTATTGGTCCTGAGGAAGGCTCCAGTGCAGAAGCCATTCTCAAAAACTCATGGCTTCCAGATTAATGATAAACTCAAAGGTTGTTCAAGTCACTCTGCTGGAAGCGTTCCTGTACCATACTTCGAGTTTGTTTGACATTAGAACAATGCTACTGTGCCTCCCTCAAAACAGGGTGGAGAGAAAGGAAATGCTAATAGAGAAAGGTAGGTCTTGTGGATAAGGCACAAGGCTGTGATTCAGGAGACTGGAATTCAGCTCTTGGCAAGTCAGCCTTTCTACTCTTAGGCAAGTTGTTTAATTCTCTAAGCCTCAATTTCCCCAATAAAAATCAGAGAAGATACTTCCTTGCTCCCACACTTCTGCCTTATTCACTCATGATGCAACTTCTTCAGGGGATGACAACTCATTACATGAACGTGCCAAGCACAAAACAATGATAGTTAAATGAGCACTGGGGTAGTGCCAGAAGAAGTGTCCCCCCTGACAGACTCTCTTGTCAGAGAGTGTCCCCTCTCTGTCTCCATCCATATCCAGGTAACTCACTCCTGTGCATTCCCACACTGTTCCAAGCACTCCTTTGGAAACACAGGAGCATGCATAACACTTACCTGGAGGAAACAAGATGATTGGTTTTTTCCTGCTGGCTCAGTTTTTCTGCTGGAGCCAGTTCCATGTGCAGTCAGAAATGAGCTGCCAGCAGGAAGGAATGTGGTGGCACCAAGGCCAGAACAAGTCTCTGGAAGACAAATTTGGGCAGAGGTGCCTGCTTCCTGACAGAGTGCTCACGTCATGGAACTGTAGCACAACACTGTATTTTTAGCCTGAGAAATTGATAAAGCTCCCTGAAATGTCTAATTCACACTCCTTTTCCAGAGTTAGTACTCAGAGCAGAATTTGTCAGACACTTTCTCCCCCAGCCCTCTCAAACGTTTCCTATTCCCTTCTACTCATCCCAGTGCTGTAAACACATACCAGGGTTTGGGAGTTGCATTATTTAACAGAGAAATATTTAAATGTTTGTTGGCAGGCAAAGAAAAAGATGGAGTAGTGTTTTCATTTTCCACTGTGCTACATAGAACACAGCAGTTGATTAGTGACCTCTGAAGTGGTCACTAAACTGCAAACTCCTTCCTTATGCCACAGTCAGGATTTATCTGATGCAGTAGAGCTGTAGGGAGAGGACTTTTAAAAAAGAGATGAGCTCAAGCTGAGCAGAAGGAGCAAAGTCAGCAGAAAACCACCTTTTTCTGCCCAGAATGATTTTTTTTTTTTCAAAATAGATTACCCCCATAAGCCAGATCACTGTGGTTGCTTTCAAAGGAAAGCCACAAAGCACAAGGAGGCAGAAGGAAGGATAGGAATTGTCCCTTTGGCAGCAGCAAGCTGTTACGAGTACTTTAGTTTACAATGAAAACTGCATAAAAATATACAGGCAATGTATGCCTAAAGTAATTCTGCTGCTCCCCAGAACTCCAGCACACACCAGCCAGTCATCGTGCTCTGGGGCCACTACAAAGGATAACAATCAATCATCCAAGTTTTTATTACAGGACTTCCCTTTTTCCTCAGGGCTCACAAGGAGTTTAAGCTTTTTAACATCACCTTGAGCTTCAAGAATCTCAGAAGACTGTATCCTCAGCCAGTAATCAGAATCAATTAGGTTGGAAAAGACCTTTGAGATCAGAATCCAATCTCTGACTGAACATTACCTTGTCCAGCAGACCACGGCAGTGAGTGCCACATGCAGTCCTTCCTTGAGCATCTCCAGGATTGATGAATCCACCACCACCTTCCTCAGAAGGCAAATTCAGTATCTAATCACCCTTTCAGTGAAGAAATTCTTCATAATGCCCAACACAAACACCCCTGGGTGCTGCTTAAGACTGTGTCCTCCTGTCCTATCCCCGGGAGAAGAGCCCGACCCGCACCCGGGCACATTTTCCTTTCAGGGAGCTGCAGAGAGTGACAAGGCCACCTTCAGGAGGTGAGAAAGGTACCTCGTTTCAGTACAGCCCCACCTGATACAGCTCCTCTTAATTGGAAGTCTCACACCTTGATTCTCACCCTCTAGCCCAATGACTCTGTAGTTCTGATTTGAGCAGTTAAAGGATTACACCCAGGAATGACAGAAAGTGACATCATTCTTCAGGCCAAAGGTAAACACATAACACCTTCTGGGACAAGTTTACACATCAAGTCCTCCTACAGATGCAAAGCAAACCTGCCGTTTGTAAATTAGCCATTACACACCTTATCTGGCGCTGCATGAGCCCTTTCTCACAGATTGCCCGGGGCTGTGTGTCACAGGTGCCACCTCAGCATGCAAAGCCTCACTGGCAGCAGCTGGCCACAATAAACCCGGAGTAAGCCACAACCAGGCTGCTCACCCACTGCTGTCTGTGCCTGTGCATCCAGCTTGCTGCCATCCTGCAACAAAATAATTCAGACTTATTAACGAGGCCTGTATCTTAGTAGGGCTACCATTATTAGTGTGAGCTTTCTGAATGACAGGGTTGAAAGCCCTTGATTTCTCACCTAGAACAGTGATGAGTTTTGCTGTTTCATTGTCTTGTTCATTTGGCAGTTGCTACATGACTTGTCAATTTTGCTTTTAGGACATCTGGGGAAAGTGTGACGTCGCTTTTCTAATCAATGTTGTGGTTAACCTCTCATACAACAACGAGTTTGATAAATACTCATTCACCTGCACAGGATTTTCACTTGTGAGCCTTAATATTGTCAAAAACAGATCAAATCCAAACAACAGCCTCTGGGTTTTCAATCTGAAATACTGAGCCTTAGATATAGTAAATGTGTCAGGCACCATGAGACTCAGAACAGTTTCAGATGCCTGAAAAAAACACTCCATGTACCTTACTTGTGTGCAAGTAAAGAATACACATATCAATCTGATTTTTTTTAATTAAAAAGAACAACAAGCCAAGAAGAAGATTACTTCTTCAAGAGACCACTTGTGCAATACAAATCAAAAAAAAAAAAGGAACTGAACTGATTTTTTGCTCTGTGCAGTGGAAATAACAGCTCTAGACACAGCCTGTTGAATGGAAACACAACAGACACCACAAGCTGCTTCTGGCAAGTACGTGCAAGAACCAGAGGAAGGAGAAGGCCTAACCCAAGAAAGAGCTGACAGAGAGCAGCCAGTGGCCAAAAGGATTAATTAGGACAAGGGCCAGAGTTTAATGAAGGTTAATGTCATATATAAAGCTGAATATGAAGAAAAGGCAACTGCTTCATGGAAAGGTTTCTTAACAGGCAGATGTAAAAAAGACAAATTATTAAAGTCAAGGATGTCTCAGCTCCACTTCTGATCAGTCTCCAACGAGACCCTGGGCTGCAGGTCAAATCAGCAGTGCTGGAACTCAGCCTGCTCAGTTCTCTGTTCCCAAAGGCTGAGACAGGTACCTGCCACCTAAATCTTTCATTGCACCAGACCCAGGGATTCTAAGATAAACATTACAGGCACCAGTATCAAAAGAGTAGAAAGTAAGGAATGGAGGGCATTTGGAATAAAATCTGTGATTACAGCTTCACTGGCTTGACTCCTGCTTGTCACAGCAGCTTGTCCCTTCAGGGCCTTGATGCCATTGTCTCAGGGATGGTGAGTAACACCCTCGGCTTTGTGGTGTCTCAATAAAATGTCCCCTCGTGGTGACAAATTTCCTCACTGGGCACACAAATCCTGCTACCCCCCACTGCTCCTGTAGTCCTGGCCTAGTGCTTCTCCCAGAACAACAGGGTCAAGATTTACATGTGCAAAGCCCAGAGCTTTAGTCTCTGTGCACTATCTCCAGATCTCATCTCCAAGAAAAGGAGCCAAAGAGAGCTGACTGTGCCTTTTCCTGAGTTCCCATTAAAAGAAAACCTGCATAAGTAACCATCTGCGTAACTGAAATTCAACTGAGACCGATGTTCCCACTGAATTTGAAAAGCAGTTCTGTCCATATACGTAATCATTTGCTTAAAAAAAAAAAAGATAAAACACCAAATCTATAGGTCTAAAGAAGTTAGTTACTTTTTAAAAAGAAAACGGCTCTTTCAGTTTTTCTTACCATCTTCTCTTACCCTGTAAAAGCAAAATCCTGAGAGTTAACCAATCCAGATTTCACACCACTTCAAAGTTTTAGAGATAGAAACCAAATCTATTCCCAAAGGCATGGATGCTGTAGAGAAGTGAATTCTGTAGCTGGCTGATTCCAGGAGATTCAGACATGGTAATAGCAGAGACACTTGCCTAAAGTAAAACTGGCTACCACACTTAATTAGTATTCATTATGCTCCACCCCCCCATAAACAGCCTGCAGAGAGACTGGTGCAATTGTGAGATTGGTGGGGAGACCTGATTCACATCTGGATACTTTCACTGCCCCAAGTCTTTCAAACTTACCTGACCCACCAAGTGAGACTATGGCTCCCAGGAAAAAGCTGCTGCCAGCAAGGAAAGCTTTAATTCCACCTTTCCTTAACTTCTCCTTTTATTCCAGCTTTCTTTTCCCCAGTGCTAGACACTTCTGAGATTCAGCTGGAGAGGGCACTGGGCCATCTTGTCTTGATTGTGCTTTTGCCAAGAAAGGTTGAACAGGATGATCTTGGGGTTCCTTTCCAAGACAGCATTCCATTCCATGACAGATGCTGTCTTGGCAATTGCTGGTGCTACCCTTTTTCACCATTTTCACCTGTTTATTTTGAAACTGCAAGGGCTTTGGAACAAACTGGGGAGGGATCTTTCATCCTGCCTCCACAGCACAGCAGGGTGGTCTAAGGCTACAGCTCCTTGGCTGCACAGCAACCCAACCCTCACATGGGATGCACTGATTTATTTTTGGGGCTCCTCAGCTCTCTTATGCTACTGCTCCTAATTCTCTTTGCCCAACAGTGGGCAACGCCTGTGCTCTTGGGGTGCAAAAACCCCATTAGGAAACAGATCTGAAATAATGACATTAATTCAAAAATCCACGTTGTTTAGCTGCTGGATTTTTTTTAAACTAGAATTTATCTTCCTTTTACATATCTTAATTATAGATGTTATTGTTTCTGCCTCCTGAATATGCATCTTTAAGTTTCAATGTCAACATAAATACTGGTACAGCTATGCAATTACAGCACTTTTGCTTCTGCAAATATTCCCATGACCTACATCACAAAAACTCTGGCAGGTGACCCAGTTACTACAGACTTGGTCAGTTCAGGACTTCACACTTGCAACACGGTTAAAACCTTATTTGCAAAACAGCGCTGCTGTAACTGGTCAAGTGGAAACCATGTGACCTGACATGTTTTTAATTGCACTGCAGACAGAACTTTTAATTTACATAGCCTAGGACTAGCATATACTTCTGTTCTGATGCCAGAGGACACCAGAAATGTAGGAAGTTAAAAAAAATCAAGGCAGCCACTTGGATAATTTACTCAGACAATTACTGTCTCATCATTACCATCCCTGCTTAGAAGAATGTTTACCAATGCCCCTAGAAGAAGAATGGAAAAATAAAATTAAATATATAGCTGAATGGAACCACAGAATAAATTACATTTAGCAGAGCAATTACAGTTTCTCCCAGACTATATGCATTATGAACAGGCCTATATTTGTGTGGTCAACAACCCTGCCTCATAGACACCCCTGTAATTAATTTGAAATAACAAAAACCAGGGATAAATAAACATGGTGTTGTTTTTGCTCCCTTTACCAGTGTTTGGCTCCTTACCTACATACAGGCAGTCCATTCACTGCAGCTGATGAAGCAGAAATCTCCAGCCAGGAAAGAAGAGAAGGACTCAAATGTGCTGGGGATGAAGGTGGCAGCAAGAACCTCCTAAAATGATAAAACCCCAATTGACTGTGGTTTATAAAAACAATACAAGCAATACATAGCAAAGCAGCTACTGTTTAATTATAGTTACTAAAGGGTTTTTTTTTTCCCCTCTCTTTAACAGCCATTTTATGCTCTAGCAACCCCGTCCACTTCTCTTTTGCAATATCCTCCCCTTCACAAGCCTCTAACCCACCATGCTTTCAGCTTTTGCAAAAGTCACTGGCTGTCTTCCAACCCAGAGCTCCCCACCACCACATGCACAGCAGTGCTCTAGGAACAGATGTTCAGTGTCTTCATAAACTCCTGGCCTGGGCTCAGGAAGATGGAGGGCAGCCACAGCTCTCTGAGGTTCCCTTTACAAGAGAAGCTCCATCTTGGCTCATAACATGCTCAAGCAGACACTGCCCAACGGCATATTTGGGAATTTCAGAGAATTCACACTCCTAGAGCTGGAAGAGGGAAGGGGTGTGTCAACTTCTCTCAACTAAGTGTTTTCCCAGCTTTATTTGGGGGGCTTTAAGAAACTTATGAAGCAATAGCACATTCTTGGTGCTCATTGTGCATGTTCACTGCACTGGACAAGTTTGATTCCAGGAATAAGTTTATTAAATTTGGGGTCAGGCAATAACACAATCTCAGTTAAGAGTCAAGAACCCAATCACGCACCTCACTTTCAGACAATGCTTCCACTTAACTTGACTGGAATTTTGAGTGATAGAAGTCCATGGCCCTAAAAACAGAACATTCCTGTAAGTATTGAGGTATTGTGAGGGAGATGGATTCCAAAAACTTGCTGTGAACTCTGCCAGTCTTTCAGAAAGATATAGCAGTATACCAGTTCACACATGTAACATTAATCATGTTTTTAAATAAATATGTACCCTTGGCATCCATTCCTTTTCTAGAGATACTCCTTAGAAAATAAGTCACCCTATATTTTTTTTTTTACAATTTTACTATCAAGAACAATTGAGATTCTTCCTTACCACTCTCACTCACCCCCACAATATTAGGACATAAAAACTTACCCATGAGTACTTAATAAGGTGTTAGTTTGCATCTGGCAGTCCTGTGGCACTGTGGGTTGTGCTAAAATTCTTAGTGAGACTTTTTTTATGGAGAAACGAAAATAAGCAGGAAACAAATTTGTGATTTTTTGAATTGTTGTTGTTAGGAAGATAGTCTGAAAGGAAAAGTTGTTTAATTTGCAAGCTTATAAAAAAAGCAACAAGAAAGAATAGTGGGCTATCATGTAAATAGTGGGTTAAAAATCAATAGCTGGTGTCAGTAGTCTCTAGAAGTACCGAACCCTTAAAGCAGTCCTTAGGCAGATAGAGTAACTTGTGTACTGGGAATCCCCACTGTGGGCATAGACAGCCTGACTAAAGAAAAAGGGTCTCACATTCAGGGAACTTGGCTTCAGTTTCTGGTCTTAGCCATAAAATTTCTGTCTGGCCCTTCATAAATGGTTAATCTCTACACCTTAGGTTCATCTGTTAAAGCAGAAGGAAAGCCTTGGGAAAAAATGCACGATACTTAATTCCAAAACAATAATAAGGAACTTCTGGTGGGCACTCTGTCCAATTATTTTGGGTAAGAAGTCATCTTAGACATTGGTGTTAGTGGTATCCATTACTTAACAGACAGATTATCCCATGTTTGTCAACAAAACATCTTAAGAAGTAGTTGAAAACCAAAACAAGCTAAGCTAAAGAAACAGTGACTGAGAACAGAATGAAGTTCTCATACAAGCAGGAGCTGATGAAATATTGTGGTGTTGCTTAGAAGTCACTGAGACTGGTTAGTTTCTATTCTCTAGCCTTAAACTTTTCTGAGTAATGGCTTTGCTTTTGTTTGACGTTTTTAGACCTTTGCACGAGAACAGACAAAAGTGCAGCAGGGTTTCCCCACTGACATCACAGCCACTGAAATCAGGGGTGACCTTTAAGGTTGAACACAAGACTCGTGTTTGAACATACAAACCTCTGCTGGAGCTCCACAGCTGGGCTGCTGGACAATCCACCTCAGCTTACTTGTTACTGAAAGGTGAACCCAAACCAACTTTAAATAGCCAGAGTCTAGAGAAAAATGAGATATTACCTTGACTGAATTTTCCCTATTTGAAGTCACAACATGTATGAATGGGAGAGAAAATTAACATGCTGCTGCTGACTCATTTCTGGAAGAGGAATAGTATTTAGTAAACTGATTGATAACTTTACAGGCATGTACCGAACATTTACCCTGAATTACAGCAGAGTGAACATCTCTGTACTTGCACAATTTACCATTTAGTGTAAGGCAGGATTTATTTAGTGGGTGAACAGAGGAACAGAAACAGGGGATTCCCTGGCCTTTTCATCGCTAGTACTTCACTGCTTGCAACACGGTCATTTTCCTCAAAATACAATTCCCAGGGGCATATTTTTATCTCATTTGGTTGTAACTAAATTACTGCAAGCAATCACTCTACAGAAGATACTGTTTCCATGATTTTCCAGTGGTTCATGATTTGGCAAATTTGGTAAATGCTTTGAACAAAAGCGATACCAGGTTTCTTTACAGACCCTCCCAACATGTTATCCTGAATAGCAAGTAACATACAGAATCAATTAAAGACCTGTAAAAACATTCAGAATGAGTGGAGAAAATTAACATATCCTGTACCATCTAGGCAAAACCAAAAGTGAATGTAATGACCAGCTCCAAGTCACGCAAGAAACAGAGACTTTACTTTCAGAAATACAATTCAGAGCCAGCACCAGCTTTCAGTTTCCTGACAGCCTAATGCCTGTTTCATTTGAGAGAGCAGAAAATGCAGAACTGTAAAATAGCTGGTATTTCTCTGGCTTAGTTATTAGAAATCTCTGTTGGATTGCTCATTATGACAGGTTTCTGCCTTTCTGCTTAAGGCTGTACATATTAAAATGAAAATTCAGTATCAAATAAATAAAAAGAGGAAAAACAATCTAACAAAAATCACAACAAACATCGTTCCAAAGCAGTGCTGAAGGCATTTAGCCAAGAATTACACATCAGTGATTCACAAAACCTCAGCTTTTCTTCCTTGCATGCATGCACTCAAGAGGAGGTGGTATAACCTTCTGTTCTGGCCAAGTGACCACACTGGAAAAACAGAGCAGAATTAAAACTGCAGGGATAACAGAAATTCTAGCATGTTCTAGCTTTAGTACCTACTTGCTACAGCCTCTTATTTTTATCAATTATCATCAACACACATTGTTGGTTATGGCTAGTCAACACTTCCTAGTTTAAGGCCACATTTTCAGTCACTCCCAGTTTGCCAACACCTTTTCTTCACATGATCACACACACTGCCCCTTTACACGATTTTTTAGGAAAAACAGAACAAATATGACTCAGTCATTTTTCTACGAATGACCATGGGGAACATATACTTTAACTATATTCAAAGAATCCTTAAACTTTTAAGAAACTCCTTTGCATTTCAGAAACAAGGACATGAAATTTAGTGAGGAAGCTGTACTGGTGTCATTACTGGGATTTTTTGCTCTTCCTTGGAAAAGATTGACTTTGCATGTTTGCCAGACTTGCTTTTAGTAGCCAAAATTTTAGCTTTCTGTCCACTGCACAGACATGCAGAGAGTGAGGTGGATGGTGCCCACAGCAGGCAGCTGATTGCCAGGCTGCCACAGGCTGAAACTGAAACAGGGCAGGTTATTTCTCCTCTAGTTTCAGGACTCACGGCAGTTTTACTCATCACTACCAAATAATGATTACCCAGTTCAAATTCAGAAAGAGGGACTCAGGTGCAAGAGGGAAATGGGAATCATCAGAGAGAAAAGGAAAACAGGCAAGAAGAGTCTGAGATCAGAAGGAATGAAAAAAAGATGAGGTGTGAATAAGAAACAAGGTTGGGAGAAGACAGCAGGAGGATTCAGAAGATTCCTTTTTCCCAGGAAAGAGGAACTGCTCAAGGATGAGCAGTCCATATCAATTTCTTGAAGGTCAGACAGCTGAGACTTTAACAGGCTGTATTTTCCAGAATAAGAGAAAAATCAGTCCCCCAGGCTACTGCTTTGTCAAGATCCTCCCACAGTAACACCCAAGGTCCAACAGCCTGGAGCCCTGAGCCCTTGGGCCACGCTCAGGGGCCGGTACCCCAGGGGAGATGATGGATGGAGAAACCCTCATCCATCCCTGGGACAGTCCATGGAGGCAGCAAGGAGTGCAGGGTGGACGCCGCCCCCGGGCGCTCAGGGCAAGGCAGGCACATCGGGGGGGGCTGTGGTGTCCCCGCAGCCGGTGGCAGCGGCAGCCCAGGGCAGCAGTGACGCTCCGCGGTGGCCACACGCGGCACTGTCACCGCACACGCAGGCCCGGGGCAGGAAACAGCCCGGGCGTGGGACGGGCACGGGAAAGGACACAGCGGGCAGGCAGCGCCCAGAGCCAGCCCCCGGAGCGGGCACGGCTCCCCTGCGAGCCGGGAAAGGACACAGGGGGGCAGCAGGCAGCCCCCAGAGCCAGCGCCGGGACGGGCACGGGTCCCCTGCGAGCCGGGAAAGGACACAGCCCCCGGGACGGGCAGGGAGGGAGAAGGCAGCAGCCGGCTGGGCTGGGCTGGGCGTGAGCCCCTCGCCTGCAGCCTCCGAGCACGGCTCTTCATTTACTGGAATAATGCACAGGATCACACTCTTTATAAGAAACGTGATGAGGTAATTGCTAAAATACAGCCAGGAGTTTTTGCTGGTCTTTTTAGGCTCAGCAGCTTATGTCACTCAGTGTTACATAAGACAGGGTTAGTAAGCCCCCTCTCTCCCACAACCAAGTTGAACAAATTTCAAGATACCTTTTTTCCTCTTTGCTTTTTCCTCCTTAAGGCAAAAAGTAAGCACTTTCTCTCACTTCCTACAGGAAAATCAATTGCTACAGCCAAAATGTAGGTGACTTCACATTAACTGCTTCTTTGCTTGTACCTAGCAAGTAAAACCACAGATGTTAACTCCTGCAAGGCAACTTCTTGCTCAAAGTTACTGACCAGAGACAATTTCAGCGCAGAGCTGCTCCTCTTGGAAGAGACTGAGATGAGGGACCCATGCTCAAGCCAGACACCCAGCAACCAGCTAAGAAAGCAGAGAGAAAAGAACAACGTTTGGAGGAAGTCTGAGAGCAAAGAGCTTCCCTCAGGCAGGAGTAACTTCCCTTCCAATCACTTCAACAGAGGAGAACACCCAAGTTGAGTAAGTTTGAACTTTATTTACAAACAGCTGAATTCTAATCTCAGGGTCCTGGGGCAGCATCGAACTTCTGCAGCATCCAGGGAAACTCCAGAACACTGACGTCACTTAACATCACACTTGACATCCTTATATGTCAAGACACATTAAGATAAGACGTGTAATTCACCAATGGATCAAGTCTGAGAAACAAGTAACCTAAATTCTTCCTGAATGCTCTTCTCAAAACCCTGAACATTCTTCTTAAAACCCTAAGAGTGAGGAAGAAAATAAAAAAAAATTCATAAAGAGCAATTGGAAGATTAACCACAAAGCAAGAGCAAAATAAAATGATCTAAAGGTGTAAAGGTGTATCCATAGCTAGGTTACTTTAGTTTGAGAAAAGTTGCATAAGTGCATGTGCTGACATAGAGCCTATGGGAAAATGATCCCTTAAACAGTCTTGGAACACTCATGTGGAAGACTTTAAAAGCATGGAATATTACAGGACTGTAGTCTACTACAAAACACTTCCCATATTCCTTTTGCTGTTTATCTTATCACCTACTTCAGCTTTAGTTACCTCAGATTCATGATGGATCTGTGTTTACACAGGTGCTGAAGCTGTAGACCTACTGTAACTGGTACACAGAAGTGACAATGTTTGAGTGCCGCTGGTTTAGAACAGGTCACAAAAAGGAGGCAACCATTTTATAAACCCAAGGTGTAGTTCTGCTGAAAGCCACTTAAGTAACAGCGGTACTGTTTGATAATTTTAACCTAAATCAAAGCCTTGCAGTCTAAGCTTTGGGGGTTTTGGAGGGTAGAAGGAAGAATAAGGCCTAAAACTCACTAAGGTCAATTTCTAAGGGATAAATTGCACTTGAAGCAAGCTGGAAACCAGAGAATAAGGGAAAAAAACCAAGTAGATTGTGATAAATGTAGCCATGCTTTCCCCAAGGGTTTGGGATACTAGCAGCAGAGGGAATGCTAAGGAGTTAAGACATGACAAGATAGATACCACCTCTTATTTCCTTACAATCCTTCACTCTCCTCACTAAGGTGGATACTTAAGATGTTTAGAGCTCAGATTTGCTCTTCAAGACAAGCAACTAATTTTAAAACAATTCAGGGGTATCTTTGTCCACATATCAAACTGGGACTTCAGGTGAGTCGTGCAGTTGGCCAACTGCAAAATGCAGAGGGCATTAAATCAAACCCCAGATCTAGCAGAAGCGGGAAAGCAAAGCAGTGTTCCTGGTCTCCTCAGACTTACTCTAGCATGGCAGTTCAGTGGTAGATGTGGCAGTGTTAAGTTTACTACTGGACTCTAACCTGAAGGTTTTTTCCAACCTAAATGATTCTATGACATTAAAATTCTGTAGAAAGCTTTTTTCTGGCACTGCCTTCCTCCCACCCCTTTAGAGTTGGTTTAGTTGTTTACATTTTTTTAAGCAGATCCCATCTGCTCTAAAAAAAAAAAAAAAGAAAAAGAGACTAAAGATTTTAAATTTCACTTTGAAGATAGCTTTTTACAGTACATACAAAAATACTCTGGAAAAACAACTTACAAGTTCACTTATGAAACCACCAAATGATAAAGAAATTACAGTAGAGAAATAGCATAATACTTGTTTCATATAATCAGAATTTCTCCCCACCCCCCAAAACCCTAATGCATTTAGCTGGGTAAGCAGTGCTATCAGTTTACAGAACCAGACTCAAGACTAGGACAGGTTTTCATGTAAGCATTTAGAACAGCTTTCAGGGTTTATCTGAAACCACCTTCTGCATGCAGCTTGCAGGTGGGCAGTAGTGTCAGGACAGCCTCAGCTGTTGCAATGTTTCAGTGCATCTTTGCTGTGTGCTCAAAGTTGGGCTTTACTACCCAGTGACACAAAAAAACCTCTCAAGTCTCACGCTGGAGCAGTCTTGAGACAAAGAAAAGTATCAGATAACACAGCATGGGACATGTCTGTCTAATCTCCATACCTTGGTAGCATCCTCTGCTGCATTTCCTTCAATACTGAACTCATTTAGGGGCCTCCATGGGAGGCAGCACCTGTGCAGCGCATGGCTGTGCAAGGCAGGGGCAAGCTGCAAGGAAGCTGAGCACCATTGTGAGAGGAGCACAGGACTGCATGGTGTGCCAAATGGGAAGATAATTGGAGAGAAGAACAATGCATGCACATGAATTAGGCAAGCACAAAGGAACACAAGCACGCTCGTACGCACTCGAAAACAGAATGTGGTTGCAGCAACTAATTAACCCTGGTGGCATTTATACATTCTGAATCCAAGGCACAGGACAGGTTGGTTTTTGTAGCTGTTTCAGCTGGTGACAATTTAGACTTTTGAAAAAAAACTCCTAAAGGTAACTGTTACAAGCACATGCAAAGAGTAGTTCAAAAGGAAGCAAGCATCCAACAGCAGTATAAAAATCAGACCATGATTTTAGCTGGTCAGTTACAGTAGGGGCACAGTAACCTTCTACCTTTGTTAGTAACTACAACACACACTCAGAATAAGGACTGGTAACAAGTGATTATCCTCTTCACCTGAAGATCAACCACTTACCCATTAAGGGTAAGTTTGATGGATCTTTTAATAATACGAATGCTATTTGTTGGAACAGGAGATGAAGAATCTGGCAGTTCTTTACTGGAAAGCCTCTGTAACACACAAACAGATGCCACAGCAAAAAAAAAAAAAAAAAGGATTTTTTTAATCAATAATTGAATTAATTTAAAATTCATTAATTCAGAAGTAGCAGCAGATAAACCCTTTCCTAGCTGAATAAAACATTCTTTGTGTAACACTGTTTATGTACTAAACTTGTATGGCTCAAACCCATTTTTAGAGAAGCCTTCTTTTTTTTAACCACACCACTTATTGAATTACCACCATATCCAGAGGAAGAACATTTTCCCCTCTGCACAATTCTTTTGTTGCATGAACTGAGACCAGTATATCCCTGATGGGGGGGGGAAATTAGAGTTGCTCAACAGCACAGTAAAGAAAGATTTTTCTCAGATCCATGGATCAGGAAAACAGAGTCTCTACTGTCTGGATCACTTCCAGTCTTACAGCCCTCAATTTCACAACATTCTACATGACACAGAGCAGTTAAGTCACCTATAGACTTCAAAGCTTCCAAGTCTCATCACAGAAATCAGTATACAAGTACTGATAACAGTACAAGAAAACCAAACCAGGACACAAACTCAGTGTCTGGGGGCATGGAAATGTGGTTTGCCAAGTTCAAAACTTGGAAACTTTGGCTTTTCTGAAGGTCATTGCTCATTTATTTAATTTGTTGGAAGCACAACAGGCAAAACCCTGCTCATCTTCAAACCACCAAGTGGAATGGTACATCAACCTTTGTACATGTGATGAAAACTGGCTCTGCTTTACCTATGAATACAAATGCACAGTAAATACCTGTGATCTTGATGTGATCACTGGAATCTGCATGGATTTTCCATCAAGGACACCCTAAAAAAGCCAGAAGGGATTTGTTAGGCAGTATTGCCAGGTTCCTGACTGAGAGGCAGCAAGTTCTGGCAGCAAGGATACCTTAAAATCATACATGCATTAACAACCTCCACCCCATGGGGCGTGGGTTTAGGTATCCTGAAGCCCTAAAACCACACAGACAGTGGTTCAGGTATTTCAGCCCTCACCACCAAGATCTCATCTTTATTTGAGGGTGTGCCCTCAAGAGTTTATGCCTCAGTAACAAGCACCATGAACAGCAAGGCTCTTTATCTTCCCTCTGAGAGGCCAAAGGATTTAGTCTTTACAGCAGTTTTAATTTACATCAGTGAATCAAATAGTTTTGAAAAGAAAATTCAGTATTATTTCAAACATGGAAATGAATTAGACACTACCAAATCAACTAACAGTAACATTTAAAAGATAGGTCATATGAGTGTAATATTTGGGGAATGAGGACTGAAATAATCTAAACCAAAAAGTGTATTTTTGTTTCCATGAATAAACATGCAGAGAATTTATGTGAGGCAGTCTAATCACCAAACTATTGAGCTTTTCAGTTAGTCCACTGAGTAAAATCACTTAATTACATTTTTTGTAGCTCTCTTCCTCCCATCTTGAGGGTATCCACTTTCTGTGAAATCCGAGTCCCACACGTTTAGCTGGAGGAACAAAATACACAGACTCAAAATAATTGCTGTGCTAAAATTCTCTTATTTGGGTACAGCTCCCAGTCAACACATTAGATGTATTAGGGGCCATTCTTAAAAGAATATTTACACAAGTCCACCATTACCCCACAGGAATTTCAAGCCTCTGAAAAAGCCCTACTACCCAAGCCTTGAAATCTGTACTTGCAATATTCAGCACTAGATTACAGTTCTACAAGAGGATTCTTTTTAAGTGTCAAAGTTGAGGGTTCTTTCTCTGGTTGTTCTTTGCTTGTGCCTCAAATCTTGGAGGTCAAGCTCCAAGAACAGCTACTTAAGGATATTTACACATAGGAATAAAACAAATGAAATACTAATCTAGAAGTTCCACAAACCAAGATTTAACAAGAAACTCCACAGTATCATTTCAGAAGTAATGACCTATTGAGTAGGCTGCTGATTTCTAAAGCAGCACAACTATCAACAGGCACTCAAAAAGCATCTGCCAGAAACAGATTAGCTCATACTTTTACAGTCATAAGACTCATATCTTCTTTGTTTAGAGATAGTTTTTTTCTGAATTAAGAACTGCTTCCAGATGAGACAGTTCATTCAGCAATTGGTCACTGCAGTGACAGATAAGCACAGGAGTATTTAGATAACTTGGCACCTGATGAGAAGCAGTCATTAAGTGCCAGATCTTGAAAATATGTTAATAGTTACACATCATATTCATTACAATTACATTCTAGTCCAACTAGAATGTAAATTTAGATTCCTAAATCCTTTGGGGATGTATAAATGCATTCAATTTCAGTTATTTAACTTGTTCTACATCAGTAATCCATACTGCTTTCAACCCTCCTTGGGCTAGCCCACCCTTCTTGCCTTTTCTCCATCTATGGCTTTTTGGGGGCATTCTCCTGCTGTTGGTGGACGAGATACTTTAGAGCTTGGTGAATAATGCTGCTTAGGTGAAGCACTCCTAGGATCCGTGATTAGAGTCCCACTTAATTTATGCTGCTCTTGCACAAAACACGCTCTGAGTTGACAAACCGTGTTATATCCTGGAATGGTGCAACCAATGGGAGGTCCCGATGTTCTTAGTGCAACTGTAGCCTCCATTTCTGTAGGAGACACCTGGCTTTTAGAGTTTGGCCACGAAATGATAAACTACATTCCACCTACCACTTCAAATACATACTTGGGTCAGTCACAGGAATGCAAAGTCCCTTAGACGTGGATGGCTCAGCTACACTGTTGGCACCACTACAACTCTGACATTCAACATTTCTATAAAAGTCAAACACTCGAGTTATAAAATGCTAGTTTGTGAGATACTGTATATGTCATTTCCAGAAAGTGCATGCAAGACAAACACCGACCTCCTTAGCCCCTTGTCAGAGCTCTATCAAACAACACAACCTCCCAGACAACGTAGCACCAGACCACCATTTTGCTGGATTTCAGACTGCAGATTTAAACTCAAGCATTTTCTTTACTGAGTCTTTATGTGCTGACATATTCTCCCAGATTAGTCCACCCAGCACTTGGGCTGCTTTGAACCCCTGTTCTGTTCTACCCCGATGTCCACACAATTTTTTGTGTTTATTTTTTCTTCATGTGACTTCTACAGTATCAAACATTCTGAAGAGAGCAGGTATCACACATTTGGTAGGATTGGGCAATTACTCTCAAGATTACATATCCTTCCTGTGCTTAGGGATAAACAGACTTCCCAGGAAGTGACAGACTTTTACTGCCCGAGTTCTCATACCACTCCACTAAGTCAGCAGCAGCTCTGGTGTTTCTGACACCAAAATCAGTATGTCATTAGAACTTAATCTACTTGGCATTACCAGTACTTTTTGTTAGAAAGAACAGTCACTTGCACATAAAATACTCCAGCTTCAAGTTACCCACTAAACTGTGAAGATTTACATTCAAGACTAAATTTCCCTGGTGTCAAGTTCTCCATTCCTCCATGTTCATGGATATTTAGATTTTTTCAAGGATTCCTTTAACCTGGTCTCCTACCACTTGCCCAATGGAGATTCCAGCTTTGTTCCTGAAGCTTTTAGAGCCCTCCAAATGCTTATGATCCACATAGATCCAAACTAGAAATCCTGGACTCATTTACAGTGTGAGTCAGTTAAAAGCAGCTTCTCCACAGTTCCAAGGTTATGGCACTAACCTTTCTGTCTCTGCTGTAGAGATGTCCAACTTAGATATCTTATTTAACGAAGAGGAATTAGAGGGTGTTCTGGAATCTCTGTCTTTGGAACCATCCGAACAGCTTTCACCTAAAGAAGACCTTTTGCACTGAAGTCCACTATTATTTTGACTAATATCTGACACCCTTTGCTGAAACGACAGTTAAAAAATAAAGTCTTCAAGTAATCATTAAAGCTTTTATTAAAAATTAGCAGAAGCGCTGAATTTTTATTATACCTTCTTTCTTTTCTGTAAGGTTCCTGCTGGCAAAAAATAATGGAGTTGCTTTCTCTTCACGTAAGTTGCCTCAATCTTCATACCTTCCTTTAGGATGTTGAGGGCACTGGCCTGCCTGTAAACTGACATCAAAAACAGTGTTGTAGCTTAGTGGGGATGTTTGCATTAGTGCTGGTCAGTTATATTTGGTTTCTTTAGAAACATGACTGCCCAGCCCAAATGAAGAGTTCCCAGCTTAAGTTTACACAAAACACTGCCCAAGCATTCCCATCATCACAAAAAGGTGACTGTAACCTGTGATGGCCATTTTCCATTCACCACAGCCCAGCCACAAGAGCTGTCTGAGTTCAAATTTGCATTTTTAAATTCTATCTGTCCAAGGAAGCCAGACTGGATTTTAGGGACATATGACTTGACAGACTCACTACAATTTAAACAGGTTTTTCTCAACTGCCTGCAAACAGCCTTTTATGCAACTGGCAAAGGCTATAGCAGCACAGCAGTTATTACAGAGTTAAGGCACATTTAGATAAGCTTATCTAACTGGCCTATCACTGGAGCATAACTGGAAAGTCAGCTTCTAACACACAGAGTGGGAATCAAAGCAAGGATATGCAACCCAAAGGCTTTCCACAGGAGACCAGAGGTGAAGTAAAAGCACAGAGATGAGCCCACACACCAGTATTGACATTTCCTTCAAATGAAATTCAGTAATTTGTATGTAAAAGGGAAATAAAGTTCACTGAACAAAAGCCCTCCAAACTGAGCCTTCTGTTCTTGGGCTCCTCAACTTGAAATTAATCTTTGCCCTCTAAAATTATTCTCTCAAAGTCAAGGCACATGGTAACAGCTCTCTAGCACAGAACTACTGGTTCCAAATGATTTCCCACCTCTCAAGGAACAGATTTTCTGTTCAATTCTCTCTGGATTCACACCCTACACCCAGCACATACCACAGGCTGTGAGAGCACACAGCTAAAGCAAGAGCCCACAGCCACGCTAACAATGTTTGTGCACAGAGGATTTACCATTAGTTCTGGCCTCTCAGCAGCACATAAATCTCATCACCATAATTCACACTTGCCACTGAAATGTAGTGCCACTGGATGTAACCAGCAAGTACAGACAGCAGTGCAAGTCTGAGGAAATCACCCTGCCTGGCTTGTAACTCAGATGAGAGTTCTGATGCATTTTTCTGTGCTTTTCTCATATCCCAAGCACGAGCTATGAAGAAGGTTGGGTTTTACTGCTTTTACTCATGTCATCTGAGCAAAACAACACAGAAGTCATGCTGGTGCTATGGGAAAACTCCAACAAACATTTACAGGATTACACTGTTCAGAACTCTGTCCTAACACACTCATCACTCAGAATAGCCTAATTTCCTTATTATTCTAGCATTATCTAACAACACTTGCCATATTAATTTATTTCTACATCTATCAAAAGTAGTATCAGACTTTGGACATGAAAATTTACATGCATGTAATTACTATGTGACAACCCAGTGACTTCCACAGTTCTGAGATCACATTATACACTAACTGTCTTGGAAAAATACCATCAACAGGCATCAACAACTCGTTTCAGAGCTTGACACAGTCACTCCCCACTTCCAAAGTTCAGCAGCTGACTACTGTTTGACAAGTATAGCTACCCCAGCAAATGAGCATCCCTGGGCTTCACAGCTGACTGCCCCTACAAGAAATGCACTTGTTTCACATATGGCACATGGTGTATGACTGTAACACACTTTTGTTTTAAGATGGCCTTATTTTGACAAATGTCAACACAATGTGTTTTTGAAGCTAATCTTTCATATGTTGCTATCTAATAACAAAAGGAAGCACTTTGTGAAGCAACTTGCACTGGAATAAAAAGAATGACACTCTACAAGTCTAGAGCAAGAAGAGAGCCTTACCTGTGTCTGTGAATGACTGTATCCCATGTGTTAGATCAACGTTAGTCTTTACTGCACTTTCTGCTTTCTTAAACACAAGCCCAAGAAACCACATTGATACATATCCACTCCTAAAAAGAGACAGATTCACAAACCTGAGTTGGGCACCAGTCACTTGGATTCTGGTACATTTGAGCTGTTCAGTTTAGAGATAGCCCAGACTAAATTTCTCAGAGCACTTCTCCCTGAACTGCTCCCTTCTTTAAGAAGATTTTATGTGCTCAGGACCCTGCCAGAGACACACTGAGCCCCTCTCATCAATGAGCTGAGGGAATGAAAATACAATTTGGCCAATGTGCACTTCAGAAAAGTAAAACAACTCACTGTTTATAGAGAACTTCATTGCCAGGGAAAGACTGTGGCTGCACGTGTGCAATAGTTATAAATTCATTCCTTTCCAAGTTTCCAACCAGCACACGGATTTTGGACTCCACGAGGCCAATCCTAATAAAAACAAGAGGTATTTTATTCATTTTTAACTGTTTCCAGCTCATCAGTTAGATGCCTTTTTGTAACACAGTGTTAACCAATCAACAAGGACCAAGTTTCATCCAGCTGAGCAGACACTAGGTCTTTATATCACATACATCTGTAATTTGAGATGTTCCCAGTGACATTTGTGCTTTTGTTTCTAAAGACAGAGACAAGTAAGTTTTGCGTGTACTCTGCACAGTTCAGATACAACACTCCCACCTGTGACCTATGATGAAAATAACAAGGAGCAGATCCCAGCACCTCTGGGGTGCAGCAAAACTCCTTTTTGCCACAAGGATCAAGGAGAACAGTGGTTTTGGAAAGGCTCAAGCACAGCTGTTCAGTTACACCCAAGTAAAGATGCAATTCTTCTTGCAGATTGATCAGTGAAAATGTAAAAATAGTTATTTTAATAAACAAATCATCTAGTCAACACCCTCCTCAGAAACTTCCCTAAGAGATGAATCACAACCACAAGGGCTTTAATTTCAATAAAGTACTGGCATTTCATCCTTCTGCCTAAAACTCTGTTAACTTTAAAAGCAGTCACAAATCTGTATGTTCTTCAAAAACATCTTATGTTGATGAATAACAGATATATTATCTATTTCCAAATCCACTCAAGAACTGGTGAACTAAACTGTTCCTTATAATAGACTGAAGCAAGTTTATCTTCTGCTTATCATTTTCCCAAGCTGCAAAACTGGAAAATTTGCCTCTATTTCTGTCACTGAAAAAAAAAAACAACATCAGCTCTTACCACAGCCAGAATTTCCCTTGTCTTTATTGTGAGGTACAATAAGCTTTGTTCACTCAAGAACATTTCACATTAAAAATTATTTGGCCCTCTGCCCATACACCTTGTTGTACACAACTGTAACTGATATCAAGCTGCAGCTGATAAGATTTTTAGGTGAATATTTTAGAAAGCTCAGATAAAAGGTATTACCCATTAAAACTATTTTAAACATCAAACATATCTTTTAGAGGTGGCTCAAGAATTATTTGACTTAAGGTGCAAGCCAAACTTTGAAATAAAAGCAAGTGCCCTCAGAATGGGTGTCTGTTACAGAGAGGTGTTTTGCTTCCTTAATTGAGCAAAGCAAGCAAAGTACTAATTTCTTAACAAAGAAACCCACTGGAAAGTCAATAAACGCACATTACAGTGCCTTAATTCCTCACCATTTCCCCTTATTTCAAAATTCACAGTGACTCAGCACATTCACATGGTTTAAACAAGTAATTGTTGGCAAATCTCCTTTCATTGAAGAAAAGCAGGTCTGGAATAGGCTGACTACACATCAGTGCAACCTAGTCCTTAAATATTGCAGTAAAACTCTTTATGAAAACAAGTGTAAGGCTCTAGAACAGTGGTCTTCAAAGCAGGGAGGGAAGGGGGTGTATTCCATGCCTAGTTGCATAGTTACTGACTTTATTTGTTAACACAATTAACAAAAATGTGGTGCAACATTGAATTGATTTTCAGTTTTGCACTGGAGCCACATTTAAAGCAGCACTTACCAGTTTAGGTGATGCTCTTCTGTAAAGGCACTGGCAGTCAGCACAATGTAATGTCTAGAAGAAGAAAGGCAAATGAGTACACTAGCTCAAGATTTTATCCTACATTCTAAACATCAGATAATTTTTCTTCTTGGTAGGAAAAATGCTGTGAGTGGCATAAGACAGCTTCTCTTATCTTCCCTAGGCTTATATGTACCAAAATTTATATGATTACTTCCAGTTTCTTTAAAAAGCCCTAAACTGAAACACATCAATCCAATTTTCTATTTAGAACCCAAGCTAAAACTCATTATTCTAACCACTAAGTAAATAACTTCAAGTTCAGACAACAGATTTCATACATACTTGTACTTCTGAAAGAAGTTCAGTGGTTCAAAGAGCTTTGACCAGTCTGATTTTCCTTTGAGAATCTCATCTGTAACTTCAAGACCTACAAATATGGTTGAAAATCTTATCACTATTTTTTAAAAATCTCTCTTCAAAAATCTTTAAACAATCTTATGACTATTTTTAAAGATCGCCATGACAAAGTTTAAAAGATTGTAACAGTAACTGACAGAAGAAAAAAAAGCAGGAATTCCACTGACAAAATGCAGATCCCACAACAGCTGATTGGAAAAGTGGTGCCTTATTGCCCGCAATGGGCATTACTTCCCAGAGAAATCTTAAACCTACAACACCTCACTGAACAAAACTAATTCAGATGACACGGTTTCCTGGAGCCAGAAGGGGACTTTGATAGGCACAGAATGTACTTTACCACGCTGGAACTCCTCCACCATGACTGCTCGTGTTGACACGGACACGTTGTAGGTGGAGTTCTGCTGTGGATAGGCCGGGGTGATGATGGGCATCACGTGGTACCGGTCTGAGGGGTTCACCTGCGAGGTTACAACAGCTCTGCTCAGCACCAGCCGAGGGCAGAACAAACTTTTAATGCAACTCTGATTGCAATGGCTACCTACCCTGGGGTCCCAGACTGGTAAATTAAGGAAGCTCTCTTCAAGTCGTTTCAGCAATACTGGCTTTGGCCAATCCCTATAGAAGAAAAAAAAAAAAAAAAAAAAACAGTGAAGTGTCCATTTTAAGCTCTGCAGTTCGAGGCTGCATGGAATGCTGTCAATGTACATCTTGATATAAATAACTACAAGTGTTACTTCTTGATGCAAATTAAAATAAACAGCTTTTACCATTTTGAAAAAATCAAGAAGAACTTGTTAACGAGAGTAGAGGCCAAAGCATTTGGGTAGAGTTGACATATTCTTGCTACCAGCATGGCCCAGGAGACTCCACCAAGAAATCCCATGATGTTGGAATAAACACCACGTCCTGGAATGGATACCACACAGTTAGTCTGTGGTCTTTCAAATTTGCAGCACCAGCTGCACAATCTATAGAATACTTAATACATTTCAGCCTCCATGTTATTTATCTTTGCAATGCAGCAAGGCCAAATTGCTGGTCCTTACAAGTGATGAGAAAAAGAATCATTACCACACCACATCCCAAAGTATTGCTACTGTGAAACTTGCTTGTGCTGCTACACCTACTGCTTCACTTCAATTCCCCTGAAGAGAAAGTACTAGAAGAATGGCAGAACCTTTCTCTAGCTATTTGGGCAAATGGGACTTTCTTATTCCTTCTACACTTAATTGAGAATTTTTATCATTTGTAGTCAGGTTCCTGATAAGCAACGCAGTAGTGTCTCATAAGCACTTCCCTCTTCTCTGAACTCCCTCTCCACTAAAAAAAACACATGGAATTTACCACATGGACAGACCATGAACCTAAACTGAAAGGATTTCAACGTAACAACTGCCATTTACATAGCAATCCAAAGCTGAGGTACATCCAACAGTGAGCATGAAAGGTTCAAAGGCCACAACCCACGCTGGCACTCACGTTTTGCCCACAGTTTAACTGCACGGAGCGTGAGGCGGAAGTTCTCCAGGTTGGGCACCAGGCGCAGTATTTCATCTGTGACCCTGCTGCCTGCGGGACAAAAGGGGAAGCACAGGAGTTCCCAGCAACAGGCACAACTCAGGTGTTCCTACACAGGATCAACAGCTTATGGTTCAAGTCTAGGAGAACAGGTCTGGAGTACTTGCTTTGTATTAAATTGTGGATTGCACATAACCTTCAGCATCACTTTAGGTAACCCGTGCCCTCAGCAGCTTTGTTTAGACTACAACTAACAAATTTTAAATAAAGCCTCCTAACAGGATGTTTTGGGCATAAACTACAACCCAGGAAGCTCCACCTCAGCATGAAGAACTTTACATCACAGGGTGGCAGAGCACTGGAATGGGTTGCCATGGGAGGCTGTGAAATGTCCCTGTCTGGAGGGATTCAAAACTCACCTGGACACATTCCTGGGTCAGCTGCTCCAGGTGACTGTGCCTTAGCTGGGGGGTTGGACTGGATGATCTCCAGAGGTCCCTTCCAACCCTAAATACTCTGTGATTCCAGAAGCTAAGTTTCTTTTGACAGCCAGCAACCATTAAACCAATTGGTGCTAAAGATTGAGCAAGTCAGACTACAGGTATTTTAACTACTTTTTTTTTTTAATGAACAACCTTGTTTATCCTTCATACATTCTTATCAAGTGCCCTACTTAGTCATCTGAATTTCTGGGGCAAGCTGGAGCACCTGCTCACAAACCAATCAAACAAACATGAGACAAGTCTATGTAAACACACAACTCCTTGAAATATCTAAATTTAGGCTCACTGGTCACCTCCTCAGAACTCAAGTACACTGGAGATCAGTTTCTGCATCTTGTACAGAAAATGGGCTGTGCAATGTGCATTCTGTGCCAACTTAAATGTCTCTACAAAGGTGTGCAGGACATGCTCACCATTCAGGCTCCGGATGCATCTTATATCCAGGCTCTTGAGGCACGAGTCATCCCTGAGATCGAGATCGTCAGAAACCGTTGGCAAAGAGAGCTTTGCAAACACGAGGTCAATCTTCAAGAGAAAAAGGGTCAAACATGACTTAGAATGCAGCACTTTGCAAACCAGTGAGGGACATTCACGTGGTCACATGGTTAACGTTTGTATTTAGAATTAGTGGACTACAGATAAATATTTATTGGCCAGAAAACAAGAAAACTGCTCTAAGTTCTCTATTTGTTTACAAAACCACCTCTTTTTTTAAGCTCAGGAAAGCAAGGGGTTTTTTTTTGAAAGCTGGAAAGATTACTCTAAACTTAGAAATTTTTAATTAACCATAAAATTAAGACAAATTAAAATCACTTCAACTATACTTCAACAAATGAGAAAGCATTTTCTTTATGCTGTAAGGCCTTAAGCATCTGGTTTTTAGTATAACCTGAAGCAAGCAAATTATTCTGTGAATGTCTGTACCAGACAAAGGCCATAAAGAGGTCCTTGAATAAGTGTCTTCATGATAGTAATTACCAAGCAGTAACTTGGTACTTAGGTATTACAGCAAGTGGGTATTTATTCTCTACATGAAATGTATTCCAGATAGGATTCCTGCAGCTGACAAACTGAGGCAGCAGTCCAGTGAGTAGTTTTACTTTTCATTTTCCATGTTGTTTGTCTCACAGAGACTTCATTTTTGATTCGCAGCAGAACGTCAGGAGATTTGTGCAGGGAAGCACAACAGAAACACCCCCTGCAGAACAGGAGCTCTTGTCAGAGCCCAGGGGAGGCAGCAAGGACACTGCCTCTACTCCCACTCTGCACATCCTTGGGAGATAAATGCCACCCAAGCAGGCTACCCTGGTCTGCAGCACAGGTGTAAAAAAAGATGTCACTCATGTTCCCACGCTTGCCAGGGGCTTATTTTCCTAGACGATCCCATTTTACTTTTCTGGGATTGGTTGTGGTCTGGCTGTTTAATTACAGTTCCCTAAATGTGCTGCAATGTACTGATAAAATTCATAAAACAGCAAGATCATAAAACCATGAAAAAGTTATCCTACTCCAAAGCAGGAAAAACAAATCTCACTTAAAGGTGAAAAAAAAACCCAAATAAAAATTAAAATTCTTACCTCAATGCCATCAAATTCAAATTTGATAACAGGTACATATGCATCCTCAATGGCCTGTGAAGGAGAGGATATCTCTAATAAGATATCCTTTTGCTACTTTGAAGTTTTTCCTATACTGTGATGAAATACAGAATTTACACTGAACTACTCAGTACAAAGATTTAGTTCCTTCCAAACACAAAAAATGCTAATAACTCTCAGGCAGGACAGCACTGTTAGGGTACCAGTACTAGATTTTATTAAAAGATCTTATTTAGGCAAGAGATTGAGAGGCTGATCGTGTGGTGTAACAAACAGTGCACAAGCCATCAGTATCAGTGGCTGTGAGCCCTTCCTACATCCAAGGTGAAAACACAGCTTCCAGGGACAGCCTTGCTTTTTGATACAGCTGACTCATTCCCAAAACACAGGGAGGGGAGAGGCACCACAAAAACTCTTTTGTGATGTGCTCGCTGGGGAAAGGAGCCAAGAGCTGGACAGCAACTTTTTCATGCTGCATAAACCAGTATATTGGAGGGTACTCAAAACTGGTTTAACTTTGGCTTGTAAGATATTCATTACCAATGCAAGTCTTTAACATGAATATTCTTACCGTACAATTTACACAATCTATCAAGCAGAGAGTTTACTCACTCTCAGGTTTTTTACTTCCTCTTGATTCTTCAGCTTTTCAAAGAATGACTGAAAAAAATCTGATCTTTCCACGTGACTGGGAGCAACACAAAGGGCATCGATGTCTGAACCTGCAGGGAGATCCCATTTCTCCTGTTACTGCTGGAACTCACTTTCCAACATCAGAGCTATGACCAGGCACTCAAAGTACTACCTTTGGTGTGTACTCCAAGTCTGTAGGAGCCAAATGTAAATATTTTGCCACCAACTTGTTCTGTTATTGAAGGGGGAAGATTCTGTAGGTAGAAGAGAAAGTTTAAGATGCACATTATCCTCTGTGCAAATTTAACTTGTGTGAAAGTTACTTAGAAAAACTGTAACAGCCTGCATAAGCAATGTCTTCTCACTCCCTTACATTTTCGTTTATTAGGTTTTAATTCTGTTTTTCTGAAATAAGTTGAGCTTGCCACTCCAAAACAAGATTATAGGTGATGTAGCAGTACTTCTATTAATTCATACAAATTAAGGCCTATTATTAGACTTCCCTGCAGCAGAGGCACATAAATTAACACAACTAAGAGCCATTCAAAGGGCATGTCTAGAATCATAATTTCAAGCTAGACTGAGTGCTGTAGGCTGTCTGGGGCAAGATTAGTGCCAATTTCAGCATCTTTCTCATCCACAATGCCTTGTTTTGGCTTTGTTAACAGCTACGAGTCAACTGATCAAGCCAATGCAGGAATTTATTCAGTTCCCCAAAGACTGTGAGAACTTGATCATGAAATACCTTTTACAACATATTTCAGTGGCAGTTACTACAGCTCTACTTAATATTTAAGAAGTTAAAAGCTGAACTTCAGCACAGATCCCAGTAGCCTAGTCTTTAAATCAAAAGGCTTCAGCTGTTTTGACAAAAACAAAAAAAATTCTTACCTTGCTTTCAGCAAGCTCTGAAATCCATTCTCTGACAAAGTTATTCAGTTTTCCAAGAACAGTTGTCCTGTGTAAAGAAAACTCATGCTAAGTTTGCTTAAAAAAATAAAATAAAAAAAAAAAACAAACCAAAGAGGTTAACAAATTTTAGTCTTGTTATACCTGTGATAGAGTTCTTCCTGGTCCTCAAACACCCCAAATGGCTTCATTGCCTCAATCAGCTTCTGAGTATGGATGTGGTCTTTGTCACTAGGAGGAGCCAAGCTAATTGGAGAGGTAAGTCCATAGTGCCCTTGAGACAGGTTCTGCTGCCTGGAAGTACTGAGAGAAAATACAGGAATGAGTACATGAAAGAAGAAAATATTATAGGAAAACACCCCTTAGCTTACACTTCACAAATCCATTTCTGCCCTTTCACCCAATGTTGAGAGAAATGAGGGAAAAATCTTGCTTATCATTTTTAGAACACTTGACTTCACTTAGAAGTCACAACTACTTTAAAAAAAAAGCACTTATGGATGTAAGAAACCATGCAAGATGCTGCCACCTTAACACAATTTATTTGCATTGCTCCAGCCCACAGAACAGATCACTGGGAAATGAAAAGGTTTGAAACCCACCAAGGGCAGCCCTACAGACAGCACAAGTTTTGGACATGCCAGTTTCAATTTAAGGATATTCCAAAAGGCTTCCTGCTAGCACCAAACAGAACAATTCAACACCTTTTAATTAAACGTTTTTGTTAGGTTTCTGCGGATTCAGGAAAGGCTTTTTAGTTGATTGTAAAGCATATAGGTCTGTTAAACAGAGTTGATGCAATAAATTCGGTGTATTACCATATAAACCTCTTGCTTTAGAAAGGGGCAAATGGAGAAAGAACACCTTATTGTGCATTACCAGCTGAAACCAGGAAAGGTTCCAGCTGGTAATGCAAAAGGAAAGGAGTGGGACTGGAGGTAAAAATGGTGCTTAATACAACTCTACAGAAACACCAGCACCAAAAGGAGGAGACACCCCCAAAGATCTCATCAGGGTCCAGACACAGACCTTAAGGCTTAATTGTGCCATTATTTAAGCAGGATATCTCCCTCCTTCACATATGTACAGTTTCAAAGATCTGCTGGGTTAGGCAAGACATATTTATACCTGTTTAAGGTACCTGACCCCATGCTGGCTGGAACAATATTAGGAAATGCTCAAAGGCAAGCTTCACCACTTGATTTTTTTTAAAAGACAGGTTACTGCACAGCTCCTTATTTCTCATTGTTGCCTTTACTCCCTCTCTTAAAGAGATTTCCCCCTCTTTAAGTATCCTTATGCAATTACACACAGAGCCTCTAGTCACATAAGGGGTTTTTTTTGCCCCCTTTCCTCTCTCTAAGCCTATTTCTCATACTTTCTTCTCTGTGCTTTCCAAAAAGCTGGGGAGGGAGGTATTAGGACTGTAGTGCTATCAACAGGTGTCCTCAGTCAGAAAAGCTGTTTATTTACAAGCCTAACTAGGCCTTGACCTAATTTACCTTGTTTATAGACATTGACAATTTCCACTTCATAAATAAAAATATTCATAATGAATATTTTCCTTCCCATGATATCATTTTCATAACAAATACAGGAGGAAAGCCTGTACTTAATTGCTGTGCATTACAACTAAATTAAAACACCTACAGCAGCAACTGCTTCCATGTTTTATGCATTGCTTGCATTGTACAACTTGCACTTCATAAAGTTTGCACAGAACAAGGACAGGATTTAGACTACACCAGCATTTAAGATGTTTCCAAGGCACAAAAAGGCACCACCTGCCTTTCATTGCCTCATTCTGCCTACAGATGATATAACTGGAGATTGACGTAAAGCACAGTATCAATTAGATAAACCTAATATTATTAGCATCAAATATGTTTATTTTTAATTAAATATTATTCATATAAAATTCCTCCAGTCAACAATAGATATTTTTCAGTTGCTTACACGTATCACTGATAGTTTGACCTCACAAGTTAAGAGGTGAGGGAAGCAGCACCTGCTAAGTTTCACTGAGTGAAACTGAAGAATTTGTTGCCCCTTTTGGAGTAAGAAATAAATGAAGTCCTACTTTGCTCTCTCAAGCATATAAGCACATAATTAAGGGATCTTATGGATCCTAACACACATGGCACACCACCCATTCACCCACCAGCCTTCTCCTTAAACCAGAATCCTGTTGCACTTTAATATTTTGCCAAACCTTGTTACAACCTGTGCACCACAGCAAAAACCTCCAATGTGTGTCTGTTCTGGTAAACCACACTTTTACACAAAAAGCCATCCTAAACGGATTTATTCCGGGTTTTGCCCCTCATTTATAGCTCCCCAAGCCGCAAGGCGTGTCTCCCCACACACCACGGGTCCGGGCTAAGGTCACACTATGCGGCACAGGCCTTCAGCCATCGCTGCGGGGCTGAGCGACCAGAGCCCGGCTCCTGAGCCACCAAACCAACAGCAGAACCCAGGGAAAACACGGAAGGAGGAAAATCCCCACCACCTGGGACCTTCATCGAAGGGAGCCCAAATCCACCCTTCACCGCTGCCGCCCCAGCTCATGCTGCGCGGAGCCCGCGGGCGGCTGTGCCGGCTCAGCGCTCCCCGTGCCCGTCCCCGAGGCTCGGGCAGCCACTGCTCGGCTCTCCTCCGCAGGGCTCCGCAGGACGCGCAGCCCCAGAGCAAGGCGCAGCCCCGTTACCGCCGTTCCTCGCCGGCCATTGCCGTTGCTTGGCGACGGCGTCGCCGCCACACGCGGTGAGACCCGGGCGAGGCAGCCCCGCCACCCGCACTCCACCATTTATTTCAACCGGGAATTCCTCCCCTGGTGGGCGAGGGCAGCTCCGGCCCCCCCCCGCGGCCCGCCGGGGCCCCTGGCGGGGCGGCTCCGGCGGGTGTTCCCCCCCCGGCCCGGCGCTGTCCCCTCAGGGCAGGGCGGGAAGGCGCCGCCGCCTCACCCGCGCGTCTCCTTCATGGCGCGCGCGCACAGCCCGCGCCGCCGCCCGCGCTTCCCGCCCTTCTGCACCGCCGCCCCCTTCCCGGCGGCCCCCGCGCCGCCCGCCCGCCCGGCGCCCCCTGGCGGCTGCCGCGGGGTGCGTCCCCTCACGGCGGCCCCGCCGTCCCTCCGGGCTGTAGCCGGGGTCCGTCAGCGCTTCTGTGGGACGGTGTTCCTTCCCCGTGCCCATGGTCCTTCCCCGAGGAGGATATTCCTTCTCCGGGGAGGATATTCCTTCCCCAAGGAGGATATTCCTGCCTCGTGGCGTGACAGACCCGCAGAGCCGGGCTGGTCCCTGGCATGAGGCAGCCCCGCATCTCACCCTCCCTCCCACAGGACTCTCCCGCTCCTGACATCCCCTTCCAGAAAGGAGGGGTAAAAAAAGAACGGGAATCGCTCTCGAATTAGGCTCCTGACAGCCTCCTGACTCCCCTTCCAGAGAGGCCGGGTGAAAAAACCCGCAGGAATCGCTCTTGTATGAGTTTATTCTCATCCAGTAAGTGCAAGCATCCCCTGACTGCAGCTGGTATCGGTGGGATTTAACACACATTGCCAATGTCAGTGAAGAGTGCCCGCCACAATGTCATTACCATACATAATTATCACAGAAACATGGAGTGGTTTGGGTTGGAAAGCACCTTGAAGATCATCCATTTCCAACTCCAGGGACACTTCCCTTTATCCCAGGGTGCTCCAAGCCTCAATGTCCATCCTGGCCTTGGGTGCTTCCAGGGATCCAGAGGCAGCCATGCCACCCTCGCAGGGAAGATGTTTTTCCCTAATATTTAATCAAAACCCACCGTCTTTCAGCCAGAACCCATTCCCCCTTCTGTCACTACAAACATTTGTAAACAGCCTTGCCTCATCTTTCCTTGAAGTCCCATTCAGGCCACAATTATCACAATTTTGGGCCAACGCAGTGTGTTACAAACTGAGCATTAAATCAGCCAAACTACCCCGAGAATATGGCATTTAGATGACAATTCCCCACTCACATTCAAGCCTGCAAAAAGTAAAAAAATCAAAAGCATAATGTTTCTGTAAAGTTGAATAGATCTTTGGAAAAACTTTTGCTTCCTGCTGCTCTGATGTCTTGACACGTCACAGCCTTTTTCTGAGATTAGCAAATGATTTCTGTACTTTTCTGAGTTGTCTTTAACATCTTTATTGAGGCAAAATACATATTATCTTTCAAGATGCTTTGAAGAAACGCAAACTTAACTTTTGTCCTGAAATTTTAATAAATTAACAAAACAAAAGTACCTTTAGCAGGATTATGTTACATACCTTACTCAAATAACTTACTGGGGGGTTGAAAATTATTTTATCTACTGAATGTTTTCATGGTGGTGTTTGTGCTAAAATTTCAGTCTGATAAAATTGATGCTTCTGCAAAGAGTTATAGTGGTAAAGAAAAAATCAAGAAAATTTATTGAGAGCTTTTGTTGAACCTGTAGCCAAGAACGTTTTATTCTCAGAAATCCATTAGGGTATTCTTTAATATTTTATGGTGCTCACAACAATACTGTGATCCTACAATCAGGAAAACTTGTATGCTGCTTTTTTTTTTCTTTTCTCTCAGGTTCATATCCCTACTTAGTGTGAGGAAAACACCTGCCTTTATTTTTCCTGATTTACAAGGCCAGTTACCCAAGTTTAATTTTTTAAAACCTGAAACCTGTTTCTGCTGCATGCTTTAGTACCTCAATAGGAGCTTTGCCTGCCCACAGATGTGATGGGAGGTTTTTAATGGAGAAGTGATCCTTTCCTTTAAATCACCTGGAACAGTTAGGAAAAAAAATTAGCAGCTCTTCAAGCACAGAAGCTTTTCTTCAGGTACAACTCTAATGTTAAATGTGAAGTGAAGACTAATCCAGCTTAACCATCTTCAATGCTCAGCTAATGTAGAGAAAAGGCAGGAGGTGTTTGAGAAACAGAAAGTGCTAAAGTTAGAGCATGGGTGAGCTCTTAGGGTGATTAGAGCTTGGCTTCACACATAAAATGATTTTTCTGGAAAAGGGATGGTGCTGAGAACAATAATTAAATAGGGTTCTTCTTGTTAGGGAGTTTATAAATTTTAGTTTACTGTGTTATGTGAGGTGACTGGGTTAGCTCTTCTGTGAGTCGTTTGCTTTTGTTTTTTTTTTTTAACAGAAAATAAGAGTCTCCTGTTATCTGCCATTTATTTAGTCTAGCATTAGTTAGTTGCTACTAGTTATTTGATTGTGATTTATTCTGTATATTCTGCCCACGTTACTGCCACAGTTTTATCTGTAGCAGTGATTAACCATGTCATGTTCCAGAGTGTATAGAGTTTGAGGACAGTTAGTTTCAAGGTAGTGCTTTCCTCTGCTGGATGTGTTAACTTTTGTGAAGCACCTAGGTTATAGAAATGGCCAGAAATGAATTAAATATTGTAATTGGGGTTCTTTCTTGGTGGGTGTCTATGTCATCCAGGTAGCATTAGCTTGAGAGTAATGTGAAGTGGGGGGGGGATGTTTGGGTTTGTTTTAGTTTTTAAATTGCTGCTGCATTGTCAAGGAGTCGATATCCTTCCTTCTCTGTAGTAAAAATGAGGTGATATCTGAGTACTTTCAATCTGTCAGAGGCTATTCCTGAATTATGGAGAGGTGCTTTGTAAACACCTAGGCTATGCATTTGCACGTGTCAGAGTCTGTGTATGTGATTTTAATCTATTCTGTGGAGTTAATGATGTTAGTGTGATGTGGTTTATAAAGCACTTGTGGGAGACTGCGTGTTTGATAGACTTGTGAAGTTTGACAGCCTCCTTATTCCTGGATAAAAGAAGTTGTCTGTGTATTCCTTATAATCTTCCTGCTGTTGTTTCTTACCCCTTTTCCACTTGGGTCTGTTCAGTTGCCACCCTGTGTTCCATAGGGAATTTTGCTTGTAAATGCCTGTCCCTTTTCAGTGGGAAGTGACAACTTTGTCCATTTTTCCCTCTTTAAAAACTGTTTTTCTCCTCTATCCCAAGTGAGCTAATTGCCCATTACTATTTTATTTGATAAAGTGCTTTGTGATTATCACATTTAAATGCCATAAAATTTTAATGATGAAAGATGAATGAGCCTAAACAGATTTTTTTAAAGGCAGCTCAGAAGAAATTTGGGGTTTATGCATGAAAAGTTATGTACCAGCTACTGCACCTGACTCTCTGCTTCAACATGTGAAATATGCCTAAGAGGGAGACTGCTGCAGTGAAAATATTTGTGTGGTATTAAAGTATTATCCACATCACAGAAATTTATCAGAAAAAAAATAGTTTATTCAAACTTTGTGTTTGTGCAGAGGATCTTATCTCTGTAATGCGCTATATTTCACTAGAGAGATTTTTGTCAGCAATAATTTGTATATATACATTTAGGCTCTGATGAATATCAGCTAAAATATGAAATTCAATTCTAGAAAGCTGCATTTTGTAATAAATGTTCCCAGGATTCATCAATCTATCACATGGAAGATCTACGTTGAGAGATAACACTGGAACAGCAGAAGATGGGGTTACTGAAGACAGATCTTGGATGGATTTAAATAAGTGGTGGCTGAAGGGTTTGAGCACTTTGTTGTGGATTTGGTTTTTTTTCTTTATTTTTCAATTTCATCAGTTTACCAAGGGGCTGTAATTCTGTAGCCTTGTAACCTTACAAGCTGCTGAGAACCGTAAATGCATAAAATATTATATTTTAAGCCAGCTGAAGCACCAGGCTTGCCTTGGAGGGCATCCCTTTAGGACTGTTCTGTTCCAGTGCCACTTGTCCTTCCAGGCTGCCTTTCCCCAGTGGTCGTGAGCTCCTCACATGGAGCCATTCCCGGGGATTCTTCCCCTCACTGCAGTCACTTGCTGGGATTTCCACGAGCCCCTGGTGATGAGCCAGCAGAATGGAACCTCTGCTTTGCTTTCCCAGGGAAGTTTTGAACGCTGGTGCCCTTGACTGGAATTCCTGGCGCCCTTCCCCGTCCATCAGGAGCCGAAGGCTCGCTGGACCTGCAGAGGCTGGCGGTGCAGGTGCCATTGGCACCAGGAGGCGGACGGGTCACTGCCCGGTGCGGCTCCCAGTTGAAGCAGAGATGAATGCCGGTGTTAGCCGCTCCTAAAACAGGTTAGTTAATGGGAGCTAACTGTGAGCTCGCTGAAGCAGCACTAATCTCACTCAAGTGTCTGTCTTTGATCAGCTCATTCTCTCTCAGCAGGCCGAAAAATAGCCACAGGACAGGAGTGCTCGGTTTACAATCGCGGTAATTTCGCTTTAGGTTTGTCTTTAGCTGCTGGAGATTAATGAATCAAAAGGGTGTTTAAATTTACAGCCAGTTCTCTTCTAATCACTTGGCAGTATCATTTCTGGCTGTTTTCTGCTTTGATTACCTGAGCCAGTCATCCAAAGGATGCTGCTGTTCTGCCATCTGATAGTGGGGTACAGCTTTAAATGTTTGGGAACTGGGAAATGATAGCAGAGGGTGTTCAGGATTTTTGGCTTTTCCAGCGGTTTCCTGAGCTGTGTATTTTTACAACCAAGTCCAAATCCACCATCTCACTTTCTTCTTCACTCATATTTGCCCATGAAACAGTAATTTTTTATTCCAGCAGCATGCATCAGTTGTGGGGACTGTGTGTTTGGAATACCCATTTATGGGGAAGTGTGGATGGGACTTGTGATGCCTAAGGATGAGCAAAAGATCTGCTTAACAAGGTCTAGGGCTGATAGCATTTGGCATAGGGAATTGTAGGTTTCTTCAGTTTCTTGGGGTTTCATTCTTAGGGGAAACCTTGTGTGGTGAAGTGTTTGCATGTCCCATAGAGAACCTGGCTATTGTGGTTCTGTAAAGATTTGATTTGAGCTCTGGTACCCTCCAAAGCTATTATGTGCATAAAGTTCCTTGCCCTTTCAGTCTTCCTTTAATGTGCTTTCCTTTGGGGAGGAAAATTGAGTGAAAAGTGCACTTGTAATTTCAGATTACCCCTTTATAACAAGAACAGTGATCTCTGCTAGATGTACCTGAAGAAGAAAAAAAATCTTATGTGGTGGTATAGGTTCAGAAAATCTCCTGGGTCAGAAATAGTTGCCAGGAAGGTATTGCCCAGATTTAACAGGATATGGCTCTTGTAGCTTTGCCTTCAGCAAACTGCCTTCATTTTGCAGGTAATATTTATTTTACAGGGGTACTGAAGAGGTGTAACTTGTTATTGTTGAAAAAGTATTTTCTCTGACCTGAACAGAAGTTTCTACAGATGAATATCTTTATGAAAAGCTTTACATGGAGAGCAGACAAGCGTAATTTTTAATTTTCTTGATCTAGGAAGAGAACAAACCTGTTTAATCTTTGCATTTTTCTTTACTCCTCTGGTGGGGACACAAGCCCTTGGACAGCTGCTGGTGTGTGACACTGGTGGTGTTCCAGTTCCATTAGAGTGTGAACGTGGCTGTGAGCCTGTTTTTGAGCATTAAAGCCTGGTGCTAATACCCCTGATACACCATCCCTTATCATGTTGAGGAGTCTTCTTTGTCATGAATTCATTAGTTTCATGCAGAGATCGTATATAATTCTGATTGCTGCTTGCAGGGAAACTTTAAAGAGGGGAATGGAGATTGATAATTACAGTAACACCTCAATTGTATGTGCGAGTGGGGAGAAATTTTCATATCCGTTAACCTTGCAGTAAAACTCTGTTGAAGGGTTTTTTCCCCTCACCTTTTTATATCTGATGGTGTTCTGTTCATGCAGAAACAGGAAAAGAAGGCATAAGTAGGGCTCAGCTTCTTCTAGAGGATTTTGTCATTTTGGCATCCAGTCTGGTGCATTGTTCACAAGCTTTCTTTGTTGTAGTTGATGAAGTAAACCATAGATAATTGATAATAGTTTCTTTTTGAACAGTTGTTTAGTCAGGGAATTTATGTGCAAGCTAAGCATGGAAGTGGATGCTTTCTTATAAGCCTTTAAATAAAAGTTACCTGAAAAAGAAAAGGAGATGAAGCAGAGGAGAGTGACAAGTAATGGGCTTAAAAAATTAGGAAAAAGCAGGAGGAACATTATGGAGCAAAGTTACTGCAATTATGTAGTTTAGGTGAATATCCTTTAGGATTTCTTGCCTATCTGTGTGTGTGCAAGTGGATATGCATATTCAGTTACTTCTGCCTTGATGACTGGCAAACAGACATAGAAGAAAATCAATACTGCATACAAATATGCAAGTATTTCCTGATAAGTTCAAATTTAAAATAAAAATTAACAGTTTTTTTAAAATTAAAATTTTTAATTTTTTAATGTATTATGTATTGTCTTAGTTGAGTGAGAGAATAGAAAGCAAGAGGCAAGGAAGTGAACAGTGGATTAGATGTGCCTGATGTTCATGAGGGCTGCTTTTAAATGAGGCAGTCCAAGCTCTGCCTCAGGAATATAACAGTGCTGGGATGGGCGTTCCTGTGTGTGGGTGAAATGCTGAAATGTTGTTGAGCTCCTGAATGAAGGGTTCATTGTTGGGTGCATTGCCTCTACTGAAATACAAAGGGTTCCTACTTGGGATAAATAAAAATTACTCCTGGTTTTGGTTTTCTTTATGCTGTACGAAAGGAAGAAAATGGCACTCGTACAAATAAGCCCCTGCACTGTCTTTATTATACTTTCATCTGCCTGGTTTCTCCTAAATAATGTATATTTGGTCCTTTTTCTATTAACAAATTTCATTTTAGTCTGAAAGTTTCCCTTTTTTTTTTTTTTTGCTTGCTGTTTGAAGCAGTGGAATAAAGGGGAGGTGTTTACAGGGAAGATTGATGTAAAGACTTCAGATTCACGGGATTATTGTTTTCTGAGATTATTGAAAATTGATTCACTAGAAATTTGTTGCTAGAGAAGTTTTCCACCTTTGAAGCACTCTGTTTTCCCTGAGGAGCCCTTATTTAATTGATGTTAGCCAGGTACAATAACTCCTTTCTGGGATGCCTGAGTTCACTCTTTAAGTAGAAGTCTCTAGGTGTTCTTTGCTATTTTGCACAGGAGTATTTAATTACTCCAGGTATTTAAGAAATAATGCTAACTTGAGCAAGCTTGCTTCTAATTGTGCTCTCAAACTTTGGGACTATTTTACCATAAAGTGAAAACAGGGACAAGTGTGATCTTGGAGTCACACCTTAATCTTTGTAACGTGCTGGTTGTTTGCAGAGGTGCTACAGGAAAGTAAAGCTAAGAATTCATTACATAGCTAAAACTGAGACACATCTTAATAAATAAAATCGTTTTGGTCACATCAATGTAGCCACAAAAATATTGTGCCACGTTGATTGCTGAAAACTTGGCAGGGGGAAGAAATGTCCCATCACAACTTTAGAAAAGTGGAGGGAACAACAGGTTTCATGTGTTTGTGAATTTTCCAGGTAGTCCACATCTGTGCAAGCATCTTTTTTGTCAAGCTGCTGGTTCCTTCCCCAACAGATGACCAGCAGGTTCTTAATATTTCTGTGTGCTGTTGTGTAATGCATGTGGATAAAGGCACAGGGTATGCTCTGTGCCTGAATAAATACAATTGGTTGCAACGTTTCTAGAAAGCAGTGAGCTGCTGTTAAAGCTGCACTTTTTGGAATCGTCATCTTAAGTGGAAACTTAAGGCTTCTGCAGGGGTTTTTGTTTAGTGTATGACCCTTCTGCATGTTTCATAGTGTGTGAAGTGGACTCTGCTGTGAGTGAGGAGCATGATAAGGGCAGGGCTGAGCTCTGAAGCTCAGAGTGCCTGGCAATGAAATCACCGCGATCTTGCTGTGTGAGAATCGTCCTCATGAGTGCAACTGTGTCTGTGAGTTGTCTGGTTTTGCTTTAGGATTTCCTTCAATGCCCACAAATTCCTGAGGCAAAAATCAGGAAGTAAAATTAGTTTTTTGAGGCATAAATAAAGCGTTGAGGCGTTCGGGTGTTTATGGTACGTGCTCTCCACCCCTGGTTAGTCATGGCTGTGGAAGGAGCTACTTGCCAAATACTCGATTCGTAACTATGCTGTGTAAATCTTGTTATCTTGGAATGGTGTGAGGCAGAACCTGAATTCTGGGTGAAGGGCTCTGCTTAGGGCTGGGTCTAAAGCAGTAACAGACACAGATCTGGGACTGTTACCCTGCAGCTCAGCATCTTGATGGTTGTTTTTACTCATGTAGAAATGTGTGTTTTTCACTAAGCAGGAGACCTGCATAGACTGCCCTGTCTCTTTCCTTGGACTGTAACTTTATAAATTGATTTTTTTTTTCTTTAAACTACATGTGGATTCATTTCATTTATCCTTTCATGTGCCCCATCAATGAAGCACGTAGGAAGATAAAAGTATTAATTACCTTCAACTACTAAGACTGAGAATAAATAGGTTTTAATATTGCTAGTTTCATACTGTACTATAATTAACAGCATCCAAGAGTGCAGAACTTGAAACAGATTAGAAAAGAAACCTCAGTGCTGTTCAGCTTTTACCTTCAGCCCTGCAGCTTTCCAAAAAGTATACAGTGGATTTTCAGTCTAGTGGATATTTCTTAGCTGGCAACAGATAAAAGCCTTCAGTTTCCTGGGAGAGAACCAGAGCGTAGCAAAAGCTGGTTGCATAGCCACTAGTGGAATCCCTTTAATACTGGCTAGGTGATCTTGAGAATTTTTAAAATAACAGTAAGGAGAATCTCATTTCAGTGAGGCAGAGTTCATTCTTGATAAAGGGCTTTCCAGAAACTAGTTCTTTGTAACTATAGAAACACCTAAATTTTCTAATCTTTGATGGAGAATGAGAAGAGACCTTGCTGAGTTCTCAGTAAATCCCAGAGCTGATAGTGAATGCTTAACACATTGAATGTAGTAGGAAAGAGGCTCTTTGGAACTTGCTTCCAGTAAAACATTCTCTAAATCAGAGTAATATCCTTATGAGGCTGCTTAATAATGAAAAAGGTGGTCAGAGGAGTGTAGTGGTGAATGTCCTTGGAGCTGAGAGGAAAAGGCTGAAGCAATGTAAAATAATTTTCTGAATCTTCCAGAGAATTATTCTCTCTGCCCACAGCCCTGTTTTATAAAATTGAAATAAAACCCAACCGTATTTCTTTTCCACTTGAAGAAAACAAAACCTTTGGTAACACTTAACAGCAGTGGAAACAATACTTACTGCTATGGAGACAACTAAAAAAATCTGTATAATACAGGAAGATTAAAAGCTACTGTAAATCTGTAACTTTAAAGGTAAGTGTCACGTCACTAAGAAAGTGAGCATCCTACTTAGAGTTGAACAGAATTTGATATGGAGCCAAATTCAGGTGGAAGGAGTACATCCTTGAACCTGAACTACCAGAATCCTTCCAATTCTGCTGGAAAACTTGTTGCTGTGCTTTTAGCTGTGTCAAATGGCAAGGAAAAGCAACAGATGGAGAAATGAGAAAGACTTCCTTGATGGTGCTTTTGTTGTAAGGGGATCTTTATTTTAGAACACCCCCTCCTGCAGGTAAAATGCTTCGGAATGTTTGTGAAGGAATCCAGGGAGCAAAATGGAATTTAAAAACTTTAATATGTGCTGGGTTATATCACACTGAAGCAAATAGAGTGACAAAGCACAAGGTATTCAGAGTGGCTGTTCCTAAATAGTATACTCAATGCCATGCTTTAAAAACAATTTCCTATTTTCATGTTGCTGATTTTGTAGGTCCTTTTACTGAAAAGGGATGGGCTGGAGAAAATCTGCATCCATAACCAAACTTGCATGGTTTAATTGCAGCCACCTCAAGCACTTCTGTGAAAACTGCAATTTTTAAATGGGTAAGGCCCCTGTCATTGGTGAATGGCACTGATCCAATGCCAAACTCAGCTTGTAAGCAAGATTGCTTGAGAATGGTGATTCCTCTCTCCACTACTTCACCAAAGAGAGAATGTAACATGAGTATAGTTTCTTAAAATTTCTCAAGGAGCTGCAGGGGTAGTTAGACACACAAGGATTCTTTTATTTAAGATGATTTATCTTTAATAGGAGATGTAGCTAAATATCCATGCAATATGGAAATATTAGAAAATATGGTAGGTGGAGTGTAACAAGCCATAGTGACCCCAGTAAGCAATTTAAACCCAGTAGCTCAGTGCTGTTAGAGGAAACTTAACCAATGGTGTGAAACCTGGAATTTGAAATCAGTCAAATTATTTTTTACTGATGCAGAAAGATTCATTTTTTCACGAGAGAGAGAGAGACTTTTACTTTTCAGGAGTACAGCAGGAGTTTTGATATTCTTGCTTTGACAGCTGTAAGTTAACTTTGTTTCAATTTTTTTTAAACTTCTTATTGGATCAGGCAAAAATTTTTCTCCCAGATTTGCCCTGAGATTTCTCCCCATGTCATTCCATGCTGGTGGCTTAACTCTTGTGCTTTTTCAGCTGAATAAGAGATCTTTGCAGTTGTCAGGACTGTTGTGTATTGTTAATTAAATGCCATAAGAGCATCTGTCTCTGAGAGAAACAGGCTGCAGTTTCAGTCCATGGCTATTGTATGGAGTGAGGATCAAGAAGAGTGTGCTCAGCTCAGTTTTCCAGGATCACACAGGTGTGCAGGGATGCGCTGCCTCTTGCTTGGCCAACAGCAAAACAATCTGATATCACCCAAGACTGCAAACGCAGCACCCTTGAGTCGGTGCTGAGCGTCGATGGGAGGCTGAGGCTGGCGCTGCTCTCTGCAGGTGTCTGTCTGATCTGTCTGTAAGCCTGTCAGTCCCTCAGACAGTCCCTGGGGTCAGGGCACACAGTCTCTGCTGCAGGGCACTGCAGCTCTGCTGCTTCCAGTTCTGCTGCCCGGGATGGGGCCGAAGGAAACCCTAAACTGGGACCTGCCTGGCGCCTCCTACCCCGTTCTTTGTTTCTCTTGGAAATGCCTTGCTTGATACATTGTATGATTTCATTTGTGGACTTTTTCCCTTTTGTTTTTCAGGCTGAAATAACGGTCCTCTGGAAGAGCTGGAAAATACACAAGTAAGTATTTAGTTTTGTGGGTTTTTTTCTTCCTCCTCTGAGTCATCTTTTGGAAGGCCACGTCATTTGCCACTGTCTGCCTAGAGAGCTCAGACTGACTTCCCAACACTGGAATTTAAATTGTTTAAGATCAGGTGGTGAATTTTTCAACATCTTGGAAGAATTTCAACTGATGTTTCAGGTTTCATTGCAGACGAATTTGAAGCAAAACTGCTTTCAAACACTCTTTGCTTTCTGCCAGCATCAGTACAAAAGCCTTGAGATTTTGGGTGGGTATCTAGAGAAATATGTATTTCGTGTTTTTTATTAGAATTTGTATGAATGGAGGCAAAAGAATAGCAGGGTCTATTTTTAATTGACCTTAATATCACAGCTTTGGCCAGCCCCTGCTCAGTTACATGACTGCAGGTGATCTGGATTTGTGCTGCACCTTCAGCAGGGCAAGCGAGCACAGAGCTTGCCCAGATTAACCTGTGCAGAGCTTTCCATCCATCAAAGTGTAAGAGATTTAGCTTTTACAGAGTGTGTAGGTCTCATCTGAAACTTCCTTCTGGCAGGTGTTCTTCTCTCAAAGTGCATTTTGTCTGCCCCACCCACTGTCCCCCAAAAAATATCTTGATGATCTTTATAAAAAATATTCAACGAAGACAACGGATCGTTGTCTGCAGGGAACTGAATACAATACTTGGTGTCCAGAGTGTTGATTTTCCTAGGGAAAAATACAAGCTACTACTCCCTCTCCTGGCCTCATAGGGGAAATATATGGAATTGTCAAAAGGGGGCATTCTTGCTTTTTCAGACAAATGAAAAAAGTCATTAAATAAGTGTATAGTTAGACCTGTCATTTAAGAAGAGTAGAAATTGCTCAAGCTGAAAATCTTTAGCCAAAGCAAATATAACAGATGGAATATTAAATATCAGAAGTGATTTGCAGACTAATTTAATCCCTTATTTGTGGACAGAGGTTTTATCTATTTCACCTAAGGTTTACCCAAAGCTTTTGTTAATTGAGGAAAATGCCCACTGCAGTTACACATGCACTGTCTGTATCCAGAAATACATATCCCTTCCCACTGTCATTTAACTCTCAGAGGATAATTCTCCATATCTGTGTTCTGGCAAGCCTGGAATTGCCAAGTAAGAGTTGAACAAATTGTGTATTCTTCTAAAAATCTCTAGAAAGGGCAAATCCTAATGTATAACCTATCTGGAAGTAGCTCTGGAATCTGAGAAGTTACTGATGCCCTGGGAAGCCCTTGGTCAAGGAAACAAAAGCAAATCCAGGGCTGACTGTGCAAATAGAGAATGGGTTTGGTTTTAAGCTTCTGTGTTCAGAGATTTTATCAAATATATTTACTTCTAAGTTTGCCTGAGCATTTATGGATTAAACCTGTTAATAAACAGGTTCAAACTGGTGCTGATAATTCCTGTTTGTAACCAAATTTTACTCTGCTCTTAGGTATTTCTTGTGGTTTTATTTATTCTAGTGTTATGATCCTTATGATTAGGTAGAGTCTTCATATAAATGGCAATTAATATGCTGTGCCTTTAATATTCTAGATCAACTAGAAGAAAGCAAATATATGACCTGCATTTAAAAAGTCACATCTGAAGATATCTTTTTTTCCCTCTTGCCTAAGGAATAATTTTCTTTGTATTTCAGTTTATTTAGTGAATGCAAATAAAAAATATTTCTGCCTTAAGTTTATAGAATATTTTAGTCACTATATTTTAAAAAGATGCTACTTTTCCACCAAGATTCTGTTTTTCACACCTCAGCATCTAATTTAAATGTAATGGAGTGTTAGGATTGGGATAATGTTTTTCATTCTAAGAGGTAGAATCAGAAAACACCAGCACCACAAGGAGGTCACAAGTATGTATCTGAAGAGAGAGCCATAAAATAGCTCAGTTTTTAAAACAAACAGAAAACTGCAATGATCTTTCTGTGCTACCCTTCACCTCCTGCAGTCATTTGTACTTGAGGGGAGAGGGTGCAAGGCACTGCCAGATACTCCTGGCTCAGGTTTATAAGCAGTCACTGAGCTGCACAGGAGCAGGCAGTGTTTACACTGACAGTTTTCTCCTGGCAGTGGAAGAAAAACACTGGCCCCAAGCACCTGATTCTGAGCTCCTCATATCTCTTCTTAGCCAGGGTGGGAGGTTAATTTGGAGTTAAGTGCACCAAATACTCGAGTTTGTTACGCTTAAACTGCTTTAAACTGCTAATGTAGACATCCTCTCACAGGGACCCGGGTATTTGGAAAAGATTAAGTTGAAATGAGCTGGAGGTACAGAACAAAGCTCTGACAGAAAAGCAGTTGTAGGTGTAAGGAAGAAATCCAAGTGTTATCTGCACTCATCAACTCAAAAATAAAACATGAGCAAAGAATTTCCATTAATCCACTCTGCAAATGAAAAGGTTAAAAGGTGAACAGAAAACTGGCAAGGTGATCAATCTGCACCTTAAGTGACTGAATATATGTTTTTTGGGATGGTGCCTGCAAAGAGATCCTTCCCCTATGTGTACTGTGACCAGTTTTAGGATTGCTCTGTGTGTGTAACTCTTCTGTTTCACCCTCTTTTGTACTACTTTGCACCAAGTGCAGCTCCTGAGGGTTGACTACAGCAGGATTTAAAAATGCAGATTGCCATTCTGCTTTGGCTCACATAATGCCCAGGTGTGTGCTTTGGGCATGGTTTTACTCCACTGCAAGTTAGTAGGTCTCCTAAGATAAATGATATGTTATTACTATGATTTTTTATTAGCAATCTATTATTAGTGTCCTTTTGGAAGACAAAGTGCTGTGGTTTTGTTTATTAGCTTCTTTGTGCAGGTGTGAGGGAGTGCAAGATATGTAGCTATTAAAAACCCTGAAATAACTATAAATGATCTTCACATGCCATGAAGTAGAAATCAGGTGATGGATTACTTGTAGGCTACCCCAAAAATGTGTTTGTGAGAATAAATGATAGTATTCTCAAACAAAAGACTTGCAATCCCAAGTCAGACCTGATTCCAAAATGCAGAAGAGGGAAGGAGCTCACAGTGACTGTAGGGAGATATCAAGTAAAGAAGGCCACAGGCTATGAGGGTAAAGGGCCATACAAACAGCCTGGAATAATCACTTGTAGAAGAGCATGGAGTAAGTTCTAAGTCCTGGAGTTCTGCTAGCAATGATAAATTCAAGCAATCAAAGTTATTTTGATTATACTACTACTACACAACGAAATATTTATCTTCTTCAAATTGCTGGGGAAGGGTAATCCAACCAAACAAAACCCCAGCAGAAAACTGGTGATCAGGAGCCTGAAAATGAACTCAAAGTTCTGCTAGTTCACAGCACTAAGAAGGGTGTAACAGCAACGAGGTGTTCCATAAATGCAGGGATTGAAATTCCCGAGAGGAACCAGCTTGGGTGGACATTAAATAAATAATCAAAGGACTTTCTAGTGCTCTGGCTTGACCCACTAAAATGGTTCCATTAGAGGCCAAGCCTGCCCAGCTCATGTTTAAAAAATGGATTTGTGAGAACTTGGTGTTGCACATGACCGCTCACTCTTTAAGTGACTGCAGGATGACAATTGTTCCCCATGTTAACACTGCCCTGGCTGATCCACATGAGGGACACAATTATGATTCCTTTAATAATATTCGTGAGTTCTGTGTCTGTCCTGTTCTAGAAGAGACTGAATGCACACCACTCCAACACTTTCCTATTTTAACTTCAGCCAGTGATGAACTGGTTAAGGCTCTTTTCAGCTTTTAAAAGCTTCCAAAAGAAGCTTCAGATGCCTGGTTCCTATTACCTCCTAATACCTCTTTGGAATACAAGGGCTAACTTTTCTCAGGCATACAACAGACTTCAGTTTAAGTAAGAATCAGCATGAGAGGTTTCAATACTAAATTAGAACTTGATTCTGTACAGAGTTCTAATTTGGCATCAAAAGTATCAAGATTTGCATGTTAATTTGGCTGTGAATTTCCATGTGGGCTGCTGGACATCCTTCATTTGAAACCATTGTGCTGTAGACTTTGATTTAATTTAGAGGGGATGGAAAAAACCAAAATCCTTCAGAGGATAATCCAGGGAGCCCTGAAACCAGTCTGAATTTGTCCTTGCAATGAATGTAGTGCAAAACTTTATGAAGACAACACTTTATTAGGAGAATTGAGAAATTACGTTGATTTGTTTTTCAAACTCCCCCACAGAAACTGCTCAATTGATTTCAGAAGATAAACATAAATGAAAATTTGTGATCAAGTGTCTACTTACAGGTAAGAGCAAAACTTCAGTGGATTCTTGGGAAAATGTGAACCAAGTTCTGGGACTCTTGACTTAGCTTTGTCTTCAAATATTGTATTAAGAAACCAGGCAGAGAGGTGCTTTTGGAGCTAGTGCTGGGTGGGAAGCAAAGAGCAGAATGATAAATAATGTGTTGGTCTCTGGGAGGAGAGGTGTCTTGTTCCTGACACACTGTCAGGAAGATGTTTTGTGGATTTGACTCTGTGTTGAGGAACACACACCAGTTACTGAGTAAGTGGTTTTATGGGGAATCTCACCCACGTTACAATAAACACAGCTCCAAGATAACGTGGCTTTTATGCTTCTACCCTTTTTGGATGATAACTGTGAAAAATTACCTAGGGAAGGTTAGCAAGCTGTACCTGTGGCCATTTTCTCATGACCCCTGAGTGATAAAGTTTGCTATCTTGGATCATGATGTGCTGTCAAATGACAGGTTTGCCTGTCTGGCCAACGAAAAGTAATTGAGGAGTGTTATGGTTTTACAATCCAGGTTTCACCGAATTTGTAGCTTTTTGAGCTGTTAGACCTGAACAAAATAGGTCAATGTTGACAGAATAAGATTGGCTCTCACTTTTCTTCGGATTTTGACTATGGTTTGTGTGCATCTCATACCTGAAAGCTTCATATGGGAAGCATGCAGTTTTCTGGAGATACTGCTGTTGGAATTTTACTTACAGCTCAAGTTAGGATTTTTTGGTGTTATGGTACATTATTGGTTTTTTTCTGTTCTAAAATCTGTATATGGAATCCCAGATCTGCATGAATTTGAACAAGTAATTTGAGAGGCTCCTGTAAGTAGGGAATTGGGAAATCCCTACCAGCTGGAACTACTTAATAGTGGAAGCTTTGCTGACCTGAGGTGAGCTGTCCACAAGCCATTTATTTTTGTAGGTATAGGGCCAAGATATGGAGCAGCAAATTTGCTTCTCTTGCTCTATTTCTCACACCCTCCCCTTCAGTAGGGGTTTTATCTGTTGCACCCATGTTGTGTCTTGATGTATTAGTAGCTGGAAAAACAAAACAAAACCCCCCAACCAGATGTGTTTTGTGTGGTGATTGGTTTTTTTTTTTAATATTCTTGAGACAGAAGTATCTGTGTAAACAGATCCTTATGGCTGAGATTTTCTGTAGCTGTTCAATACCTGCTGACTCTGTGACTATTTTTAGCCACCACATACATTAAACATTACTATTTTTAGGCAGCTTCCTCAAGTACTTTCATCTGCATGAAATGTATTGTCTTGCCTCTTGGAGTTTGTCTAAGTCAAATAATAAAAAAGCAAAGTATAAAATGATGCTTTACAACATTACAGTGATGCTTTACATCCATTACACTTTTCCAGGTAAGTTATGTCCAGAAATAGGAAACATTAAAGAAAAAAAGGTTGTTTTGGCTACAAATGACTTTTTAACTCTTTTAGGGAAAGAGACTTCATGTGGGTATCATTTTGGTTTTGGTGTCACTGTTGTGATGGTCCTGTTTCAGGGACACAACTTGGTAAATAGACTTCACTGTAACCTCAGAAGAAGAAAATCCCTGGAAATCCTGAACTTCCATATACTGGGGAAAACAGATCTGTATTTGTGCTGCAGTAAGAAGATAGTTCATGATCCAGATAGGAAGGGTGGAAAAAAGCTTTTCTTTGAGGTGTTGGATGAACTGAAGGACCCCAGGATGAAAATGTTTTCAGGTTGCATGTAGTGCAAAGGTGGTGGCACAGCTGAGATGAGACTGGTGCTCAGTATGCATAAAACAGTAGAAAAGGTGTAAAATGAGCTGGAAAAATTAAAAATGATGGAACCAGTGTGGTGACCAAATGCTCTTCCTTTGCATGGAGTGCCTGAACTCCTTGCTATGGACTCTCTGTACATTTGCTAAAGGTAAATGGAGCAATTAGGATAGCACAGGAATTATGAACCAAAATTCCAAAGTAAACAAAGTGCTTAAATACACTCAGGAAAGGAAAATACTCTTATATTAGCACTGGTCTTCAGCTGACCACATACTAGATTGAAGCAGCTTTGTAAAGGAAAACACTTGTGGGAGAAAAGTATGTAATCAACAAAGTTTAAGCTTATACCTTGTGATTTAATATTTTTGTGTGAAATAAATGAAAACATTTTGAAAAAATGTTTTTCTACGTTAGGGAAATATTTTTTTTCCTACTTAGCTTTGATATTAAGAAATGGTTTTTACAGGAGACTAAGGTAGAATGTTTCCAGCCTGCAGTTATCATGGATTTTCTTAAATTAAAAAAAACTCACAACCAAACAACAAAAAAATCCCAACTTGAAGCAACTCTGAGGGATTTGCTAGCTTATTATTTTGCCCTGAGGCAGGATCAATTTTACCTGTTATTCAAGACAGAAATTGGTCTGGCTTCACTTTAAGACCATTATGATAAAGAGTGAGTCTTCCTGCTTTCCTCTGTTCATGTTTGATTATCTTTACCTGGTATTTTGCCTTATCTGTGTACAATAAGTAGTCAGGTTTTGCAGCAGCCTTTTGCACAGTGGAAGGCTGTTACAGTGTCCCCTCAAATGGGCTTTGTTACACAAAACAAATTCCCTAAGGGCAGTCAAATTTAGCACAAATAGAAAAATATAATGTAGGAAAGACAAGGATGATACTCAAAGCCAAACTCAAATGCCAAGTGCAGAAACACTCACCCTGTTTGCTCCTCAAATCTTTGCTGCTTCATGCAAGAGTTTTTCCTTCTAAATACCTCCTTGAAGGACAGAAATTGTTTTGGGCTTTGCAATTCTGCCTCTGTTAAAGGGTTCAGTTTCTCCACAATGTGGGGAGTTTTTCCCAGTTTGTAGCAAGTGGCTCTTTGCTGGGGTCTGCACTGGACAGGGCAGAGTCCTTGGTGCATTCCACTTCCACCTTGTGGAGGGGAAGGATTAGAGAAGTTGTTTCATGAGCTGCTCTGTCAAATAGCCTGAGAGACACCTTGCCTCCCATAAGACTTCCACATCTGAATCTCATCTATCAAAGGAAAGTCTGATATTTTCTAGGATGCCACAATTTGTGGAAATGAATGAGCTTAATTAAGCTCATGGGAAGCTCTCACAAATGGCTAGAGATAAATATCAAATGGGGTCAATACACTGTCATGAGACTTTTGGCTTGTTACTGGATGTTCCCATCCCTTTGGGATGGCCTGGAGGGCAAGGACTTCTGAGGAGATTGGGGTCGGCCATGATTAAAGCTATATTTAGAAACTTTTTTAATTGCATAGACTTCAGGCACATTAGAGCTGGCTGATTTTTTTTTTTTTTTAATGGAACAGTTTTCTGTTAGAAAATGCAGTTTAGTGGAAATGGGAGTGTTCCATGGGACTGTGTCAATCTGATTGTAGCTTTTGACAGAAAGGGGAAATTAACTCAATTTGTCAGTGCTTTAGTAATACGAGTGTGTCATTTGGACAGTGTGTGCCTTATTGAACTATTTGACATGTTTCATGTTGGAACTCAAAGCAGAATTCAAGTAATTGTACTCTTACCAAGATACCACTTTCCATATATGATAACTATTATCTTCTACTCAATAATTTATTGATGGTAAATCATATTAAAGTGGAACATGTGGGTTCCACACAAAACTTCTGAGTGTCACTGCCACAGAATGGTATTTATTATTTTATTCTAATAAAATAAAAATTAGGTTCTAGATTAGATTCTAATAAAAATTTAGAAATGCTGGAATTTCTTGGAAAATAGAAGTTGTCCTCAGCTTGAAGAAGAGTTGGCAGAATAAAAAAAATCAGATCTTGCTATAAATTAACTCTGTTGGTGATAAAGATATTTACCAGTTTTGTGAGTCTGGAATGAAAGTGGTGGCCTCAGATTTTTCTGCAGGAAACATAAAACATTGGAAAGTACTCGCTGAACATAAAGGGTGACCCACACAGTAAAAATCAGAGGTCTGGGAAGAAATACTGTAGGAGCACAGATAATATGAAATAATTTGGAAAGCCAGCCTCAGGGGAGGCCTGGCCTGATGGAGACACAAAGGAATAACCTTAAGAAAAAGCAGTATGAACATTCTGGATGTACCCAAACATTTTTTTTTATGTAGATAAATGCCACCAAGAAATTGCTTTTGAGCAAATCGAACTCTTGTACTTTGCAAGGGACACGACCAGGCAAGCTGTGAGGGGACATGGGGGAAATGTTCATTGGGGTGATGGGATCAGCGCCTGGGTTTCTGTCACAACTTGCTGGCTCCTGCAGTGGGTGGATTGGCAACAAACTCATTTGCACCTTTTTGCTGGGGAGAGGAAGGTGTTTGCTGCCTGTCAGTTTGGAACTCACTTTTTAAAGGGTAGGTGAACTGCTTAAGGCTAAAAACCCAAGGACCAGTTTGTGATTGTAGTGTTAGAAGAGGAAAGTGGGAAAACGTGGCATGAGGGCTGAGGGTTTCTTGCACTAGTCTCTTGTTTTAGTTGTACTTGGCATTTCCCCTTTGGTGTTTTACAACCAGCAAAAGATCTCCTTGCTCGGGCTGTTTCTTGAAAAAAAATTCCACTTCTAGGTTTGATTCTTGGTTGAATTGGATGCCTGCTTTTGAATTTGCACAGGGGGTTATGATTTTGGGCATGTGTAGAGTTGCTTCTAGCAGTTTGGTGTAGGGAGCGGGCTGATGTGATACACCTGGGATGGCTGGCATCACAAAAGGGTCTCAGTGTCTGCACAGGTAAGTGCAAAGATAACCTCGTAGAGTGGATGTTTCTGCCTTCAGCCATTCAGAAAATCAGCTCCAATTTAGTTCCATATTTTGTAAACTTGCTATTGGAAGTGTTATTTTTAGCACCATGGCATATTTTTGTTTCCCTTTCTCAGCAGCTGACTGTGTTGCATTCATGGCTGGAGCACTCCAAGTCAATTGCCAGCACTGACTAATGCCATCAAGCATAGCTTGTGCCTCCAGAATCACACCACAGTTCTCCAGTCTCTAGATGACTCAGAATCATACTCTGGACCCACAAGCTAAAATTCTTAAGTGGTACCATTGATGAAGGAAGGATTTTTTGCATTAGGTGAGCATAGAGGAGGGAATTTTTTTCCTTAGTTTATTTTTCACATTGAAAAAACAGCAAAAAATAATATAATACAACTTAATATATGCTGCTGTGTCCCATCTTGGGGGATGATTGTGTCATTCCATATGCTGTAGCTAAACATAAATGAACTGTTATTAATGATTGCCATAATGTTTTCTAGCAGTTAGCTGGCTGTGATTCTAGGAATTTTTCTCCACTGTGTTTTGAAGGGTTAGGTTATTTAAACTTACTATCAAATAGAATCAGATCAAAGTGAGCTAATTTTTCTTAAACACTAATCATTTTAAGGCTATTGAACTAAATATAGAGTCAGTTCATTAAATCATTAAAACAGCCTGCAATAATGCTCACAAAGTCATTATAGTGCTATTCCCCAGCCAGAGAGGTGGTGTTGCCTTAAGCACAGTTTAATCAAATTAGATGGTGGGTTATGTCCTGGGGTTTCTCCTATTGATATTCATTAAAAATACATGATTTATCACTAATCTCTGTAAGGTATATCCTACTCCTCCAAATGAATTTTGTAAATGTCAGGGGGAAGAAAACAGAATAGTTTATTGTTATAAGAATGTAAGTGTGGTGTGATCACATTTACATTTGTATAATATGTAATTTAGTGATAGATGATAATTTTAATGTGCCTTTAAAATTTCTGTCCTTAGTTAAAAAGTTAACAAAAATGGAAAACCCTCAGGAATAGCCACTTTATATTTTAGTGCTGTATAAGCATATGAATTAACTTTGGAACTAATTATTCTGTAGATCGTCATATAGTTTCTCTTATAGATTGTCTATAAAAGTTCACTGTTTAATTTCATGTACTCCTTTTGGCACCATTTTCCATTTTTTCCTTTTACTTGGAACACTTCAGTGTTGTAGCTCCCCTTTCCTCTTTTCCCTTTTAATTTTGAGGCTTGCCTTGTTTTAAATGTCGAGGAAACATTGATGAGAAGACCACACACAAACATTCCCCTCTGTGCTGTCACCACTGCTCCTTTTAAGTGAAAATTTCTTCATTAATACAATGCTTTTTAATCTTGTAACAGTCTAAAAATGGAGTAGATTGATTATATCACCCAGCACTCAAATATGCAGCTGGTTAGTGCTACTGTGAAGCTCTACCATGTTTCAGACCAGGATCAAACACATTTAATTAGTGCTTATTTGGAATCAGTACAATCTTAATTCCTCAAACTGGAATTTGTCTGAATTATATCAACTCTGAAGTGCCCTGTGAATTTCTATCATTTTTGCATTGCTGTTACTTATGAATCTTTGATACCACTTGGAAGCCCAGCTGAACATCCCCAGTGGTACCTCTTGCTCTGAGAGTTTCTTGGTATTGTGCTGTCACTTCTGTCCAGGGACGAGCCACCTACTGAACTTGGTTATGGCTCCTGCAGTGCTTTCCCTGGGTCAGGGTTCTAAAAGAATAGATTGAAGATTTCTGGGAGAAATGGATCAGGTTCTCAGTGCCCTGAAAATCTTCTGCCTAAGCTGAGAGTTTACCCAACACTGCTTGGCTCATGGCTTTGCTATGTGGACAGTAGGGAACTATTGACTTGATTGTTGGGTATTAATCATGTTACCACAGAATTGCCACTTAATTGAGATGGGCTTGAATTAAAATATAAGTTGTTGTAATTACTGAGGTGATGTAATTACTGAGAAGTTCATGTAGCAACACTTGCAGTAGGAACTTCAGCTGTGGTTTTAAAACCCTGTCCCACTTGAATTTGTCAGCTGTGCCAAAAGCTATTGTCAATTACTCTTAGGTAGATCTGAACAGATTGCTGCTGTCATGGGCTCTGCTGTTGATTTACACTGGCATGTCTGAAAGAGGAGCTTGGTTTTACACCCCTCAGAAACTGAAAAAAATATCCTAGGTGGGTAATTACTCTGCTGGAAACCTGAATACCAGTGGCTTTGGATTTGCTGGGCTGTAGCTAAATGCAATTGTGATTCTAGACCAGTTGAAGCCTCTCTCTTGGTGGTGTTGAAGTTCCCCCTGCCTCCTGTACACTGGCACAGGAGCTTGTCTCATGCTAAGGCAAGCAGGTTAAGGAACCTCAGCCTGCAGAAAAGCTTTCCTATTGGCAGCTGAACTCATCCTAGGATGTCTTATGTGGGACTTGACAAATGCCAGTTCTATGTGCAAGGATGTGGTCAGGGATGTACAGCATGGTGAGGAGAAAGGCAGGCCAGGAGCAATGCTGGGAGGGGCTGGAAATGGCACAGAGCTGAACTCTGAGTTAAAGAACAGTAATGCTTTTGCTCATGATCTTATTTCCAGCCATGTGTGGGGTTTTTGTTTGTCTGGGTTTTTTTCATACTGAAGTTCAGTGAATTTTCTGAAAATCAGAGCTTTTCTTCTACACTTTCTAGCTCTTGTTTTGTGAAGGAAAGCTTGAAAACCTGTCCTAAACATAATGAGGTTCCATTGATTAAGACTTGAAGAGTTCAAATAGAAAAGATACCCTTTTTTCTCCCCTGGCTGCCCATGTCATGGTTTATAACCAGACCCCTGACATTTCTGGAATGTGAGTTGTGGTTGTTGGTTTTTTTCAGTGTGCTGGGCTGGCAAAGTGGAGTAAAGGAAGCAGCCCCAGAGGCAGCTGAGCAGCACAAAAGCCCTGTCTGGGTTCAGGAGCTGCTGGGGCAGGGTCCAGTGTGTGGGGCACTGTCTGCATGCACCCCAGAGAAGCTGTGGTGTAGGTCTGGCAATCAGCCCATGAGCCCTAATCCTGCAAACATACATCACACCCTCCATTTTATACTCATGAGAAGCCCAGCCTAAGTTAAATCCTTTTAAGTTGTGGGTCTAGTGCTATTTAAACATCTGCCTTTCAGTGATTTTTTTATTATTATTATTTTTGTGAGATTACATATAATGTATAGGTAAGTACACATGTATAGGATTTGTTCTATCAATTTTTTTAAAAGGCACTATATGAAACATTAGGTTTTTTTCCTGTGATAAGTCCTCATAATAAAGTGCTGATGAATGACACCATCTACTTTAACTGGTTTTACTTTTGAAACAAAACTTTTCAAAGCAAAGTGTGAGGCACAATAGGGCAGCTGGCTGTTATCCATAGGCTCTTCAGCTCCAAAGCCTTTAAGGTGAGATGTGAACAAGACTGTGCCTTAATTATTGGCAGCAACTAGGTTGGCTTTTCAAAGTAATAAATGGGGGTCCTTACAAAGTCTCTTCTTAAGTAGCTAAATGCATAATCCACCCGGGATATTGTTTTAAAATTCATTTCATCTTTAGTAATTTGATCAGAGAAAGAGTTGTATTGGTCATTTCTCTTGTGTAAGAACTGTGTCGCACCTAGGGGCAAGGAACATTTATTTTCATGATTAATACCTGTGAGTTTCATGGCCTAATGAGAAAGCCCTAGATGTATTTGAAATGAAATTGCCTTTTTTTTTTTTTTGACCCTTTGTTCAATTCATGTAAACACTCTGACGACTGTCCTTCTCCTTGTGGGTCTGAAGATCCTGTAACACCACATAGCATTTGTTTGTATATGTAGTTGCAATGTTAAGGTAAGGGAGTTCCAAAATAAATAATTTTAGGTGGACACCTATATATATTTGTGTAACTTATTACATTTCTCAAAGATGAATAGCCCTGGAATTGTGAAAGTGAAAGCTAATGGAATATTTTGCCCTACTTTCCCCGGTACCCAATCCAACCTCGCAAGATATCTATTGCTGGGTTCTGTGTTGCTATTAAGTCTATCAGTCTCTTCACTGCAACCTCCTCTTTGTTGAAGTCCAGTCCAAAATACATATATGTACCAGAAAAAAACCCTACTTAGTATATTCCTACCTGCACTGTTTCCATCTCATGAAATGGCTTGGCTTGAAAGTATCTTGAAGGGATTTTAAACACCCAGTCTTCCCTCTGCCCCAGTGTAAAAGCAGCATTAGTCCTTGATGGTCTCACTGCAGTGTCATCTTTCCTTTCTCTCATGTCAACTCTTACTGTAACTTGGCTGCATTCAATTGAAGATCCTCAGTGTGAAAGGTGTGTCTTAATTCCCCAAATCCTTTATACCCTTACCGCTTTGCATGAATGCTGCAACATTCACACTTGATTTGCTGGTGTGGTTTTGCACTTGTCTTCCTTTGGTTCTCCTGCTCCTTTAAAAATCATTCACTGAAAGTGCATCTAGCTCTGTAAAGACCAGAAGAAATTAAAGGAATGCCTTGGAGCGGGCTGGGAAAGGAGGACATGGAGCCCTCATGATAGGCAGGAAAATACTGAAAGATAGGCTCACCTGCTGGAGCTACTGGTGTCATTAAATGCTTATCCACAGTGTCCAGAAGCTTCAGTGGGTGGCCAGAACTCCACTGTGTAAGGCAATTAAAATGACTGATGTCTTAATAAAAAAGCAGCATGTAGTTGATATTTTGGCTGTTTGGTGTCGTATTGGCATGATTTAAAAGCTGCATTTTGTTTCTGTCTTGACATCCACCACCACAGAAGTTAACTTCAAAAATAAGAAGTGATTGTGCCAGTTGAGTAGGGGTGCCCTGAGAAAGGCTTGGAGTCACTGGCTGTGGCCCACTCATTGAGTGGTACTTTCACCTCAGATAGTGGCATCTTTGGACTGAGGCTGTTTGGCCAGTGCCATTAGCTCCAAGATGCTGAGCTTTGTTTGACAAAGCCAATGTTACATTAAAACATCATTGAGCTAAATCAATAGCTGTGCTGCTCTGAATGCAGTGCTGGCAGAGACAGTGCCCCTGGTTTTCATTTCAGATGCTGCTGTTAAAATTAATTTCAAGGATTCATCCTTCCCTCTGCAGAAGATAAAGCACATTAAAGACTTTGGTTGTTTATACTTATTGTGTCCCAAAAAAAAAAGGATAGAGCAACTGAGAGAAGCAGAAGCTTTATTTTACCAGAGAAGAGGAAGTAATTCTTGGAGGGTCTCTGAGGACTTTTGCCATTAGGTCAAGACCCAAGATTGGGAGCTCAGGGTGCAGGGTGGAGTTCCCCTCTTGTCTCAGTGTATGAAACCTGCTTCTTGTGGCCTGTCACGTAAGCATGGTCTGTTAGTCACTTTTTCCCCTGAAAACAGTTCCTGCAAATAGAATAAAACATTCTTTCATCTTGGTGCAAAATGTATAAGAATTTAACAAATTTACATGTACTTTAGTTAACAACTTGTGTGGTAGATTTACCATCCACCCCCTAAAACACAGACTGATGTTTCCATTAATTACAGGATGATTACTTTGCAGCAGGATAAATCAGCCCCTGCTGAGCTCCAGGCTGCCACAGCTAGTCTGGTACCTATGCCTGAATTCAATACTTTAAAGCTGACTTCAGTATTTCTTTCACAGGTAGCACCTGTCTGAAGGCTCCTAGACATAACCACAGACACCTCTAATGTCAGTAGAATCCCTGCCTTCTGGGCAAGTCTGAATCACTTCCTTAGTATTTATCAGAGATAAAAAGTAAACATGCTTATGGAGCTTATCGTGTTTCCGTCCTGCTTGTAGCATCACGTGTGTGCACATCTGAATGCACAAACCCATAGCATGAGCTCAACTTGGAAAGCATCTGCTTGCTTGATTGGTAAATCAGATATTTCCCTATGAATTTGATATTGTCCTGACTTTATTCTCCAGGGGATTTTGAAAGAGTGTCCACATGCTGTGAGCCTATTGGCTCATGGTGCTTTGCTCACTAATTTCCACATTGATGTGTGCATATGATACGTATGGTGTGTGTGAACATTTGTGCTGTTTCAGTGAGAAAGATGCAACCATAGTCATGTTACCTAAATAAGAATTTATCTGTTCAAAGCACTACTCAAGAGTGCATGATTTGGCAATGGAAACAATTTCTTAATAAGTGGTGTCTGGTTTTAGTTCTGACTGCTATCGTTTCAGACTAGACAGGTTTTGGCTGTTGCAGATTTTTGTTCCCCTCTCTTTCACCCATTGTTCTTTCTACCACAAGTCTCTCAGTGCCTCCCCAGATGTTTCCCAGTCTGGAATGACTTGCCTGTCATTGCTGTTCAGAACGTGCCAGTTAGGTTTGACCTTTTGATGTGTGGTGGAGCTGAATTCTCTTTTCTTGGTAACTGAAAATGTATTTTCTGAAGCTGCATGGTTTGGGACACTGTATGTACAGAAATGTTGTTGTGGTGGTTATTGTGGTAATGAAAGACCTGTTGAGTTCTCAGCAGTCAAAAGAGTCACTTAGAATAATGAAGACATTTGAATACAAGGCCAGTGGGTTCATTCCTGTTTTACTTCAGGGTCTCTTAGGAGTCTTCTCTATGTTCACAGCTACTTTTCTGTTGCTTGCTCTTCCTCATGTGTCTCATCTTCACTCATCATGACGTTGATATCACTTGACATGTCTGGCCAGCATACAGCATCTGTTATTTTCCACACTCAGGCCACTACCCTGGAAGTGTAGAAAAAAGGATTCCTTCTTTCTAATGATCTGTGCCTCGTTATTTGATTGTCTTATATACGACTTCATACCTGCTCAATTCACATTCTGACTTGCTGTCTTTTTGAGTGACCATCCTGAGAGAAAGATGGATCCAAACACTTCTGGAACTCAGTCTGGGTGGATGCATTTTCTGACATCAGTGCTGTGTAGCTCATTGGGATGGAGCCCACATTCTGCTTCACTGAACACCCCTTTTCATGTGGCAGCACCCTGACGTTGTCCTTGTTCACCAGTTCCTTGTGAAGGCTGTGCTGCATTGAATTACAGTGTCTGTATTGCAGTTTTGCCTCTTGTCATACCAGTAGTTTATCTGTATCTGAAGGGCTCAAATGATGGTGTCAACAAGCCCCAGTAACCTCTGAGCCCAGCTGCATCTTTAGCAGTGGTATCTTCTGAGTTTCTTTTCAGATTCAGCTTGTAGCTCGTGCAATAAAAACAAGGATGGGCTGTGTGTAGGTCTGTAGCTGTTTCCAGCTTCAATGTGTGTAACTTTTCCCCACATTTGTGCTTTCTAGCAAACACCTGAAGATACAGCTGTGCTCTGCCATCCTGTCTCCTGTGCCCATACCCCAGAACAGTTTTGATTCTGAGTCTCAGAAATCCTGCTGGTTGCTTTGCTGAAGACATTAATATTCCTTTGTGGCAGGCTGGTTCCTGCATGGCACTCCTTGGCATCTGCTGGTGCCCACTGTGCTGTGAGGTGACTGTTGTCCTTCCACAATACCCTGTGTCTCTGGCAATGACTATTGGGGCTGCTCTGGCCCACTCAGGTGGTGTTTCTTGACGAGTGTTTTTTCAAAGGCCTTGCACAACTTCTGTGTCTGTGCAGAAGCGCTGTTACCTGGCTCTAGGAAGGAATCAGGTGGGCACAGAGGCCAGGAGGACCCAAAACAATTACCTGCCTTTTCAGTAGCCTCACACTGCTTATCCAGCTTCTGGGTTCTGTGACTTCAGCAGTCATGCCTTCAGCCTTTATTTTATTGCTGCCATAATTTTTCTTTCATGTGAGGGTGCTTGGTGAAACAGATGCTCTACTGGCTAGACTGTTCTACTTTTCAGGTTTAACATGTCTGGGAAGCATCAACTACTTCAGAAACATTTTGGTAATGCCAGACAGATGTCAGTCCTTTGAGCTGGGGCTTTGTGTGTGTGCATGTGTACGGCTGGAGATGTCTTTGAAGATGCTTGTACTCCATTTATACTTGCAAAAACCTGGCTGATTTGCTCCCTAAACTTTTTAGGGACCCAAACTTTGATCTCTACAGGCCCTTACTGTTGACCTTACTTAAACAATGTGGAAGTGGGACTCCAGAGGGGAGGCTGAGGTGTCACCTGAAGTATGGGGGAATGAAGTCTGTGTGTCTGCTCAAACTGAGCAGATGAGGAATGTGAATTTCCTAAGGGAGTACTTGAATCAGTAGGTAGCTGATTACTCCAGGGACTCTCCCTCTCTACTTGTTTCCTTGCTTGAGGACATGGATGTGAATGCTGCATTGCTCTGATGCTGGAGGGAGACTCTTGCTGGATGCTGCTGATTGTGGGAAAGACAGGCAGGATGCTGAAGTGCCACCAATGCCTGTACATTTCATGCCTGCTCATTTCTGGAGCCTTCCCTATTGAGGAGTGCCTCTGTGCCTGTGGAACAGCTTTGTATCCAGGCAGTTCCATGCCTCAGGCTGGGCATTTCAAAATCAGAAGGCTTTGAAGGATCTATAAGAGGATAAACTTCTCCCATGGTGAGTGCAGTTGTGTTCATGACTTCAGGTGAAACAATGGCTTCTGTGCTAGGAGTTTTTCATCCAGGTGTTCTTTTTCCTTAACCTACTTGCAGATTGAATGCTATGGTTGTTGTACTGCTGGGTCATTTCAATGTTACTTTTGTGGTTGCTGTGTTGTTTTCTTCTTTTGTGTAATGCTGTGGAACTTCTTGTAGCTCAGTGCTGTCACTGTTGACCTACAAGCAATTTGGTGTTGCTTTTTTTTTGTGCATTGCTGTTATCCTTGGCTCCTAAACTATTTCAGGCTTTACCAACCACTTGACATTGGCTATTTTGCATCACACTAACATCACATATGTCCAAAAGTTAAAAGCAATTGTTTTAAGAGTATTAGGAAAATTGCAAGGTCTCCAAAGGTAGAAAAAGCCAGAGTCAAAGCTGCTTGGACAACTTAGCTGGAGTTAGTTATGTAAAAGGATGGAAGAACCTGAAGCTTTGAAACCATGCTCTGCTTCCCCACTTCACAAACAAAAGGGAAATCTGATAGTAGGGGTAGAATGGTGTGTGGGCATGCCATGAAAGACTGTTTGAGTGCCCCAAAGGGCCCAACTCAAGGAATTACTGGTAATCTTCATCTTAGGGCTTCTTAATCTTTTAAAGCCTTAAGCTGGCAAACTAGAAGATTTTAAACTCTTGTAGGTTTTGGTGAATAATTCCCTGTGTTGGGGCACAGAAGACAAGCTCTTTAGGTCTGCCCTATGGATATCACTATTTGCATTAATGGAATAATGGAGAGCTGCAGTAAATTGTCTGGAAACAGGGTGGGATGCCCTGCTTGCAAGAGTATTATAGCTATGTTCTAATGGTACAGGTAAGAATTTAAAGGTATTGGAGCCAGTTCTAAAGTCCAGATGCAAAGAGTGTGAATACCCACCACACACAAAGAAAGGGTGCTGACAAGAGTGCAGGATGCAGTGATTGTTCCCTTTGCAAGCAGAGTGATCAGTGTGTGTCAGCAGGCTCTTCCAAAACAGGGCAGTCTTCTGTTCAAGTGTTTGCCTACCAGATTTCTGCTCTCCAACAGGAATACTGAAGAGATCAGCTCTGCGGATTTTAATCAGTGCTTGGGATCTCTTGAGCCAGTGGCTAAAAGATGGAGACAATTGGTTTGCAACTTGAATTCAATTATGTTTCTTTTATGTAGATACAGTGGATTCAGTATGTCATATCAGTATGACAAAAAAGGGAAGTGAATTATCCTGGGCCCTGAAACTATTGTTGGGGAAGGAAAAGATTTGTAGATGTTAGTTAACATACTTTGACAACTATTTGCCAAAGCCATTCATTACATCTGCCTCTGCATTAGAAAGGGCACAATATTTCATTTTCCATTTCCTTTCACAAATAGAAAATTAATTGCTTAGACTTGCAGAAAGTGCAGATATAACTCGTTATGTATTGTTAAGGCTGTCTGTGATAAATTTATCAAGCTTAGACAAAAAGTACTCTGAAATCACAATGGATCTATCTTAATTAATGTTCTTTAAGTGACAGTTACACCTGTTTGGAAATGGGAGGCAAAAGACAAGTTTTCCAGAAGCACAGTAACATAGTGGTCTCTGGTTATAGAGGAAGCTGGCAAACATGAACTATACTTTGATTTGAGCCCTGTTATACCTTTCATGAATCAAATTCAAAGTCCTGTTGTGCAAATGAATTATTCCAGTGTATCTGTAAAAAGAAACAAAACTAAAATAAACTGGGCTGTTATGACCATGCAATAATGGTTATCTTGCTGTTCCTGGTGATGTAATCGAGCAGTTATGTGGGGTGAAGGTGAACCCAATAAAGTCCATCTCTATAATGCAGTTAGGACATATGCTGTTTATGGAGCTCTCCAGCCATAAAACTATCCTACTGTGATCCATTCTTGGTTATAGTGCTGATACAGCTTATCTCTGCTGGTGCCACTGGAGTGGTGCTGGGGAGACTGTCCTGAGTGACAGCAGGAACCAGAGGGTGATCAGAAATGCTGTCACAGTTTACAGAAAGAAGCAGCAAACAGGAGGAGGTTGGGGACACCAGGACATGTCACTGCCATCTGCCAAGCTGTCTTAGCAAAGAAATACCACAAGATGGAAGATAAGGGACAAAATGGGAAGTTTTGTGCTTTTGGCTGAAGGAAGACAGACTTGCTGATGGATGGCTGAGCACTGAGAGGAGTTTTCAATAAGCTGATATTTCACTCTGGTTTCCTCTGGATTGAGGTTACATCCTGGCTAGAGATTCCATGGGGGAAGAGCATGAGCCTGGCAGCCAGGGCCTCACAGGGGTGAAGGGGTAGTGTGGTGAGCACCAGTGTCTTCATTACTGTCTATCCACAGTAAAACACTGGCTGTAAGGCCAGCATTAATACGCATTTTGAAGTTCTACATTTGTTAGATTGTGATTTAGGAGTCATCTTGTTATCTGCAGGTCTGGTTTCACAGATTGGCTCTCTCAGAGCTTTTGTTACAGGTCTCACTTTCAGCTGGTGGGTTAGAAACAGTCTGAAACTTCTGCTTTTCACGGGTGCTTTTCCAACACTATCCTCTGACCTCCATTTCACCCCTTCTGCACTCCTTTCCCCCTGTCTGAATTGCTGGAGTGCTGAGATCAGCTCTTTATTTTTACCCGTACTTTTTCAGTTTGAATTCTAACAACAGAAAATAGAACTAAGTTTAATGCAGTGTCTTTCTATTTTTCTTGTTGCGTTTGCCAAGAGACTCAAATTTAGGAAAAAAATCCAGCCTGCAGAAGTCAGTATCAGCCTATTTCCTTAGTTGCTTCAGTTCTAGAGTTCCTTGAGTTTTTCTGCTCAGCTATGCAGATGTGAAACATTCCTCACTCAGTCTGAGCATGTACAGACCTCTCAGTGGCAGAGCACGATGGAATTTGTGTGATGCACATACCTCATTCCAGTCACAAGTGTCATTAACAGCAAAACCATGTTACAATTTTCACCAAACAAGCCTCAACTCAGACTTCAAAATATAGGTATTTTTGGTTTGTTTTCCTGAAATGGTGTTTGTTTTATTTGGCTTCTGAGATTATCAAAGGTTTAATAATGCAGGGATCTGCCTAAATAAGTGAGTTAAGAGGATTCTGGTGGAGAAGATCTAGTTGTGTTTTTTTTGTTTTGATCTGTAGGTTAATGTGTGCACCTCAAACAATCCTCCAGCCTGCAAGGGCACTGCTGCTGATGCTGGTGGAAGGAGTTTGCAAAGGCATCTCAGTGCACTTGCTGTTTTAGTGATGGACCCATTTCCTCTCTGTTTAGAGCCTTCTTACAGCCCTGTTCTGCAGGAAAGTTCACAGTGGTGCTAAAAGGGCATATTTCCCTTCCTTTCTTCCCCTTCTTTCCTTGCTGCAGCTCCAAATGTACTCTTTGCTATTCACCACTGTCCTGTTTTATCTGTTACAATGCTGTCAGCAGAACAGCTGACGCTGACCTCCTCCTGCCATTGTTATGTTTTAGTGCCAACATCCCAAGGTAGGTGACAGAGTTTTCATTTCTTGGCTCTTATTTGAAATTCTAACTTGGGTAGGTTTCACTGCCTTGGTTAAAACTCTGGGCATGAACTGAAGATTCTCTTTCACAGACAAACAAGGGGAAAAAAGTTCTGACACCATAGAATTGGAATATGCTGTTCAGGCTCACAAAATATACCAAGCAGGAGGAATGGAGCTCCTGGCTTTGAATTTAGCACATCAGTGGTGTGTGGACTTAGATTTAGGATGTCTCAGCCTTTTGATTCTCCTGTACTTTTCAGTGGTGGTCACCACTGCTTTTTTCATCTTATTGATAAAAGACCTTGATGTTTAGTCACGTGTGACTTTTACCTCTGCCAGTGCCATTCCTAGATTGGATTAGAGATTAGGTTTGTCTTCTTTTTCTTCATCCTTCTCCTTCATATATTTGAGTCTACTGACCTCCAGTCTATTTGAGATCAAGCTACTGTGTTCAGCAAAGACAAACCTGTGTCTGATTCTGTAATCTGAAAAGTTGGTCCCTTTCAGCCAATAATTACCCAGAATTTTGGGGGATTTACAGCCCTGTCTATTCTAAGATCTCAACCCATTCCCTGACTGTGGTTTAGAAGACTGTGGAAGGTGAATGGAAAAAAGGGAGATCTGTGAGGGGTTGAATGTTTTCATTTGCTTCCAGAGCTGCTTCCATGCAGGACTTCTAAATCAACTTCCAAAGTCTTTGGCATAAAGCTTTGCTTACATCCAAGAAATAATTTTCTATGTCAGTTGCATTATGATGAATCTGAATACCCATTTCTGGTGTCCAGCTTTGAAAACCTTGATTCTCCTCAAATAATATTTAGAAAACAATATAATGAGTAGTATGTATCTCTGACTTTTGTTGCTTGGACTTGCAGATGAAGAATATGGGTCTGGCTGGTAGGTTGAAGATGCAAGGCTAGGTTTATTTAATATGATTGGTATGTCTCATGCAAGGTGAGCTCACAAGCCATGGGGTTTGGCACAGCACACAAAACATCCAGATAACCTTAAGCAACAGACTGATTTCAATTAGATCCTTGTCAGGGCTACACCAATCAATTTAAGAAGCAACGGCATGTAACTTCTGTGACACAGATTTCACAAAGTGAATAATTCATAATTAATGTTATGAGGACTTTAGGGGGTAGAACAGTGCACAAATAATCTATGGCCTCTTCTCTGTGCATGAAATACTCAATATTTGCATGAACCTCTATTGAACTGGACTGTACCCCACAGAAGTTTACCTTAAACTGAAGAAGATACAAAGAAATTGTATTTGAAGTTGTAATTTAAAAAAAAAAAAAGTGAATGCTAATTACCTACAGCATAAAGTAGGCTGTTAAAGTAAGATTTTGTGATTTCTGTTAGTTAGCTCATCTCAAAGGCTGGTGGATGTGCATAAGCGTGAGAGAGCTTAGAAGTTTAAATTATTTGGATTAAAAATCACACTACATTTGGAGATATAAATGGCGAAAAATCATATATATATATATATAAAATTGGTGAAATAGAGATATAATTGGTGAAAAAGTGCCCTTTTCCACATTGCCCATCTTTATTCCTTCACAGGAATAGCTGAAAAGGATGAATGTCTGTCAGTAATGCAGGGCCATGGTGAGATGCCCTCTTTGGGCTCCTCTCTGCAGGCCAAGGGCAATAATGCCCCAGCTGCTGATCAGCACCAGCACCAACTCTGCGCTCTGATGTGTCAAGCAGAAGTACCAGCCTGGTTCAACCAGTTCGAGCAGCTGGTTTGAGCTCACCCAGCTGATTCTGTGTGTCATGTCTTAGCAAGGGAATATCTGAGCTCCTCTGGGGGCAGAGGGGTGGATGAGGAGAAGAGTTCACAGCAGCCCTGTCCTCAGCTGGGCTGTGAAGAATCTGTCAATGGCCCAGTTGTCTTCACGGGCTCGTTTGTGCTGCAGTTAAGGCACTGCCTGTTGTGTGTGGACAGGGCTGAAGGCAGAGGAATGGGTTTGCTTAGATCAGTGGGGAGAGAGAGATTGCCATGTGGGGCAGTTGCACTGGGAAGAAAAAAGGGAGAGTTCGCTTCCTCTCCCTGCAAAGCCATCCCTTCCCTCCCAGCCCCTGCAATTATCTGCTCCAAGCTGTTTTTCCACTGGATTATCTGCAGAGTTCTACAAAGAGCAGTGAGAAACAAGCCAGCACAGAAGCAGAAGAACTTGGGAATTTCTTTCTGATGTCCTGGCATGTTCCAAGTCAGTTTGATATGAGATGCACAGAGGTGGCCACCAGACTATGAGTCTTTACTATGAGTGAGGAGACAAGATTTCTCAAAGTCTTTTCCCTTCTCGAGACAAGGAGTGTGCAAGAAGCTCCTGGTTTTAGAGTTTACTAACTCATCACAGTCTGCTTCCCTCTGGAGATCACCAGAATGGAGGGGGAGATCGATGACAATTTATTTATCCTGAGGGACAGCACAAGCTCCCTCTGTTTCACAACCCATCATGACTCACCCAGCCATGTTTGCTTTTTTCTGTTTGATAGAATTGATGTATTTTACACTGAGCTGTATTATGAACAGAGTTCAAAGCAACTGTGTGTGATGGGATTGATTCTTTGTAAATGAACTATTTTCTGTTCCAGGGTTCAAGCTCAGAATGTCAGAGTTACTTTTTCATTTTGGAAGGACTACCTCTTTTCTCAGGCAGGAAACAAAAGCTTATGGTACGGAGCACTTCTTGGAACCTTGACTCTATAAATAACTGTTCTGTAGAGCACCCAAAATACACCAAAATACCAGGTCTAGTATGAGCCATGGAGGAAGTTTATGCAGCTATTACTAATTGGACCCTTGCATCAGTGCTTGATGTGCTGCTTCCCTCCCCAGTGTGTCAGTGGAGAAGTCCCACAATTACAAGTGTGGTGTGACTGCATGTTCTTAACATTGCTGTGTTCACAGCAGGACTGGGCTTGCTCTTCTGAAGCTGCATTCAGAGAGGAGTTTTAACAGTTCTAGGTATGTACCTCTGCTGAACCTCGAGCAGTAAGGCCTAGTAGAAGTATGCTGGACTGAGGAAAATGTTAAATATGTGTCCATATCAGCATCCAGCAGCTGTCAGGATAAAGGAAGTGGTGTGCCAGTTGGTGCACGCAGCAGCATCCTGTTGTGGAGAAAAATGCTGACCACACTTCACCTTTTGAGCCAGCTGCCTTCAGGGATTTTCTATCAGAATCCATCTTCAAAATGTTCCTTGGCTTCCAGCCTCCTCTAAAGTCTTCTTTGTCTTCAGGTCAGTTATTCTTCACAAAGTTCTTCTCAAAATTTCAGTGAAAACCCAGGGGATGCTTGGCAATCCCCTGGAACTGAGGAAAGCTGAAATCATGACTTGGCAATCTATTTTTGATAAGCTGACTTTCAGGATTTGTTCATTCTGACTGCATATGTCTGTAACTCAGTCCAGTAGGCATAAATGACACATAAGCAATGGAGTAAAGGTTGTACCTGAAGTGAATGTTTCTTTTTATTTCTTCCTCTTTTAAAAGTAGTTTCTGCTACAGACTTTCAAAATCACTTGTACCTTTGTGAGGTCATCTCAGATGTCTTTGGTATCCAGGTGTGTTTTTCTTGAAAAGCTTGATTTTTCAGACCATAGATACTTAGCACAGTTTTGTTTCTCAGCACTGAAAAATTAAACCTTCAGAATCACCTGCCACTGTGTCCAGTTGCTGTTTGCTTCACCTGCAGTTAATAAACTTTGTAATATGCACTGACTGTACCTAAATGGTTGATAACATTTTCATTATCAGCTTCGTTATCAGTTTCTCCCAGATGTCACAAAAGCAAGGAGTCCTGCATTATGCTGTGGAGGAAGAACAGGGCTTTCAGGATCACTTTATGGAGGGGGCAAAGGTGAGAGGGGACCCTTGGGCATGTGGAGTTTCCTGAGTGTGAGGCTGATGGGGGTTTAGCAGCAGGACTGGGGTTGCTGGGGCTGAACACTGGCAAATGAGGATGAAGAAGCAGAGAGGAGGTGCTGGAAGCTCAGAACAAGGCATCTGAATATGGTGTGATGACACAGAGGAGGATTTTAGAGGAATTCAAAGCACAAGAGTAAAATGGCTGGGGCAAAAGGCCCAGGCAAAAGGAACATTACCTTCATAATCTGCATGGGGAGGAAGGGATCAAGAAGTGCCTGAAGGGGGAAGGTGGACAGAGAGAAGGGTTATTGTGATGTGTTGCTTGGAAATAGATGATGAATGTTTTATCCTCTGATACCAATTACTTTAGAAGAGCCCAAAAGGATGGGACTGACTTGATTAAATGAGGGCACCTGTGTGTAGGTATTGATACCTCAGCTTACAATTTAAATTCTCTATATTGTCTAAATCTTTGTAAATGGGAGAGAGAAATATTCATAAATGGTTTGGGTTCCTGAGGGCAGGGCCTTTCCAGAACCCTGAATTGCTCTGCAGTGTTTTGAGTTTCTCTTCATTCTGCAGGTTCTGCCACCCAAAAGACCCTGTAAATTGATGGTCAATTTATTGTGCCAGGTTGTTTTGGGGTTTTTTTGGCAGTGCTTAAAGGTAAGCTGGGTTCTTCTGAAAACAGGATGACAAAGCAAAGGTTACCCAGCACCCTTAAATAAATGGCTATTTGGACCCACATTCACTAGAAGCCTGCAATGTACCTGAAATTAGAAAGCAAGTGTCTCCAGCTGATAAAAGCGAAACCAGAGGAACACAACTCTGTGGTGACTGTAATAATATGACTGTATTGTGTAATAACTATAATAGTGATGGTATCTGCAAGTGCAACCTTTAATTATTCTGCCTGTTTCTGCAAACTCTTTAGGAAGGAAAAATAACACCTATTTGACACATGTTGTGAAAATTAAATTTCCCAATAGACAAGAGTGTAGGAATGTCTCTCCAATGTCAAACCAAACTCCCTTCTAACACAATGTTTTTGTCTGACAGTGACCACTAGTAGATGCCTAAGGGAGAAAAGATAAAATGTGACAAGTAGAGTGTGACACTGACTGGGTTATAATTTCCTACTTTCAGCAGTTTTCAGATTAGGAATTTTCTGAGTCCGAGCTTGCTATTGAAGCATCTTGTGTAATAGCCCAGCACAGTGCTTTCCCTCATTTATGCATCTTTTTGCTTTCATTGTTTCTGTCCCCTGGCATTGGGTCTCCTTGTCCAGCTCAGTGTCACACGTGGTGCATTCCAGTTGATTTAGGAGCCTAACACAAATTTTCACAAGGAATAAATGAAACCAGGTCTTCTGAGAGTCACTGACTAGTACCCAAAATGGGAGTTTTCTGGAGTGATTTCTGGAAAAATGTTGTCAGAATCTGTGTAGGGTTTGGGGAAGGAAGGCAGTGAATCAGTTAAATGTCATTTTGTGTTCAAAGAAGAAAGGAAAAAAACCAAAGGACAACAGAAATGGGATATGTTTAAGTTGGAGTTATCCAGCATTAGAGAATTTTACATGTGACATGAGAGAAATATCCTTGCCACTGGTGTAGATATGTGAAATATTTGTGTGTTGAAATGATTGTGTGTTGGAGTGCTCTAGTCCCCCTTTTTACATGACGAGTAAGCAAATAGAAAACTAGAAAACTGTACAAGACCACAGTACAGTAAAAGGTTTATTTATCAGCCAAAACTCTGTCTTGCTGTATCTCTGCCTCTGTTATAGGCACAAATATTAGTTTCTTGTATGCTGTAGGTGGTTCTTGTCAAAGGGAATGGAGGAAGAGGGTCATCCCTGTTGTCCCCTTTTTTGTACTGACTTCTCTCCTTACACTTGCTAAAAGTAGCACTGAAATCAGTCCAGGTCTCTTAACTTCTCCCGAGGGAGAATGTGGAGAGAGGTGAAAGTGTCTACTACAAATACATAATTTTCTTTTCACTTCATTGTTCCTTCTCCATCTGAGCTGGCAGGTGAGTGGGAATGGTGTGCAAATCGATGCCGAGGCAATCAATGGCCAGAGCTGAACACCGATGTGCTGATCGCCTCCAAATCAATTCACATGCTGCTCTTGCTCAGGTTACCTGCCACTGCAGCAGGGAGGGAGGCAGGGATGGGGAACTGAGGGGAAAATTGCACAAAAAGTATTCTGGGACCTCTCTAAATAGGCCACTTAAGTGTGGCCCTTCTTCCCTCACACGTACATTTATACTGGATGTGGGGATATGATAAGGTCACAGTGCAGTGCCTGGTTTGAAGCTCAGACCTTGCTCAAAGGGAGCAGAGTGGGGCCCTGGAGAATTCCTGGGAAATTGTGTGGAAGAGACAGAGCAGTCGTGCATCTTCTTTGCTGTTTTCCACCTTGGTGTTAGGTATTTACTAGTCAAGCACTGCTGGTCAGATGTGTGCAAGCTTAAATAATCCTGTGGAGTGTTGTGCCATGGGAAACCATGGCTCCTAATTTCCAAACACTCCTCAAGGTGAGCAGCTTTTGTTTTGCTTTAATAAGCCAGGAGTTGTGCATGTCGAAAGTGCCTATTGTACAAAGATCTCAATTTACTTGGCAAACTTCCATGCATGAAGTCTCCCTGCTTTGCTGTCAAGGAGTGAGGTATTGTTGTCTCCATTAAGAGCAAGTGAGCCAGGAATAAATGCCTGGTCTCTTTGCATTGCTGCTGCTTCCTTTTATTTTGCTTTCTTGTCCTGGACAGTAGCCCTTAATTTAGAGTGTAGGTTGTTGAGACTAGAGAGGATTCTGGCCCCTACAGAAGAGGGACAGCACCTCATCCCCATGCCAACACAAGGACATCTCCCTTTTTCTCCTGCAAGTGGCTGGCTGTGACCCAATCCAGTGCTGTCCTTAGGGATTCTCTTGTCAGTACCAGAGTTGCCATGGTCCCTAGGGAAGCAGCCAGCAAATAATTTAGGGGTAGGACCACCCAGCAGCCTCTTCTTCCCACCAGTCACTGACATGAGACCTTGGCAAAAGACTCAATCTCGTGTGGGAACAGGATCCACATGCACAGAGGATAATCCTGCAGGGAACCCTGTCCTGAGCAAGGGTAGCCATGGATTGGGTCCTTTGGCTTCATACATGGAACATGTCACTTGGGGAGGAGCAAATAAATGCAGTTGGCTGGGTGAATTGCTGAAACAAATGCTGAAAGGCAGTGGCAGATCTGTGGGAAGCCTTGAATGTTGTGTGCTCCAGCCCATGCTGCTTGCAGTAACACCAGTGCTGGATAACTGAACATATTCAGAGATTTTTGCTGTGTCCCCTTATGGTTTAGGGTACCACAAGACATGGCACAGGAGCTGCATTCCCCTTGGAACAGAAGGTAGGGACAGCATGCACAGAACAGGTATAGCCACGTCAATAAGGAGGGACTAGCATCCATTTATTCTGTTTATTGCCCATTAATTTTAAGGAGTGCTGATACACTTGTCTGTTTTCAATAGTCCAATTGCTGCTAATCATAACAGGAAGTAAATATTGGCCACTGCCTTGGGAACACATTGGATCACAAGCAGTTTGTGGCAGAAGTTGTCATTTTGCTGGGCACCTGATGAGATGAAGCTGTGTTTCTGACTGGGGAGCAAGAGTTCGAAGGTTGCCCGTCTCATGTCCTCTCCTGCTCCCAGATAAAGCTGCCAGGTGGAGCCAGGCAGGTGGCTAGACCCTATGGCAGGGCCCAAGGGGAGCTGCTGCCATTTGTGAGGCACTCTGAGCACAACAGGGAGGGTCAGGACAAACTAAGTGTCTGAAACAACACAAGCACAGTATTTCCTGCTGTTCTCCTGGACAATAGGTACTCAGCACAGTTTTATCTCTTAGCTCTGACAAATCAAACCTTCAGAATCACCACCGTGTCCAGTTGCTCTTTGTTTTAGCAGCAATTAATAGTGTTGTTTTATTCTAAGAGGATACAAAATAATCGGCTGTTTGCAATCCAGATTTATGGTGAGGTTTTGTTGGTGCTGGCTGGACTGTGGCATTGAAGTTGAGATGGAGTGTTTTACTCATCTGGTACTTGTGATGATGTAAGAGGCATCTCTTAATCCCTTATGGATGGATCTCACCTGCTCAGCAGGGATGTGCAAGGGATTGGTGATGAGCTGTTGAGCTTCCAGAGCCACCTAGAACTTTTTTGTGTTGGCTTTCTTGAGAGAATCCTGTCTGTCATGGGTACATCTGAGCATCTGGAAAGGGTTACCGCGGTGAAGCTTTGAGTTATATGCCCAAATTAGTGTTAACTATAGGTATGGAAATTATATGATAACCAGATATGGCTTAAGGAGTCTTCCAGCCCTTGGAGCACTCATGTAATTGTCCTGTTTGAGTTGCAAAGAGGCTGGAGAGGGATAGGCTGAGAATCTGGAGATGCTAATGACCATGGAAATGCAGCACTGCCAAAGGTTTTACAATTAATGGTGCTATTGTTTGACATGCCAGTGCTTCACCAGTTACTTTGTGTGACAGGGAAACAAAGGCTCGAACATCTTGAGAATGGCTCTTGAGGACTCCTTGGGTGACTCACCCACATCTGGCCTTCATCCAGGTAAGTCAGGCTCCAGGGCAGGTGTCCGTGGCGAAATGTAACCTGAACCATTCTCTGCCCAGCTCTGATCTCTCATAAAAGCCAAAGGAGCTTTACTGAGCAAGCCTAGGATTGTCTGGAGTTGGGACAAGGCCAGAGCAAGTTGCAATCCTGTCTTCTGGCCCCCTCTGACTTGAGCTGCTTTCCTGGTGTCTGAACACTGGATGTCACCTGGCAATAGAGTTATTTACTGTAATTCCAGCAGTCCCAGACTGCTATGGGACACCCCTCAGAACTGGGGGACTCCTGCATGTGCTAAATCTGAGCTGCTGTCACGGCAGGGAAAAGCAAAGTGGACACAGTATTTTTTTCAGTAAATATACAGATGGTATTTTATCTTTTATTGGCTTTGTGGGAACACTTAGAATAATATAAAATAGCTGAGGTCTCTCTTGAGCTTTAGCCCTTCAGGTCTGCTCTTGTTGAGCTTGGGAGGTCTGGTTAATATGTTTTCCCATCTCTAAAGTGTGGAGATGGAAGACAATACTGATTACTACCTTCTGATTACATCCTTAATCATTCCCATGTTTGGCTGTTGTTTGGAAGTAAAAGCCTGGATTATCTGGTAGAACAAGATCTAATTCTTCATTTCTGAGTGAGGTTCCCCTGCTGTCCCACTGACACACGGGGCTCTGACCCAGAGATGTGGCTGCATCCATTTGTACTCTCCTGTGGCCTGTTGGAGCCTCTCCTCCTGCAGGCCTTGGGTCACTGATGGAGGGAGGCACAGAATCCCAGAACTGCTCATTGGGAGGGATCTCAGTGAGGGATCTGGTCCAACCTCCCTTCTCAAGGAAGGTCAGTCATCCCAGAGCATGTGGCACAGGATTGTGTCCAGACAGCTGTGGAACATCTCCGGTGAGGAGGACTCCACGCCCTCTTTGGGCAATCTGTTCCTTTGCTTGGTCACCCACACAGTAAAGCTTTTGCTCATGTTTAGGTGGAACAGTAGAGTTTTTGCTCATGTTTAGGGTGAACTTCCTGGGCATTAATTTGTGGCTGTTGTTCCTTCTTCTGTTGGTTGGCACCACCAAGAAGAGTCTGGCTCCATCTTCTCAGCACCCTCCTTTTAGATATTTATACATATTGACGACATCCCCTCAAATTGTCTCTTCTTGAGGCTGAACAGGCCAACTCCATCAGCTTTTCCTTGTGAGAGAGATACTCCAGTCCTTTGATCACCTTTGTTGCCCTCCTCTGGACTTGCTCCGACAGCTCCGTGCCCACCTTAGCTCGGGCGGTTATAACTTTGGGCACTTCTTCCCAGCACCGCTGGGCTCGGACACCACCGGCGGCACCCCCGGGCGAGAACAGCCCGTCCGGAGGAGTTGTCGCGGCGCTCCGGGGCCGGTCAGCGCCCCGGGCCCGGCGGGAGCGGGGCCGGCAGAGCCGCGCCGGGGCCGCACGGGGGCGCCGCCCGCCCGCGGACGCGCCGGTGGCGGCGGGACAAAGGCAGCGCCGGTGGCGGCCCCGCCCGGGCTGGCACCGGCACGGCACGGGACATGGGACACGGGAGAGGACAGGGGACACGGGAGGGGACATGAGACACGGGCAGGGACATGGGGACACGGGCTGGCAGGGGACACGGGGCACGGGATGGGACAGGGGACACGGGAGGGGACATGGGGCACGGGAGGGGATATGGGACACAGGACACGGGACATGGAACACGGGAACCCGGGCTGGGACACGGGACACGGGCAGGGACATGGGGACACGGTGGCTGGCACCGACACGGGGCACGGGACACGGGACATGGGACACGGGACACTGGATAGCACATGGGACACGGGCAGGGACATGGGACACGGGCAGGGACATGGGAACCCGGACTGGCACCGGCACGGCACAGGACACGGGACATAGGACACTGGATAGGACATGGGACACGGGCAGGGACATGGGACACGGGAGCCCGGACAGGGACAAGGGAACCCGGGCTGGCACCGGCACGGCACAGGACACGGGCAGGGACATGGGACCCGGGCTGGCACCCGGCTGGAGAGGGGCACACGGAACCCCGGCCGGGAAGGGGCTGCCCGCTGATCCACGCCTGCAGTTTACATTATCGAACATTCCCGCCGCAGGAAAGCCCCGGGAGGGAGTGAATTTATAGATGGGTTTTTTTTCCCAAGAGCTAATGAGCGCGATGCTCTTGGGCAGGATCCCATCAGTTGCTTTGCTCGGCCGGGGAGGGAAATCACTCGTGCTTTCTTTCCCCTCTTTGATCCCAGGCAGTATGTAAAAGAATTGCAATTACACTTAAGCAGCACCTTTTACCCCACAGCGTCCAAATTCAAATGCAAACCTGAAGATCAGCTTCTGCCTTTTTCTTTTTTAAGGTCCCGGAGAAACTTCTCGGGTGGGCGCCCTGGGTTTTCCCTGATCTTCCTTCTGCCATCTCCCTTTTGTCGGCTGCACGGGCTGAAGTCCCCTGGGTGGCAGCCCGAGCTACTCATTCATCATCATAACAACCGTTTAGTGTAAAATTAACAACAACTTAACTACTACAGCAATAAACATGGTCCTGCATTACCACAGATTGATGAGGATTACTTAGTTACAATCAGCTGGGGCACAGACAGGAGAGGAGAAAGGCTGCCAAATCGATAGCTTTCCCAAAGTTTAAAACTTAATCTCCTCCCTTTCGTGTTGCTGATGCTCGGGGGCTTGTTTGTGACTGGGCCGGGAAGAGGAAAAGGGAAGGAGGGGAATTTCCTTCCCCCATCCCCCCGGAAAGTTGGCACTTAGTATTTGCTTTGTGGGAAGATGAGGACAAAGTCCTCTGCGTGCATCTGTTCATACACCTGATTTCTTCAGCTTTTATCTTGAAAAGGGTCCGATTGGTTGATTATCTAAATAAATTTTGCCTTTAATTCCTTCGCTGTTTAAATTCGCAGCTTAACCTTCTAAAAGGCAGCGGGCGGACCCCTAAACGAGGCGCCAATCGATCCCAAAACAACAATGCATGAGAAAGAGGGAGCTCTGAAGCAAATCGGTCCCCGCTCCCACCGACACAATGTGCTGCTTTCTCTGGCTCTCGTTCCCCGCGTAAACTCGGAAGCCTTCATCACAAGAAACAAAAGGACAAGGCGAAAACAGCTAAGTGCACCTAAAGCTGCATCCAAACAAAAGAAGAAAAAGCCTAAACAAACCCAAGGTTTTCTATTTCTTCCTGAGCCAAGTAATCCCTTTGATTACATTTAATACCTGCCAAAACCCAGATGGTATGCCCACCCATCGCACAGTGTGATAATGCCACATTGTGAAATCTACCCATTAATATTAATTGTCAGCTAGAGAATCTGTCTGAACTACTAAAGCTCGAGGTTGCCTTGAGAAAGCAGGGCATGATTTAGCAGGGATTTAAAGATAATTCTTATTCTTTCGTTCTCTATCTTGCATACATAGAATGTTAAACAACAGGCCTAGAATGGTATACCAATTTCTGCCTCTCACAAATCTGATCTTAAACCAGTGTGTGCCTGGGGTCTCCGCTTGGTGACCAAAATATTACCTTAAATTGCTGTGGGTGTGCAGGCTCCACACAGGTGCACTCTGCTGCCCTGACTGAATCCCAACTCCTTGCTCAAGACACAGCACATGTGACTCTTCTTCTTTCTTTCCATTGCTTCCCAAATACCCTCACCATAATGGACTTGGTACTCCTTGAGAATTACTAAATAAGTGTTTTGGAAACTTTTTTTTTTTTTTTTTTTGGTACACATTACAAACTCCGTGGTTGAACATGGTGGGGAAAGAGAGAAAATGGGTGTAGAAAGAAGTGATGGTGCTGCAGTGGTGCTGCCCTCCTCAAATTTTGGGGAACTATTGCGGGAGCTGGGACATAAAGGTCCTTGAATCCTCTGAAAAGAGAGAAAGAGAAGTGTGGATGAATGTGTATGTTCCTCATCCTGTTAGCTCCTGCCAGCTCCTCTCAGGCCCTGTTCTCAGAATAATAGTAATCATTACTTGTTACAATGCCTGGCTCTTGTCATTCATCTGCAGGTCTCAAAACCAGTTTTAAACTGATTGTGGCTCTGTTGACATGCAAAAAAGCCACCACAGGATCCTGCTGTGCCCCACAGAGGCAGGTCCTGGTCTGGCCAGCACTGAAGTGTCCAGGAAGGCAGTGATCCATTTTGGTATGTGTTGTTCTCAAAAACCCGGCAGCAGCTCCTGGCCTGTCACTAGATATGGCCAGTTTTACATGGGTGAGGGGTGAGCTCTAAATGTCGGGCCTGGAGACACAAACATTTGTGTTTTAATCCCTAGTCAAGCTGTTCTGCTGCTAATCTCTACCATAGATGCTCTGTGTATGAGTGGCTCAAAGTAAGCTGGCACTTCTGGAACAGAGTGAAAAACCTATGCAAACGAGACGGTGGCAAAGCTACCGAGGCCTGGAAATTCAGGTTCCAAGGTCTGCTATTCCATCCTGCCCTCATTCTTTTACATCTGGCTATTCTGCAGCAATTTAGGCAATAAGACTCTTTGAAATGGGAACAGTCAGGCATATAAATATATGAATATGTAAATCAGATTTGTATTATCAGAGGTTCATATCAGCACAGGCGTGCATGGAGATGTGCTGCTTTCTTTGTCTTTTTTCTTCCCACCAAAACCCTTTGTAGCTCCTTTGTCTCCTTGCAGTGGAACCTGGGTCTCTTGGGATTTTACCAGAAGAGATTTTTGGTCATTTTTTTGACTTTAGAAAGGTACAAAGTGCATTTACCCAGAACCACGCTGAAAGCACCTTGGCCTGGGCTTTAGAGAATGCCTGAAAATCTGCATGGCTTTCCCAAGCAGCTGCCACCACCACCCCCTCCAGCAGCTCTTGTGTCACGGGCAGCCAGCCCGGGCCTGCTCTGGTTACTTTCGCATCCTCTCCCCGGGATCAGCTGAGCCACACCAGGAAGAGAGAGATGCGAAATAAAAAGTGGAACAAAGGACCCTTTTCCTGCCACTGCTGGAGCTGATGGCCGGTGTCCTGCTGACTTCAGCAACACCAGTGTTGATAAGAATAGGCCTGTTCTAAGCCCTTTGCAGCTTGCATGGACTTCTCTTGAGTTACAACGTGTGTGCACACGCACGGTGAGGGGAAATGTGCAGTTTTTGGCAATTGAAAGTTTAATCAAAAGGCCACTTTTCCCATCTGTTATTTTTGGGCCGAGCCTCCCGAGGGTCAGCTTGATAACATTTCACGCTGCTTCTAATCAATTTTATACCAGGAAGCAGTGTGAGAGCTGACTACCAGAGAGCTGGAGTGGCATGGAGCTCAGCACTGGGAACATAGCTGGAAAAATATGTTGGGGATTTTGGGGCATAAACAAATGTTTCCTAATCTGGACTGCAACTCTGTCAGGCATGTACCGACAAGCAGATGTCGATTGGAGCTGAAAACCAGCAGGTTCTACTACGGTGTAACCTGTAAATCCACATCTTGACAGGCATGTTGTGGTACGCTGAGCCGTAGTCCTGAGAAATAAGGTAACACAGGAATCAGATCATGGAATCAAATAGAGGGATTATCAGTGCCTTTTTTGGCTTTGTGTAGACAAAGCAGGCAGGTAGTAGTTTGTACTCATTATATTCTATATGACTGTTTAGATCACACTTGATATTTTGGAGTTTGCAGCCTTGGAGGTTTAAATGATTTTGAAGACACAGGCATTTTTTGTTGTCTGTTTCTTCTCCACGTCCATTCCATCCTGTGATTGTCTCTTCCATGACTGGACAAACAGATAGGCATGCATAACTCCTGGGAGCTCTGTTCCTTGCTCCACACACCTTGCAGGCAGCCACAAGAGAACCACACATAAGAGGAAGAAGAACTAAGAGTACTGGGGTCAGAGCTGGAGCAAGACTTCTCAGCAGGGCTGGCAAGACTGAATTTTGCTGCCTCAGCTGTGAGAGCTTGGGATCAGGCTCCGTGACCTTGGAACTGTCAGAGTTGAGAAGGTGGGGAGAGACTGCAGCTGACAGAAGGGAGCTCTTGGGCTGCAGCAGCGACCCTGGTTTCGGGGGACTTGACAGACCCTGACTGGTTGTTGTTGTAGTCAGCTACTGCTCCTGTCCCTTGAAATACAGGAACCTTTATTTACCTGGAAGAGCCTCAAAATATCAGGCAGAGTCTGCAGCAGGACTGCTGGGCCCTGGTGCTCGTGCTCTGCTGTGTGCTTCTGGCAATGCAAAACTTCCATTTTCAGGGCAGAAAATGCCAGCAGCCCAGCTCTGTGGGCTGCACTGACCTCTGCTTTTCCAGTAGATTATCCCTACGTGGTTCTCAGGAGCACCTGAGACCTGTGAGCCAAAGAAACCCAGTTAAAATAACACCACATCGTTTGCATTGCGTGCAGCTGTGGCTCTTCCTGTGCCCAGGGCTGGTGCTTCTGACCAACAGTTGTTACTCTCTGTGGACAGGTTTCACTCAGCACAGGCAGAGCACTCAGGGGTGGGATCTGCAGGATGCAGACTGAGTGCCTGACTTGATCCCAAATCTCCTTTGGGATAAGGAATGAGCTTCTTGAGGAGGTAATAGTGGGCAGTTTGGGATGGAGTGAGCCCTGTTTTATCTATTTCGAAAATAAACAGTCAAATCTCATAGGGGAAAGGTGAAATATTATTTTTTATTTCAGCATGCTAACGCTGCTCACACCAGCGTTTCTGAGGAGCGTTATCTATCATTGTTGCCCACCCTGGAGGGCGGCTCTTTAGTGATGCAAATAGACTTCTGATGGTTTGGGCTTCTCTCAGTGTAAAGGAGTAAAGCTGGGAGCAAGCAGCATCTTCCAGCATTTCAGCTGCTTCGGTGCCAAGGATCAGACCAATCTTAACCTTCATCAGCAGTTTAATCTAATGGTGTGGTTGTGCAGCTGATTTAAATCAGGGCTGCACTGGTTGCTCTTCTCCACCCTGCAGCTGTGTGCTCTGTGCTGCTGCTCCTCTCCCCTCGCTCGCTCCGTGCACTTGGCTAAACCAGCAAAAACCCTCTCGGCAAAAGGGAGCAAATATTTTTGTGTGCCTTGGACAGCGGGATGAGGAGGTCAGCAAGGTGGCAGGGCCAGCCCTGCAGCGACTCTGTGAGCTGGGTGAGCCACCCTGGCATCTCGCTGCTGCTGCTGGGCAGTGTTCCTGCACACAGGTGGTGTGGTGCCAATCCTGTGCATGGGGGAATCTCAGCTTTCCGTGGGGAGATCCCCACAGGATTCCCTGGCACAGGGCCCACAGGATTCCCTGGCACAGGCCCCGGGGACTTGCCCAAATTGCAAAGACAGCCGGTGGCAAACCCAAGATCCCGAACTAACAGCAGAGGAACAAAACCTCGTTCCTTTTGCAGTTTAAATCAGAGCTTTACTTTGATTAATAGAAGCTGAAAGGGAACTCGATGCACTTTAGAATAATGGTACTTGGAAAGCAACATCTTGGACTAAGATTTTCTTTTCGAAGCACCTTTTGTTCGGGGGAAGGTACAACAGAAAAGCACAAAACGGAGCCTTTCAGGCAGTGGGAAAGGATGCAATTCTCCTGAACTTCCACTGGGCTCCTCTGCTGTTACAGTCAACAGATGCACCAATTAAACGCTTCCTGGTCTGAACCGAGCTGGTTTCCAGTCGAGATTCCAGCCTGTGGACTCGGTATTGTTTCTGTCCAGAGGTCTGTATTACCAAAACTGACAGGTGTCACAGGGGTTATTCTGTTCTTAGCACTATTTTGAATTTAAAAAAAAAATCCTGAAATATTAAAAATATCTGAGAAGAAAAGGTGTTTGTAAGATACTGGAAATCCTATTACGTGGCACCGTTCTGTTTTCCAGGCTGTCCAGATGATAGGTTATGGATGATATTGAAGCTCAGAATCATACAATGACTATTGTGTTAGACTTATACAATGAATACAGCGCCCCACAGTTGAACCAGGTTTCTTTTCCTATTAATGTTTATTTTCTGTCGCAGTGAAACGAGACCTCGGTTTTATATAATTCTCTCTATATAAATATTTCTCTACTTTTTCAAGTGCTCATGAAAAATGTGACAAGATGTCCACCGAGGTCACAAATGTAAGCATAAATAGCTGCAATTTAACATCAGTAGTTAGCAAACAAGATACCCTCGAGGTAAAGAGGCTGATAAAAAGAGGGCAGCGATGCATTAAAGATGCATTATTTTGGGGTCTATGGATATAATTTAGGCTTCACAACAAGGTCAGACTGATTTAATTCTCTCTGCAGAGGTCAGTCCAAGGCCTGGCTGTACTAACCCCTGTGCTCTCCATCTGTCTGCACTCCAAGCCAGACACTTTCAATAGGTGATTGTGTGCTCATGACTGGATGAGAACACACTGAAATTACCTCCAGGTCCAGCCCTCCTCGGAGCCAGCGCTGACCCTGGAGGAGCTGGTACCTCTGGAACTTTGCACTCGGCTGCAGCTTTGAAGTGTGGAGGAGAACATCTGATATTGGTGTTTTCCTAATGCTGTAAGTGCCCACGAGTACTCGCCTTCATAAATGCCTTACTGCAGTGTCATAAATGCTTTATGCAGGTTTATTCTGTGACCCTTGAAACGTGAGTTCTCTTCAGCACTGGCAAAAGTGTAATAACACAAAGTGAAACACCCCAAACCACTCCACTGCTCACTTTCTCCAAAATGAGGAAAAATGAAGAAACTGGTGTTTGTGGACATCTTTATTTAATAGTCCAGGGTTTAAAAAAAAAAAATCTTCCTCCATAAGCAAGAGATTCTTTAAAAATAATTGACAGGACAAAATAAATATGCCATGTCCCAGTATCTGTTAGTCATTTTCTTGCTGCTTTTTTCACTTGATGCTAAACGTTTCTGAATTCTCTTTTCATTTTAAGTAGGAAACAGGTTTATTAATCTGAATGCAGCAACTAGAGAAAATGAGGCCAGTGAATGATTTGAGTTTTCAATAGATATTTAGCTCACTGAAACAGTCACACACAGCAAACAGCACTTGCTTTCATGAAAGAAAAAAGAAGACATAAGATTAGTGCAAGGTACACTTAATTTTTAAAAATGTAAGACATCTTGTTTTTACATGTAGGGATATGAGAATATGAACAGATACTGGTTTTATTGTATGCCAAAGCATAAAGGTAAAATGATATAAAATAGCACAAAATAATTGATGTACTATGCTAACAACCAAACTAAACAAAAAAACCCTCCACACAGTGGTTCTTCTCAGGTACTGTAAGTATTCCTTGGGCACAATACTTATGTACATCTGGTTTCAGTGCTTATTTTACATTTGTCAAGTAGTCCATTTCAAAAGGGAAAAAAAAAATGGGTGAATCTGGTTGGGAACCAACAAAATTAAAATCAGGAATTCAGACCTTAGGACTCAACTCTCCACAAAGTAGCTCATCCTGTGTTGCTCAAGCCTGCCTACAGTAAAATCACCTAAAAAGAGAACTGCAAGAACAATAATACAGATCATAACAGAGTAAATTAAAGGCAGATTTTTAGATTTCTGCCTGTCTTCCTTAGGTTAAATAATGTCCCTGGTAAACAAATTCTGATCTAAAATGATAAAGACTTTTTGTTCCAGGTATCTTACGAAATCACCTCTTGCTCTTGTGCACAATGTGTGCTGATGAATCAGAGATAGTATTTGGCTCTTGAGGCTGTTCCAGTGGCCCTGCTTTTCTAAGTTTGAAGAAGGCAGGGAGAGAATCTGTGCAGAGATCACACACACACAAAACCAAAATAAAACAAAACAAACAGCAACAAAAAAGAGGTAAATTATACTTTTTTTTTTTTTTTTTTTTAGAACATGTGGTGCCTGACCCCATGCCCCCATGCACACACACCCATTTCTGGGGGCCAGCTCACCTTTCCATTAGGTCCAAGGGTTGCAGGAACACCTCTTCTGCTGGAAGGTGTGCAGGTGTGCTTGGATTAGCCACCAGGAATGACTGGAGAGTGAGTGGCAGAGGAAGTCACCCTCCTGTGATACAAATTCAGCCCCTGTGGGTCCTGTCTCCTGCTCTCTGAAGGAGCTGGGCTGTCAGCCTGGGCTCTTTTCACTGAGTGGGTATTTTTATAGTAGCTACTATTTGTGGTATTGTATTAGGAGTACTAAGGTATTCATTACAGCAACTGTTTGCTTTGAAATACTTTGTGGGTGAGCTTTTATTGCTCAGGAATGGCGCCAGATGGACAGTCCTGAGGAGCAAAGTCCTCATGCTATCTGCAGATCGTGGCACAAGCAGTGCCACACTCAGTCCTTCCTCTTCTGCCTTCCTCTACCACCAGCCTGATAATTCAGCAGGACAAGGGCACTCCAGAGAAACCAGCACCAGGGTCACCTGTTGAGGTGTCAGATTTGAGACACATTTGTTGTAACTCCATGGGGCCTTTCCCAGAGGCTGCCTGGGATTTGGCTGTTTTCAGCCTCTTAAAGCATTCTTCCTGGAAGCTGGGGCAATTTTTGAAGCAGTTGCTGTTTGTTGCATGAATCCACACTGAACAGGCTTTACAATATTTCTATCTCCAGCACCTGGAGCTGTGATTTACCTTTTTGGATTGGTTTTATCCCCTCAGTCAGGGAAGGGAAACCATTTCCAATAGGGATTGAACTGCTAATGTCCATCCTTGTGTCAATAATGGAAACCATTCACACAGAACAAAATAACCTGTTGTGCCTGGAAGTCCCCGTCCTTTGTTTGCATCTCATTTGGAGCACTGCTTATCACTTTCCACCCTAAAATCTGTCTGGCTTCTTGCTTTCCTGAAAAATTGAGCCCAGGGTAGGCTGAAAAAGCTGCCAACCATGTCAGCTCTCTGGAGATGTGCTCATTTACCTGGCTGACTCTGTTTTCCAAAACTCTTTGCAAGATCTGGATCTTGGGCTAGGATGGCTTAGACTTACAGTGGAAGCCCTGGGAAACCTGAAACATGACAGTATTGACAACTTCCACCCCAGGGTGGTGTTCTGCTGTGGCAGGGGAAGGAGCACTCAAAGTACAGCTCTGCTTCTTGTGCTCTGCTGATGTTCTGCACACTCAAAAGGGAAAGCAAAAAGCAAATCTGGATGTCTCATAAAAACATATGATTTTCTTCCTTGGAGCAGTGAGTGCTGATCTGACCTCACACTGCACTCTCAGGGGCTGCAGGGTTTAAGGGTTCAGGCTCCCCTGGTCTCCAAGCACACATTTTGCTCTCTGAAACAGAAAAATCCTGTGCCACAAAAATGGGAGCTGCTCTTTGATTGCGCGCTGGTCGCGTTTTTTCACGTGTGAGACACGACATGCTCTGTCAAGCCACCGTATTCAAACTTCCCCTAATATATTTCATTTTTATTAGCAACAGAGGACAGGTGATTGGAATCCTAATCCTGGGGGTGATGTGTGTGTGAGGTGTAGAACACCTAGGCGTGTGCTGTGGTGCAGCTATTGCAACCAGCTCACACGCTTTGCATTTCAATCTCGAGGCTTTTGCTGTGCCCAGCTTTTCTTGGGGCATTTGGTGGAAATTAAACTGTGAGGGGTGCAGGGCACTTTACACCATTATATTTCCCTTTCCTGTTGTTAAGTTTTTGATTCCTCTTTTCCCTTACTGCGTTTTTATACTCCTGCCAAGTTCCAAGAGAGCAGAAAAGCTGCTCCTTGTATTATTATTAAGTGATGCTTTCGACAAGTCAGGCTTTCAGAGAGGAGAAAGCATCAGGCAGGCAGGTGAAGACAATTTCTGCATTGCAGAGTTACTGTCTTACATGTGCTCCTCCTTTGGGATGGAACCTAACAATTCACAGCTCTCTTGTCCTCGTGCTCCTTGGGAAACTCACTCCAAGCCAAGATCTTCCAGTCTGCCTCCCTTTGGTTGGAATGGCTCCCTGACTCCAGGAACTCTCTCCCTCCGATCCACAGGTGGTAGGAGCAGCGTTTGGGGCAGGAGAGCTGAGCTGCTGTTAGGCAAGAAACGGGACAAACAAGTTAAAAAAAGTCCACGTTCCCGGGTGGATAAAGCTGGAGGAGAGCAAAGAAATCACCCTGGCTAAGCAGCAAACAAAAAGATGTTATTTTGTCCTTTCTGTTGTAGCATTTGTGTGGAGCTGCCAGCAGGGATGGTTTCCCCAGGTGCTCGCAGGGAGTCCTGGGCAGGCAGGGCCATTCCCCTGGGACAGGCAGAGGCCTCCCGAGCTCTGAGCCGAGTTCACAGCCTTGCCCCGCAGCTCTGGGGAAGGTCACCGTGCCTGCAGGCGCTGGAGGAATGTGCTTGTGGCAAAGCTCAACACCAGGGGAAGCAGTCCCAAGTGCTTCCTCGGGTTTTCCCTGCAGAAAGGGGGCTGGGGGAGGAGGGAGGACGAAGACAAATTTCTCTTGTGATGGACACAAGTGATGCAAAGCTCTGCATGAAAGCTGGGTAACATAAACCCTTCCCTCTTCCCCTTCCACACAGGGAGCCAGAACAAGATGTGCACGCTGCTTTACTGTATTTTGATGTCTCAAGGCACACACAGACCTCAGGCTAGCCCTATATCAGAGCAGCGGCATCAAACTTTTAATCCCTGAAATTAAAAAGGCCATCTTAACTAATAGGGGGAAAAAATACCTTGGGACATGTGCAGAGAGTGAAAAGAAACAGCGTGTAACAGTGTGGACCAAGTCCTGACCTGAAGCACAATGAACTGCACCAAAGCCTTTGGTGCAGCTACAAGTTTATAGTGTGCTGGAGTGTTGTTTATGTTACTATAAAAAAAGGTGAGAAAATATATTCAGTTACTTTCTGTTTCTCCCCATTGAGCAGATGGCAATTCATAGCTCAAACTGTTTTTTAAGCCATTTCACATTTTACTAATAAGTACAATATGCTTTTCAACAACAAGCCGTGCTCAGGCGCTTCTGCAGAGGTTATGTGGTTGTTCAGGTAGCTCAGAAATCAGAGACTTTAGGAATCCTGTTGCATTGTAGTGGCAAAAATTTTCCAGTCACATCTCATGTGGTGGAAAACACAAACTGAAACCTCTCATACTTCTTGTTTTAAATGATTTCTAATTTTGCAGGCCACAAATAATAAAAATAGTGCGCTCACCTGAACCGCCTCGGTCTGAGATTGTTTGTACCAACTATATTCTTGGTAGAATAAACTCCACTTTTTAAGGAGCTGAATAATCTTTGCATTTTAGGTGTATAATAATAGGTGGAGATGGCCATTGGGAAAGGTGAGAAAACACTGAGCAGTTCTGTTCCAGGAAGTTTTGGTGCTTTAGAATGAAAGCTGTTAATATTGCACGCATTGGAAAATTCTCACCATTACATCCGTGGTTTTCTCAAAACTTGTTAAATTATATGCATGCAGGAATAAGGAAGAGTGGGTTTTATTATTAATTGACACTCATTTTTAGCTGGCATGTGGTGGCAGGTCCTCCAAAGAAACCTGAAGCACAGATTAGAGCTGAAAGTTTTGGAAATGTTCTAAATCTTTGTAGTATTGCAGATAGGAAGTGTAATATTAAACTGACAAATTGAATATATCTATTTTTTTCAATGTAATTCACAGTTTCTTCCTATTATTTTTTACTACCCGTGGAGATAAAGCAAAACAAATTCCTCAAAACAGAGAGGAATATATTTCCAGATACCTCTTCCTATTAAGTAATGTATCTCCCTCATACATATGTACTGTCAAATATCCATCCATTCCTTTTCCACACCGCGTCTCCAGCCAGAAGTGTTGGCTATGCAAATATTGCAGAACTGACTCTTAACATATGTGCTGTGTGCCTGGCTACAGCTACACGGGAAACTCTAGGTAATAATTAGAGTCTGCATATATTATCCTGCAATTATAATTTTACATAATCGGTTATGTAATCTCGGGGCTGGTATGCGGTGAGAAACTGAGGTTACGTCAGAATTCTTCGGAAGAAAAATAAAATTATTGATCGTAAGTGCAGGTCCTAGCGAGGAAGGAGGGCAGAGGGGGAGGGATGGTGCGGCACGGAGCATCTCGGCGGTGAGAGCCACGCTGGCTCTGCTGGGAGGGACTCGCCCCCAGGAGCGAGCAGGGGCATCCCGGCGGCTCCGGGGGGGCACCGCGGAAGGCGACGAGAAAACGGAGCAGAAGTGGGAAGGTGACAAAGTGGCGGGCGCTGATTTATTGTAGGAGCCTGTGCTCGTTCCCAGCTCCTGAAACGCTGCCGGAGAGGAGCGGGATGCGGGGCTGGGGCCGCTGCGAGCCGCAGATCGAGCCGAGCGCGTCCGCCCCTTCCCGCGGGGCATCCACCAGCCCTGTCCGAGCCGCTGCCACCGCCCGAAGGGGCCGGGGGCGAGCGGGAAAAGCCCCCGGAAAGAAATAAAATAACCCAGGCACGCAGGGAAAACAACGGAGTGATAATAAATAAACCACAAAGTGAATCAGATGAAATTGCCAGGCGTTCGCTCCCGATAAACAGCAAGCTTTGTAATATCCAGGTGTTGGGGAAAGCTGTTGTCTTATAGTTTATAAATCCCTGCCGGTGGGAGGGAGGGTGAGAATCTTTGGAGGTGAATGAAATATCAAATCACGAGGCTGTATGTAGATTTATGATTGCATAAGAGGCTCGATCATTTCCATATATTGAAATGTGCTGTCCTTTCCACGACTGCCCAGCCCTTGGAGGGAGAGAGACGCTCGATTCCGCCTTGATCAATGCTGACTGTGAAGCAAGGAGGAGGAGAAGGGGGGGACCAGGCTGGCACCAGATGGAGCAGGGTCTAGGGAAAGGTCAAGGTTAGCTCAGGCTGCTATTGAATCGGTTGCAGCCTCACAGATAGATCTCTGCCTCCGAGGCACCCACTGGGGCTTCTCAGAATCAAATCTAATAGAAAAGGCAGTCACAGAATGAAATCGCTTCATCTGAATGCTAAAATTGTTATTAGGCTACATTAGAGAGATACCGGGCACATGATTACCAAAAAAGGAAGCATGCCTAGCAGTTTGCGACTGAAATAAAAGCTGTGAATATGTTGATACCATCGTGGATGTGCAAAGATAATAGATAACAGGAGAGCGGGGCAGGGAGAGACGCGTGTGTGTAACGAACAGATTAACATATTGATGCGGATGGATGTGTCCCTATGAAATTACCGTGCGCCGCCGGGGCTGCGCCTGGCCATGCGCGGGCAGGAATGCGCGCATTCCCACGTGTCCTGCCGTGGCCGTGCTCCTCAGCACTCCCAGGACATTTGTTCATTGCTTGGGACAGCAGGTATGACAAGTGGGAGCCTGCTCAGAGGAGAGCTTTGGAGGCAGCTCCTTGCAGGACCCACCCTCAGCTTGTGCTGCGGTGCTGCCGTCACTTTGAGTTTTGGTTTTAAGTCTTCCCGCGGGCACAGGGCTCAGACATTGTTCGAGGCCGCTCATTTTCTGGCTCATCTCAGGCAAAACTCCCAGGTGATGTCATTAGGTCCACACACATGTGCAACCCCCCCCCATCCTGGACATGGGAGCGTGACGTGAACGCACACATACGTGTTTGGAGCAGCGGTGGTGCTGCCAGTTGGCTTCCAGAGATCAAAGTGGGGCTGTTCCCACTTACCAGCTCCACCACGTTACCAATTCCTTAACCTACAGCACAGCCGTGTCTTAAAGAAGGATTTGGTCTTGTAAAATAAATGCTGGCTACACTAGATTAAACATGATGACTGCACTCTAAGGGTTAATAAATTTAGAATTAACAGATCATCCCAGCTTGATACAGCTACTATAGATGATTTAATATGCAGCCTAAGCAGGTTGACAGTCAGCTCACAGATGCAGATAAGATCAAACAGTCTCTTGATTCAATAGATTGAATGGTTGTACTGAGTGTCTGGAAGGTGAGTGACAGTACGTATATGGCAGGGGTTCTGGTAAAGAAGGGCTTCGATTCCCCACTGCTGTGCACTGCACTGGTTTTCCTTTTCTAGCAGTCAACCTTTTTCAGCAATCAAACCCGGAGTTAACATGAAAAAAAAAAATGTCTCAAATATAGTTCAGGAGAGTTATTTGAAGTTTTCAGTAATGAAAAGCTCCACGCTTTAATGGTAATCACCATTACTATGGCTAGTCTGCACTTCAGATTCCTTTTTTACGGAGAAGGCCATCGCCACCCATTCCATCCCACGGGGAGTCTCAGCTGTCCACAGGCTCTGTCTGTCTGTCCACATCAGTCTCCTTCCCTGGCAGACCTAAATCCACAGGAAGGAGCTATTTTGGAGGCCAAACAAGGACACCTTGCCCCAGACAGCCGCTGGGACTTAGTGAGTGCAGCCTTATCCTGATTCGCCGTCCAGAGGCTTTGGCTGCAGGAAACCTCGGTGGATGTAGAGTGACAAAGATAATTCCCCCGGAATGGAGCTTCTTTCTCAGCTCTTTTGCTTTTCTGGCTTAAAAGTTAATGTCTGTAGTAAGTCTTCTGTGGTTTATGTTTTCCTTTTTTGCTCTCCTGTCCTATTTAAATGGGAATGTAAAACAGTCCTCACGGAGGCTGGTGAGCAATGGGATGACAGAGTGGTCTCTAACAATTTTATTATTTGATCAAGAGTAAAAGCTCCACCTGAACCATTAGATTTTACAATATGAATATGTTTCCAGGCAATTTTAAAAACGCATATTATGCATTCAATAGACAGTCACAGGTCTGAATTGTGCCTTATTGTATTATATGGGGCCACCACCATACTGATAGGGATATTTGTGCTAGAGTTACTGCACATCTGAATGCTTATAAATTAGCTGTATGGTTTACTTTGGTGGGGTTTTAAAAATACTCCCATGGTTTTGATGAATGCCCTGCAGAAGGTTGGTGTGATGAGCAGTGCTGCTTTGAATCTGCCAGCAGAGCAAACCCAGAACCCACCTGAGATCTGTTTCTTTGTGATTTTTAAAAACGGGCTCATGTACTTTTGCAAATGCTTACCTGTGAATTATAGTTTCATTTTAGTTTAGAAACCAGTGGCTCCCTTCCCATCCCTCAAACGCTGAGTTAGAAAAGAGAGGGCCTGGATGTGTGCTTTGGATACAGATCCACACGGGACCCTCCACAGATTTGCTGAGCAGGTCTGCCACGCCACTCAGGGCTGAGCCAGTCTTTTTCCTACTCCATGCCTGGGAGCACCTCTGGGAGCCCATGGAGGCACGAAAATCTTCATCTTCTAACTCCAGACAGGCGACATCAAACTGCGGAGGAACAGCACTCAGATACCCCTTGCAGAAGAAATGCCCAAGCAGAAGGGCCCAGGGGCACACTGAGGGAGCCGTGTGGGGCTGGGGAAGCCGTGGGGCTGGGGAAGCCGTGGGGCTGGGGGAGCCGTGGGGCTGGGGAAGCCGTGGGGCTGGGGAAGCCGTGGGGCTGGGGGAGCCGTGGGGCTGGGGAAGCCGTGGGGCTGGGGAAGCCGTGGGGCTGGGGAAGCCGTGCGGCTCGGGGAGCCGTGGCGCTGGGGGAGCCGTGGGGCTGGGGAAGCCGTGGGGCTGGGGGAGCCGTGGGGCTGGGGAAGCCGTGCGGCTCGGGGAGCCGTGGCGCTGGGGGAGCCGTGGGGCTGGGGAAGCCGTGGGGCTCGGGGAGCCGTGGGGCTGGGGGAGCCGTGGGGCTCGGGGAGCCGTGGCGCTGGGGGAGCCGTGGCGCTGGGGGAGCCGTGGGGCTGGGGAAGCCGTGGCGCTGGGGAAGCCGTGGGGCTGGGGAAGCCGTGGGGCTGGGGAAGCCGTGGCGCTGGGGAAGCCGTGGGGCTGGGGAAGCCGTGCGGCTCGGGGAGCCGTGGGGCTGCTGGGGGAACCGTGCGGCTCGGGGAGCGCTGTCCCTGCTCCGAGGGCCCCGGCGGGGCCCGGGCCTGGAGCGGCCGCCGCGCCCCCCGGGTGCCCCCGCGGCGGCGGAGGCCCTTCCCGAGGCGGAACCAGCGGAACCAGTGATCTGGCAGCAATCTGCATATTGATGGTGCCTCCTGCCGCTCTCCCTGATTGCTTCGCAGGAAGGAAAGGTAACAGGAAAATACTGAACCCCCTCTCCAAAGTGGCGGAGAACGTGCACGGGGGCTCTGATGGAAGAGTAAAGCCTGCTAAAGCCCATGGCGGGGAATTTGTTTGCCAAACTGATTTTTGTCTTAGGATTTGAAAGCAGTTGTGTGTTTCTTTTCTGGTTTTTTAAAGTTCTGAGGCTGAAAATGTGAGGTCCGTGCTAGAGAGGAGCACTGATCACTTCAGGGAAAAGTAATTAGCCTCGTCATGTTCGCTGAATGCGTAAGTCTAAGGAGGAGGCAATCCTTGGAGATTGGGAAAGGCATTGAACAGACACTTTAAAAGTACAGTGCCGTGGTACAGGTATTTTTTAGTCCCTCTCATAAGCAATGTACAGATGTGCAGCGTGGCATTGAATGTAGGAGCTAATAGAGAATAGTTTCACTTTTATTGGCTCTGAGTGCAGTGGCTGCCTAGGACACACTATTGTGAGGCACTTGCCTGGGACACACATTTTGTGAGGCGTTTTTGGCCTTCCTCGTGGGAATGGCCATGGCTGTGGCCCTGAGTGTTCAGATCCCTTCATTTCTGGGCAGCACCAAGCAGGGTGCCAGGAGCTCATCTCAGCCCCGTGCTGAAGGGCTGCCCAGCACTGTTCAGCAGGAGATGGCAGTGGATCCCATCTGCTCTGTCCCAGTGCTCCAGCCACACCTAGACCAAGCTTCTCCCTACAGACTGGTGCTCTCTATGGCCTGGCTTTACCCCGTGGATATCTATAGCACCCAAACGTCTGAGGGAGGTGTGTGTCAGCACAGACAGTGCATGGAGCTCTCTCTCCATGTGTTTACATCTACTTGTCTCTCTCTCTCCAGGCTCTCAGATGCTGTGAAACTAAATAGGATAGGGCAAATTACAGTCTAAATTGTGAATACATTAATTTCAGTATGGTAATATCAAACATTGTACTTATTTCTGATTTCTGTATTTAATTTCCCCTGCTTTTTTAAATGCTGGGGAATAGTTGCTCAGTGAACAATAGCATTAGTACAATAACTCCCCCCAACCCCAGCATTCATACTTAATGCACATCAGCTTTCTATGTAATGCCATACAATATACTTGCACGTTATTTTAATTGAGTGAAATCTTATTCACACTGGTGGGAGAAGGCATTCTTTTCACTGCAGCCAGGATTCACACTGCACTGACAGAATGATGTGTGCTGACAATAACAAATGGTGGCAAAACTATCCAAACTGCTCAAAGAAGTGGGCTCTTATCACAGGTTATTCACCACCACTCCTGCTCCCCCTCAGTGCTGTGTCTTTCTGTGCAGCTTTGGGCTACATAATAATTTATTCTTCTGACTACAGAGAGTTGCATTAAAATATTATTGTAAGCATTTTAACAATTAAGCTGAAATTTTGTGTAGAATAAATATGGTAAAGGAGAAAACCCACAGTAAAGCTGTCCTTATTTTTAAGCACAGAGAAAGGACTCTGCTCTCTCAACTATTAATTATTTTTCATCTAGAAAAGATCCTCACACAAACTATGTCATGTTCTGCAAAGCAGGCGCATTTCTTCTTGGCTGGAGCTAAAAGCTAAACCTAAATGTCACCTGAAAAAGTCATATAAAATGAATATAGAGAATGATGATTGTGTATGTTAAATCTCAGTTCGATGCATTCTACGTGACTAAAAGTTGAAGCTCTAAAAAGCAATGTGAGTTATTTACAGAAGATGTTAAGGCACCAATCTAACAGCATGCTTGAGTACATGCTTACTTTAAGCATGTAAGTACAGCTGATGTGCCCAAAGATAAATATGTGCTTAAGAATTTTGCAGTACCCAAGGCCAAGTAGATTCCTCTGGCAGGGGCTATATCAAGCAGAGTTAGAGGAGGAAAATCCATTTTTATTGCACTGTCCTTTCTAATGTCCCTCACACCAAGTGTGCTAGGAAGGAGGGACTGTGTTCAGCAGCAGATAAGTAAACAACTAAATCTTTCTTCATCTTGTGTAGAAAAATTAATTTCTCAATAGAAATAATTTCTTTTTGCTTGCTGATGTCGAGTTTCTCAAATTAGCAGGTTATTTTTTGTTATTCTACTTTTGAAAATTGATTTGAGGTATAGCTGGATTTATTTTTCAAGACTAAATGTTTGCCTTTCCCTGCTGCCACATGCAGAGTAGGGCTTTCCAGATTTCCTCATCGGGACAGTTTGATCCCCTTGGATGTAATCTTGCTCAGAAGTGCACTTACCAGCTCAAGTCAGAACAGGAATTTAAGAAGCTTTTTGTGTCAATGACCTGCCTTCCTACTGCTCATGGGCTTGGACACAGTCACCTTGCTTGGGATCTCATCAGTGTCTCAAAAGGACCAGCTTGTGCCATCATGGCTTCCTGAGAGGCAACACAGGTAGGGGGATTTGGATGTGTGGGACATCCTGCCCAGGAGCCCCTGGCTTCTCACAGAGCTCTGTTTTGGAATGGCTCCCACAGGACACAGCCCTGCAGTGTGAGTGCCCCAGGCTGCAGCCAAGCTTGGTCAAAACCCTTCCTGAAACAGATGGAGATGCTGCTCTTGAGGAGTTCAGGTGTCCCTGCTCCTTGGACTGTATGAGGAGGGGGGCATGGAAACTCTGGGATCCAGCTCTGTGACAGCAATCCACTCACAGCTCCTGTCTCTTCTTTCTGGCCCTGGGCTGGGTTTGTTTGCTGTAGGGTCATGGAAAATCTCAAGTCTGCATCTAAACTAAACATGCACTCTTTGTCTTAGTGTGATTTGAGGTGATAAAACCTGACTTTTGCAAGTTTAAAGCTAGGGAAAAGTAGGGAGCATTTATCAGCAAAATCCTTTGTAACACAAACCAATATTTAAATTCAGGCTCGATATTCAAAACTGAATGGCTCATCCCTTTCTAAGTGAGGCCAGCACACTGGTAGGACTCATTTCCACACATTTCTGGGGGAAAGATAAAGCCCAGGAAGATTAAAAGATTCCAAGAAACTGTTAGCAAAGATATTTATTTATGTTGTCTTTATCTTACACATTTAGGACCCTCTTTGGAGATAACTAAGGTGTCATTTCTTGTTCCTGGCCTCTTCTCAGTGTGTAGGAACAGGCAGGTGGGTCAGGGTGGTAGGTGTGCCCTGTGAAATCCTTAGGGTAGCTGTAGATTTACCTGGAGTATCCATACATATTCCATTGAGTAGGGAGCTTCAGAAGAGCTAGAAGTACCAAATTCATACCCTAGATGTCAGTAAAAGAAAAAAACATTAAAACCCATTAAAAATCATTTTATGAAAGTCTGTGAATCAAGCAATGGGTTAGCCAATTATTCATAAGATAATTCCCTATATGGACTGACTGTTGGAGTCCCAAGTTTCAGCTCAATCAAATTTACACAGCCCAAGTTATAACCTCTTCAAGATGGGGATTGTAACAGGAGCACTGACAGACCAGAACTACTGTGCCTCTTCAGTAACAAAAGCTCAGCTACCTCACTCGTGCTGGGGCTGCTGGGGCTGCAATAATTAAGACTGTATGGATTTGCATTATAGGTCAGGTTCTGGGAGGTTTTAAATGCACATAGTTTAAATCACGTTGGCCTGAAATGTAGCATAGAAACGCTCAGGGGCAGGTCACGTGTTTACTTATAAAAAGACATAAATATTAAACCTACAATATGACAACTAAGTAAGTAGTGCAAACTAAAGCCCGTTTGGCTGAAATCAAACATTTGATTAAAAATGAGATTTTTTAGTAATGCCTTCCTCTGCCTGCCCACACACAAGCAAAACTCTTTGTGTGCTTCACGGGAGGGTTTTTGCCACTTCAAAGTCTGTTCCCTGAGCACTTGGTGCCATTTATTTCACAGTGATCCCCAGAAAGCGCAGTCAAGGTTCAGGGCTCCATCGTGCTAGGTGCTGTGCAAGCAGAGGCAGGCTGAAATCCCAGGCCTCGCTGAACAACCCATGGAAGAAAAGTCTCCCCAAGTTGAGGGTTTTACTCCAGGTCCTGCCTAGGGCGAGGCGATAACGAAATCTTTCTGTCACCTGGCGCTCAGATGTCTGTGATCCTGCACAGACTCGCTGCTCTGTGTGCTGTGCCTGCTAGTAAGAGCTTGCAAAATCAGAGTTTATTTTGAGCCTTTATTAAAAAAGGGGAGAGGGGAAAAAAAAAAAAAAAAAGGAAAAGGAGAAAAGGCAAAGCAGTGCACCCAAGTTTCTCCTGCGGGAATAGCAATGCACGTACTATTTCTAGAACGTGCAAGTACTCTGCTCGTTCACGGGAGTCAGCCTGGTGTGATAAGAGTTCCACCCACGGTGCCTCCGCCCGACGGAGGCTATCGAGGCGGTGTGGGAAAGCACCCGTGCGATCTGCCTGCCGTTACATAACGCACCCGGCGCCGGGAACTGCCAGAGCTCTGGAATTTGTGTTTGGTCCTAATGTTCTGTGGTGTTGGCAAGTGAGATTCCTGCTCTGAGTGAGTGACAGCTGGAGCTTCGAAGCAGGAACATTTGCCCACCAAAGTTGCTGAACTCACCCACTGCCAAGTCTGTCACTGAAGCAGCAGATAGGCAGGGACAGCAGTGCGTGGCATGAACGGTGCCACGCTCCTTTGCACCTTCAGCTCCCAGCCCCGGGTGCCTGCCTGAGATGGAGGAAGGCCACACTTCTCAATGTTGGTTTTATGTCCCTTCCTACAGCAACCTCTAAGACTCTCCGGTGCTTGGATGTAGGGAGGACCATGCTGTTTATCAGGCAGAGAGCTGTGTATGAGGAAAGGACAGATACATTTCGGCAGATTTAAATCTTAGACTGATTCTTACAGCATGAATGTTCTCACCTGGGCACCCTGTCCTGCTGCTGCAGGTTCCTGTCATTGCTGTGGGACAGGGATGGGTGCCCACCGCTGTTCTCAGCTGCTCCAGGGCATGAGCTGGTGTCTCAGGGCTCTGGTTCATGTGGGACAGCCTGGGGCGGGATGGGCACTCAGCTAATGAGACAGACCCTTCTCGAAGGTTAGCTTCCCCTTGGAGGCAGCCTGAAACCCACCATGGCTCTGATTTCAGCGTGTACCTCAGAACTTGCTGAGCTGTAGGGCCACATTTCCCCCAGCTGACTTTGCTCTGGGGCTAGGAGTCCGTAGGCAAGGAGCAGCTGATAACATGGCCAGGGTGACAGCAGCTCCAAACGCTGCTGCAGCAGCACGACTGCGAGGCATGCCCTGCAGCTTGGACAAAGGGCTGTGCAGGGGCAGGAGGTGACACAGGTTTGTGTCAGTGCACAGAACATGATCTCTGGGTCGTCTACTGTGCTGGCCTGGGTTTGTTTTCACCTGCCCTTCCAATCTGCCCGGGTTTCTAGGTGTTAGCAGCCAGCACTTGGGCATTTCTCTCTGTGTTCACCTGCCACTTGCAGTGGGTTTGTCAGCACAACCCAGCCAGGGAAGAGCGTGCAGGAGGTGCAGACAGGGCTGGAGATGCTCGGCGTGTCACGGAGGTGCTGGGGGGTGGCAGCAGAGACGCAGGAGGTGCAGCCCGTGGGGTGCATCGCCCTTGCTGCGCAGCTCTCCCGCGGCGCTCCCAGCCCCGGCTGTGCCCTCTGGCCCCGTCTCTGCCCCCGGGGCTGACCCCGCTGCCATCACCAGCCTCTCCGGCAGTGCCGGGGCCATCCGAGCCCCCTTCCCGCGGGTGTCCGAGCCCAGGGCGCTGGCGGGGCTGCCCTGTCTGGGGGGATGCTCAGCCCGCATCCCTCCCCGCAGCGCCCGGCTCAGGCTGTAGCAAACTCCCTGGCAAGAGCTGTTTGTTGACCACATTCACGTTCAGAGCCCTGAAGCTAAAAGCACTTTACACCATAAAATAAAAGCACTGTCTTTTTTTCTAAAAGGTTACGTCTGGAGGCCACGCTGCTCATACTTCATACAGAAAACTACTGAAAGGGCTATGAAATCCTCTATGATTTACACTCCCTCTCAGTGCATTAGGATATAGATCTACTCGACTCTAAAAATACTGTGGAGTTTCTAACCGACGTGAATATATGTGCATTATTTCAGAAAGTCTGTTAGAAAACTTGTCAACACATTATAAAGCATAAACCAGGACTTGGCCATTAAATACAGAGATCAGAGACAAAATGTATACGGCAGGAAGTACCGAGAAAAGTCCCTCCATTCAAAAAAAAGTCTATTAGCTAAAAGTTTACACACAATATACACCAAAAGGTTTAGAGCGAGACCGTGGACCGCAATTACAAGGCATAAATGGAATCAGTAGGGGCTTTACAGTCCCCAGCGCAGTTAACTGGGCTGCCAGAAAATAATTTTAATATTGTCATAATTTATTACCCACCGAAAGCCACATCAAGGATTGTAAATACAGTCACTTTGTGTCCACGACTGCTCGTTAAACAGCCTCGTTCCCTTCCCCTAAAAAATACAATGAAATAAAAACCCACCTGCATTATTAATCTGCGGTCATGCCGTGTTAAAAATGTCTTCTCACTCCTTTTCTTTCTTGAGATTTGTTATCTCCCTCCAATCACATGACAATGCGAAGCGCTGTGGGGTGGGGTGGGGGGGTACAGGAACGAGGGGGAGCCAGCACTTTTGCGATCAAATGCTAATATTAATAATTATCCAGCCAGGATGAAATATTATTTTTAAGGCAGCGAGTTTCCATTTAAATCGAGGCATTTTTACGGTGCTGGAATTAAGGGCATGCTGATGGTAAGAACATCCTCGCTGCCATTCATGAAAGCATCTGTAAAATTAGCTCCTGACTGTAGGTTTTGAGATGCGATCTGGGAAGTCACCTCTGGAATCTCAAACACGGCACGATAATGAAACAGATTTAGTTGTCACCAAGTGCTTAATTTGCTATGATTTTTAGAAAAGAAAATCAATGAACGATGCCTGTGATTGGGAATAAGCACAGGTAGGTGTTCTGATGCAGGTTGGCTTTAGAGAGCGTAATGAATTGTAATTCAGAGGAGTGTTAACTGCGAACCGCAGAACCTTTCAGGGGTAATAAAGTCATTACTTTTTACATTGCAGCCACCTTCAAAAGCTTTATACGTGCCATTAGATATAAATCAAGCCCCATATATATATATATATATGCATCTCCGGTTCAGACACACTCGCCCGTGTGCACGCCTGGCAGGGACATGTGCACGCCTGGCACCGCCAGCCCTGCGAGCGGCGTGAGCCCAGAGCCGCCGCTGGTGTCACCTGCGCTGGCTCCCGGCGCCGCGTCCCGCACCCGCTCCCGCAGCCTCCGCGGGGCGCATCCCCGTGCCGCCGGAGAAAGGAGGGGAGCGGGGGCCGGGGGGGCCGAGCGGCGGCGGGCGGAGCCGGGGGGCGGCTGGCGGGAAGCTGAAACCATCGCACGGCGGAGCGGCTCGGCCCCGGCCCCCGGCAGCTCCGCCAACAGGTCCCCGCCGAGCCCCGGCCCCGCCGCCCCCTCGCTGCCCCGGGCGGCCGCGGCTCTGCCCTAAGGCCGAGTCTCCCTTAGGGCGGCGGGCAGCTCCTCGTTCCCCCCGGGCTCTGGTCGGGCTGTCCGCCGCCGTCCCGGGCACGCTTAGCCCCTCGCACTCCCTTCGCAGCCGCACACCCGCTCGCCTCCAGAGCTTATTTCTACCGCAACCTGATCCCTCCCGGCGCCGGCAGCGTCCGCCTCGCTCCGGGTCCTTTCGGCGAAGTTGCAGCCGCTGCCGCCGCCGCATCCTCCCAACTCCAGCCACTTCTCGGTGCCCGCTGCCGCCTCGCCTCCCCCCCTCTCCCGCCCTCCCCCGTTGCCAGCCCGCTGCCCGCGCCGCCCCGCCGCCGGCAGCCCCGCGTTTCGCTTTCGTTCAGAGCTCGTGGCTGCGGGTAGGGCTCGGAGCGCCGCCGGGGCACGGAGGGGGGCTCCGGGGCTGGCGGGCGCGGGCAAAGCCGCCAGGTCCCGCCGCCCTCCGCTCCCGGCTCCTGCGGCTTCTCCTCCCCTGCCCGCCGCTTCCTCGCCCGCCAAACTCCGCTCGCCGCTCCCCCGCCCGCCCCGGGGCAAGGGCCGCCTCTCGCCGCCGAAGTTTCCCGCGGCCCGGCCCGAGCCCCCGCCGCCCCCCGGCTCCCCGCGGGGCCGCCGCCGCCGCCGTCCCCCGGGGACGGGCCGCAGCTCCCGGGAGGAGGGGACTCGGCGGCTTCGAGGAGGATGGGGGGGGGGCGAGCGGGGAAGCCGGGAGCCGGATGCACCCCCCCCCGCTTGCTTTTTGGGTGGTCTCCGGTCCTACCTGGCTTCCCCCAGCTCCCCCACCTCCTCGGCACAGCCCGCGGCCAGCCTGCCCCGCAGCCCTCTCTGCCCGGCTCTGGCTTCACCGATGTGTTTGCTTTTCCAGCGGGGGTGTGCGTGCGAGAGCTGCCGCTGCCTGCCTGCCTGCTCGCTCGCTTTCTCCCGCTCCTTTTCCTCCCTTCTCTCTCCCCGTGTGCGTGTTCAATTTCCCCCCCTCGCCCCTCTCCGGGGTCCCCTCTTGCACCCGCTCCTCGGCGGCCACTCGCGGCTCCGGCCGCCGCCCCCTCCGCCCCCGGCCCCCCGGCTCCATTCGGCAGCGTGCGCCGGGCGGCCGGTGCGCCCCCCCCGCCGCGCCCCCTCCCCTCTCCCCCCTGCGATCACTGTCCATTGGCTTGTCCTGCTCTCTTTTTCATGTCCAGCCCCTGATGAGTGTCCATTGGTGTTGCCTTCGCCTTCCCTCCTCCCCTCTCCCCGGCTTGCCCTGCCCATGTTTTGTATGTCTCTGTCCATCCAGGCTCCTGACGTTCAAGTTCGCAGGGACGTCACGTCCGCACTTGAACTTGCAGCTCAGGGGGGCTTTTGCCATTTTTTTCATCTCTCTCTCTCCTTCTCTCTCTCCCTCTCTCTCTCTCCCTCTCCCTCTCTCTCTTTTTTTTCCTTGCACAAAAAAAAAAAAAAAAAAAAAAAAAAAAAAAAAAAAGCCATGACTGCTATCCCACAATTCATCTTCCCTGCGCCATCTTTGTATTATTTCTAATTTATTTTGGATGTCAAAAGACATTGATGAAGATATTTTCTCTGGAGTCTCCTTCCTCTCTAACCCGTCTCTCCCGATGTGAACCGAGCGACTCACAAGCCACCGAAGCCACCAACCCACCATGTCGCGCCGCAAGCAAGGCAAACCCCAGCACTTAAGCAAACGGGAATTTTCACGTAAGTAACCCGGAGAGCAATTTATTTCATTTCCCCTTCACGGATTTAATTTTTAATTCGAGCGAGAGCAGGGAAAAAAAAAAAAGTGAGAGGGAGTGAGCGAGTCGGGGAAAAAATGAACTCAGCGCCGGCTCGGGATTCTCGGCATTCCGGGTAATTTCTCCCTCTCTAATTTAATCACCTTGATGACTTTTCTTCTCTTTCTGCCCGTGCCCCTCGCTCTCCGGAGCGCACTCCGCTGCCCCGCTCCGCGCTCGCCTCTCGCCTCCCGCTCTCCGCGCTCTTTGGCGGCAAGAGCGGCAGCTCTCGCCCGGCACCGGGAGAGGCGCGGGCGAGGTGCAGGGCTGCCGGGGGCACAGCCGGCCGAAAGTGGGAAGAAATTCCTGCGGGAACGGCGGGCTGCACGCCGGACACCGCGGCGGCCGGGAGGGCGGGATGTGCGGGCGAGCGGAGCGCGGAGAAAGTCCGGCGGCCGGAGTCCCCCGGGCTGCCGGCGGGCTCGCCCCCTCGCCCCGCGGCGCCCTCCCGGGGGGGCCACAGCCGAGCCCAGCGGGGCCGCCTCCCTTTTGTTTCCGCCGCGGGGCGCGGGGTGGCCGTCCCGCCGCTCCCCGCCGCCCCGGGCCGGCGCCGTGCGGGGCTCCGCCGCCCCGACCTCGCCCCACGCCCGCCCCGCCGCCGCTCCGGCTGGGGCTGGGGCGGGGGACGGCACCGGGCGGCGAGGGAGCCGAGCCGAGCCGCGCCGCGCCGGCTGGGATTCCCTCCTTGCCCTCGCCTCGCGTTCTCCCGCTCGCTTACTATTTTTTGGAAGATTTTCAAAAAAAAAAAAAAAAAGTGGAAGTGGATTTTGATTGGGAAAAATCTCGTGTCTGAATGTTTACAAGCACCGCGTGTGCGGGGAGCCTCCTGCCAACAAACACAGGCGAGAGCGAGCCCGGGCTGAGCACACACGCGCGCTCACACACACACACGCACACACACACGCGCACACACACACACACACACACACACTCGCACCCTCACACCCGCGAACGGCCCTTTCTCGCCGCCGCATTTCAACCCCAAACCAAATCCGCTCTCCCCGGGAGAGAAAAAACAAACCCCGAGCCCCACCACACCGTTCGCAACAAAAACTCTCCGGCTCCCTCCGTCCCTCCCTCCAGCCGCCACCACACACACCAGGGCTAGATGCAAGATAAGCGGGAGCGCTCTTTGCACAACAAAAGGCAACTCGAGCTGGAAAGGTTTGGGGCGAGGGGGGTGGGAAGGAAGGGAGAAAAAAAAAAATCCTCTTTTCCTCGGGGTGAGCCTGGGGGAAGGGGAAATGCTGCATGCTTTTCCTCACTCCTTTCCCTCACTTTTCTTTATTTCTTCCTTCCTCTCTCTCCCATTACTCCCGGCGGGTTTTGTTCTCTCCCAGGGATGGCAGAAAACCCAGGGCCGTTTCTTCCTGCCAGCCATCCCCGGCTCCTTCGGCGCTTCGCAAAGCCCCCCAAACTTTCCGCCGCGATTTCTCTTCCCCCACGGCCGCCCAGACATTGCGGCCAGGTTCGCACATGGAGCGAAGGAAGCGGCGCTGGCTCTTTGCAGGCGGCCGCTCCGCCGCGGGCAGGGCCGGCCGGGGGCTCTGCCTGCCCAAAGTTTGCCCTAAAACTCGGGGTGTGTCGGGGGCTCAGCCCCTCCCCCCGCCATCTCTTTCCCCCGATACTTTTCGGGGAGCCTTTTTTTTAAATTTTTTTTTTTTTGTTTTCATTGCCTGGCTAGGGATGGGGTGCAGCATCACTGGCATATGGGGATGGGGCCCCCCCGGAAATGGGGGGTGCACGGGGGTGCTTTCCCCGGGCGGCCCTGGAAGTGAGGTGCGGGGAGCAGGGATCGCGGCGGCAGCGGAGCAGGGGATGGGGGGCTCCGGCTCGGCCCCCGGGGCAGCGGCGGCGGGCGGGATCCCCGCAGCTGCTCCCGGCCGAGCAGCCCGGGCCGGCGCGGAGCGCGCCCACGTGCGGGGCGGGAGCGGCGGCCGGGCCGGGCCCGGGGGTCCCTGCGGCCAGAGCCGCCCCGGCCGTGGGGAGGGGGCGTGGGTGGGCCGGGAGCCGGGGGGGAAAGGGAGGCCGGGCCGGGGGAGCGGCGCGCCGGGGATGCGGCGGCGGGGCCGGGGCCGGGGCGGCGGAGGCGGCGGGCGGGATCCGTGCCCGCTTCGGTCGCTAGGAGGCACAGCGAGATCAAACAACCGGGCAGCCCCGCGAACTTGAACCTGGCCGGCTCCTCCGCTGCCGCCCGGCCGGCGGGAGGGGGAGGGCGCCCAGCTCCCTCCCTTCCACCCCCCCCACGCCCCCCTCCCTCTTCTTCTTTGTTCTTAATTTTGCGCGGAGTTTGCTTGCTCCGGGAGGCAGCGGGGGATGCTCGCCTTCCCCCCCCCCGGGTTTCCCCTCCCTCCCCATAACGTGTTGGCGGTTCCCATTGTAGCCCCAAGTCTCCCTTTCCTCGCACCGCACGATCCGAAGACACAAATTTGGGATTAAAGAACCCTTCTCCATCCTTCCCACGGTACGGTGCGGGAAAATGCCCCGGCAGCGCATCCCGCATTGCCCCGCGGGCATTTCTCCTCACCGTACTGTGGCACCCCCCTCCCCGCCCCATCACCCCCAGTACCTCCTTTATCCCGGCACTCCAAAATCCATCCCTCTTTTGCCGGTGCGGTTGTTTTGGTGGCTGGGAACAGGGGGAAAAAGGGGGGAGTAGGAGGGCGAAGGGGGAAAGCTGAAAAGACATGTTGGTGGAAGGGCAATTTGCATGAAAAATAAGAGACGGATGATTAGGGACCCAGGCAGGGAATTTTGATTGCCCCAGAATTAAAAGATGCATCCTGCAAATCGGAGGCAAGACCAGGTGAAATGAATTCTGGTGTTTTCTTTGTACTCCCGGTATTTTATATTATGTTCTAAAAGTAGCAGTAATAATAAAAAACATATTTTTTTGCTGGCTCTGCCTCCATCAGGAGCCAAATGTTTTGCAGCTAACACAGTGCCAGCCGTATTTCATACATTGGTATATAATTCTTGTTAATTAGCAATAATTTACGTTAAGAGCATAGAAAATGTTGAGGTTACAGGTTTTATATCTGTACATTTGATCATCTTGTTATTTTCAAGAACTTTGCCTCCTATAAAATTAATTAGGTGAAATGTGGAGGTGTAATCAGCAACCTCTGAATTACCACTTCATTTCCTGGTTTTGATTGTAAATCAGCCCAGTCCGTACAGACTTTTAGCAAAGTCTATTTTTGTTCGGTGCCACTTTTAACTGTCTGGTGTCGAAGCAGCGGGTTACCTTCCCCTGCTAAATAATAGTGACAGCGTCAGAAAGGAATCAGGCCGCGGGAAAACATTATAATTGAGTAATGATTATGCAGAGCTCCTCGCTAAGCCAGTTGCGAGGGGAGCACGGGTGGTTTTGTGTCTCTTTGCTGCGGAGGGTCGGTGAGCTCGAAGTTAGGTTCGCAAAAATACCTTTGTCTGCGGCGAGCAGCAGCGAGCTGCCGGTGGGATTAGTCCTGCAATAATTTACTCCCTGGGTCCGAACGCCAGGAACGGCTTGGGGAGGAAAAACGCCGTGCCCGGCAATCCCGCAGAAACACCCTGCTCCTGTGGCGGCTTCCCGAGGAGCAGCGTGAGACGCACGTTGTGCCTCCTCTCCTGCCGGTCTGCAAGTTTAGGAGAAAGCCCCAGCGATTAAGACATTGTTTTTATTAATACGAATGTAACCTTCATATTCCTGTGGCTGACCTTACGTTAAATTAGAAGTAGTACTAGAGGCAAGAAATGATGGACTGGATCCCTGTGTCCTAGTTGGAGCTGAGGTACGGCGAGGTAGTGTGCTCTTTCAATATTATTTTACACAGCACAACTGGGAGCTACTCCAGATCTTCCTCCTCAATATTCAGCCTAGGTAGGGTTGAAATAAATTTAACCTGAGTTCACTGGATTTTTGCACTTTATCAAAATCAGTTCCAATATTGTGCAGTCAAATTAAAATCTATTTTTTGATTCTCTGTGGCTTTAAGTTCATTAAATGTGAAATTGGCAGCCAGCTAAAGAAGGTCAGGCTGATTAACTGTTTAGGAGTTGTATTCTGTCTCTCTTGTGTTACCTGGCAGTGTTTTGAGGTGGGTTGTATTTGTAGTACCCTCTCCTCCTGCTCGCTGCTGTTAGCGTGCGTGTTGTGTTGCGCAGACAGAGGAACACCAACACGCTGCTCGTATTTATTTTTTTTTCCCCCCTCGTGAAAGGCGATGGCGGTGGAGACTGCACAGAGATTGCCAAGGTATTTTTCTGCAAATGTAACGTAAAAAAAAAAAAAAAAAGAGCCAACAGAAAAGAGAGCCGAGTCTGCCTCGTTAAAGCATCCACTGACGATTCTGTGAGCAGAAATAGCCTCATAATGAAGCTTTTTGGAGCTCATTCAGAAAATTTGTCAACTTTGACAACATTAGGCAAGGTATTTTGAGTTTAAAGAAGGCGCTTCTCACTGTTGGGAGGAAATGTGGCAGTTGCTTGGCCAAGCTGATTTTTAGATGCTGAAGGCCATGAGTGCTAACATGTTCAAGATAATTTAGGTATTCCCTTATTTCGGGATTAAAAAATGCTAAATGACTGATCGCCTTATTTCCTTAAGCACTAAAAAATACCCCATCCAGCTAATATCTCTGAGTGGGCTTGGTGGTGAATTTGCTGTTTATTTGGATCCTGAGGAGTAGCTCAGAAGTGAGCGGTGCCTCCCCCCACCCCGCAGGCATTTCTGCTGCACTTGCTTTTTATCATTTCGGTTTTCTGCCATAGATACTTATTTATTTATTTGCCTCATACCCTCCCCCTTCCCCCACTGCCCCCCCACTTGGTGTATAACTACTGCCTTTAGGATTTTTTTAAATTGGAAGCGGCAAACGGGCCGATGGGGGACAGTGACACAAATCCGTGCATTTACGTCTGCACGTGTGTTCTGAGGGCTGGATGTGCCCTGCGTGTCGGTGCCTGGTGTGCGTGTGCCCATGCAGGCTGGCTCTCCCCCCTTCTCTCTTACACGCACGCGTTCCCTGCACGGCCTGTACGGGGAGTGTGCAGTGTCTGTGTGTGTTGAAACACCTTCTGTCTACACTGTATTTCTGAATTTTAGAAACTGGGTCTTGTCTGGCTGGTGGAAGATACACACCCATGCGTGTGAGAGTGTGTGCAGTGCTTTTAGCCTTGAATTCATGTACATAAATAATACATCCAGCAATAAAACACCACATTCCCTTCTTGTCGTAGTACCACAAGAGTTTCCCAGTGTGTTCTTGCAGCCTATCCATTTAATTTTAGCACCGAATCGTTCAAGGAGTCAGAAATGTGCCCTCGTGTAGGAGCACGGAGACAGTTGCGGTGCTCTCCCTCTGAGTTCTGCGTGCTAGGGCTGCTCCTGCAGGATCTCTTCCCCTGTCCCCGGTGCCGTGCTGACAGCCGTGTTGCATGGCTTTGGCTGGGGGGAGCGGGCGGACTCCAGAGCGGGGTGTAATATTCATGAAGAGGGGGCTCGGCGCGTTCCTCCCCCCGCGCCTGCTGCCTTTCCCGGGAGCTCTAACCATTCTCCTTTTGTTTCTCAAACTGCAGCCGAACCTCTTGAAGCCATTCTCACTGATGATGAACCTGAACATGGCACATTGGGAGCTCCGGAAGGGGACCACGACCTCCTCACTTGTGGCCAGTGTCAGATGAACTTTCCGTTGGGGGACATTCTTATTTTTATTGAGCACAAACGGAAACAATGCAATGGCAGTCTCTGCCTAGAGAAGGCTGTGGATAAGCCACCTTCACCCTCACCAAGTGAGCTGAAAAAAGCGTCCAATCCCGTGGAGGTTGGCATCCAGGTTACGCCAGAGGATGACGATTGTTTATCAACGTCATCTAGAGGAATTTGCCCTAAACAGGAACATATAGCAGGTAAATTAAAGCAAGGAGAAGTGTTTGCGAGTTTATTTCCGTGTCAGTCGCACCGTAGCGTGTTGGCAGTGGCGCGCTGCGGTGTCTGTGTGTCCGGTGGGGGCCGGGCTGTCCGTGCCCTCCCTGCCCGGGTTAGCGGTGTTTGCCGGTGCCCGCGCGGCCGCGGGAGCAACAGGCACGTGCCAGCCGGTGTTCCTGGCCGCATTGTTCGAGGCCACTCTGGTGATTTGCCTGCATTGTAGGCACTGTCTCCCGACGGGTGTCAGCCTGCCGGAGCGCTGCGGGAGGAGGGTTCCGAGGCTGCCGTGAGGAGCTTTTTGAGTCTTGGGCAAAGTCAGGGGTGAAAGAGTTAACCGAGCATCCGCCAGCCTTGGTTCCATATTGGCTGTCAGCGTATGGACTGTAATTAAACACAGCCCCATGGCAAAGTGACACCACCGACCTTGACTTTAAGATGCCATTTTCGACTGGCCAGGCCAGAGTAGAGAGGGCAGTTGCTGAAGCGCACAGACATGCTTATTCGAAAAGTTTAAGGGCATGTTGGAAATTTCAAAAGGTTGGTTTGACAGGAAAGGCTGCTCTCTGCAGCCTGCCTCCTCAGCCAAATGATAAATGCTTCGCTATGCTCTCTCTTGTCTCTGATGTGGTTTTGACAGATGTATCTTGATTTTGTTTGCGGTTTACACAACCACATGTCAGCCGTACAAATGTCCAAGGCAGAGTTCTGTTTTGTGCAACAAACAATATGAAATGTAATTTAAAAAAAGAAAAAAGGGTAAATAATTCCATTTCATAGCATATTTTTTTTTTCTTTTTATAAAATCAGAAAACCATTGGCTATGCAGATATTTTCACAAATGAGGTTAAAAAAATAAAAGTGTACCATGTAAAAGAAAATCCCAGAGCCCTGGGAGCGTAACAAGGCACGCTCTGCTTTTAAAACCCTACTAGTAAACAAAAGTACTGCCCATTTGCAGTGAGGGTTTCACATCACTTCAAACCATGCCAACGCTGCCAGTCGAAAAAGGCAAGACCGCAGCCTATCGACCCCAGTGAGTGCCTGAACCAGCTGCAAACTCCCCCTCCAGTGATGTTTGGGATGTGACACTGCCTGTACCTCTCTTTGGGGAGCCCACAGGACCGCTTGGGGTTGTTGGAGGCGCAGTACATCATCACATGATGTGCTGGAGCTTGTCTTGGGCTCGCTTTGGCCACAAAGTTAAACCATAATAGGGCAGTAGGCGCTGGGAGGTTCAGCAGGATCCTCCGGCAGCCTTCCCTGGCCTCCAAGACGGCCGCCAAACTGTGCTGGAGAGCTGCAGCTCTGGAGGTTTTGTGGTGGCAGCAGATCCTATCGATGCATGGCTGTCTGTCTGCGCACGTGTCTGTGCGCCGAGCCATGTGTGTGCACACGCAGACATCATGTGAACAAATGTGTGCTCTTTCTGCAGAGTAATCAGTCTTTCCCTGAAACCTGAATATCTCTACATGTAAGAGGAAACAGGCTCAGCTACTGCTAAGCCATATTTTGAATGAGACTTAACCCCCCTCCAGTAATTCCCCATATTGCACTTCCCAGACACGGATATTAAAGGTGAGGTTTCTTTCCCAGAGTGGTAGAGGGCAGTGCCCATTTCCATGTGCTGCCTGCGATCTGACGGAAAGCCAACAGAAGTGTAGGGTGTGATTAATGAAGCAGGAGCCTGGCGGAAGGGATTTGTAGTCTTCCAAGCTCTGGAGCCATACTAAATCACCAAATATGGAGGAGCGCTGGTATGATGTAACGCTGTATTTACGTACGGCGCCGCTCCGCTCAAAAGACAAAACACAGTATCTGTCAAGCAAGAATTAAACATGCTGTCGTCCCGTGGTCCCAGCTCGGTCCCTGGGCTGGAGGGATGGCCATGCTGAAGAGTTCTGCCCGAGGGGAACCTCCTCTGCTGAGGGTTTGCTCTGGCACTCACTTGGTGTGGGAGGCTCAGCAAGCCAAGTGTGGCTTTGGCGTGGCGCAGGTGACGCGAAGCGAGGAGGATTTGGGCTGGCGCGCCGTTACGGGGCTGTTAATTCAGAAAGGGCTGTGGTTTCACCTGGCTGTAAATGCTTCTCTGAGCAGAGGCAGTGACTGAGGAGGGGGCACAGTGGCAGGGCCTGATCCTGCTCGCTTGTACATGTAGGTGGCTTGACTGGGAGCAGGCTTGGCACCATGCGGGAGGGTCCACAGAGCAAGCCGTGAGTGTGTCCTGAGTAGGGATGGAGTTGTGGTTGTCAGGACTCTTCTGCCCCGAGGTTTCTGGCTGTGGTGCTCAGCCATGCCTATACAGATGGGAGGTCCAAGATCACAGCACCTCCCTGGCTGGGCTGGCGCTGAGCAATGCTGGGGTCCCTTGGTTCTCTTTCTGTTGGTTGGAATGCAGCCTGGCTTTGGGAAAGGGAGAAGGTGCAGCAGGAGTTATGGGGTCTTGCACTGTTCCTCTCCTCTCCCTTTTCAGTTGGAGTTCAGATCTCTTGTGTCACAAAGTGTGGTGATAGCTGGAGTGACCCATTGCTCGTAGCCAGTAGTTTGAGGAGTCCAGCAGTAAAATTTCCAGTGAAGGTCTTGGAGCCTGAACTGTGAAGTTCAGGCTTCAGGAGGAGGACCCCTGTGAAGAACCTCAAAGTCTTCCAATTCAGCTATTTATATCTGATTTCTGTGCAAGAATGCAAAATGCAACATTTGAGTGTGTAATTAAGGAAAAAAAAAAAGATAGAGGCTGCCTTTGGAAAAATACACAGAAGTTGGGGAAGTGATTCTTTCTGCTAAGAGACCAAAAATACATATTTTGTAGCAATATGAAAATGTTCCCAATTAGTTTTGAGGATGGAAGAAGTGTTCCAGGTTAGGTCTGGATACAGAGGTGCTGTGGGTGAGCTCTGGGTGCAGTTTTTTTCCCTGCCTGCAGTTTCCTGGTCAGTATGTTGGGGTGTTACAGTAAAAGAGAATCGTAAGTAATGGTTAAAGATGTACGGAACAGCAAGGAGGCAGCGACTCATTCAAATGCAGGGAGAAATGTCTGTTTTAACTGTCCTTAAGCTGCTCTTTATCTTGCCATTTTCCAGCGACAGGGCTGAGGACAGGAGCTTATATGTGCGTGTGCAACCTGTGCAGCAGCTGTGGGATCCATACAGGTGCAGGCATGTGTCCATACCTGGCTCTTCCATGTGGGTGTCTGCCTGTGCACGGCTCTGCCTTGCTATAAAATTTTGAGTGATGCTGATCCAGCGCCGGAGCTGAAATGCCATAAATTTAACTGAAAATTAATAGGATATGTTGTGTGGGTCCAACGAGGCAGCTTTCATCAATATGTATGTCAAAGCCTCACCACCAGATACCGGCAGCCCGTGATTTGCAGTGAGGGCGACGGCAGGGCTTTAGTTATCCGCTCTCGTATTTTACAATAGGGGGAAATATTAACTGAAGTATCTGGAGATCAGTGAATGTAAAATCGCTGCTCACTTATTGAAAAGGCTGAGGAAATATTTATCGCCCGCCCGTGTCAGGTTTTGGTGGTTTGTTTGTTGGATGTGTGAATCCGAGGGAATTAATGAAAGGTTGGGGCTGGGGTGAAGGAGGATCTTAAATGTTACTTGGATGCAGTTGGGGGAACACTTTGGAGTGCTGCTGTGAATTCCCCTGTATGATGCCGAGCGTGGATCCGTGGATGCTCTATTTACTGTACAAAGAGGGGAGGAGGAGGGGAGGTCATTTTTACTGCTCGAATCCTATATTCTCAAGCTGCTTGTGACATTCAAATTAAACACGTGGGAAAATAATGTAAGAAATCCCTCTGTCTGCTGCAGTCGGGGGAAGGTGAACGTCATTTGGTACTAAATTTGAGACTGAGTATTGTTTGATTATTACAGTTCTTGGGAAGTAATGTCTTTAAGCAGAATCTTTTTGGGGCTGTTGTTAGTAGTTGCCATTATAACTCTATGGGTTGTGATTGTCGATTCCTTGTTTTGTTTTGTTCTGGAGACAAAAAAATACTGCTGTCTGCACCGAACAGTTAGCATTGCATCTGGACAATAAGATGAAAGCTTAAAAATAGAGGGGGGGGGAGGAAGGAATATGGGAAGATTTTGAAGTCAAATTCTATCTGCTTTCCCCATACAAAGAAAGAGAGAGAGCAGGCTGGGTAAAATATTGCAGACAGGAAAAAATAGTGAGGGTGCTACCCAAAGGCTCCCGCTCCCGAGATTTGGAGCGCTGCGTACAAGCTGTATTTGTAAATAAGACAGAGAAAGGTTGTGAACCGGCAGCTTGGCTGTTTTGTCAAAGTACAATGTCAGAGAAACTCTTTCTAAGACAAATTGTAAATAGAAGTGTCACGATGATTGCATGATTGAGCTCTAGAAGTGTCTTGCAATTGTTGGCATTGTCAGAAGACTTTTGAAAGCTTAATTAAAGGCGGTGGCCTGTGCGGCTGTGAAATTTACTTCTGGGGGGGGGGGGAATGTAAAAAATGTAGGGGATCAAAAAGTTGCTGTAATGCTGCTCGTGCAGGGATACAGAGAAGAGTCAATAGTTTCCCTGCTTTCCCCATTGCCTTTTATAAATAACGTTTTTTGAAGAAGCAAGCACGTGACACCAATATCATCCTTTGTACGAGGTAAAGATTGTGTTAGTTTTCCTATTCCCTGCTGTTCCAGACAGTTAATGTAAAAATGGGTCTTTATTGGAAACACAAATATGAGTTCACTCAAAGCACAGAAGCAGGGTAGAAAGTTTTCCTCTGCCTTCCAGGGGAGCATCACAGTGTTGTGGTGCCCTGAATATTTCTGCTGGGCTTTTTTGTTTCCTGCAAACCAGATCTTCTGAGAGGATGAGAAACATATTTTGTGTTCCTTCTCCTATTGCATGAGACACTGAATTGTGGAGCTGTCCATGAGCAGAGGCATCACTGTATCCAAAATGCTGGTGGTTCAAGAGGCAGCTTGGTACACGTTAAGCTCCATATAGATCTTGAAAGGTGCACGTTGGCATCACGTGCCCAAAGCTTTGGAAATCACGCGCGTAATAAACGCGAGGCTCTGCGCCGACAGTCCCAGCAACAAATGCTGGGCCACGGAAACTGAGGCAGGGAGTAAATTAAACACCTTCTAATTAGCCCAATGGGAGAAGTGAAGTCTTCTCCAAACATTCCTATAATTTGGTAATGCCTCTTTTAAAGAGGAGGAGGCCTATTAGCATCGCCCCGTTTTGTATATGCAACCCTCAGCCCACGAGCTCGCTCCTGCTTCATTCAAATAATAAAAACTATTAAAGAGGCTTGTGAGGCACAGTCAGGCAACGGGAGCCTCCAGTTGTTTGCCTGCATGCATCCTCATTTGGACAAAATTTTTTTTGGACAAAATTCCCTTCAGGCTTCGGTCTGTTTTTATATCCACTAGTACCAGCTTTGTGCAGTAAAAGGCATTTAGCATCAAGCTGGACATGGCCTGGCACAGTGCCACTTGTGTTTTGTTCTGTTTTTTTTTTTAGCTAATCGCTGAGGATCTCTCGTTACCTTTCTGCTTGTTGTGATTTTGTTCGGGTCATGATGCTGCCAGGGATGTCGTGAGTCCAAGGAAGGTGTCTTGTCCCAGTGGCAGGCATTTGAACGCAGCTTCCATCTGGGAGCGCTTGGTTTTATGTGTCAGCTACTGGGGTACTGCACAAGTCCATAAAACAAATCAGGTCCGTGTATTTCAGTGTATTAAGTCTTACATATTTGTATGTTCATGCTAGTAGCATGGTCCTAAAATTAACTATTGGGTGGATTTTTGTTTTGTTTTTCCCTTGGGCTAATGAACATAATTTTGTCTCTCTGTGTACATAGACAGCAGCTTCAGCCTGACGCCTGGTGACGTCGGGCATAGCAGGTTTGGGCCCATGTAGGTAGTACATGGATTGCTGTGATTTATGGCATACTTTTAAGAACAACAGGCACATTAATGGACCCACAAACCACCCAAGCAGTTGGGATGATCTGATAATGAAGTTCCATGAAACACAGTTTGCTCAGGAGGGGCCCCTATCTTGGGTGTGCTTTGCTCCGCCAGATGTGGATCAAACTCTTGCAGGAACTGGACTGGTGGCTGTGGACCCCTATGGATGAGCAGACCAAGTGCTGACATTATTCAAACCTTCCCGTGTTGATGCCAAATGCATTTTAAAGCCCATAAACATCCTCCCCCTCTCTAATCAGGTTTAGTATGCAACGCATCCCGCACGGGGTTCAGCCAGTTTGTTTTCCAACCTTTATTGGCCAGCTGCACTCGCTGTGCATCTTTAAAATATTTCAGCAAGGCTTTTTTTTTGCTCTTCCATCACCGAGGCTGGTAACTTGGTGGCTCATTCTTCATTCGGAGGTGGCATTGCCTGGGGTTGGCGAGGGAAAGGTTTGCGGTGTGGGGTGTGGCGAGGTCAGCCCCGATCCCAGCAGGGAATTTGTGTTCTTCATTTGCCTTTACAATCGGAGCACAGCTACTGTACCTTGGAGCAGCTCTCAGGTGTGAGCTCAGATGGGCGCATGTAAATGTCCTGTCAGATGCAACACAGGAATATTAATGTTTCCTCAGCACCACGCTATAATAAAGCTGTACACAGCCAGCTTAATATGCAGCCGGGCTGGGGAATTGTATAAAACTTCGATAGCCCAGTGTGAATGACAGCGGTGGAAAAAAAAAAAATTCAATATGCCACAGTTTGCATTCTTGTTTCCCTTTGATCTAAAGCAAAATGAAAACATCCTCTCCTCTCCCTCCTCGTTCTGAATAGGTGTCCTTCCTCTGCAAAATTGGATAGTAAGTAAGAAAAGAAGACAAAGTACAGGGCACGGTGCTGAATTATTTGAAGCACATTAACTTCAGCCCGCTGGGGGATGTAATTTTTTCAAGTATTAGCAAACATTTATTTTTTTATACTCGGGATTGTTGGCATTGCTTTTCGTTCTTTTTTTAGCATCTGGGTCTGGTTGAAACAAAGAAAACAGAGCCACCGCAAACAGGGGCTGGAGCCCCTTTTGCCCTCTGGCTTGGGCACGGCTCAGGCTGTACACCCTCCTTGCAGAGGTTTCATTTGCATCTTCTTGTGTGTTTGAATCTTCAGCTCCATCCAAAGGTGTCTGCTTTTCAGTGCGGTTGTGTTCGAGGATTTTTAATAATGTGCTCATTTAACTGAATCAACAGCTGTCAGGAGCGGTTGTAGTAAATCCACAAAATGCACAAAGAAAAATACATACGTTCCCTGAAACAAAACACTTGAAACAAATTGGCTGCCAAAAAAAGCTGCTGAATTCTGGGTTTGCAGACAGTGCACCAAAGTGTTTCTTCTCTCTGCTTTCCCCGGAGACCTCTCCCCGCTTGCCTGCTGCAATTCTACTGGAACTTTTTACCTGAACAGGTTGCTTTTAAAGAAAAAAAATCCTATCACTTCCCCATCTGGCGGGTACAGAACTCAGCTACAGCTCAGATTTTTTGTTTTTCACACTAAATAGCTGAGACACCAAGAGTGGGGCAAGAGCAAAAGCCAAATAACTGCATTGCCGGCAAGGCAGGAGGCTCAGTATCCCTGGGAAATAGCTGTCAGGAGAAGCTATTCCTCTCTGCCCTTCCAGGCAGGCGTTGTCAGGGTGCTGCAGAGGGTGCAGGATTCCCCCTGGAGGGGCTGTGCTGGTGGAGGGAGATGTGGGGAGCTTTGGTCAGTCAGAACCAACGACTTTCTGCTTCCACCCTCCCCTGCTTTGCCTAAATGCTGAACAATTACACCTACAATTTGATCTTAGCTGCAGATAGAAAAACCTCTGCCTAAATAAACAATGGAATTACTGCTGAACAACAAAGGCTCAAAGAAGAGCCCTGCCTTTAGTGGTGTTATTATTGTTGTTGTGGATAATAATATTATTATTACTATTGTTATTATTACTGCTATTACTACAGCTATTACCTCTTTAAAATTATGCATTGCAGTTCCTCGTTCCTTTAGGAAGTGAGGAGTTTAATTTTGCATTAATTGCTTGCTTAATTGATTTATCAGGTAGGGAAATAGAAAATGCAAAAATACAAATGTGTTGTATTGTACCCCCCCCAATATTCGCAACAATTAATTTGTCACCCAGCATTACTGTGCTTCAGCGTCACAGCTGGGGTTTTTTTTTCAGATATTGAATGAATCATCTGGGTTTTGTTGCATTTTAGCTGCTGAGTTTATTCTTTGTGGAGTAAGAGAATTGATCAGCAGAAGTGTCGTTCTTCGGGCAGGGCATGGCGAGCGCACGGAGCATTTACTGGGTGAGGGTGGCCGTGGGGCTTTTCCCTGTGTTTCTCTATTACTGGTGCTGATTTTCATGTTTAGGGAAGAGTTGTTGTGCAATGAGAAACAGTAGTCCAGAAGCCTTGTTCTCTTTGAGGAGCTAGAACACAGTGGGATGCATTTGGAAAAAGAGATAGAGGCTGTATTATTTTGTAATAAACTATAAACTGTCCTATGTTAAATTTGTGTTACGTTAGAAAAAATCAATAAGGAAAAATTAAATTCTGATAAAGATACTCTTGGATCTTAGAAAATAACTGCTGTCCTTTTAACTAAAACATTTGAGGAGCTTCAAAGAGTATGTATTTCTTCTGATCTTAGAGCTGTGTGACTGGTAGCAGGGAAAAAAAAATCTTATTCTACATACAAGTGGATTGCTTAACAAGTCGGCACAGACACATACTTGTTTGTACCATAGAGATAAAAATTCCTGTATAAAAATAATTCAGTTGCTGACAGCAGGCATTGTGCTGGGGCTGCCTCTTTTGTGCTGGCCGGGGGTCAGGGACCACGGCTCCCACTTTCTGCCGGGGGGGAGGCTGTCACGATCGCTTGCTGGAGCCTGGAAATAAGTTAATTGCTTTATTTTAGGGAATGCTCAGAGCCCAGTAGTGTGGTTTTTATGTCTCTGGAAATAGAGAAAAAAGTGGGGGGAAAAAATCTCCTGATGGGGGGACATGACTTGAAGGCAGTTTGGGAGACCGTGGCCTTCAACAGCTCGGCGGCCCAGCAGTAGTTTCTAAACTTTTGTTTTGAATCTAATTCTGATTTATGCTGTCACATCCCATACTGGCCTTCCCCGGACTCTTTTTGTGTGAAGTAATGTTGGTGTTGGGGGGGAATTGCTTAAAACTGGGGACTCATGGCCAGTCCAGATGTTTGCTGCTGTGGCTGTTGCACGGTGCCGGGTCCTGTTGTGCCCAATAAATGTAAAAAAAGCGGGGCATTCGCACAGCTCTGAGCATCATCTGCTTTGCTCTCCAGGGGTGCAGGTAGCATAAGCCATGAGGTCTGGGAAGGCTGGTGAGGTGGGAATAGGAGTTACTTGACCATTCATCCACCCTTCCAAGTCGGGGTGCCGGGGAGGCAGCCAGCGCTTCCCCCCCTGCCAAGCTCCTCCTGGGATGGCTGGCAGCAGTGTGTGCCCTGCTCTGTGCCCTTTGGCACGGCTGGATCAGGCTGAGAGCAGAGCCAAGCTGGGAGCGATGAGCGGTGCCCCCGCAAACTCCGCAGGCTCGGCGGCCGCAGCTCCACTCCGGAGCACCGTGACTTTCGCTGTGCCATGCTCCGGTGCCGAGGTCTTTTCATCCCTCCCTTTTAAACCCAGCCAGTCCCTAAAATTAATGCTGCTGCACTTTGATGAAAATAATGTTTTTATAATACATTTGCTGTTTACATGGAAGATGTGACTTGAGGGGAAAAAGGCTTTTTTGGAGGGTGGTGGAAATCTTGTTAATCTGCTCTCGGAGAGCGGCACACAATACTGCCTATGAGCAAGTCTGTGCTGCTTTTGATAAATTACCATGTTTAGAGATAGGTTTGGCTCTTAAGGGCTTAGTTTTCTGAACAAAGTCCATAACAATGTTTTCTGCCTCTGTTTGTCTCCAGCCCCTTTGGCTTGACTCGGAGCCCTGTGTTTAGTTGAAGCTCCGTCTGGAAGATATAACAATTTTGCATTAAAAAAATAAGGAAATCACAGGAAGAAAAACCCTTTTGCTTTTTGGATGAATCTTACTGATAATTTGCTAAAGCTCATTTGAATTTTAAGCACTTCTTTAATCTTCAAAGGCTAAATTGCTTTATGAATATGCATGGTGTGGGCAGACTTTAGTTCATTACCTAGTTGTAAATTCTAATGACCATTAGGTCCTTGCAGTAATTGCGAATTGTTTTGCATTTTTGATTGGCCTATTAACATGTGCATTCGGCACACATCAGGCCAGCCTGTCAGGCTGCTGAAGGAGAAAAAAAAGGTGAAAATTGTTTTATAGCACCAAGATTCTTAGATTTTCAATCTTGGAAAATTGATGATGTAAAAAAATTAAAGCGGTGTTTTTTCTTCTCAAGATTGAAAGTTCACCAAGAGATTTGACATATTTAATTTACATGATGACTTTGCACTCCTTCATTAATGCAATTTGCATATGAAGCTGTTGTTAATCACTTTTGATCATGTTTTGTGTATTAGCTGCCTCAGTGGCTCTTCTCCCTCAGATGCTCCAGTAGAAAGCAGCAAAATGATGCATCTTCTTGCCAAGTTTCCTTTAGTGAATTGAGGAATTAGGAGTCTAACCTTGAGTAATTAAATATGTTCTATCAGTTCTCTTTTAATGTTAAGTACACTTGGTTGGAAGTGTAGAAGGAAATTGTTCCCATTTGGGGGAGACATTCCTTTAAAAAATAATCCTACATGTGTAGATAGAAAAGAATTATTTTCCCTGCTCTGGAGATGCCAGGGCCGGAGGGAGAGGTGTCAGCAGGGCAGGATGTGGCGGAGCCTGGTCCCCTCTCTGCTGTGACCAGTGTTGGAAGCAGTGCCCCAGGGCCTATCCTGGGCTGCCTGGGGCTGCAGAGCTGCTGCTGGCATTGGGGTGGTGGCCCTGCCTTCGGGGGACACAGGGCTGCAGAGCTGCTGCTGGCATTGGGGTGGTGGCCCTGCCTTCGGGGGACACGGGGCTGCAGAGCTGCTGCTGCTGCCATTGGGGTGGTGGCCCTGCCTTCGGGGGACACGGGGCTGCAGAGCTGCTGCTGCCATTGGGGTGGTGGCCCTGCCTTCGGGGGACACGGGGCTGCAGAGCTGCTGCTGCTGCCATTGGGGTGGTGGCCCTGCCTTCGGGGGACACGGGGCTGCAGAGCTGCTGCTGCTGCCATTGGGGTGGTGGCCCTGCCTTCGGGGGACCCTGCACAAAGGGCAGGGAGTGTCCTGTTTGTGGCACCAAATCCTGCTGCTGCCTCTGCTCCTCTTCCACTCCAGCCTCCCAGTTGCCTCATCACAAGGAAGGGTCTTTTTCTGCTGCCTGTCCGGGCAAGGTGTTAATCATCCAGCCCTGGCAGGGGAAACTGGGAGCAGCCTGGCTGGGAGCCTGCTTGGCTCTCATAACCTGCCCGGGCACCCATGCCCAGGCAGTGCCAGAGGCCGTCTGCCACCCCTCCTGCCTGGCTGGGGCTTGGCCTGGTCCCTGTCCCCACTGTCCCCTGTCCCTCAGGCTGGCAGCACCTCAGTTCCTGGCTGTGGGATCGGGCCCTTGCTGGTGCTTCCTCCCTTCGGCTGTCCAGCCTTGGTAATTGACGCTCAGCTTTGGTTGGAGAGTTTATCACTGGGTACGGAGATGAATCGGAGGGGTGAAACAGATACCCTGATTAAAGGAACTGCTTAATGAAAGAAAATAAACGGAGAGGGAAAAGGACCGTTCTGGAAGGAACAGAAGTATAATTTTAACCTCAGAGGAGACCTGCTGCTGCCCTTCCATGACTTCCACCCATACCACGCTAAAAGCGTGGTGCAGTTCAAAGTTGTTAATATTCAGCTGGGAAACAGTATCCAGAACACAAATAAATTATTAAGTGCATGAACTTTTTCGGCAGTAAGATGAACTGATGGGGTCCATCTGCGAGATCCAGGGGCTTTTTATTTGTGTGTGTTGAACGATTCTGCCCTCTCCGACTTCATAGCCTTTGGTCCCTGGCCAAGTGCATGCATAATTGATTCCACACGCGCTATCATTTTCTTGATGTAATTGCTTTAGTAAGATATGTTGAAATCTAATGGATAATTTACTATATGAAAATGACAAAAAAGTAAACGTTCGTGTTTTGTGCGGAGAGAAGAGTGCCCAGGTGACCTGTGTGGTCACCCACATGAAACCCACGTGGACCATCTGCCACGGGCAAAGATGGAGGCAAATTGCTGGAGGAGTTCAGAATAAACTCTGGAATGAATTGGAGTTTTACAACACAGGTGAAAGCAAAACAGTGGCGTTGTTTGGAAACTTTTATTTTTTCTGGAGTGATGACTTATTTGCTTTTCTGATTGCCAGAATGAGAACTCGGGAAAAAGTTCTCTGCAGAAGGCAAGGGGGTAGTATGTTTAAAAACCAGTGTGTCTTGGACTTGCTGTCCAGTGCTACAGAAGGTCCTGGCACTGATGTCTTGCCTGGCAAAAAGATGTACTCTTCTGGCTGCTTAAATAGTGCACCAAATTAAAATCAATGCATCAGTTGGGCTGAGTATATTTTTAGAGATCTCGGAAGTGTAAAAATATCAAATCCACCTATAATTCCATGCCCATCAAAAGGAAAACGTTCCACTTGAAAATTTGACATCACATTGGTCTTTAAGAAATTATTTGTTAATTTCATTTCCTTTCCCCCTTGCTTCCCAGTCCTGAAATATTTTGTAATCCTTTCCATAATTTTTAAAAATACACTTTTGAGGTGGTGTAGACACAAAAACGTTTTCTTATTTGCTTTCCCCCCCTGCCGTGATGTTTTCAATGTACTAAAAGAGGAAAAAATATCCAAGGCAAACCCACATAACTGTAGCAAAACTGTTTCTGAGCAAGTCATAATAATGAACAACACATGATCTGAAATGTGATCAGCAAACATATACTTATGCCAAGGAATTTTTGCCATTCACATACCAAGGTTCTGTAAATCAGTAAACCGCGGCAGAGGAGCCCCCTGCGCGGCGAGGGGAGGAGCAGGAGCCGGAGCAGGATGGGCTGCCCTGCAGAGCTGTCTTGTTACAGAGCAGGGAATGGGAACAAGTTTTCTCTCTTCCACCTTCCTCATCTCCCTCTCAATCCACGCACCCATTTAAAGAGGGAAAGTGCAGCCTGAGCTATCCTCAAAAGCAAAAGCAGACAAATAAGTAGCAAAGGAATGAAATTTCATCACAACGTGTTTTATGGGATTTTTTTTTTCCTTCCCCCACCTCCCCATCTTACACAGAACCAAAATGTAAATTACTTTCTGGTCCTAATTGGATTTAATTATTTCTTTAGGAGAGGATGGGTGGGAGGGGGTGGGAATGGCACACAGCTGTCCTACCAAAACAAAGGAGCCAGAAAACCCTCACTTTCCCCCATGTTGGCTAATGAACGGTGCCGAGGATTCTAGTGCCGGCGAGCAAATGGAGCGCTCTGTAACCTGGGGAAGGGGTAAGCGCTGTCGGCAGCCGGGAGCATTCGGAGCAGGCCAGGCTAGCTGTTAGGAAGTGCACTTCAATGCTGATTTGTGGTTTCCTATTAATTTTTGTAACTGCCCTGTGTTTTAGAGCACCCAGCCCGGGTGCTCCCAGCCCTCCCCTTAACCCAGGCCACGTTGCCCAGATGCCTCAGCCCTGTGGTGAGACCCACCCTCAGTATTGGGCTCTGAATCTCTCCGGCCCCGCTCACCTGGGAAGCAGCAGCTCCCTGTGGCACTGCTGGGAGGGACTGGGAGTGGATTTGGGTGCCCTGCTCTTGGTGGGGTGTTCTCTGTGCCCCCCAGCTGGGGTCTGGGGCACTCGGGTGCCAGCAGTGGGGTCTGGGTGAGCTGATGCTGGCACACTGCACCCGTGGATCTCCAGGAGCTTTGCAAGCTTTAATGAATGCGACCACTAACGTGATTTATTGTGCGATTCATTATTGGTATTGGAGGGACTGTATTCTTATTTTGTCATTTGCTGTTAAAATTAATACACTCCATGCTGGCTATAAAAGTGTATTTGCATTTAATTGCAAGTCAGAATGAATTAGTGGATATGATTTAAACCTGAACTCACTCCCTAAAAAGAAATCTTCGGTGGGGAAGGAAAAATCGAGCTCTGTGCTGGATTTCTTTGGTGGACATGGGGATGGAGACAGGAGTCGGGGAGAGGAGGGGGCAGGCGGGGGATTGGTTCTTTTTTGTTTTTTAATTCTTGAGGTTGCTTTCAGCAAAAAATGCCTTTGCCAGGAGGGGCTTAGGCAAAGTGGTCAAGCACATCTGCTCCTGGGAAGGTAGGGAAGAAAAGAGGTTACTAGTAATAGGGCAGCAGCACAAAGGGAAAATTGTACACTGGAAGCATTAGTCTCCTCGGCGGTGGTGTGGCCAGACTGGTTTAGCAGACAGGATGATAGATTGCTTTGTCAAGGGTCCCAGGGTGTGCCCTGAACTTGAAGCACTTTGTTTATCTTGAATAGAAAGGGAAAAGCACAGACATAATCGATGTCTAGTTTTTTAGGAGGGAGGAAGAGGTAGAGGAGGGAGCGAGGGGGTGGTGGCGGGGGGGAGGCCCTGGCTGTGGCTCTCCATTAACAGATGAACTTGGCTGAAGTCCAGAGTTTGATGAGAGAGTGTCACAGCTCCAGGGCCGGCCAGCCTTTTCAATAATTTTCTTTTTTTTTTAATACCTGCTGACTGCACATCAAATGCTCCCAGGTCTTTTGGCTAAAGGCAAGAAGAGGGAGAGGGGAGGGGGGGGAAAGACACAGCTCCATTTTTTCCCTCTGAACCAGTTGAGACCAGTCCCTTGGCCTCACATGCAGGTTCTATCATCTTTCCTGGCTCGCTGTTGGGAAAAAAAAAGAGTTGTCATCGTGCCAGTAACCTGAGGGCCCAGGACAGGAAAAAAAAATAGGGGGTTGCTGTTCTGAGAGGCAAACTAAACTAAAAGAGTGTGAGAGCAGGAGGGGCGTGCGTGCGTGCGTCTGGGAGATTTCAGAGATAGCAGGAGTTAAATTGAGGGGTGAGAAGCATCTGCCTGGCTGGGGAGAGCAGACCCTGGGGGCAGACCCAGTGCAGGTCCACAGCTTGTGCATGACAGCAACCTTTTCATGGTGGCTCCCACCCATTCAAATGACTTTAGGAGAAATAAAGTCAAATTGATCCCCTCGTGCAGAGCTGTGCTGGGTGTGAGGGTGGCTGCACTTCCAGCCTTTATGGAGCCCTCACAGAACATTGCTGGGCCGTGCCCGACGTCGAGGTGCTTAGTCAGGAGGTGAGAATATAGACAAAATGCCTTGGTGGTGAGAAGAAAGACAAAATCTGAGATCTTTACTGGGCTACTGTTGTTTTTACTTAAAGTTCCTTGCTTTTCAAGAGGTGGATGTGGAAAGTTCCTTGCTTTGCAAGAGGTGGATGTGGTGGGCATGTAGTACATGAGGCTGCAGGGATGTTCCAGGTCAGAGCTTCTTCGCAAGGATTCCTTCCTGGGGGTCTGGGTGGCCCCAGAGTGCCTGTGAATTGGAAACACAATCTGAATTTGTGGTTGTTTTGGGTGTTTTTTTGTTGTTTCCGATTATGCCGTTTCTGACAGTTGTTCAGCTACTTACCAGTCTTGGCAGGAGGCTGAGCCTGTAACATCCTGACATTTTTGCTTTTTAACAGGCCAGTCTCATCGTGCTGGAACAAACAGCAGCTTAACTGCGTTTCACTCTGGCTGATTTGAATAACGTGTACTCTGGTCAAACAAGAAACTCCTCAAAGGAAGAGCTGGACGCCTTGTTTCCCGTCATGCTGATGGACGGTGGATTTCAAAGTGCTCGGAAAGGGCATAGCTGGGAAACTCCCCCCGCTGCAAAGGGCAGCGTTTTCAGAGGTGTGAAGGGTAGGTCGGAGTGGGTTGGGTCACCTGCCTGTCCTCTGTCCCTTCAATGCTATCCCAGCACCATGCCTTGCTGGAATGATGAGGTTTGCTTGGCACTAGAAGCTTTAGGTCACGTAGCTGTTCCTCTTGGAAAGTGTGCATGTGCAGGGATGGCCTCTGTTAGTTAAAGCTTTGCCTGAGCACTTTGCTCCATGTGGGCATCCAGGTCTGTGAGCCCTAGTTTTTGGGGAGGCTGGGATAACATAGACTGCCATGGTTCCAGCCTTGTCTCCTCTCATTGCCCTTCAGTTCTTAGCTAGCAGCTGGTGATGTGCGGTGCACTGAGCTCTGCTCTGTAGGAGGAAAGTACAAAGGCTGGGAAGAGGCTGTGGCTCCATGAGGCTGAATGCCAGGGCTCTGGGTCTGGAAATCTCCTTCCTTACGCTGGTTCTTCCCTCGCTCCTCGTGCTTTGTGTCAGACTGTAACTGGTTTGATGGTGAGCTTCCCAGTGGCTTGGCACCCCTGTGTTTTTTCCCAGGAGTTTGCCTATGCACGTGCGCAGCTCCTGTGTGTGTAATGCCTGCACAGGACTCCCTGTTATCTGCTGATCGAGGTGTTTACCTCTGCAGCAGCATCCATTACTGGGGACCTGATGTTAATGAGCACACCCTGGCACTGCCAGGGCGAGAGGGGCAAGTGCTGAGGCACAGGGCGGGTGGCTCGCCTGGGTAAGGCCCGAGAGCTGCAGCACAGCGGGAATGAGAGCCCAGCCTCACTGCTCTTCCTCCCTGCCCGTGGCTGAGCAAAGCTGGGAAGAGAAAAAGGATGTGGTTGCATCTCCAAACCAACCTGCTCTTTACCAAGACCTTGGTAAGGAGTCCCCACCTCGCTTTATCTCTGTCCCCGGGCAGATGCAGCTGTGTGGTCTGGGGGGCACGTGCTTGGCTGTGGCAGTGCCACGTCCCCTGGGTGACACTCACCTGTACATCTGTGGGGAGGCAGCAGGACCTGCAGGGGCTCCCTGTGTTTGGGCAAGAGGCACTGGTAGCAAAGGTGGGTTGTATGTCCAGGAGACGAGGCGGTGACCTCTGGGTCAAGTACCTGTGTGTGGAGAGCCCAGGATAAATATTGTACAGCGGGAGGAACAATGGGGCTGTAACAGAGCTGCGCCGGAAGAGGCTCCGGCCGAGCAGCCGGCTGCCTGAGGAGCGGTGTAGTGTTTCTACTTCAAACTGATTGAAACACCGACTCCAAATCAATGTTCTTGTCTGGGGTAATTCACGGTTTCTTCGATGCTAAAAGGACGCGGTGCGGGATGGGCGCGAGCGGGCCGGGCGCGGTGCGGAATCAGATGCATCAGAGGTCAGCTCTTTATTTGTTCCATCACGACTTTTGCTCAGTTGTCGTGTAATTTATGGCTGCTTTCACGTTGTCAAACATTTTCATTGCGGCTGCTTCTTAACGCACTCCTGACACAAACACGGCTGCCTAAAAGACACTGTATTGTTTCATAATCTGAGAGGAGGACTATAAAACATCAAATTACACTATCTTCAGGCTAATCTAAATGCACTACAGATTGAAATCAGAGCTCATTTGTCCCTGATGCAAATTATTAAGTTCTAATTATAAATATCCATTTAATTACCCCATACATTTTTATTCTGCAGACCTTCTCAGCAATTCTGTCTGAGATACAGTAGATGTATAGGAGAAAATCTGCAGTAATTAATGTGCATTTCCTAAATAATAAAGAACAAACATGAGCCACTTTGTTCATGGATGACATATCCGCACACACATTTTTAGCTATCCGTGTCACGGCGGCAGACGCTGAATGCTAATTCAAAAATAAATGGAAAAGACAAAAATTAAAAGTTTGGGGGTTGATTTCCCTCCTTTCCCTTCCTGTTGTGGAAAGAGCTGGGTCTTTCAGCGCCTTGTGCCCTCCTGGGGGAGGGATGAAGGTGGCTCTGGGAAGCACAGCATCATGTCCCTGGCCTCTGTTTCGTGGAGGTGCTGATCCTGAAGCTGCCTTGTACTGGAAGCCCTGGAAATTCAGAAGCATCTTGCAGCTAAACAAACTGAGGGAGCCACTCTCTGCTGCTCCAGCCTCTCCAAATTCTCATTTTCGTGCCCAACAGCAGCTGGGCGGGTTACAGAAGCTCCTCTTGGGCCGCATTAGGGATGTTTGTGATCCCCTCTCTGCCTCTGTGCACTTGCAAAACCTAAGGGCAGAGACAGACCCAGAGAAAGTGTTTGTGGGGGCAGATCCTGCTCAGAGTTACCCCAGGGTAAATCCTAAGTGGTTTCCCTGCAGCCAGGAGAGTCACTTGGTAGGCACAGCAGTGTAAAGGAGCTTGGGCTCAACCCCTTATACTCAGATTAACAGAGGGCTTTGTCTACCAGCCACTGGAGTCCAGGATAAAATCTTGGAGAATGTGGTAGAGTCGAGTCTGAATACAAGTGGTGCCTGTCAAAAATCACCAGAGGAGCACATGTGTGAGTGTGTGTACCCACACATATATAGGGGGTGGGAGTCTGACTGCATGGCAGCTACTGTGAGCATTGCCACAGGCTTCATTTCATTGCACTCCCTATTTATACCCATATTTGCATCTGCTCTCTGGGTGATAGAGGAGGCTTTCTGGAAAGGATACTCGTGTGCTATCAGTAATTACAAACAGAAATTAGCTTTGAATTTTCTCAGACATATATTCCACTAAAGCTCCATTCATCTAATCAGTTAAGAAGATGAGGGGCTGCAGCAGTGTCCTTAATTCCCAAATAACTTTGTCCTTATTTACTACAATCGTTTTATCTCAAACTTTGTCCTAGAGTCACAGGGCTCTAAGAAGAAAATCGTAAAAGTGTTGGTAGGAGCCTAAGGACCTTTATATAAAGAAACCAAACAGAACCCAAGCCTGATTCCTTAAATAGAAAAATAATTACCTTGGCTTTTCTAGCAGCAGTATATTTTTTGGAAAGATCAGCCTGTCTTTTTTTGTTGTTGTTTTGTTTTCTTTTTTTTTCCAGAATCACAGTTAACTGTACTGCTTTGAAACATGTTTTTTATTATGATTCCTCTGCAGCACAGTCACTGTACAGATAATACTGCTTGAGATTTTACATCTTGCCATCTCTATTATGCAGAAACTCAAACTGCAGACTAACCTGGCAGTCAGATGGTGAGTGAGCTATGCTGCAGGCTTGTAGTGCTTTAATTCCCACATGATCTGCTTTTACCTGAGCAGCTGAATGTCTATCTCTGCTCATGTTGTTATTGTCTGGAGCAGAAAGTAAACTACATGTCCCAAACTAGCTTTTCACAGCTTAGTAGTATTTACCTATCATTATTATTATTATTATTATTATTATTATTATTATTATTATTATTATTATTATTATTATTATTATTATATGCTGCAAATGCATTGGTGGTTATATGGCTGGTGTCTGGTGGGGTGCTCTGTCTGGGACTCACTGATGGGGTCACCTGTGTCAGGGTGTGATGTATGGATTATGTTTACTGTGGCATGCTTGGTTTGTGAGTGAGGCTGTGGCAGTGGGGCAGGTGATGAATGAAGATACTCCATGGTTTCATGCTCATCCCTGTGGCTCCAAGCCTCCAATACAATAAAGATCCTCTTGTGATACAGAGGGATTTATGTGCCTGTAGTGGACTTGGAGCTGAACTTGAGGGTGTGATAGTCCAGTGCTTTGTGGTATATTTGGTTGTTTTGGTTTATCTGTGACCTGGATAAATGCTTGGAATTTGTTGTGAAAACCTTGGAGATGGGTGAATCATCCAGTTAAATAATTTGCCTGGCTGAAATATTGGTCTGTTTTTCATCTTTGGGCCTCCACAAGTCAGCTGGGTTAAATTCATTGCCAAAACACAAATGGCCAGAGAGAATCACAGAATGGTTTGGGTTGGAAGGGACTTCAAAACTCATCTGGTTCCATGCCCCTGCCACTGGCAGGGTCACCTTCCACTAGACCAGGTTGCTCAGAGCCTGATTCAACCCGGCCTTGAAAACTTCCAGGGATGGTGAATGTGCATGTGCTGTCAGGGACCCTAGTGATTAATGCCTTCAGAGGCTTCCTTACCTTCCAAGATGCAAGTAAAGCATTAATTCTCTTACAAGTCAGGTTTGCTGTAGTGCCTTTACACCTGGGCTGTAAGATTGGAGTCAGGGCATGGGAAGGATGGCCTTCACCCTTGGGGCAGCTGGCTTGTCACTATGGCAGAAGGATGCTTGGAGCTTCCCACTGTTCTCTCCCATAGGTCTCACTTTCCCTTTTTCCCCCCGCTGTGCATCCACTTAAATGGACAACTGTGGTCTGTATGCAGATTCTTCTTAGTTATTTTATCTCCTGAAAGACTCCAACAAGCTTTTACCCACCGAGTCTACAGAGAAAACGGGCAGGCAATTTTTGTTTCAATTTAGGCGTCTCTCCGGAGCGCTAGTTCCAGAGACTGATCAATAGGTTTTATTGTAGACCTCACTGTCTCTAAAAGCACCGTGACCTTATCCCATCTAAAAATAGCATTTGCTCTTGCTGCCTGCAGAACCTTGACCTGTGACAACCCATTTGGAGCATAACTGACACGTGCAGTCAGCTGTGCATCCAAGACCCTTGTGTGCCCCGGGAGAAAGCTCCCCGTGCTCCTTGTAGCCCTTGTTGAGAAGAAGGAGAGAGGGAGGGGGTGTGGGGATGGATGAGGTGTCCTACTCCCTCAGGAATCCCAAAGTGGATGAGGGTTGGTCTTTTCCAGGTCCTGAGAGAGCCCTGCTCCAGCCTGTGGGCAGTGTGAAGTGAGCATGTCTGAGTATGCACCCTCTTCTTTTGTGAAGAGCCTTGCATGCAAACCCAAGTACACATTCACACCAGCATCTTGTGCCACATCCCTGGGTGAATTCGTGAGTGCTGCTCTGGAAAACATACTCTCCTTTGTTTCTAAGCTGCTCTTCTAAAATTTGGACAAAAGAAGGGCACCTGAGTTACACCATTTCCTGGTCAGTGGGTGTGTTCAAGGCAGTTCTCAAGGGCAGAATGAGGGGGGAGAGCTCAGCATGGAATTTGGTGACCTCTTGATGCAGCTCAGGGGCATGAAGTGGCCTCCAGGTACTTCCTGCCTATGGCAATGTCAGGCAGAGAGGAGCCCTGTTGCACACCTGCATCCTTCATCAGAAAGGGCTTGTTTGGTGTTTTCCCTGCAAGTGGAGGGATGTGGGAGAAGAGGACCCTGCAGGGACCCTGGCACCCGTCTGCCACCTAGCAAGGGTTAACCATCCTCGCCGGTGAGCAGGTCTGGTGCAGAGCCCCTGGGAGATGAAAAGGGAAGAGCTATGATTATAAAAGGTGGCATTCTCTCCCCTCTGACAAAAGCCAGGATGTTGTTGCCTCGGAGAGAGGTCAGGGTGGTATTAGTGCAGCTGATCACAGGAGAGCAGGGTGGGCCCAGGACCGGCCGCTCCGGCTGTTCCCAGGCGCGGGTTCCTCTTTGCTCACACAAAATGGCCACTCCTGCTCCCCTCATGGCAGCCTATTATTAGCCCGTGTCACCCGCTTATCTGAGAGTGGCGCTTTTAGCTGCCATCTAAGTGCTTGACACTTGGGTTTACAGCAGATTAAATTAGTTTTTAGGCTGGTTTGGCTTTACTGGGTGTAGACAAAGGGAGCAGCTGCCGTGGAAATGTAATCTGGCACTGGTGAGGGTGGACAGGCCTAGCTGGTCTTCCCCTCTGCCTGAGTTTGAAGGGTCTCAATTTGCAGGGGACAATTTTGGTGCCTAAAACACCATCTCTTGGAGCATGGGCACCTGCATCCCCAGCTCAGTGCTGGGCCATGTCCCTATTAGTCAAAGCATGTTGAGATGGAGACCGTTTGGATGTGACCAGCTGGCAAGCGCAGGCACCAAACTGGTGCTCATCTTGTGTCTGTCCAAATGCTGTAGTGCAGAGCTCATGATAAATATTATTTACTTATTGATGAGTCTGTTGGTGCAATCCATTCCTTTTGCTCCTGGGCATGTTTTTGTCTTACTCATTTCTGGCTAAAAAGCAGCAGGCCTTCAAGAAGATTCTGCACAAGTTTTTTCTGCCCTAAAAGCAGATCAGGTCAAGAAATTAGTCAGAGATGGAACTGACTTAATCAGCAGTTGTTGCTGTGGCTGACTGGCACAAGGGATGGTCATTTCAAGTGGAGGTGGTGGGGGGAAAGGAGATTAAAACAGGGTCAGTGTCAGAGACTGAATTTTTTGAACCAGCTCTGAATGGAAAAGTCTGGTCGAAGACCTCTCCCCGCGGTCTTCAACTGCTGCTTGAAGGGCATTCTTAGACGTTGGATCTAATACCACTCTATCTTTAAAGTTAGATTGAGAGGGATCAAAGACACCTCTCAAGATCAAGACACAGCTGGCCCTGCTCCAAAACTGCTTCCTCAATAACTTTCCTCAAGAAGAGAAGGGTAGCGGCAGGCCAGGAGTCATCAAGGTTGTTTGTGTCAGGAGGCATTTTTCTCTTTAGCTGGCTGATGAGGTTCCAGGGCAGCTGGTGCCTTGTTCTCCTGACGTGAGGCATCAGACCAGTCATCACCCCAAAAACCTGAGGGGGTGGGATTGGTGGGGCAGGGCAGCAAGGTTAGCCCAGAGCCGGGGTGAGCAGCCGCTCCACATGGAAAGAGCAGATGTTCAAAAAAGTGATGGCTGGATTAAAACTCAGCCTCTGTCTTTGATTCATTGCTGTCTTTTCATGTGGCTTTGGGGTCAACGACTGGCATAAGCAAGTTCCATTTTCCCTGTGGTAGCTCAGCATTGCCTGGTGTGCAGCTCTGGCAGGCTGGCCTGCTTTCCCTTGAATCCTCATCACCCTTCTTCCCATTTATTTGCCTCCTGGCATGGGAGAGTCTCTGTGGCTGTGGTTTGTGTGCAGGGTGCATTTCAGGGGAGCATGCACAGGTGCTCAATGGGCGTCACTATGGAAGGAGGTGTGGGCTTGGAGGCTCCAGAGCCGTGGTTTTCATGGGTAAAGGGCAAAGCACAAACACCTCTGGGGTTTCTCTGCCCAGCCTGGCTTTTGGGTTTGATCCATACCAGACTGATAATCACATTAAATTGGCCACCTTCCAAAATGAGGTCGGGGCAGTGGCAGGAGAAGGTGCAGAGCTGTGGTGAGGGTGCTGTGCAAGCCTTGGTGTGGGAGGCTGGTTGCCCCTTGCAGCCCTTGGCACGTTAAAACCTCCTTGAGCAGCCCAGGGGAACATACAGCGAGTCTGGCCAGGTTTTGATCCTGCTGCTTTCCCTCATTCCCTGGGAGACTTTGGGAGAGTCACAAATAATTCAACTTGGAGTGGTGCACGGTGAGGATTCTGTCTCGATTTCAGCATGTAGTGGTGTGTTCTCCTGAAAAATGAGAGCCTTTTTTTGGCAGGTAAAATATTTGCTGGAAAGTGTGACTGGGTGAATTTAGGTACAGCTTTGCTGGGGAAAAAAAAAAAAATTGGAAACTTTTGGTCATTTGACCAAATCTAAAAGATTTTTTTCCTTTTATTTCATTTTCATTCTGTTTTCCCCTTTGAATTTTCTGTTTGGAAATCAAATGGAAAATCTGGTTTACGTCCTGCACTAATTAGGAAAATGGAGCCCCTGTGAAGGGGATTAAGTTTAACTTACTAATGACTGCACAACGATTTGACATCCTCCACTGAAAGAGGGTTGCCTGCTTATCTTGTCTTATTTGAAGTTTTGTTCAGTGTTGTGGCGAGGTGGAGGTTTCATATGGATTTCTGGGCACATCTAGAGGTACACCTCACCTAAATGCTTTGCCAGTAAAAGTTTTGCAACAGGTAGATAACATGTTTTAATCATCCCAACAGAGCAGCCAGCATTGCTTTGAAATGTGTGTTGTTGGGATGGAGAGCCCTCCTTGTCCGTGGCATTTTGGGAGTTAGGAGGTAGATTTTATGGACTGCTGACTGTGCTGCTTTCCATCTTGATGGGGATGTCCATCCTGATGGGTGTTGGCCTGCCCTTGGGGAAGGTGGTGGCTGCTGCTCTTGCTAAGAAGCTCTTGAAAACCTGGTTTTCCATTCCATAACTCTCAAATTTAAATTTGTTGTTGGGGATGCAGTATGTCAACCCAGTCAAATTCAAATCATGCTTGCATAATTCACACCTCACGTCTGATGGGAGAAAAAGTGTTTCCTTAAATTAACAAAAGCCTGTAATTATTTTCTTCTACATGTTGAAAATTGGAGAGGCATCTCCTTGAATTTTATTCTTTCTCTAATTTGTTTTTGCTGTTGTTTCAGAATAATTTAGTCATATATTTATTAGGAACTGGCAGCATCTGCTAATTTTCAGAGCCATCACAATGATGGCAACATAAAAACTTGAGGCCAGAAGTGGGGCCAACACCTTATTTGCAAGCAGTCGCATTTATTTTGGTGCTAAGGCTGCTCTGTTAGCAGAGGAATATGGTGTTCAGCATAATAAAGAGTATGAAAATTTGGCCCTGAGCAATTGCTTCTGCGGCGTGTGGGTCAGATTGCGGAGCCTTTACTCATCATGGTAAGTATTTATTAACCTTTGGAGAACAATGGCTGTAATGAGATTACCTGGGTAAGTGCTTATCCAGTGGGGAAGGAAGTTTTGGAGCCTGGGCCCAGTGGTATTTTAAGAGAGATAAGGATAAGGAGGGCTCTTTGCTCTGCAGGTCGCTTTCCTACCTATGCCTGGCAGGGCTGGAGGGCAGCCCGGACTGGCCAGGAGTTAATGCCTTTTGAAGTGCTGGTTTCACTCTGTGTTGTCTTTCCCGGATTAGCCGTGCTGAGAGGGAGAAAAAGCAGAAAAAAAGTCAGTGTTTGAGTGACGTGGACAAAGTAATTGACTATCAGTATCAGGAATTACTGCACAACCATGCAGGGGACAAGTCAGAACATACCTTGACAAAACCCTTGCAACAAAGGGCTGCTCAAACACACCCTTCAGTCTCGGGAGCTGTAAATTGAGCTTCAATTCCAGGAAAATACTTTTAGGCTTTGTGTACGTTTTTGTATCTGCTTGCAGCGCTTCAGTGCCGCTCAGGAGGTGACTGAAGTCCCCAAAAAGAAGCAGCAAGCGCCGTGCTCAGCCAAGCACCAAGATCAGTTGTTCATGTTGGTTCGTGGCAAAGAGGCTTTAGTCTTCACAAATCACATGGGATTTCTCTGATTCCCACCTCATTTTTCCATCTGGCTCTTGTGTACTTCTGAAAAAAATTTGGGGAGGCGAAACAGCTCCCCAGTCATGTTTTAGTTGCTGTTTCTCTTACAAGGGAGAAACTAGAGGGGGACCTTGTACCCTGCTGTGAGAGCGCGATGATCGTCCCCTGAGCGGCTCCACACCCATTTCTTCCTACAGGTTAGAGACACATTTTTGGCACTGGACACGGTAAGCGTTCCAACATGTTTTAATCCGTGGCTCTCACATCTTTAAAGGTCTGCTGTCGTGGCTCTGGGTGCGTGCACGTATTTCAAGGTATCTGAGTAGTGCAAAATGTGGGTAAAATACCGTGACATGAATTTAATCTGTTGGTAGGAGTTTGCTCTGTGTTTGTTCTTCTGCTTGTCCTTCGGTGACACTTGATGTCCTCAGCTTTTTGCCTGTGACTTTAGATGACTCTTCTGGATTTCCTGGTGTCTGGCAAAAGGCTAGTGACAATACACTGTTGATACTTTCTGCATTTATTCCTAAATGCTGAAACCTGTTGACTGCTTTTGCTGGGCGTGCAGAGTGAAAAGCCTTGGATTGTTCATTTTTACCCAGTGTGCACCTAGGTGTTGAAAAACAGTGCCAAAATTGTGAAATTTTGTTGAATTGGGTTTTTGATCAGACTCCAGATTCTGATTTAATTATTTCCCGATTTGCCCAAAATGCAGACTGTGCCAGTTGATTTTCCCCCCTCTTCTCTGAATGGCGTTGCCACAGTCTGAACACAACCAGCCTTGTGATTTCTCAGATGTTTTTTCTTAGAGGCAGAGCCGTAGGAGCAAATGTCTGGGGAGGACCTTCCAGGTCACTGGGTACAGTCTGTGGCCTTCGACATCCAGAAGTGCTGAAATGGCCTCGTTTTTTGTTCTACTCAAACATGCAGAGATGAGAACAGTGCCCGAGGAGGAGGGAAGAGGAGATGGATGATCCCTCTCTTGTTGTAGGAAGATTCAGCAGTTGCCCTTGGTCCTTTCACCTCCGCGGGGCCGTGTGAGGGTTACAGCATTTGAGACGTTTCCCAAAGTGTCAGTGTTCAGAGCACCATTAGGAAAAGATGAGATGAATGACCAAAATGTAGGGGCAAAACAAATTAGGCAGTTCAAAAGCTGCAAACAAGTCATTTGTGGGGAGTAACGCAGGCTTGCGGTTGTGAGGCCGTCCCTTCTCCAGCCCATTGCCACTGTGTTTATAAATCAGGGGAACAAAACAGGTGCCCTTGTTAGGCCCGAGTGACATTAAGGGTGCATTTAGCTACGGAGTGTAACACTGGCTGCTGTAAAATCAGATGGATGCTCGAGCTGTACTGCAGCTTGTGTGGAGATGACAGCAAGGCTGTGCCTTTGGGACTGGGTCAGGCCTTGCTTGGATATCGTGTTTCCTGTTCCACAGAGAGGGACTCTTCGGCTCCATAGGTCCAAGCCAGGTTTTTCCCCATTTGGAGCTCTCCAGTTCTGCCTCTTGAGACATATCTCCAGCAATTCCTAATATCCACCGACCTCTGCTCCCTCAGGAATAGACCCGACACGTCCCCTTTAGGCAGTGGTGCCTCCTGTGCCCTGTAACTCCATCTGTAGGGCCCCTGGACATGCTGAAACCCTCCTGGTTATCCTTGCACACACCAGGAAACCTAACTGTCTGTGTAGGTGCTCCTAAGTGAGCAGTATTATATTACCCCACATAAATGTCACATTAATGGAGCATTATAACCAAAAGATGCTCGTAGATCACTCTAAACCATTTTAGGCATCTGTTATGCTTTCGTCATCTGCTCCTCACCCATTTGTTTGTGTTTGGGATGGGAAGGATGCTGCCAGGAGAGCCTGGAGGGGACCTGGGGGGAGGTGAGGGTGGGCTGGAATGATGAGCAGCCCACCTTTTGTCTGGAAGCTGCTCTGGGGTGAAGCCCAGCTCCACCAGACTGTTGGCCATGCTGGAGGAGGCGTCACGAGCTGCAGCTTGGCTTTGCAGGGGTGTGGATAGAAAGTGCTGACTTATCTGAGCTGGCTCAGCGCCTCCTGAAAGTCCAGTGCAGGCACGGGGGAGCCCACGGTGCCTCGTCTGTGACGGCTTTCTAGATCACACCATGCAACACAGCCCAACAAAGGGCTTTTAAATCCTAGTCAAGAAGACAGACAATAGAAGGTCAGAGTTTAAAAGAGAAAGTGTGCCTCAGACTGATGTAATTCCCCTTCTCCCCCCTTTTCTTAGTGTGAATCCTTTGATATTTGAGCAGGGAAATCCTCTTTATCGGGAAACTCCACCTCCTCTTATCTCATGCTCCCTCGAAAATACTATCTGCTCTCCCGCCTTTCAGCCTCCCAGCCCAGTTTGTCCTGGAAGCCTCCCTGGGTGGGCAACACTGCCCTCCCATCCCTCTTGCCAGGTGTGCACTGCAAGGCTTGGGGCTCCACACTGGGATTTGCTGTAAGTGAACACCCTCTGGCTAAGGATGCTTGTGGGCATCCATGCTTGCCTGTCCTCATCAGGATCCTGGGAGCATAGGGGGTCTCCAGATGAGGCAACCTCAACCTGTAGTGACATTGCCTCCCAGCAATCAGCTGGCAAGGCTTAGGTGGGGAAGCCTGCCCATGTTTACCCTTCAGCCCAGAAAACAAAGGTCTCCCTCACCTCCTTGTACTGTGGAGCAGTCTTTCTCAAAAAAGATAGAAAACTGGCCATCTTGAGTCAGGCCAGAGATCTGGTGTCCTCTTCCTGGCCTGTACAGAGTGGGAGCTCTTGGAAGCAGCAGAAGACACAAAGCAGGCAGAGAATTTTCTATTCCCTGCTGTGCTGTCTTGTCTTCCCTCTCCAGCATTGTGGGTTGGGCTGGAGTATCCCCAACTCTTCCCTCAAGGTTGTGCCCATCCCTTCTGGTTACTCGCATGTATTTGGCTTGAGCTGGGGCTTGGGAGGTTGCATTTATATTGCTGATTGCATCAGATAAGTTGTGTTTCTTAACCTCCTTGCAATGGCCTCCAGTAAGTCTTGTTAGGACTCTTAATTTGCTCTAACAAACAATTGCAAAGCTGGGGAAAGGAAACATCCCTGTGTGTGCACTCAAAACCACTGGAGATCTCAGCAGGGCTGCCACAGCTCTGGGGACCACAGAGCTTCTGTCCCTCTCCAGCCCAATGGAAAATCAGATTGTGGCTCTGACCTGAGCTGTTGGTAATCAGAGGACCAGGCTCTTCTTTCACTTAAGCAGATTTTCACGTGCTGTGGATGTCAGTAGGTGTATTCTCAATGTGTGCTCACGTGAGGCAGGCAAAGGTGTCCAGCACATCTTCGTGTGTGCAGGACACCAGGTACCTGTCCTGATGTCCAGTGGTGTCAGTGACTGCTGGGGTGATACCTGAGGAGTTTTTGTTCTTTCCACATCCAGAAGAGTTGGTGAATCACCTGTAGTCACCCTTGAGGTGTAAATCAGGTGGGACCTGCCAGGCCAATTTACACCAGCAATTGTTCTAATCCTGAAGATTCATCCCTGAAGTCATACAGGATTGGCCACTTAATTTTTTCTCTGTAAGACATTAAATGTGACTTTTCCAGTACATTGGATTTTGGTATTCACGCTTCTCTCTCCCCTCCCATTGGCCCTAAACCACACCAGGGGTGGGAGAATTCACAGGACTTCTCAGCAACATTTTATAGTCTTCCCAGTCAACTGTGCTCCTGCATTTCCAACTTCTTACAGTCTGGAAAAGAGCTTGGCTGCAAGAAAACTGCGTCCGTGAAATGGTGCAGAGTGGAAGGAAATGATGTCAGTAACTGTGCAGTTGATATAGATTGTAATTCTTGCAGCCTTCAGTTCCAGCCCAGATTAGCACTCCCTTAGCTTAAAATAACAAAAAGGGAACTGTCAAAATCAGAGCAAAAATGTTGGCGTGATGAAACATGTTAACAGGTAGCCATTAGCACTTTATGTCTGCATGAATAGTGGCTGTAAGTGTTTTTTATTGGTAACAAAGCAGGGAGGATGGGCAGAAAATGGCATTTGTTTTTAAACTGGTTTGTTGCTTTAATTGCAATTTTTTACTGTCATTACTTCGTGGTCATGGTATGCTCTGGGCTGGGGACGTGGCCTTGGCACACAGCTGGGTTTCAAGTTTTTTGCCAGAGAAAGAGGAAAGGACCAGATAGTCTGGAGAGGACCTGTTATTTTAATTTTGCTCTTACAATGTGTTTGAGATAGCCAGCTCTGGAAGAAGAGTGAGGGGATAGCTGTGGCACGGACTGAAACATGAGTGTAACATTGAGGGCCGGTCATTCCAGGTGTGTGGGTTGTTCCTGCTGCTGGATCATGGAAAAGTCACCAGTCTAAGAGCAGCTCTGAGCTGTGCTGGTGCTTTTGCTGGTTGACATTTGACTGATCCTTCATGGTCATTCCTGGGTGCCAGCATCCAGATGTTGCTTAAGGGAAGGGTAGACATTTATTGGAAGAACTAAAACAACAACAACAACAGCAAAACAGAAAAAAAAAAGGAAAAAAAAAACAGGAAAGAAAAAAAAAGGAGGGTCCGTGTAGTCACCAGAAATATTTGCCCCAGAAATTAAGGTAAATCCTTTTGGGTTTTTTCACAGCGTTGAGGACTGTGGAGGAGAGGTCATTGGCTCCATCCCACCCAGGAGCAGCATGTGCCAATTCTGATGGCTGGAAGTGATTTAAGCTGTTTGGTCTTCCTGACTCACCCTTGAGACCCATCACAGCCATTCTTGTCTCCCTCTTTGACCATCCAGTTGGTGTTTCCTCCAGTGCATGGAGCTCTCTGGCATCCAGCTTCTGCCAATGTGGAGATCATTGGGGAAAAAAAAAGGATAAAAAAAGAGATGTGTGCTCCTGGTGTCTCCTATGGACCCTTCCTGTTGCATCCCTTGAGAAAGGTGCCTTGTGGCTGCGGGGCTGAGTCTCTGTGTCCCAGTGCAGGCAGGGAGCTGGCCCTGGGCAAGGCCTCTCTTCCACCCTCCTCTCTCTGCCTGCTCCTGGGCCCATCTCTTGACAAACATGAGTTGCCTCCTCTTGTTTATTTGTACAGGATTTTTGGGGAGACAGCCTGACGGCAGTCGGTGTCCTAGGTTGGTTCTCCATGGATGAGCTTAGTAGCTGCTCAACTACTTCTGCTGTTGATTTTGGGTTTGTTGTGAGGTTTTGCCCACATGGGCTTGGGTTCTGCTATGGGGAGAGTCATTGGTGCCCCCTGTGTAGCCTGAAAGCCTTGAAAATCTCAGCCCTGGGTGCGAAATGTGCCTTTTGAGTACAACACTTCCCTCCTTCTTCCTTCCAGGAGGAAACAGAATAGTGCTGGCAGTTGTAGCGCAGTGCCTCGTTCTTTCCTTACGGGAGCTCTGGGTTAATGGCAAAAGCGTGGTCTGGATGCTGCTCTGCAGCCTTCAGAAAATCTGTTTGTTTGTTTTCCCCCTCGGCCGCGGTGCGCTTCCCACCTTTCTGCCATATGTTCTTGCATTCCTGCAAGACAGTAGCAGGGTTTGCACCTGGACAGCTGAAGGCCATGGGTGGCTCTGTGAGACCCGCACTGCCCTCCCTCCCTCCCACGCAAGCTAAAAAGGTATTTCCCTCCCGCTGAACCTTACAAGGTTTTCCTCCATATGCACTTCAGTAGGTTTTAACTTTTTTGTCTTGAATCCAAGCAGCTTTAATCAACATAAACGCTTGCAGTGGGTATAGGTTGCTGCATTTAATAAAGGGTGAGCTCCCCCTCCCTCCCAGCTTTCTCTTTCTTCTCTTCTTTCTTTTCATCCCTTATTTTGCATTCTGCCGCGTGCGATGAGCATTTAATCCCTGCCCTTCTGTCTGTTGAGATATTATGTTTTTTTAATAGTGCTTGTTTATGACTAAGGTCAAAGACAGTATTTCAGAACAAAAATTAGAGTTAGTTCATAATTGAGTACATATGTATGTTACTGTTTATTTTTATAGTTTGCTAATTTATTTTTAAACAGCTCGGTTGAGCCAACATGTTTATAGGTCTGTTTATCACATGTCTTGCCAGTCGGAGTGCTAAAGACACATGCTTTTCAATAGCACAGATCCGAAGTGAAATTAGATAATACCGCCAGGTAGCAATTTAATTACATTAATTGAATGTTTAGGTTGAAATGTAGTTTTGTAAAGGCTATAATGGAATACATTTATAAGTGTCTGCATATAAATCTTGGCATTTAAAATGTTATTCAAGCCTGCTGGCAGGGAAATGAAACTCCACTGAGTGTTTTTGAGGCAGAAGTGGGATATTTCACTATGACCGCTGTGCTTGCCATTGCTTGGGGTTTGGGCCCCATCCTGGCTGTTGGGAACCTCTGTGAGTGTCCCTTTCCGTGGGGAGTTACCTGGTTAGGAGGATTCATGGCCTGATCCAGGATGATGGGATCAGGAAACAACATCTCTGAGTCCTGATGGGGAGATAAGGGAGTGAGTCCCAATGGAGAGATGAGGGGCGAGTCCTGTGTTAGCCACCGTGGGTGGAGAAGGTGTTTGTCCTGCCGAAACCAAGTCCCTGTGGTTGTGCACGGAGCAATTTCCCAAGTCTGCCAGCTGCTGTACTGGATTGTACCTGTGGGTTCTGGCCGTGGGCTGCCTTCCCTGTGCAGGGAGCTGCTAAAGAGCCCTGGAAAGGCAGCTCAGGGGAGGCTCCATTGAAGAGCAGAAGCTGTGAATGAGCCGCGCTCTCCAGCCCGGATGAGGATTTAATCCTCAGCGTAAACATGTACAAATAACGCATTGTCAGGGGAGGGAAAGGGAAAATTCCTTTGGTTTGATGGTGCCCAAGAATAGCAGTGGTTGGGAGAGGATGGGAGGAACTGCTCTGGCACTCTTTGGTTTTCCTTACACCACCATTGCCTTTTGCATGCACCCATTTCCAAGCAAAATGCTAAAATCATGGCATTTCTCGTGGGAGTGGGGCTGGGCTTTTTGCACATCTCTTCTAGGATCCCGAGAGCTGAGCGAGTTTTCAAAAGCAAAAAGTAATCTAAATAAAAATGAGTAGGAGGTCACAGGTGGATTTTTATCAGAGCTCAAGGGTAGATAAGGTGTAACCAGAGGAGAGTCACAGCTGGTGCAGCATTCATGGTGGGTGATCTCCTTTTGGGTGCCTGCATGCCAGGAGGGATGGAGGAGGAAGAGGGGGGATATGCAAGGCCTAAACACCCGGGCAGTGGGAAGTGTTTGGAATTATGCTGGTGGCAAGCAGGCCCCTGGCATTTCTCAGGCTCTTGTATCCCATACAAGCCAGGAAAAATGCTTCAGGCTCGGCACAGGGATCTTTCCATCTGGTTTGTGCACACACTTGTGTGTGGGAGCTTGAAGCCTCTCTTCCCTGGTGTTTATCTGGGTTGGGATGGTCAACTGAGGTGTGGGTTTTTTTCCCTGCTCTTGAAGGGTTGATGTGTGCTTTCAGCCCCTTGCCAAAGCATGAGTAACATTGAAATATGGGTTCCTCAAGTTGAGGTGCCTCCAGTGAATCTGGCATTTTTGGCAGTCATGGCTGTGTCTTGGCAAAAGCTCCAGTTTCTTCTCCGTTTTTTGGATCAAAGGAGGATTCCCTGTGTGTCTTGATGGACCTTTGTGGTTTGGCCTTGTGGGTCAGGTTCTGCTGAAAAAACACAGCACAAAGGTATTGCTGGACAGGCTTTGATGCACATAGTATAAAATATTTAACTGTGTTAATAGCATTTGCTTTCTTTCCCCCTTTCTTTCCCCACCAGTCTATAAAGTGATGATTCTTTGAGGGCCTGATCTGCACTTGAATATGGGGTGGCTATTTGTCCCCTCCTTTGGTAACTTGTGACTAACTGTCTTCAAAAGCTCTTACCAGTGGGGTTTTCTCATCTCCTCTCCTTTTAGCTGAAAATAAGTGACTGATTTCTATATTTTCATCTTACAAAGGCTCATCTCTGGCTTAAGACCAACTAGGTCTTAGTTTGTTCTGCAAAAAAAAAAAATATATATACTCCAAATCAGAGGACTTTCAATGAAAGTCACAACATAAAACTGAAGTTAGAGTGGCCTCCACCAGGTGATTACTGTAATTCTGAGTGCTTATTGCTGGGCTCAAGGTTTCTGAATGCTTGGGAATGATTCCAGCTTGTTTGGGCTTGGGAACAAAACCTCTCCGTGATGCTGCAGCCAGGGTGGAAGGGATCCAGGGAGCGTTGGGAAGCAGCACAGCACCATCCCCATGCTGAAGGCTTGTTTTAATGACTAAAGCTAACAGAGCATCCCATGGCATTGCAGTGGGAGTGTTTTCAGGCTCAGTTCAAAATGCTTATTTAAAAATAATCACGGCCTAAAAGCTGCCTTTTTTAGGAAGGGGACCAAGATGTCAGACTGCTGTATTAAGGATGCTGAAGTGGTACCTGTTTTAGGATCAGATTGCAGTCTTTTTGGGTTGGAGGGCATCTTTTTCAGCCCTGATTCTGCTGCTATCCTTGCAAACAAAACCAAAGTTGGTTTTGTCTCAGTTTTTGTCTCAGGTGACAGAGTTGGTGTGGTAGAGAACAGCTGCAAACACTCTTTTGAGGTTTTATGTAGCCCAGGCTTTGAGACTTGAGCACAGGAGTCGATAAAGTAGCTCTGTTGATGGTCTTCTGTTACATTTGCAGTGGGATCTGTGTTTTTAAGATCTTTTTTCCCTGAGTCTTTGAGGGTAGGCCACTTAAAGGACTCACAGAGCTGTATTTTCTTTACAGTAATGAGGCATCATGACATTCCAGTTGTGGGAAATCTGATAGACTTGGGAGACCCTAGGAGGGTAGAAAATTACTTAATTTACTTCTTGTGCAATAGTCTTAATTTTCAACTATTTGAACAACTGATTGCTGGGGCAATCATCAGATCTTCAGAGTAAGATGTTTCCTGCTGGAGCTGAGCATTAGCTAAATCAGCGATGGCAAAACGGAGCGATCGCACGCGTCCATCCGAGGGCAAAGAGGAGAAATTAAATCCCTGAACCCGAGCTCCAGTGCTTTCTTCTTTAGTGGGCAGGGTGAGGCAGGTGAGGCTCACCTGCTCTGGTGGCTGGCTCCCAGGTGGGGAGCTGGGGCTGCCTGCCTGTGGCAGTGGCTCTGGTTGGCTCCAGCAGGGAGGAGCTGGGTCTGGTTTCCTTCTGAGCTCTCTGCTCAGTGATTCCCCTGGTATTTGCTCATTGTGAGTAAGAGTGATAAAATCTGGTGGTGGAATTACATTATGTCTTGGGTGCTTTCTTTCCAAATTAGTGGTAATCCTACGTGTCTTTGACCCATTTCACTGAGACAGAGGGCTGGATTCTGCTGCGTGTTTTCTGTGAGCAGCTGGCTGGAGCAAACAGACCTTGAGTAAAGGGATTAGAAACCAGCCCTTCACTTGGGTGAGGTGTTGCAGTCCTTGTGCTGTGGAGAGTCCTTTCTTTGAGTGAGTTTTCCTCACAAGCCTTGCACAGGTACCCGCTCATAAAGAGACTGGTGGTTTAGCTCACAGGGATGGGAATAGCAGCAGCAGAAGTGCAGAGCGAGGCACCCACAGTGATGGGGCCCATTTTATTCACCAAGATTGAGCTTGTCCTGGGGCAAAAAGGACAGAGGACTTCTCATTTTGAAAACTCAGTGCCACTGAAAAAAAAGTATTTGAGATTGTTCAGAAAGGCAAATGGGCATGGATGTTCAGAGACCTTCTTTTGCCTTCCCGTGCCAGCAGAAAATGAAAAATTCAGTGTGAAAGTATTTTCTTATTAAAAGAACCCTGAACTGGACTATAAAATGCAATACTAATTTCTGAAGGCTGAGAGCTTCATGAGTGAGAATATTTAATTACGGTGGCAAAGTACAAACATTTCCTTGCGAGCGCTCATTGTATTAATAATAATGAATTAATTCCTTGGCTAAAACATACATCCTGCTCCTGTTCTTTTTTAGTGGGCTGGGAATCCGATCCCACTTTTTATTTTGCTGAAAACCGCCCAGCAAGTAGGGAGGGTAGAGGCTGGACACTATTTATATAAACAGAGGTTTTCTGTTCCGCTGTGGGGATGGCGATGCCGGGCTTGCACGGTTTTGGTTTAGCAGAGGCGGCGAGGACTTTAAGCCGATCAGCTGATGCAGGGGGCCCGAGTATCTGACTGCTGCAGCGATAAGTGTCTGTACAAATATTTATACAATCCCGATAGTCTTTTGGATTGCATTATTACAGCACAAAAAGCTGTCAGGTTTCCAGGCTTTCCGAGGCGTGCTTCTTACGAGGCTGCCGTTGGTTTTGCCAGCGGACACGGGCGAGCTGCGCTGCCTCCCGGAGCCGGCTGGAGCCGCGTCACGGCCACAACGGGAGCAGGGAACGTGCTGAGCCCCTGCAGCACCCAGCCCCAGCTGATCAGCTCCGTGAGAGCCTGATGGCTCAGTTAGTTCAGGCTTAGCACTGAATTCATGCAATTCCGTGGCACAGGGCTGACTCTGAGCAGCTGTGGATTGAGACTGTGGGCTGAAGGAGCTCAGAGCAAAGGGTGATGGAGACTAACCCCTCTGTTTTAGAGAGGTATTTCTATTCCAGGCTGCAAACTCCCACCTTGTCCTGGAATGCTGCTCCTTCCCAGGGTCACTCACAGAGGGTCTGATCCCAAGTCTGCAGCTGATGGTTGGAGGCTTCCTGTTGATGCAAATGTCACGTCAGGCCCCATATAGGAAAATGACAGTTGTCACCCAGAAGGAGGGATTAAGAGGTTTTAGTAGCTAATGTGCAGGTGTAGATGGATTTGGATAGGTGTGGAGGAAAACTCACCTTGTGCCTTTCTGCTGGAAATTAGTCCAAATATCCCCATAGGTAGATATCCAGGCATTGCTGATGTTTTGATCGAGTTCTGCACTAGATTTGTGTTTTTTCTTAAAGCTTTCTTGGAGCCACAGGATTTCAGGATCCTAGTGGCGCTCTGGAATAGAATTTGACAACGAGACTTCAATTCCACTTCAGATCGGATATATGCAGGCAGGGTTCACACTGCTTGCTGCCATGAGGCCAAAGGGATTATTCCAGATCTACAAAACCAACAAGAGTTTGAGTCAGTGGTAGGGAAAGCTGGAGGCTTCACCAAAGTGACGGGAATAAATTGAGCGCTGTCAGTGGAAGGCAGTGTCTGTTCTGGAGCAGGGTTGGAATACATCAGTAGCTGCCCCAGCCCTGGCAGAGAAAGCCTTGTGTTTTCACATGCTGATAGTGATTGCCTGTCCTGTTCCACTTAATGGTAAGATTAGGAGCTAGGAAAATATTTGCAAGGTTGTGAAACCACAGTCTGGGGTTGCTGAGGGCCTCCTGGTGTCCTTCAGCATCACAGTTTGGGATAGCCTTGGTTTTGGGGGATGAGTGTGTGTCTTCTAACAGCTTTAAGTGTCTCTCCAGAGGTTTCAAAGGAGTGGGCTCTTTACTTCCAGTGCAGCATTTGTTTGTTTTTAGGGCATGTTTTTCCCCAAGGAAAGAAGAGGAGCAATCCCATGATCAAAGGCACAGAGCAAATTGCTGCGGAATTTCTGCTTGACAGTATTTGAATACAAAAAGAAGTAGTATATAATTTTAGTATATAATTTATAAATGAGTCATGTGTGCCTCAGCTCTGGCCTCCTGGAGCAGTGTCAGAGCAGTGTCAGGCTCAGCAGCTTGTGTCAGCCCATCACCTGGGATGTGGTGCTGTTCAGGGAGAGCAGAGCCATGGGGCTGCTCCCTCCACATCCCTGGCTGTGGTGAGCCCCTCTGCTGCTGCAACACTCTGGCTTGGATAGGTGAGCTGCATGCAGGGGAAGGATCAAGTGACTTGGAGAGGAAAACATCACCTCCTGATGTTTGTGGTAAGGAATAAAGCCAGGTTTTCCATGGTGGCTGGTTAATTCACTGGGACTCCTTGAGCTCCCAGTGCTGCAGCACCTCTGCTTGGCCAGTATCACTGGGCAGGCCATGCCCAGCACAGCAATGTGCTTAGCCAGATAACAAGGGCATTAACCCTGGTTTTCTGCCCATGTTCTGAAAGGAGTAGCCCCATTCCTGAACTTGGACCTGCAAACCTTGTGTCTGAGTTGTCTCACTTGGCTGCTGCATTGCTGCTGAGCCCGGCTGCAGTGGGTGCAGTGGGGCACACCCCTCCTTCCATGCAGCTATTTGAGCTCTTGTGGGGCAGTGCTGTGCTCAGAGGAACTTTAGCAGGATAGGAACAATTAGGGCTGGTTTTCTGAAAGTAGTAGGCATTAAAAATGCCTGTTAGGCTTGGAAGGGCTGCATGGGTTTCCCTGGCAGCCTCTCCTTTAGTTTCCAGCAGGGATGTGCTCTGCCACTGCAGCATCCCAACTTCAGAGGCAGATGGAAACAGTAAAGTGCTCAGGGCAACTTTAAGGCAGCATTATTAATGTCACAGCCCCAAAAAGGAGTCTGTGTAGTGTATTGCTCGATGTATAGCTGGAGATTCTGTTTGGTGTCTCACAGGCAGCATAGGTGGAGCAGGCAGGTTTTGTAGCGGTTACCTGTGCCCCTTGCTGTTTTCTCTAGTGCCAGTAGCTCTCTGGATGGACACAGTGGCATGGGACATCCTCACCATGAGGCCAGAAGTGCCTCTAGGGACACACCACTTTGGAGGGCTTTTAAAAGCTCAGCTTTAGAGGAGATGGAAAAGTTTGAAGCAGAATTGCTTCAAACAGCTTAAAAATGTGGGATATGTGGTGGAAGGGGCCCATGTACTGCAACTGTTTGCAATCTGCTCTGATCCTGGTCACCCACATCCTACTGAAGGGGGTAAGGAGCTGCATCAAGGGTGCTTCCTTGGCTCCTATTTTGGTGTCATCCAAGGCTGTGGAATCTCAGTGGTGGCAGGATCTCTGTGAAGCTGAGAGCTTAAGCAGCAGCAAAGCTGGAAGGTGGGCAGGGTCCAGACGTGCACATCCTATTCCAAAAGCGAGGGCCCAGCAGTTTGCCTCAGGATTGGGACTGTAAATTTGTCACTCTCTAAACCAGTACCAAGGTCAGCCCTCGGCTCTGTGGCTGGTCCCTGCAGACTGTCCCACAGATAGCATCTTACAGCACCTGCCCTTGTGCAGGGCAGAAATCAAAGCTGTGTGCACCTGCTTGCAAACATCCAGGTACTGACTGAACGTTGTGAGCAGCCTCAGCACTGAAATGGCAAACCTGCTTTAGAAGATGGCCTTTAATCACAGCAAAAGCTTTCCCTCTGCCGAGGTGCTGACTGGAGTGCAGGTGCAGGGGAAGGGCTGGAGCTGCACTGGCTGGTTTCTCAATCTCAGGAGGTGATGAGGTGTGCTCTGGGCACAGCTGGGTGACCAGCAGTCTGGGATGTGCCATTCAAGGGCTGATGATCACGACTTCGTGAGGATTTTTAACATATCTCTCTTTACTCTGAGCATCTTCTAGTAGTGACACGTGCCCGAGTGGACAGACAGACAGACAGGTGGTGGGATGCTGCCCCACAAAAGCCCACAGGGAGCCCACAGCAAAGCCCGCAGAGCCAGCTGCTGCCCCAGGCGTTGCCTCAGCGGGCAGATGTCGGCGTTGCTCAACGCCAGCAGGACCCCAGTGTCTGTTTATTAACGGATAAGATGGTCGGGCCGGCACACGGCTCCCAAGCCAGCCTGTGCAACTCCTGTGGTTTCCAACCGTACTTATCAAGGGAGGGGGCAGCCTGCCCAGCCAGGGTGTTTCCTCTAATCAGTATTTTCCCATGCCAGTGGCAGGCAGATGTGCAGGGGGCAAAGGCTTGGCCATCTCTCAACAGCTGCTCAGGGGAAGGAGTCACCTAAGGCAAGGCTGGGGAGATGAGAAGAAACAAGAGCAAGCCAACATTCCCCAGTGCAGGGTAACACGGAGGGAGTTCACAGACACACCCTTGGTCATGAACTTCACCGTCCCATCTAGAAGGAACCAGCTCCTTGCAGCATTGCCTAGCAATGAGTTCAGTTCCAGAAACCCTTCTCCAAGTCCCCTTAGAGGGATCTGCTGTTGTGCGCCCCGTGTCCCCGAGCCGCCGCAGGCAGCGCGAGAGTGTCGCGGGCTCAATTTAACGGCATCTCCCCTGCTTATCAGACTATATAATAAACATGGCTTTTAGGGGGGACTTTTTGGGGAGGGGTGCGAGGCAGGCGGTGAATGGAGAGGCCAGACACCATTGTCTGGCAAGAATGTGAGTCGCCCTGGGCTCGCCTTCCAAATTGTCCCAGCATCAATCCCCCCTCCTTTGCTGGATTTCCTTCTCCAGCCGGGGTTTTGTTTCGGAACAAGCGTTGGTCAAACAAGCTTTTGTTTGCGGTCAGTTGCTTGGCACACATACACCACTTCTGGTGGGGGACAATGAGGAAGCTGTTTCGGGGGCAGCTGCGGTGGGACTGAAAGGGAATACTGATGGAAAAAAGGGCGCGGGGAGGAAATGGCTGGGTGGAAATTAATTGGGAGGATCTTATGAAGTCTGGGTGCTCTGCAGCGGGGTCGGCAGTGGCGGGGAGTCCTTCGATCTTGCTGTCTCATCCTGCTCTTGCTGCTTTGTGACTTCTTTCCCCCAGGGTACCCTGCCTCAGAGCAGAAAGTTGGACAAAATATTTGTGACTATGCTTTCTAAAAAGCTTTCTTTCAGGAAGAAGTAAACTTATTTACAGCAATAATAGAGTTTAAAGGAATTGTATAAGTGAGACCGACTTCTTTGTCAGCAAAAATTGCAGCAAAACTGTTCATAGATGACATTACCTAAATGACATTACGTACGTATGTCCTTTCTTTCACATTTCCTGTAATCCTGTTATGGCATTGTCCCATTACCTCAGGCACTGTCATCTTTAAATGCTGTCAGATCTTAACTGGATGGCCAAGGACATCAGAAAAGGATCGAGGTGAAGCTGATGGCAATTTCAGACCTGTTGTGTATATGGCCATCTCCCAGCCTGCCCCTGGATGGGGTGTTTTCTGATAACATGTTCAGGTAAAGTGATGACTCAAGGACTTGCACATCTTCTGTGCAGCTGCTGCCCATCCCCACCACATCCAGCACCCTGTTTTGGGAAGTGCAGGGTGTCAGGCACAGACAGAGGTGGCAAGTATGAGCTGTGTGCTTTGTTAGAAAGTGCTCCCATCCCCAGGAAAATGAGGACCCAGAGGTCAGTGGATGGAATGAGCAACTCTTCTACTCCCTGTACAGCCTTCATGGCATTAATGACCATTGCAAAGCACGTGGATTTCCTGGGACTTAAGTGCAACATCTTGCTGTTAATACTTTTAATATTATTGCTTACTACATTACACCAATTTCTTTTACTCCAACCACGAATGGGCCTCTGTGGCTTTTCAGAAGTGCTCTGAGACGTGGCAGCAGATGGGAGGATTGCTACTTCTGCTGCTCACCTGCTGAAATATTCAGCGCTCTTAAATGCGTGGAGTGGGGAGCGTTGGCGTGGAGGCAGTGCCTGTTTAAACTGGCAGCCCTTCTCACCAGGTTACAATAGTGATGGTGATAGCTGCCAGCTCCAGGGGCAGGAACTGTCATTTTGTTATCTCTGGGTGCAGGGCTGTGCTCTTGAGGGGTTCTGGTCCCCCGTGGTGGCTGCTGGACCCGGCTGCAGTGCAAACAGCAGCAGCCCTGAACCTGAAGCTCTGGCTGCAGACAAAATTCTGTGGTCAGCCATGCATGGATGGATCCGGTTGTCCATCTTTGGCCCTGTGGGCTGGTTTTCCCAAAAAGCAGGGCTGCTCTGTGTGCTGGCAGCAAGGGAAGTGATGCCAGCATGTGGCTCCCAGGTGGGTTGTCCTGGCTGTGTGGATGTAGAGGTGCTGCTGGCAGGTCACAGTGTCCTCCTGTGCACCTGAATGTACAGCAGCACGTGTGGGCTGCCATCAGCAGATGGGTGATGGAGATCCCACCCTCCTTGTGAAGAGTCAGAAGAGGAAGACTCATGGATGAAGAGCAGGAGAGTGGCTCATTCAGCTGCATTCATTTGGCCCAGCACAAGGGTTAGACAGCATCAAGGCTTCGTTTAGTCCCAGGGATGCTGAAGACCATGGCCTGGATCCACAAATTTTTCTGCTGAAAAATAACAGTGAAACAGTCCCTGGAATAAGGAAGGATATTATCATATGACCATGTAGCCTGCATGGGAAGTTGTTTGCTTGATCAGGTGAGGGTATGGGGGTTTTTCTGAAGGTTGTATTGGTGTCTAAGTGCTGGCAGTTAAAACATTTAATTGTATTTTCCTGTAAGAAAATGCATATATTGCTGAAAACTAGGCTTCTATACAATCTGTTTTGTATGCTTAAAAACCCTGGCTTTCATTTAGTTCTTTACCATCAGTGCCATCTTAATGCATCCTCCAAGGCCAGTCCTCAGGTCTCTGCTAGTCTGAGGCTATGGGTGGGCAAAAATGTCCATGCCAGGACGTCCCTCATGAGTGCAGCAGCTCTGCCCCCTTCTCCTGCAGGATATGTTGGAGCCATCTCATCACTCCATGCCTCCCACAGGCCCGAGAAGGCTCTCCCTGGAAAGGTCTCAATCCAGTGCTTCTTAACTGGACACGGTTTTTGTGGATTCTTGCCCATCTGGCTACAATTGATGGCTTTTTGGATGCTGGAGGACAATTTTTCTCTCCAAATCTCTTAATAACTGAAGATTTGGGTGTGAAAGCACTAACTGCACACAGTTCACTGGGGCTTTTTTCAGTCATAGCTTGGATTTTTTTCCCCCTATGGGCACAGGAACCATTTATAGCCGAGGTGGGCCGAGTTTGCAACTTATTAATCTCTCCCTTGCATGTGGGTTGAAAAGAGACACCATGCCTTTATCAAGTGCCAGGCTAGCACAAAAGCCTATGCAAAATCATCATCAAATCCTATTAGAGGTGGAAAATATCTCTTAGATCATCTCATTCATTTCCCTGCCAATGCTAGACAGTTCCTGAGAGTTAATTTTCTAGCGTCTGCCGCCAACTCCCTGTGTGACTGCGGGTCTGTCATCTTGCCTTTGGGTTGTCACTGTAACTTCCACGCGTTTCTATGCATTTCCAAACAAGCCCTGTTTTGTTCAGTCATTGCCTGTGTTGCTGTTTGCCCTGCATGAGGTGTTATCAGTGGTTTCCACTCTGGAGAGCATCACCAGACCTTGCATGTGGTTGGGAAAGGCGTCCCCATGGAATGGGGCATGCTGGGTGCTAAGGGAAGCTGGGGACGTGCCGTCCCCTGGGCAGGGGCTCCATCCTCTGCAGCCACAGGTATTGGGGAAATGAAATCTCAAAAGGTGGTTTCTCTCCTGCCGTTGTGGATGGATGCAAGCAGATTGTCCCCCATAAAGCAATTCCCCTCTCCCAGACCCTGCTGGTGCCACCTTTGATAAACTCCCACCCCGAAGTTCTGGACTGGCTGTGACATCCACTTGTCAGGGAGAAAAAAATAATAATAATTCAACACTGGAGCTATTTATAGCATTAAGCAGATGCAGATTTCACCAGGGCTTGTTTCAGAGAAGGAAATGACATCTAGGAGCAGGATAACCTTACTTGTAACTTCCCGGTAGTGCCGGCGGCTGTGATTGAATTCCCCGGCATGGCAAGGGTCTGGGCAGCCCTGCCAGCCCTGGAAAGGTCAGTCCGGCAGCTGTCACCCAGAAAGCATCAAAAGCACGGGCTGTCGATAGCGACCTGCATTTGCAGAAAATCTGAGGGCTTTCTAATTAACTGAGGATCTCTAAATTAGAGCCAAGCCACTCGACAAGCCCCCTCGTACGCCATAAGTGTCAGGGCTCAGCTGATCGGCGCATCTAACAAGCGGCTGATTTTTAACAGTAGCTCTGAGACTCAATCAGCTCCTAATGGCTCCGTTTCAAAACGTTTCAGTGCATTTTTCATCTCTTACTCTGGAATTTATGCTCTTTGTTCCCTGCTCAAATATTCTGGCGCTCTTCCTTAATTTCAGGCTTCTGCCTTGCGACAGCTCCTCTACCCTAACTAGGCAGCTCATTGCCTGCCTTTCCCCGTGTGCGATTCTCTGTGGCCACTCACTCTGCTTTCTAATCAGTAAGTTTCAGAAATTCCCCCTCTCTCTCCCCCCTGATGTATAGGTAGTGCTGCAGGGTCTGGAATTTCCTAATTAGAAGGAAGCCCATATTTAAGCAGGCCCGGTGTAATAGCAGCTGAAGAGTGGTTTTATTTCAGCTTTAAGATAGGGAGCCAGTTTGGAAATGCACCTGGTTTTGACTTTCCCCTTGCTGCTGTTCCGTGGTGCCACAGATTTGGGTGGTGATGCTTCTGATTTACACCATGGACGATGAGATTGAACCCTCCTTTCAGCTGCATTCATTCAGCAGAGTTAGGTTTTGCACATTTAAACTGAGGGCTTCGAGCTGCTGGGAAAACGAGTAGGGGATCTTTTCTGACACGTAACTCCTGCCGCTGGTAATGAGACCCGTTGATGCATCCTTGGCAAGGCAGCAGGATAAACTCCCACCTAAACAGTGATTGGGAACAGATAAATTCCATTCAGGAAGGTAGAGAGTTAATCAGCAACTCTTATAGACGCCTCCACGTGTGTTTATGTTCCAACGGCTTATCCATATCTTGGCAATTATTCATGTGAAATAGAATATAAATCCCACAGCCTAATTTTTCTTTGAAAAAATTTCCTCAGGTGATCAAATCCTGAAGTGCATCTTCTATTCCAGTGGTTTTATCAGTAAATCAAATTTTTATCATTTATCAGCAAAAGTTAGATTTAAGCATCTTCACTGTAATGTTTGAAAGATGAACATTTGTTTCAGCGGGTACTGTGCCAATCAATAATCTTCCAGCTTGACTCAGCTATCAATTATTGCTGCAATTATTTGTCTAGTTGGATATTTAAAATGTCATCAGAAAGAGATGATTACATATTCCAGAAAGCAAGGCACTGTATAATCAGATGAACTGAATTCAGTTAAATGTAGTGTGGTACTAACCTGTCCTTCAAAGCTGAATTCTGCAGCCACGACTGAAACAACAGCTTTCTGCATTATTGTAAGGAAACGGATCTTAACCTTGGAACGGCGCGTGTTATTGGGGTCGGGTAATACTCGGCGAGAAGAGACCTTGCAAGCCTGGAAATTGAATCAGCCTTACTGACATAAAAGAGGGAGGTGGGGTTGGTTGGTTTTTTGTTGGGTTTTTTTTGGGTTTTTTTTTGGAGGGGGGGGGGGTTTGGGTTTTTTTGGGTTTTTTTATGTTTTTGGTTTTTTTCGGAGGGGGGAGGGCTGGTTTTTTTGGATTTCATCTGCAAATCTATAAATAAGGAGATCCATTCTGTATCTGCCTTTCTGGGAGTTTCAGCTCCTGAGCTCGGAGCGCCAAATTTCCGCATGCCCTTTTTGCATTCCTTGACTTGATGTATGTGTGGTAAATACTCTCTGTGCCCCGAGAATGCAATAAAGCTGTAGCAATTCTTGCAAGTCTTACATCCTTCCAAACTCCAGATATTCAGAGTATTATATCATTTTCAACTTCAAGGATATCTCAGCGATGGAGAGGAGACAGGATAAACCAGAGAAGACCCGACAACTTTACGACACCTTTTGGTCCTATTTGCAAAGCAGAGATGGGAAAAAGAAATATATAATTTATTGATTCTACTAATACTTGCTTGTGCAAGTTATGAAACTAAACGTTGTAGGATCTGGTTCAGCACTTGCTGTGCTTGCAACTCCATGGTGACATTGAACTTGCTCAGGGACAGAATAAACCTTTGCCTTCCTGGCAGATGATTTGCAGGTGGAGGTGTCATTTGGGGGAAGCTGCAGTTCCCCTGACCCACTTTGTCAGGATGGTTTGCTGCTGGCTAAATATCATTCATTTGGAAGTGAGAGGAAAGCGAGCCAAAGGAGAAGGCTGGGAAAGAGGAGAGTTTGAAGAGGATCTGTTTTGGGAAGGAGCTGGTAGAATAAAGCTTCCAAGGAGGTCCTCAGCCACTGACTTGCTGGGGAAGGGGACATTGGTGATGTGTGGCTGATGGAGAGGGCCAGGAGGGGCTCTCAGGGACCACCATATCTCTTCAAGGTGGTGGTGTAAATACATGTGGCTTTGCAGAGTCAGGTGCATCGAATAGAGACACTGAGATGGGAAAAACCAGCAGAAATACAGCAAAAGGCCATGGGTGGTGAAGGGACTTGATGGCCCAGCCGTGCTCTGGCAGCAGTGTCCCTGCTGCTGAGCAGCAGTGGGAAGGTGCCAGCCGCACTTTCCCGCTGGGATGGGGCTCAGCCATTTAGAAGCACATTGCAGCTCTCCAGGAGTGCCTCGTGCGGCAGAGCCGCCGCAGCCTCCAGCAAGGTCCTGCAGCACTAATCAGGTCAGCAGGCATTAGCAGTGTTCCCAGGAAAGCAGTGTCCTGGTGTTGGTCTGGGAGTCTCTGTGTAAGAGATACTGAGTGCACCATGTGCATTGCAGAGCAGCATCCAGCGCTCACCCTCGCCTGTGCTGGGTGCTGGCTGCACCGCTGAGCAGTGCCAAAACCAGTACAGACAGGGAGAAACACCCCCTGCCCCACACCAGTGGTGATCCCAGATGTTGTGCTAGAGCATCTCCTTCTCCTCCTGGGCAAGAAACTTTCTGAAGCGTGCTCTGCCTTTCACTCGGATGCCGCCGGCCAGGGAGAAAGCAGTAGAAAGGGGAACAATTCATTGCGTAGGTGTATGAGTGAATGAAATGATTTGGAAGCTCTTTGTAGCTGTGTAATTACAACACTGCATTTAAAAAGTGAATTATTGACTTGATTGTCCCCAGCAGCCACTGGGTAAATGCATAATTATGGACTGTTGGAGCCAGGTACTGTTTGCTGGGTAATCAGGTGAGGCTGTGGAAAGGCTTTGATGCCCTTTTTGTGGCAGGGCTTAGACGAGGCTTAGTCCTTGGTGCAAGGTCCAGGTGGACCTTCCAGCAGGGGACACACCTGGTGCCAGGTAAGTCCAGAGGAGCTGATTTAGAGGGTGTCACTCCAGTGATGCCACTCCTGTTTAAATCTTTCACAATCCCTATGCCTGTGCCTGGAAGAGGCAGTCAGGGACAGGCATGTGGGGAAGATTGTGCATGGCAGAAACACAGGATGGTTGGGGTCGAAGGGACCCTAAGGGCTATCCAGTTCCAGCCCCTCTGCCGTGGGCAGAACCACTTTCCACTAGACCAGGTTGCTCAATGCCCATCTAACCAGGCCTTGAACGCTGCCAAGAATGGCATCTGGGATGCTGGTTACTTGACTAAGGATGTTCTTTGAGATGTGTGGTGGTATCAGTGGAGAGTTCCTCCTGCAGGGCTGAAAACACTGCATAGTTCACCCTTTAGGTCCCAGCACTGGTGTTTGTAGTTCCTGGAGCTGCTTCCCACGTGGTGCTGAGCTCTGCATTGCCTCTCTTTCCCCACCCCGTAGCATTAGCGCATAGGGTGCACGTGTGCACGTGACCAGGTCGTCTTTGCTTGAGGGCTTTCTTCTAGAACTCCCTCAGAGCTGAATTTCAGGCACAGCATTGTTTTCCCGTGGCAGGTTTCTTCTGTTCCTCGCTAATCAAGGCGCGACAGATTTCCACCCCCCTTAGGTTTTAAAAAAGCACAAAATCAGTCGCAGGCTGATACCTTACTTGCCAAGTTGGAGCTGGAAGCAGATTTTCTTGGTGGCCAAATCATCATTGCCTTGAAAATGGTGACAGACGCTGAGGTCAGGCCACGGGACCCCAGCACCCCGTTGAGGCTCCGACAAACCATGTGTTTTGTTGCTTGTTGCTAATGAACAGCATTTTTTGGGGTGGGAATCTAAGTGTGTCGACTTTGGTTCTGGTAAGAAGAATGAGTAATGTTGAGGCTACGACCAAGGTGGTTACCCATGAAATAAATACCCATTTCTTCTCCAGGCAGGAACTGGTCTCCCTGGTGCCACCCCTTCCCACCCGCTGTTTCCTCAGGCCCAAAAAACTTCTGCTTTATGGGAACTTGAGCAGTGCTGTAAAACCCAAGGAAAGTTTGGCTTCGAGAGAAAATGGGGAATTCTTGGAGTTCCTCACTCCAGTCTAAATCTTTGACTGGCAAAGCAATGCCAGCTGCTGTTTTATTATTGCTGGGGCTTGGATTTCTTTTTGAAGTTTGAGGAGCCAACGGCATTAATGTTTTGGCCTGATTCTTCCTTAAAAAGGGTTTTTAAAGAAGGTGTAATGAAAAAATGGTGTTACTCATAGTTGGTTTGGAAAGTGTTTTCCCAGTTTTATTAATATGGTTTCAGGAAATCTGAATTTGCAAGCAGAATAATTATTTTCAGGAATATAAATATCAATATTGATATATCAATCTCAGTATTGAATATCAATTTCAGAAATACCTTTTATCAATGAGTTACAGTAAAGAAAATCCAGTAGAGATGGCAGATGGGGTGTTGAGAGTCCTGCAAAGCAAAATTTCTTCTGGATTTTTTGACTTTTCCATGACTAAGCTGGTCCCAGGACTCCACCAGGTCTTTGCATAAACAGCGTGGACTTGGTTTGCAGAACTTTATTTTCAAAGGCAGAACAGCCATGGTATTTCTTGTTTTTCAAGCAACACTACTTCCTTCAGATTCTTGGGGATATTTTCCTTTTTCACTGTTTCTTAACCTGGTTCCTCTCATGATAAAGAGAAAAGGTTAGAGAGCATTTGTTGTACACAACTGCAGCTCCTGCTGTTATTTAGTGTTATTCTGGGTATTATGAGAGCAGCAGTGACAGTGCTGATGCTCCCAGTGCCAGCAGCTGCTTAGGACTGGTTAATGACAGACCAGGTTAATCACGGGCCTTTTGCAATCCAGAGGATCAGGAGGAGGAATTAGTGCAAGAAGGAAAAAAAATACGTTTGGACAGTTGTTACAGTTTCCCTTGTGAGCTGGTGCCACCAGGAAAAGGTGAGTCATGCCAAAGCAGCTCTTCCTTACTGAGGGAGAAGTGGCTGCTGCAGGAATGGAGCAGGACCCGCTTATCTCCCTTCCTCTGTCCCAACTGTTTCACCTCACTAGTTTGCAGTTGAAAGGAAACTCAGCAGTGTGGATTTCCAAATGAGAGAGAGAGGAGGGAAAAAAAAAAAAAAAAAAAAAAGAGATATTTGACAAGCCAGATGGAGAACTGAATCAAGTACAAGTGGTAACAATTAACTCAATTTTTTTTCCTTCCCCCCTTTAAATACCATAACAACTCTGAATTTATCAGTCCAAAAATCAAGCAGTCAGTTGACATTAAAGCTGAATAAAGAAGTTCCTGGGTTTGGCTCGGGCTGTTCCTCCCACGATTGTTTGGTGGCGAGCAGAAGAGAGGGAGGAGGATGCTTTAACTTCTGTCCTTGCTGTTGGATAGAGGAAGGTGTTAATGTGCCCTGTGGGTGCAGGTAGCCTTGGCTTTGCTTACACCTGCAGGTGTCTTGGGAAGGTGAGGGAGAACACAGGAGCAAGGCCACCGGGGAGGGATGCTGTGGAGAACAGGGGCTGGTCCAAGCAGCCAGGGCCACATCCTGCTTGGAGATTTCTTGGAGATTTCTCTGGCACGGGGATTTCTCTGAGGGAGCAAATCTGCAGCTGTGAATGGAATCCTTGCACCCACCATTGGCACAGGCACAGCCACAATCCACTGCTGATGGATTGTTTGGGAAAACACTGGGAAAACTGGGTGCCTCTAATGCTCCGTGTTTGTGTGCAGCTCCTGCAGTGCCCTGGGGTAGAACACACCTTGTGTTTAATATCCTGCTCCTAAAGCAGGGGCTCCTTCCCCACACAGCATCCTGTGCTGTGGGCCTGGTTAGGTGCACCCAGAGGATGCTGCGTGTGCTGTGTCCAGCAAGCAGCTTTCCTGGATCCAGCCCTGACTTTTGAGAAACTAAGGAAGCTCTTCCAAAGCACATTGGCACACACATGCAGATTATTCCATTACTCACTTGGCAGTGCCTGAACTTGCATGCCTAGCTCCAGAAAGGCTTTTTTAATTTTTTTTTTTTTTTTCCCTCCCAGCAGTGGCATCTAGCTGACAGCTTCTCCTCCCAGCTGGTCTTCTCCCCAGCATCTTGTCTGGCTTTGCTGCTGGTGGCTGTGGAGATGGCTGTGGTTCTTGCTCTGAGCCATCTCTATTGTGCCTGGAAGTGTTGGCTTGCTCCAGCTCGGACTCTCGGAGCGTGCTGGGTGTATCTGTGAGCACAGCACCAGAAGCACCAGCTTTTCCTTAATATAAAAAAAGCCCCTTAATGCTGAATGCAGCTATCTCTTCATATTTTACTGAGTAATTGTGCCAACTGCCCTCAAAGGCACTCAAATGCCAATATCCATCCCACTCATTTGTTAACATTTTGCGGATCAGAAGCTAAATCTGTCACTCGTGTGTCACTGGTTAAGTCACTTCTTCTGGGGGCATGGCAGGCTAGAGCTGTTCTGCTGCCTTTTTTTTTTTTTTTTAAAGCAGGAGCCAATAACTTGAGAAACACTGGACATTTGTGCTTTAGTGAAATGCTGTGCCTCATCACTGGTCTTTTGCCATCCTGGATGTAGAGAAGGAATAAAAACGTAATGGTGGTTGATGCTTCAGTGAGTGAGGCCAGTCAGGTGTCATCTTGGCCCCAGTTTTGTATTTGGGTCATGGTATCCCCATGTAATTCTCCTACAGGGGTAATTTCCAAAGTAGGAAGAAAATGAGCAGTAAAATTGACTGGGAGGAAAATGTACACACAAAAATGCGAATGGTAATTGGAAGCTATTTGTAAAGAGTTGATGAGCTGTCCAGGAAGGAGAGGGCAACTTTGGCCCCAGTCCAAAACCCACTTCACTCGCTTCAGTGGTGAGATGAGAACAGCAATTAGATATTAGAAAAATCAATATACGACAATTAAAAAAAAATGGGAAATGGATAGGAATCAATCGCAGTGAGAAACCATGGCGGGTAAGGAAAACTTGTGCCTGGCACCAGTGGGGAGAGGAGGAGAGAGAGAGCTTCTCAGGATCCTGGAGAAGAAGGAAGGGATAAATAGAAGAGGCAGTAAGGTAGAAATTTTTGATAAATATTTCTGCTGTAGACCTGGAGAGCAGCCATGTTATGTTTCTGTGTCATAAGGTGGGTGATGATGTTTTTTTCTAGCTCATTAGTAGTCAGGGAGGATATGAGCAGAGAAAAAAATATTTCTTCTTCAATGGAGAGAGATATTTTTGAATAAAAGGCCCTGAAAAGTTGCACCCAAGGAACCCTGAAAAGTTAACCTGTGATGCTGGTTTTAAGAAAGCTTATGAACTGGGAAAATGCTGTCAAGAGCTGGTCAGGGTAAGGTGAGAGAGTTGGCAACACTTTGCTTATCTCTTCTGGGCAAATTAGTGGAAGAATCAACGTGAAATTCAATTGATAAAGAATTAAAGGATAGAAACATAATTCATGCCACTCAGCCTAGATTTATGGAATATGGATCTTGTCAAATAAACCTGGTTTCATTCTTCTGGATGACAACTTTGGTTGATAAATGTGGATGAAATAGACTGCACAGCACTGTGGCATTGCTTATGGGAAGACAGCAGAGCACTGGGTGGTTCTGCTGGCACAGGTGATGCAGAGCTGGCCAACAGACTGGGGGATGTGGGGCTTTAGCTGGAGAGCTCAGCACATGCTGGTGGGGGCCTCAGTGGTGCTTAGTGCTTTGTGGCTGATTAGAAATGAATATGCAGTTCTGGTTGATTGGCTTTGTGGGTAAAGCAGAGGTAGGTGCAGAGCAAGAGGGGCAGGTTAATGGACTGGTCTGGAAACTGTCAGGAAGGACGTGTATCAAGTCCAGCCTCATGTGGCCCTGGGCTGGAAGAGTGGAATCAGGGCTGTGCTTACAGAGCTGGGTGCAGTACCCTGGAAGGTATCAGCCTTGTGGGAAGCTAAGAGGAAAATCAGGTCCTTCCCAGCATGATGCCAGGATGAGAAAGGTGAGGGTGGTCCTTGGGTAGTGGAGGGTGGCCTCAGGACAGAAAAATAACTGGATTTTGAAGTGTGCCTCCGTTTCACAAAGAACACTGTGGTGTGTGTGAGGAGCCCATCGTGTACCAAGAGCTTTTCAGTGTTTCAACCACAAAAAGCCTCAAAATATAAAGAGAACAGGTAGAGGTTAGAGCTAGAGAAGTTCAGGTGGATCCCAACATCCGTCTGTGACTGTGGTGGCAAGCAGTGGGTGCTTTCCCTGTCTGCTGAGCTGGTTTGAGTAGATCTCACTGGGATTTTGTGCTCTGCCCTATGCTTTGCAGGGCTGGAGGGGGTTGTGCTTTACTGAAAGACAGTGTTGGTCGCAGGGAGGGTTAGAGGGTGAGAGCTGGGGGTCCCTTTCAGCCTCAAATTCCTGAATTGAGAAGTAGCCAAGGATGTGAGCTCCAGCTCCAGGATGTGAGCTCCAGCCCCACTGCTGTGGCCAAGGAGGTTCAGCAGTGACTCCGGACTCCTGGAAGTCAGCTGAAAGCCCCAGTGGCATCACAGTGGATGACAAATCCCATCACATTGTCCTGGTGGATGGTGAGGCACAAAGAGCCCTATGGGACCTTCTCCAGGTCTGTCCTTGGCCAGCACCACCTCACAGACCCGCCTCGCTTGCCTGTGGTCCAGATGTGTTAGCTGGGCCTGGCCCGCACAGTAAGGAGACATCAGTGCATATGGCCTTTGGGTCTGACTCTAGAGGGGACCCAAATGGTGTCCCAAAAAGCCCATGGTGGTGGTGGGATGGGAGCAAGGGAGGGCGAGTCCCTTCCCAGCCCAGGGATTGCCACGGCAGTCTAAGGACCCGTCTTGTTGCTGTGGATTAGTGCCATAATTTTTGCAGTTTGGCAAGGCTGCATCAGACTGGAACGTATCTCTAGGTGGTGATATGGTCAGTCAATAGCCTTCATAATTAATCAAGCACTAATAGACAAATTAGAAATCATGTCTCTTCGGAGCAGGAGGTGGAGACAAATGGCTGGTGGATTTTAACTGTTTCGCTCCATTGTTTTTTTGCCTCCCTTGAAAATGGTGGGTTGTTTAGGGAAGTTTTGTACATAAACATGATTTAAAATGTAAATTATTATCTTGATTACCAAACAAGGACAGTGAATTGAAAACTTGTTTTTCAGGCAAGCACATGAAGAATAATCTTACATTTTACACTCCACTAAGTCAATGTAGCCCTAATTTTGCTACGCAGGAAATCAATTCCAGTCTTTATAACAGTCAAAGATGTTATGAACAAAGTAAATTTGCAAATTATGGCAAGTAACACATTTATTGATGACTGTAGCTTAGGAATTTAGAATTTGTGAGCACTGTAATATAATAAGGCCGCTCTGGCAGGAGCTGAGTGAAATACAGATTATACGGTGAAACTGTAATGCATCATTTACTATTAGTGGACTGGTAATAATTACCAGTTTCAAAGCAGCTTTTTCCATGTAATCTTTAGTCTCAGTCGTAACAGCCCTTCTCATTGACATTATGATTACACGAGCTGCCCTTATGATCTAGAATATCTAGTTGATGGGAATACTAAAATGTGGTAGCAAACGCTCGATGTTGTATCCTCATTATAAGATAAAATGCTATTTTCTCTGACCTGATCTATAAGGTAGAGAGGCAAGGTAGTGTTTCGTTGTTAGCTCCTACCGTGGTGTTAAAAACATCCACTTCAATATGATGAAGCAAGATAATTTTTTTCTCCCTCCCCAAGCTCACAAACGAGCATAGGAATATGAAAGTCCAATTGAATTTCACTCTAATTTCAGCAGATTTAAGTATTTATCTGTGCTCACATGCCTGGCACATACTAAACACAACAGTGCATTTTATTCCAACGCAGGCTTCAGAGTGAAACATTAAATATTATTCCAAGGGCTTTTAAAGTGATTAAAGTGTTAAATGCCTGCTGTAGATGACTGAGGCTCTTTTCTTGCCTGATTCAGCTTCTCAGGCCAAACGTAGAATAGCGGCAGAGCCGGGAGGCAGGGAGGGAAGCTGGGATGGAGCAGTACAGCCAGTGCTGGGTCTCAGGATCACAGAATGGTTTAGGTTGAAAGGGACCTTAAAGATGCCTGGTTCTGTCCTGTATGCTGAGATCATCGAGGAGGAAAATGCCCACATGACATTTTCCTCCCCTCCTCCCTGTGAGATGGGAAAAAAGATGGGGGCACATAAAGTGATGTTCCCTTTCCTAATTCACCTTATTTGTTTTTTTTTAAATCTTGTTTTTCTTTGTATTAGGCAAATAGGGGAAACCTAATGAGGGCAACTGTCAGTGCAGCCTGTTTACACAAGAGAGATGCCTAAGGAGCAGATTCCTTGGGATGTAAATGTTGAGTCAGGGCAGGAATATGTGGTGAAGGCCAGTACCACCCCAAGTGCTGATGCCCTTGGAAGGCTCCTGGCTTATCTCTCAGCTAACCTCAATGTTATTTTTATTTGTTAAAATATCACTAAACAACAGCTCTGTGAGAACTGCTGAACAAGGCTGGAAATGAATTTATATCCTTACCTTAGCTTCAGTTTACCAGCATTTAGCAAAAAGCATCCATATGGGGGGGTGGAAGTGAATTATTTGCAAAATCCCAGTAATCAATAAAGGCACCCTCACCTTCGCCATATCTCACGCCACTCTTCCCTTGCGGGCGGCCCTCAAAAAGTTATTCATCCCCCTTGTTTTGCCGTATATTAGAAGGGGCTGCTTTCTGCTGTCATTATTAGCCGGCTTTTTGTTTAGTTATTTATTAGTTGGTTGCTCTTTTATAATGTCCGTGTTATCTCCAAAAATAAATTATCATGAAATAGAGTTAGCTCACTACTTGCCAAAGTGGCATTTACCATCCTCAGCTTCTTTTCAGCACGAGAGAAATAATGCGACTCCGGCAGGGCGCTCGGCCAGGCCTCCTGGCCGGCCTCCAGCTCTTTCCCTGGCGGAGCTGCCGCTCTCTCTGTCTTCTCCTTTCCCGGTCCTGTGCTCGATTTTTTTTCCTCCCCCCTTCCCTTTTTATTTGTATTTCTTTCCTTGCCCCAGAGGTGAATCTCTGCTAAGCAGCAGAAGTTGATTCTTAATTTTGTACACATTGTTAATCTCGAAATAAGGAGGAGACTAAAAACGTGCTGATGCCCAGCTTGCTGGCAGTTGTGATGCTTTGAACTGATCTGTGTGGAGTGCTTTTCAGAAAGGAATTTCTTTATTTTGTATTTATTTATATATTTATTTACATATTTATTTACGAATACTTTAAGCGCCTACAGCCTCAGTCAACTGAGTTGGAGCTGGATTTGATTGACTTTAACATCTCTTGCTTTTCTTGGCCTGTTTTATTCTATGGTTTCCCAGCATGGTTCAGTTTTGAACCCAGAGCTGGGCGTGGTGGGAGGAGGTGGATGTGCTTGCTGTGGGTGCCCCTCACCTCTTCCCATTCATGTCCCCTGCCTGTCCCTGAGCTGGGATATTCCTTGCCCAGCTCCCAGCTGAGTGTCCCAGAGGAGGAGAGGAGGTTAGGCGGGGAGGCGAGCGCTCGCCCGCCGCTGGACGGCCGGAGATTGACGCTGCTTGTTGTGTTATTTTGCAGGTAAAGATGAGCCCAGCAGCTACACGTGTACGACTTGTAAACAGCCTTTCAACAGCGCCTGGTTCCTCTTGCAGCACGCACAGAACACACACGGCTTACGGATCTACCTAGAAAGCGAGCACGGCAGCCCCCTGACGCCACGGGTTGGTATCCCAACAGGACTAGGTGCAGAGTGCCCTTCCCAGCCACCTCTCCACGGGATTCACATTGCAGACAATAACCCTTTTAACCTGCTCAGAATACCCGGCTCGGTCTCGAGGGAGGCGTCGGGGCTGGGAGAAGGGCGTTTCCCACCCACGCCGCCCCTCTTTAGCCCTCCCCCGAGGCACCATTTGGATCCGCATCGCATTGAGCGCCTGGGTGCGGAAGAAATGGCTCTGGCCACCCATCACCCTAGTGCCTTTGACAGGGTGCTGCGACTGAACCCCATGGCGATGGAGCCCCCCGCTATGGATTTCTCCCGGAGGCTGCGGGAGCTGGCCGGCAACACCTCCAGCCCACCCTTGTCCCCGAGCCGGCCCAGCCCTATGCAAAGGTTGCTGCAGCCCTTCCAGCCCGGCAGCAAGCCCCCGTTCCTGGCCACGCCGCCCCTCCCGCCTCTGCAGTCTGCTCCTCCTCCCTCCCAGCCCCCCATGAAGTCCAAGTCCTGCGAGTTCTGTGGGAAGACCTTCAAGTTTCAGAGCAACCTGGTGGTCCACCGCCGGAGCCACACGGGGGAGAAGCCCTACAAGTGCAACCTCTGCGACCACGCCTGCACGCAGGCCAGCAAGCTGAAGCGCCACATGAAGACCCACATGCACAAGTCCTCCCCCATGACAGTGAAGTCGGACGACGGGCTCTCCACCGCCAGCTCCCCTGAGCCGGGCACCAGTGACCTGGTGGGCAGCGCCAGCAGCGCCCTCAAGTCCGTGGTGGCCAAGTTCAAGAGCGAGAATGACCCCAACATGATCCCTGAGAACGGGGATGAGGAAGAGGAGGAGGAGGAGGAGGAAGAGGAGGAGGAGGAGGAGGAAGAGGAGGAGGACTTGAACGAGAGCGACAGGCCGGACTATGGCTTCGGGATGAGCCTGGAGGCGGCCCGTCACCACGAGAACAACTCGCGGGCTGGCGAGGAGGGCCGGGCGATGCCGGACGTCATGCAGGGCATGGTCTTGAGCTCCATGCAGCACTTCAGCGAGGCCTTCCACCAGGTCCTGGGGGAGAAACACAAGCGGGGCCACCTCCCCGAGCCCGAGGTGCACAGGGACACTTGCGACGAAGACTCGGTGGCCGGCGAGTCCGACCGCATCGACGAGGGGGCCGTCAACGGCCGGGGCTGCTCCCCGGGGGAGTCTGCCTCGGGAGGCCTGTCCAAAAAGCTGCTGCTGGGTAGCCCCAGCTCCCTGAGCCCCTTCTCCAAACGCATCAAGCTGGAGAAGGAGTTCGACCTGCCGGCCGCTGCCATGCCCAACACCGAGAACGTTTACTCCCAGTGGCTGGCGGGCTACGCCGCCTCCCGGCAGCTGAAGGACCCCTTCCTCAGCTTCGGCGACTCCCGACAATCGCCCTTCGCCTCCTCCTCCGAGCACTCCTCGGAGAACGGCAGCCTGCGCTTCTCCACGCCGCCGGGCGAGCTGGACGGAGGGATCTCAGGCCGCAGCGGCACGGGAAGCGGAGGGAGCACCCCCCATATTAGTGGCCCGGGCCCTGGCAGGCCCAGCTCAAAAGAGGGCAGACGCAGCGACACTTGTG